>NC_142116.1:30830000-32110000 GCF_056152115.1 Neolamprologus brichardi | reverse complement strand
TGTAGACTAACCTGCAGACTCTAACCTTTATACCCACTTCCTGCTCCCTGACCCTGTCCCACAGAGGTGGCCACTCTCAACCCCTCAGTCTCTAGTGCCTTGCTTCCAGGTAACACACAGCTCAGTTGGAAGTTTTATGTTATCTGCTGTTTGTCTCTGTCCTGTTTTTAATGTGTTATGTTTTTTTAAACTAGTGTCTCTTTGTCTTACTATTTGCATGAACCCTTTATGATGAGAGTGTCATGTGTCTGTGCTGAGAGCAGACTCTCTGCACTGCTCCCAATGAGTCGTTTGTTTTAAATGAAAAAAGTCTTTATACAACACAAGTGTCTACAAATGCATGCATGTTTTTGTGTGTCTGACACAAGCAAAGCCGAGTCTTGTCTTTCTTCAGCCCGTCCAGACCCCCCCATGGATCTGGATTTGTCAGACCCAGCAGCACGCAGCGTTCGCCTCACCTGGATCCCTGGAAAAGACCACAGGAGCCCCATCACAGGTAAGTAGGCACACATCAACCTGGATCCTGACAGGATTGTGTTATTTTCTCAAAAATGGACTAAACTGAGCCTGTTGGGGATCAGTGTAAGCAAAAGTAGCCTAGTTAGTTTCAGGTCAGATTCTGAATGGATGCTAAACTCAAAATCCTATTACTGAAGAATTTGGTGTAATCCATGTGGATACTGAAATCTGTATTTATGGAAAAGGTTGTAAAATGTAACTGGATCTTTGAACAAGCCGAAGTGGACAAATGGACGGGACATGGCGTGCTTCCAGAACACATGGACTCACAGACCTGCAGCAGGTTTGGTTTTTCTCATTAGTTCTGTCTCTCCTCAGAGTTCTTGGTCCAGTTTGAAGAGGACCGCTGGGAGCCGGGTAGGTGGCAGAACTTGTCATCTTACCCCGGAGACCTCAACTCTGTCATCCTGCAGCTCGCTCCCTTTGTCAACTACCAGTTCAGGGTCATCGCCATCAACTCAGTAGGTCAGAGTGATCCCAGCCGCCCCTCGCCCCGCTACAAGACAACTGGAGCTGGTAAGGAGCATCGCATGCAATCATCTGACCTCTGATGTTTCAGTTGGTCAGTCTTATTAGTTTACATGGACTCAAAAGCTACCATGTGTAACGTGGTGTTTTGGAAACGTATGTTCACTAAAGGTTTACAGTTACAGTTGAATAAGTGTGAAGCTTTGCTGACTCTGTTTAATGTCAGTGCGCTCTGTTGTGTTGAAACAAGCACCAGATGCCATTCCCAAAGGCCTGCGGGGTTGGGGGTCCAGAAAGGACAATATGGAGATCACCTGGGAGGTAAGATCTCGTATGGGAATGACTCAGTAAGACAGTGTAGTCTGCACTGAGAACATGTTAACAGTATAAGGAAACTGAGGGTCACCTGAATGCAGATGTGTAATCAGGTGACCATGACAAACGGTGTAGGCTGGTGGTTAGCACTGTTAGCTGCAAGCACAAAGTCCTGTGTGCAGAGGTGCAGCTAGGACGTTTTGTGTGGTGGCACATGTTCCCCACAGTGTCAAATAGGATCTTTATGCATTTTGTTACTAGCAGAATGAAAAAGGCCAAAGATAACAGTATGCCCAACATAAAACAGTATTTTTGCTTCAACAAGTTGATATTAGCTGAAAACGTGGCAAGTCTTAGCGTGATGTGCGTCTACTTCACAACTGGACAAAAGAGTAAAAGTAGCAGGCCCAAAACATGATTTACAACAGAAACACGATTTGAATGTAGCATTGCGCTGACACAGGACCAAACAGATGGACCTTATGTTGATCAATCTAGGATTTGCATAAGCCTCATTAGAATGGTCTCAGTGTAAGAGCTCAGTTTTTCAGTACAACAATGATCCTAAACACAGGGAACTTTGATGCTCAGCAGAAAAGCACTATAGAAGAACCATTTACAGCCAATGTGTGGACCTGGATAGAAAGAGATTCACAGTGGAACACCTTCAGTCATACATGTGCCAGAACCTGGACCTCAACATTATTGAATTTGTATGGGATCATCTTGACAGAGAATCAAACTGAAGGGCGCTAACACCCAAAGAGCTTTGCAGTGTCCTTCAAGAAGCTAAAGAAAGCTTGCCTGAGAGAGCTTAACAGTAAAGGAGGTCATAACAAATATTGTCTTTGCAGCTTGTTAAACTTGCACAAACCAGTCTTAATTCTGTCAGCAAATCTGGATTTAGTTTCAGTCTTTTTAGTTTAAGTCATAATTAGCATCTAACTTGTTTTAGGCGACTAAATATTATAAGACTGTCGTTGACTTAATCTGAAGTGAGTTCAGTTAACTAAAAGTTTGTCGTGTTTTTGCCGGGGTGCCGTATAGTTTACAAAATGTTGTGTTTTCCTTCACGTCAAATATGGGATGAGTCTTCTCTCAGCTTGTGAGATCAATTCTTCTGCCCAAGGAGATCAACAGTCGTCCCGCTCGCTACACAAGCTGATCAATTCTGATTGGGTCTAATCTCTCCTGTCATCATTTTATTGGTCAACAAAAGTGTCAAAACATTTCATCATAATCTTCTTTTTATTAACAACAATGATTAGCCAACAAACTTAACACTGGTCCAAACTCTGTCTTTTTGCCTTATTTAATCATTTGCATGGATGTTCCACAGTTTCAAAATGAATCTGTCTGCTCAACTTTCTCACATTTCGTTGCATCAAGATAAAACGTTCCCCATAAAACGTTGCTTCATCTAACAGCGTTCATTTTTGTTGACCAAAAACAAGATGATAAATAAATCAAAAATAATGCACAGAAATATGATGAAATGTATCAACATGTAAAATAAACACGACATGTTGTGGAATAAAGGCGGGATGAGCTTGGAAGTGTCCAATCAGAATTCATCCCCTTGTACAGTAAGGTTAGATCAAAACTTCCAATGTCTAAGTAAATGTATATAACCACCAAACAGTTATAACATGTAATTATCATTTGATAAGTATAACTCATCGTTTGTCCAATATGTGTAAATTCAGGCTCATCTCTCCGTTGACTTTTCTAGCCTCTCCTTGATCTGGAAAGAAATGGTCCAAACCTGCACTACGTTGTGTGGTGGAGACGAAAAGACGCTGAAGAGGAGTGGAATAACGTGACCACAGTGGGGACGAAACATGTGGTCCACAATACAGAAATCTATGTGCCTTATGAGATCAAAATCCAGGCCAGGAATGAGTTCGGAGCAGGACCAGAGTCTAACCTGGTCATTGGATACTCTGGAGAAGACAGTAAGTAAATCCCGAAGCAGCTTTTCATTTATGAGAGCAACCCATGTGGAGGCTGAGGAGAAGTGAAAACCAAACCGAGAATTTGTTTTGAAAATGCTGCTGACTGTTCACACATATTGTGTCCACTTGGATGTGTTCAGAGCCCACTGATGCTCCCACTGACCTGCGGGTATCAAAGGTTGACAGCACCAAAGCTATCCTCCACTGGACCCCTGTGGACCTGAACTCTGTCCAGGGAGAGTTCAAGGAGTATAGAGTAAGACTGCCTTTGGTTTTTCTAATGAAACTGCAGAGTTGGTACATTACACATCGTTTCACGTCCTCATTTTAGGTTTGACAGCGTTTTAGTAGGTAAAGGTGACGCTTAGTCACGAATTGAGCTGTGGTTTGGGGAAGGCCTTGAAGGGGACTGGCGACGGCAGCCTGGCAGATCCCCGTGTACTAATTAGAAGTGAAGAAGTTAAAGAAGGGAGGGTGGGGCACGTAAACGAGAACAACGGCTTGCAGAACTGGGAGAACCCATATAGATGAGAACCGGAAGGAGCGTGTTTGGAGGCGTGGTCCCGCTCCTGTTATTCCGATACACAATCCAATTATCTTTCATGATCAATTTTGGATAATTTCTCTTGTGTAATGTCCTCCAATCTCCTGTACGTCTTGCCTATTAACACCTTTCTTCCCATCCTGCTTCCCAGTTATACTACTGGCGTGAGTCTAGTCAGGTTCCAGGTCTGGTGGTCAGTAAGGAGAAGAAGGTCAAAGGTTTCTTTACCACTATGGTCAAACCATCTGGCATGCTCAGTGACCTGGCGCCCTACTCGAACTACAAGATGTTCATGGTTGTGGCCAACAATCGCTTTGAGAGTCAACCCAGCAACACTGTGGCATTTACCACCAAAGAAGGAGGTGAGGATGCTGTCCACCCAGCCTAAAAATAACACGTTTATACAGGGGAAGTAATTCTTTGATCGTGTGCTGAATCTGTAAGGTCATCTTTCAAATAAATGAACAGATTTGACGGGACATGGTCCCATCCATTGGCCCCTCAGTGTACCCATAAAAACACCACTGTGTTTGGCTTGGTGTTGTTTTAGATGTTCACTGGTTGACTCCAGACGGGCTCGTACATGTGTCTTCTTGAGCACATGAGGGACCTGCTGGGTGTTCCAAGAAAACCCATTAATGCCATAATGGGTTGAAGTTCAGTTCATGTTCTGCTGTTCAGTATTGAATAGCAGAAATTTGGCTTTCTTGTCAGATGTCATTTTTGGGACAAAAACAAGACAGTGTCTGACAGCACAACGATAGAGTGGTAATAAGTGTGTAATAAGAAACAAATAAGGCAGAAAATAGAGCTTTATGATGGGAAACTGCTCTCAAAGCACACCTAGAGACAGAGCTGTGCAGGAAGTCCAATATTTTCATGGTGGAAGCAAGACAGCAAAGGGAAGCTTTGCTTTTTTAGCTCTTTGGTGGTTGTTGAAATGGTTCTGTGAGCTTTTAGCTGAGATTGTTGACGTGTCTGTGGACACCACATGTCTATATTTAAGTAACAAATCTGGCAGTACATCCTGGTGAAACAGATGTTCTCCCTCTCATCCCTGGTATTGGAGGCATTGGGGTTCAACAGGTTAACTGTTCATTGTTTAATGACTGTGAGCAGTATGAACGGCCATAATGGAGGTTTTCATCAGTAAAACAGTTCAAAGTTCAAAGTTTGAGCTTGTTTGTGGTTCAGAATCATAAACGGCTTCAAGCCTGTGAGGCTCACTCAGACACTGAGCCATGGCTCTGTGCCACATGCACACATTTCTGCATCTCTGCATTCAAACACACTTTATATACACTTCATGTTCTGTCACTGTCAATACTGAACTGCACATCGAGTCTGTAAATGATCTCGTATGTTTGGCACTCCGGTTTTACGGTGTAGTGTGGTACCAATGGTGTTCTTGGTGATTGTGGTTCAATCTGTCCTCAAATTCAGATTTAGAGCATTTGATAGTCAGTTTATATTTCTTCTCTTTCCGAACAGTCACACCAACAGCTTCTCACTGATGGTCTTGGAGCCCATCCCACTCGTGTGTAGGTCTAAAACCTTGCACCCTGCGTCCTTTGACAGCTTTTTGGTCTTTCTCTGTGGTGGAGAGGCTGCAATAAAAGAAATTCATTCTGTGGACAGTTGTGCTTCTTACAGATAACAAGCTCAGATGAGGAATTTCTTTGATTGAGTAAATCATAATCTGGCCACAAGCAATCAGAATCCTGGCAGGATTGTTGGGGATCCGATTCTTATTACACTCAGTGACATGGTCGATCGTCTCTCTCCATTAAAATGAAACTACCATCAAAATTAGAGACTTTGTTTCTTTGAAAGTAAGCAAACATACAAATTCAACACTGGATCAAATAATTACTTCACCATTGCATGTGATGTAGAGGTATCATATTATTGTGACCCAGAGGTCGCTCTCTGATAGTCTTATATGTCATTTTTATGAAGACAATTTTGTGTAGACTGAAAAAGTTAAAGGCCGGAGCATCAGGTGGAGCAGAAAGGAATAAAAAAGTAGTTGTCAACGTTGCATACCTTACAATGGCCCAGCACACTGAGCTGGTACGAACTCCCCTTGTGTCAGAACTTGAACATTGTGTTCCATGATGCTGACTAAGCATGTAAGCTTTAAGACACACAACACACACTGCAGTTTTCTTGTTGCAGTCCAAACATGTGTCTAAACTGCATGTAGCTACTATATTGCACACTGTTTTTCTCTTTTGTTGTGATTGTAGTTCCAGACGCTCCAAGGTTCTTCAAAATTAATCGCAGAAGTTTGGACACGATCCACTTGGAATGGGCGAAACCTCTGGAGCCCAATGGCATCCTGACTGGATACCAGCTCAAGTACCAAACAGGTGAACTCATCTTATTTGTCAAAGTCATGTGCGATATGTAAAATATGGCTGTATTGTCACTCTGTCATTGCCTAAACCAGCAGGCGTGGACTCCTCACTCTGTTTATCACTTAATTTAAACCTTAGTGAACGTTTTCCTAACCAGTTTGAGGTTTTGAGTTTTAAATCTTGTTCAATACATTGTCCTGTCCATTCTGTAAATGATGGGCCCATTTAGAGTCAAGCTAGAAAACTCGCTATGATTCAGAATAATTTCATCTCATGAAACAGCAGCTTGCCAAGTTTGTCATCTTTTATTATCTGAGTTAAAAACACACCCAAGATGTCCAAAATGCCAACGCTTTTATTGATGGTTGAAATCATCATCAGCTGCTCAGCTCTTGAATGTAGACTTGTGAGTTTTTACAGGCCTTTAACGTTTAGTGCTTTGCTTTGTAGTGTTAGTATTGGGACCACATAGGTCTACAAGAGAGATGCATTAAGGGAGCAGTGTGATTGGTCACTTGGGCTGAAATTGTAACATGTTACCAGTTTGTCAATAAAGGTTGAAAGTTAGGCCTCTGTCTGCAGAAAGCACAACTGTGCTGAACCAACGTCCAATCAGGATGCACCTCTGACAAATCAGCTTTATTGACCATTATGGTAATGAGGTAGAAATAGTGATATTCAAGTGTTCTCATTCTGGAACAGCACCAGTGTGACTGTACAGGAAGAAATTCATGAAACTAATACTGCTGATGATGATTGCAGCGTCCAAATGATCAACGAAGCTGAATGACAATGTGTGTGTGTGTGTGTGTGTGTGTCTCTGTGTGTGTGTGTGTGTAGTCAACGGTTCCAAGGTGGGTCCTTTCCAGCTGGAGACTTTCTTTCCTAATGTGACGGAGTTTTTCCTTCGCGTGCCGGACCGTTCCTCCCGCTACAAGTTCTTCCTGTCAGCACTGACTCAGGTGGGAAAGGGGGAGGACTATGCTGAGGAGTCTCCACACTTCACTAATGAAGGTGAGGCTGTGATGTGCTTATGAAACACTATGCATTTGTTTGCCTAAGGAAGGAAATTCAGAATTCACTAAATATATGAGAATAATTACTGTAACACATCATTGATGTCACAGTTCAGAGTTTACAGAACAATTACTGACAAAGAAAAGCGAGAGCATGTGTGCCTGACTGTACTCGTGTTTGTACGAGCTCTTTCATAACTGGACTGTTCAGTGTTAATGGTTCAAAAGCCCAAACCTTTAACTTCAGTCCTGATAGCTGTGGATATTTTCATGGCTGCGACAGAACTCTGAGGGACTGTAGTGACGCCTCTGTGTCTCTGTACTCCCCCACAGTGGATTTACACTAACACAAACCAGATTTGACTGAGGCTTTAACAAAAATATTTTATTAACTGTTTAGGAATCGCAGACATTTTTAATTAACTAGTAACTACCAAAGATATGTGAATGCACAGCTCAGAATGGTTCCCAACAAATCTGCTTATTCCTCTAGTGTCAGTCAAGTTCTCTACCTGATGTTTTAGGACATCCTAAAAACTCTCTGTATCTGGGACGTGCTTTCAGACATTTATGTCTTCACTGGGACTTCAAATGGTAAATGGCCTGTATTTGCATAGTGCTTTACTCAGTCCCTAAGGACCCCAAAACACTACATCCAGTCATCCACCCATTCACACACTGGTGATGGCAGCTACATTGTAGCCACAGCCACCCTGGGGCGCACTGACAGAGGCGAGGCTGCCGGACTCTGACCACCACCAGTAGGCAACGGGTGAAGACTGTCGAGCCGGGGCTCGAACCGGCAACCTTCCGATTACAAGACGAACTGCCAACTTCAAAAAGTAACATGAAAAATATGTAATAGTATTTTATTTCAAATTGATACCATAGGTGCATCTACTAAAAATCTCCAAGGTCAGAGGTCAGGTTTCCTAAAAGTCCTGTGAATGAGTTAAGAAGGAATTTTCAAATTTACACCATAAAGTCATTAAGTAGAAGGCTGAGGGCTGTGTGTGTGTGTGTGTGTGTGTGTGTGTGTGTGTGTGTCTGTGTGTGTGTGTGTGTGTGTGTGTGTGTGTGTGTGTGTGTCTGTGTGTGTGTGTGTGTGTGTGTGTCTGTGTGTCTGTGTGTGTGTGTGTGTGTGTGTGTGTGTGTGTCTGTGTGTGTGTGTGTGTGTGTGTGTGTGTGTGTGTGTCTGTGTGTGTGTGTGTGTGTGTGTCTGTGTGTGTGTGTGTGTGTGTGTGTGTGTGTGTCTGTGTGTGTGTGTGTCTGTGTGTGTGTGTGTGTGTCTGTGTGTGTGTGTGTGTCTGTGTGTGTGTGTGTGTGTCTGTGTGTGTGTGTGTGTGTGTGTCTGTGTGTGTGTGTGTGTGTGTGTGTGTGTGTGTGTGTGTCTGTGTGTGTGTGTCTGTGTGTGTCTGTGTGTGTCTGTGTGTGTGTGTGTGTGTGTGTCTGTGTCTGTGTGTGTGTGTGTCTGTGTGTGTCTGTGTGTGTCTGTGTGTGTGTGTCTGTGTGTGTGTGTGTGTGTGTGTCTGTGTGTGTGTGTGTGTGTGTGTGTGTGTGTCTGTGTGTGTGTGTGTGTGTCTGTGTGTGTCTGTGTGTGTCTGTGTGTGTGTGTCTGTGTGTGTCTGTGTGTGTGTGTCTGTGTGTGTGTGTGTGAGATGAACAAAGGAAATAAAAACGTTCTTCTAATAAAGTAAAGTATGAGATTAGCTGCTGTCATCATTATTGTCATGGTTACATTTTAGCTGCTCAGAGACTTGAAGATGTTGATTTCAAACAGGGATTTGTGGGCGGAGCTCTTTCCATTTCTGGGTACCTCCTACTGCAGACTACCAGTCCAATACCAGTGCTAAATAATCAGGAGGAGACTGGGAATCATTTTTTGTGTGTACGAAACGAACAATTTGACCCTCAGTCAACAGCTTCAAGGTGACTGTAGTAACAGTTATAACAATTATAAGTATTATTTCTCACTGAGCAGCTCTCAGTTAAGACACTGTTGTCCTCCATGTTTTCTAGCTAATTTCTTCTTCTGCACCTCCTCACGTGTGTGTTGCATCCAGTGGCAGTGAGATCATATTAATTGAGCAACATGTTGCCTCAACCACATGTAGAAACAAACCCGTGGACACTTTGAAGTTCTGAAGCAACCTTCTTGCTGCCATGTCTGTCTGTCTTACAACATGTTTTCATTCTCTGTTTTTATTGGCAGAAAACTTTACTGACACCACAGATCTAGGTAAAGGGGGTCAAGAAGTGCAGCATGTCTGTCACCTTCTCCCCAACCCCAGCCCATCCATCCACACACTAACAGCAGTGCAGTCCACCTCCATTGCAGGGTGAGGTGCAAAGTTAATGAAAATTAGACTTAAACATCATCCTAGAAACGGATGAGACTGGAAACTAAACTTTTTGATGATCTAAAACGTAGGTTTCAGACGTCACAATGAAAGTGACTTCCTGACTGAACTGCTGTTCGTGCTGCTCGCCTGCCTCTCCTGCATCTCAGCATTGTTTTCTGAGAGTAAAGCTGCTCTCGGGGATTGAATACGCTCGCTCCCACTCAGCGTGTCTGGGATTCACACATTCAGCTGCTGGACTTTCCCCTCATGTTCTGCTAGATCAGTACATACTCTCTTGTAGTCAGTGTGTATATCTGCTGACCTTTAAATCCAATCCCTGATGGCATGCCTGCACTACACAATCTCACTGCATCGCTGCATTTTTCTGTGTGCTGTGGAACACAAGTTCACCTTGTGCTGGAGATGATGACTTCTCACAGCCTGTCACTGGATACAGTGTCATGATGACACGGCTGTTTTTGGTGTGGGGAATAAGGGAAGCTGCACATACGTGCATCCGAAGGTGAAGATGGAGGTGTGTGACAGGTGTGTGACAGGTGTGTGACAGGTGTGTGACAGGTGTGTGACAGGTGTGTGACAGGTGTGTGACAGGTGTGTGACAGGTGTGTGTTGGGCAGGACAGACGAACACCATCAGCAGCTGGCATTGCTGCCTTGACTATTCTTCAGAAGTCATGTTGCTCTGTCATCTTCATCCATTGCTTTTATTCTGTGGATGTTCAGGAGATCACAGGTAATGTTGTTAGAAGCTTTTGGCTGAGCCGGCCCACCTGAGCTCTCCTGCACATGCTCATATTGCACTAACGGCTGTTTGAGGGCATGCCTGGATTCGATCCCGGTGATAAAAGCATGCTTGCTGGGGGGGTTGGTGCTTGGGTAGGAGCATCAGTAGTGGGGCCCTTCACTGGCTGGGTACAGTCTCAAGTTGAAGGTACAGTAGATTTCTTTCAAGTGAAATTAACCTGAGGTGTGTGTGATCTCCACAAGGAGTCTCCAAAGTGTCAAAAGCTGAAGAGGAAATCAGTGAAACTGCTGGACTGCTTATAGGAAAACGTTCTATACCAGAGCCACTATAACTCCTGCTGATACTTTAAGAAGTATAAACTTGTACGTTTATGTCTAATCATGTTGCTGTGATCTACGATGGGCCTCTTGGGGAGAGTTCACACACATGCTTTATTGTTCGATGGTAAAGCAGTGACTGTGCAGCCGTATACTGGCTCACTGATGTCATGACACAAATAACAATTATACTTGAGTTAATCAAACCACTCGTTATATCACCAGTGCTGATAGTTTCTCTTTGTGGCGTCTGCAAGAAAAGCTTTTCCCAACTTTCCCTCAAATGGGTGAAAAATGTATCTTTGATCAGGTCTAATGAACCATGTACGGCTACATTTAGAGTTAGTGACTAAAACGCAGACATATTTGAGCTCTGCACTGACTGAGCTCTTTCCATGTCCCATTCAGTGCCCAGTCTGTGGGCCACCACGGCGTGTCAGTCTAATACCAGGGTTAGATTATGAACGTGTAATCCTCACCGTCAGGAAGACACTGGGAATCAGTCTCTATGTGTAAGAAGTAAAACAGTTTCACATTTGAGCCTCATTCTGTTAAAAATGACATAAAATTACATTCAAAAGATATACAATAAATATACATTCTAATAAATACCAATTCATTAGAATAGCGATTTATATTACAAATAAATATCAACAGGTTCAAGATGATTACAGTGAAAAAATAGCATATAAGCATTATTTATCTGATTTATTATTAATTTATCTGAGTCGAGGAGACACGAGGAGCACAGGGAGGAACAAGACCGAAGAAGTAGAAATCAGGAAACCATTAGAAACCCTGAATGAAAGAGCATAAACACTGGGTCACCAGTCCCACGTAGCCTCACACTTTGGACGAAACACGATACGAGACAACATTTGTCCTGATGACAGAAGAATAACGTGCATGGATCCTTGGAACGAGATGAAATGAGGACTGAGATCTTGCAGGGAATTCCTCGAGTGTTTCTGCTCAGGGATTCTTTGACTTCTCATGCGTGTGCGTGTGCATGCGTGTGGGTGTGCATGCGTGTGCATGCGTGTGCGAGTAAGCATGCGTGTGCGTCATTGTTCATCGTTGTGTTTGACGTTACCTTGTCTTTAACCCTCTGCTCTCTCCTCCTCTTTTGTAGTCGAGCTTACCGACTCCTTTGTGGCTTCTGGTCTCACTCCTACTCCTACTCCTTTTGGTTTTCCTTCTCCTACTACCATTGCTCCTACAACCATTAGTACCTCAGCTACTCCCACTCCTACAACTACGACTTCAACCACTACTATTGCCACCACTTCTACTACTGAGGCAACCACTACCATCCTTCCAATGCTGTTCCCCACCAAGCGTATTGACCAGAATGTGTTGGGTACTTGCTGTTGTCCGTTCTAGTTTTACTGTCTACCATCTGAATTGAACTGTCTTCTCCTACCTGAACAACTACATCAGGGTTTCCTTCGATACGCTGCGCTGTACCTGCTGCACAAAAAGTGGGGAGTTGCTACAAAATCCTGTGTTGTAGCCAACAAATCTGCTCCTGGTCCAGGAGTGAGAACGTTTATCTCACAGAACATGAAGGCTTTGAGTTTCAGTCGTTTGATCAGTACTTGCACACTGGCAGTGTTAGGACTAAAGTAATCGCTAACTCAAACTTAAAAAAAACTATGCAGATATATTTGGGTGGGGTGGGGGGGGGGGGGGGTGAATATAGTTTAATGCTGTTAGTTTGATTTTGAGCAGAGCATGGAGTCTATGTTGTTGTAGGAAGACTGAAGGTCCAAACCCTGTGTGTGGTTGTTGTAACTGTGCCCTCTCTGCCTCTTGAACCCTTACCCTTACCCCACCCCCACCTACCCTACCTTGTGTAGTGGCGTCTGGGCGAGAGATCTGGAATTTGACGGTGGAGCCTAACAGTAACTACGCTAAAGTCAGCTGGACGCACAACTTCCCGGCCAGCAGCAGCGATTTTGTACTAGAGTTCACTCTGGACAGTAAGAAATCAGCTCAAACTGAGATATAAACTGTGAACTAAATGTTCTGACTGCAGAGTAGATCTACAAGGATAGTGAAGTAAAACTGGAGCTTCAAGGTGCAGAGTGTAGGTGGAGCTGAACAGGTAAAACCAAACTTTATCACAGCATTTGTACGGGAACACAGGACACTACAGCCTGGTGGCAAAGAGGAGGATCCAGTTTTGTCCTCAGAGCATCTTCAAACTGAACATTAGAATAAATAGATGTAGTCAACATAAACGTCTGTCTGTGCAAGCTGAGGTCACACGGTTCAAATTGACTTTTGCTTTTTATACGTGCACTAACAGTTCACACACAATCAGCTTGAAAAGACCT
Organism: Neolamprologus brichardi; assembly: GCF_056152115.1. NCBI lineage: Eukaryota > Metazoa > Chordata > Actinopteri > Cichliformes > Cichlidae > Neolamprologus > Neolamprologus brichardi. Next base: position 32,097,060 of record NC_142116.1, on the reverse strand, counting down.
AACAATATATCGTTTAGCTGCAGTAACACAATCTGTAGTTTTAATGTGAGGAAAACATCTGGATGTGCCGTAGCAGCCTTGAAAATGTTTTCCAGATCAGCATAATATTGATTTTAGTCACAATCCTAATGTAACTATATTCAGATGAAAGACGTTTGTTCCACATACTTGGCAGTTACACATTAACTGAGCATCTGCAAAATTATGAAGCAAGTCATGAAAGTAATGAAACAATCAGAGAAAATGGAAAAGCTTTTTGTAATATGTGTCATCAATACAATAAAAAACAATAATAAGTGTTATTAAGAAAAAAGCTTCAACAGCAGCAATGCCACAGCTCTGTTGCTCTTTGTTTTATCTCCCTTTAACTGAGGATATTTGTACCCTCAGGCTGACGTGTTGTTTGTGCTTTCAGAAAAGAAACGCGTCACGCTCTGTTTCCCTCTCACTCTTTGGTTCTGCCTGTTCGAGTGCACCATGTGCATGGATCTGTGACTTCTGTTGCCTTTCTTTGAGTTGCTGTTGCTGGGATGCGCTGCTTTCTTTGAACTGCTGTTTCACTGTGTCTGTGCTGCCATACTCACCTGCTTGGTATGAAGTGCTGTGTACTCTGGCTTTCAATCATCCCGCCTTCTCACAGAGCTTGGATAGCAGAATTAGCTCAGACATCTCAGTTACTGCTGTTTGCTTCAGTCTATGAACTCTGCAGCAGAGAAAGGATGTGTTTGTGTACTTGTGCTGAGACTTTAATTATTAATGTCTGAGTGTGAGGAAAGGAAGTGATGTGATTGGTCTGATGCTATCCACTTCTCTCACCCTGCACTGTCAGGCTGTCAGGATGTGAGACTTTCTTTCATACAGACTCTTGATCGGTGGTAGGTCATGTTTGAGGACACAGTGTGTGTAACCCTGATCAGATAAACCACAGCAGGAGATCTGTCCAGCCAGGTTTGTTTTTAGGTTGACTGAGACAAAGGAGACGCTTCTTCTCTCATGTTTAAGACAACAGGGACATTGTTTCAAAAAACATAGTGATATAAATAAATCTTAACCTGTTCCAACCTGTTGTAGAGTAAGATGAACTCGTGTGAAGTAGTAAAGCTGTTTATAATGTGTGTTTATTGATTTTATTAAGACTCTTTCAAAAGAGTCTTTTTTTGTTTGTTTCCAATTGAGAATTAGCTAGCTACTGGAGCTAACCAGCGCTAACTACAACCCAACAGTAAACAGGAAGTACCAGGGCTGTACTGGGACAAAAAATGGGCCCGGGCATTTTGACGAGAGACCGGCCCCCCAGGTATTATAGGAAAAGCCATGAAGCCTTTGAATGAAAACAGACGCTGTGGTGACAGTGATGTACAGTCTTGTTGGTATATGTATGATTTCTATACATTTGACATCAGATAAAAACTTTGGTCGTAAGATTCAGATAATTATTTGTTAAAAGCGAGACATTTTAAATGAGAATAAGAAAGAAAAGTATTTCTTTGTGCCCCCCTCTCCCTGTTAATGCCCTACCTGCCCCCCTTTGCTAGACCCGCCCCTGCACAGTTACCAGCTGTCAGCTACTTAGAAAAGGATCCTGGTGTTATTTGTCTCTCAGAAACAGTTCATAACTTCAACTCATTCCAGTCAACCCTCTGCTTGTTTCCTCTTTCTGGTGCAAAGTGGGCGATAAACAAACAAGAGAGACGATCAGCTGATCATTGATCAGTTTCATGACTGAAGTAGCAACAGGAGAGGGAGAGGAGAGAATGAGAGGAGAAACAGCTGTGCAGCAAAGACAGAATAACTCCAGCTTTGTGTCTTTTCCATTCCAGCTGAAGTCCGGGACAAACGGTTTCTTTTCACCTCAATATGAAACGCGTGATATTTTCTCTGACTGTAAAAAGTCAGCACAACAAAAATAAACTCCACTAAACTTGGTTTATATCTGACCCAGATAGACTGCAGGTCATAACTTCTTACCTGAAGTTCAGTTCACCTGACACTCAGACCGGCGGCCGCCTCGCGTCTCTGCTGTTCTGCTGCTGTACTCTAACCAAAGAAAACAAGAAAACAAATCCCAACAGGGTTTTAAATTGAAGAAATTGTATTGATGCTATCTCTACTCAATACAGAATGCATGTAGGTCAGGGCTGTGCATAGACTTTACGACAGGAGTGTGTTATTGATGCTGGCGGGGTAGGGCTACGAGAAGGCCCCGCTACATGTCGCTGTAGGTCACGAACACGACGAAACACACTGCCCGAACAGGTTACTAACCCTGGCCAACCTGTCCGCAGAATTAAGGGACGTGTCCGGCAGAGCTAGCCACAAAACCTGCCACAAAAACTTTTTATGTTTGATTGTTGTACTTATTTAAAAAAAGAATGTGGAGAATATACTGTGTAGGAAAAGGATTGGGTTACACTTTGATTGTTTACACCTGCTTGAAAACAACAAACTAGCATGAAACATAAACACAGCTTAAATACAGTTTTCAAACAGTGCTGACTGTCACGAGGATAATTGTTGAGCCACAGACACAAAGACATGGCAGATATATCATTATATAGATATAGATATATATATATCATATATATCATTTTACCAATGACACAAAGCCTTTCTCATAGCACTTCACTAACTGTTGTCCAACAGCATGATCTTTGTGTGTCTGTGTTTTCTTTGGCTGGTTTGAGGACCGGTGTAGCATGGCCTGGTCATCACCCATGTTGATGACTTTGTGTGGCTAACAGCACGGTGCATGATGTCATGCTGCCCTCAGCCTTCACTGCCTCTCCAGAGTGACTCTCGTAGCTTGGGCAGACGTGTTTCTGCTGGAAACATGCAGGCTGTCGTCACTGCTCTCCTGACCTCAGAGATGGGGTGGGGGGGGGGGGGGGGGTCTGGTGTCTAACTGAGACCAGCAATGTTTTGCCACCTGACATAGCTTTAACTCAAAGTGCTTAAAATCATGTTTAGCAGCATCTTCTCTCAGTGTGGAGCTTTATGTCACTGGGTTGGTTGTTTGGTTGCCGTCAGTAGACTTGCTGTTAGCTGAGCAGTAACAGAACCAATAACCTGGGAAAACAGGGACAATGAAAGCAGTTTAAGGGGGTCACTTTTGTTCTGCACCTAGCTGCAACAACGGGTTTTAAATCCAGCCTATACTGTCCACTTCCACTTTATCACTTTAGCAGTCAGCGGTTCTTTGTTGTTTGGCTAGCTGCACTGACATGGGAACATCTGCCTGCATTGTTCGGCCTACAAAGTCTTTTTAAATGAAGATGTTTGGATGACAGACTAGCTGGAGCCAATACTGCAGCCTTCCCTTGACAGGCCGGGTGCAACCAGCCGCACAATTAGCTTGCAAATAAAGCGTTCGCAAATTATGACATAATATATGCGCTATTTATATAATAAAATATTCTCTTTTTTTCCCAAGCACAAGCAAACAGTTCACTGTGTTTCTTATTAAAACACGATCCAAAATCCCGACCTGAGCACGGTCGAAGGAGAAAAAGCCTCCGTGTTAAAGTCTCCTTCGCCCAAATGTAGGTGAAGGAGTAACCCAGTCTCCAGAAGTGTGGAACCTTCACAAAGTCTCGGGGAAATATGGCGACGCGAGAAGAGAACTGCTACATAACGTACCTGGACATACAACACCTTGTGGTTTCCAGTTTAGATGTTATTCTTTTTTGTTGAGGTACCTTAAGAAGTTAATAGAGACAATACAGTTCATCATTTCATTAAATATATGTAGTTAGTATACCGATCCACACTCGCTTCCAGTGATCACTGGCTGAAAAGTGATTTCCAGAATCTTTCAAAAGGATGATTTGTGGAAATGAAACTTTTATGAAAGAATAAAGTCCTTTACAGCCAAAAAGAACATTGCCATTATAAAGTAGCTGCTGCAAAGTGACTCTTATCCAGGTAAAAAGTGTTGCTGACATTAAAACTGTCTTCAAGAGAGATCGCGGGTATCAGAAACTGAAACAAATGTAATATCGCAGCTGTATAAACTTACCTGATAATCTTGATATTTTCCTGTGAAAGAACGATGCAGACAAAAGTCTCCTTATGTCCCACAGAGTTATTGGGTTTGTTGCTAGTTTGTGAACATAAGCTAATGCAGAGTAAATCTATTGATGGTAACCAACGCTCTGTACTGACAGAAGACGTGCTGAACATGTTTTAAAACATGCTTTTTAGCTGATTGTATTCCAGAAGTGGTTTTGCTTGACAGACAGTGGTCCTCATGCCTCACTCCACGACTAGCAATGATCAGGATTCTGCAGGAAACTTGACCTTGAAGAAAAACTAGTCACAGGGCCATAAAACAGTCAAATTAATCAGAACATATTGTCTGAAGCATTGTGGCCAGGCACACATCACTGTACTGTTTAATCCACATGTTTTACTCATTTAAAGAGATGAATCTTTGTGGCCACTGTGGTGCAGCATTGCTATCAGCCTCAGTTCAGCACCAGCCCTGCTATCAGACAACAGGCTCCCTGTGAAGCATCGTGGTGCTGCAGACTGTTGTGTGCCCGGCTTCAGAGTGGAGCGAAGGCCACACCCCTGGAGTGTGATTGGCCTCTTTATTGTGTTTCCAAGGTAACAAGACGAAGAAAGATGTAAAGAGTCAACAGCCCCCCATTAATGTGGTGGATCTCGTCCCAGGCGTCGTGTATCACCTGAGAGTTTACTCCCATCTGTTCAACAGTGTCAGCAGCAAATCTGTCACCTTTAAGACCAAAGCAGGTGAGACCACACCTGGCCGTGTGGAGCGAGGAGCCAGCTGGGCTCCTCTGGGTATTTGACACAAGTAATATCTACACTGAGTGAGTCGATGCAGGCTGTCACGGTTTGTTTGATATCTGTCCTGTTTGTTCCCAGCAGTAAACCTTCTACATTTGAAATGCCTCAGATTAGATTAGTTTTTAGACATGGAGTCTACAAGAAGCACAAGTTAGTTTAGATGTGCTTACTTCTGGTGGTTCACGGGCCCTGTGTTTTTAACCAACTAAAAAGTTCCACTTTAAAGAGAAATATTTATTGCTTCTGTCTTGTGTGTGTGTGTGTAATAACTAGAGATGCACGATACCACTTTTTTATGTCCAATACCGATACCATAAATCTGGATATCTGCCGATACCGATATGAATCCGATACAGTGTGTTTTTAATCAATAAAACAGTTTTTTTAATATCTTGCTGCATTTATACTCAAGTTTAAATAAATAACAACACTAAAGCTATTCTGTTATACCTGTATGTAAAAAATACACTGCACCCAAAATATTTCATAGTTCAGCAAAACTGATCAATCTGATAAAGTTAAACCTGCTCCATCCTCCCTATTCTGGTATTTTAAAGAGTACTTAGCAGAAATATTAAGCAACCTAACTAATAGGGTTGCAAACTCCCAGCAAAAAAATAAATAAATAAGGGAACCACCCCCCACCTCATGATGCTTAATCAACGTAATCAACTTTAATTTGATGCAGTGTGAAAAAAATGCACAGAAATAAATTATTTTTCAAGAAATATTAAATAGATTCAACATCTTTCTTCAACAGAACTGCAGACTGCACAGATGGTTCCCAAAGGAAAAAGTAGTATAGCTTACTAGGGTATATTAGACTTAACAGTTACTATATACAGTAATGGACTTCTATACATTTACATCAGATTAAAACTTTGGGTGTAAGATTCAGATAATTATTTATTAAAAGCTCGACATTTTAAATGAGAATAAGAAAGAAAAGTATGTCTTTGTGCCCCCTTTTCCCTGTTCATGCCCTATCGGCCCCCCTGGCTAAACTTTGCTAGATCCGCCCCTGCACAGTTACGTCAGCTGTAGAAAAAGATCCTGGTGTAGAAATAATATTAAATAAATTCTAACAACAGCTTATCAAGCTTAAACGTGCTGCTGTTGTTCAGCTGCTGGTTTCCTCTTTCTGGTGAGAAGTGGGCGATAAACAAAGAAGAGAGACGATCAGCTGATCATTGATCAGTTTCATGATTGAAGTAGCAGCAGAGAGAGAGAGAGGCAGTCGCTCCATATATCGGTTGTTAAGCTTAACGCTTTACAAACATTCAGAGATGAACTTACACACTTGCTTTACTTCTCTCTGGGAAAACTTCCTCGGAGATGAAATGCTGGTTTGGTAGCGACGCTGCAAATACACACAGCCGCTCTATCACGTGACCACACTGCTGCGACGTGCTACGGTTATGAGCCGACCGAGTTACGCCGTGTAGCAAGTTTTGTGAGGTGCTTTTTTGATATTTAATGGATCGGATTACATTTTTTATTTCTCTGATATCCGATCCGATATTACGTATCAGTATCAGACTGATACGTAATATCGGATCGGTCCATCTCTAGTACATATATCTGTATATATATACAGATATAACTTACTGGTCGAAGGTTTGAACTGAGACTTTCTCACTACGACCATGAAGCTGCTTGAAGCTGTTGTCCTGTGACATCACACAGCTGTTAACTCTCAGAAACTCGTCCTCTGGTTCAGTCTCTGGGTCTGCAGACCTCCTCCTGCCACAGTTTCTGAGCCTTTGGCTGAAGGAAGCTGGACTCACTGTTTCTCTGTAGGACAGACCTGCATTTATAAGTGTTATGATGGTCTGTGTCTTCCACTGTTAATTGTGTTTTTCTCACAACACTTTCTGGAGTTCAGCTGATGCTCACATCAGTCCCAGCACTGCTTTGTGCAGACAGAGGGGGGAGTAATCCAGAAACGTTGGTGTAGGGATGAGTAGCAGCAGCTTTCAAGGCTGATCAGCCTCCATCGCTGCAGAACAGATTAACCTGTTAACCCATGTTGTCCCTGAAAAAGGCCTTTTCGTATGTGAACATTCGTTTTCAGTTTGGGGTAACCTTTGTTTTTCGATCTATTCATTGGACTTGGATGAACTGCAATAAATTACTGGAAAAATCAGGGTGTTCCCAAACCTTTGACCAGTATCCTTCTGGTCATTTGAATTAAGTGTGAGTTCAGACTAATGACTAAAACAAACAGCTCAAATATGGGGCATGAAGCTGGGATAAATCAAGCTGCAAACACCTGTAAACATGCTGATCTCGTTGGGCTGTTGGTACAGTTTGTCAACGAGCAGAGGAATCCCTCGTGCACGCTTACACAGTGACTGTGAAACAAAGTGTGATCTGTTGGGGAAAAGTACATTTTTCAGATGAAATCACACATGTGAACTTTTAGGCAATCACCTTGACATGGACAGGACCATGTTCACTGCGTCATCCTCTTTGTTTTTGGGGAAAACGATGACATGTTGATCCTGAGCTGTTGACGTCTGCTGAGCGCTCTGGGATGGGTTAGGGGGTTGACCCTAACCCTCTGCAGATAAATACTAACTCTCTCTGCATTCTTCCTTCTTGTCCACCGTCTTGTTTGTCTCTCTGACATGACTCCAGCCTACATAGACCAGGTCGACATAGCCACGCAGGGCTGGTTCATCGGATTGATGTGCGCCATCGCCCTTATCATCCTCATCCTCCTCATCGTCTGTTTCATCAAGCGCAGTCGTGGAGGGAAGTACCCAGGTAAGCTTCCCACAGCCTTCTTATGCAAGTCTGTTCTTTTGAGTGAAATCATGCAGACAGTGGGAAGACGTGATCATTGAATTTGTGGCCACACAGAGACTGAATATTCTTTAATGCCGAGAGGAAGAATATGTCAGTACTGTCCCAGTTCATCCAGGTCGTTTCCTTTTAGAAGATCAATGGTCTTAATGGTCTTAAGAGTAGTGGGTATTTTAGCCAGAGCTGTTATATGTGGCTACTTAGCTCGAGGACATAGTTAGAGCTAGTTACTGATCTGCCACGCCTCACGCCATTACATGTCTGGGTGGAAGGATGTTGTTGAGGTTTCATCAGCAGAGTCTTTTCTGCGTCTGGGTTCAAGAAGCAGCTCTGTGTGTTGTAGTGAAATGAAACCTTCAAAACACAACAAGCAGTGAGCCTGAAAGGAAACTTTGCTTTGAGCGAACGTAAGCTAGTCTTACTTTGCTGTGTTGCACCGTAGCAGAGGTCTGTTCTTGTAGCTCCTCTGGTGACCAGGCGACGATGCATCTCATGCAGACGTTCAGCGTGTTTCCTGATGGCCACTCAACTACCACCTCGACTTTTTCCGTCTGTCCACTGAATTCAAGGACTGGCAGTGTGGAGCTGTCTGCTTCCACATACAGTCTGTTTCCCAGGACTGTGGCTGGGCTTGTGTTTCTGTGCTGGTGCACTAACACAAAGGGATTTCTGAGCAACACAAACAGACTCGTGTGTGTAGAAGAAAACAATACCTGATCGATCTTTTTTTGCTGTGGATTGTAAATATGTGCTCTTCATTGGCTTAAAGTCTAAATAAATATTGTTTGATTGAAGCAGCTATGACGAGAGGAAGAACAGACTGCTGTTATCAGAGGGCGAGGGGCACCAGGCGCTGTGAACTCATGTGTTTACCTGTGACAACAATATTGTCATGCACTTTTTTAAAGAAAGGAGAGCACACTCGTCTTTTTATTTAAATATTTCTTGTGATAAGTGAAAATGGGCAGTCATGGTGGTTTCAGACGGGGTCTCTGGACCAGATAACACGAGGTGACTGAAGTCGTCTTCTTGGATATCTTTCAGCACAGTATGGAGGAAGAGCGGTCAGTGAGTGTTAAAGCCAGTTTTCCATTTGTTCCTCACTCTGAGATGATGATAAAGATGATTCCTTACATCTACTTTTGCCCCGCTGAGAGGTTCAATACTGAGCTTTACACAACTTATTTGTTTTAAGCAGTTTATGAAGGAACAACAACAAACCTTTGGAAACAGGAGGAAATGAAGAGCGATGAATATCTGCTGTGAGGGGTTTGTAGATTTCTCTTTGCAGCCTGCTGGATAGAAAAGCTCCAATAAGAGCGTCGCAGCCTGACTCCAGCTGATCAGTCAGGGAGCAGCCAGCTGCTGTGTGCATGAACACGATGGAAACAGACATGACAAATATGATGAACTCAGAATTTAAAATCAGGGTTTAGACGTTTTACAGCATTTAGCTGGATTGTTGTGTTGTGTATATAACGTACTGGTCATGAATGACTTAAATTAGAGTATTGTTAATGTTTTACAGTTTTTGTAATGTCCAGGTGGTGGCTACACGAGCTGTTTCACAAAGGCTCTGGGTAGGTGCTGACTCAGTGATGAACTAATATAACAGACCAGTGACCAATAAAGAGACTGACAAGCCTTCAGTCAGCATGTGGAACTAAAACTAAATGTTTTTAACAAATCTGACCGACTCACAAAGCTGCTGAAGAAGATCAGGGCCACTGGGAAAAGAAAGAAACCTTTTCCCCAGCGGCCCTGATCCTCTCTCTACAAACCCAACATAATGCAACTGCTACTAAAACAGGCTTGACTGTCCCTTCACATAAATGTGTCCCAAATGCATGTTTCACTCGGCCTGAAGAAATGCCACTAAATGACTTGAACACATCTTTTTTAATTGGCAGCAACTGAACAAAGCCTTTGAGTGGACAGACAGGACACAGCCCACACTCGTTATTCATACACTCTATACACAGTGTAAACTTAGTATGTGACAACTGAAAACAACTAAATCAGCAGATGGGACTAACTAAATGATTGTATTTTCAACATAAACCCTGAAAACCTGTCTGGTTTCTGTTGAATCGAACAGCCTAACACCTTTGTTCTCTTCCTCTGCAGTGCGAGATAAAAAAGATCTCCCCTTGGACGCGGTGGATCAAAAAGACCAGGATGGATCCTTTGATTACCAGTAAGTATAAATAGCTTGTTCTGCATTACTATTGCTGTTATACGCTCATGTAAAGGTCGTCAGCAGTTATCAGTCACGGTGGTCTGCAGCCCCTTCAGTAATGAACCCGTATATGTACCAACGTTACATAGCCTGAGTTTAAAATGTAAGCAATAAAGAACTGAACCAGAAACACTGCACTATAAGACCACGAAGCACTACTGCTTAGAGCCAAATGAAACGTTTTTCAACATTTGAATTGAAATGGCAGCTGTGTCCAACTTCTTTAATTATTATTACTTCTGTAAAAGAATCAGCCCAATGTTGCTGCCAGTTTTCTAAAGCAAGTGTACACGGGGTTCAGTGTGAGTACACCTGCAGCTGTGCTCTGTGGGGAACAGCATGCACAGGTGTTAGCGCCGTGTTAGCGCCTTTCTCTCGAGGCCAGGGTTAGGGTGAGGCTCCTCCTACTCTGTGACTGATTGATCTTTAAGACTGGAGTGTTTAAAGTGAAGCGTGATGTGTGCATAAAGCTGGTCACTATTCTAACAACATACATGTGAATAACTTGTAAACACAAGTTGGTGTTCAGACCACGTCTGGCACATTTTTCTTGTACATTCTCCTTGCTGGTAGTTGGTTAGAATAGAATAGAATAGAATAGAATAGAATAGAATAAAATAGAATAGAATAGAATAGAATAAAATAAAATAGAATAAAATAGAATAGAATAAAATAGAATAGAATAAAATAGAATAAAATAAAATAAAATAAAATAGAATAGAATAGAATAGAATAGAATAAAATAGAATAAAATAGAATAGAATAAAATAGAATAAAATAGAATAGAATAGAATAGAATAAAATAGAATAAAATAGAATAAAATAAAATAGAATAGAATAAAATAGAATAGAATAAAATAGAATAGAATAAAATAGAATAGAATAACCCTTTAATTGTCCCACAAGAGGAAATTTGGTTGTAAGTGTAGCTAGTTATGAGTAAAACTTCTGGAACAGCAACAACACAAGTGCAGTAAAGCCATCCCACACACAGTGTGTTGGAGTGTGTGCACCGTGCACATTCAGACTGGTCTGCGTGACTCTTTGAAGGAGCAGAGTTAGACGATCTCCTGACCCCGCTAAACCTTTCATCTAGTTTTGAACACGTCCGTGTTTCTCTCTGAAGTGCGTACACAAACATATTCAAACTCGACACCATGTACTGTGTAAAGGCTTCTGTGTGATGTCAAGGATATGTGGTAAGTTGCATCTTTTGCTCCTTCCAGGTTCCACTGAGCTCTGTGGCCTCATTCTTCTTCATGACCAATGAACCTGTCTCTTAATTTGCCAACAGTCCCTTTAGACTAAAGACGTTTTAAGTTTAACCTGCTTTCTAAATCTGAAGTGGACGTGTTCTAACTGAGCTGTGTGAGAGGGCATCGTAACTTCCATCACCACAACTTTAACATCAGAATTTCATTTATGACCCGGGTCCTAAATGGGTCCATTAAATCACACAAATGGTCCCACATAACGTTCCTAACTGGGCTTTTGCTTAAAATTGTACTTAGAATGACAGCTGCTGTGTTTGACTCACACTGTGTGTTCAGGGTAACTTCGAGAGGTGCAATGAGCGTCTGACCCCAGCATGCTGTGCTTAATAATGTGTTTCATCCTCCTCCAGAACCTGTTTTCTGTCAATGAACAACTCAGCCCATTCAGCTGTGTGTGTTTTTACACTAACCCATGCATGCACAATGTGGAACTTGTCTTCTTTCCTTCCTTCCTTCCTTCCTTCCTTCCTGCCGTCTTATGTGGTTCCTCACATCTTGTCCCTCTCTCTCCCCAATGCTGAAATGGGTCATCTGTCCCTGACAGGAACGAGAACGAGAACGAGAACGAGAACAGGTACTTTGGTTTTCAGCAAAGTCTTTTGGCCTGAGCATGTAGGGGTAAGCGGTGTGAGGGTGGGGGTAAGAACAGGATGAGGTGTAGCATGTTTGGAGACTTGACAACATGCCTGCATTGTTGGCTTTTGGGTCAGCCTGCAAAGAGGGTGCAGTTTGAGTCCACGATGTGAGCAGTAACACTCCATCTGGATTGCTTTGCATTTAATGTAATATTTAGGAAAAAATGGAAACAGAATTTGTATTTGCTCAGTTATGACCAGCTGTTCTTGCCCAAAACACAACAAAGCTCTGATTCTAGCGCTATCTCGATTTGTAGTAGAAATAAAGTAGAAAATAATGGAATGCAGATTTTCCTCTCTGCAAGAAGAACCTGTCCTTTGTCCCAAACGTGTCCTGGTGTTGTCCCCACAGTTTTTAAAAAGAACAGTGCTGCCTATTAGCAGCAGTAGCTGGAGAGCAGCTACTGCTGCCTGTTAGCGAGGCCGTTAATGCTACGAGGGCTTCTTTGTGACCGTCCACATGGTCACACGCTCTTGGAGTGTGTACTTTGTTGGTTGTGTTGCTGTGCCACACAGGAAGTGGTTCACAGCTTTGTAACTCCCCATATGGAAAAGAAATAGTAAAAACTTCTATGATTTACTCATGAAAGTGGCCACTTTCTTACTACTTTCATATATTGTTTTAGTATCCTAAACATACAAGTTTCATTATATAATTTTTCAAGGCATCTTATATCTGTTTTTACTCTTGTGTGCTTTTCTTACAAGTTTCACACAAGACTGATACAAACTGTATAAGATTTGTAAATATCTTTTCCATGTGGGCAGAGACCAGAGTCAGAGTCAAGCTGCTGTTTGTTCCTAAATGTTGCTCCGCTCCATGGTGACCGATTGAGAAGGTTACCTAGGCAACATGAACTAAGCGTCCACTACAAAGCGAGGCACAACAAACGACTTTTGATTTTGTACACGGCGTATCTGCCTGTGGATTGGTGGATTTGGTTTCTTATCTTTGCCCAGCATGATGATCAGGGAAACTCGCCACATTGAACTACGCTCATTGATTTTATCTACCGTACATTCATGACTGATTTAGAATCGCCAGCTAACCTAAGATGTGTTTTTCTGGACTGTGGGAACAAGCCAGGAATGCAGGCACAAGGAGAACATGCAGTTTGATATCCTTCTCGGTATAAGGCAACTTAATTCATGTCTTTATCATGCAAAGAGCAACATTTAAAACAGCCTTCTCTTTAAATAAAAAGATGCCAACTCACAGCTAAGTAAATAAAAACTTTAAATTTACTGCTAATCTACAAGGTTTTCAGCCCTCACAGAGCAGATCTCAATGTTCACTGAGAAAACATTTATATCAAATATAAAGAATTTGGTTTAATTTGGTTGTATTTATTTATATTTCAGGATTTATGTGAGTATAAAAGGTTAGGATGGCCCATTTTAAACAAACTATCGTCTTATTGGTGAATCGAACCAGATGGTTTCAGTGCCTCAACCTAACCAGTGGGTGGAAGTAGCTACATGATGTTTCATTTGATTAAAAACAAATGCTGAACTGGACAACGTGACGCCCACTTTACACTCGAAAAATCAGTAAAGTTCCCATTAACAGGAATCGAGACCAAAACCATTTTTGAACCCGGTTGGAAGCATGTTGGTTTCTGCTGTCGTTAAGTTGGGCTTGCTTTGGGAGTGGCGCTTCTCACAGAGGTGGGAAGTACCGAAGTACAAACACTTCCTTAGAATACTCAAGTAACTGTGGTTTACTTGAGTATTTGTTTTTCTGCCTTTTTGTTTAACACAAATCGCTGCACTTTGTAGTCATTTTGTCAAATAGGCTGCGTGAGCATCAAAGTTTTCCTTCCATCTCTGTGCCTTTAAACATCAAACTACTCTCAGCATAAATGGACGCACAGATAGTCGTATTGGTTTGTCCATTACCAGCACTCATCACACGCAGAGAGAGAAAAGACACCAAAACATGATCGAGGCATACTTTTCACTCTTCTGTTTTGGCGTGGAGGGAACATCAAAGAGCGATGTTGTTACTTTTTCCTTCTGTTCTACACTTTGAGTACATTCATTCCTTTGTTGCTCTGAAGAGGCTTCCTAATCAACCACTGACACCTTCAGCCAACAAATGTTACTGTCATGTCATTATTTAGTTTGAAGGTCTGTCTTCACCAGAAACTGTGCCAAGCAGTAGTGTGGATGACACAACTGTCACTGTGCCATTGGATACTTAGTATACATTCATGTTTGATCTGTTCAGCAGGTCACAATTACTTGTCAGAATAAAAGATACTTATATAATCATCTTCTACCATCTTTTCCTTCTCAGCTCAGAAACTGTTGCTTTTTTCCTTCCTGCTTCTTCACTTTTTATTTTTTATTTTTGGATTGAATTTGCTTTGGTCATGTTTTTCTTTCATGTTTTTGCTTGTTTTTGTTTGCTAAAATGTATCCACACATATATCCACATATACATATATATTGCAAATGTCCTTTGGCATGAAGCGTGGCAGTTCTGAGAGTGTAGATTGTGTCCTCTGGGGTGAGCGTCTGAACACACACAAAAGGAGATAAGAACATGTTACCTTTGCATCCTTCAAATGCACTCTTTTTCCTTTTGTCATGCTACTGGTTTAATAACAAGGTTAATGCTAGCATACAGCTGTGTAGAACTCTGCATGAAATTCTCCTGCCTGTTAGAATCTGTTAGGAGACGTCAGAGATGAAATCAAGCATGCAATACAGACAGCTGCCCAGATTTCATTTATGGCTACTTTAGCATGCACAGTGTCATAGTTAAAGAACAAGTTTGTTTGTTTGGGTTTTCAAATGATTTCTGAGAAGATGCTGCCTGGATTAGTGTGTGTGTGTGTGTGTGTGTGTGTGTGTGTGTGTGTGTGTGTGTGTGTGTGTGTGTGTGTGTGTGTGTGTGTGTGTGTGTGTGTGTGTGACCAGAGCTCATTATCTGAGACCTGCACGATGAAGCTTGTTTGGGGTTTATCTTCAGGGTTAACCTTGGCTTTTCAGTGCTACATCAGCAGTCTGCTACTCCCTGCTCTGTATCACACAGCCTGCTGCAGAGATGCTACTGATGAAGAAATTCTCCTGCAGATTCCCTCACACAGCAGATAATTTTACAAAAATGTTATTGTTGTATAAGCATCAATAGGCTGTGTGATCCTACAGGAGGCCTACTGTAGGATCACACATCTTCAACCAGCCCTCATTTCTTTACATGTTGCTTCCACTAGTTTTCTTCCACTGGTCTTAAGTTTTAAAACATCACCTGGTTGACAACCAGTGTTCTGTACATGTAAGAGATAAAGAACCAATATGAAATCCTGTCTTTATTTTAAAGTAAAATTTAATATATTTATTTATTTATTTAGATAAAAATACATCAGAGAGCACCCTCGGGTTGGTATGTTGCCACGATTTGACATGCAGACTGGAGCAGCAGGGATTAAACCACTAACCCTGCCCATTAGTTGATGACCTGCTCTCCCTTGAGCCACAGCCAGGAGGAAACTTTTCAAATAAACCATTGTTAAGGAAAGGAAAGGCTGAGATATGCCAGATTAATATAATATATATATATGATTAATATTTATGGACAAAGTCAAGAGAGATGTGCAGCAGTGAGCGTCTGCAGGTGTCTGTAAAACATGCTCTGGCACAGTGTATTTCAGCCAGTGGTGATGGGGCTCTTCCCAGAAATGATGAACACAGAAAAGTACTTTCAGATCTTAATCAATTATACAGTAACATCTGGAATCTGATTGGCAACAGCTTCATTTCTCCGCACAATGACCCAAAGACACGACCACTGCAGTAAAAGCACAGCTGGATAGAAGACGCTGTGGAAGAGTATCAGTGATGGACTGGTCTCTCCTGGACTCCAGCATGAATTGTGTAGAGTGGGATCATCTCAACAGAACCAAAGGCAGATAAAGGAGCACTGAAACACATCCCTGAGGACGAGTAAACACTACAAGACTAACAGCTGAACAACTAAGGACTACAGAAGGCTTAGGGAACAGAGTGCAGGCTGGACAGTGGAAGCGGTCATTGACTCGTGTTTGTTTGGACCAACTCTGTTTTCCCCTGTAATTGTGTACTTCAGTCATCTTTCCATGTTTCAATAAACTGCTATTTCCCATTTTTCCCAGCAAAGTGTAAAGAAATGGGGGCAGCTCAGGACCCAGCACAGTCCTGTGTTTGTACTTGCTGAGCTTCTTTAAAATCTGCTCCTACATTTGAGTTTTGTTCTTTCTTCTTCACTTGTTCTTAGACTGTGAAACAGCATTGCAGCTGAAAGAACAATTCAGTTTTATTTATGTAGCACCAAATCACCACAACAGTCAAGTCAAGGCCCTTTAGGTGCTCAGACCGTACAGTCTGACAGCGCCCCCCTGTGACGATCGTGGGAAGGAAAAACTATTTTAACAGGAAGAAACTTCAAGCAGAGCCTCCGGGAGGGGTGAGGACAGGGGGACAGGACGAAAGAGATTAATAATAACTAATGATTAAATGCAGTAGAGGTGTATAAACACATACTGCAGAATAACTAAGGGAGGATTCAGGGTCACCTGGTCCAGCCCTAACTATATGCTTTAGCAAAAAGGAAAGTTTGAAGCCTAATCTTAAAAGTAGAGATAGTGTCTGTCTCCTGAATCCAAACTGGAAGCTGGTTCCACAGAAGAGGGGCCTGAAAACTGAAGGCTCTGCCTCCCATTCTACTTTTAAATACTCTAGGAACAACAAGTAGGCCTGCAGAGCGAGAGCGAAGTGCTCTAATAGGGTGATATGGTACTACAAGGTCATTAAGATAAGATGGGGCCTGATTATTTAAGATGTGAAGAGAAGATGTTCTCAAAGCTCTCACACATGGATGTGGTGTATGCTGGTTTCGTTGTACATGCCTCTAGTGAAGGACTTGCTGAAGGCAAGCTTAAAGAGCATTAGTTAATAAAGATGAATAATTTAGTCCTGGTGCAAATATGGGGTAAGTGTTTTTGGGGCATATATGGTAGCAAAATGGTTGAATCAATACTCCCACTGATACAGTTGGCAGAACTCGAAGGATTGCTGTCCTGTCAGACCTTTGGGCAACAATCGCAAACTACAGTGATAACCTCAGATAATAGCAGTGTGCTGCATGTGTGCTGTATATTGTCTAAAACAGACCCGGTCTAATTTTTTGAGGAAAAGATATTCAGCCAACTTATCTGCCAAAAATAAAGAGAAACATTAATCTTACAAAAAACATGTTTTTTCCAAATCATTTGACAAAGAGAAGCTTCTGTACCTGTAATCCCCTACACCTTTACTTCCCCTTATAGTGTGTCACAGGGTCCTGAAGCTAAACAGGTCCACCTGATGCTGTAGTGAGAGCTTGAGCTTCTAACATTGCTGTTTCATTGCAGCAGCGACGAGGACAACAAGCCTCTGCAGGGCAGCCAGACTTCCCTGGATGGCAACGTAAAGGAAAGCGACGACAGCCTGGTGGACTACGGCGAGGGAGGAGACGGGCAGTTCAACGAAGACGGCTCTTTCATCGGCCAATACACAGTGAAGAAGGACAAGGACGAGACGGAGGGCAACGAGAGCTCCGAGGCCACCTCGCCTGTGAATGCCATCTACTCGCTGGCATAGCGGCTCAACAGCGGCGAACTTGGACGCACCCTCTGATTTGTTATGATAGAACCACACACATGATTCTACGAGTATATGAAACACATTACACACAGTGAAAGCAGCAGTCTGGACACTGTCTAGGCTCTCCTCTGCAGGTGGAAAAAGATGCGACCACAAGCCTTTAATTTATTTTTCCAGTTCTAACAATATGGTCCATGGACACATCTGGAGGAAGTGGACAATGCTCGTTTCCTTTGCGCTCTGCCTGCCCTTTACCCACACAGACTTGGAGTGTGCCTTCGGGAGGCATCAAATGTTCTTTAGAGATTTTTTGGTTTGTGACTCAGCTCTGCTTCCCGATAACCTCCCCGTGCCCGGCATACCTCTGCGTAACCAAGTAAAGTAGTCACAGAGGTTAAGTATACATACACACTCTGGCCACATCCTGTAACATATCAGCTTCTAACCATAGGATGCCGGCAGATATGTTTATCATATTGATATTTAGGCAATGAAAGATTTTAGTTTTTCCACAGCTGATAGAGGAGTCCGTGAAACTTAACGAATGCTGTAAAAAGTCCTGGCACACATTTTAGTGCCCTGCAAATCTATGCACTATCACCTCCTTCACACCATTTTTGTTTCATCTGGTTAGTAAAAGTACACATTGTGGGCTTCTTTTAGCAGATTCAGTCCCAAGGTGGTTGGCCTTGAACTTCGTTGCAGGCATGCATCTGTTCCCTCTTATCCTGTGTTGCAGTTCAAAATGCTTTTCCTGGGAAAAGCTGTTTCATGCTTTGTGCTCAGTTACAGTATGAGGTTCATTAAACCCAACGTTGTTCTGAAGCATGGTGATAAACTTAGTGCGAGAGAGATGTGACAGGTTTGCTCGAGAGACACCAGCGCACTAAAAAACAGTGAAGTCCCTAATTAGCATGTGGGCTTGTGCTACATTCATGTCTAGCTGACAGCGTTCGAGGGCAATGATTCCCACACTAATATGGGAACCATTGCCACCATGTTGCTGGAATGTGGGAAAAACTGTAAAAGGAAGAAGCTTGAATTCAGTGTCTCCTGCCGTAATCGTCCAGTCTGCTATCCAAAGACAGCTCAGTCTGTGAGCTCGAGGAGGATCAAACTGCCAACCTCGCAGTTATTGGATGACCTCATCAAAGCACAAGATGACTGGTCAGTCAGTCCTGGATCAATATTCTTCTAATATTGCAGGACAACAGACAAACCTTCTTTGCATCTGTGAGGCTCCTTAATTCTGCTGACTTTGTTAAAGAGTTACATCCAATCAGGTAAACTGGCAGTTTTGTGTTTTATAACCAGGCCAAATGTACGGTGGTCACACAGGGACATATTTCAACTTAAAGAAAATATTCTTCTGCCCCAACTGTCAGGTTAGCATCTTCGTTCTGTCTCCTGGGTCATGAATGTAGCACCAGGAGTCATGATCCATGAGCCGCGTCCACACTAAACTCTGTGCGTTCAGCTTCACTGCGGCTGTGCAGACATCAGCACCACACACTGTATACAACGACCTCCAGTACTCACTGTTATTGGAACAGCCACACGTGTTGATCTGAACGAGTCCACATAGATTCAATTATCTTACTTTTTTGCCTTGAGGTGCTTTATATTGCAAGGTACAACATGGGCGAGCGAAGGCCAACAATCACATGATGTAGAGAAGGTGCATCCTAATCAGTGAGGTAAGTGCACTGCACTCTGTGTAGCCCGACCCCACCTGCACAGAGAGACCCCGGCCTCTTTGGTTCTTTGAATCTTTATGAACTTGATCCGTTTCTTATCGCTCCAAAAAGACATAATTACAAAACACTGTTACGTGATACGAATGATTTAAAGAATGAAAAGTACACTTCACAGCCACAAATGAAAGTTATCATTTGACATTTCTGAGGTTCACTCATGCTGAAGCTACTGAAGCTACTATTACCCCCTGAGTGCTACATCGAACAGGCTGACGTTTGGAATATTTATTTGGTATTTATTACATGATGTGGATAGCATTAATATATTAGTTCTTAATTTAATTCACTTCATTTTTATGTACAACTGAGCCAAACTACCGATGGCTACAGAATAAAATTATTGTTCCTCAACACACAACTGTATGTTCAACATGTTTTTCTGCTGTAGCTGACGTCTCATCCTTATACTCATGTTGTATTACTGTTACTCTGTGTTGTTGTTCAGACTTAAGTAGCATAACCTTTCCATCATTCTGAGAATGAATTGATGTGTACTCATTATTGCAGATTATTTGGTATTTATTTTGTACATCAGAGTCCTGAAAGAAAATCCTACCTGTGTAAATATTGAAGACTTGACCCCCACCCGCCCAATGAGTCACAAATCTGCATCCACCAAGCAGCTGTAGTGGTGCAGTCTGTCGTGCACCTTTGTTATGTAGCTTTGATTCATCTTTGCACTCTGAGGAAGAGTCATCCCTTTGCGTTGTCATATACGGACTGTGGCCTTGGTTTGTGTGTTGTGACAGAGAAATATGTTCGATTGTGTACGTGTAACAGCTGCTGCAGCGTACTACCTGAGTTACACAAACGACTACAAGACCTGAGAACAGGGATTTCCTGAGGTCCCCTGCTTGTCTCTGGATACACAGGCATGACATGTGTGTCATCACAGGGGTCAACAACTTTGACCCCTGTGATGTATTCCACTTTGTTGGTCTTTGTTCCCCATTACAGCTCTTCTCAGGTGCTCTTTGTCAACTTGTAAATCCACAAAAACCTTGGTAAGAAGTCTTAAACTCGGGAAAATCATTCATTTTCTGAACTTCCTCTTTCTTAATGTGTCCTAGTGTGAGACGGCCAATAAACTGTAGCCCCAAACCTGACATGTGTTTCAAACAATCCACAGCAACCAGGTGCAATGTGATATCAGACCTCATCATCCTCAGCTGACACACTGCAGAATGAAAAGGTTTTACTAGATTTGATCTCTGTAACAAAGACAGAGGGACATTTTCTATGATGATATATCATCAACACTAAGCATTCGCTAAAACTAACATTTAAATGGCGAGTTCTCTTCTGTCTAGAATTCGTTGACAGCTCTCTCTCGAGCACTGTACAGATGAACCTTGGCAGTGTTAATACAATGGCATTAGTAGCAGGTAAACACAGGTGAGCACAGGTGAGCTACTCTATAATCTTACCTTCAAAATGTTCTGGAGTCACTGCAGGACTTTAACCGTCCTGAAGTGAAAACATGTTCCCTTCTGTTCAGAGCTGGACGAGCTGCCTTATTTCCTCCCAACTTCACCTGCTAATGGTTGTTCTTGTATAAGAGGCAAGCCTTTGTAATTCAGTCAGTTTGATTTGTTAAAGCAAACTCAATACTTCATGTGCACACTACAGGACACGTGAAGGACACTACAGGAGTAAAACTCCTCAATCATTTCATGCAATGGGAAACCCTTTAATCTTCTTGTGAGATGTTTGCCTGCATACTGTCTGCAAAACACTGAATGAGACTAGACAACCACAAAGCGAGGCAGAGTTTAGCATCCACATCTATTGGAGATAAAGTATCTGAATTTGGGGAGCATGCCTCCAAACATGCTCCTCCTGGTTTCTACACATGACTCCCCCATTTCTATTAACTGTTCCCTGGTTTTCATGCCCCACCCTCACTCCTCTCTTCACTTCTTCACTTCTCGTCAGCACACAGGGATCTGCCATGGAAACAGGGAAACAGGGCGTGCATTTTTGGACTTTGATGGGAATATTTTTATTCTTTTAATAATTTATCTTGAGTGTTTTTGCCAGGCTGTCTCTATCCCCATCTGTGCTACACCCAAGTGTTATAATGCTACAGTTATCCTTCTTGTGATGCAGCACAATGCCACTTGAAATTGATTGAAGGTACCTGCTCAGCAGGGCGCCAGGTTAAAAACAATTGTAGAAACACATGCTTATTTGCTTCCTACAGTGGGTTTAGAAGTTGACCCAGACCACCTGCTAAAGTCTGCAGAGGAGAAGGCCACTTTATTTATGATACCTTGTGACTGCAAAGTGAAATCTGAGTTTGAGCATCTCTAAAACGGAGCCCAGTCGTTTCCTTGTCATTGATGATCTCATATTTCTCCTTTCAAGACAAACCTCTTGCTTGACAGTACGTCCCAGTCCTCTCTCCTGAATGTTAAAGCAGTGTCCTCTGAGTTCATCAGCAGGATGATTCATCCCATGCTGTGTTGACTAGCAGGACGCTGCTTGTGAAACTGACACAGACAGTGAGACAGAGCACTGCAAGAGCAATATTTGGTTGAAGAACAGGTCTGAATTTTAAACTGGAACTGGAAATCTTTGCTAAAAATCATCACACACACCACTCCTTACTCGCTCTGCTGCTGCCCATCCACCAAGCTCCACTGGTGGAGCACAGCAGGGATGCTGGCAACATAAAGAAACAAAGGTATACAAAGCTTCGTGTGTGTCTACACAGTTTATGGTGCACAAAGACCAAGCTTCTTTTTCTTCACGTTATCTTAGCTCACCTTTAATTGGGGATGAAAATAGTCAATGTGTATTTTTACAGCCTTTGCTTTTCCTTCAGTTTAAAATGCTGCAAAGTGTCAGAACTTACTGGTGCACATTTCCAGCTGGATTTTTCACTGCGTCATATTGGCATCTTCTTGTTTTTGTGTATCAGAGCAGCGTGCTAACACCTTGCTTCTACATGCAGCATAACAGCTTTTGTAAGGTACATCTACTCTACAGGAAATGGCTTAAATATATTCACCATGTATGCGTGTATGATGACATGTTGCAACTTCTGCTAGTGCGCCTTCTTTATAGTAAAGCTATCTCCTTTTCTCTACCTCCTGACTTGGTTGTCATCCTTGTTTCTGTACTTATGTGCAGCATAGATTTAAAGCAGTAGACTTTCCTATGGAAGAATTGATTATTTCATCCTAATTCATTATATTAATAGTAGAAAACACCACATGTTTCTACTGATAACCCAAAATCTTTGTCTTCATTCACAGGCTCCCTCTAGGAGAGCTGGTGATGACCAAGCTGCTCTAGTGGCCTCTTAAGGCTGGCTCTAAAACAAAGTCTCAAGTTAAACTGACCAATAAAAGTGCATCCTTACAAACTGTTACAAAACCAAAACTTTTTTTTACAGCTTTTATGTTTAGTTCTCCCTTTAAAAAAGCTGAAAAAGGCTTAAAGTTGGGAACATTTTGACGTGTGCAGTAACAGCCCTGTTCCACTAGTACCGACTCAGTTTCCATCAGGTGGTCATAACTTTTCTAGGATCTACCCGGCCGGGCTCCGAGTCACTGACAATGTGACATCAGCAGACTGCATGCTATCGAATGGTTGGTCAGTGGCGTCACTCAATGAGTCATGAGAGCACCTCCTTCACCAAAATCAAATCTTCAAAAAAAATAAAACATTTTTGAAAGCAGACGATGACAGAAATAAAAACCCTAAAACACACTGTCACAAAGACATTCACCATACATCAGGTACCATTGCGTTGACGTCCTCCATTGTTGTGGTGTTGCTGTCACATGACTTTCAGCTGTGGTCGCCACAATGACCCCACACACGTCAGTTGTTGCTAGATTTTAATGGAAAATGTCTGAAACAGAACTCGAGCAGCGTGTTGGTGGGTACCAGTGGAAAAGGGCTGTAAGTGACTGTGGTCTTTTAGGCCTGACGTCTACCAAATGTTTACTTTCTGAACCAGGCCTCTCTTTGGCTTTAATAGTATCATTTAGAGTAAAGACCATTTTAGATTTTTGTGCTTCAGTTTTCACGAGTGATTTTTTATTATTAGTCTGTTAGGTGATGCATACAGTAGATGGAAGGAACTGGTTTTCTACCGTGACCTCATTTCTTAACACTGCACCATCTCACCAGTTATGGTCATTGTAGGGTCTAAAAGAGATGATACTGGACACAATTTCAAAGATGAAACTTGCTGAAACCAGGTGACATCATGGTGACATCCATATATTCCACTAATTTACAACAGTCATCTCAAGATGCTTTATGCTGTAAGGTTGAAACCCTGCAACATTAGTAAGAAACTCGAGCAATCACACGGCACTTGGTTAGAGGAGAATCTCCAAAAGTTGATTCTGTTCATCTGGATGTTTTCAGTGGGAGAAACGTTTCGTCATCATCAGGTGACTTCTTCAGTCTCAGCTGCAGGTTTCAATCTTATAAACAGGACATTTGCATAATGACTGAAACCAGCCCACTGAAGGAACAATGGGCTGGGAGGTCAGTTCAACTTTTGGAGATTTACTTACCTGGATGATGGAGCATGCATCAAGACGTGATAGGAGAACATTCCCTTTTAACGGGAAGAAACCTGCAGATGGCCGCCCCTCCCTGAGCCTGGTTCTGCCGGAGGTTTCTTCCTGTTAAAAGGGAGTTTTTCCTTCCCACTGTCGCCAAAGAGCTGCTCATAGGGGGTCATATGATTGTTGGGTTTTTCTCTGTATCTATGAAGCGCCTTGAGGCGACTTTTGTTGTGATTTGGCGCTATATAAATAAAATTGAATTGAATTGAATTGCTGCAGTTCAACATGTTATTGTCAAAAACCTCCAGCAGATCCAGACTCACGGAGGGGCAGCCAGCAGGTGCCAGCTGGGGGTGAGGAGAAAAGAGAAGAGACTACACCAAACTACACCTTTGATTTCATGAAAGAGGCCCTTTTATACTGTGAAAACAATGTTGAAATTCTAGCTTGGAGTTGCACATTGTTCAGAAACGGTTTTATTGAAGGGACAGGAATCAATCCTTTTAGCAGTAATACCTTAGCCAGTGCGTGCCTAAAAACTTATTTAACAAACTTTATGCCGGCGATTCTTTAGCAATACCATGCCCTGCAAATGATCGTAATCAGGTCAAATCATTTTCCTCATCCTCAGTTCAGTGGCTCAAGTATGGCTCTTACACACAAGGCGTTTTTATCAGACATGTGTTACGTGTTTTTCAAATCAGGCAAATCTCAACCCCCTGCTAGGTGCTTCTTTTTCGGACATTAACACGGCCACTCAAGACAGGCTCGCTAGATTGAGAGGCGAGCATAATGTGCAGCTTGTGATAATCTGGGAGCATGAGTGGACCGAGTTAAAACGTACTGATGAGAGTGTAATCAGCTTTCTCAAATGTTACGATCCACCCTTTAAATCTCGCTACACTCTCTTCAGTGGTTGCACAAGGCCAGCACGGCTGCGCTGCAATGCTGGGCCTGGTGAAAACAATTGTTACGTGGATGTTACCTCCTTGTATCCGTTTGTAAATAGCACCTGTAGGTACCCCTTAGGTCATCCTCAAATAATTTTTTCTGAATTTTCAGGACACAAAAAACTACTTTGGGTTTATCAAGGCAATTGTATACCCACCCAGGGGTCTTTATTTTCCTGTTTTACCGTATAAAACCCAATCAGGCAAGCTTGTGTTTACGCTCTGCCACACTTGAACTGAAATGAACAACCAGGAGCAGGCGTGTAACCATAGCAATGAGCAGAGAGCTCTCAGAGGCGTGTGGACCATTCCTGAATTTAACCTTGGGTTAGAAAAAGGTTATAGAATAGCTAAAATCATCGAGGTATGGCACTTTGAGAGACAGAGTAACACAATATTCACACAATATGTACATCATTTCCAACGCAAAAAACAAGAAGCTTCAGGCTATCCATCAGACTTTGTAAGTGAAGAGGATAAGATGCTTTACATCAATGACTACCAGGCTAAACAAGGCATCACTTTAGACCCTTACAGTTAATTATCTCTCCTGTTTTTGTTCAATTAAAAAAACTAAAACGCATTTACATTTAACATAAGTGACAATCATTAAAAGCTTTCAGAAAGCATGAAGTTTGGTTAAAATTCTTAGCTTTACATGATCAAATGCCTATAAACTGCTTTACAACACATGAGACCAAGGCATCATTTTACATCATCATAAGTCTTTCCACGCCATCTCTGGGCTAAAACAATATACAGTGCTGACTGCATGCTGTAGACAGCGTGGCTCCCAGCTGCCTTTGATGGAAAGATACTCGATCAGCATGCTTTTTCAAAAAGGTTACACTGCTTTTGGGGTAAAATGGATAATCCGGTGGGAATCCGAACGAATCATAAAAACTGGCACCTCCATCTTTATCTAATGAAATCGCCAGCCAGTGAGTTCCAGCTTTGTTCCTTGGCTCTGTATTTATGATCAGATATGCAGGCCATTTAAATGAATGTTTGAGCAGCAGCAGCAACTCGTCTGAGGCCCAAACCCCACAGAATCTGTCACCGACCAGCAGCCTCATGATTCTCTCCAATTGATGATTGTTCATGATTGGAGAAAACAGAAACCTCAGTAATAATCAACCAAAACTTGTCTTTTTGAATTGATCTCGAGACTTGAATCGTAATAAGCATAAATGATCAGCATTGTTGTGTGAGGCAGCGGGACTCTGAAGCGCATTTCAAGTCTCAAGGAACCATTTATTATCGGTGATAACACTTGGCTGTCATCTGAAGGACTCATATTGAACACGAACAGAGTATATCCTTCCTGAAATTCCTGTCTGTCAATGCACAAGGACAGATCTTTCAGGTTTCTTCCAGTAGCTGTGTAAAGGCTGTAAAACTCTCTTAGTGCTCTAATAGGGTGATATGGTACTACAAGGTCATTAAGATAAGATGGGGCCTGATTATTTAAGACCTTGTATGTGAGGAGCAGGATTTTGAATTCTGGATTTAACAGGAAGCCAAAACAGGAGAAATATGCTCTCTCTTTCTAGTCCCTGTCAGGACTCTTGCTGCAGCATTTTGGATTAACTGAAGGCTTTTCAGGGAGTTTTTAGGACTTCCTTCACAGCAGATGGCCGCCCCTCCCTGAGCCTGGTTCTGCTGGAGGTTTCTTCCTGTTAAAAGGGAGTTTTTTCTTCCCACTGTCACCAAAGTGCTGCTCATAGGGGGTCATATGATTGTTGGGTTTTTCTCTGTATCTATGAAGCGCCTTGAGGCGACTTTTGTTGTGATTGAAATAAAATTGAATTGAATTGAATTGAATTGCAGACCTGGGTATGGATCCAACTCCATCATCCAGTCTGCAGATGACACCACGGTGACTGTCTCATCAGAGACAACGATGAGTCTGCTACAGGGAAGAGTAAAGCACCTAGCTGTGTGGTCTGACAATAACCTGCTCCTGAGTACCAGCAAAACCAAAGAGCTCATTGTGGACTTCAGGAGGGAGAAGACAGACCCCCATGTCCCCATCTACATAAATGGCACAGCTGTTGAACGGGTCTCCAGCTTCAAGTTCTAGGGGACCCACATCTCTGAGAATCTGTCCTGGTTAACTAACACCTCCAGCCTGGTCAAGAAGGCCCATCAGCGCCTCTTTTTCTTTACGACACTGAAGAAGAACCACCTGTCTGCTGACATACTGGTTAACTTCTACCGCTGTGTGATAGAGAGCATCCTGACCAACTGTGTCACAGTGTGGTATGGGAACTGCAGCGGGTGGTGAAAGCCGCCCAACGCATCACAGGGACTCCACTTCCTGCCATTGAGGATGTCCACAAGAAGAGATGTCTATGCCAAGCACGCATCATTCTCGAGGACTCCTCTCATCCTGCCTCCAGCTCCTCCCCTCCAGACGGCGCTACAGGAGCCTTCAGACTAAAACCAGCAGGTTTAGGAAGAGCTCCTCCCCACAGCTGTCACCCTACACTGTTCACTATTGTAGTCTGTTCAGAGAGCTATGCTTCCACTGCTGTAGATATATTCATAGCACTCTGTAGATCTGTTTACCTCACACCGACACATCTGTATATTTGCTCTTATTGCACTTACTGATAAGATGCAAACTGTATTTTGTTACCCTGTATTTAGACATGTATGACAGTAAAGTTGAATTCTAAATGCTAAACATTTAAACAAAAGCAGCTACAGGAGAAGTTTTTAGAAGTGATTTTTAGAAGGCCAGTAAAGAGAGCATGGAGACAGATGGAGGACGCCAAATCCACTGAATCTACACGCTTCCTGTTTCCACCTCATCCTTCCAGTGCTCTGCTATACTCCCTGCTCTCTCTACCACAGCTGTCTTTGAACTTGCCTGGGCCAGGTCTGAGTCCAGCTTTGCAACTCCAGCCAGGTCACATGACACAGGGGTGTGGTCTGATGTCAGCAGGCAGGTCAGTGGAGCCCTCTGGTGATGGATTTATGCCAGTGAAGCAGGAGGAGGCCTGAGAACAGACTAGCAGGACAAAGTAGCATGTAGTACTTGAAGGAGTCATCACAGCCAATCAGCTCTCAGGAAAATGGAACATCACATACATTTTCTCTTCTTTGATTTTCATCAATGTATTTCCTTTGAAATTTAAAAAATTATTTTTTTATTTTGAAATATTTCCTTCTGTCCATATTTCTGCCTGATTAGAAGCTCGTAGGCACTTCCTGTCACTCTACAATAAAACAATGTAAAGGCTGCCCTCTCTGCCCTCCCACTAGCTGACCTAACTGACACAAGTAAACTGTGCTACGATGCCCTACATGGACTAAGGTTCTTGGCCACATACATACAGATTTGTGTGTCTGTAGAAATCCTGCCATGAAGCTCCCAGCGCACATTTTTGATGCTTCTGTCTGTGGCAGAGGAGGTTTGGAGCTCTGCAGAGCCTTGGTGACTTTTACTGACTATGCACCCCTACCCATTTATTATGAACTAACAGCACAACTGTTTGTGTTTTTTCTATATTACACTTGCATGATTTAGATTTATACTTATGTGGCAGCTGTTCACTGGCCTGACAAAGTTATTTTAAATGATATCATGTCATGAATAACACAAGTTCTTTTCCATGAAAACTAAAAGTGGTGAAATTCTCAAAAAATGAATGAGACGTGTAATTTGACATGTTTTGTTGTTTTGTGTGTTTGTCTGTGTGAAGTTTTGATGTATCTGAAAAACACAATTTTGAAAACACTGGAAAGACCTCGAGACATTTTTTCTTTTGCTTTGTATGAAACAAAAATTCCCACCAAGGCTTTTCAGTGTGAAATTTAGTGTGTAGAGAAAACACCTGTGCCAGGTTGGCTCCATCTAGTGGTGAATAACGCATTACCACTACATCAGGTGAGTTTTTCTCTGTGCACAGTGACACAAAACTCATTTAACAACACAAACTATTTAAAAAATGATGCAGGCAGATCAAGGCAATGTTACAGATTCAGTAAGAACAGAAGTTTATTCCTTCAAATATGCAGGGCGTCACACTAACACAGCTGCTTATGTCCAGCATCACTCTGTTATTATCAATTTGATTCAAACGTGTCCAGTTTATTGTCTTAAACTGGCATTAAAGCTTCAATGAACTAAAGTGGTCCCTCTGAGTCAGCACCCAGAAAGCTCGTCTCTTTGAAAAATGTGGCCATAAATACGAGCGCTGCTGGGATCTTACAACACTGGGGCTAAATCCACACCTGAAATCTTTGTTTCACTCAGTAACAGCAGCTTTTTAATATTATTGACTATATGTTACAGTCACATTTATATAAAATGTCAAACATTATACGTTAGCTAAAGGTTGAAGTCACAGAATTATACTGAACAACAATGCAGTTTGAGTTCTTCTTGTTTGTATATATTTGATTTACTGTCAGCAGCGGGAGTAAAAGCTAAAGAAGAAACAGTAAAGATATGAATGAATCTCTGCTCTTACAGCTTTTATTGTGCCGTGATGTCTCCTTTGAAACTGTCCTCTTGCTCGTCTTTTGGATGCTCTCCTCTTCTTCACCTTTCCTGTTCCTTTCACCAAACTGCTGCACTCTTGTTCTCTGCTCTCGCCTCCTGTTCTGGTTACAATCAGAATGCAGTCAGCATGTGCCAAACAAACTCCCCCAAATCGATCATGTTTGATATGATGATGACGTTTTTAACATCTTATTTATCAACTTATTTGATGCACTGTATCGATCAATTATTAAACAAATATCAGACTGTAGAAAAGCCAATAATAATGCACCGAGCACGTTCATGCCATAAGAGCTAAATGTTCATCAAAGAAAACCCTGAATGCCTAATACAGGACAGGCCAACAGTTAATGCAGCCACAGATGGACATCAGTCAGCTTTCTGCACTTTCCACCTGATCACATCTGTCCTCAAAGTCACGTCACTTCCTCTGTGGTTCATTTATGTTTACTTTTACATTTGCAGTGACAATAACTTTAGTGACATAGTGCACACATTGTTTCCTATGGACTGCTGGGTTATCTTGGTTTATTTCAGTTAGTATTTTTAAAGGTGAAGTCAGTCATTTTTAGGTTATTTGATAGAAAAGAGGATCTTGTACTGATAAACAAACAGAATAGTGGATAAAAATGACACATTGTTAAACGTGTCATTGGTCACTGCTTACTTTCCTCATTCTTTAAGTATTACTCATCCTTAGTGTGTCATTTATAAATACAGATATACGTTCTTAGAAAGAACCACTTCTGAACCTGATCTCTTTACTCCAAGGAGCTTTTGTGAGTTATCATTGTGCCAGAGGAGGAGGGCATCCACTACTTCTTTCATGTCACCTGAGTTCACCTGTGGGAAAGCACAGCGCTGAATCCCCTGACTATTTCTTTGAATTCAGGAGGACTAGTGAACTAATCTTGAGTGATTACTGAGTTATCTGACTAAAGCCAATGAACCAGAGAAATTCTAAACTCTTAAACATCCAGAGATGTCTGAATTTATGTCTGCACCTTCACACTCCAGATATGAAGGATCATACCTGTTTTACCTCCAGTGTTGTGCCAAAAAGTCATCGTCTGACAAAAACTGATTTCCAATGTCTTTACTTATGTTGGTAAATAGACTTTAGTGAACATGATCTACAAAAGGGTTTATATCAAGTTTAATAACCACCCATTTTTTCAAGTATATTTATAACTCTGTGTTATTGTAACTATATCAAAACCAACCCAGTCCTTTTGGGACACTTAAAATATGTTTAGAGAACTATTATTATATTTGTTGCAGTTTCTGCTCCTCTTGGCCAGATTACCCTTTAAAAAGTCATTCTAATGTCAAATGAATGAATAAGAAGTAAAAAAAAGCCAAAAAGTGATTGCAGCTTCTACCTTGTGACAGGAATGTTATTTGTGGCACAAGATGACTCGATATCACTCATGAGGGATACATGTGACATGTTTCACATATTAGAGACCAAAAAGTTGTCTATAGCAGTTTATCCCTCCTGTTATGTTGCGGTCAGATTGACCCAGAACAGAAGAGATGTCACATGTCATCTGCATCACTACAGAAAACAAAAAAAATCTAAATTCTAAAAGAAAATGGTAAAATAATCAATGCCAGTGTTTCTGACACTTTTGGATGAGTAAATTTGCCCCGGGTCAAATGAACCCAGAAGCATAATTGGTGTTCCTGGAAACCAACATAACAGGAGGGTTAAATATGATCAACTGGTTTTTGACAAATACCGAAAATGAGTTTATGGCAGATATGACTTTTTGACACAACACCAGCTAACTGACAAGACCTAGTTAAAAGCTAATATTACGGCTGAATATTAACCTAACCTTAGGCTCCAGTATTCTAAAACTGGCACTTCCCCTCTGATAAACCACATGATCATGTAACAAATATGTCAGCTTACCAAAGAACAGAGGACAGTTTATTCAGGGTGTGGCAGCACTTTACCACCTGTGTCCAACATATCATACACATTTCTGGACTGGAGCACGTACATCGTTAAAAACTCCAGGACTTCATCACAGCCTCTCTCACATCCGCTTCACATGTGTAGTTTACAGGAAACTTAAATAACACTGGCTGAATATGTTTGTAGCAGGATAACATTAGGCTCCCTTACAGTGGGGCAAAAAAGTAAGTTCCCCCACTTAAAATGATGACAGAGGTCAGTAATTTGCACCAGAGGTACACTTCAACTGTGAGAGACAGAATGTGAAAAAAAAATCCATGAATTCACATGGTAGGATTTGTAAAGAATTTATTCGTAAATCAGGGTGGAAAATAAGTATTTGGTCAATAACAAAAATACAACTCAATACTTTGTAACATAACCTTTGTTGGCAATAACAGAGGTCAAACGTTTACTATAGGTCTTTACCAGGTTTGCACACACAGTAGCTGGTATTTTGGCCCATTCCTCCATGCAGATCTTCTCAAGAGCAGTGATGTTTTGGGGCTGTCGCCGAGCAACACGGACTTTCAACTCCCGCCACAGATTTTCTATGGGGTTGAGGTCTGGAGACTGGCTAGGCCACTCCAGGACTTTCAAATGCTTCTTACGGAGCCACTCCTTTGTTGCCCGGGCAGTGTGTTTTGGATCATTGTCATGTTGGAAGACCCAGCCTCGTTTCATCTTCAAAGTTCTCACTGATGGAAGGAGGTTTTGGCTCAAAATCTCACGATACTTGGCCCCATTCATTCTGTCCTTAACACGGATCAGTCGTCCTGTCCCCTTGGCAGAAAAACAGCCAAGGGGCATGATGTTTCCACCCCCATGCTTCACAGTAGGTATGGTGTTCTTGGGATGCAACTCAGTATTCTTCTTCCTCCAAACACGACGAGTTGAGTTTATACCAAGAAGTTCTACTTTGGTTTCATCTGACCACATGACATTCTCCCAATCCTCTGCTGTATCATCCATGTGCTCTCTGGCAAACTTCAGACGGGCCTGGACATGCACTGGCTTCAGCAGCGGAACACGTCTGGCACTGCGGGATTTGATTCCCTGCCGTTGTAGTGTGTTACTGATGGTGACCTTTGTTACTTTGGTCCCAGCTCTCTGCAGGTCATTCACCAGGTCCCCCCGTGTGGTTCTGGGATCTTTGCTCACCGTTCTCATGATCATTTTGACCCCACGGGATGAGATCTTGCGTGGAGCCCCAGATCGAGGGAGACTATCCGTGGTCTTGTATGTCTTCCATTTTCTGATGATTGCTCCCACAGTTGATTTTTTCACACCAAGCTGCTTGCCTATTGTAGATTCACTCTTCCCAGTCTGGTGCAGGTCTACAATTCTTTTCCTGGTGTCCTTCGAAAGCTCTTTGGTCTTGGCCATGGCGGAGTTTGGAGTCTGACTGGTTGAGGCTGTGGACAGGTGTCTTTTATACAGATGATGAGGTCAAACAGGTGTCATTCATACAGGTAACGAGTGGGGGACAGAAAAGCTTCTTACAGAAGACGTTACAGGTCTGTGAGAGCCAGGGATTTTCCTTGTTTGAGGTGACCAAATACTTATTTTCCACCCTGATTTACGAATAAATTCTTTACAAATCCTACCATGTGAATTCATGGATTTTTTTTCCACATTCTGTCTCTCACAGTTGAAGTGTACCTCTGGTGCAAATTACTGACCTCTGTCATCATTTTAAGTGGGGGAACTTGCACAATCGGTGGCTGACTAAATACTTTTTTGCCCCACTGTATATGATGGGATTTAAACAGGGAGAAAGAAGAAAAATGTTGGCATCAGTTACCAACACTTCACTCAACTGAGACTCACTTCTGCTTAACACTGGAATATGTGAACAGATTACTTACTGAGTCCTTTCTCAGTCCACGGGTTGTAAAACCACAACATCCTCCATCCGTAGTAAGAGAAAGCGTCTGTGGCAATAACCAAAATGTCTCCATACAGCCTTTGTGAATAAGAAAACAGTTTTAAAAAATCTTTTTAAAATGTATAGAGCTAAATATGAAACGTGTCTGTGAGTCCTTCAGTCCAAATACTCGAGGTCGAGAAGAATATATAGCAGCCGCTGATCCCTCAATGGCACCAGTAAGACGGCAGGACAGCAGGGCCTCTTCCTCAGCAGAAGTCTCCTCCACTGGAGAATGACACATGAGTATTTTAAAGGTACTGCGTGTACAGATATCACCGCTGGCTCACACAAGCTTGCTCTGACACAGCTACAGACCTTGGCTGTGTCCCAATCCAGCGACCGCACGCTCCTGAGTACGCATTTTGAAACCTATTACGTCACAGCGACGTGACGACGGCCAAATGTAATAATGCCAACATACTGAAGGAACAATATTTGTCTCTTATATATGATACATCTATATCAGGGGTCGGCAACCTTTCTGATGACGAGTGCATCTAAAATTTCCTCAGAAGTCAGTGTGCCATATGATGCATTAGCAATAAATTTAATAACGCTCTATATGAACAGTTACACACTATATAGAACAACTTTATAGATTATATTTGTTCACAGATGTTGGCAGCTGTCAGTGAATAGTTATCAGCTATTTTGAAACAAAAAAGACTTTTTCTCCATAACAGCAAATGAACTGAACAACAGAAAATACAAATGCTGTTTATGGTCTCCTCACAACAATGATAAGAAAAATAAACTGGGCCAATATGGCATGTTTGTTAATACAGAGACACACATGTTAATGTGATCTCTGGTCTCCCACTCAGAGACACAGGTCTCCCAGTGTCCAGCATTAAGACCTGAGGACTCATGTGAGAGAAAATCTGCTCACACAGACATGTAGAGCCAAACACTGTCAATAAGGCCTCTGCAATGTTCTGAAGACAGTTACACTTGTCAGGTAGTGACGTCCAGCAGGTGAACATGCAGCTCCATGAACACACACAGCTGTGGATTCCAGCTGCTTCGATGTTGCATTAACTGGCATTAACTCAGCCAGTTAATGTGAGACAAATCCAGCTGCTCATTAAAGATTTCTGGTTTGATCAGAAAAGAAAACATTGGTCCAAACACCTGAAAGTCCCAAAAACACATTGTGAATTCTGTCTCGAGTCTACGGATGTATCCGTGTATCTCCGTGGTGCTGATGCTGAGCGGACAGCTGCTGAAGCTTTTGAAGTGTCTGAATGTAGAAAGCTAACAACGTCCCTCTCACCAGTAGGCTAAGTTATTTTAACCCAATTACAAGTTGAATCTGATTGTTAGGTTTGTTAGCTAAGATACCGTCATTAAGAAGCGGCACAATTAATGTGTCTGTGAGCTGATTTGCGATGAGCACCGCTGGCCCGGCCATTTATTTTTTAATGCACCTTCTCAGATTAATTCACTGCGTGTCGTGCCCAGGGCTGGACTGGGACAAAAAATGGGCATTTTGACTAGAGACCGGCCCCCCAGGTATTAAAGCCATAAAGCCTTTGAATGAAAACAAACGCTGTTGTGACAGTGATGTACAGTCTTGTTGGTATATGTATGATTTTTATACATTTTACATCAGATAAAAACTTTGGTTGTAAGATTCAGATAATTATTTAATAACAGTGAGACATTTTAAATGAGAATAAGAAAGTATTTCTTTGTGCCCCCATGTCCCTGTTAATGCCCTACCTGCCCCCCTGGCAACACTTTGCTAGACCCGCCCCTGCACAGTTACCAGCTGTCAGCTGCTTAGAAAAGGATCCTGGTGTTATTTGTCTCTCAGAAACAGTTCATAACTTCAACTCATTCATGTCACCTAAAAGGTAAACCTGTTTCTCCATCAGCTGTTCAGCTCTGATGATTCAGTAAGGACATCTCCTGGTTTCATCTTCATGTTTCCCTCTCACCACATATCCAAACCCACATCATGACCAGCAGCTTTACAGCTGTGGCTCCAGCAAACATCAGCTGATACTAGAAATTAATATTAAATAAATTCTAACAACAGCTGATCAAGCTTAAACGTGCTGCTGTTGTTTAGCGCAACATCAGCTGGTTTCCTCTTTCTGGCGCAAAGTGGGCAATAAACAAACAAGAGAGACGATCAGCTGATCATTGATCAGATTCATGATTGAAGTAGAAACAGGAGAGGGAGGGGGAGAGAATGAGAGAAGAAGAGGCAGCTGACAGCGTAACGACAGAATAAATCCAGCTTTGTGTCTTTTTCCATTCTAGCTGAAGTCCGGTGTTCTGACAAACCATCCTACTTTGGCAAAACGTCCTACCGTAAGTAGTTTATGCACATTTCTGTTGTCACAGAGAAATTCCAGCACAAATTTAAGTTGGTATGACGGTTTGCCACTTAACTTTGCCCATCAGAGTATGCTTGTAGCTCATATTCACAAAGGTAGGATGGTTCGCCACTTAATTTCGTGTTGTGCACATGTGCAGAAACAATGGGTAGGATGGTTTGTCAGGTAGGATGGAACGGGACAAACTGCATTCCTTTTCAGTGTTTATAACGTTACAAAAAAAATAAAAAATCATCGGCCCACCGCGCAAATGCCCGGTATGCCCGATGGCCAGTCCAGCTATGGTCGTGCCATCAGTTAACCCTTCGCCTAGGGTTGCCGACCCCTGATCTATATATACAATGTCAAAGATACTTGTCTTTGAGTGAAGATTTAAGGTGACAGGAAATATAAATAACTTCAACTTGAATCTTTGACACAGAGTTCAAGCTCACTGCTGTAATATATCATAATAATCTGACAATACTATAATATTGGCCATATTATATTTACATTACCACAGTGAGATGACTTTAGTTTCATGAACAACATTAACTAATTATTATTTACTAGCTAATCTTAAATGACTGTTCAGTACAGAAATGAAGCCCAACAATCATGTTTTACAGTCCTGTGGTCTCAGCCTCAGATACTCAACTAATCAAAGTGATGTCATGACAAAAATGATTGACCAGCAAAACAATTTTCTCCTTCATTTCTGTCAAACAAAGCTGTATGTAACGTGTCTCGCAGTTAGTATCATGGTTGCTAGGCAACCTGAACAGGGCGACGAAGCATTGTCACTACCCGATCCATACCGGAAACCCGATCGGTACCCCGCATGCGCAAATCTTACGTCACTTCCTCTCTTTGCCAACATTGCGACATTCAATATATTTGAATGACACGGTTAGCGCCCAGTTAGCTCCTAGCATTTCTCAACAGCTCTGCCTCCTTTTCGGCTGCCCGGGACATTTAAACAATGGATAATCCGTATACAAACAAATTCATGCTTTTCTCCTCAACAGAGAGCGTTCCCCGATTGAACAACAGCGCCGTAAAATAAGAAGAATGGCGCCTAATTACAGACTTAATAATATTGATTTAGCAATGTGTCACGTGAAGATTCAGCAGCCAGATTAAGTGTTTACTGACAATTGACAGTGATAGAGGACATCATCATCACTATTCCAGTCAATCCTCTCCACACAGACAAGCATAAACACACTCGACTGTCACTAAATCAAATTTAACACGCGTTTGTAATGACGCCAATTCAGTTTACAATAGGGTTCATTGGCTCGGTCAGCAGGTGGCAGTATCCTCGTACACTGGGGAGTAAACTGCCATTAAACGTACAGAAGAAGAAGAAAACATCTGCACATGCGCAGTAAGGATCGGGGAGTCCCGATCCGTAACCATCTTTTCATTTTTCGTTTTTGTCTACATTGTACTGAAATGCTTCATTATTGCAAAAATTTTAAGATATACTTATTATTCTTAACATCTTAACTGATACTCTGACCCATAACTATCGTAAAACGCTACGATCGGAAGTAGACACCTTTCGCGCATGCAGGGTACCGATCGGGTTTCCGGTATGGATCGGGTAGCGACAAGCATATAATTCAATTCAATTCAATTCAATTCAATTTTATTTATATAGCGCCAAATCACAACAAAAGTCGCCTCAAGGCGCTTCATAGATACAGAGAAAAACCCAACAATCATATGACCCCCTATGAGCAAGCACTTTGGCGACAGTGGGAAGGAAAAACTCCCTTTTAACAGGAAGAAACCTCCAGCAGAACCAGGCTCAGGGAGGGGCGGGGCCATCTGCTGCGACCGGTTGGGGTGAGAGAAGGAAGACAGGATAAAGACATGCTGTGGAAGAGAGACAGAGGTTAATGACAGATATGATTCAATACA
This sequence comes from Neolamprologus brichardi, assembly GCF_056152115.1. Taxonomy (NCBI): domain Eukaryota; kingdom Metazoa; phylum Chordata; class Actinopteri; order Cichliformes; family Cichlidae; genus Neolamprologus; species Neolamprologus brichardi. The sequence continues at coordinate 32,059,769 of NC_142116.1, read as the reverse complement.
GAGAGGTCTGTTAACACATAGTGAGCGAGAAAGGTGACTGGAAAGGAAAAACTCAATGCATCATGGGAATCCCCCGGCAGCCTACGTCTATTGCAGCATAACTAAGGGAGGATTCAGGGTCACCTGGTCCAGCCCTAACTATATGCTTTAGCAAAAAGGAAAGTTTGAAGCCTAATCTTGAAAGTAGAGATAGTGTCTGTCTCCTGAATCCAAACTGGAAGCTGGTTCCACAGAAGAGGGGCCTGAAAACTGAAGGCTCTCCCTCCCATTCTACTTTTAAATACTCTAGGAACAACAAGTAGGCCTGCAGAGCGGGAGCGAAGTGCTCTAATAGGGTAATATGGTACTACAAGGTCATTAAGATAAGATGGGGCCTGATTATTTAAGACCTTGTATGTGAGGAGCAGGATTTTGAATTCTGGATTTAACAGGAAGCCAAAACAGGAGAAATATGCTCTCTCTTTCTAGTCCCTGTCAGGACTCTTGCTGCAGCATTTTGGATTAGCTGAAGGCTTTTCAGTGAGTTTTTTGGACATCCTGATAATAATGAATTGCAGTAGTCCAGCCTGGAAGTAATAAATGCATGAACTAGTTTTTCAGCGTCACTCTGAGACAGGATATTTCTAATTTAAATAAGTTAGCAGTTAACAGAAACACAAAGACACTGATGCCATCATCAGTCATGTTTTTAGAGTCTGATCTAAATTTTCTACTGTGAACATTGTCGTCTCATATTTTCTCTAGGCTTGTTCAATTACAACAGTAAGCCCGTGGTTGTAATTCAGCCTGGATCTAGTTTGTTGCTGTCATGAGTATCATCACGACGCCGAAACAGGTTCATTTAAATTTATCCCCAGTGATAAATTTATTCTTAAAAAAAAAAAGATTTATACCGTCCCATTTCACAAGCCTCTCACTCACCTCAGCATGGCTGCCATCGGTCACATTTTAACTGTCCGTTTTACAGCCTCTTCCAGAAAACGAACGCTTACGCGGTACACTATACACATATACAGTATATTGATTTTATTTGGTTTTAAAGTTTAACCGGAAATATTTTGCTGCTGAGCAGCAGAGCTCCAAAGCGTCCCCTGTAACCATGGTTACGCAGAGGCGTAACAGTGTTCCAACTGTGACGTCACAGAGGAGAACATGTCAAACTGATACCTGGATCAGCCTGCAACTTTTATTGGCACTTTTCTGCTGAGATCCGGAGCTCGACGCCCTGGCACCCCGGGATAAGATGAGTTGCTGTGTTTTTCACGGAGAAAAAATAATGAACATGGAATAACGTCAGTCTCAGATGGAAAAAAAAAAGATGCAAGCAGAAGAGGACAGCAGATTGAGAAGAGATTTCTTCAAACGGTAAGGAGCTTCTACCAAGTGATATCTGATAAGGTTAAAACTTCAAGCTTAAATCTAATGTCCAGATTCATGCTAAACTTTTCTGATTACTCAGTGAATCTGTTCATATGTTGCCGTTTTAAGCTATTAATTTCATGGTGACAAATATCTTTGACAAAAAAATGTAGGATTAAGTAAAGGCTATATATGACTGCTGGGTTAGGACGTGGTTAGGAGCAAACACTTAAGAGAGAGAGATATATTTGCTCTGATAGAAATCTTTATTAATATTTATGGGAAATGGGCCTCTATTAGATTGTTTGTGGCCAATACAATAAATTGTCTCCTGGCTTTCAGGTCCCCCTGAGCCAAATTTGCAAAAATACCAGATTTTACAATCAAGGAACAAACTAGAGTAAAGAACAAATTGCCTATTAAACAGTAATTTGGAGCAGAGGGGCAACTTCCTCAGAAGCCATTAAAATGATTTGAGAGTAAAGATCATGCATCATCGTGGTAAGAAAAATTATATCCAATGTGTAGCAAAGATACAAGCGGGAGTCATTGAAGTGACAGAACACTGAAGTGACACAAAAAGTCCCAGATTTCCCAGACTTGGCTCAGGCAATTAGAGGATCATCAGGGGGTCCTTTTGTCCCTCTGTGGGGGGATGCTCCCACTAGGTTTAAATCTGGGACTCCCCACCATTTGACCTTAGAACTGAAGAAGCTTCTCGGATGAGAGGTGAAACATCTTCAAGTAACTTAAAGAAGTCCAGATGCTTTTCTTTGCAAGTATCATTTTCATACCACTTTACAGTTATTCAATTCAATTCAATTCAATTTTATTTATATAGCGCCAAATCACAACAAATGTCGCCTCAAGGCGCTTCATAGATACAGAGAAAAGCCCAACAATCATATGACCCCCTATGAGCAAGCACTTTGGCGACAGTGGGAATTATGTGGTAACTTGTGTTGGTCTGTCACAGAAGATCTAAGAAAAATTCCATTTACGTTTGTTTTGTAAAGTGACAAAATGTGTGAAAGTTTTTCAAGGTACTGTAGGTCAACATTCTTCTTCTTCTATGGTAGAGCAGCCTGGGCAGAGTAAGACCCAGCTTTAAAATGCTGCCATCTGTTAGCACAAATGACTGTAGAAAACATTGGTTATTGCAAAAGCACATTTATTTATTTATTTTTTGTGGGGGTGGGGGGGGGGGGGGGTGGGGGGGAGAGAGAGATTGAAACTTTACTGATAAATGTGACAACCTATATATGTGATGTCATTACGGGATAATGACATCACATATATTTAGAATCTTACCACCAGTTTGATCCTTTGATCCTTAAATCCATAAATAGGGGTGAAAAGTGACGACTTGTAGTCCATTAATTGCAGCAATTCTGCTTGCAGACTGTTTACAGATTCCAACATGTGTCAGAGAAAACAACCCTACAGATTTCTAAGGTAATTTTTCTTTCTTTTTCTGTTGTTCATAAACAGAAAAAAGACTCACACAGACTCAACCTCTACACGGCTGCCGTCTCCTGTAACCCGGCATGTTTCTAGGGTTTGTTTTCTTCTTTTTTTATGTTGTTCTTTCAGTGTTTGTCTTGAGATAAGGTTTGAAGTGTCTGTGGTGCAGCTGGTCTGGTCTGTCTCGAGACCTGTAACAGGTGGAGACTCACCAGGACATTCAGAACTCACAAGTTTTGTCTTTCTAAACTCTTCTCTAGAGGGTTTCTCTGAGAAGCAAGGGGAAGGCAGTGAGGCCTGGGGGAGGTCCACCAATATAAAGCGTGGCCAGGAGGCCTGGTCCAGGTTTTTTCTGCTTTCTTTTGTGGCGATCGTGGCTCAAGAGTTGGGAGTTCGCCTTGTAATCGGAAGATTGCCGGTTCGAGCCCCGGCTCGGACAGTCCCGGTTGTTGTGTCCTTGGGCAAGACACTTCACCCGTTGCCTAATGGTGGTGGTCAAAGGGCCCGGTGGCGCCAGTGTCCGGCAGCCTCGCCTCTGTCAGTGCGCCCCAGGGTGGCTGGGGCTACAATGTAGCTGCCATCACCAGTGTGTGAATGGGTTGATGACTGAATGTGTAAAGCACCTTAGGGACTAGTAAAGTGCCATTTACCATATTTTTACCATTCTTTTCCACGCCTGGGGACGGTGCCACCCCATCATGAGGGCTGGCAAGGCTTTCGGAGCCTGTGTGTGTGTATGTGTCTGTATGACTGTGCTTATGGTTTTCTCTATTTCAAACAGATGCGTGTCCTCACCTCTGCTGTGCTGCCGTCTCTTTTAACCCGACGTGTTTCTAATGTAGGTTTTCTTTCTTTTTTTATATTGTTCTTGTGGATTTTGTCCTCAGATGAGGTTTGATGACAGGGATTGAAACTTTACAGATAAATTGTCCAAGTAAAAAAGATACCGGGATCCACAAATGTCATGTGACAACCTAATTGGGTTACGGGATAATGACGTCACATATATTTAGAATCTTACCACCAATTTGATCCTTAGAGCCTTAAATTCTTTGATCCTTAAATCCATAAACGCGGCTGAAAAGTGATGACTTTTAGTCCGTTAATTACAACAATTATGTTTGTAGAACTGAAACATTCGCCAGAGAAGTATTTTGAAACATCTGGATCCTTTTCTGAGTAACTGTTTATAGATTCCAATTACAGATTCCACTTTTTTTTTCCTTCTTATGTTGTTCATTAACGGAAACAGTGCCACCCGATCACAAGGGCTGGCAAGGCTTTCGGAGCCTGCGGAGCGGACACCCGCACAAAGGGTAGCAAGGCGGCCCGGTCTGGGTTTTTTCTTCTTTTCTTCTTTCTTTCACACGCCTGGTGGGCAGTGCCACCCGATCACAAGGGCTGGCAAGGCTTTCGGAGCCTGCGGAGCGGACACCCGCACAAAGGGTAGCAAGGCGGCCCGGTCTGGGTTTTTTCTTCTTTTCTTCTTTCTTTCACACGCCTGGTGGGCAGTGCCACCCGATCACAAGGGCTGGCAAGGCTTTCGGAGCCTGCGGAGTGGACACCCGCACAAAGGGTGGCAAGGCGGCCCGGTCCGGGTTTTTTCTTCTTTCTTTCAAACGCCTGGTGGGCGGTGCCACCCGATCAAAAGGGCTGGCAAGGCTTTCGGAGCCTGGGGAGCGGACACCCGCACAAAGGGTGGGCAGGCGGCCCGGTCCGGGTTTTTTCTTCTTTCTTTCAAACGCCTGGTGGGCGGTGCCACCCGATCACAAGGGCTGGCAAGGCTTTCGGAGCCTGGGGAGCGGACACCCGCACAAAGGGTGGCCAGGCGGCCCGGTCCGGGTTTTTTCTTCTTTTCTTCCTTCTTTCAAACGCCTGGTGGGCGGTGCCACCCGATCACAAGGGCTGGCAAGGCTTTCGAAGCCTGGGGAGCGGACACCCGCACAAAGGGTGGCCAGGCGGCCCGGTCCGGGTTTTTTCTTCTTTTCTTCCTTCTTTCACACGGCTGGTGGGCGGTGCCACCCGATCACAAGGGCTGGCAAGGCTTTCGGAGCCTGGGTGGCGGACACCCGCACAAAGGGTGGCCAGGCGGCCCGGTCCGGGTTTTTTCTTCTTTCTTTCAAACGCCTGGTGGGCGGTGCCACCCGATCACAAGGGCTGGCAAGGCTTTCGGAGCCTGGGGAGCAGACACCTGCACAAAGGGTGGCCAGGCGGCCGGGTCCGGGTTTTTTCTTCTTTTCTTCCTTCTTTCAAACGCCTGGTGGGCGGTGCCACCCGATCACAAGGGCTGGCAAGGCTTTCGAAGCCTGGGGAGCGGACACCCGCACAAAGGGTGGCCAGGCGGCCCGGTCCGGGTTTTTTCTTCTTTTCTTCCTTCTTTCACACGGCTGGTGGGCGGTGCCACCCGATCACAAGGGCTGGCAAGGCTTTGGTAACCTGGGGAGCGGACACCCGCACAAAGGGTGGCCAGGCGGCCCGGTCCGAGTTTTTTCTTCTTTCTTTCACACGCCTGGTGGGCGGTGCCACCCGATCACAAGGGCTGGCAAGGCTTTCGGAGCCTGGGGAGCGGTCACCCGCACAAAGGGTGGCCAGGCGGCCCGTTCCGGGTTTTTTCTTCTTTTCTTCTCTCTTTCAAACGCCTGGTGGGCGGTGCCACCCGATCACAAGGGCTGGCAAGGCTTTTGGAGCCTGGGGAGCGGACACCCGCACAAAGGGTGGCCAGGCGGCCCGGTCCAGGTTTTTTCTTCTTTTCTTCTTTCTTTCACACGCCTGGTGGGCGGTGCCACCCGATCACAAGGGCTGGCAAGGCTTTGGTAGCCTGGGGAGCGGACACCCGCACAAAGGGTGGCCAGGCGGCCCGTTCCGGGTTTTTTCTTCTTTTCTTCTTTCTTTCACACGCCTGGTGGGCGGTGCCACCCGATCACAAGGGCTGGCAAGGCTTTCGGAGTCTGGGGAGCGGACACCCGCACAAAGGGTGGCCAGGCGGCTCGGTCCAGGTTTTTTCTTCTTTTCTTCTTTCTTTCACACGCCTGGTGGGCGGTGCCACCCGATCACAAGGGCTGGCAAGGCTTTTGGAGCCTGGGGAGCGGACACCCGCACAAAGGGTGGCCAGGCGGCCCGGTCCAAGTTCTTTCTTCTTTCTTTCACATGCCTGGTGGGCGCTGCCACCCGATCAAAAGGGCTGGCAAGGCTTTCGGAGCCTGGGGAGCGGACACCCGCACAATGGGTGGCCAGGCGGCCCGGTCCAGGTTTTTTCTTCTTTTCTTCCTTCTTTCAAACGCCTGGTGGGCGGTGCCACCTGATCACAAGGGTTGGCAAGGCTTTCGGAGCCTGGGGAGCGGACACCCGCACAAAGGGTGGCCAGGCGGCCCGGTCCGAGTTTTTTCATCTTTCTTTCACACGCCTGGTGGCCGGAGCCACCCGATCACAAGGGCTGGCAAGGCTTTTGGATCCTGGGGAGCGGACACCCGCACAAAGGGTGGCCAGGCGGCCCGGTCCGGGTTTTTTCTTCTTTCTTTTACACGCCTGGTGGGCGGTGCCACCCGATCACAAGGGCTGGCAAGGCTTTCGGAGACTGGGGAGCGGACACCCGCACAAAGGGTGGCCAGGGAGCCCGGTCAAGGTTTTTTCTTCTTTTCTTCCTTCTTTCAAACGCCTGGTGGGTGGTGCCACCCGATCACAAGGGCTGGCAAGGCTTTCGGAGCCTGGGGAGCGGACACCTGCACAATGGGTGGCCAGGCGGCCCGGTCCGGATTTTTTTTTCTTTTCTTCCTTCTTTCAAACGCCTGGTGGGCGGTGCCACCCGATCAGAAGGGCTGGCAAAGCTTTCGGAGCCTGGGGAGCCGACACCCGCACAAAGGGTGGCCAGGCGGCCCGGTCCGGGTTTTTTCTTCTTTCTTTCACACGCCTGGTGGGCGGTGCCTCCCGATCACAAGGGCTGGCAAGGCTCTCGGAGCCTGGGGAGCGGACACGCGCACAAAGGGTGGCCAGGCGGCCCGGTCCGGGTTTTTTCTTCTTTCTTTCACACGCCTGGTGGGCGGTGCCACCCGATCACAAGGGCTGGCAAGGCTTTCGGAGCCTGGGGAGCGGTCACCCGCACAAAGGGTGGCCAGGCGGCCTGTTCCGGGTTTTTTCTTCTTTTCTTCTCTCTTTCAAACGCCTGGTGGGCGGTGCCACCCGATCACAAGGGCTGGCAAGGCTTTCGGAGCCTAGGGAGCGGAAACCCGCACAAAGGGTGGCCAGGCGGCCCGGTGCAGGTTTTTTCTTCTTTTCTTCTTTCTTTCACACGCCTGGTGGGCGGTGCCACCCGATCACAAGGGCTGGCAAGGCTTTCGGAGCCTGGGGAGCGGACACCCGCAGAATGGTTGGTCAGGCGGCCCGGTCCGAGTTCTTTCTTCTTTCTTTCACATGCCTGGTGGGCGGTGCCACCCGATCACAAGGGCTGGCCAGGCTTTGGTAACCTGGGGAGCGGACAACCGCACAAAGGGTGGCCAGGCGGCCCGGTCCGGGTTTTTTCCTCTTTCTTTGACACGCCTTGTGGGCAGAGCCACCCGATCACAAGGGCTGGCAAGGCTTTCGAAGCCTGGGGAGCGGACACCCGCACAAAGGGTGGCCAGGCGGTCCGGTCCGGGTTTTTTCTTCTTTTCTTCCTTCTTTCACACGTCTGGTGGGCGGTGCCACCCGATCACAAGGGCTGGCAAGGCTTTCGGAGCCTGGGGAGCGGACACCCGCACAAAGGGTGGCCAGGCGGCCCGGTCCGAGTTTTTTCTTCTTTCTTTCACACGCCTGGTGGGCGGAGCCACCCGATCAAGAGAACTGGCAAGGCTTTCGGAGCCTGGGGAGTGGACACCCGCACAAAGGGTGGCCAGGCGGCCCGGTCCGGGTTTTTTCTTCTTTTCTTCTTTCTTTCACACGCCTGGTGGGCGGTGCCACCCGATCACAAGGGCTGGCAAGGCTTTCGGAGCCTGGGGAGCGGACACCCGCACAAAGGGTGGCCAGGCGGCCCGGTCCGGGTTTTTTCTTCTTTCTTTCACACGCCTGGTGGGCGGTGCCACCCGATCACAAGGGCTGGCAAGGCTTTCGGAGCCTGGGGAGCGGTCACCCAAACAAAGGGTGGGAAGGCAGCCCGGTCCGGGTTTTTTCTTCTTTTCTTCTTTCTTTCACACGCCTGGTGGGCGGTGCCACCCGATCACAAGGGCTGGCAAGGCTTTCGGAGCCTGGGGAGCGGACACCCGCACAAAGGGTGGCCAGGCGGCCCAGTCCAGGTTTTTTCTTCTTTTCTTCTTTCTTTCACACGCCTGGTGGGCGGTGCCACCCGATCACAAGGGCTGGCAAGGCTTTCGGAGCCTGGGGAGCGGACACCCGCACAAAGGGTGGCCAGGCGGCCCGGTCCGAGTTCTTTCTTCTTTCTTTCACATGCCTGGTGGGCGGTGCCACCCGATCACAAGGGCTGGCAAGGCTTTCGGAGCCTGGGGAGCGGACACCCGCACAAAGGGTGGCCAGGCGGCCCGGTCCGAGTTCTTTCTTCTTTCTTTCACATGTCTGGTTGGCGCTGCCACCCGATCACAAGGGCTGGCAAGGCTTCCGGAGCCTGGGGAGCGGAAACCCGCACAGAGGGCTGCCAGGCGGCCCGGTTTGGGTTTTTTCTTCTTTTCTTCCTTCTTTCAAACGCCTGGTGGGCGGTGCCACCCGATCACAAGGGCTGGAAAGGCTTTCGAAGCCTGGGGAGCGGACACCCGCACAAAGGGTGGCCAGGCGGCCCGGTCCGGGTTTCTTCCTCTTTCTTTGACACGCCTGGTGGGCGGTGCCACCAGATCACAAGGGCTGGCCAGGCTTTGGTAACCTGGGGAGCGGACACCCGCACAAAGGGTGGCCAGGCGGCCCGGTCTGGGTTTTTTCCTCTTTCTTTCACACGCCTGGTGGGCGGTGCCACCCGATCACAAGGGCTGGCAAGGCTTTCGGAGCCTGGGGAGCGGACACCCGCACAAAGGGTGGCCAGGCGGCCCGGTCCAAGTTTTTTCTTCTTTCTTTCACACGCCTGGTGGGCGGAGCCACCCGACCAAGAGAACTGGCAAGGCTTTCGGAGCCTGGGGAGCGGACACACGCACAAAGGGTGGCCCGGCGGCCCAGTCCGAGTTCTTTCTTCTTTCTTTCACATGCCTGGTGGACGCTGCCAGCCGATCACAAGGGCTGGCAAGGTTTTCGGAGCCTGGGGAGCGGACACCCGCACAGAGGGCTGCCAGGCTGCCCGGCTTGGGTTTTTTCTTCTTTTCTTCTTTCTTTCACACACCTGGTGGGCGGTGCCACAGAATCACAAGGGCTGGCAAGGCATTCGGAGCCTGCGGAGCGGACACCCGCACAAAGGGTGGCAAGGCGGCCCGGTCCGGGTTTTTTCTTCTTTCTTTCAAACGCCTGGTGGGCGGTGCCACCCGATCACAAGGGCTGGCAAGGCTTTGGCAGCCTGGGGAGCGGACACCCGCACAAAGGGTGGCCAGGCGGCCCGGTCCGGGTTTTTTCCTCTTTCTTTCACACGCCTGGTGGGCAGAGCCACCCGATCAAAAGGGCTGGCAAGGCTTTCGGAGCCTGGGGAGCGGACACCCGCACAAAGGGTGGGCAGGCGGCCCGGTCTGGGTTTTTTCTTCTTTCTTTCAAACGCCTTGTGGGCGGTGGCATCCGATCATAAGGGCTGGCAAGGCTTTCGGAGCCTGGGGAGCGGACACCCACACAAAGGGTGGCCAGGCTGCCCGGTCTGGGTTTTTTCTTCTTTTCTTCCTTCTTTCAAACGCCTGGTGGGCGGTGCCACCCGATCACAAGGGCTGGCAAGGCTTTCGGAGCCTGGGGAGCGGATACCTGCACAATGGGTGGCCAGGCGGCCCGGTCCGGGTTTTTTTTTCTTTTCTTCCTTCTTTCAAACGCCTGGTGGGCGGTGCCACCCGATCACAAGGGCTGGCAAGGCTTTCGGAGCCTGGGGAGCGGACACCCGCACAAAGGGTGGCCAGGCGGTCCGGTCCGGGTTTTTTCTTCTTTTCTTCCTTCTTTCAAACGCCTGGTGGGCGGTGCCACCCGATCAGAAGGGTTGGCAAGACTTTCGGAGCCTGGGGAGCGGACACCCGCACAAAGGGTGGCCAGGCGGCCCGGTCCGAGTTTTTTCTTCTTTCTTTCACACGCCTGGTGGGCGGAGCCACCCGATCACAAGGGCTGGCAAGGCTTTTGGATCCTGGGGAGCGGACACCCGCACAAAGGGTGGCCAGGGGGCCCGGTCCGGGTTTTTTCTTCTTTCTTTCACACGCCTGGTGGGCGGAGCCACCCGATCAAGAGAACTGGCAAGGCTTTCGGAGCCTGGGGAGCGGACACCAGCACAAAGGGTGGCCAGGCGGCCCGGTCCGGGTTTTTTCTTCCTTTCTTCCTTCTTTCAAACGCCTAGTGGGCGGTGCCACCCGATCACAAGGGTTGGCAAGGCTTTCGGAGCCTGGGGAGCGGACACCCGCACAAAGGGTGGCCAGGCGGCCCGGTCCGAGTTTTTTCTTCTTTCTTTCACACGCCTGGTGGGCGGAGCCACCCGATCACAAGGGCTGGCAAGGCTTTTGGATCCTGGGGAGCGGACACCCGCACAAAGGGGTGCCAGGCGGCCCGGTCCGGGTTTTTTCTTCTTTCTTTCACACGCCTGGTGGGCGGAGCCACCCGATCAAGAGAACTGGCAAGGCTTTCGGAGCCTGGGGAGCGGACACCCGTACAAAGGGTGGCCAGGCGGCCCGGTCCGAGTTCTTTCTTCTTTCTTTCACATGCCTGGTGGGCGCTGCCACCCGATCACAAGGGCTGGCAAGGCTTTCGGAGCCTGGGGAGCGGACACCCGCACAGAGGGCTGCCAGGCGGCCCGGTTTGGGTTTTTTCTTCTTTTCTTCCTTCTTTCAAACGCCTGGTGGGCGGTGCCACCCGATCACAAGGGCTGGCAAGACTTTCGAAGCCTGGGGAGCGGACACCCGCACAAAGGGTGGCCAGGCGGCCCGGTCCGGGTTTTTTCCTCTTTCTCTGACACGCCTGGTGGGCGGAGCCACCCGATCAAGAGAACTGGCAAGGCTTTCGGAGCTTGGGGAGCGGACACCCGCACAAAGGGAGGCCAGGCGGCCCGGTCCGGGTTTTTTCTTCTTTTCTTCTTTCTTTCACACGCCTGGTGGGCGGTGCCACCCGATCACAAGGGTTGGCAAGGCTTTCGGAGCCTGGGGAGCGGACACCCGCACAAAGGGTGGCCAGGCGGCCCGGTCCAGGTTTTTTCTTCTTTTCTTCTTTCTTTCACACGCCTGGTGGGCGGTGCCACCCGATCACAAGGTCTGGCAAGGCTTTCGGAGCCTGGGGAGCGGACACCCGTACAAAGGGTGGCCAGGCGGCCCGGTCCGAGTTCTTTCTTCTTTCTTTCACACGCCTGGTGGGCGGTGCCACCCGATCACAAGGGCTGGCAAGGCTTTCGGAGCCTGGGGAGCGGACACCCGCACAAAGGGTGGCCAGGCGGCCCGGTCCGGGTTTTTTCTTCTTTTCTTCCTTCTTTCAAACGCCTGGTGGGCGGTGCCACCCAATCACAAGGGCTGGCAAGGCTTTCGGAGCCTGGGGAGCGGACACCCGCACAATGGGTGGCCAGGCGGCCCGGTCCGGGTTTTTTCTTCTTTTCTTCCTTCTTTCAAACGCCTGGTGGGCGGTGCCACCCGATCACAAGGGCTGGCAAAGCTTTCGGAGCCTGGGGAGCGGACACCCGCACAAAGGGTGGCCAGGCGGCCCGGTCCGGGTTTTTTCTTCTTTTCTTCTTTCTTTCACACGCCTGGTGGGCGGTGCCACCCGATCACAAGGGCTGGCAAGGCTTTCGGAGCCTGGGGAGCGGTCACCCGCACAAAGGGTGGCCAGGCGGCCCGTTCCGGGTTTTTTCTTCTTTTCTTCTTTCTTTCAAACGCCTGGTGGGCGGTGCCACCCGACCACAAGGGCTGGAAAGGCTTTCGGAGCCTGGGGAGCGGACACCCGCACAAAGGGTGGCCAGGCGGCCCGGTCCGGGTTCTTTCTTCTTTCTTTCACACGCCTGGTGGGCGGAGCCACCCGATCAAGAGAACTGGCAAGGCTTTCGGAGCCTGGGGAGCGGACACCAGCACAAAGGGTGGCCAGGCGGCCCGGTCCGGGTTTTTTCTTCTTTTCTTCCTTCTTTCAAACGCCTAGTGGGCGGTGCCACCCGATCACAAGGGTTGGCAAGGCTTTCGGAGCCTGGGGAGCGGACACCCGCACAAAGGGTGGCCAGGCGGCCCGGTCCGGGTTTTTTCTTCTTTCTTTCACACACCTGGTGGGCGGAGCCACCCGATCAAGAGAACTGGCAAGGCTTTCGGAGACTGGGGAGCGGACACCAGCACAAAGGGTGGCCAGGCGGCCCGGTCCGGGTTTTTTCTTCTTTTCTTCCTTCTTTCAAACGCCTAGTGGGCGGTGCCTCCCGATCACAATGCTGGCAAGGCTCTCGGAGCCTGGGGAGCGGACACCCGCACAAAGGGTGGCCAGGCGGCCCGGTCCGGGTTTTTTCTTCTTTTCTTCTTTCTTTCACACGCCTGGTGGGCGGTGCCACCCGATCACAAGGGCTGGCAAGGCTTTCGGAGCCTGGGGAGCGGTCACCCGCACAAAGGGTGGCCAGGCGGCCCGTTCCGGGTTTTTTCTTCTTTTCTTCTTTCTTTCAAACGCCTGGTGGGCGGTGCCACCCGATCACAAGGGCTGGCAAGGCTTTCGGAGCCTGGGGAGTGGACATCCGCACAAAGGGTGGCCAGGCGGCCCGGTCCAGGTTTTTTCTTCTTTTCTTCTTTCTTTCACACGCCTGGTGGGCGGTGCCACCCGATCACAAGGGCTGGCAAGGCTTTCGGAGCCTGGGGAGCGGACACCCGTACAAAGGGTGGCCAGGCGGCCCGGTCCGAGTTCTTTCTTCTTTCTTTCACATGCCTGGTGGGCGCTGCCACCCGATCACAAGGGCTGGCAAGGCTTTCGGAGCCTGGGGAGCGGACACCCGCACAGAGGGCTGCCAGGCGGCCCGGTTTGGGTTTTTTCTTCTTTTCTTCCTTCTTTCAAACGCCTTGTGGGCGGTGCCACCCGATCACAAGGGCTGGCAAGACTTTCGAAGCCTGGGGAGCGGACACCCGCACAAAGGGTGGCCAGGCGGCCCGGTCCGGGTTTTATCTTCTTTCTTTCACACGCCTGGTGGGCGGAGCCACCCGATCAAGAGAACTGGCAATCTTTCGGAACCTTGGGAGCGGACACCCGCACAAAGGGTGGCCAGGCGGACCGGTACGGGTTTTTTCTTCTTTTCTTCTCTCTTTCAAACGCCTGGTGGGCGGTGCCACTCGATCACGAGGGCTGGCAAGGCTTTCGGAGCCTGGGGAGCGGACACCCGCACAAAGGGTGGCCCGGCGGCCCGGTCCGAGTTCTTTCTTCTTTCTTTCACATGCCTGGTGGACGCTGCCTTCCGATCACAAGGGCTGGCAAGGTTTTCGGAGCCTGTGGAGCGGACACCCGCACAGAGGGCTGCCAGGCTGCCCGGTTTGGGTTTTTTCTTCTTTTCTTCCTTCTTTCAAACACCTGGTGGGCGGTGCCACCCGATCACAAGGGCTGGCAAGGCTTTCGGAGCCTGCGGAGCGGACACCCGCACAAAGGGTGGCAAGGCGGCCCGGTCCGGGTTTTTTCTTCTTTCATTCAAACGCCTGGTGGGCGGTGCCACCCGATCACAAGGGCTGGCAAGGCTTTGGTAGCCTTGGGAGCGGACACCCGCACAAAGGGTGGGCAGGCGGCCCGGTCCGGGTTTTTTCTTCTTTCTTTCAAACGCCTGGTGGGCGGTGGCATCCGATCATAAGGGCTGGCAAGGCTTTCGGAGCCTGGGGAGCGGACACCCACACAAAGGGTGGCCAGGCTGCCCGGTCCGGGTTTTTTCTTCTTTTCTTCCTTCTTTCAAACGCCTGGTGGGCGGTGCCACCCGATCACAAGGGCTGGCAAGGCTTTCGGAGCCTGGGGAGCGGACACCAGCACAAAGGGTGGCCAGGCGGCCCGGTCCGGGTTTTTTCTTCTTTTCTTCCTTCTTTCACACGCCTGGTGGGCGGTGCCACCCGATCACAAGGGCTGGCAAGGCTTTCGGAGCCTGGGGAGCGGACACCCGCACAAAGGGTGGCCAGGCGGCCCGGTCCGGGTTTTATCTTCTTTCTTTCACACGCCTGGTGGGCGGAGCCACCCGATCAAGAGAACTGGCAATCTTTCGGAACCTTGGGAGCGGACACCCGCACAAAGGGTGGCCAGGCGGACCGGTACGGGTTTTTTCTTCCTTCTTTCACACGCCTGGTGGGCGGTGCCACCCGATCACAAGGGCTGGCAAGGCTTTCGGAGCCTGGGGAGCGGACACCCGCACAAAGGGTGGCCAGGCGGCCCGGTCCGGGTTTTTTCTTCTTTCTTTCACACGCCTGGTGGGCGGTGCCACCCGATCACAAGGGCTGGCAAGGCTTTCGGAGCCTGGGGAGCGGACACCCACACAAAGGGTGGCCAGGCGGCACGGTCCGGGTTTTTTCTTCTTTTCTTCCTTCTTTCAAACGCCTGGTGGGCGGTGCCACCCAATCACAAGGGCTGGCAAGGCTTTCGGAGCCTGGGGAGCGGACACCTGCACAATGGGTGGCCAGGCGGCCCGGTCCGGGTTTTTTCTTCTTTTCTTCCTTCTTTCAAAAGCCTGGTGGGCGGTGCCACCCAATCACAAGGGCTGGCAAGGCTTTCGGAGCCTGGGGAGCGGACACCCGCACAATGGGTGGCCAGGCGGCCCGGTCCGGGTTTTTTCTTCTTTTCTTCCTTCTTTCAAACACCTGGTGGGCGGTGCCACCCGATCACAAGGGCTGGCAAGGCTTTCGGAGCCTGGGGAGCGGACACCCGCACAAAGGGTGGCCAGGCGGCCCGGTCCGAGTTTTTTCTTCTTTCTTTCACACGCCTGGTGGGCGGAGCCACCCGATCAAAAGGGCTGGCAAGGCTTTTGGATCCTGGGGAGCGGACACCCGCACAAAGGGTGGCCAGGCGGCCCGGTCCGGGTTTTATCTTCTTTCTTTCACACGCCTGGTGGGCGGAGCCACCCGATCAAGAGAACTGGCAATCTTTCGGAACCTTGGGAGCGGACACCCGCACAAAGGGTGGCCAGGCGGACCGGTACGGGTTTTTTCTTCTTTCTTTCAAACGCCTGGTGGGCGGTGCCACCCGATCACAAGGGCTGGCAAGGCTTTCGGAGCATGGGGAGCGGACACCTGCACAAAGGGTGGCCAGGGGGCCCGGTCCGGGTTTTTTCTTCTTTTCTTCCTTCTTTCAAACGCCTGGTGGGCGGTGCCACTCGATCACGAGGGCTGGCAAGGCTTTCGGAGCCTGGGGAGCGGACACCCGCACAAAGGGTGGCCCGGCGGCCCGGTCCGAGTTCTTTATTCTTTCTTTCACATGCCTGGTGGACGCTGCCACCCGATCACAAGGGCTGGCAAGGTTTTCGGAGCCTGTGGAGCGGACACCCGCACAGAGGGCTGCCAGGTTGCCCCGTTTGGGTTTTTTCTTCTTTTCTTCCTTCTTTCAAACACCTGGTGGGCGGTGCCACCCGATCACAAGGGCTGGCAAGGCTTTTGGATCCTGGGGAGCGGACACCCGCACAAAGGGTGGCCAGGCGGCCCGGTCCGGGTTTTATCTTCTTTCTTTCACACGCCTGGTGGGCGGAGCCACCCGATCAAGAGAACTGGCAATCTTTCGGAACCTTGGGAGCGGACACCCGCACAAAGGGTGGCCAGGCGGACCGGTACGGGTTTTTTCTTCCTTCTTTCACACGCCTGGTGGGCGGTGCCACCCGATCACAAGGGCTGGCAAGGCTTTCGGAGCCTGGGGAGCGGACACCCGCACAAAGGGTGGCCAGGCGGCCCGGTCCGGGTTTTTTCTTCTTTCTTTCACACGCCTGGTGGGCGGTGCCACCCGATCACAAGGGCTGGCAAGGCTTTCGGAGCCTGGGGAGCGGACACCCACACAAAGGGTGGCCAGGCGGCACGGTCCGGGTTTTTTCTTCTTTTCTTCCTTCTTTCAAACGCCTGGTGGGCGGTGCCACCCAATCACAAGGGCTGGCAAGGCTTTCGGAGCCTGGGGAGCGGACACCTGCACAATGGGTGGCCAGGCGGCCCGGTCCGGGTTTTTTCTTCTTTTCTTCCTTCTTTCAAAAGCCTGGTGGGCGGTGCCACCCAATCACAAGGGCTGGCAAGGCTTTCGGAGCCTGGGGAGCGGACACCCGCACAATGGGTGGCCAGGCGGCCCGGTCCGGGTTTTTTCTTCTTTTCTTCCTTCTTTCAAACACCTGGTGGGCGGTGCCACCCGATCACAAGGGCTGGCAAGGCTTTCGGAGCCTGGGGAGCGGACACCCGCACAAAGGGTGGCCAGGCGGCCCGGTCCGGGTTTTTTCTTCTTTTCTTCCTTCTTTCAAACGCCTGGTGGGCGGTTCCACCCGATCACAAGGGCTGGCAAGGCTTTCGAAGCCTGGGGAGCGGACACCCGCACAAAGGGTGGCCAGGCGGCCCGGTCCGGGTTTTTTCTTCTTTTCTTCCTTATTTCACACGCCTGGTGGGCGGTGCCACCCGATCACAAGGGCTGGCAAGGCTTTCGGAGCCTGGGGAGCGGACACCCGCACAAAGGGTGGCCAGGCGGCCCGGTCCGAGTTTTCTCTTCTTTCTTTCACACGCCTGGTGGGCGGAGCCACCCGATCAAAAGGGCTGGCAAGGCTTTTGGATCCTGGGGAGCGGACACCCGCACAAAGGGTGGCCAGGCGGCCCGGTCCGGGTTTTATCTTCTTTCTTTCACACGCCTGGTGGGCGGAGCCACCCGATCAAGAGAACTGGCAATCTTTCGGAACCTTGGGAGCGGACACCCGCACAAAGGGTGGCCAGGCGGACCGGTACGGGTTTTTTCTTCTTTCTTTCAAACGCCTGGTGGGCGGTGCCACCCGATCACAAGGGCTGGCAAGGCTTTCGGAGCATGGGGAGCGGACACCTGCACAAAGGGTGGCCAGGGGGCCCGGTCCGGGTTTTTTCTTCTTTTCTTCCTTCTTTCAAACGCCTTGTGGGCGGTGCCACTCGATCACGAGGGCTGGCAAGGCTTTCGGAGCCTGGGGAGCGGACACCCGCACAAAGGGTGGCCCGGCGGCCCGGTCCGAGTTCTTTCTTCTTTCTTTCACATGCCTGGTGGACGCTGCCACCCGATCACAAGGGCTGGCAAGGTTTTCGGAGCCTGTGGAGCGGACACCCGCACAGAGGGCTGCCAGGCTGCCCGGTTTGGGTTTTTTCTTCTTTTCTTCCTTCTTTCAAACACCTGGTGGGCGGTGCCACCCGATCACAAGGGCTGGCAAGGCTTTCGGAGCCTGCGGAGCGGACACCCGCACAAAGGGTGGCAAGGCGGCCCGGTCCGGGTTTTTTCTTCTTTCTTTCAAACGCCTGGTGGGCGGTGCCACCCGATCACAAGGGCTGGCAAGGCTTTGGTAGCCTGGGGAGCGGACACCCGCACAAAGGGTGGGCAGGCGGCCCGGTCCGGGTTTTTTCTTCTTTCTTTCAAACGCCTGGTGGGCGGTGGCATCCGATCATAAGGGCTGGCAAGGCTTTCGGAGCCTGGGGAGCGGACACCCACACAAAGGGTGGCCAGGCTGCCCGGTCCGGGTTTTTTCTTCTTTTCTTCCTTCTTTCAAACGCCTGGTGGGCGGTGCCACCCGATCACAAGGGCTGGCAAGGCTTTCGGAGCCTGGGGAGCGGACAGCAGCACAAAGGGTGGCCAGGCGGCCCGGTCCGGGTTTTTTCTTCTTTTCTTCCTTCTTTCACACGCCTGGTGGGCGGTGCCACCCGATCACAAGGGCTGGCAAGGCTTTCGGAGCCTGGGGAGCGGACACCCGCACAAAGGGTGGCCAGGCGGCCCGGTCCGAGTTTTTTCTTCTTTCTTTCACACGCCTGGTGGGCGGAGCCACCCGATCAAAATGGTTGGCAAGGCTTTTGGATCCTGGGGAGCGGACACCCGCACAAAGGGTGGCCAGGCGTCCCGGTTCGGGTTTTTTCTTCTTTCTTTCACACGCCTGGTGGGCGGAGCCACCCGATCAAGAGAACTGGCAAGGCTTTCGGAGCCTGGGGAGCGGACACCCGCACAAAGGGCTGCCAGGCGGCCCGGTTTGGGTTTTTTCTTCTTTTCTTCCTTCTTTCACACACCTGGTCGGCGGTGCCACCCGATCACAAGGGCTGGCAAGGCTTTCAGAGCCTGGGGAGCGGACACCCACACAAAGAGTGGCCAGGTGGCCCGGTCCGGGTTTTTTCTTCTTTTCTTCTTTCTTTCACATGCCTGGTGGGCGTTGCCACCCGATCACAAGGGCTGGCAAGGCTTTCGGAGCCTGGGGAGCAGACACCCGCACAAAGGGTCCGCTTCACTCTGCATGCGAGCCTTGTGCTTTGTGTTGGGCAGAGGAGAGAGGTGCGGTAGTTACAGTCGCAGTAGCACAGGAACAGAGCGGGAGGGAGAGACAGAGAAAGAGAGCCAGGGACAAAAACGCCACATTAGAAACGTATAGTAATCATCCACAACTATTTTAAGTTACAGATGATAAAGGATTCAGAAAGTTTATTCATGCAGGTCCATATGACAGAGAATGTGCATCTTCTTTTTGTTTTCATATTTTAATTTATATTTAATTGTGTTGTGATTTGCAGTGTTTTGTGTTGTTTCACTTTAAATTTGTTTAAAAGGAAAAAGCTGAAAATTTAAATAGTTAAAAGTTGAAATTTGAATAGTTGGTTTTTGTATTATATGATTTATTTATTTATTACATTTTATGTGGCGTGAATAAATAAAAGTATATTTACGGTGGCTCCTAGAGACAAAGCACGTACAAACCCCGAAGCACGCACAAACCCTGAAGAACATACAAACCCCGAAGAACGTAAAAACTCAGAAGAACGTAAAAACTCAGAAGAACGTAAAAACTCCAAAATGCTTACAAAACACAACAGAAGTGCTCCCGGATGCTAGGGTGCAGTGTTGAGCTTTTGTTACCTAGTGGCTACACAAGCCAGCAAGTACCAACGAGCAGATTTGGTGTGTGGTAGTAACAGGTAAATGAACATTTTTTTAAAATTATTTGAATATATATGAGTGCTTGTGTATAAATACACAAACAATGCACATATGCATTCAATTATGTAATTTAAGTGCTCTAGGTAGCTCTGCTTTGGAAGTTCAGTTAATGCTAGAAATGTGTTTTGGAGTTTGTACGTGCTTTGTCTCTAGGGGCCACCGTATATATTTATATATAAACAAATATAAATAAATCCACTCTTTTTTTACATTGGTAATTCCTTTTGTGCATAATTTTATATTGTTGTTAATAATAAATTAATTAAAGCAACAAAACAAACTAAAGAGCCGGTTCGGAGCCGAAAGAGCCGGTTCTCTAAAAAGAGCCGGAAATCCCATCACTAAAAGAGATTGCTTAGACACATACTCAACAACAAAATTGTGAAAAAGAAAAGGCATTTTTTATACGTCGTCCATAACCCAGCGAATAAGTTATGTTTTGCTATAAGTCTTGCCCACCTTCTGCACCCCGCTTTTAATGACTATCAAGCACAAGCATTCGCTAGAGAAATTCAACAAAAAGCTGGTCTAAATGATCAAACGCCTGTGGGCTTTAATCCAATAATTACATTTGAAAGGTTACTCGGATGTAAAATTATAGTATTTTACCCTAACGAGCATGATCGCACCCTTTAGTAACTAGTACAGCAACTAGCGAAAAAACCCTGTGTTTATTTTTATTTGAAAATCATTACTATGCTATCAAAAATCTAAAAGGATTTATGGGCACAGACTACGTCTGTAATCACTGTTACACAGGGTTTAACCATGTGTTATCCCATTTCTGCCCTGCTTGGTGCTCAGTCTGTATGCAGCCTGACTGTAGCCAACATTTCCTCTCGCCTTTTGTTTGTGATGATTGTAATCGCACCTGTAGGTCTCCGCATTGTTTCGAGAGCCATAAAAAACTCGTTGAGAGGCGTGAAAGATCTGCCAGCAACTGCGATCTCTATAAAAAATGTGTCAAGTGTTCGCGGCTTTATTGTTTAGCAGCAAACGAAAAACCTCATAAATGTCAAAAAGCAAATGCCCAATCTGTCGCCAGGAAAATCTTTAGAAACCCTCTTCCGGGTTTCCTAGCACTACCAGCACGTCGTCTGCAAACAAGCAAATTTTATTTTCCACATTCCCCGTTGTAACCCCCTCCAATCGAGGCTCTTCTCTGATGCATTGAGCCAACGGCTCAATGAAAAGGTTAAAGAGCAGTGGGCTCAACGTGCAGCCCTGCCTACAGCCACGTTGTAGTGTTATCCGATTTGAGAGGCTTCCATTAACTTTGATCCTTGCTGTTGGAGACATATAAATCATTCTTATACATTGAATAAACCTGTCACATAGCCCAAATCTCTTCAACACATGAAACAGAAATTCCCACCCGACCGTATCATATGCCTTTTCCGCATCAAGCCCAATGAGAACTGTTCCAGTTTTCCCTTTAAGTATCTGGTCAATAATATGAATGGCCCTTCTGATATTATCGTGTGTTTGTCTGTTACCAATGAAGCTTGTTTGATCCTCCTCTATCAGCGTGGGCATCAATGTACTCAACCTCCTAGCCAAAATTGCGGCAAATAGTTTATAGTCTATATTTAACACGCTAATAGGTCTATAACCTCTGGGGTCAGTTTTATCCTTCCCTGCTTTTGGTATGACAGAGATATACGCCTCGCGCCACGATGGTGGGAGCGCCCCCCCACTCAGAGTGTAATTAAAAGAGGCCTTTAGTAGCGGGATTAAGGGTTCCCTCATCTGACTATACCACTCTGGTGGAAATCCATCACATCCTGGGGCTTTAAAAGTCTTGAGTTTTGAGCTCCCAATGTTAATCTCTTCTGCTGATATTTCTCTGACAAGTTTTTCATTCTGCTGCTTACCTATAAATGGTAGATCTAGGCTGGATAAGAAATTCTGAATCTTATGCTCATCTGCTTTATCCGGTTGTGTGTATAGCTCAGCGTAATATTCTTCAAATGCTCTCTGAATTTCTTCGAGTTTATTAGTTATCTTATTTGTTTTTAAATTTCGAACTTTATGAATAGTGTTCTCCTGTTGTTGCCTCCTGAGTCTCCATGATAATAGCCTAGCAGCTTTGGGTCCTGCCTCATACCACCGTTGTCTATTATATTTTAATTTTTTTTCAATTTCCTCACTTAAAATTTTGTGGATCTCCTGTTTAACCAGCCTCATCTGCTCCAATACCTTGGGGCACCTTGTAACGGTGTGCAGTTGTTCCAATTTTTCCAAATTTTCCTGCAAATCTGACAGCTTTTTTGCTCTCACCGTCTTTAAGACTGCACATTTTGCAATAATTTTACCCCTAAGGTATGCCTTAGCTGCATCCCATAAAATTGTGGGATTAACTCTTCCATTGTCATTGAGTTCTAAATATGTTTTCAACTCCTGTCCCATTTCTCTTTTAAATGAGTCATTATTTAACAGGCCTGTGTTTAGCCTCCATAAGGTGTTTTTGGGGCTAGCTTTAAACCCAATCTTCATAGTTAGTCCCGAATGATCAGATAAATCTCTCTGTCCTATTATGCAATCCTTCACTCTGTGGAGATCTTTACTAAAAGTAAAGAAATAATCAATCCTCAAGTACATATCATGTCTCGCTGAATAAAATGTAAATTTGAAGAAGTGTGTGTGGTTCGAGAACACAGCGGAAAAGAGGCTTGGAAACTTAAAAAGAGGAAACACCATTATTGGCGCTTTGGACGGCAACGACCACGACTTCACCAATAGAGGGCGACATTGACCATCATAAACTACAGCTCTGCAAATCTCTGCCGCTGAACACAGCAAGAACTGTAAAATCCCTCGCAGTCTTCAAGGATATGATAACGTCTCTGCAGTCAGCGCCAGGTTGGGCTGTGATATATCCACAACTTCACGGATGTTAGTAAAGTTTGGAGAGGTCTATTAAGATAATAATTTATTTTGTATGAGAAAGGTACTGAGTTAAAGGTAACCAACCTGTCATTATAGCCAAAGTGTTCCCTTTTATTTTACAAGTGGTGTTGTTCAAAGTGTTCTAATAATGTTTAAGAGTTCAACTTAAAAGAAGAATAACAAGGGGTGTAGTTAAGCAAATTGTTGCAAGAATCAGATTGTATTGAGAATTATATATTTGCCAGGATCGCATGTACATATAGCAACAACTTGTTTATGCAGCAGGTTTGCTGAAACATGTACAATGTCAGTAAACACAGAAAAATCACATATTGAAGAATGCAGAGAACAAATTGATTCCCTTAAGGAAGAGCTAAGTAGATTGAATGAACAATTGAAATTACAGACTGATGATGTTGAAAGGGAGAAATTGGAGTTACTCATAGGTGATATTCATGCTAAAATAGAAATCAAGCAGATATTGTTGAAGAAACCTGCCTTTAATACTTCAAGACTAGAGCCCAGGAAATCCTCAAGGGAGCAAAAGTTAACGCCCAAAATGCTAGAACTTAAGCAACAAGAGTTCTCTCAGAAGGAGAGTAAATTTATCAAACTATATGAAAGCTGGAAAGAACAAGTTAAAGCTACACGTTCCAAACTTAAAGATGAGTGCTCTGACCAAGAATTAGCTGACATGATGGATACTGTTGAAGGGCTGGAGTCACAAGTGAAAAATACATATGAAGATATGAGATCGCAGTCAGCCCCTTCTACTGAGACTAGAAGAAAAATTGATTCCTGCACAGCAGTAACAGCAGACTTGATGAGAATACTTAAAGTACGTATGAGTGAAGTGGGGCAAGAAGAGTTTGATGCTAAGGCAGAAAATGCGAGACTTCACATGGTGCTAGACAGAGAATATGCTCAGTCAATATTTGGGACTACAATCTCCCGACCTTCTGTACGTAGCTGCCGCTCAAGCTGTTTATCGGAGCAGCAAAGCATCAATGTAAAAAAGGCAGAGTGTGCTGCACAGCTTGCTGCGAAGCAGGCCGAGATAGAGATGGAGGAGGCTATTGCTACACAAAGGCAAGAGCTTAAAAGACTAGAAAATCAGCGAGATCTTCAGGTAATAACTGCAAAGCTAAAGGCTTATTCTCAAGCAGATTCAAGTGAAGCCTGTGGAGAACACAAAGGCGCACACAGTGTGGTAGTCAGTTGTCCTCTATTAGCTCCTAAAGAAATCATACCAGAGCAAACCTACAAGAATAATAACAATGAACAATCAAACAATAATAACAATGAGTCACAGACACAATGAGTCATTGTTAATGCAAGCCTTGCATGACACAATGGTCCTCACCAGACTTCCTGCACCTGAGCCCCCAGTCTTCTCAGGGGACCCACTTAAGTTCTTAGAGTGGAGCACTAGTTTCAAAGCTTTGATAGAGTGGCGATGCACAAATCCAGCTGACAGGTTGTACCTACGCAAATACATCAGTGGAGAAGCACGGTCTGTATTGGAGGGAAGCTTTTACAGAAAAGATGACGAAGCATATGACCAAGCTTGGGAAGCTTTGAATGCTCGGTATGGCCACCCCTTTATAATTCAGCGTGCATTTAGGGAAAAACTGAACAACTGGCCAAAGATTGGTTCAAGAGAGTCGCTTAAACTGAGACAATTCAGTGATTTTCTGACAGCCTGCAGCAATGCTATGCCATACATCAAAGAACTGCAGGTCTTAAATGACTGTGAAGAGAATCAAAAATTGCTCCAAAAACTTCCTGACTGGGTGACTTCTTGTTGGAATCGTCGTGTCACAGTGCAGTTACGGCAAACAGAAGAATATCCAAGCTTCAAACAATTTGCTGATTTTGTTGCACAAGAAGCGGAAGTTGCATGCAATCCTGTAACATCATTTCATGCCTTGAAACACACTGAAGAAAGGTCAGCTAGAGACATAAAGCGTCCAAAGGCTAATGCATACATCACAAATGTGAAAGCATCAGAGAGAACAACCACAGGATACAGCGGAGTGGAGAACAATTCAAATGAGCCTGATATAGAAAGAAAAGCAAATGCTTTGCCATCAAACTCAGTCACATGTATTTGCTGTGGAGAAAGCCATTCTATTCACAAATGCCAGACCTTTGCTAAAATGTCCGTGGAGAACAAGAGAAAGTTCATACTTGACAATAACCTGTGCTTTGGCTGTCTCAGAAGAGGACACAATTCAAAAGACTGTAAGCGCAAGGCGACTTGTGGGGTTTGTAAAAAACATCATCCAACAGCTCTTCACGAAGACCGTCCAAAGACTGCAGTGAACACATCATCACATAGAATGCAGACAGAAGAAAACATATCTGCACTTTCTTGTTGCATGGACAGAGGAGATGGTGGGAGCACATCCATGATAGTGCCTGTGTGGGTTTCTTCAACCACCACTCCAGAGAGAGAGACCTTAGTGTATGCTCTATTAGATAGAGCTTAAGCACCTGAAAGGGAAGTTTGAGAAAAATCCCAAATTTAAGGACGATTATGTAAGGTTCATGGACAATGTCTTCAAGGAAGGTGATGCTGAAAGAGCTGAAGATGATCCCAGAGAAGGAAATACGTGGTATATTCCACATCAAGGCATCTATCACCCGAGAAAACCAGAAAAAATCAGGGTTGTGTTTGACTCCTCTGCAAAGTACAGTGGCACAGCTCTGAATGATCACCTCTTGACTGGACCTGATCTCATTAACAGTTTGACTGGAGTACTCTGCCGATTTCGCCAACGCCCAATTGCAATCATCTGTGATGTAGAGAAGATGTTTCACAGATTTCATGTAAACAGAGAGGACAGAAATTACTTGTGATTCCTGTGGTGGGAAAATGGTGAAACAAACACAGAGCCAAAAGAATATTGCATGAAAGTCCATCTTTTCGGGGCCGCATCCTCACCAGGCTGAGCAAATTATGCAATGAAGTATCTTGCGAGCCAAAATGAAAAGGAACATCCCACAGCAGCCAACTTCATCAGAAGTAGTTTCTATGTTGATGATGGGCTAATCAGTGTAAAAACTGTGAATGCAGCCATTGAACTAGTGAGAGATGTGCGGAAGGTGTGTGCAAAGGCAAGTCTACGGCTCCACAAGTTCATATCCAACAACAGAGAAGTCCTGGAGTCAATTCCACATAGTGAACGAGCTAGTGGAGCCCAGGATGTGGACATCAGTCATCATGAACTCCCAGTTCAGACTGTGTTGGGAGTAAGGTGGAGTGTAAGCAGTGACACCTTCTCCTTTAAAGTTGCCCTGGAGGAGAAACCAGTAACACGACGGGGAATTCTGTCCATTATAGCCTCTGTGTTTGACCCATTAGGCTTCTTGGCTCCTTTCCTTCTAATAGGAAAGAAGATTCTACAGGAAATGTGTCTAAAGAGCATTGGATGGGATGAGCCACTGCCTGGTGAATTGAAGCCACAATGGGAGAGTTGGGTCACTGATCTGAAGAACCTGCAGAGACTTCAAATCCCAAGATGCTTTGTACCTGAAAGCCTTGGCAAAGTCCAGAGAATAGAACTCCACCACTTTTCAAATGTGAGCAATCGTGGGTATGGTCAGTGCTCATATGTTCGGGTGATGAGTGAAGACCGAGTGCATTGCTCCTTAGTCATGGGCAAAGCAAGAGTTGCAACCACAAGAGTTGTAACCATACCAAGGCTGGAATTAACAGCAGCAGTGGTGTCCTCAGCAGTCAGCAGAATGCTAAAAGAGGGTGAAAGGCTCAATAAACCATCCAGTCTTGAACGCCCTATACATAAATTAGTGATCCTAATAGAAAGTAACTAGAATGTTCCAGTGGAACTTCTGTAAATGTGTATGGGATGGTTAAAGTATTAGGATTGACTTGCAAGTTTGTCACAATTAAGTACTGTTTGGTTCTGTAAATTCCTAGATTTATTCAAATTATTTACAGATTTCATAAATTATAGTAATTTGGTGGGAGTGTAACTGTCCCTGAGACAGTTAAAATAAAGTTGGTTATTTCATGTTTCTGTGATAGGTTCATGCTTAATTTAGTTCATTTATTTATAAGATAAGAGGATAAAAGTTTAACATTAATTAAAAAACATGCCTAAAATATGTGATTACAAAATATGGGTTCGTTTAATATGTAAAGTGCTGTAATGTTTGTATGAGGTAAAGTTGTAATTGTCACATGACCAGAGTTTGGTTGAGAGCACAACCATGGCATTGTGGAGCTAGCATGGATACATGGCTACAGATGCATCTACAGCCTCAGCGTTAATGTCATTCTGCATGTGGTCCAAGAGGCGCACACGGTATGGTTTCATGTATATTGTTTGTATAATGTTGCATACGTGTTCTACACTGGTAATGAGAGGACATTTTTGTTATATCCATTATTGTGCATTTTTTCTGTTCTGCTTGCACAAGACTGTTTATGGACACTGATATGAGAGACTGATAAGCTCAAACATTTATGTTGTAAACTTTGTGTTTCTTCAGTTTTCACGGTGTCTGAAGACAATAAGAGTGAGAGAGAGAGAGAGAAATAAATTCTGAAGACATCAGTATGATTCGTGGCCATTCTTTGTTGGACCCCTGTAGTTACAATCATCAAACAAACGAGTACTATATGCAGGTTTTAGAACGCGAAACAAAACATAACAAGAAGTTGATTTTTTAGGATTTTGAAACGTTTGTAAACGATCACGGTGAACACGCTCCTTTTCTGGTGTGTACAAAAACATCAGATGGTAAATCTTGGAGCTGTCAGGGTGAGGATTGTGCTGAAAAGTTTCTCGCTCATTTTAGATGCCCGCTCTTTAAGGGCTCTATCTTTATCACTCATAATGCTAAGGGCTTTGATGCTTACATTATTCTCAGCGTTATGGTTAAGCAAGGTTTAAAACCAAACTTGCTCATGCAAGGCTCGAAAGTGATCAGCTTTACAGACTCAGACTTTAATGAGCGCTATATTGACTCCAGCTGCTTTCTCCCTATGCCACTGTCAGCTATACTGAAAGCAATGGGTTTTTCAGACAGCATTAAAGGCTTTTTCCCACATTGTTTTAATTTGAAACAAAACCTCAATTATTTCGGCCCTTATCCTCCCCCCTCCGCCTATAGTCTCGAACGCATGACAACACAGGGCAGGCATGAATTTTACAAATGGTATCTTTCAGTCAGTTCCGGCACCTTTAATTTCATGAAAGAGGCCCTTTTATACTGTGAAAATGATGTTGAAATTCTAGCTCGGGGTTCCACATTGTTCAGAAATGGGTTTATTGAAGAGACAGGAGTAGATCCTTTCAGCTGTAGCATGCTTGCAAGCGTGTGTTTGAAAACTTATTTAACAAATTTCATGCCAGCGAATTCTTTAGCAATACCATGCCCTCTAAATTACCGTAATCAGGTCAAATCATTTTCCTCATCCTCAATTCAATGGCTCGAATATCTCTCGTACACACAAAGTGTTTTTATCAGACATGCCCTCAATCAAGGAGAAAAACAGCTCGGTAGTAATTATGTAGATGGATATGCCGAGATTAACGGTAAAACATACGTGTGAG
Source organism: Neolamprologus brichardi (assembly GCF_056152115.1). Lineage (NCBI taxonomy): Eukaryota > Metazoa > Chordata > Actinopteri > Cichliformes > Cichlidae > Neolamprologus > Neolamprologus brichardi. The sequence goes on along the minus strand of NC_142116.1, from coordinate 32,032,320 downwards.
AATTTTTGGGCTGCTACTTCCATGGGTGTGTTAAGAGTCTTTCAAATCAGGCCGATGTTAACCCTCTGTTAGGTGCTTCTTTTTCAGACATTAACACGGCCACTCAAGACAGGCTCGTTAGATTGAGAGCTGAGTATAATGTGTGTCTTGTTATAATCTGGGAGCATGGGTGGACCGAGTTAAAACGTACTGATGAGAGTGTAATCAAACGGTACGATCCACCAGAGCCTTTGAACCCCGGTCAAGCCCAGCACAGCTGCGTTGCAGCGTTGGGCCTGGTGAGAAACAGCAGTAAATAGCACCTGTCGTTACCCCTCAGGTCATCCTAAAATAATCTTTCGAGATTTTCAGGACCCTAAAAACTACTTTGGCTTTATCAAAGCGGCTGTCTACCCACCCAGAGGACTCTATTTTCCCGTTTTACCCTATAAAGCAAAGTCAGGCAAGCTTCTCTTTATTCTCTGTCACACTTGTGCTGAAATGAACAATCAAGAGGGGGCGTGTAACCATAGCAACAAAGAGAGAGCTCTCACAGGTGTCTGGACCACTCCTGAATTTAATTCAATTCAATTCAATTTTATTTATATAGCGCCAAATCACAACAAAAGTCGCCTCAAGGCGCTTCATAGATACAGAGAAAAACCCAACAATCATATGACCCCCTATGAGCAAGCACTTTGGCGACAGTGGGAAGGAAAAACTCCCTTTTAACAGGAAGAAACCTCCGGCAGAACCAGGCTCAGGGAGGGGCGGCCATCTGCTGCGACCGGTTGGGGTGAGAGAAGGAAGACAGGATAAAGACATGCTGTGGAAGAGAGACAGAGATTAATAACAGACATGATTCAATGCAGAGAGGTCTATTAACACATAGTGAGTGAGAAAGGTGACTGGAAAGGAAAAACTCAATGCATCATGGGAATCCCCTGGCAGCCTACATCTATTGCAGCATAACTAAGGGAGGATACAGGGTCACCTGGTCCAGCCCTAACTATGTGCTTTAGCAAAAAGGAAAGTTTGAAGCCTAATCTTGAAAGTAGAGATAGTGTCTGTCTCCTGAATCCAAACTGGAAGCTGGTTCCACAGAAGAGGGGCCTGAAAACTGAAGGCTCTGCCTCCCATTCTACTTTTAAATACTCTAGGAACAACAAGTAGGCCTGCAGAGCGGGAGCGAAGTGCTCTAATAGGGTGATATGGTACTACAAGGTCATTAAGATAAGATGGGGCCTGATTATTTAAGACCTTGTATGTGAGGAGCAGGATTTTGAATTCAATTCTGGATTTAACAGGAAGCCAATGAAGGGAAGCCAAAACAGGAGAAATATGCTCTCTCTTTCTAGTCCCTGTCAGTACTCTTGCTGCAGCATTTTGGATTAGCTGAAGGCTTTTCAGGGAGTTTTTTGGACTTCCTGATAATAATGAATTACAGTCATCCAGCCTGGAAGTAATAAATGCATGAACTAGTTTTTCAGCATCACTCTGAGACAGGATATTTCTAACTTTAGAGATGTTGCACAAATGGAAGAAAGCAGTCTTACATATTTGTTTAATATGTGCGTTGAAGGACATGTCCTGGTCAAAAATGACTCCAAGGTTCCTCACAGTGTTACTGGAGGCCAAGGTAATGCCATCCAGAGTAAGTAATCTGGTTAGATACCATATTTCTAAGCTTTTCAGCGCCGAGCACAATGACCTCAGTTTGATCTGAATTAAGAAGCAGAAAGTTAGCGGCCATCCAGGTCTTTATGTCTTTAAGACATTCCTGCAGTTTAACTCATTGGTGTGTGTTATCTGGCTTCATGGACAGATAGAGCTGGGTGTCATCTGCATAACAGTGTAAATGTATGCTATGTCTTCTAATGATGCTGCCTAGGGGAAGCATGTATAATGTAAACAGAATTGGTCCTAGCACTGAACCCTGTGGAACTCCATAATTAACCTCAGTGTGTGAAGAGGACTCTCCATTTACATGCACAAACTGGAGTCTATTAGATAGATATGATACAAACCACTGCAGCACAGTACCTGTAATACCTACAGCATGTTCTAATCGCTCTAATAGGATATTATGGTCGACAGTATCGAACGCTGCACTGAGGTCTAGCAGGACCAGCACAGAGATGAGTCCACTGTCAGAGGACATAAGAAGATCATTTGTAACCTTCACTAAAGCTGTTTCTGTGCTGTGATAAGCTCTGAAACCTGACTGAAACTCTTCAAATAAACCATTCCTCTGCAGATGATTTGTTAGCTGTTTGACAACTACTCTTTCAAGGATTTTTGATATGAAAGGAAGGTTGGAGATTGGCCTATAATTAGCTAAGACTGCTGGGTCTAGAGATGCTTTTTGAGTAAAGGTTTAACTACAGCCAGCTTGAAGGCCTGTGGTACATAGCCGATTATTAGAGATAGGTTGATCATATATAAGATCGAAGAATTAATCAATGGCAGGACTTCTTTGAGCAGTTTTGTAGGAATGGGGTCTAAAAGACACGTTGATGGTTTGGAGGAAGTAATTATTGAAGTTAACTCAGAAAGATCAATTGGAGAGTCTAACTTAACATCAATGGTACTAAGAGTAGCTGTAGATAATATTACATCTGTGGGATGATTATTGGTAATTTTTTCTCTAATGATAAAAATGTTATTAGTGAAGAAGTTCATGAAGTCATTACTAGTTAACGTTAAAGGGATGGTTGGCTCAAAAGAGCTCTGACTTTTTGTCAGCCTGGCTACAGAGCTGAAGAGAAACCTGGGGTTGTTCTTATTTTCTTCAATCAGTGATGAATAGTAAGATGTTCTGGCTTTGCGGAGGGCTTTCTTATAAAGCAACAAACTATTTCTCCAGGCTAAATGATGATCCTCTAAATTTGTGACACGCCATTTTCTCTCCAGCTTACCAGTCATCTGCTTTAGGGTACGTGTTTGAGAATTATACCACGGAGTCAGGTACTTCTGATTAGAGACCTTAGTTTTCACAGGAGCTACAGTATCCAGAGTCGTACGTAGTGAGGAGGTGAAATTATTAACAAGATAATCGACCTCTGTTGGGGTAGCGTTCAGATAGCTGCTCTGCTCTATGTTGGTACAGGGCATTAAAGATGATAACAGTGGGTGGATTATATTCTTAACCCTTGTGCTCCCCTTCGGGGCAGCCCCAGACCCCGGGGGTCCCAGAGTACCCCACCCTCAGTAGAGACAGGTGAATGAAAATGAAAAAAAAAACCAGAACGATCATTTGGGGTCGTCGAGTGCCCCAGAGCGATTCTAATGGGTTTTGTCAGGGGATCGGGAAAGAAAACGTAGCACTTGGGGGCCACGCACAGAAGCTGCTGCGGCAGCGTGGGGGTCATTGATACCCCAGTACATGAAAATGAAGCATAATCACAATAATAATAATAATAATAATAATATTAATAATAATAATAATAATAATACAACACACAGATGCTTCTGAGTTTTATTTTATTTTATTTGAAATTACACTCACGATACAACTGAGGCAATCTGGAAGACAAAATAAAAGTCAACAACGGGGTTGAATCAGCCTTTCAAGACAAACGAATCTCAGTAGATATGTCAAGAACAGGTTTACATGAAAAAAAAGGTTTACATGAAAAAATATCAACAAACTGTCCGTGTTTCAGGCGCTCGGTGCTGTACAGCGCCTCCTGTGGACGAACGTCATAGAGCCTGCCCGAAAGTAGGAGAAAAATTGAAACGGGAGTGGCAGCCACAGAGGGAAATGATGACCTATCCAGGCCATACCATCTAGGGACATGCGCAATAGGGGGGGGGGGGGGGGGGGGGGGGGGGGTGTTTTTAACGCAGGGGTGCAGAGTCCATCTTTTTCTATTTTTTTTGTTGTTTTATAGCGACTTCATAGAACAGCTACAGCATAGGCAAACATTCAGTGAGTAAGTAAGTAAGTAAGTAAGTAAGTAAGTACATAGACTGCATTGGAACTATAAATCCTAGAAAACAAGTGAAATGAAACTCAGCCTTCATAGTTTAACAAGGAGAAACGGGGTGGATTTAGCTAAGCGAACGTTGACAGTGTACAATTTAACTGAGAATATCCAAGGGCCCCACCGAGCCCCATGAGAACATAAGATGTAAAGTGCGCTCCTGCGCCAAATAATCCCAAGGAAAGGAGGCCGAAGAATTTACACCGCTCCTTCAATTCGATCCGCTCCTCTTCTTCCCTTTTTCTTTGTTCTTCCTCCTTTCTCCTCTTCAGCCTTTCTCCTTCGAGTTTCTTCTGGGCCGCCTTATACATCTCGTCGGTGTAGTGGTTTCCTCCACTGAAATCCACCATTTCATCTATTTCATCCAGAAGACAGCCCCGGAGTGTCGATCACAGCGATATTTCTTCCGTCTTCGCCCTCTGCCTCTTTTCTGAGACAGCCGTCGGTGACAGACTCGGGCGAAACGTCTTCTTTGAAAGCGTTCGCATCCCCGAGGATGGTGTTTCCGGATGCACACTTTCCCGATCCTGTTTTACCGACCAGAAGGAGTCTCAGTTCTTCACGGGTCGCAGAGCCTGCGGGGTTGGGGAAATGATGGTAACATTTGAATCATTCTAGAAAAAAAACCCCATATAACACTATGTTACACTAGGCTATTCTTTTGTTATCTTTGTATTGATGTTGACAGCAAGCAGTTTGTCCACATAAAGCGAGTACCACAAGCAGCACACAACCCTGGGATTGCACTTTACCTTTGTATCGATGTTGTCAACGAGCAGTTTGCCCACATAATGCCAGTAGCACAAGCAGCACACATCCCTGGATCCGGCCTTTGGTCGCCAACATTTTCAGTAAGCGAAGAAAGAAGAAAGAAAAAAGAGGTGAAATTAAGGTACATTCAAGGAAAGTATTTCAGATCAGATTAGCAAGTTAAACCACACTGAAAATACACGTTGAATAAACCATGGCCCCAAACTGGTTGGTTGTCCCATGTGTTTCCCCCGTAGCTGCTCCAGGCGCACACACAATGAGCCCTGGTTTCGCGACGCAGGCGTAGCAACAACCTCCTTCTACTCCTCACTGCCTCCTGTGTGTGTGTGTGTGTGTGTGTGTGTGTGTGTGTGTGGGTGTGTGTGTGTGTGGGAGGTACTGGGTTCCTCACAGAGGGTGGTGTTCGCAAAACCCGCCCTCCCCAAAGCTAAGGGCTCGCCAGCGGGGCCCGTGAGAGCGAGGGTCCGAGGTCCAAACGGAGGGCTGTGTTTGCGTAACCCGCCTTCTGCAGACCTAAGCGTACGCTACCGAGGCGCTTGAGAACGATGTAGAGGGAGCAAGGATGAGGAGGAGGCAAGGAGTGTCTGAAGTCCAAACGGAGGGCGGTGTTCGCGTAATAGGCAGGCCACAGAGCTGCTCTTTCACTAGCGAGGCACATAAGAATGAAGGAGAGGGAGCGAGAAGGACTAGGGGCATGGAGAGCCCCAGGTCCAACTGGAGGGCGGTGTTCACATAATAGGCAGGCCAAGCAGCTGCTCTTTCACTAGCGAGGCGCTTGAGAACGATGTAGAGGGAGCAAGGATGAGGAGGAGGCAAGGAGTTTCTGAAGTCCAAACGGAGGGTGGTGTTCACGTAATAGGCAGGCCAAGCAGCTGCTCTTTCACTAGCGAGGCACTTGAGAGCAATGTAGAGGGGGCAAGGAAGACGGGCAGAAACGGAGATCCCAAGGTCTTCACCAAAGGGGGTGTTCGCGAAACCCAAGCTCTGCAAACCTAAGCGTACTCGAGCGAGGAGCGTGACAAGGATGTAGAGGGAGCAAGGAGGACGAGGAGGCATGGAGAGCCCGAGGTCCAACTGGAGGACGGTGTTCGCGTAATAGGAAGGCCAAACAGCTTCTCTTTCACTAGCGAGGCGCATGACAACGGTAGAGAAGGAGCAAGGAGGACGAGGAGCAATAGAGATCCCGAGGTCCTCACCGAAGGGGGTGTTCGCGAAACCGGCCCGCCGCAGACATAAGCGTACGCTAGCGAGGAGCATAAATGGAGGGCGGTGTTTGCGTAATGGGCAGGCCAAACAGCTGCGCTTTCACTAGCGAGGCGCATGACAACGGTAGAGAAGGAGCAAGGAGGACGAGGAGCAATGGAGATCCCGAGGTCCTCACCGAAGGGGGTGTTCGTGAAACCGGCCCTCCGCAGACATAAGCGTACGCTAGCGAGGAGCATAAATGGAGGGCGGTGTTCGCGTAATGGGCAGGCCAAACAGCTGTGCTTTCACTAGCGAGGCCCTTGAGAACGATGTAGAGGGAGCAAGGAGTACGAGGAGCAACGCAGAGCCCGAGGTCCAACTGGAGGGCGGTGTTCGCGTAATAGGAAGGCCAAACAGCTTCTCTTTCACTAGCGAGGTGCATGACAACGGTAGAGAAGGAGCAAGGAGGACGAGGAGCAACGCAGAGCCCGAGGTCCAACTGGAGGGCGGTTTTCGCGTACTAGGCAGGCCAAACAGCTGCGCTTTCACTAGCGAGGCACTTGAGAATGATGGAGAGAGAGCAAGGAGGACACGGAGGCACGGAAAGCCCGAGGTCCTCACAGACAGGGGTGTTCGCGAAACCGGCCCTCCGGAGACCTAAGTGTACGTTAGCGAGGAGCTTGAGAACGATGTAGAGGGAGCAAGGATGAAGAGGAGGCAAGGAGTTTCTGAAGTCCAAACGGAGGGTGGTGTTCGCGTAATAGGCAGGCCAAGCAGCTGCTCTTTCACTAGCGAGGCACTTGAGTGCTGCCGAGAAGGAGACATTGATGATGATGATGATGATGATGATGTGAAGTTGAGAGTTGTTTGATCCGGCGGTTCGGGGTCCCTCCAGACCCCAGTGTTTGCCATCGTAACTTACGAATGTGCATTGGGGTTGCGAAATACCCCATCGCGATTACTAAGGGGTCACAGTGTACCCACGGAGTAGAAAGCACCCCCAGTCCTCGCGAAGGCCGGTTTACGTGTAACCCGGGGCCCAGCAGCTAAGCGCTTGCCTGCGAGGAGCAGGAGAACGGAATAGAAGGAGGTAGGAGGACTAGGAGGCAGGAAGAGTTTGAGGTCCCCGCTTAGGCCGGTTTACGTGTAACCCGGGGCTCATCCAGCTAAGTGCTCACCTTCGAGGAGCAGGAGACCAGAGCAGAAGGAGGTAGGAGGACAAGGACGCAGGGGGAGTCCGAGGTCCTCATGGAGGCCGGTTTACGCGAACACTGCCCTTTGCAAAGCTAAGCGTCCGACAGCGAGGAGCAGGAGAACCAAGGAGAAGGAGGAAGGAGGCAGGGAGAGTCCGAGGTGCTCACTGAGGCCGGTTTACGCGTAACCAGGGGCCCATCCGGCTAAGCGCTCTCGTGCGAGGAGCAGGAGAACGGAGCAGAAAGAGGAAGGTGGAGTAGGAGGTAGGGAGAGTCCAAGGTCCTCGTTTAGGGTGGTTTACGCGAACACTGCCGAGAAGGAGATGATGATGAGGATGATGATGATGATGATGATGATGATGATGATGACGACGATGTGAAGTTGAGAGTTGTTTGCCCCGGCGGTTCGGGGTCCCTCCAGACCCCAGTGTTTGCCAGGTTTGCCAGTGTTACCCAGGGTGACGACTCGGAAGATGACTCGGAAAAATAGTCGCAAGATGACAACGAGCACTCTGAGGCCGAGCTTCGTGACGAGGATGCTATGGGGGGCACTGAGGATGGCAGTGATGATGGTCGCGATGATAATTACGGTGAAGATGACGACGCGGTGCTCCGCGGTGCTCCGCGGTGCTCCGCGGCGGCCCAGACGGCTGGTCGCCCAACGCGGTCGTCCTGTCCTACGTGGCGAAGAAGAACAAGAATGTGCTGCTCCTCACCACCTCTCCCCGCTACGTCGGGCCCTCCGGGTCGCTGCTGAAGCCGAGCAGCAACCCCGGCGGCGGCGGCGGCCCCGCGAAACCCTCAATGGTGCTGCATTACAATCGCACCAAGGGAGGCGTCGACAACCTAGACAAGGTTGTGGGGACCTACAGCTGCAGGAGAAAGAATTCTAGGTGGCCCGTGGCCCTTTTCCACAACATGGTGGACGTGGCGGCCTACAACGCGTTCGTCCTCTGGAGGGAGATCCACCCGGACTGGATGTTGGGCAAACTCAACAAACGAAGGCTGTTCCTCGAGCGTCTGGGCAAAGCGCTCGTTCTCCCGATGCTCGAGGCCAGGCGACGACGAGGAACGCGAGGAGGAAGGCAAGAAGGAGAAGCCTTCTCCGCTCCCGATTCTCGCTGCGACGAGCCGCGGGAAACCCCGGTCAAGAGGCAGAGGTGCCGCGTCTGTCCCAGGAGCAAGGACGTCAAGACCAAGATCATTTGCTTCGCCTGCCGCGTGCATGTGTGCTCTAGGTGCGCGCTCACGTACTGCCCCAACTGCGCCGCGGCCCGCCCTCCGGTTTCGCGACGAGACCCCTCCGACGACGGCAACGAGCACCGGGGCCCACCGGTGTCCGCTTGACCCCTCTTTCTTTCTCTCTCTTTCTCTGTCTCCCTCTCCACCACCGAAGATGGTCGAGAAAAGCTACCTATTGACACACCGACTACTCGTAGGCCGAACGCGTCTGCGTCAACGACTCGGGACATTTACGAGCTCTTTCTCCAAAGCTCACGTCACTGGGAATGGACCCGTTCAGTCGCGACGGCAGCAACGACGGCGAGAACAGCGACGAGGGGATCCCGGTCTCCGAATCGGACCGATCGGAGTGTGCTAACTGGGGGAGGAGCGATCATTGCGGAAACCGAACGAGCGTCCCCGTGTGCTTCAGGGGTCACCTGCCAGTCGCTACTGGGACAAACACAAAAGAAACGCACCGGTTCAAGCCGTGGCTCCGTTCGATGGGACGTGCGGGTGTTCCGTTTGCAAAGCCGAGAAAACCCGCCGCGCTTCAAACGCCACCCCAGAAACAGCGAGATACACAGCGAGAGACGTCTTCCGACACTATGCGTGGATTTTCAATCCGCCGCAACCGCGCGGCCGCCGTCGCGATCGATGGAGTGCTACAGACGTTTAGGTGTCTTTGTCCGATGCTGCGACAAAACCCGCTTAACCCCCACCTCCCCCACCCCGAGCCGCTGCCGCAGCCCTTTTTCCCATTTCGCGACGAGACCTGGGTCCGCGCTGCCGGGGTCCGCGTGACCCCCTCACACGCACACACCTCTCTCCCTCCACCCCCCTCACTTTTGGATCGACCTATGTATGTGAACAGACATTCTCGGTGATGAAGTTCAACAAATCCAAACACAGGTCCTCTGTCACTGATAACCACCTCTCAGCTGTTCTTCGCACAGCCAGCTCAGACATTCAGCCAGATTTCAATGCCCTTGTTCAAAACCAAAACAGGCTGGATTATTCTCACTGAAAAGGAGGAAAACATGACACAAGTCATTATATTGTTGCATTTCTATAAACTTGTTGTTTGTTGAGTTAAACATATTAAAATAAAATGACACTGATTCGGTGGTTGTTTTTGTTTTATTTGGAATATGCGCCACAATTTCACATAGCATAGCCCAATATAAATATTTACATTATTTTATTTACACCCCTGGTGTAGAGGGTGGAAATCAGCCAGGACAGCTCATGAAATATAATAATAATAATAATACATTTTATTTGAAAGCGCCTTTCAAAACACTCAAGGTCGCTGTACAGAGTAGAATAAAAGCAACATAAAAGCAGTTTACAGAATCATAAAAGCATAAGACATAAACAAATAAAATAGCAGAGTGGAGAGGTTATGTGGGATAAGCTATTTTGCACAAGTGGGTTTTGAGTTTGGACTTAAAGAGTGAGAAGGAAGAGATGTTTCTTAAATCAGGAGGTCGGGAATTCCAGAGTCGTGGAGCAGCTGAAAGCCCGGCTCCCCATGGTGGCAAGACGGGGGGAAGGGACGGAGAGTGAAAGGGAAGAAGAAGCTCTGAGACAACGAGATGGGGCGGTGATCTTAACCAGGTCAGAGAGATATGGAGGAGAGAGATGATGAATAGCCTTAAATGTGTACAAGAGTATTTTGAAATTGATGAGCCAATGAAGCTGCTGCAGGACAAGAGTGATGTGGTGGACAGAAGGGTCCTGGAGATGATACGGGCAGCAGAGTTCTGGATGCGTTGGAGCTTGTGGATGGATTTTTGAGTAAGACCAAAAAGAAGTGAATTACAATAATCAATCCGGGAAGTAACAAGGCTGTGGACAAGAATGGCAGCATGTGGGGAGAGAAAAGGACGGAGACGATTAATGTTGCGTAATTGATAATATGCAGACCGAGTAACATTATTAATGTGTGAATTGAAAGATAAAGTACTGTCGAGGACGACACCCAAACTTTTCACAGAGGAAGAAATGAAGACCGGTGAGTTATTGATAGTAACAGAGAAACTGTTGGTTCTGGATAATGTTGGTTTAGTGCCGACCAAGAGGAGCTCGGATTTATTACTATTGAGTTTGAGAAAATTAGAAGAGAACCATGAATTTAGTTCAGCTAAACAGAGGGTGAGGGAGGATGGGGGAAGAGCAGAATCAGGTTTAGTGGACAGCTGGGTGTCTGCTTACATATTATTGATTTCAGTTGTGTAAATCTACAAGAGCCACTACAGCTGATTTTAGGGTTCCCCACCTGCTAAATTACACTGTAAGATAGAAACCCCTGCTGAGCAAAAGGAACAAAGGCTGCTCTCAGTTTAGCCAGAAAACATCTCGATGATCCCCAAGACTTTTGGGAAAATACTCTGAACTGTCTCTGCTGCTCGTCTTCAGAAAGGACGAGTATCTCAGCCTTCCACACAGCTAGCCTTTCGTTCTCGTCATTCAGATTGTATCACTGACTTTAGGATCTGTTGTTTGATCTTTTCCTTCCATCTCTCCTGGTTTATTTCTCACTGATCTCACTTGCTGCAGTGACTACAATAAAAACATCCCGTTTGTGGAACAGCACATATGTGTCTGATCACTCTGGACTGCACGCTCAATACAAATCTCACCGCCAGTAAGGACCTCAGTCACAAAGAGAAAACCTCAACACATAATATACACAAATCCCATAATGTGCACCAAATTAATCCTGTTTTTTCTCAGTCCTTGCAGCGCTTTCTGTCACCTAGAGCCAGTTAATGTCTCCAGACCAGCCCTAAAGCAGTGAAAATGAATCCACTGTGAGTGAACACGTCATTGTTTTAAGCCCCACAGATACAATCATAGTCTAACTGTACAATGCAATGTAGTCCAAATAATCCAGCACATATACAGCAGTGAAGAGACAGAGGGGTGAGTGAGCAGGGACCTTTCAAAATGCTACATTTTAGGTTTTACCTTTGGAAGAATCACACTCTTACTTTTCTGTGTTCGTGTATTTGAAGTGAAATTAAAGCTAATTAGAGCTTAATGGCAAGAAAGTGAAAGTGGAAAGTGCTAAAAAAAATTATCCTTTTAAGTGAATCTAAATATTTTCCTTCCTCTGTCTAAAAGAAGCTTCATCTCCTCTCTCTGTTTATACCAACTCTACTGTCTGACTGGCTTTTGGAGACTCAGATTTGAAGCCAAACAGAAAAATCGATGTTTTCACTGAATGTTTTCTAACAGTAAATATTTTCAAACATTTGTTCCCAGTTTCTGTCTTTCCATGTGTTGTCCCTTAATCTGAACTGGAACCCAATGAAGCAGAGTGTGATCACCTCCTACGAGCCATCCTGTCACAGTGAGTGGAAGCTGCAGTATCAGATACTGGCTCTTTGTAATTTACAATGTGAGCTGTTCATGGTGGCCTAAACAAACTGTGTGCTCCTATTGTTAAAGGGAATCATCCTGCGAAGCCACAAGTCAGCGTCACCTCTGTTTCCTGCTTGTCCAAAGTGAACCGTGATGAAAAGATTAATTCATACAGAAGTGAAGCAGCAGGATCAATCATGGACGCACAAGTTTGTTTGATTTGTGGCACCACAAGGGAGCCTGGAGTGACTGGAGCTCCACTGGATCCTCACCAGTAGGAAGAAAAAACACCACGTGCAACATTTTTGTAGAATCGTTGCAAATTTTCCAGCACACACTGGATGTGATCTGGGAATGTAGTTTCTTGCAACGTGTACTCAGATATTTATGCAATACTTATGTAAGAATGCTGTTTGTTGACTTCAGCTCAGCATTCAGTACAGTCATTCCCTCCAAGCTGATCACCAAACTTGTGGATCTTAGACTCAGCAACTCCATCTGTACCTGGATCATGGACTTTCTGACCAACAGACCCCAGCATGTTAGGTCATAACTGCTCTACCACCATCACACTCAACACTGGCGCTCCACAGGCTGTGTGCTGAGTTCCTCTTTGACTGCAGACCTGGGTATGGATCCAACTCCATCATCCAGTCTGCAGATGACACCACGGTGACTGTCTCATCAGAGACAACGATGAGTCTGCTACAGGAAGAGTAAAGCACCTAGCTGTGTGGTCTGACAATAACCTGCTCCTGAGTACCAGCAAAACCAAAGAGCTCATTGTGGACTTCAGGAGGGAGAAGACAGACCCCCATGTCCCCATCTACATAAATGGCACAGCTGTTGAACGGGTCTCCAGCTTCAAGTTCTTGGGGACCCACATCTCTGAGAATCTGTCCTGGTTAACTAACACCTCCAGCCTGGTCAAGATGGCCCATCAGCGCCTCTTTTTCTTTACGACACTGAAGAAGAACCACCTGTCTGCTGACATACTGGGTAACTTCTACCGCTGTGTGATAGAGAGCATCCTGACCAACTGTGTCACAGTGTGGTGTGGGAACTGCAGCGTGTGGTGAAAGACTCCTCTCATCCTGCCTCCACCAAGGCTTTTCAGTGTGAAATTTAGTGTGTAGAGAAAACACCTGTGCCAGGTTGTCTCCATCTAGTGGTGAATAACGCATCACCACTAAATCAGGTGAGTTTTTCTCTGTGCACAGTGACACAAAACTCATTTAACAACATAAACTATTTAAAAAATGATGCAGGCAGATCAAGGCAATGTTACAGATTCAGTAAGAACAGAAGTTTATTCCTTCAAATATGCAGGGCGTCACACTAACACAGCTGCTTATGTCCAGCATCACTCTGTTATTATCAATTTGATTCAAACGTGTCCAGTTTATTGTCTTAAACTGGCATTAAAGCTTCAATGAACTAAAGTGGTCCCTCTGAGTCAGCACCCAGAAAGCTCGTCTCTTTGAAAAATGTGGCCATAAATACGAGCGCTGCTGGGATCTTAAAACACTGGGGCTAAATCCACACCTGAAATCTTTGTTTCACTCAGTAACAGCAGCTTTTTAATATTATTGACTATATGTTACAGTCACATTTATATAAAATGTCAAACATTATACGTTAGCTAAAGGATGAAGTCACAGAATTATACTGAACAACAATGCAGTTTGAGTTCTTCTTGTTTGTATATATTTGATTTACTGTAAGCAGCGGGAGTAAAAGCTAAAGAAGAAACAGTAAAGATATGAATGAATCTCTGCTGTTACAGCTTTTATTGTGCCGTGATGTCTCCTTTGAAACTGTCCTCTTGCTCGTCTTTTGGATGCTCTCCTCTTCTTCACCTTTCCTGTTCCTTTCACCAAACTGCTGCACTCTTGTTCTCTGCTCTCGCCTCCTGTTCTGGTTACAATTAGAATGCAGTCAGCATGTGCCAAACAAACTCCCCCCAAATCGATCATGTTTGATATGATGATGACGTTTTTAACATGTTATTTATCAACTTATTTGATGCACTGTATCGATCAATTATTAAACAAATATCAGACTGTAGAAAAGCCAATAATAATGCACTGAGCACGTTCATGCCATAAGAGTTAAATGTTCATCAAAGAAAACCCTGAATGCCTAATACAGGACAGGCCAACAGTTAATGCAGCCACAGATGGACATCAGTCAGCTTTCTGCACTTTCCACCTGATCACATCTGTCCTCAAAGTCACGTCACTTCCTCTGTGGTTCATTTATGTTTACTTTTACATTTGCAGTGACAATAACTTTAGTGACATAGTGCACACATTGTTTCCTATGGACTGCTGGGTTATCTTGGTTTATTTCAGTTAGTATTTTTAAAGGTGCAGTCAGTCATTTTTAGGTTATTTGATAGAAAAAAGGATCTTGTACTCATAAACAAACAGAATAGTGGATAAAAATGACACATTGTTAAACGTGTCATTGGTCACTGCTTACTTTCCTCATTCTTTAAGTATTACTCATCCTTAGTGTGTCATTTATAAATACAGATATACGTTCTTAGGAAGAACCACTTCTGAACCTGATCTCTTTACTCCAAGGAGCTTTTGTGAGTTATCATTGTGCCAGAGGAGGAGGGCATCCACTACTTCTTTCATGTCACCTGAGTTCACCTGTGGGAAAGCACAGCGCTGAATCCCCTGACTATTTCTTTGAATTCAGGAGGACTAGTGAACTAATCTTGAGTGATTACTGAGTTATCTGACTAAAGCCAATGAACCAGAGAAATTCTAAACTCTTAAACATCCAGAGATGTCTGAATTTATGTCTGCACCTTCACACTCCAGATATGAAGGATCATACCTGTTTTACCTCCGGTGTTGTGCCAAAAAGTCGTCTGACAAAAACTGATTTCCAATGTCTTTACTTATGTTGGTAAATAGACTTTAGTGAACATGATCTACAAAAGGGTTTATATCAAGTTTAATAACCACCCATTTTTTCAAGTATATTTATAACTCTGTGTTATTGTAACTATATTAAAACTAACCCAGTCCTTTTGGGACACTTAAAATATGTTTAGAGAACTATTATTATATTTGTTGCAGTTTCTGCTGTCCTCTTGGCCAGATTACTCTTTAAAAAGTCATTTTAATGTCAAATGAATGAATAAGAAGTAAAAAAAAAAAAGCCAAAAAGTGATTGCAGCTTCTACCTTGTGACAGGAATGTTGTTTGTGGCACAAGATGACTCGATATCACTCATGAGGGATACATGTGACATGTTTCACATATTAGAGACCAAAAAGTTGTCTATAGCAGTTTATCCCTCCTGTTATGTTGCGGTCAGATTGACCCAGAACAGAAGAGATGTCACATGTCATCTGCATCACTACAGAAAACAAAAAAAATCTAAATTCTAAAAGAAAATTGTAAAATAATCAATGCCAGTGTTTCTGACACTTTTGGATGAGTAAATTTGCCCCGGGTCAAATGAACCCAGAAGCATAATTGGTGTTCCTGGAAACCAACATAACAGGAGGGTTAAATATGATCGACTGGTTTTTGACAAATACCGAAAATGAGTTTATGGCAGATATGACTTTTTGACACAACACCAGCTAACTGACAAGACCTAGTTAAAAGCTAATATTACGGTTGAATATTAACCTAACCTTAGGCTCCAGTATTCTAAAACTGGCACTTCCCCTCTGATAAACCACATGATCATGTAACAAATATGTCAGCTTACCAAAGAACAGAGGACAGTTTATTCAGGGTGTGGCAGCACTTTACCACCTGTGTCCAACATATTATACACATTTCTGGACTGGAGCACGTACATCGTTAAAAACTCCAGGACTTCATCACAGCCTCTCTCACATCCGCTTCACATGTGTAGTTTACAGGAAACTTAAATAACACTGGCTGAATATGTTTGTAGCAGGATAACATTAGGCTCCCTTATATGATGGGATTTAAACAGGGAGAAAGAAGAAAAATGTTGGCATCAGTTACCAACACTTCACTCAACTGAGACTCACTTGTGTTTAACACTGGAATATGTGAACAGATTACTTACTGAGTCCTTTCTCAGTCCATGAGTTGTAAAACTGCAACATCCTCCATCCGTAGTAAGAGAAAGCGTCTGTGGCAATAACCAAAATGTCTCCATACAGCCTTTGTGAATAAGAAAACATTTTTAAAAAATCTTTTTAAAATGTATAGAGCTAAATATGAAACGTGTCTGTGAGTCCTTCAGTCCAAATACCACACCGGTGTTCACGGAGATCTTCAACCTCTCCCTGGCCCAAGTTGTGGTTCCCACGTGCTTCAAACAGTCCATTATAGTTCCTGTTCCAAAGAAACAACAGCCCGCTTGCCACAATGACTACCGTCCAGTAGCACTGACCTCAATTGTGATGAAGTGTTTTGAAAGACGGATGAGAGATCACATCACTTCTTCACTTCCTGCCACCATCGACTCACTTCAGTTTGCTTACCGGACTAATCGTTCCACAGACGATGCCATATCTCACCTGCTCCACACATCCCTGAGTCACCTGGACACTGGCAGAGGGAATTATGTTAGGATGCTGTTCGTGGACTACAGTTCAGCATTCAACACAATAATTCCCTCTAAGCTTTTCACCAAGTTGACAGATCTAGGACTCAGCTCATCATTGTGTCAGTGGATCCTCAACTTCCTCACAGACAGACCCCAATCAGTGAGGGTGGGAAAACAAGTCTCCCCCTCCATCTCACTCAGCACTGGAGTGCCTCAGGGCTGCGTTTTAAGCCCCCTGCTGTACTCACTGTACACTTATGACTGTGTAGCCACATCAGACACCACCTCCATTGTCAAGTTTGCTGATGACACTGTTGTTGTAGGCCTGATCTCCGACAACATCGAGACGGCCTACCTGGAGGAGATTAGGAACCTGGAGACCTGGTGCCAGGAGAATAACCTCCTCCTAAACATCAGCAAGACTAAGGAGCTGATCGTGGACTTCACCACAAAGCAGGCGAGGAATTACAAACCCCTCATCATCAGTGGCACGCCAGTGGAGAGAGTGGACAGTTTCCGATACCTGGGTGTCCACATCACTCAGGACCTGTCATGGTCCTGCCACATCAACACCCAGGTTAAGAAAGCCCGTCAGCGTCTCTTCTTCCTCAGAAGACTTAGAGACTTCCATCTGCCACTGAAGGTGCTCAAGAACTTCTACTGCTGCACCATCGAGAGCGTCCTGACGGCAAACATCTGCACCTGGTTTGGGAACAGCACCAAGCAGGACAGACGAGATCTGAAGAGTGGTGCGCTCGGCCGAATGCATCATTCAATCAGAGCTCCCTGACCTGCTGTCCATCTACACCAAGCGGTGCAAGTCCAAAGCTAGGAAGATTATGATGGACCTCTCCCATCCCAACAATGGACTCTTCTCACTGTTGAGGTCTGGGAAGCGCTTCCGCTCCCTTAAGGCCAAAACAGAGAGAATGAGGAGGAGCTTCTTCCCCCAGGCTATTCGGGCCCTGAACCAGGTGTAGGACTGGACTCTCCCACACACATCACTATAAGACTGGACTCTCACACACATCACATCACCACACGCACCACCACACATTTCCTATAATTTCCTATAATTTATAATCTTTATAATCTCTCTCTGCTGTTTGCACATTTTTATTTATTTCTTATTTTTATTTTTACTGTAAATTCCTAAGTTAATTTGTAAATTTTGTAGTAAATTGTAAATACTGTAATACTGTAAAACTTTTTTTCTGTCATTTAATGGTCGGGCATTGCGCAGCTACAAGCATTTCACCCCCATGTCATACTGTGTATGGTTGTGTGTGTGTGACAAATAAAATTTGAATTTGAATTTGAAAAATACTCGAGGTCGAGAAGAATATATAGCAGCCGCTGATCCCTCAATGGCACCAGTAAGACGGCAGGACAGCAGGGCCTCTTCCTCAGCAGAAGTCTCCTCCACTGGAGAATGACACATGAGTATTTTAAAGGTACTGCGTGTACAGATATCACCGCTGGCTCACACAAGCTTGCTCTGACACAGCTACAGACCTTGGCTGTGTCCCAATCCAGCGACCGCACGCTCCTGAGTACGCATTTTGAAACCTATTACGTCACAGCGACGTGACGACGGCCAAATGTAATAATGCCAACATACTGAAGGAACAATATTTGTCTCTTATATATGATACATCTATATCAGGGGTCGGCAACCTTTCTGATGACGAGTGCATCTAAAATTTCCTCAGAAGTCAGTGTGCCATATGATGCATTAGCAATAAATTTAATAACGCTCTATACTAACAGTTACTCACTATATAGAACAACTTTATAGATTATATTTGTTCACAGATGTTGGCAGCTGTCAGCGAATAGTTATCAGCTATTTTGAAACAAAAAAGACTTTTTATCCATAACAGCAAATGAACTGAACAACAGAAAATACAAATGCTGTTTATGGTCTCCTCACAACAATGATAAGAAAAATAAACTGGGCCAATATGGCATGTTTGTTAATACAGAGACACACATGTTAATGTGATCTCTGGTCTCCCACTCAGAGACACAGGTCTCCCAGTGTCCAGCATTCAGACCTGAGGACTCATGTGAGAGAAAATCTGCTCACACAGACATGTAGAGCCAAACACTGTCAATAAGGCCTCTGCAATGTTCTGAAGACAGTTAAACTTGTCAGGTAGTGACGTCCAGCAGGTGAACATGCAGCTCCATGAACACGCACAGCTGTGGATTCCAGCTGCTTCGATGTTGCATTAACTGGCATTAACTCAGCCAGTTAATGTGAGACAAATCCAGCTGCTCATTAAAGATTTCTGGTTTGATCAGAAAAGAAAACATTGGTCCAAACACCTGAAAGTCCCAAAAACACATTGTGAATTCTGTCTCGAGTCTATGGATGTATCCGTGTATCTCCGTGGTGCTGATGCTGAGCGGACAGCTGCTGAAGCTTTTGAAGTGTCTGAATGTAGAAAGCTAACAACGTCCCTCTCACCAGTAGGCGAAGTTATTTTAACCCAATTACAAGTTGAATCTGATTGTTAGGTTTGTTAGCTAAGATACCGTCATTAAGAAGCGGCACAACTAATGTGTCTGTGAGCTGATTTGCGATGAGCACCGCTGGCGTCGCCATTTATTTTTTAATGCACCCTCTCAGATTAATTCACTGCGTGTCGTGCCCAGGGCTGGACTGGGACAAAAAATGGGCATTTTGACTAGAGACCGGCCCCCGAGGTATTAAAGCCATAAAGCCTTTGAATGAAAACAAACGCTGTGGTGACAGTGATGTACAGTCTTGTTGGTATATGTATGATTTCTATACATTTTACATCAGATAAAAACTTTGGTTGTAAGATTCAGATAATTATTTAATAACAGCGAGACATTTTAAATGAGAATAAGAAAGTATTTCTTTGTGCCCCCCTCTCCCTGTTAATGCCCTACCTGCCCCCCTGGCAACACTTTGCTAGACCCGCCCCTGCACAGTTACCAGCTGTCAGCTACTTAGAAAAGGATCCTGGTGTTATTTGTCTCTCAGAAACAGTTCATAACTTCAACTCATCCATGTCACCTAAAAGGTAAACCTGTTTCTCCATCAGCTGTTCAGCTCTGATGATTCAGTAAGGACATCTCCTGGTTTCATCTTCATGTTTCCCTCTCACCACATATCCAAACCCACATCATGACCAGCAGCTTTACAGCTGTGGCTCCAGCAAACATCAGCTGATACTAGAAATTAATATTAAATACATTCTAACAACAGCTGATCAAGCTTAAACGTGCTGCTGTTGTTTAGCGCGACATCCACTGGTTTCCTCTTTCTGGCGCAAAGTGGGAGAGAAACAAACACGAGAGACGATCAGCTGATCATTGATCAGTTTCATGATTGAAGTAGCAACAGGAGAGGGAGGGGGAGAGAATGAGAGAAGAAGAGGCAGCTGACAGCGTAACGACAGAATAAATCCAGCTTTGTGTCTTTTTCCATTCTAGCTGAAGTTCGGTGTTCTGACAAACCATCCTACTTTGGCAAAACGTCCTACCGTAAGTAGTTCATGCACATTTCTGTTGTCACAGAGAAATTCCAGCACAAATTTAAGTTGGTATGACGGTTTGCCACTTAACTTTGCCCATCAGAGTATGCTTGTAGCTCATATTCACAAAGGTAGGATGGTTTGCCACTTAATTTCGTGTTGTGCGCATGTGCAGAAACAATGGGTAGGATGGTTTGTCAGGTAGGATGGAACGGGACAAACTACATTCCTTTTCAGCTCAATACGAAACGCGTAATATTTTCTCTGAATGCGGGACGATTCCGTCTTTTTACAGGACGGTTGGCAACTCTAATAACTATCAGTAACATCATAGCACCCACCCAGCTGTATAGAAACTCCATCATGCTAGCTACGAGTTATTGTAACTGACTGTAAAAAGTCAGCACAACAAAAATAAAACTACACCTAAACTTGGTTTATATCTGACCAACATAGACTGCAGGTCATAACTTCTTACCTGAAGTTCAGTTCACCTGACACTCAGACCGGCGGCCGCCTCGGGTCTCTCCTCTTGCCTCCCCTTTCTCTCATCCACCTGCTGGCCTCCACCACTTGCTAATGTTACTGAGTCTGTGGAAGCTCCACCATAGCCACCAACAAACAACTGAGTTATTTTTACACACCGACCAGCATCCGGCCAATCCTCCACCTTTCAGTGTTTATAACGTTACAAAAAAAATAAAAAATCATGTCTTTGAGTGAAGATTTAAGGTGATAGGAAATATAAATAACTTCAACTTGAATCTTTGACACAGAGTTCAAGCTCACTGCTGTAATATATCATAATAATCTGACAATAACTATAATATTGGCCATATTATATTTACATTACCAAAGTGAGATGACTTTAGTCTCATGAACAACATTAGCTAATTGTTATTTACTAACTAATCTTGAAATGACTGTTCAGTACAGAAATGAAGCCCAACAATCATGTTTTTACAGTCCCGTGGTCTCAGCCTCAGCTAATCAAAGTGATGTCATAAAAAAAGATAATGAATGAACAACAAAACATTTTTCTCATTTCTGTCAAACAAAGCTGTATGAAACGTTTCTCGTGCTTAGTATCATGGTTGCTAGGCAAACTAAGCAGCGCGACCGTCCCATTTCACAAGCCTCTTATTTCCGCTAGTGATGTGCGATACCACTGATTTCCTTTCCGATCCGATACCAAGTAATATTCAGGGTGGTATCGACGATACTGATCCGATACCGATACTTTGTACAAAAACTTATTTTATTTATTGTATCTCAAATTATAGCAGCACCTGTCCCTGTCCTCCTCTTCAGTTCACCTCAACATACGCGCCTCATATTCTGTGATATGATTTACTCTGAGGTGTTTGAGAAGGTTAGTGATGTTGCCACAACCATACATGCGAACCCTCCCGATTTTTCCGGGAGAATCCCGGAGCCACCATTCTCCCGAATTTCCACCTGGACAACAAAATTGAAAAACCATATTGCAGAATTCATAGCGCGGCCCAGCCAATTCGCTACTCGGGTTAAACATGATATATAAGTCACTTTGATAACTTAAAAATGTTATTGTTTGGCTTTTTCAGTGTTTTATTTGTTCGTGAGTAAATCGGTTTGGCTGAGATTAAATTTATTAGATTAGATTAAATTAAATTTAACTTTATTAATCCATCGGGTGGGTTCCTCCGGGGTTTTCACACAGCTGAATAAACATCAAACAGAAAACTAATTAAAGAAAGTGTGGGACGGTCGAGGGTTTACGCCAGCGCCCGGTTATATTTTAGATAGCAAGGAGCAGACGGCAGTTTCACTCCACCGAGGGAGCTTGTGACGTACTACCCGGCTTTCTTTAGACCACGAAGGCCGGGTCCTCAGGTGGAAGCAGCCTCTGACACCCCCGCTGTTTCCGGGCCGGCCAATAATAACGGTGACATTTAACGTATTTTATCCGATAAATAAAGACTGTAAAATATATTTATCACCCCCCCCCCCCCCCCCCCCCCCCCAACAGCCCTTTTGAATGTCTCCCTAATTCTGAGGTCTAAAGGTTGGGAAAGTATGGCCACAACACCTCACTCTTGGAGCACTTTTTTGCCACATGTATCGCAAACCATGACTCAGCTGTTTGCGGAGGTAAAATACGTCCGCACAATTACGCTCAGCCATTGTTGTGAGTGCGCGCGCCAAGGGGATGCGAGACATTTATACAGCCGTATTTCGCACATGACTATGAAAGGCGGAAGAGGAAGTAGTTCCTTTGAATGTAGACAATCCGAATGTTATAGTTTCTTTCCACTGTGTTCCTGTTAATGATAAACTACAAATTAACCCTAAATTACTAAAATATCGATATTTTAATGTGAGAATCGATTCTAAAACATAAATGACTGGTATCGGAGGAATCGATATTTCAGGATCGATCCGCACATCACCAATTTCCGCACTTCTCCTACTTCCTAGTAGGCGCCGTACTTAGTACGCGATCTGCGCGTACTCCGAAGCGTGCAGTCGCTGGATTGGGACACAGCCCATGTGTGCTCATAGTGCAGTCTGCTAGTTCAAATCAGTGTTGCCAACTTAGCGACTTTGTCGCTATATTTAGCGAGTTTTCAGACCCCCTTAGCGACTTTTTTTCTAAAAAGCGACTAGCGACAAATCTGGCGACTTTTTCTGGTGTTATTGGAGACTTATTTATGACGACTTTTTGACGTGAAAGCGTGTATCGCTCTTACTCTCAACAAGCAGCGGGTGCTGCCGTGAACTTCAATTGCATAACATAAATTACAACTTACTGTACAATGATCACACATCGCTCACTGAGTTAGGTCATTCTTGCACCTTTTTTAAAACACACCCCTTTAGCTTACATCTTGAAAGTAGTGCCAGCCATATGGGTTTATATTCCAAACAGTGACACACGAACTTGATCACCGAAATCCGCTTAACATGGCTGCTAATTTTCAAGCTTACTAGCTTATTCACGATTAGCACACTAATAACCATCATTAACCACACATCATAACATAACCAAATGATAACATATAGAAAGAAACAATGTACGTATAAAACACAAATTCTTACCTAGGAGGAGAATAAATAATCAGTATTTTAAGGCTACTGCATGTACAGATGTCACTGCTGGCTCACATGAGCTACCTCTGAGAACCCCACAGTTTACTCCCCAGCTGACTGGCGCGAAAGAGTCGTAAATCACCGGCATTGTAAAACTTTAAATTATTCCAGGGCATGTTAAAAACAAAACACCAAACAGATGGACTGGATATTAAACAGTATCAAACGACTAAATTAACACAGGGTTACAATTACATTCTACCATCGTCACATCGAGAGTTTATTCATTAATCATCAGAGTTCAACAATGTGACATCCAGTTGAAAACAACTTCAGTAACGCCAGCCAAAACAGGCTAACAGTAAATAACAGCACAAAAACAGCCGTGCTTATCGACAGCTCGACATATCCTCAACAACTCACCTCAGCATGGCTGCCATCGGTCACATTTTAACCGTCCGTTTTACAGCCTCTTCCAGAAAACGAACGCTTACGTGGTACACTATACACATATACAGTATATTGATTTTATTTGGTTTTAGAGTTTAACCTGAAATCTTTTGCTGCTGAGCAGCAGAGCTCCAAAGTCCCCTGTAACCATGGTTACGTAGAGGCGTAACAGTTTTCCAACTGTGACGTCACAGAGGAGAACATGTCAAACTGATACCTGGATCAGTCTGCAACTTTTATTGTCACTTTTCTGCTGAGACCCGGAGCTCGACGCCCTGGCACCCCGGGATAAGATGAGCTGCTGTGTTTTTTCACGGAGAAAAAATAATTAACATGGAATAACGTCAGTCTCAGATGGAAAAAAAAGAAGATGCAAGCAGAAGAGGACAGCAGATTGAGAAGAGATTTCTTCAAACGGTAAGGAGTTTCTACCAAGTGATATCTGATAAGGTTAAAACTTCAAGCTTAAATCTAATGTCCAGATTCATGCTAAACTTTTCTGATTACTCAGTGAATCTGTTCATATGTTGCCGTTTTAAGCTATTAATTTCATGGTGACAAATATCTTTGACAAAAAATGCAGGATTAATTAAAGGCTATATATGACTGCTGGGTTAGGATGTGGTTAGGAGCAAATACTTAAGAGAGAGAGATATTTTTGCTCTGATAGAAATCTTTATTAATATTTATGGGAAATCGGCCTCTATTAGATTGTTTGTGGCCAATACAATAAATTGTCTCCTGGCTTTCAGGTCCCCCTGAGCCAAATTTGCAAAAATACCAGATTTTACAGTCAAGGAACAAACTAGAGTAAAGATCAAATTGCCTATTAAACAGTAATTTGGAGCAGAGGGGCAACTTCCTCAGAAGCCATTAAAATGATTTGAGAGTAAAGATCATGCATCATCGTGGTAAGAAAAATTTTTTCCAATGTGTAGCAAAGATACAAGCGGGAGTCATTGAAGTGACAGAACACTGAAGTGACACAAAAGATCATTCAAATTTTACAGTTTTTGCAATTAAGAAAGAAAAAACAGATTTAAAGTGAAACAAATATTTTACACATTTTGTCACCTTACAGCCACAAACAAAATGTGTTTTTTATTGACCTTTTCTATGATAGATTAACACAAAGTAGCACATAATTGTGAAGTGGTATGAAAATAATACATGGTTGTCAAAATTCTAAGCAAATAAATTTGGAAAAGTGTGGCATGCATTTCTATTCAAACCCCTGCTCTTCATAGAGCCACCTTTTGCTACAGTTACACCTGCAAGTCTTTTGGAGTATGTCTCTACCAGCTTTGCACATCTAGAGACTGAAATATTTGCCCATTCTTCATTGTAAAACAGCTCAAGCTCAGACAGATTGGACAGAAAGCGTGTCTGAACAGCAATGTTCAACTCTTGCCACAGATGCTCAATGGGATTTAGGTCTGAACTTTGACTGACCCTTCTAACACATGGATATTCTTTGATCTAAAGCATTCCATTGAAGCTCTAACTGTATATTTAGGGTCATTGTCTTCCTGGAAGGTAAATCTACATCCCAAGCTCAAGTCCTTTGCAGCCTCCAACAGGTTTTCTTCCAGAATTCCCATCTATTTAGCTCCATCCATCTTTCCCATCATCTCTGACCAGTTTCTCTGTCCCCGTAGAAGGAAAACATCCCCACAGCATGATGTTGCCACCACCATGTTTCACAGTGGGGATGGTACGTTCAGGGTGATGAGCAGTGTTATTTTTCTGCCACATGTAGCACTTTTCATATAGGCCAAAAAGTTTAACTTTGGTCTCGTCTGATCAGAGTACCTTCTTCCACATGTTTGCTGTGTCCCCTACATGGTTCCTGGCAAACTGCAGATGGAACATTTCCCAGCCGACCTGGCTACATTGCCCAGCCGACCTGGCTACATTGCCCAGCCGACCTGGCTACATTGCCCAGCCGACCTGGCTACATTTCCCAGCCGACCTGGCTACATTGCCCAGCCGACCTGGCTACATTGCCCAGCCGACCTGGCTACATTACCCAGCCGACCTGGCTACATTGCCCAGCCGGCCTAGCTACATTTCCCAGCCGACCTGGCTACATTGCCCAGCCGACCTGGCTACTGTTAAGGTTCAATATTGAGGAGGGATAGAGGAGGTAATCAACTTCCATAATAACAACACTGGTCCGGCCGGGTGGAGTCAACCGATACAATTCGGACATTGTGCGCTTTGGCCCTAGGCGATCCAGAGCTCGGGAGCGCTTTCATGCTGCGGTGCAACATACCAGAAGGAGTACGAGATTTGGACCTGAGAAGCATACAACCGTTGCGGGCTGCCGACAAGACCCTAGTTAAGCCAAACATAGGGCACGTCGATCAATGTCGGCGTGGGGATGTGTCGAGTGTACAGAGAGGCCTTATGTGTTTAGAGGAAATGGTCAGGGTGCCGGCGGGATTCTCGATCGTAGCCGAAAACAAGCTAGTTGTAGTGTTGAGACACATACTAAGAGACGTTGTCATCGTCGTGCCCAAGGACACTTGTTTGGAAACAAACCGGACCGCAGACTGCCCTCATTCCGTCGTTCCGTCGTGTAACGGAAGGGTTTTCGTGCAATTACTCTTCGTTTGTGATATGCAGAGGAGTCACGGGCGTGCCTCCGCTTGCTATATCCACCGCACAGATGAGCGGTGACGCTCCCACGTGTACCAACGGCGCATCGGCTAAAGTGGCAACGTTGCGCGTGTTCCCAGCTACACCTTCCAATCGTGTAGCACCAACAACACGCCGTGGGTTTTGCGGTTATGCGTTTGACCACGCGGTGTGCCTGTTGCCCGGCTCTATGTCAATTGTAACCCAGAAACGATTGGAGATTCCCAGTTGCATTGCTATCATTTATTCCATTCTTGCGTTCAGAAGCCTGAGTCTGAACGACAACACAGAGTTGTCAAACACTCCGACCGGTTTTCTCTTTGCCTGGAATGTAGAGTTAGATGAAGCTAAAGTTATCATGGCGACTTATCTGTCATTATCCAACTCGTTTGTCCTGCCTACCGACAGTACGTTTGAACTAAGGGTGGAATCGCACGGGAGCTTGATGAAACTACGCAAGATGCTATCCGCTAACCCCAGGCCTTTGGTTTCGACCGTGAGACTGCATGTGCCGGGTACCGAAAGACCAATGGCACCTGACATAGAGCAAGGTTTACTCGACGCACAAGAAGCACTGTACTTTGAAGGCAAAAAAAACGGAGACGCTGCTGCTGCTACTACTACTACTACTACTACTGCTGCTGCTGCTGCTGCTGCTGCTGCCATAACGGCCGAACACGCTCAGGGGGCAAAGGATCGCGATGAGGACAGAGCGTCCGATCGCGTTCTCCCTTCGACAACAACAAAGCTGAGATTTGGATCGCACATGATTCCGACGGGACACTGTGTGTTATTTGGTCACGGTGTGGATGACAGCAAGTGTGTTTTGAACGTAAAGATATTGAGAGCGTGTGGGTTTTTTCACAAGAAGCATGGCAGCGGGAAAGCTGTGCTGCACATACCTCGGACAAAGGGGGTCGTTCCAAGACCCAAATGGCTGGGTGAAGACACAGTGTTAAGCGACGACCAGTGTGTGATTGAACTCAATGCAAGTCGCACCGACGGCCTACCGGCTCCGTTGATGGAGCAAACGGGTTTCTTCTTCCAACTAAATTATTTCCCATCATCCCCTTACGAGCGAGCGCAATGGACCGCATCGGATGACCCGGAGGTGACGATGTCCAGGATAGAACAAGCTATATGCAGCGACACCGCCAGAGGCTACGAGGAACAAAGGCTCGTACGCCTATTCAAGTCTGTGCACGCGAAATACGAACAATGTCTATTCGACGTAGTGACAGAAGAATGCAACGGTCCGTCGGCATGTCAATGAGAGACGCTGTCATGGATCGTGGCGACAAAGAGACAAAAACCCCCGGGGATGCGCGAGGAGAAAGCTGTCATAGGAGACGGCGTGTTCTTCCCTTTGATCGACGTCGCCGTGGACTCGGACGGCGACAGGATCGAGGAAGAGGAGCTGTTATTGTCTCCTCTAGCCGAATACAAACGCCACCTTTCCCGTAAGTCCCAACCGGGACGGCACGCGGTGGCCCGAGCCGACAGATCCGTGGGCGAGTGTGGTTGCGCGTACGAGGCCTGTTTGGACGAGGCCGTGTTACTCGGACACTACGTCAGGGTGACCGAAACGGTGGGCGCCAAAAGGAACTTCGACGTGAGTGCGTGTTTGACGTGTTTCTACAGATCGGTGCATCCCTGCGTGCCCGATATGAAAGTAGGGGACATCGTGCTCGATTACGAATTTGTGGTGCACGGTAGAGGCCGGCTCCATCCAGTGTATGCGCTTCTTAGTCATTTGGCTCAGAGTTGCAGGGTCAACTGCTTTCCCTCGTATAGACTGATAATCCTGAGTAGACACAGGGGGGCGTCGGTATGGACTAGGGGCACGGATGAGACAAACTCTCGCATGTTGCGAGCCAACACGGTGGGCGCTTTCCTATGCGCCCAAGATCACAGATTGGCCACGCTACTCGCGAGATGTTGCAACCCGACGCCTTTGCTGTGCTCGGAATTCTACAACGGCTGCGGCCTTTTGCCTCGCGGGGACGAAGAAGAGCTGCTTCGGGCAGCGTATTCCAGGACCCTAGGACCGGTGTTTGAATTTGAACGGGTCGACGCTTTCCCAGGGAAAGTCACCACTAGCTTGGGCGCGTGGCGTTTTCTGCGACTGACGACGACGTCCTCAGATGTCAAGCGGGTCCCGGGTATAACTGTTGTGGACGGCCACACCATAGCGTTCGCCTCGGAGTTGCCGTTGTTCTACCTCAGAGGCGAGGGTCCTTTGGTGCAACACTTGGAATCGGTCGCGGTGATAGTGGACAGTAGCTCGCAGTACAGGACGGACGTACTGAGAAACGAGACACCCGACTGGCCAGATCCTACTGTCATACGAGACCCCATAAGACGTAGGCCTAAACACGCCGTCCTCGACGAGATGTTCATGCGGAATGGTTACAGGGACCCGTTGGACGTATCTAGTGTGGAGCGAAGAGCGTGGTCTTCGCTCGTATGCGCGCAATGGACTTTTGTCAAGCGCCGCGGTCACGGCGGTGTTGAACGCGACTGGGAAACCGAGTATCCTGTATCCGAGAGCCTAGTCAGCGTAGGGCCTAAGGACCCCCGGGTGTCGCTGCTATCAGATGGCTGTGCGGAGCGCCATCTGAGCGTTTTGGAGTGGCGGCGGCGTTGCAATCCGGGGACAGCACGCTGGGTCGCTTCGAGTTGCATTCCGAGATGGCTCGGCTCAAAGACCCGCTCGTGTGGCGAGGCTTCGACATCTTGTGTTCGCGTGTGATGGCCTGTCCTGCCGAAAAGCTG
This sequence comes from Neolamprologus brichardi, assembly GCF_056152115.1. Classification (NCBI taxonomy): domain Eukaryota; kingdom Metazoa; phylum Chordata; class Actinopteri; order Cichliformes; family Cichlidae; genus Neolamprologus; species Neolamprologus brichardi. The sequence continues at coordinate 32,003,616 of NC_142116.1, read as the reverse complement.
TGGTCTACGGGTCGCTGTAAAGTATCGAACCACGCGCTGGATGCATTCGGCGACAGATCCGCGGTTCCAGCGGCGCACCTCGTAACAATAGTACACTCGAACGAATGGTACGCGCGTCCTTTGGGCACCAGCAACACGGCCGTCGAGTCTAGCCTTCTGTTGTTTTCCGACGCGCAGGTTTGTTCGGCGGCAGAATTTGTTTACGCCTTGGCTCGTGTGATGCTATCCGGGAACGTACACGAAGAACTGGAGATTAGGTGCTTTCGCGAGGGAGTTTACGCGTACATTCAACGGTCTGTGGCTTGGTTCGCCAGAGTTTAGGTCCCGTAACGTGACCGTGTTTACACCAGAAGCCGAGCGTGACACCAAGCCGTGGACGCACACCCTCCCCGCGGGGGTGGATGTTTTGAAGTCCAGCTGAAGCAGTTACATCGTATCTTGTACGTCCCAGTGCGCCGAGAGATCGGACGTGAAAGCGATGCTCGCTAACGCCGTGGCGACCGAGACAGTGAACAGCTTTGGTAACCTAGTGTTGCACGCGGATCGCAAAAGCGTACAGCTCTCACGGCAACAGAGGGAAGCCGGACTGCATGTCGCTGTTGAGACCCTCTACTGTGACAACGCATCGCAAGGCGCCGAAACGGCGAAAGGCGATGAATTGGACCGAGTCTACATTTACTGCGATCGTTCTCAAGTTCTACAAGCCGTACAACTACAGATCTCTGACGCGCGACTTGTACACCGTTCTGATGTACGGATGCGGGCTAACGCCGGTGTTTGCGTAGGAGAGTGGGATCGCGCACTCGGATGCTGCGGCTGACAATGTGCTGAATCTAGCCCTGTGCGCCGTGGCGGTATCCCATCACATAACACCAATGGCCCGCACCCCGTGCAGAAGTGTCGCAGTTGTTACGCCGGGAGGTCGCGAGCAAGCCCTAGCAATCGCCAGAGGCATTAACCGTGTCGTCGTGGTGACAACGCCTCGTATTAAGCGAAGGGGAATTGTGGCGTACTCCTTCAAGCGGCTACCCGAAACGCTAGAGACTGAATTCAGAAACGTGGCTCTACCTAGGGGTATAACGTCAAGGTTCAGCAACTGTCCATGCCCCACGGATTTCCTATGCCATGTCGGCGTGTCTCTGTACAGCAAACTGATGCAACATTGGCCGCATCTCGCCAAACGAGGTGACGTGAAACACCCTACGAGTTCGCGGGACCCGAGATGGATGGGCCTGACTTTGTGTCTCGCCGAATGGGAGAGGAAACGGTCTATAGCGGACAAGTTGACTCCGGGGGCGATAGAGTGTGCGCTTCAAACGCTCCGTTGACCACGCTAGAGCTTTACGACATGGCCTGTCGAGGCAGAATAACGGGAACGATCGACCCCAGGCTGATAGATTTCACCTCGTCCTACAGCGAACCCAAGTCCTCCGCGCGTACTCCGGAGCAACCGACGGATAAACAAGTCGGCGAGTACACGCTGTGGCTGACGATCAAAGCGCTAGAGAGATCTCACTTCATGCTATCGGATCAAGCTCAACCGATCACGTTGTCGGCGGCCGTGGACGTCTACAGAGCTTTACTGCAGGACTTTGTGACTTGCTCTATAGAGGAGACCGTGGCAACGCTGGACCTGTTACAGGGCTTTTTCATAATAATGCTAAGGTATCCGTTCATGCCAGAACTGTCGGTGGATACCAAAGAGTGCCCCGAGTGCTATTTTGAAACCGAGATCACGATGGACTCGTGGGAGCAAGTCAGGAGGCAGATTTCCTGTTGTCACTTCACGCTCAGACACGAACACATACCTTACGCACGGGACCAGGCGCGACAAGCGACGAGGCGGATGCGGACGAGCGCGTCGCGAACCCGGTCAAGTTCGTCGAGCAGATAGCGATGCTTAAGAGACGAGACGAAATGATTAAACAGAAGACGATGGGCAAAGAAATATTCCATCAACTTTGCTTGCACACTCGAACTCTCCGGGAATTCGAGACGCCTCGGTATCTGAGCGCCTATCCCATCGCGTCGCTGTACAGGTTTTACGGCTCGCTGAACAGAAGCAGACAGAGAGCATAGCTGCTCTCGGACCACTACGCACTGACACCCGTGGAAAGGACCGCGGTGTCCTTGAAAATGGAGGACCTCCACATGAATCTAAAGTCCGTCTCGACGACCGGCAACAACGACAAGCTACTGTCGTACGTGTGCATGGCGATGATAGGACCCCTGCGTAGATACAACCCCAGGTACGGATGCGTGGCCGACAGAGTCGTGCTATTCAAACACCTGACAGCGTCCGGCTTTCCCGTGGAAAGCGCCTCGATGCTGGTGAAGAATGTGCTATCGGTGAAACGCGCGCTCATGGTCGAGTCGACCCTGGATGCGGCCCTGGAGTTGCAATTGCGAAAAACGCTAAATCCTACAAACTATAACAGAAAGGTATCGGCTCTGATCTGGCTATTCTCGCACATCGCGGCATATTGCACGCTTCGTCAGCTGGACCATGGACACGTGCGCATGGGGGACTCGCCCGACGAGATGGACGCCAACGGAATCTACGTGTTCGACCAAGACCACGACGGGATTAGAGTGTCCGGCGGAACGCCGGCCGCAGCAGGCGATCGACGCTCAGTGCCCTGGGCCTCGGCCTACATGCCCTTCTCACGCATTCTGGAACTGCTTGCATTGCGGGATCGCGCTAAAGAAAGACTTTGTTGACAAGATATCGATGTCAGAACCCGAACATTGTAACGATACACTCATTCAATGCGGCTACATGACTCTGACCGTTTTGGTGAACATGAGATGGAAACGAGACGTGTTGGAGAAACAGAACGCGGCACTGGCGGAAGACTACGCCGTTCACATCGAAGCCCTTAGGCGCGAGTACGAAGAATCAAGACAGTCGAGACGGAGGCGCAAACCTTCGACCGAGCGAATGCAAAACACCGTGAAGTGGAAAAGGCCAGCGTCGGCTGGTATGGTATGCAAAACAGATTTGCCGTTTTGCATACCACCCCATTTGTACATACTGTGTGCATGTCTTTTTTTTTTTTCTTTTCTTTTTTTTGCCTGTCCCATTTGGTTCTTTAGCCGTCAGAATTGTTGTCTGAAGACCAACAAGGATACCCAATGGATTTATTTTGCCAAATGGATCATCATGGCATTGCCGTATTGGTCCATTTGATCGACCTTTTTTTTTATTATTTATTTTATTTTATTTTCAGTTGTTACAGACGGGACAGACATGAGTGAGGGATAGGAAAGGGAGAAAGAAAGAGGAAGGAAAAGAAAAACAGAAGGGGAGAGGGACAGTGAGAAAGGGGGGGAAAAAAAAATATCTCCGGGATCACCTGTTGAGAGAAAAAGAATAGAAAACAAGCAAAAAAAACAAAACAAAACAAAGCAACATACTATACACAACACCATCGCATTAATCTACCTAAGTGTAAACAGCAGTAAATACTAAATATTGAATGTTGTTGTGCAGCACGCAGGACAGACAGCACACAATGTGCTTTGAAGTAGCAGCCAAGAAAGGTGTGATTTAAGTCTACAAACAGTGAACACCTGTGTGCACACCTGTGTGGATCGGCGCGCTTGTATTCAAATGGTTTCCCCATGTAATGGTCTGCAAGAGGATGTAGAGAGCCATAGCCCTGTCCCTCAGGGCATGAAGCAGGCATGGAGGAGATCCAGGCCCCAGACATCCAGAGGTCCCAGAGTGCAAGAGCCCAAGGAGGACCACAGGAGGGGCATCCGTGCCACCTTCATGGGAAGGGCTGAGGATACCCAGGCGAGGGGTCACCCAGTAGCCACCGGGCAGAAACTAGAGGGGGCTGCACCGGCGTGCCCGCCGGCTCCGCCGGCAGCCAGCTGTGCCAGAGTGAACCGAGCCGCAGGCACAGAGGCCGGAGGCCCGAGGGCCCTCCGCGCCCCGGAAGAGGCCTGACTGAGCAGCAGGCGCCAGGCCCTGCCAAGTAGCCACCGGGAGTGAGCTGGCACATGACCTGAGCGCCCAGCCCCGGACACCAAGAACCAACAATGCACCGACCCCTGAGGGCATCAGTCACCGGCAGGGAGTGTGGTGAGGGGAGATAGGCCTCCACACTTGGAGGGCCTGGGAGTTCCCAGAGAGGTGGAGTCTAAGACCCGACCTGACATATAGACACAGACAAACAGGCACACACAGACACAGACATGCATTCCCACCCTCATGCACACATATACAAACACTCAGCACTCACCCAACGTAGGAATAAACGTAAATGGACATGTACACACAATCACACTCCCCAAACATACTCTATACCCCGGGTCCAGGTATCCTCGCCCCCAGAGGGGGAAACGGCACCCAGACCCAAGAGATGTTACCCTTCCCTCCGGGGTGGAGGCTAGCAGACCGCCCCAGGCTCCGCAGCAGCAGGGAGGCCAATCGGACAGCCAGCATCTCTTCCCAGCCCCCCCGCCCCGATGGCTAGCAGAGAACGGGGGTGTGTTAAGACCCCATACCCTCCTCCTCCCGCTCAAGTGTAGTGTTGCTGCGTGTTGCTCTAAAGTGTGTTTAAAACAAGGGAGCAGCAGGTGTTAGCACGGCCCCTCCCGAGAACCCTCAATGTCTACATGGATTTAAAATTGAGAGGTGGGCACCGGCGCCAGAGGTAGGTTTGAATACACAGACCGTCTACTGGACGCCGTTAACGTGCCCACCCTCAAGGCCCTATATATATATATATATATATATATATATATATATATATATATATATATATATATATATATATATGTGTGTGTGTGTGTGTTATGAGAGTGTAAGTAATGTGGATGTCTAAGTTGTGAGATAAAATTGAGGCACAGGTGGCCAGAAGAGGACAGAGGGGGGGGGAATGTCTCCCCTGCACCCTGGTGACACACCCGCACCCCAAAGCCCTACCTGTGTGGGTGGGTGTGGTGGAGCGGGAAGAGGGAGGCAGCCAGGGATGGGGAGGAAAAGAAGGGAGGGGAGGGTGTCCCTCCCTAGGGCCAGCTCCCCCACTGACCCCAATAGGCACCCCCGTCCTCTGGTATCCACCAAGGCAAGGGAGCCCAGGCCCATCCAGACCGGGGCCTACGGCAGCAGCACCGCCAAGCCCCACAGGACCCGGGGCAGCCCACCCCACCCCACCGCAGAGGAAACTGTACCCACCCCAACATTCAATCATCTCCCAGACTACACAAGACACAGACACCCAGGTTAAGTTTATTCTCCACCTCTCCTATGTCTCTCCCCCACCTGCAGAGTGGACTCCTGCAAAGATGGAACAACCTCCCTGCCAGTTGAAGAGCCCCCCGGTTAGGCCGATGCACAAGAGGCCCCCTGCGCCAGGGCTGAGCCCCCGTGCACCCACCCGCCCACAACCTCGGCGACACACCGACGAGGACCGAAGCCCCCAAGGCCCAGCCAGAGCCCCAGCACGGAGGCGAAGCACCCCTGAACCCCAAACCCCCACGCCCGCCCCGGATCCACTCAGGGGCAGCCAGGCCACCAGGCCAGTAACCTACGTCCGCCAGCACAGACCATCCTCCAGCCCCGCTTCACGCGGCCACGAGGAGAACAACCTCTGAGAGCGACCAGAGCCACTAACCAGGTTATGAACACAACCCCCGGGTTAAGCCCTCCAGGGATAACGTCTCTAGGGGTCCTCCAGGTGCCCTAAGCCCATCCCAACCTCCACATCAACCACAATAGCCAAGGCGGGACCAAACCACGACCCCCCAACCCCGCTAGGTGATGGAGCCGATCAAAGGAGCCCAGAGGGATTGATCTAATGTGGTGGCAGAGGCTATATCGAGACTAATGTGATCTATTAGATAGTTTCTATATTGGCTAGAATTAAGATTATTTTTATTTTTCCAGTTCATGAGGACCGTTTTCTTGGCGATGCATAGGGCAGTAAAAATCATGTGGACTGTATTAGTTTCTGTAGTGACATTATCCAAATTTCCCAACAAGCATACTAAAGGGGAGGTTGGAATTTTACATTTCAGACACTTTGATAAGTCTTCACATATCTCGTGCCAAAACTTCTGCACTGGTGGACAGAACCAAAGAGTGTGGATGTAATTGTCTGGTGTATTGCCTTGACAGTGTGAGCAGTTGTTGGCGGATGTAAAGCCCATCTTGAACATTCGATGACCTGTATAGTGCACTCTATGCAGTATTTTGTATTGTATTAATTGCAGATTGGGATTTTTAATCAATTTAAAGGTTTTTAAGCACATCTGAGACCAGACGTTTTGGTCTAAGCTGACTGATAAATCTGCTTCCCACTTTGCAATAGGAAGGGATATTGATTCATCTATTTTAGAAAGTGTTCTGTATATTTTAGATAATAGTTTGGGGGATTTAAGAGTAAGAAATTGAACCACACTTGGTGGTGTTTGTAATTCAACTTGACTGAGGTTAAATTTCTTTTTTACTATGGATTTAATTTGTTGATATTCTAAAAATCTTTTCTTGTTGATCCCATATTGTGTAACTAGTCTGTCAAATGGAATAAATTCTGTTCCCTCTAATATATGTTCTAAGTATTTAATTCCTTTACAACTCCATTCTGGGAAATTAATCTTATTATTGTTTTGTAATATGTCAGGGTTATTCCAGATAGGTGTACGTTTGCATGGGATTAATGAAGACTCCGTTATTTTTAGAAACTCCCACCATGCTGTCAGAGAAAAGCTGATGTTGATGCTTTTAAAGCATTCATGTCTTTTGATGTTTGAGCTAATAAATGGTAGGTCTGAAATCTCTAGATCATTGCATAGTGCCTGTTCAACATCTAGCCAGGGCTCATCTAAGAGGGTACATTTTAACCATTCTGAGATGAACTGAAGCCTGTTGGCTAAGAAGTATTGGTGAAAATTAGGCAGATCTAATCCTCCTCTATCCTTGGTTCTTTGTAGTGTTTTTAAGCTGATACGCGGGGGTTTATCTTTCCAAAGGAATTTAGAAATATGTGAATTCAGAGATCTGAACCAATCTTGTGATGGTTTGTTGGGGATCATTAAAAATAAGTAATTTATTTTTGGCAAGATCTGTGTGCTGTGTGCATGTCTAAGGGTGGAATTGTTGTTTGTTGTACTGTATAACATGTATGTACATCTAATGGTGATGACAATAAAGACAACAAAGAAAGTGAAGACACTAGTCTGTGTTCATGACACGATGCTTTATTTTTTTGCTCACTCACTCACACATCGGGTAAACATCATATCATAACATAACATGACATTACATAACATGTGAGAACGACTGGATGGTTCGAGTAACAGTATAATTTTAGCACTTACAGTGAGTGGTTCCCGTTACTCATCCAGTCTGAGAAAGCACTGGTTAAAGTGTCTGTGTATTTATTGATTTATTTTAAGTAATTGTGTTTTATGTATATTATGGTTTTAGATTTTTAAAAATGTTTTATATACTTATTTATATACATATAAATATTTAATGGTTTATACCTTGTGTTGGGGGGGGGGGGGTGTTGTGCATGTGTTTCTGTCTTGTTTTTATGGACATGAAGTCTGCCAATAAAGATTGAATTGAATTGAATAACAAATTTAACAAATTTCCCAGAGGAACCCACCCGAGGGATTAATAAAGTTTTATCTAATCTAATCTAACATACGGCGTGTGTAGGTCGAGCATCCCACGCGTAAATGTCACTTTCTGTCCAACTCGATCTGTGTTGTCCTCGTAGTATCCTCCGTAACACGGGCCTTTTCGTTCGGGGATGTACAATATCATATATAGCACTGCTCTCAGTATAACTGAGCGTGAGGCGTGCTCACAGGACCGGGTCTATGTGTGTTGACGCTGGGCGAAGGTCGGCCGGCAGAACCAATGTTGGTTCTTTAGAATAAAGAACTGTTCTGTGGACATGTCACCATCCTCCCAATATCCATGCCGGTGCACGCCGCCGAGGTCTACTGTAACACCGATGTCTAGCAAGTCGCCTTCTTTCACAGATTGTGGTCTGGCGTGGTTGCTGTGCATTACCACCTTAATTATCAACATGTGACGCGACGCACACTCTGTCTCTGTTGCATTTTACACCACTGGAAACATTTTGTTGTGGACAACCCATAGTTTCGCCAAACAGACCATCCCAGAAAAGCCACATTCACATTAGCAGGCACCATCTACCAAGTCGCCTTCCTCCGTGGACGGTACGCTGTGTTATCATCACCAATATTAACTATTAACTTGTAACGAATACTATACTCTCAACATCATTGCCCATTGCACGCAGCTAGAACACATTGTCTCTGGACACGCCATGTCGTCAAGAAAAAAACCACTCCGCGACCCAGGACAGCCAAAGGTGCATGAGCCGACACGGCACCGGTCGATATGCCTTCACCGATGCCGGCAAGCCAGGCGAAAGGAGCCACGCGAGGCAGAGCTGGACGACTTCCAGCTCCCCTCATCCCCGAAAGGCTTGCGTATGTCTACGACCAGGCGCTTATGAAGGAGCACTACAACAGGCTGTTGCAGATCTCCAAGGCGCACCGTATGAAGTTCGGACGGAGGCACAAACCTTCGACCGAGCGAATGAAAAACACCGTGAAGTGGAAAAGGCCAGCGTCGGCTGCCAAAACGCCTAGACGGCCAAAGAAGAGGACGGGCCGATCCGGCCCGTGAGCCCCACGGATTTGCCGTATGAAGTTCGGACGGAAGCGCAAACCATAGACTGAGCGAATAAAAAACACCGTGAAGTGGAAAAGGCCAGCGTCGGCTGCCAAAACGCCTAGACGGCCAAAGAAGAGGACAGGCCGATCCAGCCCGCGAGCCCCACGGATTTGCCGTTTTGCATACCACCCCATTTGTACATACTGTGTGCATGTCTAAGGGTGGAATTGTTGTTTGTTGTACTGTATAACATGTATATGAATATAATGGTGATGACAATAAAGACAACAAAGAAAGTGAAGACACTAGTCTGTGTTCATGACACGATGCTTTATTTTTTTGCTCACTCGCTCACACATCGGGTAAACATCATAACATAACACAACATTACATAACATACGATGTGAACTCTAACACGGCGTGTGTAGGTCGAGCATCCCACGCGTAACTGTCACTTTCTGTCCAACTCGATCTGTGTTGTCCTCGTAGTATCCTCCGTAACACGGGCCTTTTCGTTTTCTCGACAACGGCCTTTTGGTTTGCCGCTTGGTAGCACGGTTGGAGACGGATCCTTTCTTTGTGATCTCGTCCGTGGGCTTGGGGTCTTTGCATCGTCTGCCACTGGCGAGGTTGCTGCCGTTCATCTCTTGCCGTAATACTGCGTTTGAAATGTACGTATCCAATATCGCACTGACCGCGGTGGGTAGCCTCTTTTGTCTGTCCGGGTTCGTCAGATGTACTCTCTTGGCGAACGCCGTGTCGTTGGCGTGACGATGCACGTGCGTGGATAAAGTGGACCACTGATTGTGCTTAGTTATAGCTTTGTCAAAGAACATGATCACCAGAGTTCTGCTGTCGAACATATTACCCAATACACGATGCTTTAAATATGGGAAAAGGCAGAGGGAGACCATGGCCACCATCGTGTAGAACCCGGTGCGACTTGCGTGCTTCTCATTGTATTTGCCGGCCAGTTTTCTTATGAACCGGTTGATTTTACCCTCTTTGCAATCAAAGAGAGTCGACACGGCCATGGCGTTGCTGAACGCCGCGTCGCGAATAACACTCAGATATTCCCTCGAGCACCCCAGTGGAAAGGCAGACCTAAACGCTACCTCTTTGGCAAGGGACGGGGTAATGTCCATCCAGAGCGAGCACAACATTCCGATAGAGGCGCTGGTCGACCCTCTATCGTAATGTACACGGCGGTACTCTTCGGAAAAGTCCCGGGTCAATAGCGTGGCGAAAAGCGCCATGGTCACCGGCAACGAAGCCGTCAAAATCATCTGGTTCAGGTCTGTGTTACGAGGCGGTGATGTGTTCTGTCCGGACATGTACTCCAGGCCTCCGTATCCCAATTCCAGGCTGGGGTCCCTGGATGGCATGTGGTACGAGGCCCTGAATTCCACTTGCGGTTTGCGGAACACCAGCAGTTGTTCGACGGGGCACTCTGGCGGAGGTAACCTCTTACGTTTCGTCCAGTCCACCATGTCGCGCACCAAGGTACACCCCGGGCCGGAGCACACGTGTCTACTACAGTGATCGCGACACACGTGTCCTAGGGCCTCGCTGCTGCTAAACGTGCATGCGTTTTCGACGCAATAGCTCACCCACTGGGGATCATCTATTAACCCCACAGGTAGGAGTTTCGCACCCGGGTCCCCCGATCCCATCGCCGTCTTTTGCATGTGTGCCCTTCTTTTCCTGTCCTTTTTTTTTCTGTCTTGTGTCACGATTCCTCTGTGACCGTTGCATGCACGTTCGCCGCGATTGCGATGACGCGCAGTTGGTTCTGATCGCACTTTGTCCGTGTTTTTGTGCTTTTGTTACAGGCGAGTAGGGGCCAGAGCGCCGATCTGATCTTGGTAGACGAGGTGGGATTTGTCAGCTCCAAAGTGCTACTAGCCGTTCTCCCCAATATAGCGTTCAGGGGAAGCAAACAAGTGCACATCACCAGTCACGTCAATAACACCATAGACAACCATCTGAAGCAACTGATGAACATAATTGTGCCTAGGGGCTTCGAGAGCGAGGTGACGGGTAGCAGCAGCACGTCCTCTTCGGACACCAAGTGCGACACGACTACTCCGTTCGAGGCTTGTGTCATAAACAAGTTTCTATCCAGCAACTGCGTAGAGTTGGAACGCATGGTCCAGAGTAGCGTGGCCAGGGCCTACATATGCATGGACCCGACGTTCGGCGGAGGCTCCAAGTCCTGCACCAGAGTGTGCTGCGCCGTGGAGCTAAGCGGTGGACAATTGGTGGTGAGTGCGGTCGTCTGCCGACAAGCCCGACACGAGCAATTCGTCAAACTCGTAGTCGTAATCCACCGCAGCCCGTTGTTGTTGCGAGTTTCCCTGTGTGTCTCCAGGCAAGTCGTCCGCGTGGAGGTCTAGCAGTGTAAAAATGTAAGTGGTCACCCTGGACTCTGATTGTAACGTCAACGAGGTTTCAGTGTCCGCAGTAGAGCATGACACCATGTCCATCACCTGAGCCCACGTTCCGCACGTACACTCTACAAACCTGCCAATCTCATCATCCACCCCGTGATGGCGGTGGAAATGATTACGTGTAGATTGCGTCGCCCCCACTCACCCTGACTTTGTAACACAGCCATGTATCTCAGAGCACCACCGCGGATGCCTTCCACGGACGCGAAAGACGCCAACGTCATAGTGTCGTAACTGAGAAAATTACATTGGGCTATACAAACGTGTATGAACCGCTTAGGCACGCTGTTGCCCAACGCCAGGGTTATAACGTCCGACAGTGTACAAGGCACGGTGGGCCTGACGAGCTCGGCGGCGTGGTGGTGCTGCGCCTTGTACGTAGATGCCAATTTGTCGATCACTAGGATCCTGGCGGGGGAGTACGAGACCAGTTGAGAATACATGGTCTTCAGTTGTCCCAGGTCCATGTTAGAGTAGAACGTTATGTTGCGGCGGTAGGCGGTGAACACGATCATGAATTCGTAGTGCAATATCACATAGTCCCACGGAGCGGCGAGAAACTGGCGGATGTCTCTTCTGCACATCTCACACGTATCGCAAAACATTGTGTCCGCAATCTATGATGTGTGTCGCTGTCCTTTTTGCCCTTACAGGTGGTGGGCTTAGAGGAGTTGGAAATAGCGGACCTGGATCAAGTGACTCGCGTGTACTCGGCTCTGCTGTGTGCTCACGTCAGGCTATTGAAGGTGCTCATGCCCAGAGTCATGTGGAAGGAAGTTCCTGTGGTTATAGTATTCGAACAAAACACGTACGTCAACGCACTCGTGGACGTGAAAAACCTGATGGAACAATCGCTGTTGGGTTCGGGGTCTTTGATCAAATTCTACAACAAATGGTCTCACGTCAACAACAAATACATGCTCGGGAAACACGTCAGCGCCAAGACCAAAGTCGACATGGTGCTCAGCGCGGTCTCCGGCATATGCAAGGGTGCGCTTTGTTACTGCGACACAGTGATGTCTCTAGGCTGGGCCGTGCTTTCCGAGGCCACGAAGAAGACCAACGCTGTAGAAATGACTATGGGCTACACCAAGGGTGCGGGTTCCAGCAACCGAATGGGTTCAAGTATGAACGTGGGCATGTACAAGCAATCTTGCAGGGGTGGCAATCTCCCCACAGCTATCACCACGAGCGTGCTGGAGTCGCACGATGTGATATCGTTACCGGATCACAGGTTGACAGACAAAATGCACGCGGAGCAGGGCAAGTTGCTACTGGGTAAACTGAGAGAGGAAATGTCCATGGTCACCATAACAACGTCACAGAAGGGCTTGGATGTCGTGAGCACGGGCGGCAAAAGGTCCGTGGCCGGTCAGTACACGAGAGACGACATGATTTCAGCTTTCCTTTTGTTGTGTCACACCAGAGAAGAGTTACAACAAGGGGGGGAAATGGTCCGGGTGCAGGGCGAAGTGTATTACAGGTGAACGATAGACTATGTGAACCTTTTGTTGTTGCACAGTATAGAAACTACACTGCCTAATTCATATGTGACATCCAAATAAACGCTCGTTGAGCACATCGGTTGGTCTTGTTGTGTGGTTTTTGCTTGTGTGTCTGACTGTAGGTCGGGGAGCCGACCTACCTAGTTCGGGGTCGGGGGGAAGTGTTTTATTAAGAGTCTTATAGTCCGAATGGCACAGACATTAATGGGAGCCACAAGTATCACACGTTAATAATAACCACAAGTGTGCTCGGTGAATCGACAGCAAACGATATGACAACGTTACGCCTTTCGTGCTCTTGGATGTTGCTGTGTGCCTTGTCCCTAGCTAAGGCTCTCAACACAACAGGTATGTAGTCACTTGCAACGTTTAGGTGCAATGGCCTGTATTGCACACTCTTGCCATCGCGTTGCTTGAACACTGTCCATTGTACGCCCAAAGTAAGGTTGTCACTTTTTGATCGTACCCCTCTGTGTGACTACTCGAATGTGTTTTCTTGCCATTAGATCCCAAACACGTAAGCGCGACGAGCGGACAAGATGTCGCTCTTCACTGTGAGAGTCTGAGGCATACCAACAACAACCTGGTCACATTGTGGACAAAGGAAGGATACACCGATGACAGTTATGTGTTTTTCGTTTGGAATAAGGGTTCTCAGGAGACCGAGCAACACGCAGACTTCCACGGCAGAGTGCGGCTGATCGACCCATCTATGGACAACGGAAACGTTTCTGTGATTGTAAGGAACGTCAGTGTGGCTGACACAGGGTTGTACGCGTGTATGGTTTGGACAGGTAAAACCAGAGACCGCACAGAGTTCGAATGCCTTGTCGCCCTCACAGTCACAGAACACAGCGAGTCCACTATGCACAGAGAACTCACAGTCTCAACAGAGATCCCGCGCCATTTCAACCCCACAACCGCAGGACACGGCGAGTTCACTATGCACGGAGAACTCACATTCTCAACAGAGATCCCGTGCCATTTCAACCCCACAACCGAAGGACATGGCGAGTCCGCAAAGCACGGAGAACACACAGCGATTCAGTGCCCTAACAACCTTACAGTCGCAGGACACAGTGAGTCCCCAAAGCACACAGAACCCACAGTCTCAACAGAGACCCCGCGCCATGTCAACCCCACAACCGCAGGACACGGCGAGTCCGCAACGCACGGAGAACCCACAGAGGTCCCGCGCCATGTCAACCCCAATACCGCAGGACACAGCGAGTCCGCAAAGCACGGAGAACCCACTGAGGTCCCGCGTCATGTCAACCACACAGTCTCAACGGAGATCCCACGCCATGTCAACCCCACAACCGCAGGACACGGCGAGTCCGCAAAGCACGGAGATGGTGCATATTCATGTTCTCCACTATCCACACGAGGCTCCGGTGTAATAGCCTCCCTGAGCGTGTTGGCGTTCATCCTGGCGGTCTAATTATTTTGCAAATGTAACATAATATAGGCTCGCTACAGGAGCACCTTGCTTGAAAGCATGGCAATTGTGTTATCACCATTCATTCTGTATCATGTGTGTTACGCATACTATGTGGAAATAAAAACTATTATGTTTTTAGCTCTCACGATCACTGTGTTCTGTGTCAATCGGTCGACGACATACCTCCTTATTCTCAAAATCACACTGGGGGCTCCATAGCTACATTTCCCAGCCGACCTGGCTACATTACCCAGCCGACCTGGCTACATTACCCAGCCGACCTGGCTTCATTGCCCAGCCGACCTGGCTACATTACCCAGCCGACCTGGCTACATTGCCCAGCCGACCTGGCTACATTTCCCAGCCGACCTGGCTACATTACCCAGCCGACCTGGCTACATTTCCCAGCCGACCTGGCTACATTACCCAGCCGACCTGGCTACATTTCCCAGCCGACCTGGCTACATTGCCCAGCCGACCTGGCTACGTTGCCCAGCCGACCTGGCTACGTTACCCAGCCGACCTGGCTACATTTTCCAGCCGACCTGGCTACATTACCCAGCCGACCTGGCTACATTGCCCAGCCGACCTGGCTACATTTCCCAGCCGACCTGGCTACATTACCCAGCCGACCTGGTTACATTGACCAGCTGACCTGGCTACATTTCCCAGCCGACCTGGCTACATTTCCCAGCCGACCTGGCTACATTGCCCAGCCGACCTGGCTACATTTCCCAGCCGACCTGGCTACATTGCCCAGCCGAACTGGCTACATTACCCAGCCGACCTGGCTACATTTCCCAGCCGACCTGGCTACATTACCCAGCCGACCTGGCTACATTACCCAGCCGACCTGGCTACATTGCCCAGCCGACCTGGCTCCATTGACCAGCCGACCTGGCTACATTACCCAGCCGACCTGGCTACATTGCCCAGCCGACATGGCTAAATTTCCCAGCCGAACTGGCTACATTGCCCAGCCGACCTGGCTACATTAACCAGCCGACCTGGCTACTGTTAAGGTTCAATATTGAGGAGGGATAGAGGAGGTAATCAACTTCCATAATAACAACACTGGTCCGGCTGGGTGGAGTCAAACGATGATTTTAATGACACGCGTGGGAAGACCGCCCGCTGTACGCAGACAGCGCCGATCCCCAACTTACAGAGCATAAGCAGGCGTTTTATACCTTTCTGGGCTTAAATTTATTACACCCCTAATCGTCACTCAGATACAGTTCATACTTTTCAAAACCACAATGACTTAACACAGTTTAAAAATAACATTGTCTCCATCTCCACAGCAGATGCTTCAGCCTTCTGACTTTCACTTCCCGTCTGGAAAACCAAACTGTTCCTCTGTTTGCAGAGACAGCAAGAAACTATTCCTCTTTTACAGAGACAATTTTAGAGTTACAGGCAACCATGACTAACCTCTCACCTATAAATGAGATAAAGTCTACTGTGTGTTTATGTGTCATCATTAACTGCACTCATTTTCAACTTGTAACCTTTTCCACCAGACAGAAGGCCAGCACATACACATTTCAGATTATAACAAGCATTCAAAAGCATTTAGGATTATAGATTCAACTCAACAGTTTAGAGTGGTTATAACTGCACCTGTAGTAAAGGCTAATCGGGTACCAATATGTTTAAACATCTGAATACAATATCAAAACTGCAGATTGTATTATTAATGCAATGGTAATGATGATTATGATTAACAGTAGCAGTAAAATAATTTCTAATTGCTCACACTACATTTCCCAGCCGACCTGGCTACATTACCCAGCCGACCTGGCTACATTGCCCAGCCGACCTGGCTACATTACCCAGCCGACCTGGTTACATTACCCAGCCGACCTGGCTACATTACCCAGCCGACCTGGCTACATTTCCCAGCCGACCTGGCTACATTTCCCAGCCGACCTGACTACATTGCCCAGCCGACCTGGCTACATTACCCAGCCGACCTGGCTACATTTCCCAGCCGACCTGGCTACATTACCCAGCCGACCTGACTACATTGCCCAGCCGACCTGGCTACATTACCCAGCCGACCTGGCTACATTTCCCAGCCGACCTGGCTACATTACCCAGCCGACCTGGCTACCTTACCCAGCCGACCTGGCTACATTACCCAGCCGACCTGGCTACATTACCCAGCCGACCTGGCTACATTTCCCAGCCGACTTGGGTACATTTCCCAGCCGACCTGGCTACATTGCCCAGCCGACCTGGCTACATTGCCCAGCCGACCTGGCTACATTACCCAGCCGACCTGGCTACTGTTAAGGTTCAATATTGAGGAGGGATAGAGGAGGTAATCAATTTCCATAATAACAACACTGGTCCGGCCGGGTGGAGTCAAACTATGATTTTAATGACACGCGTGGGAAGACCGCCCGCTGTACGCAGACAGCGCCGATCCCCAACTTACACAGCATAAGCAGGTGTTTTATACATTTCTGGGCTTAAATTTACTACATCCCTAAACGTCACTCAGATAAAGTTCATAGGTTTCAAAACCACAACCTTAACACTTGCCAGGTCGGCTGGTTAATGTAGCAAGGTCGGCTGGGAAATGTAGCCAGGTCGGCTGGGTAATGTAGCCAGGTCGGCTGGGAAATGTAGCCAGGTCGGCTGGGAAATCATCATTACCATTGCATTAATAATACAATCTGCAGTATTGATATTGTATTCAGATGTTTAAACATATTGGTACCCGATTAGCCTTTACTACAGGTGCAGTTATAACCACTCTAAACTGTTGAGTTGAATCTATAATCCTAAATGCTTTTGAATGCTTGTTATAATCTGAAATGTGTATGTGCTGGCCTTCTGTCTGTTGGAAAAGGTTACAAGTTGAAACTGAGTGCAGTTAATGATGACACACAAACACACAGTAGACTTTATCTCATTCATAGGTGAGAGGTTAATCATAAGCCCAGAAAGGTATAAAACACCTGCTTATGCTCTGTAAGTTGGGGATCGGCGCTGTCTGCGTACAGCGGGCGGACTTCCCACGCGTGTCATTAAAATCATCGTTTGACTCCACCCGGCCGGACCAGTGTTGTTATTATGGAAGTTGATTACCTCCTCTATCCCTCCTCAATATTGAACCTTAACAGTAGCCAGGTCAGCAGGGTAATGTAGCCAGGTCGGCTGGGCAATGTAGCCAGGTCGGCTGGGTAATGTAGCCAGGTCGGCTGGGTAATGTAGCCAGGTCGGCTGGGTAATGTAGCCAGGTCGGCTGGGGAATGTAGCCAGGTCGGCTGGGCAATGTAGCCAGGTCGGCTGGGCAATGTAGCCAGGTCGGCTGGGCAATGTAGCCAGGTTGGCTGGGCAATGTAGCCAGGTCGGCTGGGCAATGTAGCCAGGTCGGCAGGGAAATGTAGCCATGTCGGCTGGGTAATGTAGCCAGGTCGGCTGGGAAATGTAGCCAGGTCGACTGGGCAATGTAGCAAGGTCGGCTGGGTAATGTAGCCAGGTCGGCTGGGTAATGTAGCCAGGTCGGCTGGTTAATGTAGCCAGGTCGGCTGGGCAATGATGCCAGGTCGGCTGGGTAATGTAGCGAGGTCGGCTGGGTAATGTAGCCAGGTCGGCTGGGCAATGTAGCCAGGTCGGCTTGGTAATGTAGCCAGGTCGGCTGGGTAATGTAGCCATGTCGGCTGTGTAATGTAGCCATTTCGGCTTGGAAATGTAGTTTGAGCAATTAGAAATTATTTTACTGCTATTGTTAATCATAATCATCATTACCATTGCATTAATAATACAATCTGTAGTATTGATATTGTATTCAGATGTTTAAACATATTGGTACCCGATTAGCCTTTACTACAGGTGCAGTTATAACCACTCTAAACTGTTGAGTTGAATCTATAATCCTAATTGCTTTTGAATGCTTGTTATAATCTGAAATGTGTATGTGCTGGCCTTCTGTCTGGTGGAAAAGGTTACAAGTTGAAACTGAGTGCAGTTAACGATGACACACAAACACACAGTAGACTTTATCTCATTCATAGGTGAGAGGTTAATCATGTTTGCCTGTAACTCTAAAATTGTCTCTGCAAAAGAGGAATAGTTTCTTGCTGTCTCTGAAAACAGAGGAACAGTTTGGTTTTCCAGACGGGAAGTGAAAGTCAGAAGGCTGAAGCATCTGCTGTGGAGATGGAGACAATGTTATTTTTAAACTGTGTTAAGTCATTGTGGTTTTGAAATCTATGAACTGTATCAGAGTGACGTTTAGGGGTGTAGTAAATTTAAGCCCAGAAAGGTATAAAACACCTGCTTATACTCTGTAAGTTGGGGATCGGCGCTGTTTGCGTACAGCGGGCGGTCTTCCCACGCGTGTCATTAAAATCATCGTTTGACTCCACCCGGCCGGACAAGTGTTGTTATTATGGAAGTTGATTACCTCCTCTATCCCTCCTCAATATTGAACCTTAACAGTAGCCAGGTCGGCTGGGAAATGTAGCCAGGTCGGCTGGGAAATATAGCCAGGTCGGCTGGGCAATGTAGCCAGGTCTGCTGGGCAATGTAGCCAGGTCGGCTGGGTAATGTAGCCAGGTCGGCTGGGAAATGTAGTCAGGTCGGCTGGGCAATGTAGCCAGGTCGGCTGGGAAATGTAGCCAGGTCGGCTGGGAAATGTAGCCAGGTCGGCTGGGTAATGTAGCCAGGTCGGCTGGGCAATGTAGCCAGGTCGGCTGGGCAATGTAGCCAGGTCGGCTGGGAAATGTAGCCAGGTCGGCAGGATAATGTAGCCAGGTCGGCTGGGCAATGTAGCCAGGTCGGCAGGGAAATGTAGCCAGGTCGGCTGGGTAATGTAGCCAGGTCGGCTGGGAAATGTAGCCAGATCGGCTGGGAAATGTAGCCAGGTCGGCTGGGTAATGTAGCCAGGTCGGCTGGGAAATGTAGCCAGGTCGGCTGGGCAATGTAGCAAGGTCGGCTGGGTAATGTAGCCAGGTCGGCTGGGTAATGTAGCCAGGTCGGCTTGTTAATGTAGCCAGGTCGGCTGGGAAATGATGCCAGGTCGGCTGGGTAATGTAGCGAGGTCGGCTGGGTAATGTAGCCAGGTCGGCTGGGCAATGTAGCCAGGTCGGCTTGGTAATGTAGCCAGGTCGGCTGGGTAATGTAGCCATGTCGGCTGTGTAATGTAGCCATTTCGGCTTGGAAATGTAGTTTGAGCAATTAGAAATTATTTTACTGCTATTGTTAATCATAATCATCATTACCATTGCATTAATAATACAATCTGTAGTATTGATATTGTATTCAGATGTTTAAACATATTGGTACCCGATTAGCCTTTACTACAGGTGCAGTTATAACCACTCTAAACTGTTGAGTTGAATCTATAATCCTAATTGCTTTTGAATGCTTGTTATAATCTGAAATGTGTATGTGCTGGCCTTCTGTCTGGTGGAAAAGGTTACAAGTTGAAACTGAGTGCAGTTAATGATGACACACAAACACACAGTAGACTTTATCTCATTCATAGGTGAGAGGTTAATCATGTTTGCCTGTAACTCTAAAATTGTCTCTGCAAAAGAGGAATAGTTTCTTGCTGTCTCTGCAAACAGAGGAACAGTTTGGTTTTCCAGACGGGAAGTGAAAGTCAGAAGGCTGAAGCATCTGCTGTGGAGATGGAGACAATGTTATTTTTAAACTGTGTTAAGTCATTGTGGATTTGAAATCTATGAACTGTATCAGAGTGACGTTTAGGGGTGTAGTAAATTTAAGCCCAGAAAGGTATAAAACACCTGCTTATACTCTGTAAGTTGGGGATCGGCACTGTTTGCGTACAGCGGGCGGTCTTCCCACGCGTGTCATTAAAATCATCGTTTGACTCCACCCGGCCGGACAAGTGTTGTTATTATGGAAGTTGATTACCTCCTCTATCCCTCCTCAATATTGAACCTTAACAGTAGCCAGGTCGGCTGGGTAATGGAGCCAGGTCGGCTGGGAAATGTTGCCAGGTCGGCTGGTTAATGTAGCCAGGTCGGCTGGGCAATGTAGCCAGGTCGGCTGGGAAATATAGCCAGGTCGGCTGGGAAATGTAGCCAGGTCGGCTGGGCAATGGAGCCAGGTCGGCTGGGTAATGTAGCCAGGTCGGCTGGGAAATGTAGCCAGGTCGGCTGGGCAATGTAGCCAGGTCGGCTGGGTAATGTAGCCAGGTCGGCTGGGCAATGTAGCCAGGTCGGCTGGGAAATGTAGCCAGGTCGGCAGGGTAATGTAGCCAGGTCGGCTGGGCAATGTAGCCAGGTCGGCTGGGAAATGTAGCCAGGTCGGCTGGGTAATGTAGCCAGGTCGGCTGGGTAATGTAGCCAGGTCGGCTGGGCAATGTAGCCAGGTCGGCTGGGAAATGTAGCCAGGTCGGCAGGGTAATGTAGCCAGGTCGGCTGGGCAATGTAGCCAGCTCGGCTGGGAAATGTAGCCAGGTCGGCTGGGTAATGTAGCCAGGTCGGCTGGGCAATGTAGCCAGGTCGGCTGGGAAATGTAGCCAGGTCGGCAGGGTAATGTAGCCAGGTCGGCTGGGCAATGTAGCCAGCTCGGCTGGGAAATGTAGCCAGGTCGGCTGGGTAATGTAGCCAGGTCGGCTGGGCAATGTAGCCAGGTCGGCTGGGTAATGTAGCCACGTCGGCTGGGCAATGTAGCCAGGTCGGCTGGGAAATGTAGCCAGGTCGGCTGGGTAATGTAGCCAGGTCGGCTGGGCAATGTAGCCAGGTCGGCTGGGAAATGTAGCCAGGTCGGCTGTGCAATGTGTGGTGATATGTAGGTGTTCATGTAATAAGGTTTACCAGCAGGGGGCGCTGTATTTAAGAAAGCTCATGAATGCCTCCAGGGAGCACATAAAAGAAGACTGGTCTGTGGTGTGAGAGGTTTTTTAGAATGGTGTCAATAAAGTGATTGGAGCAGTAGCTCGCAAGGCATAAGTGGATCCTGTTGTCTTTTTAACAAGCGCTACGAAGACATACGAAGACAACACATGGTACCAGTAGTAAAAGTGGGAGAGTGGAAGCGATAGCAGTTCAAAGTTGAGAGATGGAAAGTTTGAAGCCACCAGAAGGACTGAAACTTGTGGGGAATGTGGACAGCAACTGGCGGTGTTTTAAGCAGCAGTTTGAGCTTTATATGGCTGCCATGGGACTGGACTCCAAACCCGATGCCAGGAAAATTGCATTGCTGCTCACGGTAGCTGGTCCTCAAGCCATTGAAGTCTTCAACACGTTTGAGTTTGAGGAAGTTGGTGACAGGAATAAGTACGACAAAGTGGTTGAAAAGTTTGATGCACACTGTTCACCACAGAAGAACACAGTATATGAAAGGTATGTTTTCCGATCTCGGATGCAGCAACCAGAAGAGACTTTTGATTGCTTTGTGACTGATTTGAAGCTAAAGGCACAGTCATGTGATTTTGGAGAGCTGAAAGATTCTATGGTTCGTGATCAAATTGTGTATGGGATCCATGATAAACGGACTAGAGAACGGCTGCTCAGAGATTCCAAGCTAACTCTGGATGAAGCAGAAAGACTGTGTCACGCAAGTGAGTTAGCCCTGCAGCATGCAAAGACATTTAATGAGACAAGCGTCGCTGCAGTACATGATGGTGCAAAAATAGCTGTGGTTAAAAAGAAAATGAGGAAGAATATGTCACAAAAGTCCAGCAAAGAGGGTACAGTGTACTCCTGTAAGCGATGTGGTAGCAGACATGAACCTGGACAGTGTACAGCTTATGGCAAAAGATGTTTGAAATGCGATGGAAAAAATCATTTTGCCAGACAATGTCTGTCAAAAGCCAGGTCGGCAGGGAAATGTAGCCATGTCGGCTGGGAAATGTAGCCAGGTCGGCTGGGTAATGTAGCCAGGTCGGCTGGGAAATGTAGCCAGGTCGACTGGGCAATGTAGCAAGGTCGGCTGGGTAATGTAGCCAGGTCGGCTGGGTAATGTAGCCAGGTCGGCTGGTTAATGTAGCCAGGTCGGCTGGGCAATGTAGCCAGGTCGGCTGGGTAATGTAGCCAGGTCGGCTGGGCAATGTAGCCAGGTCGGCTGGGTAATGTAGCCACGTCGGCTGGGCAATGTAGCCAGGTCGGCTGGGCAATGTAGCCAGGTCGGCTGGGTAATGTAAACAGGTCGGCTGGGAAATGTAGTTTGAGCAATTAGAAACTATTTTACTGCTATTGTTAATCATAATCATCATTACCATTGCATTTATGGTGGCTGTAGCTCAGGTGGTAGAGCAGGTCATCTACTGATCGGAAGGTTGGTGGTTCGATTCCTGGCTTCCCCTAGTCTGCATGCCAAATATCCTTGGGCAAGATACTAACCCCAAATTGCTCTCCGATGCATCCATCGGAGTATGAATGTGTGTGAGTGTTATCTAGAAAGCACTTAGAAAGATGTGCTTGTGCGAATGGGTCTGAATGGGTGAATGCACAAGTTGTGTAAAGCGCTTTGAGTGCTCAGATGAGTAGAAAAGCGCTATATAAGAACCAGTCCATTTACCATTTACCATTAATAATACAATCTGCAGTATTGATATTGTATTCAGATGTTTAAACATATTGGTACCCGATTAGCCTTTACTACAGGTGCATTTATAACCACTCTAAACTGATGAGTTGAATCTATAATCCTAAATGCTTTTGAATGCTTGTTATAATCTGAAATGTGTATGTGCTGGCCTTCTGTCTGGTGGAAAAGGTTACAAGTTGAACATGAGTGCAGTTCATGATGACACACAAACACACAGTAGACCTTATCTCATTTATAGGTGAGAGGTTAATCATGTTTGCCTGTAACTCTAAAATTGTCTCTGTAAAAGAGGAATAGTTTCTTGCTGTCTCTGCAAACAGAGGAACAGTTTGGTTTTCAAGACGGGAAGTGAAAGTCAGAAGGCTTAAGCATCTGCTGTGGAGATGGAGACAATGTTATTTTTAAACTGTGTTAAGTCATTGTGGTTTTGAAACCTATAAACTGTATCTGAGTGACGTTTAGGGGTGTAGTAAATTTAAGCCCAGAAAGGTATAAAACACCTGCTTATGCTCTGTAAGTTGGGGATCGGCGCTGTCTGCGTACAGCGGGCGGTCTTCCCACGCGTGTCATTAAAATCATCGTTTGACTCCACCCGGCCGGACAAGTGTTGTTATTATGGAAGTTGATTACCTCCTCTATCCCTCCTCAATATTGAACCTTAACAGTAGCCAGGTCGGCTGGGCAATGTAGCCAGGTCGGCTGGGAAATGTAGCCAGGTCGGCAGGGTAATGTAGCCAGGTCGGCTGGGCAATGTAGCCAGGTCGGCTGGGCAATGTAGCCAGGTCGGCTGGGTAATGTAGCCAGGTCGGCTGGGCAATGTAGCCAGGTCGGCTGGGAAATGTAGCCAGGTCGGCAGGGTAATGTAGCCAGGTCGGCAGGGTAATGTAGCCAGGTCGGCTGGGAAATGTAGCCAGGTCGGCAGGGTAATGTAGCCAGGTCGGCTGGGAAATGTAGCCAGGTCGGCAGGGTAATGTAGCCAGGTCGGCAGGGTAATGTAGCCAGGTCGGCAGGGTGATGTAGCCAGGTCGGCTGGGAGATGTAGCCAGGTCGGCTGGGAGATGTAGCCAGGTCGGCTGGGTGATGTAGCCAGGTCGGCTGGGCGATGTAGCCAGGTCGGCTGGGCGATGTAGCCAGGTCGACTGGGCGATGTAGCCAGGTCGACTGGGCGATGTAGCCAGGTCGGCTGGGCAATGTAGCCAGGTCGGCTGGGTAATGTAGCCAGGTCGGCTGGGAAATGTATCTTAGGTCGGCTGGGCTATGTAGCCAGGTCGGCTGGGCAATGTAGCCAGGTCAGCTGGGAAATGTAGTTTGAGCAATTAGAAATTATTTTAATGCTATTGTTAATCATAATCATCATTACCATTGCATTAATAATACAAACTGCAGTATTGATATTGTATTCAGATGTTTAAACATATTGGTACCCGATTAGCCTTTACTACAGGTGCAGTTATAACCACTCTAAACTGTTGAGTTGAATCTATAATCCTAAATGCTTTTGAATGCTTGTTATAATCTGAAATGTGTATGTGCTGGCCTTCTGTCTGGTGGAAAAGGTTACAAGTTGAAAATGAGTGCAGTTCATGATGACAAACAAACACACAGTAGACCTTATCTCATTTATAGGTGAGAGGGTAATCATGTTTGCCTGTAACTCTAAAATTGTCTCTGTAAAAGAGGAATAGTTTCTTGCTGTCTTTGCAAACAGAGGAACAGTTTGGTTTTCCAGACGGGAAGTGAAAGTCAGAAGGCTGAAGCATCTGCTGTGGAGATGGAGACAATGTTATTTTTAAACTGTGTTAAGTCATTGTGGTTTTGAAACCTATGAACTGTATCTGAGTGACGTTTAGGGGTGTAGTAAATTTAAGCCCAGAAAGGTATAAAACACCTGCTTATGCTCTGTAAGTTGGGGATCGGCGCTGTCTAAGTACAGCGGGCGGTCTTCCCACGCGTGTCATTAAAATCATCGTTTGACTCCACCCGGCCGGACAAGTGTTGTTATTATGGAAGTTGATTACCTCCTCTATCCCTCCTCAATATTGAACCTTAACAGTAGCCAGGTCGGCTGGGTAATGTAGCCAGGTCGGCTGGGCAATGTAGCCAGGTCGGCTGGGAAATGTAGCCAGGTCGGCAGGGCAATGTAGCCAGGTCGGCTGGGCAATGTAGCCAGGTCGGCTGGGCAATGTAGCCAGCTTGGCTGGGAAATGTAGCCAGGTCGGCTGGGTAATGTAGCCAGGTCGGCTGGGCAATGTAGCCAGGTCGGCTGGGTAATGTAGCCACGTCGGCTGGGCAATGTAGCCAGGTCGGCTGGGAAATGTAGCCAGGTCGGCTGGGTAATGTAGCCAGGTCGGCTGGGCAATGTAGCCAGGTCGGCTGGGAAATGTAGCCAGGTCGGCTGGGAAATGTAGCCAGGTCGGCTGGGAAATGTAGCCAGGTCGGCTGGGCAATGTAGCCAGGTCGGCTGGGCAATGTAGCCAGGTCGGCTGGGAAAAGTAGCCAGGTCGGCTGGGCAATGTAGCCAGGTCGGCTGGGAAATGTAGCCAGGTCGGCAGGGAAATGTAGCCAGGTCTGCTTGGCAATGTAGCCAGGTTGGCTGGGAAATGTAGCCAGGTCCGCTGGGAAATGTAGCCAGGTCGGCTGGGAAATGTAGCCAGGTTGGCTGGGTAATGTAAACAGGTCGGCTGGGAAATGTAGCCAGGTCGGCTGGGTAATGTAAACAGGTCGGCTGGGAAATGTAGTTTGAGCAATTAGAAACTATTTTACTGCTATTGTTAATCATAATCATCATTACCATTGCATTTAGGGTGGCTGTAGCTCAGGTGGTAGAGCAGGTCATCTACTGATCGGAAGGTTGGTGGTTCGATTCCTGGCTTCCCCTAGTCTGCATGCCAAATATCCTTGGGCAAGATACTAACCCCAAATTGCTCTCCGATGCATCCATCGGAGTATGAATGTGTGTGAATGTTATCTAGAAAGCACTTAGAAAGATGTGCTTGGAATAGTTTCTTGCTGTCTCTGCAAACAGAGGAACAGTTTGGTTTTCAAGACGGGAAGTGAAAGTCAGAAGGCTGAAGCATCTGCTGTGGAGATGGAGACAATGTTATTTTTAAACTGTGTTCAATTCAATTCAATTCAATTTTATTTATATAGCGCCAAATCACAACAAATGTCGCCTCAAGGCGCTTCATAGATACAGAGAAAAGCCCAACAATCATATGACCCCCTATGAGCAAGCACTTTGGCGACAGTGGGAAGGAAAAACTCCCTTTTAACAGGAAGAAACCTCCGGCAGAACCAGGCTCAGGGAGGGGCGGCCGTCTGCTGCGACCGGTTGGGGTGAGAGAAGGAAGACAGGATAAAAGACATGCTGTGGAAGAGAGACAGAGATTAATAACAGATATGATTCAATACAGAGATGTCTATTAACACATAGTGAGTGAGAAAGGTGACTGGAAAGGAAAAACTCAATGCATCATGGGAATCCCCCGGCAGCCTACATCTATTGCAGCATAACTAAGGGAGGATTCAGGGTCACCTGGTCCAGCCCTAACTATATGCTTTAGCAAAAAGGAAAGTTTTAAGCCTAATCTTAAAAGTAGAGATAGTGTCTGTCTCCCGAATCCAAACTGGAAGCTGGTTCCACAGAAGAGGGGCCTGAAAACTGAAGGCTCTCCCTCCCATTCTACTTTTAAATACTCTAGGAACAACAAGTAGGCCTGCAGAGTGGGAGCGAAGTGCTCTAATAGGGTGATATGGTACTACAAGGTCATTAAGATAAGATGGGGCCTGATTATTTAAGACCTTGTATGTGAGGAGCAGGATTTTGAATTCAATTCTGGATTTAACAGGAAGCCAATGAAGGGAAGCCAAAACAGGAGAAATATGCTCTCTCTTTCTAGTCCCTGTCAGTACTCTTGCTGCAGCATTTTGGATTAACTGAAGGCTTTTCAGTGAGTTTTTTGGACATCCTGATAATAATGAATTGCAGTAGTCCAGCCTGGAAGTAATAAATGCATGAACTAGTTTTTCAGCATCACTCTGAGACAGGATATTTCTAATTTTAGAGATGTTGCGCAAATGGAAGAACGCAGTCTTACATATTTGTTTAATATGTGCGTTGAAGGACATATCCTGGTCAAAAATGACTCCAAGGTTCCTCACAGTGTTACTGGAGGCCAAGGTAATGCCATCCAGAGTAAGAATCTGGTTAGATACCATATTTCTAAGCTTTTCAGCGCCGAGTACAATGACCTCAGTTTTATCTGAGTTAAGAAGCAGAAAGTTAGTGGCCATCCAAGTCTTTATGTCTTTAAGACATTCCTGCAGTTTAACTAATTGGTGTGTGTTATCTGGCTTTATGGACAGATAGAGCTGGGTGTCATCTGCATAGCAGTGAAAATGTATGCTATGTCTTCTAATGATGCTGCCTAGGGGAAGCATGTATAATGTAAACAGAATTGGTCCTAGCACTGAACCCTGTGGAACTCCATAATTAACCTCAGTGTGTGAAGAGGACTCTCCATTTACATGCACAAATTGGAGTCTATTAGATAGATATGATACAAACCACTGCAGTGCAATACCTGTAATACCTACAGCATGTTCTAATCGCTCTAACAGGATATTATGGTCAACAGTATCGAATGCTGCACTAAGGTCAAGAAGGACAAGCACAGAGATGAGTCCACTGTCAGAGGCCATAAGAAGATCATTTGTAACCTTCACTAAAGCTGTTTCTGTGCTGTGATGAACTCTGAAACCTGACTGAAACTCTTCAAATAAACCATTCCTCTGCAGATGATCTGTTAGCTGTTTGACAACTACTCTTTCAAGGATTTTTGATATGAAAGGAAGGTTGGAGATTGGCCTATAATTAGCTAAGACTGCTGGGTCTAGAGATGGCTTTTTGAGTAAAGGTTTAACTGCAGCCACCTTGAAGGCCTGTGGTACATAGCCGATTATTAGAGATAGGTTGATCATATATAAGATCGAAGAATTAATCAATGGCAGGACTTCTTTGAGCAGTTTTGTAGGAATGGGGTCTAAAAGACACGTTGATGGTTTGGAGGAAGTAATTATTGAAGTTAACTCAGAAAGATCGATTGGAGAAAAAGAGTCTAACTTAACATCAATGGAACTAAGAGTAGCTGTAGATAATATTACATCTGTGGGATGATTATTGGTAATTTTTTCTCTAATGATAAAAATTTTATTTGTGAAGAAGTTCATGAAGTCATCACTAGTTAACGTTAAAGGGATGGTTGGCTCAAAAGAGCTCTGACTTTTTGTCAGCCTGGCTACAGTGCTGAAGAGAAACCTGGGGTTGTTCTTATTTTCTTCAATCAGTGATGAGTAGTAAGCTGTTCTGGCTTTGCGGAGGGCTTTCTTATAAAGCAACAAACTATTTCTCCAGGCTAAATGATGATCCTCTAAATTTGTGACACGCCATTTCCTCTCCAGATTACGAGTCATCTGCTTTAGGGTACGTGTTTGACAATTTTCCACGGGGTCAGGTACTTCTGATTAGAGACCTTAGTTTTCACCGGAGCTACAGTATCCAGAGTCGTACGTAGTGAGGAGGTGAAATTATTAACAAGATAATCGACCTCTGTTGGGGTAGCGTTCAGATAGCTGCTCTGCTCTGTGTTGGTACAGGGCATTGACGATGATAACAGTGGCTGGATTATATTCTTAAACTTAGTTACAGCGCTTTCAGAAATACATCTACTTTGATAAAGTCCACTCTCCACTGCTGCGTAATCAATTATTGTAAATGTAAATGTTATCAAGAAATGATCAGACAGGAGAGGGTTTTCAGGAAACACTGTTAAATGTTCAGTTTCTATGCCATATGTTAAAACAAGATCTAGAGTGTGATTAAAGTGGTGGGTGGGTTCTTTTACATTTTGAGAGAAACCAATTGAGTCTAACAACAGATTAAATGCCATGTTGAGGCTGTCATTTTTAGCATCAACATGGATGTTAAAATCACCCACAATAATTATTTTATCTGAGCTCAGAACTAAATTAGATATAAAGTCTGAGAAATCAGACAGAAACTCTGTGTAAGGCCCAGGTGGACGATAGATGATAACAAGTAAGACTGGTTTCTGAGTTTCACAGCTGGGGTGGACAATGTTAAGCATCAGGCTTTCAAATGAATTAAAAGTCTGTCTTGGTCTTTCATTAATTAATAGACTGGTGTGAAAAATTGCTGCCAAACCGCCCCCTCGACCTGTGCTTCGAGATTTCTGGTAGTTAGAATGACTCGGGGGTGTTGATTCATTTAAACTAACATAATCATCCTGCTGCAACCAGGTTTCTGTAAGGCAGAGTAAATCAATTTGTTGATCAATTATTAAGTCATGTACTAACAGAGACTTGGAGGAGAGAGACCTAATATTTAATAATCCACATTTCACTGTTTTACTCTTTGGTTCAGATGTGGATACTGTATTGTTCTTTCTTTGTAAATGTTTAAGTTGTTTGTTGCTGGTTTTTAGTTTGTTTTTTGTTTTTTTGGAAGCAGACACAGTCTCTATGGAGATGGGTTTTTGGGGGGGGTAGCAGGAGGAGAGAAGCTGCAGAGAGGCGTGTAAGACTGCAACTCTGCTTCCTGGTCCCAACTCTGGATAGTCATGTTTTGAGGGGTTTAATAAATTTGTCGATATTTCTAGAAATGAGAGCTGCTCCATCCAAAGTGGGATGGATGCCATCTCTCCTAACAAGACCAGGTTTCCTCCAGAAGGTTTGCCAATTATCTATGAAGCCCACATCATTTCTGGGACACCACTCAGACAGCCAGCAATTTAAGGAGAACATGCGGCTAAACATGTCACTCCTGGTCTGATTGGGGAGGGGACCAGAGAAAACTACAGAGTCCGACATTGTTTTGGCAAAGTTACACACCGATTCAATATTGATTTTAGTGACCTCCGATTGGCGTAACCGGGTGTCATTACTGCCGACGTGAATTATGATTTTACTGAATTTACGTTTACCCTTAGCCAGCAGTTTTAAATTTCCTTCAATGTCGCCTGCTCTGGCCCCTGGAAGACAATTGACTATGGTTGCCGGTGTCTCTAGCTTCACATGTCTGAGAACAGAATCACCAATTACCAGAGTTTGACCCCCAGCGGGTGTGTCACCGAGTGGGGAAAAACGGTTAGACACATGAACGGGTTGGTGGTGTACCTGGGGCTTCTGTTTAGGACTATGCTTCCTCCTCACCGTTACCCAGCCGTCTTTCCCCAGCTGCTTGGGACCTGCCGGGGAACAGCTAGCGGGGCCTACGCTATCTTCGGCTGCACCAGCTACAGGGGCCTGGCTAGCTAAGGGTGAGAGAAGGGTGCAAAGCCGAGTCTCCAGATCAGTAATCCTGGCCTCCAGAGCTGCAAATATGCTACATTTGTTACAGATATCATTACTGCTAAAGGAGGCCGAGGAGTAACTAAACATCTGACACAATGAGCAAGAAAGTGCAGAAGGGACAGGTGAAGTAGCCATGGTGCTAACGGGTCGGCTACGAGCTAAGCTAGCGAAACAGTACAGAGACAGTGAGTGAATACTTTGGCTATAAATTAGGTAGTGAGTACACAGAAAGTGTGCTTCGGATGAAGCACGTGAAGATTATACTGTGAAAAAAAGAATGTATTTAAAAGTTGTTAATTAAACTGCTAAGCAAATAAGCTACTCAGAAACACCACTGTGTTTGAGCAGGAACAGGAAGCGATACTATACCACAGAGCGAGCGAACACCAAGTGGCAATGTTAAGTCATTGTGGTTTTGAAACCTATAAACTGTATCTGAGTGACGTTTAGGGGTGTAGTAAATTTAAGCCCAGAAAGGTATAAAACACCTGCTTATGCTCTGTAAGTTGGGCATCGGCGCTGTCTACGTACAGCGGGCGGTCTTCCCACGCGTGTCATTAAAATCATCGTTTGACTCCACCCGGCCGGACCAGTGTTGTTATTATGGAAGTTGATTACCTGCTCTATCCCTCCTCAATATTGAACCTTAACAGTAGCCAGGTCGGCTGGGTAATGTAGCCAGGTCGGCTGGGCAATGTAGCCAGGTCGGCTGGGCAATGTAGCCAGTTTGGCTGGGAAATGTAGCCAGGTCGGCTGAGCAATGTAGCCAGGTCGGCTAGGCAATGTAGCCAGGTCGGCTGGGAAATGTAGCCAGGTCGGCTGGGCAATGTAGCCAGGTCGGCAGGGAAATGTAGCCAGGTCGGCTGGGTAATGTAGCCAGGTCGGCTGGGAAATGTAGCCAGGTCGGCTGGGAAATGTAGCCAAGTCGGCTGGGTAATGTAGCCAGGTCGGCTGGGAAATGTAGCCAGGTCGGCTGGGCAATGTAGCAAGGTCGGCTGGGTAATGTAGCCAGGTCGGCTGGGTAATGTAGCCAGGTCGGCTGGTTAATGTAGCCAGGTCGGCTGGTTAATGTAGCCAGGTCGGCTGGGCAATGTAGCCAGGTCGGCTGGGCAATGTAGCCAGGTCGGCTGGGAAATGTAGCCAGGTCGGCTGGGCAATGTAGCCAGGTCGGCTGGATAATGTAGCCATGTCGGCTGTGTAATGTAGCCATTTCGGCTGGGAAATGTAGTTTGAGCAATTAGAAATTATTTTACTGCTATTGTTAATCATAATCATCATTACCATTGCATTAATAATACAATCTGTAGTATTGATATTGTTTTCAGATGTTTAAACATATTGGTACCCGATTAGCCTTTACTACAGGTGCAGTTATAACCACTCTAAACTGTTGAGTTGAATCTATAATCCTAAATGCTTTTGAATGCTTGTTATAATCTGAAATGTGTATGTGCTGGCCTTCTGTCTGGTGGAAAAGGTTACAAGTTGAAACTGAGTGCAGTTAATGATGACACACAAACACACAGTAGACTTTATCTCATTCATAGGTGAGAGGTTAATCATGTTTGCCTGTAACTCTAAAATTGTCTCTGTAAAAGAGGAATAGTTTCTTGCTGTCTCTGCAAACAGAGGAACAGTTTGGTTTTCCAGACGGGAAGTGAAAGTCAGAAGGCTGAAGCATCTGCTGTGGAGATGGAGACAATGTTATTCTTAAACTGTGTTAAGTCATTGTGGTTTTGAAATCTATGAACTGTATCAGAGTGACGTTTAGGGGTGTAGTAAATTTAAGCCCAGAAAGGTATAAAACACCTGCTTATACTCTGTAAGTTGGGGATCGGCGCTGTTTGCGTACAGCGGGCGGTCTTCCCACGCGTGTCATTAAAATCATCGTTTGACTCCACCTGGCCGGACAAGTGTTGTTATTATGGAAGTTGATTACCTCCTCTATCCCTCCTCAATATTAAACCTTAACAGTAGCCAGGTCGGCTGGGTAATGTAGCCAGGTCGGCTGGGCAATGTAGCCAGTTCGGCTGGGCAATGTAGCCAGGTCGGCTGGGAAATGTAGCCAGGTCGGCTGGGCAATGTAGCCAGGTCGGCTGGGTAATGTAGCCAGGTCGGCTGGGCAATGGAGCCAGGTCGGCTGGGAAATATAGCCAGGTCGGCTGGGTAATGTAGCCAGGTCGGCTGGGCAATGGAGCCATGTCGGCTGGGTAATGTAGCCAGGTCGGCTGGGAAATGTAGCCAGGTCGGCTGGGCAATGTAGCCAGGTCGGCTGGGAAATGTAGCCAGGTCGGCTGGGCAATGTAGCCAGGTCGGCTGGGAAATGTAGCCAGGTCGGCAGGGTAATGTAGCCAGGTCGGCTGGGCAATGTAGCCAGGTCGGCTGGGCAATGTAGCCAGGTCGGCTGGGAAATGTAGCCAGGTCGGCTGGGCAATGTAGCCAGGTCGGCTGGGCAATGTAGCCAGGTCGGCTGGGCAATGTAGCCAGGTCGGCTGGGAAAAGTAGCCAGGTCGGCTGTGCAATGTAGCCAGGTCGGCTGGGAAATGTAGCCAGGTCGGCAGGGAAATGTAGCCATGTCTGCTTGGCAATGTAGCCAGGTTGGCTGGGAAATGTAGCCAGGTCGGCTGGGAAATGTAGCCAGGTCGGCTGGGCAATGTAGCCAGGTCTGCTGGGCAATGTAGCCAGGTCGGCTGGGAAATGTAGCCAGGTCGGCAGGGAAATGTAGCCATGTCTGCTTGGCAATGTAGCCAGGTTGGCTGGGAAATGTAGCCAGGTTGGCTGGGAAATGTAGCCAGGTCGGCTGGGCAATGTAGCCAGGTCGGCTGGGTAATGTAAACAGGTCGGCTGGGAAATGTAGTGTGAGCAATTAGAAATTATTTTACTGCTATTGTTAACCATAATCATCATTACCATTGCATTAATAATACAATCTGCAGTATTGATATTGTATTCAGATGTTTAAACATATTGGTACCCGATTAGCCTTTACTACAGGTGCAGTTATAACCACTCTAAACTGTTGAGTTGAATCTATAATCCTAATTGCTTTTGAATGCTTGCTATAATCTGAAATGTGTATGTGCTGGCCTTCTGTCTGGTGGAAAAGGTTACAAGTTGAAAATAAGTGCAGTTCATGATGACACACAAACACACAGTAGACCTTATCTCATTTATAGGTGAGAGGTTAATCATGTTTGCCTGTAACTCTAAAATTGTCTCTGTAAAAGAGGAATAGTTTCTTGCTGTCTCTGCAAACAGAGGAACAGTTTGGTTTTCCAGAAGGGAAGTGAAAGTCAGAAGGCTGAAGCATCTGCTGTGGAGATGGAGACAATGTTATTTTTAAACTGTGTTAAGTCATTGTGATATTGAAACCTATGAACTGTATCTGAGTGACGTTTAGGGGTGTAGTAAATTTAAGCCCAGAAAGGTATAAAACACCTGCTAATGCTCTGTAAGTTGGGGATCGGCGCTGTCTGCGTACAGCGGGCCGTCTTTCCACGCGTGTCATTAAAATCATCGTTTGACTCCACCCGGCCGGACCAGTGCTGTTATTATGGAAGTTGATTACCTCCTCTATCCCTCCTCAATATTGAACCTTAACAGTAGCCAGGTCGGCTGGGAAATGTAGCCAGGTCGGCTGGGAAATATAGCCAGGTCGGCTGGGCAATGTAGCCAGGTCTGCTGGGTAATGTAGCCAGGTCGGCTGGGTAATGTAGCCAGGTCGGCTGGGAAATGTAGCCAGGTCGGCTGGGCAATGTAGCCAGGTCGGCTGGGCAATGTAGCCAGGTCGGCTGGGAAATGTAGCCAGGTCGGCTGGGAAATGTAGCCAGGTCGGCTGGGAAATGTAGCCAGGTCGGCTGGGCAATGTAGCCAGGTCTGCTGGGCAATGTAGCCAGGTCGGCTGGGTAATGTAGCCAGGTCGGCTGGGAAATGTAGCCAGGTCGGCTGGGCAATGTAGCCAGGTCGGCTGGGAAATGTAGCCAGGTCGGCTGGGAAATGTAGCCAGGTCGGCAGGGCAATGTAGCCAGGTCGGCTGGGAAATGTAGCCAGGTCGGCTGGGAAATGTAGCCAAGTCGGCTGGGTAATGTAGCCAGGTCGGCTGGGAAATGTAGCCAGGTCGGCTGGGAAATGTAGACAGGTCGGCTGGGTAATGTAGCCAGGTCGGCTGGGTAATGTAGCCAGGTCGGCTGGATAATGTAGCCATGTCGGCTGTGTAATGTAGCCATTTCGGCTGGGAAATGTAGTTTGAGCAATTAGAAATTATTTTACTGCTATTGTTAATCATAATCATCATTACCATTGCATTAATAATACAATCTGCAGTATTGATATTGTATTCAGATGTTTAAACATATTGGTACCCGATTAGCCTTTACTACAGGTGCATTTATAACCACTCTAAACTGATGAGTTGAATCTATAATCCTAAATGCTTTTGAATGCTTGTTATAATCTGAAATGTGCATGTGCTGGCCTTCTGTCTGGTGGAAAAGGTTACAAGTTGAACATGAGTGCAGTTCATGATGACACACAAACACACAGTAGACCTTATCTCATTTATAGGTGAGAGGTTAATCATGTTTGCCTCTAACTCTAAAATTGTCTCTGTAAAAGAGGAATAGTTTCTTGCTGTCTGTGCAAACAGAGGAACAGTTTGGTTTTCAAGACGGGAAGTGAAAGTCAGAAGGCTGAAGCGTCTGCTGTGGAGATGGAGACAATGTTATTTTTAAACTGTGTTAAGTCATTGTGGTTTTGAAACCTATGAACTGTATCTGAGTGACGTTTAGGGGTGTAGTAAATTTAAGCCCAGAAAGGTATAAAACACCTGCTAATGCTCTGTAAGTTGGGGATCGGCGCTGTCTGCGTACAGCGGGCGGTCTTTCCACACGTGTCATTAAAATCATCGTTTGACTCCACCCGGCCGGACCAGTGTTGTTATTATGGAAGTTGATTACCTCCTCTATCCCTCCTCAATATTGAACCTTAACAGTAGCCAGGTCGACTGGGAAATGTAGCCAGGTCGGCTGGGCAATGTAGCCAGGTCGGCTGGGTAATGTAGCCAGGTCGGCTGGGAAATGTAGCCAGGTCGGCTGGGCAATGTAGCCAGGTCGGCTGGGCAATGTAGCCAGGTCGGCTGGGAAATGTAGCCAGGTCGGCTGGGAAATGTAGCCAGGTCGGCTGGGAAATGTAGACAGGTCGGCTGGGTAATGTAGCCAGGTCGGCTGGGCAATGTAGCCAGGTCGGCTGGATAATGTAGCCATGTCGGCTGTGTAATGTAGCCATTTCGGCTGGGAAATGTAGTTTGAGCAATTAGAAATTATTTTACTCATATTGTTAATCATAATCATCATTACCATTGCATTAATAATACAATCTGCAGTATTGATATTGTATTCAGATGTTTAAACATATTGGTACCCGATTAGCCTTTACTACAGGTGCAGTTATAACCACTCTTAACTGTTTAGTCGAATCTATAATCCTAAATGCTTTTGAATGCTTGTTATAATCTGAAATGTGTATGTGCTTGCCTTCTGTCTGTTGGAAAAGGTTACAAGTTGAAACTGAGTGCAGTTAATGATGACACACAAACACACAGTAGACTTTATCTCATTCATAGGTGAGAGGTTAATCATGTTTGCCTGTAACTCTAAAATTGTCTCTGTAAAAGAGGAATAGTTTCTTGCTGTCTCTGTAAACAGAGGAACAGTTTGGTTTTCCAGACGGGAAGTGAAAGTCAGAAGGCTGAAGCATCTTCTGTGGAGATGGAGACAATGTTATTTTTAAACTGTGTTAAGTCATTGTGGTTTTGAAATCTATGAACTGTATCTGAGTGACGTTTAGGGGTGTAGTAAATTTAAGCCCAGAAAGGTATAAGACACCTGCTTATGCTCTGTAAGTTGGGGATCGGCGCTGTCTGCGTACGGCGGGCGGACTTCCCACGCGTGTCATTAAAATCATCGTTTGACTCCACCCGGCCGGACAAGTGTTGTTATTATGGAACTTGATTACCTCCTCTATCCCTCCTCAATATTGAACCTTAACAGTAGCCAGGTCGGCTGGGTAATGTAGCCAGGTCGGCTGGGTAATGTAGCTATGGAGCCCCCAGTGTGATTTTGAGAATAAGGAGGTATGTCGTCGACCGACTGACACAGAACACAGTGATCGTGAGAGCGAAAAACATAATAGTTTTTATTTCCACATAGTATGCGTAACACACATGATACAGAATGAATGGTGATAACACAATTGCCATACTTTCAAGCAAGGTGCTCCTGTAGTGAGCCTATATTATGTTACATTTGCAAAATAATTAGACCGCCAGGATGAACGCCAACACGCTCATGGAGGCTATCACACCGGAGCCTCGTGTGGATAGTGGAGAACATGAATGTGCACCATCTCCGTGCTTTGTGGACTCGCCGTGTCCTGCGGTTGTGGGGTTGACATGGCGTGGGATCTCCGTTGAGACTGTGTGGTTGACATGACGCGGGACCTCAGTGGGTTCTCCGTGCTTTGCGGACTCGCTGTGTCCTGCGGTATTGGGGTTGAAATGGCTCGGGATCTCTGTTGAGACTGTGAGTTCTCCGTGCATAGTGAACTCGCCGTGTCCTGCGTTTGTGGGGTTGAAATGGCGCGGGATCTCTGTTGAGACTGTGAGTTCTCTGTGCATAGTGGACTCGCTGTGTTCTGTGACTGTGAGGGCGACAAGGCATTCGAACTCTGTGCGGTCTCTGGTTTTACCTGTCCAAACCATACACGCGTACAACCCTGTGTCAGCCACACTGACGTTCCTTACAATCACAGAAACGTTTCCGTTGTCCATAGATGGGTCGATCAGCCGCACTCTGCCGTGGAAGTCTGCGTGTTGCTCGGTCTCCTGAGAACCCTTATTCCAAACGAAAAACACATAACTGTCATCGGTGTATCCTTCCTTTGTCCACAATGCGACCAGGTTGTTGTTGGTACGCCTCAGACTCTCACAGTGAAGAGCGACATCTTGTCCGCTCGTCGCGCTTACGTGTTTGGGATCTAATGGCAAGAAAACACATTCGAGTAGTCACACAGAGGGGTACGATCAAAAAGTGACAACCTTACTTTGGGCGTACAATGGACAGTGTTCAAGCAAAGCAAGGGCAAGAGTGTGGAATACAGGCCATTGCACCTAAACGTTGCAAGTGACTACATACCTGTTGTGTTGAGAGCCTTAGCTAGGGACAAGGCACACAGCAACATCCAAGAGCACGAAAGGCGTAACGTTGTCATATCGTTAGCTGTCGATTCACCGAGCACACTTGTGGTTATTATTAACGTGTGATACTTGTGGCTCCCATTAATGTCTGTGCCATTCAGACTATAAGACTCTTAATAAAACACTTCCCCCCGACCCCGAACTAGGTAGGTTGGCTCCCCGACCTACAGTCAGACACACAAGCAAAAACCACACAACAAGACCGACCGATGTGCTCAACGAGCGTTTATTTGGATGTCACATATGAATTAGGCAGTGTAGTTTCTATACTGTGCAACAACAAAAGGTTCACATAGTCTATCGTTCACCTGTAATACACTTCGCCCTGCACCCGGACCATTTCCCCCGCTTGTTGTAACTCTTCTCTGGTGTGACACAACAAAAGGAAAGCTGAAATCATGTCGTCTCTCGTGTACTGACCGGCCACGGACCTTTTGCCGCCCGTGCTCACGACATCCAAGCCCTTCTGTGACGTTGTTATGGTGACCATGGACATTTCCTCTCTCAGTTTACCCAGTAGCAACTTGCCCTGCGCCGCGTGCATTTTGTCTGTCAACCTGTGATCCGGTAACGATATCACATCGTGCGACTCCAGCACGCTCGCGGTGATAGCTGTGGGGAGATTGCCACGCCTGCAAGATTGCTTGTACATGCCCACGTTCATAGTTGAACCCATTCGGTTGCTGGAACCCGCACCCTTGGTGTAGCCCATAGTCATTTCTACAGCGTGGGTCTTCTTCGTGGCCTCGGAAAGCACGGCCCAGCCTAGAGACATCACTGTGTCGCAGTAACAAAGCGCACCCTTGCATATGCCGGAGACCGCGCTGAGCACCATGTCGAGTTTGGTCTTGGCGCTGACATGTTTCCCGAGCATGTATTTGTTGTTGACGTGAGACCATTTGTTGTAGAATTTGATCAAAGACCCCGAACCCAACAGCGATTGTTCCATCAGGTTTTTCACGTCCACGAGTGCGTTGACGTACGTGTTTTGTTCGAATACTATAACCACAGGAACTTCCTTCCACATGACTCTGGGCATGAGCACCTTCAATAGCCTGACGTGAGCACACAGCAGAGCCGAGTACACGCGAGTCACTTGATCCAGGTCCGCTATTTCCAACTCCTCTAAGCCCACCACCTGTAAGGGCAAAAAGGACAGCGACACACATCATAGATTGCGGACACAATGTTTTGCGATACGTGTGAGATGTGCAGAAGAGACATCCGCCAGTTGCTCGCCGCTCCGTGGGACTATGTGATATTGCACTACGAATTCATGATCGTGTTCACCGCCTACCGCCGCAACATAACGTTCTACTCTAACATGGACCTGGGACAACTGAAGACCATGTATTCTCAACTGGTCTCGTACTCCCCCGCCAGGATCCTAGTGATCGACAAATTGGCATCTACGTACAAGGCGCAGCACCACCACGCCGCCGAGCTCGTCAGGCCCACCGTGCCTTGTACACTGTCGGACGTTATAACCCTGGCGTTGGGCAACAGCGTGCCTAAGCGGTTCATACACGTTTGTATAGCCCAATGTAATTTTCTCAGTTACGACACTATGACGTTGGCGTCTTTCGCGTCCGTGGAAGGCATCCGCGGTGGTGCTCTGAGATACATGGCTGTGTTACAAAGTCAGGGTGAGTGGGGGCGATGCGATCTACACGTAATCATTTCCACCGCCATCACGGGGTGGATGATGAGATTGGCAGGTTTAGAGTGTACGTGCGGAACGTGGGCTCAGGTGATGGACATGGTGTCATGCTCTACTGCGGACACTGAAACCTCGTTGACGTTACAATCAGAGTCCAGGGTGACCGCTTACATTTATACACTGCTAGACCTCCACGCGGACGACTTGCCTGGAGACACACAGGGAAACTCGCAACGACAACGGGCTGCGGTGGATTACGACTACGAGTTTGACGAATTGCTTGTGTCGGGCTTGTCGGCAGACGACCGCACTCACCACCAATTGTCCACCGCTTAGCTCCACGGCGCAGCACACTCTGGTGCAGGACTTGGAGCCTCCGCCGAACATCGGGTCCATGCATATGTAGGCCCTGGCCACGCTACTCTGGACCATGCGTTCCAACTCTACGCAGTTGCTGGATAGGAACTTGTTTATGACACAAGCCTCGAACGGAGTAGTTGTGTCGCACTTGGTGTCCGAAGAGGACGTGCTGCTGCTACCCGTCACCTCGCTCTCGAAGCCCCTAGGCACAATTATGTTCATCGGTTGCTTCAGATGGTTGTCTATGGTGTTATTGACGTGACTGGTGATGTGCACTTGTTTGCTTCCCCTGAACGCTATATTGGGGAGAACGGCTAGTAGCACTTTGGAGCTGACAAATCCCACCTCGTCTACCAAGATCAGATCGGCGCTCTGGCCCCTACTCGCCTGTAACAAAAGCACAAAAACACGGACAAAGTGCGATCAGAACCAACTGCGCGTCATCGCAATCGCGGCGAACGTGCATGCAACGGTCACAGAGGAATTGTGACACAAGACAGAAAAAAAAAGGACAGGAAAAGAAGGGCACACATGCAAAAGACGGCGATGGGATCGGGGGACCCGGGTGCGAAACTCTACCACTACCACACTACCTGTGGGGTTAATAGATGATCCCCAGTGGGTGAGCTATTGCGTCGAAAACGCATGCACGTTTAGCAGCAGCGAGGCCCTAGGACACGTGTGTCGCGATCACTGTAGTAGACACGTGTGCTCCGGCCCGGGGTGTACCTTGGTGCGCGACATGGTGGACTGGACGAAACGTAAGAGGTTACCTCCGCCAGAGTGCCCCGTCGAACAACTGCTGGTGTTCCGCAAACCGCAAGTGGAATTCAGGGCCTCGTACCACATGCCATCCAGGGACCCCAGCCTGGAATTGGGATACGGAGGCCTGGAGTACATGTCCGGACAGAACACATCACCGCCTCGTAACACAGACCTGAACCAGATGATTTTGACGGCTTCGTTGCCGGTGACCATGGCGCTTTTCGCCACGCTATTGACCCGGGACTTTTCCGAAGAGTACCGCCGTGTACATTACGATAGAGGGTCGACCAGCGCCTCTATCGGAATGTTGTGCTCGCTCTGGATGGACATTACCCCGTCCCTTGCCAAAGAGGTAGCGTTTAGGTCTGCCTTTCCACTGGGGTGCTCGAGGGAATATCTGAGTGTTATTCGCGACGCGGCGTTCAGCAACGCCATGGCCGTGTCGACTCTCTTTGATTGCAAAGAGGGTAAAATCAACCGGTTCATGAGAAAACTGGCCGGCAAATACAATGAGAAGCACGCAAGTCGCACCGGGTTCTACACGATGGTGGCCATGGTCTCCCTCTGCCTTTTCCCATATTTAAAGCATCGTGTATTGGGTAATATGTTCGACAACAGAACTCTGGTGATCATGTTCTTTGACAAAGCTATAACTAAGCACAATCAGTGGTCCACTTTATCCACGCACGTGCATCGTCACGCCAACGACACGGCGTTCGCCAAGAGAGTACATCTGACGAACCCGGACAGACAAAAGAGGCTACCCACCGCGGTCAGTGCGATATTGGATACGTACATTTCAAACGCAGTATTACGGCAAGAGATGAACGGCAGCAACCTCGCCAGTGGCAGACGATGCAAAGACCCCAAGCCCACGGACGAGATCACAAAGAAAGGATCCGTCTCCAACCGTGCTACCGAGCGGCAAACCAAAAGGCCGTTGTCGAGAAAACGAAAAGGCCCGTGTTACAGAGGATACTACGAGGACAACACAGATCGAGTTGGACAGAAAGTGACAGTTACGCGTGGGATGCTCGACCTACACACGCCGTATGTTATTCAATTCAATTCAATCTTTATTGGCAGACTTCATGTCCATAAAAACAAGACAGAAACACATGCACAACACCCCCCACCCCCCCCCCCCAACACAAGGTATAAACCATTAAATATATATATGTATATAAATAAGTATATAAAACATTTTTAAAAATCTAAAACCATAATATACATAAAACACAATTACTTAAAATAAATCAATAAATACACAAACACTTTAACCAGTGCTTTCTCAGACTGGATGAGTAACGGGAACCACTCACTGTAAGTGCTAAAATTATACTGTTACTCGAACCATCCAGTCGTTCTCACATGTTATGTAATGTCATGTTATGTTATGATATGAT
The DNA here is from genome assembly GCF_056152115.1 of Neolamprologus brichardi. Classification (NCBI taxonomy): domain Eukaryota; kingdom Metazoa; phylum Chordata; class Actinopteri; order Cichliformes; family Cichlidae; genus Neolamprologus; species Neolamprologus brichardi. Next base: position 31,962,197 of record NC_142116.1, on the reverse strand, counting down.
GTTTACCCGATGTGTGAGCGAGTGAGCAAAAAAATAAAGCATCGTGTCATGAACACAGACTAGTGTCTTCACTTTCTTTGTTGTCTTTATTGTCATCACCATTAGATGTACATACATGTTATACAGTACAACAAACAACAATTCCACCCTTAGACATGCACACAGTATGTACAAATGGGGTGGTATGCAAAACGGCAAATCTGTTTTGCATACCATACCAGCCGACGCTGGCCTTTTCCACTTCACGGTGTTTTGCATTCGCTCGGTCGAAGGTTTGCGCCTCCGTCTCGACTGTCTTGATTCTTCGTACTCGCGCCTAAGGGCTTCGATGTGAACGGCGTGGTCTTCAGCCAGTGCCGCGTTCTGTTTCTCCAACACGTCTCGTTTCCATCTCATGTTCACCAAAACGGTCAGAGTCATGTAGCCGCATTGAATGAGTGTATCGTAACAATGTTCGGGTTCTGACATCGATATCTTGTCAACAAAGTCTTTCTTTAGCGCGATCCCGCAATGCAAGCAGTTCCAGAATGCGTGAGAAGGACATGTAGGCCGAGGCCCAGGGCACTGAGCGTCGATCGCCTGCTGCGGCCGGCGTTCCGCCGGACACTCTAATCCCGACGTGGTCTTGGTCGAACACGTAGATTCCGTTGGCGTCCATCTCGTCGGGCGAGTCCCCCATGCGCACGTGTACATGGTCCAGCTGACGAAGCGTGCAATATGCCGCGATGTGCGAGAATAGCCAGATCAGAGCCGATACCTTTCTGTTATAGTTTGTAGGATTTAGCGTTTTTCGCAATTGCAACTCCAGGGCCGCATCCAGGGTCGACTCGACCATGAGCGCGCGTTTCACTGATAGCACGTTCTTCACCAGCATCGAGGCGCTTTCCACGGGAAAGCCGGACGCTGTCAGGTGTTTGAATAGCACGACTCTGTCGGCCACGCATCCGTACCTGGGGTTGTATCTACGCAGGGGTCCTATCATCGCCATGCACACATACGACAGTAGCTTGTCGTTGTTGCCGGTCGTCGAGACGGACTTTAGATTCATGTGGAGGTCCTCCATTTTCAAGGACACCGCGGTCCTTTCCACGGGTGTCAGTGCGTAGTGGTCCGAGAGCAGCTGCGCTCTCTGTCTGCTTCTGTTCAGCGAGCCGTAAAACCTGTACAGCGACGCGATGGGATAGGCGCTCAGATACCGAGGCGTCTCGAGTACCCGGAGAGTTCGAGTGTGCAAGCAAAGTTGATGGAATATTTCTTTGCCCATCGTCTTCTGTTTAATCATTTCGTCTCGTCTCTTAACACTAGAATTACTGAGCCTTTTTTTCCCTGGTGCAGTCCCTACTACTAGATTTACTAGCCTGCGCAGATTTGCGTAAATTCCCCCCCCCCCGACCCTAACACCTCTTGGCACCCCGCTGAGATTTTCACAGGTCTTCAGCTCCATTGTTCTCCTGCTTTTGTTGTGCAAAGACACCCTCCCCCAACCCCCAACCATGAGAGATTCAGGTCTTTCCTTCCCTGCAAGGCTACTTTCCTTCCTTACCTGCAGCGTACAATACACCATGGTAGTTCTTGTCAATCCTTGTCACTACATTGCATGCCTGCCCATAAACACATATACACAGAGTTGTACATATATTTATATAGCCACACCTTACATATTATGCATAAAGTCTAGTTATATACACACACACACACACATCTATATCTATCTATATCTATATATAGATATATAGATATATATAGATATATGTATATAGATATATAGATATATGTATGTATGTATATATGTATGTATATCTATATGTATATATATATATCTATGTATATAGATGTATATATGTAGATATAGATGTGTGTGTGTGTGTGTGTGTGTGTGTGTGTGTGTGTGTGTATACACACACCAATATTTTTGAATACACGTATCCATATTTATGTTTCCAGATTGTTTGTATAGTGCACTTTCTATACCGTGCTCTTTGTACAGTTTTTATTTAGCTGCTTTTGTCTTGCACTGTCCACTTTTTTGAAATGACAATGCAGATTTTCCACTTGTGGGACAAATAAATGCAGATTTGCTGTGTGTGTGTGTGTGTGTCTGTGTGTGTGTGTGTGTGTGTGTGTGTGTTTGTGTGTGTTTGTGCAACATTGGCATTTGTTTACTCAGATCCAAGGCAGGCCAAACCTCTGTGTTACAACCTACATACAAAAGACACACATTCACAATATATGGATACACAAGTCTGTTTTATTTCAAAGTGTTTCAGACTTTACAGCGTTTGCAGACCCAGTGTCCATCATCCCTGCATTTGGCACAGGTGAATTTCTGACATGTTGCACAGGTAAACCTGCTGCGATTCCTGTTGCAGCTCTCTTGCACCTGGCACTGCGTTGTCTTTACAGTCCCTGGCACAGCAGCTGCAGCAGCTTCAGCAGCCTGCCTCTGTGCTAATATTTCCTTGAGCTGCATGAATCGGCAACGAAGTTGCTGAGCTAGAAGACTCAGAAACAATCTTCTTTTGCCTGTCCACCCTGTACATGCCTTGTACAAAATGTAGGCATTCACCGCTGCCAGGTCCAGCATATTGTAGAAAACCGCTACTGGCCACCTGCATGTTGCTGCTCTTACGGAATACATCCACGCCATTTGGTCCAACACGTCTACACCACACTGTAAAAGCAGAGAGAGAGAGTCATGAGTATATGTTTTTTTCTATAGGCCTGTATAGCACACATCAGAAAACATTGTAGCACTGGTGTAAAATTGTACACACATTCACATACCTTCATGTGGTTATAGTCTGTTATTGTGTTGGGTTTCCTCTTTCTGTCGTCACCGATCATCACGTCTTGGTGCATGGGACTTAGAACACACACAGTCTTGTTTTTTTAGGTGCATAAATTGTCAAGGAGACACCGCCACTTCTAAGCACTGAAGTGCAGAATACCTCTAGCTTTGCAGTATCTTTTGCAAGTTGAGGAAGTTAACGCCGGACTTTATTCACCATGCCCAGTAACGTTGTTTTGCGCTGCAGCAGTCTGTGCGACAGTGACAGTGAAGTAAAGAAATTGTCTGTTGTGACGTTTCTCCCATCATCCAAAAACGGCTCCATCAGTTTCATGACCACGTTCTCTGCCAGCCTCTCTCCCTTCTGACGACTGGGGTCCTTTCCCCAAGTAAGGAGATGCACTGCAGACATATTTGGTGTCCAAATCCGTGGCCATCCAGAACTTGATCCCTAATTTGTCTGGCTTGGTTGCGATATACTGTGGGAATGGACAACAAACCTTGGTAGGGAACAGCTGTTCATCTATGGTCATGTGTTCTCCTGGAGTGAAACTCTTAGCACAGTTCTGACAAACTGACAAATTCCAGTCCAGCTCTGTTCTGCGGGCTTGATGTACCGTACAGTCTCTGATGGTCTGCAGCATTCCCACGTCTAACAGGCAAAGGAAGCTTTGGAGCACACTTGTAATCTTACGTTGTCAGAAGATAAACAAATAGAGAATGGTAAATTTACATGAACTTCACTCTAAATGGGTTTATATAAATATCATATGTAATATGGCAATGAGGTGTGAATGTGTGTCTTTTATATTTGCAGGTCAGTCAATGTGTGGGATATTTTGTATAGATACGGCAGGCATTTCTGAAAGTTGTAACACAGAGGTTTGGCCTGACTTGATTCTGAGCAACTCAGAGTAAACAAATGCAAATGTGCCAGGCCTCAAGGATAATGGGTGGTTTGCACAACAAAAGCTGGAGGAGAAACGAGCTGACGACCTGTGAAAATCTCAGCAGGGGTGATTAACACCTCGGGACTTGCACCAGAAAATAAAAAAGCCAGTAATTCTAGGGGGGTTTGGGTTTAGGGAAGTTACGCAAATTTGCGCAGGTTAGTAAACCTAGTGTTAAGCATCGCTATCTGCTCGACGAACTTGACCGGGTTCGCGACGCGCTCGTCCGCATCTGCCTCGTCGCTTGTCGCGCCTGGTCCCGCGCGTAAGGTATGTGTTCGTGTCTGAGCGTGAAGTGACAACAGGAAATCTGCCTCCTGACTTGCTCCCACGAGTCCATCGTGATCTCGGTTTCAAAATAGCACTCGGGGCACTCTTTGGTATCCACCGACAGTTCTGGCATGAACGGATACCTTAGCATTATTATGAAAAAGCCCTGTAACAGGTCCAGCGTTGCCACGGTCTCCTCTATAGAGCAAGTCACAAAGTCCTGCAGTAAAGCTCTGTAGACGTCCACGGCCGCCGACAACGTGATCGGTTGAGCTTGATCCGATAGCATGAAGTGAGATCTCTCTAGCGCTTTGATCGTCAGCCACAGCGTGTACTCGCCGACTTGTTTATCCGTCGGTTGCTCCGGAGTACGCGCGGAGGACTTGGGTTCGCTGTAGGACGAGGTGAAATCTATCAGCCTGGGGTCGATCGTTCCCGTTATTCTGCCTCGACAGGCCATGTCGTAAAGCTCTAGCGTGGTCAACGGAGCGTTTGAAGCGCACACTCTATCGCCCCCGGAGTCAACTTGTCCGCTATAGACCGTTTCCTCTCCCATTCGGCGAGACACAAAGTAAGGTCCAACCATCTCGGGTCCCACGAACTCGTAGGGTGTTTCACGTCACCTCGTTTGGCGAGATGCGGCCAATGTTGCATCAGTTTGCTGTACAGAGACACGCCGACATGGCATAGGAAATCCGTGGGGCACGGACAGTTGCTGAACCTTGACGTTATACCCCTAGGTAGAGCCACGTTTCTGAATTCAGTCTCTAGCGTTTCGGGTAGCCGCTTGAAGGAGTACGCCACAATTCCCCTTCGCTTAATACGAGGCGTTGTCACCACGACGACACGGTTAATGCCTCTGGCGATTGCTAGGGCTTGCTCGCGACCTCCCGGCGTAACAACTGCGACACTTCTGCACGGGGTGCGGGCCATTGGTGTTATGTGATGGGATACCGCCACGGCGCACAGGGCTAGATTCAGCACATTGTCAGCCGCGGCATCCGAGTGCGCGATCCCACTCTCCTACGCAAACACCGGCGTTAGCCTGCATCCGTACATCAGAACGGTGTACAAGTCGCGCGTCAGAGATCTGTAGTTGTACGGCTTGTAGAACTTGAGAACGATCGCAGTAAATGTAGACTCGGTCCAATTCATCGCCTTTCGCCGTTTCGGCGCCTTGCGATGCGTTGTCACAGTAGAGGGTCTCAACAGCGACATGCAGTCCGGCTTCCCTCTGTTGCCGTGAGAGCTGTACGCTTTTGCGATCCGCGTGCAACACTAGGTTACCAAAGCTGTTCACTGTCTCAGTCGCCACGGCGTTAGCGAGCATCGCTTTCACGTCCGATCTCTCGGCGCACTAGGACGTACAAGATACGATGTAACTGCTTCAGCTGGACTTCAAAACATCCACCCCCGCGGGGAGGGTGTGCGTCCACGGCTTGGTGTCACGCTCGGCTTCTGGTGTAAACACGGTCACGTTACGGGACCTAATCTCACCTAATCTCCAGTTCTTCGTGTACGTTCCCGGATAGCATCACACGAGCCAAGGCGTAAACAAATTCTGCCGCCGAACAAACCTGCGCGTCGGAAAACAACAGAAGGCTAGACTCGACGGCCGTGTTGCTGGTGCCCAAAGGACGCGCGTACCATTCGTTCGAGTGTACTATTGTTACGAGGTGCGCCGCTGGAACCGCGGATCTGTCGCCGAATGCATCCAGCGCGTGGTTCGATACTTTACAGAGACCCGTAGACCACAGCTTTTCGGCAGGACAGGCCATCACACGCGAACACAAGATGTCGAAGCCTCGCCACACGAGCGGGTCTTTGAGCCGAGCCATCTCGGAATGCAACTCGAAGCGACCCAGCGTGCTGTCCCCGGATTGCAACGCCGCCGCCACTCCAAAACGCTCAGGCGGCGCTCCGCACAGCCATCTGATAGCAGCGACACCCGGGGGTCCTTAGGCCCTACGCTGACTAGGCTCTCGGATACAGGATACTCTGTTTCCCAGTCGCGTTCAACACCGCCGTGACCGCAGCGCTTGACAAAAGTCCATTGCGCGCATACGAGCGAAGACCACGCTCTTCGCTCCACACTAGATACGTCCAACGGGTCCCTGTAACCATTCCGCATGAACATCTCGTCGAGGACGGCGTGTTTAGGCCTACGTCTTATGGGGTCTCGTATGACAGTAGGATCTGGCCAGTCGGGTGTCTCGTTTCTCAGTACGTCCGTCCTGTACTGCGAGCTACTGTCCACTATCACCGCAACCGATTCCAAGTGTTGCACCAAAGGACCCTCGCCTCTGAGGTAGAACAACGGCGACTCCGAGGCGAACGCTATGGTGTGGCCGTCCACAACAGTTATACCCGGGAACCGCTTGACATCTGAGGACGTCGTCGTCAGTCGCAGAAAACGCCACGCGCCCAAGCTAGTGGTGACTTTCCCTGGGAAAGCGTCGACCCGTTCAAATTCAAACACCGGTCCTAGGGTCCTGGAATACGCTGCCCGAAGCAGCTCTTCTTCGTCCCCGCGAGGCAAGGGGACGAAGAAGAGGCTGCAGCCGTTGTAGAATTCCGAGCACAGCAAAGGCGTCGGGTTGCAACATCTCGCGAGTAGCGTGGCCAATCTGTGATCTTGGGCGCATAGGAAAGCGCCCACCGTGTTGGCTCGCAACATGCGAGAGTTTGTCTCATCCGTGCCCCTAGTCCATACCGACGCCCCCCTGTGTCTACTCAGGATTATCAGTCTATACGAGGGAAAGCAGTTGACCCTGCAACTCTGAGCCAAATGACTAAGAAGCGCATACACTGGATGGAGCCGGCCTCTACCGTGCACCACGAATTCGTAATCGAGCACGATGTCCCCTACTTTCATATCGGGCACGCAGGGATGCACCGATCTGTAGAAACACGTCAAACACGCACTCACGTCGAAGTTCCTTTTGGCGCCCACCGTTTCGGTCACCCTGACGTAGTGTCCGAGTAACACGGCCTCGTCCAAACAGGCCTCGTACGCGCAACCACACTCGCCCACGGATCTGTCGGCTCGGGCCACCGCGTGCCGTCCCGGTTGGGACTTACGGGAAAGGTGGCGTTTGTATTCGGCTAGAGGAGACAATAACAGCTCCTCTTCCTCGATCCTGTCGCCGTCCGAGTCCACGGCGACGTCGATCAAAGGGAAGAACACGCCGTCTCCTATGACAGCTTTCTCCTCGCGCATCCCCGGGGGTTTTTGTCTCTTTGCCGCCACGATCCATGACAGCGTCTCTCGTTGACACGCCGACGGACCGTTGCATTCTTCTGTCACTACGTCGAATAGACATTGTTCGTATTTCGCGTGCGCAGACTTGAATAGGCGTACGAGCCTTTGTTCCTCCTAGCCTCTGGCGGTGTCGCTGCATATAGCTTGTTCTATCCTGGACATCGTCACCTCCGGGTCATCCAATGCGGTCCATTGCGCTCGCTCGTAAGGGGATGATGGGGAATAATTTAGTTGGAAGAAGAAACCCGTTTGCTCCATCAACGGAGCCGGTAGGCCGTCGGTGCGACTTGCGTTGAGTTCAATCACACACTGGTCGTCGCTTAACACTGTGTCTTCACCCAGCCATTTGGGTCTTGGAACGACCCCCTTTGTCCGAGGTATGTGCAGCACAGCTCTCCCGCTGCCATGCTTCTTGTGAAAAAACCCACACGCTCTCAATATCTTTACGTTCAAAACACCCAATGTACGCACACCAACAGTCACACGTGCAAAGCACTTGCTGTCATCCACACCGTGACCAAATAACACACAGTGTCCCGTCGGAATCATGTGCGATCCAAATCTCAGCTTTGTTGTTGTCGAAGGGAGAACGCGATCGGACGCTCTGTCCTCATCGCGATCCGTTGCCCCCTGAGCGTGTTCGGCCGTTATGGCAGCAGCAGCAGTAGCAGCAGCAGCAGCAGCAGCAGCAGCAGCAGCAGCAGCAGCAGTAGTAGTAGTAGTAGTAGTAGTAGCAGCAGCAGCGTCTCCGTTTTCTTTGCCTTTAAAGTACAGTGCTTCTTGTGCGTCGAGTAAACCTTGCTCTATGTCAGGTGCCATTGGTCTTTCGGTACCCGGCACATGCAGTCTCACGGTCGAAACCAAAGGCCTGGGGTTAGCGGATAGCATCTTGCGTAGTTTCATCAAGCTCCCGTGCGATTCCACCCTTAGTTCAAACGTACTGTCGGTAGGCAGGACAAACGAGTTGGATAACGACAGATAAGTCGCCATGATAACTTTAGCTTCATCTAACTCTACATTCCAGGCAAAGAGAAGACCGGTCGGAGTGTTTGACAACTCTGTGTTGTCGTTCAGAGTCAGGCTTCTGAACGCAAGAATGGAATACATGATAGCAATGCAACTGGGAATCTCCAATCGTTTCTGGGTTATAATTGACATAGAGCCGGGCAACAGGCACACCGCGTGGTCAAACGCATAACCGCAAAACCCACGGCGTGTTGTTGGTGCTACACGATTGGAAGGTGTAGCTGGGAACACGCGCAACGTTGCCACTTTAGCCGATGCGCCGTTTGTACACGTGGGAGCGTCACCGCTCATCTGTGCGGTGGATATAGCAAGCGGAGGCACGCCCGTGACTCCTCTGCGTATCACAAACGAAGAGTAATTGCACGAAAACCCTTCCGTTACACAACCCTCGGGTACGACGGAATGAGGGCAGTCTGCGGTCCGGTTTGTTTCCAAACAAGATCGACGTGCCCTATGTTTGGCTTAACTAGGGTCTTGTCGGCAGCCCGCAACAGTTGTATGCTTCTCAGGTCCAAATCTCGTACTCCTTCTGGTATGTTGCACCGCAGCATGAAAGCGCACCCGAGCTCTGGATCGCCTAGGGCCAAAGCGCACAATGTCCGAATTGTATCGGTTCGACAAGAGCTGTCAAACACCAAACACACCGACGTGTTCCACGAAGCCACCATCATATACAGGCACACGCCGTCTGCGGTGTATACGAACTCAGAATCCATTTCCAATCCACGTATGTCTTTTTCCTTCACTGTGAAATACGCATCCCACGAGATACCGACAGACGGCTCGTGAAGGGACCGATGTGAGCCGTCACATAGGACCAGAGACAAAACCGCTCGATCGGCACGCTTCACAAACGCCGCATTGTCAAACAGGACTATGCTCTCCTCAAAACGAGCGCATTCTTCACGACACATAATTCTCTGGTTTCGTAAGGATCCGCAAAGTTGTGAAGTTGCACAATGCGCCCGCGGTCATCCGCCACGGTGCGGGTGCTGCGGGACGTTCTCGCTTCTTACAGCAGCAATCCGTCGCTAGAGAGCACGGAGCTAGACGAGCGTATGTGTTTGCTCACATAGTCATCGTATAACATTCTGCATCTAGTTAGAAACCTCACCATCCAGATGGGATCTAGCTTAGGGAACACGGTGTTATTTGGTCCAAACAAATGTGACAACTCTTCGTCGACAAGCTGTAGCTTGCCTCGCTTTATGTACACATATGTTATGTATTTATCATGCATACGATGCGGCCGTTAGTGGGGTCTGCCGTTGAACAATCACAGAGTTGTGTTTCTCAATTTTGATGACAGCGACAGTGACGTAACCATGACCATTTCGCCATCCGAACTGCATCATCAGCCGGACACAAGTGTGGATCGGGACGTTGAGATCTTGTGGCAGCCTGCTAAGTGGCCACCATCCGATTTACATAACACCTCTAGCTACCACAGAGAGCGCAAGTCAAACGACGAAGTACCGTGTCAGCGGTGTAAGGCCTACGATGCTCACTGCAAGTCGTCGGCCGAAAAGTACAAGAGGACGTTAGACAACTACACGAAAACCGTATCAGAACTGATGGCGGGTTTCAAGAAAGTGTTGGAGCGATACCCCGAGCTCAAAGTAGACTGCAGCGATGAGCGTCTGTACTACATGGTGCAAGCGGCCTTAGGTCGCAATAACCTAGTTTGAGAAATGGTACGCTTATCCGCGACGAGAGCAGCCTGCGCGCCAACGTCCTACGGCGAGTCTACGACGCGTGACATCGCCGCGGTGCACGATGCCCTGAACATCTGCTACAACGACGCAGATGCGCTCAGGTTGATATTAGACAGATACGCTGATCTGTATGTGCGATACATACAAGTTTGGCGCGAAATGTGCGCCAAGGTGTCCAAAGACATCACGGTGATGGAACTGTTGAATTACACTTAGGGAAGACCCGGTGTTGAACACGGAGAACCCTGGTGTGAAGCCAGAGCGTACATACGCCGCATAATCGACAGGTCGAAGCGCCTGGCGCCGCGCTCTGTGGCTGATTACTGCGCTGAGAAACTGAACGCTCTGAACCTCAAAGTGGCACGCGTTCCCCGGGACCAGGGTGTTCACAAAGAGGATCTCGAAGTACTGCTGGAACACATGCGACAGAGATTGGACCTGGATGCGAAACAATGCGCCTCGGATTCTCACATGTCTGACCTGTACTTGGACGTTCGGAGTGACCTCGCGGTACTAGACACGTTAGTTGGTGTGGGATCGCTCTCTGCCAAGACGCTGTTACACGAGAGGCATTTGCTTATGTGTCAGATACGCAAATTGGTGAAAACTCAGGGTTGTGTTCAGTTCCACTGACCGAAATGCCGCAGTGGAAACGCACCCTGTTAGTGAAAGTGCAAGTGGTATTGGAGGTCACGTTACCGTCATGTACTAATAACCTCCCTGTTGTATATGTGATTGTATAAGGCAATGATATCATGGACAGTCAGTGTGACTACTTGGTGACATGACAGCAGGCCCGTATTGGCACGTGGATCGCAAACACTACAATGATTACTTCTTAGGTCCACTGGGGAATCTTGTGTCATTGGGTGTGATGACGGAGGGCGACAGAGGTGCGATCGTCGAAGCGCTACAGCGCGGACTCGTGCCCTGCTTTGCAGGTCAAGGCGATAGCTCATGCGATCGCCTCTTGAGCTCGACTTTAGCGCTGAGCTTTGCCGCATGCGGGGTCACGGCGCTGTCTCGGTCTCGCCATGCCGTTGCCTCAACTCTTACGTGCGACTTGGTCTGCGTTACTTCGGGAGGACTGTTATACTTCACGGCTTGGTATCTCATGATGTATCTATCGGCTATATACGCTCCCCCGACGTTACGGAGCAAGTTGTTACAGTCGGGGTCCGACGCCGACAAGTGCCTGTGTCGCACGTTTGACATTTCCGATGCGGCCGACTCAGTGGTGGAGTACAGAAGTGGGGAAATCTCAAAGGCCACGCGCTTGGTGTTTCGGGACATGCTCGCCGAACACACCCGCCTAAGACTGGTGCAGCTTTACGTGCCCGAGATGCTGACACAGCTGCCTTACGTACGTCGCACGGCCCTGCTACCGGGAAACGTGAAGATGGCTATAGAAAGCAGAGACCATTGGTTCGCCGAACATCACGGTCGAGCCAGTCGACATGAGGCCGATGCTAATACGGGGCCTAAGTTCGAGTACCTGGGTAACATAGCGTACGGTCTTCACAGTAGCATTAAGCGATTCGCTATTTGTGTACAGTACGGACCACGGTGACACAGAAGAATCGCTCCGTGGCACACTGGAGGACGGTGTCACTACTTTCACGGATGTTGCAGGATCACTCGACGAGGGTCTCGTGTCGACACCAGACAAGCCGATCGACGAGACGACAAATTCAAATAAAACCACCGTTGAGGAGAATACACATCAACCCGATGCTGACGTCGAGGTGGACATGTTGACACTGGCTGTAGCTAACCTTAGTGTGTCCCAGGGCGTCGTACCAAGCCAACACTGTGTATGCAAGGGACTTGTGGTCGACAGCGTCGAGAATCTGGGGTTTGACGAGGAGGACGCGTTCTTGGCGAAGCTGGCCCATGTGAACAAAGAGCTGTACACAGTAAATGACGATCCCGTGATAAACAATCCCTGTATGACAAACATAGGTCAGACATCATACAGTGTGATACAAGCGTTATGGGTGCTCACGACTAAACGGTCTCATGGTGCTAGCGAGCCCAGGACACCAGAAACGCTCGCAGTTATGGTACATTTGATAGTGAAAAGACTCCCAAGTCAACCCAGTACGCTTTCGGTGTGCAACAATATTGTGCAACTGCGTGAAATCTGCGACAAAGAGCGTGAGTTTGTCCCGATAACGGCTATAGTCGGAGGTATGTTTGGGCTGAACATCCAAGTGATCGCGCACGGAAGCGATTACAACGTGTTCAATCCACACTATGTAAACCAGCCCCACGGTGCGTTGTATTTGACCCAGCGCGGTTGGTGTGTCATCAGCGACCAACCTACACCACGGGGATCGATACCCGTGGGTGACACCTTGAAGGAATGTCTTCGCTTGAATGACATTGCAGTGAAACCGGTGAAAGGCGACGGGTACTGCGGATTTCACGCCGCTTCGGTGTTATTGGACCTGGAGCAAGAATGTTTAGTCAAGGCACGAGATATATTGGTACAAAAAATGGCGGCTCATATCTTTGCGGACAGAGCGAACCAAGAATTTACAGTGTACCTTAACGACAATAAAGTCGACTGTGAAAACGCTTTGTGAGATGGCTTTCGGTGGAAGAAGTACATTTCATCTTATTAGCCCACGGGAAAACCTCTCTGTGTATAACAAAGAACTCATACCCTCTGTACAGCGATGAACATGTTTATTTCTACATTAACAATAATCATTTCCAGCCTATTATTAGGGCAACAATGCCCTGAGCGGTCCTTGAATGTACAATACAAAAAAAAAACAAGCACTCGTAGACATACAGCAAATGTAATCTCATGTGTGTATAATAAAGAACCCTTGCCCTCTGTACAGAGATGAACATGTTTAGTTTCACATTGACAATAATAAAATTCACTTGTGGATATATAGTAAATGAAACCCAGTGCAGCAGGGACTAGTTGTGTCACTCATTAAAGCATTAAAGCAAACACACAGGCGCGCACACACATAAATTGGCATTAATATATACATGTACCGGTCAAAGTGAACAGGGAGACAAATCAGCCGTCGTAATAAACACTGTTACATGTGTTCATATAGTCAACACCGCGGTTCAATGCATACGCGTAGCTCTGATTGCTCTCAGTGTCAGGGACGGGCGATGCGGGTCGGGGAGGTTGCTCTGTTTCGAGGGAAGGTGGTGTTTGTGGTAGCGACACGGTATCTGCTCTCTGGCGGGATGCTCATGCTTGTGACACGGCTGGGGTTTGTATAGAACTTGACCCACGGGGGGCTGTTCTTTTGGATGGTCTTGGCGCAGGAAGCTGTCTTCGAGCAGGAGCGGTTTCGTTGGGCTCACGTGCAGGAATCCTCGTTGTGGTCGAAGAATGACGCCGTGTGGTCGAAGAAGGACGCCGTTTATTTTTCGATGGACGTTGTGGGATCAACGTAGGCGGTGGCAGAACCACCCGGCACTGGCGCAATGGGACTGTCAAAGTCCTCTTTTGCGTTCTTGCGCGCGTGGACCTGCGAATTCAGTTTGGACGTGATGTGATCGAGCAGACATGCCAGCAAATCCACTTTGAAGCGCGCGCCATCTCTCCATATCCTACCAGGGTGTAGTCTCAACAAGAGAAACCCGAGTATACTCATTGTCAGGATTTGTGCTTTGATAAGACAAGTGGTGACGTGGTACGCCAGCGTACACTTTTGGCTGTCGGTTCATATTTGCCAATCCGTCCGGACCCCCTAAATTCCACTCGCCCACATGCTCCCCGACAAAGGCCGCGGTGACGCCTGTGTCCGTGAAGGACATCTTCATCAGATGCAATGCGAATGTTCTTGCCACAAACGGGTGTATCTGCAATCGCGTGTGCATGTCCAGTACAAACTCTAATAACTGTACGTCTTCAGAGAAAATCCTGTGGATCAAAAGCCCGGTGATGTTCTGTGCGGTCAGTACGTGCCCCAAGTACAAGGCTTGTGTGCTCTTGATCTCAAGAATGGTATCTATTCTCATGCCGATCGGGAATTCGTTGACGTGCAGACACACGTAGCGAAACCCCCGCTCGGGTGGCTTCGATAGATCTACAGCGTAGTAGACCCTATCGCCGGTCTTACAGTTTATTGTCACCGATGGCATATCCGATGGTGTGTAGGTGAATTCGTTTGGACGGGTAAACTTTCTCGTGAGTCTAGAACATGTGTATATGCCCATCATGTAGTTCGAGTCGATATCCTCGACAGCTGTTCTGCAAACACCGGACGCCTCCTGGTCGTTGGCATCACAACCGTGCTCGCAAGCGACTCTCTCTAAGCCTACGGTGGGGTTGGTTTGAGGCGTGTCGGGGATCTGTCTTCACATCAGCCTAGTGGCATAGCCTTTGTGTTTCTGGATCTCGAAGGCTGTCATGTACGTCATTGTAAAGTAGGGGGAGTGTGTCGTCCCGTAGCGTGCATCGTTTAGGTCGTTGTACATCACTCCGTTAGACCTCCATTTCGACACTTTACCTACAAACTTCAAATCGGCTTTGGTTGCAACACGCAGTACTTCTGGCTCGTCCGATGTGTTCGTTTGAGTACAGGACACTGTCAGGCCGTTCCATTGTTGACGTGTCGACTGTCGGCAGTGGACTTTGTCGGGCGCGCTGCTCTGTTAGCCTACCCGGCTGCCGTGCACTGTCGCCGCTCACAGGGCTGTCGAGTCGGATGTCATGCGCGGACCGGGTGGGCTGGTCGCCACAGCTTGGACCCGCTGGTGTGTCACCACAATCAGCCACCGCTTGCCTCTTGCGTTTGTCTGTGTTACTCAAAGCCAATATGTCACAGTCTTCACCATTACTGACATGTATTTTGTCGGCCGCTACGTTGGGAAACAAGCCAGAGATCGTGGTGTCGACATCGAAAGAGGTTACCTCGTAGGGTAACCTCGGAGAAGTCTGCCTCCGAGGGGTCTACCTCCTCAGCGTCTACCTCTATGTTCAGACTTGGAGCCACGATGTCGTAGGAATAATTTGTGGCGTTGTGCATCAGCGCGCAAGCGTCTATAGTATCGAGATCCTCGATGGTTGCCATCAAAGTATTGTTTCCTGACACGCACACCACGTCCGAGCCGTGTGCGTGCGATTCTACTCAGGGATCGGCTCTGTGCACAAGCTGCACTCCGGTGCTGACCCTAATGGAACTGCTGGCTAAGAACCCCAAGCCCCTGATGGCGTCTCTCGCAGAGAGAGCAATACCGGGCAGGGCCCTCATTCGACACACGTACAATAGAGACTTGTTACTGCAAATGTTAAACGATCAACGGTTGCCATTTTGTTCAAACGCACATAACTGCAAAGGCATGCTGGTCAGCGCAGCCGACGGCCAACGCCGGCCGCTGAGAGCGTTGTTATCACCTCAAGCGTACGCCGACATCGCGAGGTGTGACAACGACGCTGTGAAAACATACAGAGCAAGTCCTACGGCTTGTATATTGTGTTTGCTGTTCAACCAGTCGAGCTCTGTGTCACGCATGCTGAGCTCAGAATCACTGTACCTAGAGCCACCACCAGCTGGACCCGTGTACTATTTCAATATAAAGTTGTCACCTGACCTTGGAATACCACAAGTCGATATTGGAGAACATCACAACTACACAGTGTGCTTTAAAGGCACGGCGGGCTGCTTTAAACCAACATTCTATTACAACTGGAGAGACGTGTTGGCTGCATTACAGATAAATAAATACACATGACATATAATGTAATTGCAAGGAGGTATTTCTGTAGTCTATTGATTACTAGATAGTGGAAAAGGGGTGGGAATAAATAAGCTTATGCTTCTTCCTGCTCCTTTTTGAACATGAAAGTTATTTGTAGTTGTGGTTGCTCGTTTTCTTTTTGTTTTGCTTTGTTTATTTGTCTCTTTTAATTCTATGTTGTTGTACTTTTTTAACATGTTCAAAATAAAGATTCAATCAATCAATCAATCTCACCTTTGTATTGAAAATGCAATGAAGCTCTCAAAAAGAATCCTGACCTTCAACAGGATGAAGCTGTATCCTATTGGAGAACATCACAATTAAGCAGTCAGCTTTAAACCCAAATACTGGCTACATTCCAGATTGACAGTGTGGGAAACTTCACAATCTCACCTCTGTACTGAAAATGCAATGAAGCTCTCAAAAAGAATCCTTACCTTCAACAGGATGAAGCTGTATCCTATTTGTCAAGAGATTCATTCTAAAAGACACTTCTTCAGCTGAGAGTCAGAGAGTGGAGACACACACGCTGCAGTTTTTACTTGGAAGGACATGATGACAGAACGCTCACACCAGAGTAGGGCCCCTGTGATCTGCGCTCTGTTCATTCACTTGCCTTTATTTATATACAAAAGAAGGTGCATTCGTTTATTACATTGGAATGTGGATATGTCTATGTGTGTGGGTGTGTGCCAGGAGAGGCTTCTCTACCTGGCACGAAGTGAAACTGCTCCTTCCCTGCATGATAACGGGTCACAGTGAACTAAAAACAGTCTAAGTTATACAGAACCCATCATGCAGTATTCTATCATATGCAAACTTATATCACATAAAAGCTTATACTGACTACTAAGTACAATTTTATATTGACACTATTGGAGAACATCACAATTAAGCAGTCAGCTTTAAACCTAGAGTCTGGCTACATTACAGATTGACAGTGTGGGGAAACTTCACAATCTCACTTCTGTATTGAAAATGCAATGAAGCTCTCAAAAAGAATCCTGGCCTTCAACAGGATGAAGCTGTCTCCTATCTGTCCTCCGCTGTTGCAGTCCAGGTTGCTGAACTCTACACCAAAAGCCACCACTTCAACATCCACTGCTTGTCACATCTCTGTGAACCAGGGTTTTAATAGTTTTGCAATTTTCATTAGTTTTTATTTTTATTTAGTTTTGACTTCAGATTTTCAATTTTATATCAGTTTTAATTAGTTTTTACCAATTGTTTGCTAGTTTAGTTTAGTTTTTATTTTTTTTGAAAATCCTTAGTTTCAGTTTAGTTTTGATTAGTTTCAGTTATAGTTTTAGTTGTGTTTGCAATAATTAAGTGTAACAAAATCCCAGTTTCATCATATCAGTCATTCTGCTCATCCTTGGGTATGTTGCTATTCCAGCTACCATACTGCACCCTGGACAGGTCGCCTGTCTGTCGCAGGGCTAACACGCAGAGACAGACAACTCACATTCCCACCTATGGGTTCTTTAAATAAATAAATAAATAAAGGCAGATGAACAACCATTGATACCAGGCAACTATAAAATGTATATCTTGGCCCCAATGAGACTATTAACTCTCGCAGCACCGGGTGTTCGTAATTTTGGTTCAAGTGAATTGATAAATTTTTTGAAGGCAATTGACTCACACTGTTATGTAGATATCCCCGTCCTGTTGTCTCGGGATGCATCACGCTGCCTTGCCTGGGGTTAGCTTCTGTTTTCTGGGGATGAGGGTTGAGTGTGCTCCCTTACCTTCTCAAGGTAAGCTAGGTTAGCCTTCTTGTGTGAGCTTTTCAAGTGCACTTTAAGGTTTGTGGGATTTTTTTCCTTTTAGAAATGTCCCTCATAATTTGTCTCTTTCCACTACAAGACACTTGCTTTATCCAAAGGGGTGTACTCTGGGTCTGGCGTGATTGCATCCTCTGGGTACGACAACGTGTTGTACTTTACCCTAAATTCTAAAGACGTAATGTTTTTGTTGGATTTGGAGATAGACGTCTCAGAAGTGGAAAAGCACAGGGATGTCAACGTATCCTGGTAAGCTTGGACTGCGGGCAATAGACTGATTGTGGACATACATGCATTCTGGTACAATGTAAGCCTACAAGACCCGTCGGAGACCGACGACTACGACTACATCACCGAGGTCGACGCGCCGTCAAAACGCACGGATAGGAAGAAATGTTCCCTGGGCTTGGCTATGATAACGTCCACATTAGGTCCAGATTTGCACACTTTAGACCTAGTTGCCAAAGTGGAAGAGCAAATTAATCAAACAAAGACCAACTTGGTTGCAATTGCCAATGACATAGCAGAAGTCAGCAGGGAACTTCGCGATATCATCACGGCAACGGAAAACAGCTTGGTTGCAATTGCCAATGACACAGCAGAGGTCAGCAAGGGTCTTCGCGATATCATCGCGCGCTACAACGCTAGCCGCGACGACACAGAGACTGCTGCAGTGTCCCACGTCGATCTAATCGACAGACCGCCACCCGACGCCCCGGTGAAACACACGGCATGCACCATTGTGAGTTACAGTAGAAACGACTTAGAGTCTTCCGGCGTTACCGTGGCTGGCGAAGTATACAGTTTACGTTACGCTGCGTCGTTGAAGTCTGCAGAGCACGAACCCAGACTGTGTCCCGTGATCACCCTAACAAGTGCCTGCGCTATCATGAATGTCATTGCGTCAGACGAAACCCAGCTGCGGAAACTTGGCGGCAATCTCACTGCGTTCTATCTCCGTGATATGAATAGATGTGGGCATAAAGGACAGAACTACATTTGCACCACAGGCAACGTGCGTGGGACAAAGGGACTGCTTATCGACGTAAAATACAGAAGTCCCATGTTGAACTCCGACGATCCGGCGTTGATGGAGTTACCCATCGGACCCCTGGCGCGTTGTGCCGAGAGGGTTTACCATCTAACTGAATGTGAAACGCCCCAGGCGCCGGCGCAATTCACCGGACCGCCACAGAACATCAGGCGTGGCAAGATGCAAAAGTTCTAATGGCCGTTTCATTCATATAATGGTCGTTTATGTGTATCGTGAGAGGCTTGATCTAATGTTGTGTGTCCGCGGTGTTCTGTGCCACTCCATCTGAATGCTGTAGTACATCTTGATATTGTGTTTTTCACATGTGAACTAAATAAAAAGAAACCTGTACTCATTGAGCGTGGTCTTCTTCTTTATTGTGAAGCAGCGACAACAAGCGAATGCTGGTTGATCGACGGCATTTTTATTCATACATGACAACACAAAGCGTGTGTTATAATATCAGGATCGCAGTAACACGAACAGCCATCGATGGCCCCCCTGGTTATGTCTACAATGTCGCAGGTGAGATTCTGGTGGTTGGTTCGAATCTTCCCACCGTAGCCGCTCCGGGCGACACTGTGGTGTTGCCGTGTCACCTGGAGCCCACATTCGATGTCCGGGATTTGACGGTGGAGTGGTCCAGACTCAACCTCGAACCTGACCCGTCCGTACTGGAGTACGTTCACATATACAGACACAAGAAGGAGTATACCGACATGACGAGCGCGTCGTACCTCAGGAGGACACAGTTGTTCACGGACTCCATGAAACACGGGAACATTTCCCTCAAGATTACAAATGTGTCCGAGAGAGACGCAGGCAGATACCGCTGTTTTATACCAAAGCTACAGAGTCGGGTGAAATTTGCGATCGTCGAACTTGTAGTCGGTGAGAGCAAATGCAAATTTCTTTGTTGTTGTTGAAGGTGTTGTGTGGTGCCAAACTCACTCACACAGGCTACAGTGTGATGACGAGCGTTGACTCTTTGTGTTGGCGTTTAGATTCTACATTTGTCAGAACAGAGACACCGCTGCAAACTCTAACGACTACTACTCCAACAAACGGTGAGAACAACACTCCAACCTTTCTGTGTACAATTCACGCTTGGTCCCATTGTGTGTATGTATTTGCAGTGACATTGTTGCTTTTTCTACATCAGCAGATTGAGCCAGGATCCACGAGATCGTAGCTGTCGTCGGCCTACTACTTTTGTCTGTTGTCGACTTTGTTGTATATTGTTGTCCTCCCATTTGCTCATGTTACACATTTTCCTCGTACTGCATGAGTATGCGGTTACGACGACAGCATCGGCCCTGTCACTTACTGTGTTACTTATTTTGTTTTATGATCTGTGCTGAGAGCATATTTTCTAATGTCAATGATGTACTTTGTGATCAATGTATGCGTGTACCTTTGTGTTTCCTGAATTGAATAAACTGTATATTTTGTAGTAATATCACAGTGTGTCTCTCTTACTTATTATTGCTATCAGACATGTAGTCAATAACAACAAACACGAGTAGTTCCACAGTGGATTCTTTATTTGTTGTACATAACAAAAACCCAACACATTATTACTGTTAAGTGACAAAACATTTGTGTTTGGTTTGTGTAGCAAACACTAGAGCGCTGAGTTTAGAGGTAGAGTGCACTCTGTTATGTTTGGGGCACGGGTACGTCGTCGACTTCTCCGTGGCTTGCACGCAGAACAACCCCGTTCCAGTTTCCCTAACAGTCACAGGCACCCCCCACAAATCCATATGTCGTTTAGCCTCATTCTCCACCCGTTCGCCGTCGGGGCTGTCTTCGGCGTCGAATTCGATTGCAGGCAACCCCTGGCGTTCTTTCAGTAAGTCCACGAATTGGTCACCCAGAAACGTGACATTGTCGGTGATGGGATTGGAGGAAAGTCCCACAGAAAGAGAAAGATGACCTGATCGTTGAACGTTTCTACGTATTCGAATCCGGTGCCCTGTTTGTAACAGTTGGGCAATCGCACTGATTTTCTGAAGGAATACGGAGCCTTGTCGATGGCCGAATGCCTTGTCATTTTGCGAGGCGCGTCTGCGCTCAGTCGCAAACAGCGAACGTCGTTCTTTGAAGCGCTCTGCAATATCGCCTTGCTCAGATCGCACAGGCTGCAGGCCCATGTCTCCTCTGGGTACGAAAGTAACACGTAGCGCAGAGAGACCTTCTCCATTTCTTGCAATAACGGCCTGTACGCCTCTATGCCACGGACACTGCACAGTTCCACGGGCAGATACCATAGCATCCTAAGGCTCAACTTAGATTGCACGGACGACGATCTGATGTACACGGCCACTTTACCGATTGCTCTCGTGAGCTCCTTCAGGCTTACACCATCAGGGCTATTGGGCTGTTGGGCCCTTTGTGCCGTTGGCGTTGCGTTCACCATGGACAGTAATGACTCGGCTACCACCAACAACAAACTACTCGCCATCGCTCGGCTAACCTTGTGTCTCGTCGCGCAGTTGGCCTTCACCGTGTACCGCGCGTGACACGACGCGCAACACTTCATGTCTACATCTAGATTCAACTGAGTCACTGGTCTTCCGGGCAGAAAGACCTCATTGTAACAAGGCCGAGTTGTCAGCTCGCTGAGGTGTCCTCTGGATGTTACAACGTAAGAATGCGTAGTCTTCCCGGTAGCAGGGTCGACATTGTCCTCCATAAGCAGCACTGGGTTCACAGAGCCCCATTCTCTACGCGGCGGCAGCGATCCAATCTGGGCCTGTGGTTCTCGTGTCACGCAGTAGTGAATCAGATCGTTGAACGTGACACCTTGTCCCACGTGCACGGCGAACCTGTAAGGGAACGCCATGCACGTGGGACCACCACCTTTGTGTTCCACCTGCCACTCCGAAGGCGCGGTGTGAGAGGGCGCGTGTGTCGTTAGACACGGTGGACCGGGAGTTGTGGGGCGTTGGTGTACCCCATCGGTCGGTTTGACTTCCCCACTGAATCTCTGTTCACAAAGGTGCAGTCGGATGTAAGCGACTCGGACTTGGGATCGGACTTTAGCTCCGGTGCAACCTGAGTCGATTCAGCTGGTTCGTCTTCGCCACAGGTCTAGCGAGTTGTCTTTCACGTAAGGGTAATTCCAACGTTTGAAGGCTAGGTGGTCCAAGCCCGTAACCGAAAGTCCGTGTAAGGACTCGTGTTCACCAACACTCTTGTCAAACAGCCCTCCGTGATCGATTACATCTTGCAGCGAAGGGGGGGCTGTGGTGTCCTTCTCCACATAGTACATGCTCATCATCCGGTTGAAAAGTGGGTAATGGTGCATTATATCGTACTTCCTGGTCAGCATTTCTCGTGTCGCGCAAACAAACAGCGAATGCATGCGTTTGACCAGGTCAAGTTCCTCGGTGTCAGCGCGTTTAACGTAATGCTCCAAGAACGCAGCACATTTTATTCCCTTCGACATACACATTTGCACCAGCTCGCTGTCAGCGGCAGCAAGCGAGACATCGGCGAGAGGTTCTTGGAGCTCTATGTCATGGCCTGCCACACACTGATGATTCTTCAACCCGGGCACCGCCATGTCTCGCACGATACGTATTTGACAGAACGTGGTACGTTCCATGTCCGACCTCACCGCGTGGACACGGGCAATGTCGTCTTTGCGTAAGGCTAAGGCCGAACTAGATGAATTCCACAGGTGCCACACATTGGCCTCCGCTCCTCTTGTCAAGAAGAAGTGTTCCTGTAGACTAGGTGTCGTCTCATCCGTAACAGCGGGCTCGGCGTTCGAGTCCATCGGTGCGCTGGAAGGTTATGTTCGTGTAGCAACTGTAGCAACACAGCACTTACCGTGTGTACGCCACTTACCCGGTTTTTATATATATGCACGCGTGGGTGTGTGAAGAAGAAGAAGAAGAAGAAGAAGAAGAAGGAAAGCTTGAGGAAACAGAAATGAGGTCAAGTTGACAAGGCATCGAAACCAACACAGCGATACTTACGTCGTTACTAGAAGCTAGGAAGTGGATAAAAGCCGAGCCCTTGTATCCATCGCGAAATCTGTAGATCCTATTCTCAGGACTGCCGTACACGCCGACTGGTTTCTCTTCCTCCTTGAACGACGGCAACCTCTGCAGTTCTTCCATGGCAGATTCTACACCCAATCTCAACGTGGTGCACATGTGGTTATTTTGAGCCTGGACCATGACGTTGATGTCCAAGTGCAACAACACAGACACTAGGAGCAGTCTCATCATCAGACTCTTGCCGCACTGCCTCGGTGCTAGGCAAAGCGTGTACGGATTTGCATAACGCTCAAAGTCCTTCTCTATGTGATACCAGTGACTTTGCGTGGGTTTCGCGTGGTCGTACGCCTCGGATCCCAGGGGAGCTAGTCCGAGTTTGGACAGTAATGCGTGTTTGTACTTGTAGAGATTGTCGCCCAGTTGTGTGAGCGTAACACCTAACACCACACCTCGCAGGAGTTCAATTTGAAAGGGTTCCAGTCTCATGTCTTTGACTCGGAAATATTCAAACACCCGGTCAATCATGCTGCCGAATCTGCACATGACAGAATGCGAGTCCTGCTTACTAAGGGCGTTGGTCGTTTGCAAAGTCCGCATTCTCGCCCGAGCTCCTTCTAAGCCGAGCCGCTGTATCAAAAGGGCTTGCGCTGTGCGATTCGTGAGCAACTGCGTGTACTCGGCGATCGTTTCGGTGTGTTCCCTCTCCTTCTCGCTGTCTCTCGTCATCTTGGACAGTCTGATTCGGATACAGTCCACCGACACCCCGATCGGAGCCACTTGAGATGTAACGATGGGATCCTTGGTGAACTCTGTCAACAGCCACTGGGTATCCTCCGCGCACGGGGACAGCGTACCGCAGTGCAACATCGCCACAGCCGGAGAGTGTCCAGCGGACGGAAGCTACAATTATTTCGTCCACGACGACGGCGCGGAACTCTGTCCCGCTCGACTTCTCGCAAATAGTCCTGCGTTGTGTCACACGGAAAAAGAACTGAGGTGTCCCACCAAGGCCTCTCTGATGCAGTTTGTCCTTCCGAATAAAATATACTTCAGATACTGCTGGTTATTTTCGGGTACACCTACAGACAACGGCTACATTTTCACCAACGGAGGGGATGCATTAACCGATAGAGATTTGGTCGAACATAACAGAATTATGATGACGAGCGAGCTGCCCAACGACGTGGATCTCGAACGCCGGTGCGATTGGCGACCCAAGGCGCTCAGGGCCTTTTGGTTAACCAGCGAAGGCCATTTGGTGTACGTGACAAGTAGTTCAGAGGACATGAAATTCCGGTCGATCAGAGCTAGAAACCGCAGTGTGGCACTATCGCTGTGGACCAGCAATCCGGAGCTGTGTGGTCAAACGATGAGGGAGTCCGTGTCGGCCTATTCTAACCTCATCCGCATATGCGAACACGCTAGCGTGTCTAGCAACGGGAGGTTCTATAATCTGTATGCCAACTACCCGCTGCCCGTGCAGGGTGAACCGGACGAACTCGCTGGCTGCGAGCTACACGCGTGTGAGGAAAGGGACGTGTGCGGCATTGAGATTCACGACGGGGAGGTGTTTGGTGACGTTTGGTGTTGCCACCACCGCCTCCTGTCAACAGAAACACTAAACCCGTCGTGAACCGGGTTGCGCGCGAGACACACGGGGATCGTCCTGTTGTTCGCAGAGAGTTAAAGCCCCCGACAGGTACTCGTGAACTAGAGGAAGGCTATCCTCATCCGCCACCGAGACGGTCTCCCGGAGAAGGTACGTGAACATGAGACCCAATGCACCCTTGTAGCGAAGAACCGCATCGCGACAGGACAGTGCTTCGACCAAATCGTTGGCAGGTTTTACATCTGTGAGATGCACCACCTTTGCGGCAAATAGCTTGTGTGCTATGTAGTAATCCGTTACGCCGGAACAGCTGTCCACTGACAGTATCTCAGGTATGGTGGGAAATCTGATCCCCTTGGCCTCGGTGATCAAGCTAGACAAGCAGCTGGCTCCGTGTTCAAAACACACCGGGGTGGTTCTCAGCAAAGCTGCTACGCTACCACATATTCTCTTCCACCGATTAGAAGGATGCTTCTCATCGGGGTATTTGCGGCTGATCGCAATGCTGTCGCAAAGCAACACATGGTCACTGTGAGCGCATTGTGTAGGTGAAACCCAAACCGACCGGGTGTCATTCTTCTCTATAGTTGCGAGCTGGGTCTCGGAGCAAGTGCACCGTAAGTCATCCTCGTGTTCCATACATACAGCCAGCATATTCCTAGGTCGGCCGCTCTTGGCGTCTAGGTCGGCCGCTACTGACGTCTAGGTCGGCCGCTCTTGACGTCTAGGTCGGCCGCTCCTGGCGTCTAGGTCGGCCGCTACTGACGTCTAGGTCGGCCGCTCTTGACGTCTAGGTCAGCCGCTCCTGGCGTCTAGGTCGGCCGCTCCTGGCGTCTAGGTCGGCCGCTACTGACGTCTAGGTCGGCCGCTCTTGACGTCTAGGTCGGCCGCTACTGACGTCTAGGTCGGCCGCTCCTGACGTCTAGGTCGGCCGCTTCTGGCGTCTAGGTCGGCCGCTCCTGACGTCTAGGTCGGCCGCTCCTGGCGTCTAGGTCGGCCGCTCCTGACGTCTAGGTCGGCCGCTTCTGGCGTCTAGGTCGGCCGCTCCTGACGTCTAGGTCGGCCGCCCTTGGCGTCTAGGTCGGCCAGTCTTGCGGCCGTCTGTAAAAACATGGTACACAAAACACACACAAGCATCAGTGTACCGACCACATATGTACCACTTGATGTATAAAGTACGCAGCATACACACAATACATATACTATACACAATGTTCAGTGGAAACAAACAGAACAGTGTGTACCGAACAAAATGTCTCTGTCAGCATTCTAGGTCGGCGGTTGCTCATTCTCAGTCGGTCCGACTCACTACACCGAACCCTTTCACAAGCGTATAGAGCCCCAAGACTACCGGTGTGTTCGTTGATTGCAAGTGGGTTTGCTGGGAGACATGTGGCAGTCAAAAGCTTGCGTTCGCGTGCTAGTCAGCCTGCTAGCACTTTGGCTGGAGTGTTGCAGCCAAAGTGCGATTGGCTACGCTGGCCAAGAACAACTAGCTGTATTTGGGAGACTGTCTTATTCACTCCCATTACCTGGCTATTTGGAAAGTCCTACTTCTGTCTTTCGAAAAAACGGTCAGGTCGTCAGGCCAGCTAGCCACCATCTGTATGAAGTGACACACACTGGATTGGGGTACCAGGTCACCATTCGATTTCTTACTTGCAACGACGAAGGGCAATATGTGTTAGGCGGGGAGAGATTCACTGTCATCGCAAAGCCAATCGATCGAGGTCTATATTATTACACGTCAAAGGCGCGCTGTGGAACGGGAAGGACGCCGTGTAGCGTAACAGACAGCACAGCAGTTATCACTCTGCTAGATGGAGTCGGCGCAATTTACACGTTTCACGTTGAGACTCCCGACATCTGGCGTGTAATAGAGATATGGAACCACACTATGAGCCCAACACAAAGGCTGACCAGTGGCTGTTTTATAACCCCCAAACGGTACAACGTTTGTGGGGCACGGCAATGTAAACTACAAGTATTTCATGTACACACGGCGAAGTGCTGAAGCGGATCAGTCCTGTTCACAAGTCAGTCGGTCTCTCGACGCTAATCCGGACAACGCTGATCCAATCGATGATCCTGCCACTGGGAGCACGGCAGAGGAACCCGAGCACATGACACCGCAGACTACCACTTGCTGTACGTAGTACGCACATATGCCCCGCTGCGATATCACGATATCGCCGCGGTTGTTGGATTTGGTTTCAAGTAAAAAAAAACAATGCACTCTTTTCATCCTTAGTGTGCACAGACGACTACCGCATTGACATACCCAAATTCGACCCCCTGCAGCCCGTGGACACCACCAAGGTGCAGCTGTATGCCATATTAGCTAAACGTAAGCCAGCCGAATGCCACACGTCTGTATATGTGTGTAATATATAAACTACGTGTTAGTTACCATGGTATATGTTCACAGTTGACAGCATAGAAGCCACGATCAACAAAGTCAACGTGTGCTGTTCCAACGCCAGCCGCAACGGAGGACTCGACGCAAAAGTGTTGCTCCTGCCACTGTTTGCGTGTCTCTACATATGAACAACGATGCTGTTGGGGTCTGCTCGGTGTCAACATTTGGTTATTATATGGACTCTGGTTGTATGCATAACAATCTTGTCTTCCACGCAAATAAAAAAAAAACACACGACTGCACAATGACAAAGGGAGTGAGATGCTTTATTGGATGAATGCACAAACATATACACATACATATGACCGTCCCCACATCGCAACACAAATGCACACTAGCGGGATTTACAGGCTGTGCGCTGAATGCCAGCGTAACGTTTCACACGGTCAATATCAACATCGGTGATCACGGCGGCGATCCGTTTCCATCTACTGTTATCCAGTAACGTCCGCGCAGTGAGTCTGCGCTTCGGGTCGTACTGCAGCAATGCCAACGCGATTCTCTTCACCGCCGTACACCGCATCAGGGTGGGCATTACACGCATGGGATTCCAGATGCTCTCCTCGTCGTGGTCGTCGCGGCCGAGAGTTTCCTTGATGATTTTATACGTTGGAAAGTTTTTACTGTGAAAGGTCATCGTCGACTCCATGGCATCTACTATCAGCACGCCCAGGCTCCACATGTCGATAGCGCAGGTGTACTGCGCGATACTCTCCTTCTTTGTGTCAAATAATTCCGGGGCTCTGTAGGACTCCGTTACCAACCCAGAACTCATGGACTTCGCAGCATACCTAGAAAGGCCCATATCTGCCACCTTCACGGTTAGCGTGTCCGCTGTGAGCAACACATTAGCGGGTGTCAGATCTCTGTGTATCATGTTAAGCCCGTGCATGTAAGACAGAGCGTCGGCAATCTTCAGAGAGAAACGGCTGATAAACGTAATCGACAACAGGCCCGAGTGATAGCGTCCCTGGTAGATCACCTCAAACAGCGTTAAAGGGAGGTAGGGCATGAGCGTTGATATCTTGCCGTCGTGAAGAAAACAGTCCAGCGTCTCCACTATATTAGGATGGCCTCTCAAAGCCGATAGACAAGACAGTTTCCGGACGGTGGAGTCCATCATACTGCCATCTTTGTAATTGCGGAGGCACTTCAACGCATAGCGTTGATCGGTAACGCGACATTTAACGTGGTACACAACACCATATGCCCCTTTGCCTACCTGTGCAACAATCTCGTACTTGTCCATGGTGTTCACGCGAGACGCATGTAATGTCAATCCGCTACAGTGAAAAATGAGCGATGGTGGTGGTACAACTGCAGAAGCACTTCGCAGGTGTTGATGTTGAACAGAGTCTTGGTGGTTTCGCACGTGTCGATGTCGGTCGAGGTAATGGGCTGTGATTCGGTGGCACGCTTACGGCGTGTCAACCAGTTAATTTCTCTGCGAAACACACTGTTCCATCGACGACTGTTGGAATTGGAACTGTGGCAGACCGCTGATCGTTTAGCTCTTCTTGTAGCCGTTGCGCGGCGAGCTAGAGTACTCGCCGATACAGGTTCCGGTTTCTGAGTCTCAGAAATCACAGCGGGCAACTGCGACTTTGGTTGTTCAAGTATTGGTGTGCCTGTTGGCGGATCGCGTATAACAATAACATCAGAACACCCGGGTTTGTTTTCAACCGTATATCTTCGAACCAGCAACTTGGACTCCCCCGTCAAAGTAGAGCTGTGTATTGGAGCAATTACATTGTTCACGTCGTCTGTTCTTTGGTCTTTCACACATAGAACGGCAGCGTTTCCATTGGACACTATGGACTTGTAGAAGTCAATGGCGTCCCCGTCAGTTGTGCCTGCGTGGACTGGCTCGATAATCAGGTTGCTGCATAATGATTTCCTAATGCGCCGCGAGCACTTGGCATCTTTTGCATGTATGAACCCACGCACGGTATCTTCCTGTAATAATACTATGTACGATACATAGTTGGATGTCTCCAAGTCGGCCACCAGACACGATAGATCCGTGGAAGTGTAGCCTGTTGCGGCAAACGTATACCGTGTCACCGCTCTGATATCAAATTCCTCTCCGTGTTGCTGTTCGAGCACACCACCGCCATCCTGCACAAGCGAGGAGTACTCCCGGAGCAAGGTGTTGGCGGACTCACACAGAGGAATTGGTGTTACCTCTACTCGGCAGTTTGATGCTATGCTATTTAAGTACGTGTCCACACTGTTGATAGTACCTTGCCTTCTTAAATAAACAAAACCACTAAGCGTTTGGTCACCCGTATATCTGATCACCGTGGAATACAAAGCAAACGCCTTGTTCCTGAGGCGTTCCAATAAGTCCTTTGTGAAGCTCTCTGAGTATATAGGTGTAGTGAATCTAAAACGGTTTAGGTATCTCATCGTTGTAGAGTAATGCTGTAACCCTTATGCCGTCCCTATGTATGATCAAAAAACACAAGGCAACACAGCACAGCACAGCACAGCACAGCACGTTACTGCCTGCCGTCCCCACAGGTCGACAATATAATGCGCGCTGGGTTGGAGCCTGCTGGACACTTATTGGCAGTGGTACTGCCTTTTTATTGCGTCTGTGTGTAATGTAACAATAACGTCAAGTCCACCAAAACCCTGATATGACAAAAGAAATACAAACGACATTGGGTTCATTGTGACATTGAAGACTTATTCATATGTACACAATACTTTGATTACATTATTCAAATAAAAGACAACCATCGCCACTTTCAGCCTAGAGACCAGGTGATAGTGTCACTCCAGTCGCTCCAGTAGTTCTGAACTGCCATTGGGATCCCGGGTGTCCATCTAGCTCTCACGGTCACGGTTCCATCTTCGTACGAGGCAGGAACCTTCTGAACCAGAATCAGAATCAGAATCAGAATTTATTTGTCACATACAGGTTGCCCCGCAGTAAAATGAGACACCCCCCCCCCCCCCCCCCCCCGACCTTACACACATAATACAGACATTACATGGGGGTTACAAGTCGGAGATCGGCAGTTACGGAAAAAAAAACACTGAAATGTACACACAATGGGAAGGTACAAGAGGAAAAAAAAGAGACCCCTACTCATGCTGTGCTTCCATGGTAGGACAGCACGAGAACAGGAAACAAAAAAACTCCTCTGCACAAAAAAAGTACATGAATGTTCACAGCACAACATTATGAAGACATAACAAGCCACAGGGTTGGGTAGGGGGATGAGGAGTAACCCCAGGCAACACAGCAGACATCCTGCCACTGCGCCAACTCGCCAGCGCGGGCCCAGACCCGCCTCATGTTCCCAGGAGGTAACAAGCATCGAAGGCGTTGGAAAGGGAAGGGGAGATGAGTGAGTGCTTATCAGTGTAAGTGTGTGTGTGTGCATGTCCATAGTTCAGCTGAGACAGTGTCCTTCGCCCTATCAGGCTAAGTAAACAGTCCTCCAGCCAATCCAGGTGGCCTTGCATGGGATGGGGAGAATAGTCATCACACAGTCATTATCAGGGAGTGTTTGTCCGGCTTCAGCCTTGGGCCTGTGCAGCTGGCGCCGTGGTGGTGTCTGCATTTTGATCCCGAATTTGTTGATTTATTGAGAATTTTCAAAGCTGATCTTTTAACACTCTGATACTGGTCTCTCGATCTCCCGTTGGAGAGCCGCGAGCCTCCCCATGATGGTATCAAACTTCTGATCCGTGGTGTTATCATTCTTTTGATTCTGAGACCTCACAACTGCAGTGATCCGTTCTGTGATGTGATCCAACTTTCGCTCAAGGTTGTCATTTTGAGCAGGGCCCTCTCTGATGTATCCCACCATACGCTCAATGGTGTTGTTTTGAGCCTTCACAGCAGCTGTAAGCGTCTCCAAGGTGTTAACAATGCTGCGTTCGTTGTGAGAGGTCGCGACTCGTCCCGTCGCTTCGATTCCAGCGGACAGCTTTGGGGGGGATTGAACAGCCGGTTCCGCTCTCTTATTTCTCCGATAAGTCAGGGCCATGCCAGCTCCGATCAGCAAGAACCCCGTTATCATGGTTCCGAATAGGTAAATATCTTCAGCGTCCTCGATCGACAGTCCCGCCAGGCACACGAGCCTCCATTTCTGCCACCCGTCCATCGTGTAACCGGCAGGGAAAGTCCCTCCGGGGCACTCGGGCTCTCCCGAGCCCAGACTTCTCGTTGAGAAGAGGGTGTCAATAGCATTCAGAGACCAGTTGATCAAATCCATAATTCTCTTTTAGGTTTTAGAGAACGACAGTGAGGCCATTTAGTTGACAGCTCTTGTTCCTGACACACCGTCGAATCTCTCTGAAAGATAGAGCATTTTTTTTCCGCCACTCTACGTCCACGTACATGCTGGACATTGACCTGTGACTCCATCGGTCTATGGTAATGGTAGAGCCTGACGCTGAAAGTGTATTCAGCGGCGGTAGCGCACATTGATGTGGTGCATG
Organism: Neolamprologus brichardi; assembly: GCF_056152115.1. NCBI lineage: Eukaryota > Metazoa > Chordata > Actinopteri > Cichliformes > Cichlidae > Neolamprologus > Neolamprologus brichardi. The sequence goes on along the minus strand of NC_142116.1, from coordinate 31,931,149 downwards.
TTCTGATGTTACTATTGACCTATGCTGTTACTCTTTGTTACAATGGATCTCACCACAGGGCCTCCAGAGCAGTCTGCGAAACTGCTGCCAAGAAAGAGGAAACTTGATTCCGGTGCCCCTGTAAAACAAGCAGCTACGGACAAGGACGACGATGAGCAACTTGTCATTCCAACGCCAGACATGGAATTCGGCTTACAGTCGATGACCAAGGAAGATCTGAAGAAGGCCGTCGTGAGTCAAGTTCGTCTACATCGTGTCCACGCACCAGCGGCTTTTGTGCACACCCAAGGCCTACATGGCATAAACCTGGAGAGGTACAACAATTACAGACTGGCTGCGGTGTCGTGGTTTGCATACATCATACCGCTCTGCACATCTGCACATCCACACTCGATCTGTTGGACAGACATGTGGTAACGTCATTGCAAAACGGCATCGAGCTCCAGGACCTGTTGCACGAGATTAGATCTACACGTGCGGCATGTTTAATGCTTTCGTGTCACATGCACAGCGTTTTCAGGACCGTGGGGTTACAGCATGTGTATCTCGCGTATCGCTGGCCTGTGAAAGCGGTTACCGCGGACCCCAACTGTGATGAGGACGACGTGCAATGTACTACAGTGGACAGTGTACGGCGAAAACTGCAAGAGATAACAGTGTCACTAAAAGGCAGCCTATTCCCCACGTACACAGAGACTGCGATCAGCGTGCTTTGCAAGTACATGCTCCTAGAGCATGTGGGTGAGACAGCGAATCCAGATGCATTCACATCGGAGCCGTGTATCCGGTCTTTAGCCATGAAATTGTACGCACGACGAGCCCTGACCATAGAACTGCTTAAATATAAGCCTGTCCGCTGCATAGCAGCGTGTTGCCTAATAGCCATGACCAAGACGTTAGACATTGCACCCGTCAACGCAAAAACATTACAGCTGACTGTGATAGATCTCCTTCTGGATATGAACTGTCAGGGCGTGAGTGAACAAGAGCTAAATGACATGGCTAGGTTGCTGGCGCCGGAGGACTGCGTGGTGTGCACCGGTCGATTTGTGACAACCGCTTGTGCAGAGAGAGCATTGCGAACATTGTCGGCTTCGTCCTGCTGCGGTTGTAAAGAACTGGTCGGATGACATTGCTGTACAAAGTGTTTTTGTCATGTATACACATTGTGAAAACAAATAAACGAACGCATTTGATATATCAGACTGTATGGTTTTTTTTTATTTGTCGTTGGAACATAAACATTGTCTTGTTACATTCACACATTAGCAAGCAACAGATCGATTGAATGCCACACTCATTACTAATTATATCTATGATCGTTGGCGTGTAACACAAGAGGAATCGTGCCGACTTCGTTGCCTCGCCCGTCTCTTGTAGGTTCCACGTCACGTATTTGCCCGGTGCCACTACGATCCCGGACGGCTTTTTTGATTCTGCTGTCACAACACCAGGCTTCAGTTGGTGAGGCCCACGCTAGTATCACCACGGGGGTCTCGTTTGTGCACAGCCATACCCTCGAGACCGATCCTGGGTTCGTAGTATATGTCACCTCGATGTGTTCTCCAATGCAATACACACGAAGAGGTCGAGCAAGGATCCCCGCTTTACCATAAATAATAATTAGCGCTTCCAGGCCAGTCGAGATATTCGTTTCAAAAATAACGCCTTCGAAGAAACGTTTGAGGCACAAGCACCTGCCCAACGGGTTTTGATCGGGGTGCTTACGGCGGTCCTGTGTGTACACACTGGTTTTGACGATCGTCTGTGTGACCACCAGCTCGGTTTCACCATTGTTTGCTCATAGTTCCACGGTGGTATTCATATTTGGGGGGGGTTTGTGTAATTTACACAAAGTAGATGAAAGACCACAGGTTTGCTCCTTGTCCACTCAAAGCGATCGGCAACAAGTGTTGCGTGGTTGTGCTGCAAAGCGTTGTTACCGGCTTTTTGTGAAGTCAAAGTTTGAGTCGGCGGACTTATGCTCTGGGTAGGCGGACGAATGCTTCGAGTCGGCGGACGAATGCTCTGGGTCGGCGGACGAATGCGCTGAGTCGGCGGACGATTGCTCTGGGTCGGCAGACGAATGCTCTGGGTCGGCGGACGAATGCGCTGAGTCGGCGGACGATTGCTCTGGGTCGGCGGACGATTGCTCTGAGTCGGCGGACGAATGCGCTGAGTCGGCGTACGATTGCTCTGGGTCGGCGGACGAATGCGCTGAGTCGGCGCACGAATGCGCTGAGTCGGCAGACGAATTGACATCACTGTGAATGGCATTGTACATCACTGTGAATGGCAACTGTGATATGCCGGATCGGTGTATTATAAACTCTGTGGAGTGTGCTCTCAGCTGAACACAGATGGTCGGCGATGACAACTAAAGACACTGATTAACACCCAGGCATTCATCGCTTACAACTGCCAGAACCATGGCCAGTAACTCAAGAGACCAGATTACCGATATTCCAAACAAAAGAGCTGTCAAACTACTTGAATAGATGCCACAACCGTGGACCTCAGAGCGTGTGGTGAGACCGTGCTGGCTGAACATAGACGCATCGGGTCCACGGGCATGATTCACATCGCAGGGTCGTACGACACATACAAATGCGTAGACTGCAACATAGTCTTGTCGGGATACAAAAAGGCCGACAGAAGCCTAAACGAGCACGTCCTTCGTAACGCTGCCACAGGGCACCGATGCCGTTACCTAAAGGCTAAGTTTAAACGCCACGAGAACGAACTGCGGCTGTTAGAATACCTGCTACGCTTTCAGGAAGGCCGAGTTGCTTTCCCATTGCACCTACTGCTCGCAAAAGATCAGTACACGATACTGGCGGGGTGCTGGTATTGCGTGCTGTGCTCGCAGAAAAGGGGAGATATTCACCATCCAGCATGTGCCGACATGGCTTCGGAGTTGAAACAGTTTCTTATCAAGACAACTCTGGTGATAAGGCCCGCGGGAGCTCCGTTGTTCACCAAAGCGGCGGTTCCTGGGACCGTAGACTATGCACTGGGCGATATATGGGAAACCGACGCAACCGCCATTCGCACCGTTTGCGATTTCTCGGAGTTAGGACATAAGGCGAACATGGACCATTTGCCATGGACTCGGGACAAACACTGATGTGCTGCTTGTGATTTGTTTCTGCACAACTTTGTGGTAGGAGACACCTTTGTGGGCGAGCACATCTATTACATATACAACGAAGGTAAGCGTTGTCCGTATATCGACGCGAGATACGACAGAGACGAGATACTCTACGAACTCAGACGGCAACGTTCCCGGAGAGGACTACTCGCCTTCCCGAGTTGCGTACTCACAGTTGCGTTCTTTTTGCGGAAAACCTAGTACTGTTTTTGTTTCTTCTTCCTCTTCTTTTTCCACCACCACTCACAATACTGTAGCGCAGGGTTGCAGATACCCTGACAGAACACAACCCCTCGGTTGCTTATCAAGATAGCGTAGACACACTGCTCTTGACCATAATAGATGGAACGATAACACACCGTACCCAGCAGTGTGTCGCTAATAAAGGGCGAGCATTTAGGGTGTTGAAACGTGCTGTCCGTGATGTGTTACGGACGCATAGAACGGAATACCGCAGTAAGCGTTGGTTGTTTCTTCACAACGAGTATCTGTAATATTGTCCTTGGCGGACAGCAACGTAGTGTACTTTGAAAACTTGCAATTGTAATAACCACATGCACGTCCACACAGGCATGCTCTCACTGCAGACCACCGCCACCGAAGTGCCAATGGTCACAGGTGTGGTACGCACCTTGTTTTCAGACGGCATTATTAACTGGGGACGCGTAGTAAGCCTTGTGGCTTACGGCACAGTGTTACTGCAAGCGTCGAAGTCAACCTTGGGACCCGAGTGCGCTTACGGGATCGGCGTGTCGATAGCAGCCTACATTACAGACAATCACATGGATTGGCTTGTGGGCACCGACGGTTGGGTATGTTCTTTCTTTATTTTTGTGTCCCTTTTGCCTAGTAGACACTCTTAAAAATTTACAATGATGGACACAACAACCCTCACATCTGTTGTCACGTGTTACTCTTTTCAGGACGGATTCGTGGACACCTTCGACCGAGTACACCAACGGCTGTGGCTGTCAATGCAAGGAAAGCTGCTTTTGCTTGGTGTGGGATTAGGTTTATTGTCAGTTTTACTATGATACAAGATAATAAATACAATTTACACACACATACGTGGTACATGTCTTCTTTCCATGCTTACACTGTGCAATGTATATGGGGAATATGCACCATCAACATCACAGTCTACAAACAAATCACATCACAGCCCCAAACCCCGTGACTTCGAGCAGTTGTTCCAGTGTGACGTCGGAAGTCAACGTTTGGTCTCCGGAATAGGATTCTAGGTTAGACAAAAACCAACTTGTTGTCAACATATCCCATTCGTCATAGACACACTCGTGGCCCGAGTGCACATTTACGCTGTCCAACACAGGGTCTGAGTCCAGTAATACATCCTCTGGTACAGCTGACGTGACAAGTCCTAGCGTTACCTCGGACCAACAAGAATGGTCTCGCGGACACAGCTCCGACACTGGCCACTCCACATCCAACCCTGTAGTTTGCCACTGCAGGAGAAGCTGCCTCAAGTCGGCCTGTGCATGTTGTACGAGCGCACCACCGGAGCTCGTGCACTTCTCGGGCGTAGCGTTTCTTCGCATCCCGTCGTTTGCGGCTGTAATAATCACTTGATGATGAATTAAAATCGTGCGATTCACCTCTCCCCAGTCCTCACACAGGCGGCCCCACCAATAAGTTGCGCTTAAGTTGCGCTCGTCGAGCCGGGGTGTCAGAGCGTAGCTTTTTATGTCATGGTACACCAGACCGATTGCGTGTAACACATTGAAAATGTCGTACACCCTTCTTTCTTTGACGCTCAGTGTCACAGAGAGACTCCTAGGGACATAGGGTCCGGGATTACTGTGCACGTGCTGATACACCACCTCGGTGTAGTGTAGCAGATGACAATCTCGGTTTTTCTTGTGTCGTATACATATCCCCATCACAGGTACGACTTTGAGGGCCTGTAGGACGTGCAGCGCGTCGTAGAATCTGCGCACCCAGGACTGTGTTTCATGTTGAGCCCGCAACCCCTTCAAGGCGCCGCAAACATGTTCCGGTTCAGTGTGGCGCATTATCATCAGCATTTTGGTAGCGTGGCTCTGCAGAAAAGAATCGCTCCCACGCCTCCGTGTCATGGTGACGGTGTAGCATTGGCGCTCCACCGCCGCTGCTTTTGTACTGCCCTTCGCAGGGTCTGGTTGGCGGGTCGGTCGGGTCGTTCTCCGACCGACCGGGCGCAGTGTTGTAACACTTAAGGTATACATACACAAGACAACACACAAGAGTCTAGTGCGATAGCTTTCGCATGAGGTGAGGCATACTATTAAAGGTTGAAGTAGTACACTACGGCAACCGAGGACTGTGCTAGAATGGCACGGGTTAACGCCCGCACAGAGCGCCCGGTGGTCGATCAGACTGTTTACAAGTTGGTCAGTGGTTGGTTGGGTGATTTTCCAGAAAGTTTGGTAAATGGACTGGTTCTTATATAGCGCTTTTCTACTCTTCTGAGCACTCAAAGCGCTTTACACAACTTGTGCATTCACCCATTCACACCCATTCGCACAAGCACATTTCTCTAGGTGCTTTCTAGATAACATTCACACACATTCATACTCCGATGGATGCATCGGAGAGCAATTTGGGGTTAGTATCTTGCCCAAGGATATTTGGCATGCAGACTAGGGGAAGCCAGGAATCGAACCACCAACCTTCCGATCAGTAGATGACCTGCTCTACCACCTGAGCTACAGCCACAGTTTGAACGTGAGCCTAAGTGAACTTCTCAAGATGAGTCAAAGTGCAGCAAATAAATATGGAAATGTGTTCTCCAGGCGCCATCGCCTCCTTGTCAACTGCATTCTGGACCACTATGCGGACTCACGGGCCTTAATCGACAAGGGCGAGGAGGACGACAGTGTCCTCGATGATGATGGTGATGGTGATGGTGATGATGATGATGATGATGATGATGACACCGACGACGAGGGGGCTAACAGCATCATGCCACACGAGTTAAGGCAAGGGAGTGCGACGGACCGGCTGCACGAAGACGATGACACTATACCTTACGTGTTACACCAAGCTAACAACATGTACTTCAGCAACGCCAATGACATTTCCCCTCACACGTTCGGCGAAGGTAGTGAAATGTACTTCAGCTCAGCCGATGACACTAGTCACGCTTTAGTTGGAAGGAGTCCGACGAACCCACCACACAACAACGCCGATTACGCTATATCTCAGGCGTCAGGGGAAGAAAGCATGTGGATGGGACAGCAGGACGATGAAGACGACGACACTAGGTGTCACGCGTTACTGGACGAGAGTCAGCTGCTACTACATTACAAACGCATGTAGGGTATTAGTGGGTCGTGTCCACTCACATACTAACCATCCACCCCAGGATTTCGTTGTTTATTGCTTTGTCGTGTATGTTACCCACAGCCACCTACTACTCGTGTGTGTATCGTTTTTACCTACAGTATATCTCAAGTTGTGCCCCTTTGTTGTGTGTATATTCTCATCTTAAGACCTCAAATGAGCCTTAAATTAAATGCAATTGACAGAGCGATTTGGGATCTTTCTTTTATTGAGTCTGCTTTCTCTCCTCTTTCACATCGTACAAAGACACACCGCAATATAGCACATTGTACACCATGTTCATTGTACACCACGTTCATTGTGCACATTTTCAATAAGCACAATTCTCCTCTCATACAAAAACACAATCTTGAATGATAGTGTAGGTTGGTTGGTTACAGTCGATTGGGCTTGTCCTGGGACTGTGCGTGCTCTGGAGAAAAAAGACACACCCTGCCGACTCAGAGCATTGTGTCAGCCGACTCAGAGCACGGTGCCTGCCGACTCAGAGCACGGTGCCTGCCGACTCAGAGCACAGTGTCAGCCGACTCAGAGCACGGTGTCAGCCGACTCAGAGCACGGTGTCAGCCGACTCAGAGCACGAGTCCCTTGATAACAGAGCACTGCGCTAAGTGTTCTGTGTACTCGCCAAGTATTAATAACAGTTGACTGTGCATACAAACACCAGGGACTTTCAACTCCACGTTCACAAAGTGTACTTGGTCAAATATTGCCACGCTTACCCGATATGCTATTGCTTACGAGCTGTGTGCTGGCAGCGTGCCTCTTGGTAGTACATGGGGAAACGATACGCATGAATTCGCTAACCCTACCCTGTCACGTCAACCGAAGCAAAGACGTGAGAGGCGTAACGTGGACCAGAGCGGACATGACCGGCGTCTATGTGCTTTTCTACCGCGACAACCGGCTGGATCCAGACAATCAGCATCCGTCTTTCACTAACCGTGTTGACCTTAAAGATAGACGGATGGTCAATGGAAGCGTGTCTCTTGTTATCAATAACATGACACAGGATGACATGGGTGTGTACGACTGTAACGTTTTCAGCAGCAGCCTGGCTTTGTGGCAGAGAATCTGTTCGCTGAATTCCACCCAAGTATACATGAAAGGTTCGTGTCACCAGGCTGGAGGTACCTTTTCTTTGTATCACACCACAGAATTGTGATTGTGTATTTATTTTATTTTGTTTCCATTTCTAGAGCTACAACGGCAAAAGGCAGAGCTGCAACAAATAGAGAAAGAGCGGGTCGTCACATCTGTGGTTGTAGCCGCTGTGTCACTTGTGTCCCTGGCAGTAATCCTTGTGATATGGATATACAAAAACACACATGTCAAGAAAGTGGACTATGAAGGTGTCTGTATTGAATTAAAAAAAGAACCATCGCTTGGGTTTATTGTCTTTATTTTTAATAAACACAAAGATGTCTGTTCACTACACATTTGGTAAGGTTCCACAGTCGACCATTCGCTGCGACACATTGACACACAGTGGCTTGGCGTTGTGGGAAAACCTTACCGACCCAGCGCAACAAACTCCCCGACTGGGAACCCTTACCGACTGAGAGTAAAAAATCTCCCCGACCTGGAACCCTCACTGACCCAGCGCACGGTCGTGGAATGCGCATAAAACACAGCCCGTTTACTCCAGTGTTACACAGTTGTTGCTGTATCATCTCATAAAAGGCTTTGGGTTTCACGTACTGAGTGTGTAACAGATACAATGGAAGAGCTGCTCTGTCTGTATATACGTCTATTTTTTTTTGGGGGGTGGGGGGGTGGGGGGGGGTGTTCACACAGGAAGAGTACATACAGTCGCCACACCAACGGAACCACGGTACGGGTCAGTTTGCCTACAACCAGGGGTGTATGGGTTGGATCCCAAATCTTTGGAATAAGTACTGTCAATTGGGGACTCGGTCAGGGGACTGAGAGCGCAAAAACCCACACTCGTTCTAGTGGAGTGTCGTGTTTGATTTGATGTTTTGGTTGTTGCTGTATGTTCGGTGTACTGTGCTTGTGATAAATAAAGACACATTGAAAAAGAACAGATTCCATCGAGTTTCTCTTTTTATTCAGGACATACACAATCATCATGTCACATACAGCGTGTTGCAATATCCCACTATTCTTATGTTGCTGCAATCTGTGGCATTGTGGCCGCCATGAGTGTTTGTTGTCAATAGCCGCTCGAGTCGGAATGTTCGAGCCTTTGGCGTGTTTCGTTCCAGAGCGTTTCGTACAGTTTAGCCGGTGTAGCGCTCAAGGTGCATATTTCCATGTAGTCTGACACATCATCTTTGTTGGAGGGCACGCCGTCCACTTTCACATACTTGAGTCTGAATGCCGATTGCGATGTTGCTTTGCTCGAAGAAGCGGTGGGGAATCGTTACGTTCGTTTGTTCTCCTGGCCGCTTCCATGACAGCGTACGCCAACATGTTGAAATATCCAATCTCCATTTCTTTGGCGTCGGAGTGGCTTTGTTTGTGTACAACTCCAACACATTGTTTCTTCAGGTTACACACCAAAGTTATGTCTGGAGCGAAATAAACATTGTCACAGCTCAGGTCGGGTTGCAAAAGCAGTAGATTTTCATCGTCGAGATGGAATTCGTTTGGCGTAATCCCACCGGCCGTCCACACCTCCCTAAGAAGCGAAGCCATGAGTTTCACCCTCAGGTACGGCTTCACATTACCGCACAGCTTCAGGGTCACATTCGCACACGATTCTAATCTTGCAGTGAAATTGGACCACATCGCGACGGTTTCACAAAGAATTAATACTGACAGTGTACAACGTAACTGCTTATATAGATCCAACTCCCCGTGTTGAACCCTGGACGCCACGAGCGGATTGAGTATCCCGGTGATAGAGACGAGCTGGTCGTTCTGCTGTTGGCCCGCTTGAGCCCGCGTGAACTTACACACGGGCTTCTCGGACGGGTTCTGTTTAAGCACGACGGGCGGATTGAACGCACATATGCCGTATATGTTCATGAAGTCGTAAGAGGCAGAGGGTGTGCTCATACGCTCTACGTATTCTCTCACCAACATTCGCATATCCCCGAGCGCTCTAGTCACACACGCCTGTATTTCACGTCGAGAGCGGTGCTCCCGTCGCGCTTCGCCTGTACGTTCGAGGGCAGAGTTTCGACCCTAGGTCACTTGGCCTCGTGTTCGGTCGGTCGTTCGAGCTCCACATAATCGGACAATTTGCCGTAGCAAGCTTTAATGGCCGTAGCGGCGAAAAACTGTTCGGGCGCACCTTTGTCGGATCCAGGTCGACTTCGGCCCGCGGGACACGTGAGCATTCTGAAATACGACAGCTTCCTGAGATACTTGGTAGACGAGCTGGAGCGTGCAACGGAGCGCGAAATACGCCTGTATGACGAAGCCTTAATAGAATGTCTGGCGAAGCACAGGGAATTGACAAACGGTCCACACGTGTGGTCGCCTGTAGCCCGATCGTACCTTCCTTTCCAAGAAGCTAGACACGGGCACTTCTCGGCCCTAGTGTCAAATGGCCCGTGTGTTGTGAAGTACATCGACAAGTTGCTGCCGCTTTACTGTAGGCTTTGTTTTGTGGCCGACTGTCACGATCGAGCCGGCTCGATCGTGACAGTGTTGTTGTCGCGCCTGCAACGCGTGGCTAGTTTCCCACCGGATCCCATGCTGGCGTACGAGCTCAGAGCGGTGGAATATTTGATCGACAACCTGCCGGCTTCCCTGCCTCGAGAATGGGGAGATGTAGCTAGGTCGCCCGACGTTTCGGTGGAGACAAAGGTAGCGGTGGAATTACTTTGGTCTCATTTGGTCTTGGTGTACTCGGGGAATCGGCGGCTTTTGCTGTACAACGTCGAACGATTCTTCACTACACCGCAAAACTCTTTCGCCCTGTGCCCCGTGGAACTGCACGGCGCTCAATTCACACACGGGCTACACGACCCCATCTCCAAGCACCATGACCGATACCGCAGAGGACACGTATCGCGATGGACGACGTGTCCGGTTTCACTTCGGCAGACCGAGCACCATCATAAGCGCAGCAGACAACATACGCTCAACAACAGCTTATACTAATCCCGACTATCACGACTCTGCTGGCTCGGGGCCCTGTGGCTTTTGGACTTCGAGTGCAACGAGACCTTTTGCCGCTGGCTTCGCATACCTGAGCCGTACAGAGCCCAGTCCGAACGCTCTGGCGGCGACCCTTGAGGAACACTGTGAATGGCAAAACGTCTCTGCTGGCGACAGTCTAAACGAATGTGCCAACGCTACTCTGAGAAGAACGGGGAGCTGCGTAGTACAATTGGCAAACGGGGTACTTCTGCACGTGTTACACGTCAACACGGTGGGCAATCAAAAGTTCAACGCCACGGTGTTCTCCGAGAGGCATAGACGATACGGACAATTGCAGTCTAACACCACGAAGACCAGGAGGCTCAGCAGGTTGCGCTTTGTCTCGGACAAGAAGAGATTGTCTTCTCAACACGGGTACAAAAACACCAGGATAGAGTTTTCGTCGAATCCGAGCCGAAGCGCCAACTACACGTCTAACGCAAAGTATCTGCTCCAGTCCTATTTCCGAGGCGTTTTCGACACCGTTTCGCTGATGGTAGGACGTGCATCTCAACAGGCTGTGCTGCGAGCTAACCCAAGAGCGACGCGGAATGCTGATCGCTAAAGAGAAACTCTGTTTGGTGTACCTCACGGAATTGCATTTCGTCGACGTGACGGATCGCAGCCACCCGGTTACCTGGAGCGGTTACAGGGCCTCGGTCAAGGGTGCCTTCGTCAAGCAGCATCGGAGTAAACTGTCCTTTTTCCAGGACAAGGTCCTGACCAATTATCACTTAAAAAACCCAGAATTCATCCACATTGTACCCTGGCTACTCGACAACCCTAGTCCACTGCACGCCAAGCTGTTAATGTCACACGAAGCCTACCTCAGCCTCGAACGCAAAGTCACAGCGAGAGTGGAATTGATCGCCACGATCGCTGTCAGTATCGAACGAAACCCCGGCAGACGCGCGCCCGAGGGATTCCCGTCTCTGCGGGACGTGGACTTCCGTGAATTGGGCTACAAGTCGCAAACTTTGATCAGGGCGATAAGAAACGCTAGACTGTCTAAAGTGACACGACCCTACAACGAAACGGACCTGTGAAGAGACATCTTACGGTTACTAGCCCGCAAGGTTTATTGTGTGTGTGTGTGTATATAGGCGCTGCTACGCTAACACTGAACATCGTTTCCCTTGGCCAAACAATGCAACTCGACGAACTCCCCTCAGTGTGTCGCTTCTGACACCGTGCTAAAAGTGTGGGGCATGATCAATCGACACTTTGAATACTGGTTTCGGCTGGCAGATCGGACGCTGTGACTAGAGCGAAGACGGAGATAAAATCGCAAGTAGCCGAATTGCGAGACGTTGTCGATAACTGTGTCAAACGCCTGACCGCGATAGAAGACTACATACACGAACTTCAGAGACAGGAAGGTCGCGAGGCACAAGACCCACTGGCGTCTGTGTCTCGATGCGATGCGCTTACGGGGGACTGGCATTTTCTGTGCTTGTCGACGGGGAATGTGTTTGGTTATCTCAAGTTGATACCCGAGACCGTTACGGCGCACGAGGCCCCGGACCCTGTCACCGGTTCCCGTCGAGCGGCCGCGTTCACCGTTCCCCTAGACGTATTGGACGAGGCGGAGGCTGTCGATGGGGAGCCACACATGCGAGCCGACGGCGGGTGCGCGTTGCTGTGCCCTTGCTGTCAGGTGTCTTTTGACATTACCGTGTTTTGGAAACGCGCTTTTTGAAATTGCATCCAGGGGGAATAGCGTTACGGCGTAGCAAGTGGTGGATCGCGACAATAAACCCAGATGGGTCGTGGATCACGCTTCGGGTTGGAGGGACCCTATTTACAGACCCCGAGATGCGAGAGGCATGTGTGAGATCGGACATAGCCTCGGCGAGTTAAACCTTCTGCACTTTCTATCGGATCAAGACTTCTCGTCCGCGTTGGACGCTACGTTCCAATACTTGGTGAAAGAATTGACGTCCTGAACATGCTGTCCTACACCTACAAACCAGCCCGAGGCACCAGCCAGATAACCCCATCTGAGTCACGTACGAGCGACGATACAGAAACGGATAGATTTCTCGAGGCGATGGAAGACGACGTGGTCACGTTGGACTATTTGATAGGAGTGACGCAGATAAACGGAGCATATGCCTTCGTTCAATACAAGCCCACCGAGAAACACAAACGCTGCGCGGCGACTAAAATCTCCCCCGTTCATCAGACAAACCTTACGCGATAATGGCGTGTCGCTGTAAGCCGCTATATGCGCCATCGCGGAATCTAACCAGCGAACCTTATGGCTACGGATTCCTCTATCAGAGCTAAAGGAACTTAGCCTAGAACCTCTGTGGATTATAAGAGGGGTAGTTCAGCTATTTGGCAAACAGCAATGCATCGCCATCGATGCATTGCTGGATCCCGACACTGCGCTACTGGTCGACTCGTGCGCACGGGAGCAAACGGCGCAAACCCATCGCGATGACGAACCTTCCCAGCGACAGCAGACCCCCAAAGGCTCGCCGTGCTCGTCCCCAACTGAAACCCGCAAACGAAAGCTTACTCTCGCTTCACAACACATGGAGAGTGTCGCCGTCTGCAAAAAGCCCAAACCCCTTTGCTGTGACACACCGATACATGGAAACAAGCAACACAGACGACATGGTGTTACGCCAAAGTTTAATGTGAAAAACAGAAATGTACACAGATACAAAACACGTAACAGGACAAGGATTGACACATCTGAGGTCTCGCTCGCCTCCAGCGACATGGCATGACCAGAGACGCCTTCGGCCTTGCCGGCTGACACAGCAGACGATCCTGCGTGTGATGCAAACCAACTGGACGAGCGGCACGAGGTACTCGTTACACAGGACGAGCTGTCTCGTGGAAGTTACCCTTCCGTTCACCGGATCGATCTCGGTGGAGACGTTTCCTGAGATCCCTCTTTTGTCTCGCTGGCGACCATGACCGTGGATCCGCGTGCGCCTTTGCGAGACTCTCGGTTGCTGGCCCCCCGCGATGATCCCGTGGACGAGTGAACCCAGCTGTCATCGCGTCCGTCTCAGGGGATGCAGCGTAGGTGCCTGGTGATGTAAACAAGTCCTGGTTCTCGGGTGGGCTAGCGTGATGTTCGCATCTCACATCCGAAGGCCTCAGTCCCAGTTTGTTGGCTAACAATAGTCCATACGCTACGGGATGAAGCGAGTCCCGTGTGAGCATAACGTCGTTCACCGTGAGCGAGGAGTCGGGTTTTCTCCCGGACAAGCTGTCCGCAAACACTAAGCCGGACGTGTTCAAAAGTGTCACCAGCATCGAGTGGAAAGTGTGAACGGGAGACCCGGATTCCAACTCCCTAACCGTGTCTCTGTTATTGTACTGTATCGTGTTATGTCTTCTGCTGAACTGATTGAAGCCGGATTGTGCGCTACCTGAGAGAATGGCATCTGCCAAGTGTGTCAATGAAGATCGATCCGCTCCCCCGCTGGTATAAACCTGTAGGCCCGACGCCTTCATTAACCGGGCTATGATGTTACGGAAAAGAGCGGCCCAACATTTGACCGTCTCGTGTACCCTTTTGGCTAGCGTTGAACTGTCCACCCCGGCCGTCCAAGAGCTTTCCCACATCGGTATGTGCCAATACAAAATGCCGTCTACCGCAGCTGTGACGAGGCCAGTCTCGACGTCGAAGAAAGCCACGCACGACGAGGCCTTGCATTCGGGAATGACGGGACATCTGCCGTGTTCGAACGTCTTCATTACACCCCACATGACAATGGCTTTAATCCCCCCCACCCCTCTAATCTTTACCAGTATATAGTCCGGTTAACAATTCTATCCTCAAATATACTTATTATCACCTGCTTTTTAATACGAGCGTGTGATCGTCGTCTACTGTCGGGTCGGGATGGTGTGGATGTTATTCAGAGCGCTTTGCTGCCTGTGTCAAAACAGGGACACTGTGCGCGGTAACATGGGCGGCGGTGGCGGCGGCGAGTATTATCAGGAATTCGAGGACAGCGAAGATGACGACAAGGACGAGGACGACGACTCAAGTAACCATAAGGAATTTCGGCGGAGAGCGTTGAAGTTGTCTAGACTCAAGCGAGAGGCGATAGAGGCCACCACAGATGCGGTCGTTGCGGACAGACTGCTGAAGCGACACGGGGGTGATTCGAGTTTACTAATGTACTACGATGAGTGCTCCCATGAAATGTCCAGGGCTCTACAGCGACTTCCCGTTGGACCGCGCAGGACACAGATCAAGGCGATCGGTCGCTCTTCCTGTGTGAAATCTAGAGCGTTCGTAGTGTAGTATAGTACCGCAGTGGATCTACAAAGAAACAAGCAATCATGAACGTCGTAGTGAAGGACCCGGGCAGCTACAAGCTGAAACCGGTGGAAGCTGTGGCCAGATTGATTGGATCCCCGGGTTTCTCAGAAACCCAAATAGTGAATTTGCCGAATACATTGTGGACAAAGTGATCAGATCCTCTGCTGCCAACACGAGCGTGGTCACGGACGTAACTCTGCTGATGTCCCAGGCTCACATGGGACTGACTCTGTTTCGACAACAGCGAGAAACTAGCCGTTTGCTGGGGGGGTTCGTTTACAAAATGTTAGTCCCGGACAACAAGGTGCCCACGAGAACGAGATTCTTCAGAAATGACAGAATCACGGATCAACGAGAAGCTCAGCATGGCACGTACGACACAATAACCAACGGAGTACAGTCTACCGTGCACAGCGAGGAATTCAGGCCCACGTCCAAAGTTGTGACCATGCAATTCGGTAGTCTACAAGGCGTGACGGTGCCGTCGGTCGCCGTCGACCTCATCACGAGAGACCTAGAGATGGCTAGCATGGCCTGGGAACTGACGAGAACGTGCAAAGTCTTGCAATACTGCGCGGCTCAGCCCACGCTAATCGACAGAATCACCCGGCAGACCAAAACGGCGGGCCGTGCCGAACGGCTCGACTACGTGTTGACCATGGCCAAGCTCACGTGTGGCATGGTGAACATACAGCCCGACATGTTCGTTTGCGCTTTGGAAAACGCCAGGAGAGTGTTAGAGAGCGAAGGCCCAGAGGTTGTGATCATGGGTGAGAGCTTATTTAGAATAGTGTCCCAGCAGCACTCTGGCTCCTTCAGGTCTTGCATAGTTACAGAGGACACCGTCCTCTCGCCGGAGTTTGCGGTGTACACCATGGACAACGAAACGGTCAACGCGTCCGACGGTCACCAATTTGTAATGAAAGAAGTAGCGCACCACAGGTCTCTGGGAACAGGCCTGCCTTTCGTGAAAGGGTCTCTGTCTCAAGAGTCCACCAAGGTGAATTACATAATGCCAGGTGGCGGGCCGACCGACAAGATACCCATCGTACGCGTGGACGGCGTGCAAATGGAACACGGCGTGAGTAGGAACACGTCCACCGAGCACAAAGCCTTCTCCAATTCAGAGGGTTTTAAGTGGGAGTATTTCACGGTGGGGTGCACCGCTCCCGCCGTCGCGCAATTGAATCCGTACACTTTGCTCGACACCAAAGACACAGACGAGCTCAACTTCAAACACGTGGCGCAGAGGTCCACCTTTCTGCACAGATACGACGGGGCGGTGGTAGAAGTCACGCTTCGTAGTCTTCACGCCAGAGGGAACCCCAAGGAACTGTTCACCACCGAGCGAAGGAGATGTCTGCAAACCGAGGTGGATTCTTTGATGACCGGCGGAGAACGCACACGGATCACCAGAGCAATGATGATCGCGTTGGCGAAGACTAGAGACTGGTACGCGAAGACCAACAACCCGGCGTCTCTCTTGGAGTTCGACATGCGACATATGGTGATACCGCAAGACGACCGGTGGCTCGTGAGACCTAGGTTCGCGCTGTTCAACTCCTCGGGCATGAACTCCATCGAGAACGGAATAGCCCAAATCGGAAGCGAGTTACTCGCATGTTTTGGCAAAACCACGCAAGCGCAAAGCGTAATGTCGGGCTTGGAGTTTATCGACCACGCGCTACTACACAGCCCTTGCATCCAGGCCATGTTGACAGTCAGAAAGGAGGCGTTCGCGAACAACTTCGCGCTAACTGCTGTGTTGGACATCGTAGAGTGGCCGACATCTAGAAACTACTGGTCCCTGTTAACCGATCCCATCTGCACGATCGCGATACACATAGCGCTTTTGGTTAAAGAAAGGCGCTCTGCATTGACACCACAGGAGCGTACGATCTTGGTACAATTGGAGGATCTCATAAACGGCGTGCTGTTCCTATTTCATGCAATCGTTGCTGAAAGAACCAACTCGGTTCTCCCCTACATGGTCGCGTTCAACTTTGCAGATGGACAGGAAGACAACCGCGGCTACCCGACGACATTCACCGCCAACGACATCGACTACTGCAACATCATGTACTGGGTAGTGTTGCCTGCTATGGGAGCTAGGGTGTATAGGACTACAGGTTCACGGGATTGTGATCGCGACGTCCGACATGTCCCCATAGTGCAGGACGGAGACCTTGTCAGGCTAGAGAGGGAGTTGAATCTGAGCAACAGTGAGATGCCCACGGTCCCCCAGATCACCGGTGTGTGTTTCTTTTCAAAGACGACACCGGGCGCAGGCTACGACGATGTGACAGATGTCTTCGTTCCCACCGCAGGGTTCTCGGAGAGCAACGATGCGAGCTTTCACCCCACGTCGCTCGTCACGTCCATGTGGGCTGTCAGGATACAAAAACTTACCGGCGTCACCAACTACCTTGCCAAATTCCTCTTTGGAGTACACTATAGCACTCTGTTGACTCGCCAGGTCATACAAGACCACTACGACACCAAGTATTATTCGGGGTTGTCATATCTGATGTTCCGAGGTCTGTGATTTACCGGTTGCGGGATATCGCTCATGCCGCAGAAGTCCATGCTGTACACCTTGGGCACAGGGGTAATATGCAAACCCACCAGCCATAACACTCATCAACTGCTATCCATGAACCAGTACTGCGAATCGACGATCATCCCAGATACGATGGACTCCCCGGGGTTATACATTTCTAACATATACATGAAAGACTTGCGAGGAGGAGACGTTCACATCGACACGCAAGGTCCGTACGACGTGGTGGTAGCGGACGCGTTTAACGGCTTCTGCCCCGAATCTGACACTTCCTGCGGCGACCGCAGACAGCATTCTAACACATGGGTACAAGCCACATAAAGCATTCTAAGACATTGGTACACAGAGTCACAAAACACATTAGATGTTGACGATAATAACATATGATATGGTGGACCCAGACCAGATTCGCCCGGACATCGGCAGGGATGCAACACAGCTGTTGCAGGGCACTGTGACCGTTGAATCTCAGTCGGAGACGTGCCCTTGCACCCTGTGTAGCTCAGGAGTCTTCATCTACCCAGGACAGCCATTGTTTTAGATTATACACAAACGCCATAGGCTCTTCGTTCGCCTGGCACGTGTACATCTCTGCACGCGACTCACCTTGGCAGTCCGTTAATCTGTACATAGATTGCACGGGGTACACACAACTCATATCACGGCCCATATTCACCGGCAGCTTCGATAGGATGTGTACTGTCTCAACCTCCTACAATCCAGTGTGATATCCTTGCAATATCCAACCCGCGTGTCAGGTGATGTTCAGTAGTAATTCTCGATAACTGGTATCGGCGACATCGCGGGTGCAACGCGCTAGTCTCTGTGTAATAGTCGGCATCACACGTTGTTGAAAGTACGCATGTCTGTCTCTGACAGTCCACAGTCCACGAAGCATAGAACAAACGCAACTCCCACTATCCACGTCGGCCGCGTCTTTGAGATCCGTAAAGCACGGTATCCATCCTACATGCTCTCTAGATATCTTTTGCGTATGATCCTCATGAGTTACGAGTATATGGGTTAACACTCTCTCGTGATAGAAATGAAGCAGTAGAGTCTGGCCCATAATTCTAATCAACCAAGGCTGCATCTTTGCAGTTTCCCTCATGGTGCCTGGTTCGTCGCAGACGAGAGTGACAAAAAATGTCTTTACCCACAACACACGTTGACACCGAATAGTGAAGCCCAAAAGGTGTGGCGCGGCGGGTGCTGTCAACATAAACCTCAGAGCTTCGCATATCATCTCAAAGTTGATGTTGCAAACAGGCAATGGCCTGTTTGCAACATCAACTCCAAAGTTGGAAGTCTTCCATTGTACTATGTTGGGTTGTGTGGCAGTGTGAACTAAAGTCACAGCACACTTTACGAAAACCCCATCGGTTGCACCTAGAGTGTAAACCCAGTCCTCTCCCTCCGTATCCATCGCAGTGCAGCAATACAAAATGTCAAAGTCTAACGATCTGTGATCGTATCTGTTATTAATCTCTGTCTCTCTTCCACAGCATGTCTTTTATCCTGTCTTCCTTCTCTCACCCCAACCGGTCGCAGCAGATGGCCGCCCCTCCCTGAGCCTGGTTCTGCCGGAGGTTTCTTCCTGTTAAAAGGGAGTTTTTCCTTCCCACTGTCGCCAAAGTGCTTGCTCATAAGGGGTCATATGATTGTTGGGCTTTTCTCTGTATCTATGAAGCGCCTTGAGGCGACATTTGTTGTGATTTGGCGCTATATAAATAAAATTGAATTGAATTGAATTGAATTGAATTGAATTGAAATTGAATCGATGCTTTTCTTTCACCTCCCCGCAGAGGGCAACGTGGTACATGTACCGCAGCCATTGGCTCTAACTCACCAGCTCACTGTAGAAATCACCAACAACACTCTGGTTAGACCACGAGTACGAAAGATCAAACTGTGCCCAGGTCTTTATTTATATTGGCCGAAAGCACAACAGCTATAGACCTCTGCGACGAACGGGGGTGGGGGTGGGGGGGTGGGGGGGGGTAGGTTTTGGGTTCGTCTTTCACAAGACAAAGGATCACATACACCACATAGTCCAGTTCTTTTGCTTTTATTACATGCATATATACACACACACACAAACCAATACACAGGGATAACACTGACAATTGCATTACAATTACAATACCCCTAAGTAGAAACAGTGGGTTCGCGTTGTCTTGAAACAGACAACCCTTTCATAGCAGCTTAGGTCTTCGGTGAAAGCGAGGCTTCACGCCAACCAGCTGCCAGCCGCCGCCACCTCCTCCTCCTCCTCCTCCTCCACAAAACATCGTATAGGCTATCCCAGCAGAAAGGCCGGTACACCATGCCATGAGTACAGCAACACAAGTCCACAGTGCGGCATCGCTGGCAAAACCTGAAAGCCATCCTCCGAATGTGACCCTGCTAGCGGTTATCTCATCGTAGCGTTTATCGAACGCTTCTATGTTTCTGCTTATGTTGACAAGTTCACCGTGGAGACTAATGAGTTTTATGCTTGTGTTTATATTCTTAAGTAGCTCCAATTCAGGCCCTCCTGTCACGTTGTCCTCCAACAGATCCGCAAAGGACACCGGGCCTTGTGATATATGCGTCCGGGAAAAGGGTTTCAGAGGGGGCGATTCTATTTCCACGGTCGCCACACCTTCCATCCAAGTGACTTGGTTCTTCTGATAGCATACGCCTTTGTGACACGGTGCGCACACGTCCTTGGGATTTTCTAGGCACGGCAGTACCTTCCGTGACATTCTGAAGGCTCGTAATATTTGCCATTTATCAGCCACACCTTGTAATCGGGCCAACAGGGGATGCCGTCGGTGCTCATTTTGGGCATGGGTATAACACCCCTGATTGTGGTTTTCTCCACCGTGTTGGGCAAAGAATGCACTATGAACAGTTTCCTGTCTTTATACAGAGCGGTGGCGACCGTTGGGAATTCAGACAATCCGGGGTGTTCCTGTATCACAGACATGCCGCTCGGGCAACTGCCGGATCGCTTCGATGCGATTTGCCTGAGACAGTTCTCGATCCTTCTGGCCATGAACCTCACCTGCATGGCTGCCTGCATCATTTGATGCGTAACGCTCTGCATCTGAGCATACCACATCTGATAGCTAATGGTGACGGAGAATTTGATGTTGATGTCGCGCATCAAGGCTTCCCTATTTTTCATCATAGTATCTTTGAGCAGGGCAAAGTTTTTGTTGGCCTTCTCATTATTGCGCTGTATTTGCATCTCCTGCTCGTCTAGGCGTCCGTTCACCAATGCTATCTTATCGTCGAGTTTCCTGCTGACTTCTACTATGTCCTGAGAGACTTTGACATAGTTGTTTTTCAAAAGGTCCATCTGCTCTTCCAATTCATCAACTCTGTTCGACGTATGCCAGGCTAACCCCAACGCCACGGTGGCCAAGCCCAGGGCTATGAAACGTTTCTTTCTACCGTGGGGTTTCGGTGGTCTGTCCAGCCAGGGAAACGGCGCCGAGTCCAGCAGTTCGTACATCCTCGCTTTCCATTCCTGCATCGCCAGCTCTTGCAGCCCCTGCTTCACAAATTCACTGGCTCTGCGTGTGTCATTTACTATCTCGTGAGCAGAATTGCACAGCCTGCCGTAATTCCTTTGACAACTGTCGTCCCCTCCGCATATCGCTATTAGACACGGCTGCATCGCGCTCACGTCATAATCGATACACCGCACATCCATATTGATGTAATCTATGCCATGGGTAAAGTTCGATATGAAATACAACGCTTCGGCCGGTTTGACTATTAATCCGTACTCGGCCTCGATCGTCGGCTTATCCACCGTGTATCCGTCGTCCACGGCCACCACGTTCATATTGTGGATAGTCTCTCCGCCGTTGTAGGTGTTACACACTTTGTTAACCGGAGGCTTGTACTCCACCACGGTAGCGGTGTCCAGTATACCCACCATATAGTGACTGCTGTCCGTGGTGGGTACTAGCGTGTGTATGTTGATCGCGGTCTGCGGTGGGGTGCTGGACAATAGGGCCTCGCGTTTCGGTTCAACCGGCGTGCAAGATTGCAACGTGTGAACGTTCACGATGTACATGTTATCGTAGCTTGTCTTGTACATCTCCTTGTATGGCTCTTTGAACACCCCCAAGGCCCCGTTCAAAATTATAAGCCCCGGACACACGAGTCTATTGCTGAGACCGACTTGATACTGTGGGTCAAGGCAATTTTTGGATCCTGACGCAGGGTCCTTGTATTCTCTAGGGATAGCGATAGCTTCCATGGAATCCGTTCCCACGACTGAGTTTGCAGACCACCTATTCCTCACGCTGGCATGGGATGCGGTGTCGCTCGACACCCCCACCACAGCCTGTTGTCTGCGCCAGTCCCTAAGCCTGTGGACTGCGGACGTCACACTCGATATAGCGGGGGTGTTCGCGCAGACCTTTCGCTTGAAATCTGAGTCCATGGGGGAGATCACAAATTGGTTGATACCAAACGCGACCGCTATCAATTCGGGGTACTGCTTGAGGGTTTCAAGGGATGTAGACGTGTACGTTACGTTGACTAACACACATGGTCGTCGTCGATCCGGAGCAACATTTCATGTTCATGTCTTCCTCGCATCTCAAAATGTTATTACTTTCCATGTCGGCCAATGTGAGTTCGGTTGTGATTTCCGAGACATCTGCCACGTTGTTCTCCACGGGTGTAATCATCAGCCCCCTGGTTAGCGACAATGTAGCTATCAGCTTGTTAGCCTTAACGCCACCACGTAATACAGCCAGCACGTAATACAGCCAGCACGTACGGCACGATGCCCTTGATCAAACCCCCTTTCGTCCACATGTTCTGACAGTCTTTGGGTTCGGTCATGTCAACGAACAGTCGGGGGGTGACAAAGGCCTCGAACATTCCAAGGCTCCCAAAGTTCATGGTCTTCACACGTCTCACATCTCTCGGTAAATGAAGGAATAGCTTATTTGCCCGTAGCTCAGTTATTGCCCGCGCCACATCGCTCGCCACTTTGCTTACATCAGAATCTGTGTTGATCTGAGAGCAAGCGGAGGCGCCCCATGCGCTGGCGTCCAGCATGATGGCGCTCGCGTACGTGGCAATCACCATTTTGTGCAGGGTCTTAGCTATGTTCTGTATCGTCGAGGCGTACCTCCCGTCTGTGGAAGCCACGGGACCACGCACCTGTCCAGCGGTATCGTGAGAATAATGTGCCCAAATTCGCTCAATGCGCGGAACCTGTCGATGTCCACGTCCAGGGACAGATGATTCGAGGCATACGTCGCGTTGTCCGCCGATACTACGGTAGCGTCACAGGACGAGGAGGCGATGAAAGCTTCGATTTCACCGGTAGTGGGTCGCAATAGTACATCTCTCCGCAGCAGCTCTGCCACACTAGATATTTCGCACATGGCGATAGGGGCCGAGGGGTCTTTGTTGGCGTTAGTTATGCCCACGCTGTTGGTGTCGGCTTGTCCTATGCAGAACGTGTTTCCGTTTGAGCGAAAACAGTTGTTGTCCAGTTGAGTGTAGCACAGGCCTATCGACTCGCTGTCGCCCAGGCCCACGTACGATAACACGCAAGCGTACGGAGAGTTTCTTATGCTCAGCACGTCGTCGGTTTTGGGCCACGTTCTATTCCCTTCGGTTGCGTATAAGGTCCTTCTCAACAATTTATAGGTTGCGCACTGAGGATCGGGGTTGCACTGCGCCGTGGGATCGTCGCCGAAGAAATACTCTCTGTTTCTCTCATTGGCGTGCAGCATTATGGATACCTTGTTGATGCGAATTGAAGATACCACGCGATCTGCGCATGGGAACTTTCCTGGTATTTCTACGCACGAGTCTTTGTCCAGCTTCAGCACGTACGCGCCTAGCATAACACCTTGACGTTCGTATCTACTCAGATCACCACTAGCGCTCCTGTCCGGTCTCCAGCTCGCGTAAATTTTCCCGGAGCAGTAATGCGTACACATTTGGGCACTCGGCTCCTCGCGCCCCTCGATGTCAACCGTCTAGGCGAAGCTTCCATTGCTGTAACCTTGACACCAGCTGGTCCCCGCAGCACATCTCAGAACCGATATCCAGACGTATGGAGCGTATCCGTACGGCTCGGCGTTTCTGTTGTTTTTGTTGTTGTTGTACACCACGCATGCCGCAAAAGGCAACAACAAACCCACTCACAGAGCGAATGCGACAATCATGGTGTCACAAATGTTTCCCGCTTACAGGTAAAGCTATGGAGGGTACTCTGATAGCATCAGCTGCACAGTGTCATAGCAGAGGATGTGACCCTCCCTTGTCGTTTGAATCTACAGGCCGGTGTTTTAGTAGAGTTCGGCACATGGCCGTGAGTCCGATGAATTGTTTCACTGCGTCGTTGTGAATTTTGGCCACGTCCTGATCCGGTACCAGTATCGCCTTACCCATATGGGTAGTCACGTGGTTCATGATGTGTAGCGAAGTACGGTTCGCTAATGTGTACGAGCGGGCTATCAAGTCTATCAACATGTTCTGTAGTACGCCGATCATGTTTTTGTCCGACGTTACGGTGTGACCCAGATGAACGTTGACCTCTTCGGTTGTAAACCGTTGTCCGCATGCCAACAAAAACGATCTGACTTCGTGAGGTTTGAGTACCTTGATCGCATCCGCGGTGTTTTGGTCCAGTTCGCATAGACGACACTGTTTTGGGGGGCAGAGCTCGACGCCCACAATACCGGGCTGCTGGTCCATGTTTAACTTGACATATAACATCGGGTATTGCTTCTGCATGAAGCGATCGACATCCCCGTTTTGCTGACATTCAAGAATGCCTTGGTCCGACGGCTCTGGAAACAAGCTGAACACGGGATCTGAAGCCATATCGACAGAATACCCTGGATTTTGCGGTGTAGTTACACGAGACCTGTTTTCTTCGATGGGACCTCGCTGCGTCGAGGAGTTAGATCTACTAATGGAGGGTTGTGCACTCGACAAATGTTCCGAGGGGCGACTAGTCATAATTCACGTCGGCAGTAATGACACCTGGTTACACCAATCGGAGGTCACTAAAATCAATATTGAATCGGTGTGTAACTTTGCCAAAACAATGTCGGACTCTGTAGTTTTCTCTGGTCCCCTCCCCAATCAGACCAGGAGTGACATGTTTAGCCGCATGTTCTCCTTAAATTGCTGGCTGTCTGAGTGGTGTCCCAGAAATGATGTGGGCTTCATAGATAATTGGCAAACCTTCTGGAGGAAACCTGGTCTTGTTAGGAGAGATGGCATCCATCCCACTTTGGATGGAGCAGCTCTCATTTCTAGAAATATCGACAAATTTATTAAACCCCTCAAAACATGACTATCCAGAGTTGGGACCAGGAAGCAGAGTTGCAGTCTTACACGCCTCTCTGCAGCTTCTCTCCTCCTGCTACCCCCCCAAAAACCCATCTCCATAGAGACTGTGTCTGCTTCCAAAAAGACAAAAAACAAACTAAAAACCAGCAACAAACAACTTAAACATTTACAAAGAAAGAACAATACAGTATCCACATCTGAACCAAAGAGTAAAACAGTGAAATGTGGATTATTAAATATTAGGTCTCTCTCCTCCAAGTCTCTGTTAGTACATGACTTAATAATTGATCAACAAATTGATTTACTCTGCCTTACAGAAACCTGGTTGCAGCAGGATGATTAGTTAGTTTAAATGAATCAACACCCCCGAGTCATTCTAACTACCAGAAATCTCGAAGCACAGGTCGAGGGGGCGGTTTGGCAGCAATTTTTCACACCAGTCTATTAATTAATGAAAGACCAAGACAGACTTTTAATTCATTTGAAAGCCTGATGCTTAACATTGTCCACCCCAGCTGTGAAACTCAGAAACCAGTCTTACTTGTTATCATCTATCGTCCACCTGGGCCTTACACAGAGTTTCTGTCTGATTTCTCAGACTTTATATCTAATTTAGTTCTGAGCTCAGATAAAATAATTATTGTGGGTGATTTTAACATCCATGTTGATGCTAAAAATGACAGCCTCAACATGGCATTTAATCTGTTGTTAGACTCAATTGGTTTCTCTCAAAATGTAAAAGAACCCACCCACCACTTTAATCACACTCTAGATCTTGTTTTAACATATGGCATAGAAACTGAACATTTAACAGTGTTTCCTGAAAACCCTCTCCTGTCTGATCATTTCTTGATAACATTTACATTTACAATAATTGATTACGCAGCAGTGGAGAGTGGACTTTATCAAAGTAGATGTCTTTCTGAAAGCGCTGTAACTAAGTTTAAGAATATAATCCAGCCACTGTTATCATCGTCAATGCCCTGTACCAACACAGAGCAGAGCAGCTATCTGAACGCTACCCCAACAGAGGTCGATTATCTTGTTAATAATTTCACCTCCTCACTACGTACGACTCTGGATACTCTAGCTCCGGTGAAAACTAAGGTCTCTAATCAGAAGTACCTGACCCCGTGGTATAATTCTCAAACACGTACCCTAAAGCAGATGACTCATAATCTGGAGAGGAAATGGCGTGTCACAAATTTAGAGGATCATCATTTAGCCTGGAGAAATAGTTTGTTGCTTTATAAGAAAGCCCTCCGCAAAGCCAGAACATCTTACTATTCATCACTGATTGAAGAAAATAAGAACAACCCCAGGTTTCTCTTCAGCACTGTAGCCAGGCTGACAAAAAGTCAGAGCTCTTTTGAGCCAACCATCCCTTTAACGTTAACTAGTGATGACTTCATGAACTTCTTCACAAATAAAATTTTTATCATTAGAGAAAAAATTACCAATAATCATCCCACAGATGTAATATTATCTACAGCTACTCTTAGTTCCATTGATGTTAAGTTAGACTCTTTTTCTCCAATCGATCTTTCTGAGTTAACTTCAATAATTACTTCCTCCAAACCATCAACGTGTCTTTTAGACCCCATTCCTACAAAACTGCTCAAAGAAGTCCTGCCATTGATTAATTCTTCGATCTTATATATGATCAACCTATCTCTAATAATCGGCTATGTACCACAGGCCTTCAAGGTGGCTGCAGTTAAACCTTTACTCAAAAAGCCATCTCTAGACCCAGCAGTCTTAGCTAATTATAGGCCAATCTCCAACCTTCCTTTCATATCAAAAATCCTTGAAAGAGTAGTTGTCAAACAGCTAACAGATCATCTGCAGAGGAATGGTTTATTTGAAGAGTTTCAGTCAGGTTTCAGAGTTCATCACAGCACAGAAACAGCTTTAGTGAAGGTTACAAATGATCTTCTTATGGCCTCTGACAGTGGACTCATCTCTGTGCTTGTCCTTCTTGACCTTAGTGCAGCGTTCGATACTGTTGACCATAATATCCTGTTAGAGCGATTAGAACATGATGTAGGTATTACAGGTATTGCACTGCAGTGGTTTGTATCATATCTATCTAATAGACTCCAATTTGTGCATGTAAATGGAGAGTCCTCTTCACACACTGAGGTTAATTATGGAGTTCCACAGGGTTCAGTGCTAGGACCAATTCTGTTTACATTATACATGCTTCCCCTAGGCAGCATCATTAGAAGACATAGCATACATTTTCACTGCTATGCAGATGACACCCAGCTCTATCTGTCCATGAAGCCAGATAACACACACCAATTAGTTAAACTGCAGGAATGTCTTAAAGACATAAAGACTTGGATGGCCACTAACTTTCTGCTTCTTAACTCAGATAAAACTGAGGTCATTGTACTCGGCGCTGAAAAGCTTAGAAATATGGTATCTAACCAGATTCTTACTCTGGATGGCATTACCTTGGCCTCCAGTAACACTGTGAGGAACCTTGGAGTCATTTTTGACCAGGATATGTCCTTCAACGCACATATTAAACAAATATGTAAGACTGCGTTCTTCCATTTGCGCAACATCTCTAAAATTAGAAATATCCTGTCTCAGAGTGATGCTGAAAAACTAGTTCATGCATTTATTACTTCCAGGCTGGACTACTGCAATTCATTATTATCAGGATGTCCAAAAAACTCACTGAAAAGCCTTCAGTTAATCCAAAATGCTGCAGCAAGAGTACTGACAGGGACTAGAAAGAGAGAGCATATTTCTCCTGTTTTGGCTTCCCTTCATTGGCTTCCTGTTAAATCCAGAATTGAATTCAAAATCCTGCTCCTCACATACAAGGTCTTAAATAATCAGGCCCCATCTTATCTTAATGACCTTGTAGTACCATATCACCCTATTAGAGCACTTCGCTCCCACTCTGCAGGCCTACTTGTTGTTCCTAGAGTATTTAAAAGTAGAATGGGAGGGAGAGCCTTCAGTTTTCAGGCCCCTCTTCTGTGGAACCAGCTTCCAGTTTGGATTCGGGAGACAGACACTATCTCTACTTTTAAGATTAGGCTTAAAACTTTCCTTTTTGCTAAAGCATATAGTTAGGGCTGGACCAGGTGACCCTGAATCCTCCCTTAGTTATGCTGCAATAGATGTAGGCTGCCGGGGGATTCCCATGATGCATTGAGTTTTTCCTTTCCAGTCACCTTTCTCACTCACTATGTGTTAATAGACCTCTCTGTATTGAATCATATCTGTTATTAATCTCTGTCTCTCTTCCACAGCATGTCTTTTATCCTGTCTTCCTTCTCTCACCCCAACCGGTCGCAGCAGATGGCCGCCCCTCCCTGAGCCTGGTTCTGCCGGAGGTTTCTTCCTGTTAAAAGGGAGTTTTTCCTTCCCACTGTCGCCAAAGTGCTTGCTCATAGGGGGTCATATGATTGTTGGGCTTTTCTCTGTATCTATGAAGCGCCTTGAGGCGACATTTGTTGTGATTTGGCGCTATATAAATAAAATTGAATTGAATTGAATAGTCATTGTTGTTGTTGTCGTGGTTATAGAACGTGTTCGGTGAGCACGGTTGGAGGAGGATGTCCAGTGTCCCGACCTCCTCGCCTGAGTCACTGGAGGTGAATCGTCGCGCGGACGGTTGCTCATCTTTGCAAGTCGAAGAGTGCGGCGTGGTCGGACGCATACAGTGTGACAGGCTCACGGTGTCGGGTGGATTGCTGTTGGTTTGTTGCGATCGCTTTCGGACCGGCAGCATCTGCTTACATCGAGATTCGGCCGGCGAAAACGTAATAGCTATAGTATATAGCGAACATTGTAAATGGTGCAAGGCACGCGCGACAGACTCGGCAGCGGCCTTTACACCGGTACGTATCTAGGACGGCTGTTTCAGATCAGAGTGTCGGAAGCCGCTAGATTAACGGAGTTGATCGCAGAGTTGACAAAGACGCAAGGAGCAACCCTCGACCGCCGCGACGTCCCCGTAACAGGAACCCCTCCGTACTGTACGGTCACTGACGTGCGGCATATATCGAGCGTGGCTCTTACGATATGACTGGCCTTCGACAACGAATTTGTCTGTTTAACACGAAGGCTCGCCTAGGTTGACTTCGACATCGGCGCGCTTCATTTTACAGCGCACTTCGCCGTGATGGAAGGCCGTGGCGGGAGCCATGGGATCAAGACTCGGTCCCGTATTTGCAACCAAGGACCGGCGGGCGTACATTAAGGTTCGCAAGGATGACAGCGTGCGTGCTGTCGTCGACTTATCGACGATGACCCTAGTGGACTACGCAACTCCGGAACAATACCCGGAACAATACCCGGACGAACCCGTGCGGTGCGACCGATCTCTGTTCATTCCTATCTTTTGCAAAGAATGCTACGGCACACACGACGCACAATACAACGGCGCGATACAGGCTATAAAGTCTTTCTCCGGAGCTTGTCGATACGGAGTACGCGGTGGGCGTCGTGCAACCAGAAACCAGTATGGGTTTTAGCTTAGGTACAGTCGGGGATAACGCAAAGGGGCCCATCACGGAAGAGTGCAATTTGGTCTCTTGGCCCATGAGACCGGGTTGTTTTTGCGTGGTGGTGTCGGCAAAGGACTTGCTGTCGACAATGACTAGAATGGGGTTCTCTTCTGTGAAAGACGCCACACTGGACGCTGGCGAGAATCCCCTTGGCTCATCTACCCTCTGCGCCCCAGAGCCTCTGTCATCTGCAGAGCGAGTGGGCCATCAAGACACAGAGGCTCTGCATAAGATGGTGGCGGATCAGACGGCCGAAATGCGCCTATTGAAAGACGCGTTAGAGGCCGTGAAGGTTCAGAACAACCTATTTACTCGTTTGCTAAAGGGACCAGACGAAGACGCCTTGTTCACTCTACGAGGGGCCAGGGAATTCAGTATGCGAACAGGCACCGGAACCAAAACCAAACTCTGCGCAGGTGACACTACTGACGATAAACCCCTTGACCGAGAACACGACCAGACCTTGGACGCTCGTAACGCCGGCGAGATGGCCGCAACGCAAAGTCAGATGGACGAGATACTCAGGCTCCTGCACAACCAACAGCGTCAACAACAGCCTCAACAGCAAGATATGCAACACGCTCAACTCTATGCATTTCACAATCAAACGCAACCCAATCCAGTTTACCTTCCGTGTTCCGCAGCTATGCAGCCCTACAACCCAACTGTGTTCCACCGACGATACGGAGATGCTGGGCTGCCCGACGCAAACCCCAAGCCTGGTGTTTCACGCTCCGAAAGCCCGATGGATTACGACAGTCTGACTCAAGAACAGAGACGGAAAATAGCCATGGCGTACAATCGAGAGGAAGCGGAGAAACAGGCCGTTGTGCAAAAAGAACAAGAAAGGATTTTGGAGTCCATCAAAGCCACCATAAAAGACGCCCTGAAAGACCAGACTTCCAAATCCGCAACAACGGCGTCCCAGAGCAAACAATACGACATGCGTTCCGAAGTCAAAGCATTGAATGTGATGTTTTTGTGATGTACATGTTGTAATGCTTATAAGAAAAAAAAGAGGAATGATACACAGTGTTTGTACAGTTGTCACGTCTCTTTATTTTATACATACAGGCTAATGATAACACGTCTGTATTACTGTGTAAACCTGGTCGAGGCCACCCGGTAATCCAGTGTATTTACTATCAGCATTAACATTAGAAGAACCCCATGCTGTTCATAGGATCACCATGGACGATGATTGTGAGTGGGTGTTACTACATATAGCACGGACGACGATTACGAAGGTGCGGGTGCTACATGTAGCACGGAAGACGATTGCGAAATTGTGAGTGTTACAGCTGCAGATCCGTTTGTTTTCCATCCCCTCGATCCATTTGCTAAGCAGTTTATGTGTAATAAGCGGCTTTGGATCACTAATGTGAAGAATTCCACGGTACCACGGGCCATCGACATACTACCACTTGGCCAACCCTGCAAACGTATGGCCATAAAAGGCGACGGGAATTGTTTCTTTTGGGCCATCAGTCAAGTTCTTTCCGGCACCGAAGATAACCACGAGACGATTAGAGCGGCACTCGTGTCAGAGTTGCGACTGACAAATGCAGCATGGCAGCTATGTTATCTACGAGAATATATACCTATTACCATGGTCGGTGGCTAA
The DNA here is from genome assembly GCF_056152115.1 of Neolamprologus brichardi. Taxonomy (NCBI): domain Eukaryota; kingdom Metazoa; phylum Chordata; class Actinopteri; order Cichliformes; family Cichlidae; genus Neolamprologus; species Neolamprologus brichardi. Next base: position 31,900,204 of record NC_142116.1, on the reverse strand, counting down.
GAACTGTCCACAAGGGAATGTGGAAGCTGAGTATTTATCTCAATAACGACGGCTGTCACTACGAACCAGTGTTATGCACGAAGTCGGCATGCGGTGCCGTTTGCAACAGGTGTGATCGCGGCGTACACCCGCCTATTTACATGGACGTGCCACAACTACCGGAGCACCCAGGTTCACCTGGCTCCGTTGTGTGCTGCAGCAGTGAAAAAGAGCCCCGCTGTGCGCACCGAGAACAAGTGGAGGAAGTGGAGTGTCACAAACAAACGGTCCTCGAGTTTGTCGAGGAAGCCGCCAGCAATATCCCGGACTACCACGGACAAACAGACTGCTACCAGGCACACCCGTCCGTTGAGTTTGACGACGAAGCCCTCGGCGAGAGCTCGGTCTACCACGAACAGGCGCAGGTGGACTACAACAAATACTTGCCCGTCGACGGCGACGAGCGACTCGACCCACAGTGCAACAGGACTGTGAGACCGTGGACATTGCTCGCTGAAACATGGCATGCCTTCATAGCATACGCCGACGAGGGCTGGTGGGGCGATGTCTATTTGTCCACTGTCGCATCCTGCATGGATCTCGGTGCGGACGGTGATATCGCTATCACGGCTGCGCTATCAAGCAACCCGGGGATTGTGTGCTCTGTGACCGTGCGAGCATTCCCTTCCATGGTCACCCATAACGTCGTTCTCTTCGGCTGCAGATTTCAATGTGACACAGTCCCTAATGAAACATTTTCATCTCCCATAACGTGCGTGCATCGCATTGTTTCGACCGTAACCCGCCCCGTTATACTGGCACGACCTAATGGCCTTAATGACGCCCGACCCATGTCGGCGGTGTCGACTACACACAGCCGAGCTGACCATAAGTTGCCTGTCAGGTTGTTCGGGGCGCCGTGCCGCGAGACCTCCGACTGTTGGCTGGAGGACCTTCCATATCAACCCGTCTCCCTGACAAGGATGATCGAAGACATGAGGAGCCTAACGGATTCGCCGATATGGTTTCGGCTGGCGTATGGAGAGGAGACAGATTGTGTTACGCCAGACTGCATCGTAGGCAACCTACGGCAAACCGATCCCTGCGCCGGGGTTGTTGTGTATAACCGAAGCAGGAATATCCCCGGCTACCTATTTGACATAGTTACGGCCGAAAGAACATTGTTTGTGACATTCAGTCAACACCTGGGTTATGTACTAACCAACGATGGGCCCAGCATGTATTTTCGGGCCATGGACTCCCTTATGTCTTACGTGCACAGATATCAACACGTATTGTTTGTGAGCGAGACCGAGCTGTTTCTAGACTGACAGAGAGAGAGAGAGAGAGAGAGAGAGAGAGAGAGAGAGAGAGAGCGACCACTGTTCATTGACATGTGTATTTGTTTTATTTGGTATACCTACAACACAACCGCTCTCATGTGACAATAAACATATATGAACATAATAATGTGCAAACTGTGTGTGATTCGTTCAACATAAACAACACCAAAGTCCTCGGTTTCACGAGGACTGACGATACAATGCAGAGGTTCGTCTGTAAAAGAAAGTCCTCCACGTGTGTAGGTCCATGTCGCCACGCATGTCGAACGCCAAGGGTGCTCGTCTCAACAACACCTGGGGAATGAGCTGGGGAATGAGCTGGGGAATGAGTGGGGCACCGTTGACTAGACCGTAATGTTGAGCTTCGTTTTCTGTCACGTCAGCCGACTGGTGCTGTGTCAACAGTCCGTTGTACACTTCGCGAACGGTGGAGCCGTATATCGTCGTAACACCAATAGATCCTGACACCAGACCAATGTTTGGACAGGGGCTCTCCAGTAGCACCTTGACATTAGGCGTTACGCTGTCCACTATCGCGAAACTGTCCACGTAGTCGCTCATGGCTTGATTTCATGAGCGAATGCGGAATCACAATTCTTCCTTGGTAGCAGTCTCTAGGTGGAAAGTCAGTCGAGAACGGACCTTCGGGTAGTCCGCAGTCCGATCTAGTTAGTTCCGTCAGAATGCTCAGATTGTCGGCGCAAGCGCATCGGATCAGGGTCATGATGTCGCACAAAGCTTGATACGTGCGATCTTGTACATTTCGAGCCGAGGGCATGCAAACATATGTGTCTTCGCACTCTGGAAATGCAAACGACGATCCCGAGTCGTTTTGAGTGTACACTACGCTTCGGCGACCACATAAGTCACAATGCACGTTGAACTCGTTAGCAGCTGAGGCCATTAAGATGTCTAAAGCCCCCCTTGCTTTATCCGCGACCCAAAGACTCTCCGACATCATGAATCGTAACACATTTAGAGCAGCCTGTTTATTCTCATCCTCGTAGACAGATAGCGCACGACTGAACGGTTCACTGTCGGTCCCGGCTATCTTGACGCAACGTCGACCGTCGGAGTGGTCCTTGTTTACGCCAAAGGCTTCTTGTGCACCGAGGTCTACGAGCCACTTAGACGAATGACTGTTGGGATCGTACGTGATGACCCTTGTCTTGTTTCCATTTAACACTGCAAATTTCACAGGCACCTTCTTCCAATCCCCTTGACTGTATGCCATAACGGTCATCGAATCTATCGTGAACAAACGTAGTCGGTGTGGCTGAACGCCATGACGCTGATGTCTTTAAGGTCTCGCTGGCCCGAGGTGAATGTGACCGCGCGTGGCGGTGATACTGTATATATAATACAATCAGCTATGCTGACGTGGTGCACTGAGACCACGGTGGCTCCAATCAATCACGACGCGTCGTGCTTCTGCGTCCAAAGCCAAGGCTTTTCGTTCACACAGCACCCGATCGTACGCATTTTGTCCGGACCGTACACATGAGCAAAGACCGCATGCACGGGCACGTCGTTGGCCAACAGGTCCCTGTAGAAATTTTTACAGCCCGTACAATGGTACTAGACCTGTTTGGTCTCAAACGGCACACCTGGTCGTCTGTCGCTCCTGTCGAGGGTTTTCACAGTGAGCCACTGTGTCTTTTTGAATTCGTCGATCCACATCGCCATGGCCGTCTCGTCTGCCATGGAGTACGGCATGATACAGAGAGTGTTCGATGGGCATAGTGTGTCAGTGGACCGCGTGAATGCACCGGGATTCAGTATCTGTAGCATGAGCGTGGTTTGGTAGAGAAGACCCGCTAGGTCGACCAGGGGTCTTTCGTGTAACTCGTTCCTTGACACGTACAGTTCTCCTGTCTCAGACGCAATCCCCGCTTCGCATAGCATGGCAACAGGTAGCGATATTGATATCTTCTCACCGGTGTGGGTTTGCGTGCATGTGGTCGAAATCGCACCTTGTCTCATCAGCGTGGACAACGACTCTCCCAGCTTACGGCACACGTTACTGTGTCATGTCACCGACCACGACGTTCACGCACGCCGTCAGTTTTTCACCCCGAAGCCGGCTCACGTGCTGCCGGTTTAACATAATCCTGTCCAGCTCGTGCTCTCCGCATGCCGGTATCATGTGCTCGGGGCAGGTGTTCATGATACAGTTGAAGGCAGCGTTGGCCCTTTTCAGCCGGTCCTTGATACAGCAAATCGACAGAAGCAACCGGGTCTTGCAGTCTTCCACCACCTGCTTTTCTGAGTTGTCGCTGTACATGTGTCTAGGTAGACAAAAGTCTATTATGCAGTGCGCAATCAGTTTCGCCGCCCGATTCACCAAAGACCGATCGGCCGAATGGGCCAGCATGACTTTTGAGTTGGCGTAGCATTTGTTACCCAGCTGGTAGGGATGGTCGATCAAGCAATTGTCGGTTCTAGACCCAGGGTCCATGTGTGTAGACGGGGAACCCGTTTGAGTGTCGTCATCTCGTAGAGTAGACTCTACGGTGATTTCGCACAACAAGGAACCGCCGAACATGACTGTCAAACAGCCCGACGTGGCCTGTAAAGCCACCGGGTATCTGTAAAACGTGGCTTCGCACGGGTTGCATTTGTGGAACTCGTAGCATTCTACCGGTTTCACAGCGAGGCCGGTGATGCGCTGCAGCCAGGTCTTAGTGAGCTCAACGTACGTCGTTTTGACGCTCGAGTTGCCGACTTTCAGGCGAGCCAGCGTGTGTTGGCTAAAGTGTTTGTTTTTAGCGCATTTGATCAGGGTGCTCCAGGGGAACAACCCTAAGCCCATTTTAGATGCGATCATTTCAGACGCCCTAGCAGCAAGCAGGTCTCTCAGGATACTTTCCTTTCTGGAAAACATGTGATTCATGCAGTAAACCCCGTCCTTGTACAAACTCAAACAGTACACGGTGCGTCTTGCATCCTCGAGCTGCGTGTTTTCCAACTTGACCAAGACCGCACTCTGACCCCCCGTCAACTGGAGCGTATCGACAGATACGACTCTGTGTGGCGTTAGAAACGACGAGGCCTGGCTGAGTTCGGCCCATCTACTCGACTCGTCGTCAAACGTAGGCTCCTCTTTCATGTACAGTATTTCGTCTCCGGCTTGAAGCCGATGCCACGGTGCAGTTGAAAAACACGACACTTGATCGGTTTCCAATTTGACGCAATCCCCTTTCATTACGCACGATATGAACGTATCCGTGACGGCAGAGTCGCATGGGGATCGCATGCTTTTGAAGGCGGCCAGTCCCCTCACCTTAACCGAGATAGAGGAGAGTTGCTCGCCCAAACAGTTCACCGTGTGCGTCAAGGCCAGATATGTCTTCTTTGCGACATGACAATATATGGAGCAACTGTTTTCGTAGTCTAGTTTCACCAGTCTGTCTTTCACAAACGCCTCGGTGACAGGAACGCGAGCGTCTGCACCAGGGACTCTTGCGAGATACACAGGGTAACCTTCGTCGGTGAGATTACCCTGTAGGTCGCGGTGGAGCTTTTCGTGCTTGTTATCGCGGCCGATCGCGTACATTCGCTTCAAAACATCTTCCACCAGTGTACATACTTTAGGAAATCGGGCACTTGCTCTCCGACTCGCTTCAGCTTCGAACGTATGGCTTCCTGGGCCTTGTAGGCAAACTGTCGAAGCGAGGCCTTTTGTTACTGAGGGTTCATTTCTCTGTCGCGCACGGTGTCCGGCACGTCGATCTCGACCGAGTCCCCGGGTCCGTAACCCACCGCTACCATTACGCTATCCGTGTCGCCGTACACCACGGGGCATTCGTGAAGGTAGAACTCTGACACGCAGTTGTTTACAACCGCGATCTGTTGCCTTCCGTGGCCAGATATCAGAGGCCCACAGGGGTACGGAGCGGTTCCGTAAAAGGAATTGGCCATAACTTTGCACTCTCCTTCTTGCAACTTGAAGTATATTCGCTCTGCATCACCGACTGCGGGGTCCTTAAGTTTTGTTTTGAACGCCGAGCGTTGGTTCAGGTAATACTCCACCGACGAGGCGAACACCCCAGGCGCCCTGATGTACGAGCCGGTGCTCTCGTCGTACTTGAGAATCAGAGACGCGTACTCGTGCCCTTCGGCTTCCCAGCTGTAGCAAATCCAACCCGATAGATCGTGAGGGAAATCGACCGGGGGACACGGTATGGTCGTTTCGGGCGATATGTTGAGCGCGCACATGATGGAAGGGTACATGCCCGCAAAGTCAAAGGACAACTCCAATCCCATACCCGGACCCGAGTAATGTAGACCGGTGAGAGGTTCGCACACAGCGCCTCCTTTCCAGGTCTCGCTGTCTCCGTCGGACACTTGCGATTTAGGGTCCCATCTTAGTCTCGCTTGCTGTTCGCCGCCAACTGGCCCCGCTTTCACTCTGAGGGTGTTGAGCGTGAACTTCAGTTGTGGTATTTGCACCGAATGGATACTCTGTACGAAACCGCTAAACATGTCCCCTCTGCCGTGAACTACAACGTTGATGTTGAGCGTAGTCCTGCATGGAACAGAGCGGACACCGGTTTGAGCACCTTGGCCAATCTACAGCACAACTGCGAATCGACCAAGTTGTACACAAGCACCGCGAACAGGCTTTTGCCGCCCATGCTTATCATCTCGTCCATTTTGTCGTAGCTCACGTCCGCCACCTCGTACAGTTTTCTCGGGTCTTTGGCGGGTTTCTTGTATATCTCTCTGACTTTCGTGACGACGTACGGCGCGACGTCGTTGAGTTTCATGCTGGTACACGCGTACTTGATATCCCTCGTGCCGGCCATTCTGTACAGGTCGATCACGTTCATGCCACAGCTGTTCATTTTGAAGTGGCACAGTTTGGCTTTGTCTTTGTTGAACGTTTCCACGTGCGTCGCTATCTGTCTCAGTTTGTATTCGGTCAACGTGCCGCTGGAAAGCACGGAACCCACGTTTTTCAACATCTCCCTGTACATGTCCAGAAACCGTACGTTTTCAAACTGGAACACAGGCTCCGCATCTGCGCTGAGAGCTCTCGTGACAAACAGGCCTGTCCACATTCGTTTGAGTTTCTCACATCGCTGTCTAGCGGTCGGCTCTAGCATTTTCAGGTAACAGGGATCCGCGTAGAAGTGCACGCGTTGGTTTAGCACGCGTATGTCGAACTCGGCGTTGTACACGTACAACAGTTCAATGCGGTGGGTTCGTAATATGGATATCATTCTCTCCAACAGCGCGAGTTCCCCTCCGCAAGCGTTCGGGGTGAGGACAGAGCGTGGCTTTCTTTTTGTTGTATGCCACCAGTAACTTTTTCCTGTGACCCCCGTACGCCTTGGGCATGTGTGAGTTTAGGACCACAATGGAAACGCACGTTATCTCGTGCTGTTGCCCCGGCATGTCCGAAGGCAGGCTGGGGATGGACACGCGTTTAACGTGTTGAGGAAACCGTTTTTGCTGTTCCTTTAGATTCGACACCATCCTATTGCGGCATGTAGTCATGTCGTCCACTGTACCCTCTGTGCAGTAAGGGAACCTGTACGCGAACGAGTTTGATCGGACCGCAGGATCCCGGTGAGCCCCGGCGAACACGGTTTCAATGTCCAGACACGCCGCTTTGTAGAAATGATTCACGTGAGAGGCGTCGAACGCTCTAGCCTCGATCTCTGAAGCTCGGTGGTCGTAGACGAGATCTCTCGGGGACACGGTGCGATTAAGTTTGCTGACCGGAATGTAATACATTCTTCCAAACATTACATCTGAGCAAAGCGCCGGTGTGTTGCCATCCCTGGCTAGGTAGTAGCCCTTGTCGGGACTGAAATCCCCAAACGTCAGCGCGCCTCATACAATTTTCATTTACGCAGATGCCCGCGCCACAGATTTCAAAGGAAAGACAGCGGCATTCACTGCCCGCTTGATGTCTTCGTGCGAGACGCTGATGAAAATTGGCTCTGCTGCAAAATGCCTGGACCATGTAGCTTTCACCGCGTTCCAATTTTTGCTGTCATCCGCATCCATCTCTAGGCCGTAACCCACCACGGGTGCCATCTCGGTCACTTCCAAATTGACAGTAGTGTACAGTGGCACGGTTTCGCATTGCGACCGAATCACCAATCCCCTGCACAGCAATGATTCTTTGTGATAAAATATCGACTTCAGTAACACTCCGACTACTGTCGGTTCGCGATCGATGTCAACGCTTCTACGCTGGGGATATATGTCTGGAAAATAGTCGACAAACGGCAGCGGCTTGTCCATAGACACAACACATGTATACCGCTGCATTATATATAGCGTTATACAGTAGAGGTAAACACAAGTGGATCAGTTTGATCATCTTCCACATCTGGTTGTTATAGGAATCCAAGTTGCATAATCGCTCCAGTTACTCCAGAACTTTTGCGTGAAAACGCCAGGGTCGACCAACGTCGAAGGGTTGTCCCATGGTATCATCCTTGTTCTCACCCTATATGCCTTACGTGGATGAAGATCCCGAATGGTTGTTTTGCACAGTGTACCTCGTTTACACATGACCTGTTTGGTGTTCGCCGTGTCGCCAGGATGAGGCAGCTCCGTTGACCACTCCACTTCGATTTTGAAGTGCGACACAGCGTGATGGGTAAGGGTGCCAATGGTAACCGTACGTTCGTGGCGTAGGAGGCGGATTTAATCTCGTGTAACACGCTGGGTTGTAGTTGTCGACCGTGGCTTGAACGACGTTGTCGCGGATCGTGTCTACGGTCCATCTCTGCTCGTGATTGAAAATGCGTCGTTGTGGAAATTGCATGGTGCAACTCATGCTGCCGTCAGTGGCCTTAGTCAGCACACAGCTTGCCCGATACTCTTTGCCAGGACTTGCCATCGCGACGCTGGTGTTCTCCGGGGCTTCGTCTGCAGAACAATCAATCTTGTAGTCGTAGTCATTTACGCAGCGTAAGCCATAGGGCAATGGTGGGCAATATGTGAGGAACGGACAGTCATCGTGAGAGGGATACAAACGTACTCCGAGATACAAATATCCGGTAGCGGCGACAAACTGTGAAGACCACAGGAACATAGCCGTAAAGGCTAAGAAAGACACCATGTTCCACACAAACACAACACTGGTCAATAACGAGCAGAGTTGGGATTCTAAAAGTCCAGGTTCACGCTGTGCTCCTCTCTTTGTATGTAGTGGCTAACACACTTAAGTCTCAATATAACAACCACTGAGAAAGAAGAATCGTCCCCACGAAGGGTTTCGAGCTGCCGACCTGCGGGTTTCGAGCTGCCGACCTGCAGGTTTCGTGCTGCCGACCTGCGGGTTTCGAGCTGCCGACCTGCGGGTTTCGAGCTGCCGACCTGCGGGTTTCGTGCTGCCGACCTGCGGGTTTCGAGCTGCCGACCTGCGGGTTTCGAGCTGCCGACCTGCGGGTTCACTGTCTTTTATTTCGTAGTGTGGTTTCTAAATACACGCATACACTATATTAATTCCTCGGACAGAGTAATTGAAACAGCACTAAATACAATCCCTGATAGCACATCATATAGTCACAAAACGCAATTGAGGTGATACGTTCATCCAGAGTGCGTAGGTGGACCAATAAGACCTGTAGATCGAGCAAACAACTTAAGCGACTATGTCTTTGAATATCGGAAACCGTAAGTGCGTAAACGCGCAGCCCGTGGACGACATGACCGGGAGTCTGTTGCCACCCAAGAAAAAATGGCGAGGAGCGACGTTGGGCAGACGGGATTGGGACACTGGAAATGCCTTTACTATCACTTACGATGTCACAGGAGGTCTCCCCTGTGTGACGTTCATGAGTACATGGCCAACTGTGAAGTCTGGCCATAAGGTTCTACTCACGGTTGACAGCGCTGGTGAGCAGCTGTTTGCCGATAAAGTGGTCATCCCGCTCAGGGTCTTTCTGGATTTACTGCACATGCATCTCACGCATAATGAAGACAAATATCTGTACTTGTACACCGATGCATTTCCTAGTACGGAAGACCCCGACGTTGTTGTACAGGACATGCCTGCTAAATGTAAAGATGCAGGTTGTTACCACACGGTGGCAATACATGGTCCTGCTGAGGACGAGGAGGAGGATGAGGACGACGGCAACATCGCCGAACGCATACGCATGCCTCAGGATGAAGAGGGGAATGACAACAACTGGCCTAAGATCCCCGAAGTGTCAAAGGAACACTTAAGATACACCGGTGTTCCAGGCGTATGTTGTACTATAGTCAGACAACCTAAAGGTCCACTCTTTCTTACCACCGGTCGCTGGCACATTCAAACTGAGGATGGAGAGAAAACAACCATGATGCCCGGGGACTGCGATGAGACGGAGTATGTGTTTCCTTTATGTCACACTGAACACCTACCGGGCCTGGTGGCTGTTGTTCACAAGTGGTTGGAAACAGACTACCAGAAACTGGGCCTGTTAGTCACATGCAACATGCCGAGCAACATGACGCTAATACCCACGCCCATTGAAGCGCACAGCAAGAGACATTGTCCCATCAAGAAGCGTCCGTGTCCTTGAACATAGGAGATATTGAAATGCGATACCGGTGTCGGCAACAATAAGAGCTGTGTATTAGGAATACTCATTACCGCTTCAATGTTTACGCTGTTTTTCCTGTATCTAAAAATAAAACAAAAACACAGATTCAACTCCATACTGTTTCTTTGTGTTTCCTTGTCATACGTGCGGTCTAAGTTTTATATATATATATATATATATATATATATATATATATATATATATATATATATATATATATGTCAAAGCGTTCTTTCTAAAAACACACACACACACACACACGGATATCTATCTGCACATACAACAGAGATTAACACCAGACCGCACTAGAGGTCCACATGGCGACATTAAAGCGCACCATCGACTACGAGGTTATCGCAGCTCCGAAACGACAGAAAACACAGCAAGATCCCCCGGACACTGTAGACCGGCACCCATGGGTATATGTTGATATAGGACCAAGCGAGTGGAAGATCGGACCTTCTTTTACCGTTCAGTACATCACACCGACAATTGGTGTGCTGTGTCTGAAATTCACCTCCCTCACAGAGTCCGTCTCGGAGAGCTGGCCTTGCAAAGTGCACGCCGAGGCACCCCTGGGGTATTTTGCAAAAGTGCTATGCATGCCCCTGAGAGGTGTGTTGGATTTACTACATGTGCTCCTAACAGGGAATATAGAGTTGGTCGACCACGTTGGTTATGACGGCGCTTTCTCTAAACCCGATATGCACAGTGACGGATGTTACTTTAACCTAGCGGCAATTGCCTCTAGGTTAACTGGTATAATGGTCCCGGAGCGCATGAACATCTCGGCGAGACACGGCGATATCTCACGGAGTGTAACCGGATACTGGGGCGTGTACAAGCACCTAAAGGCCCGGTGTTCATCAGCAGGGACACATGGGTTGACTGGGAAAATGAGCCGCTAGAGTACGGGGAGAATGCTGCAATCAAAGATCCAGTGCTAAAACCGCTCATGGGTGACGCTCAGGCCTACGAAGACTCTGGGTTTGAGGAAGACAGTTGTGAACTAATAGCCAACACCCACCGCGTTGATACAGACTGTGGCATACAGTACGACGAAGAAGACGACAGTGACATACGGTACGACAAAGAAGAAGACAGTGGCATACAGTACGATGAAAAAGAAGAAGAAGAAGAAGAAGAAGACGACAACTATGACATTCAGTCCGATGATACAGGGGACGACGATCCCACCAATGAGTCTGTGTTTCCCTGTGTCACAGCGAGCAACTACCAAGCCTGATAACCGTTATACACACGTGGTTGGAAGACATGGACCACAAAGCGCAAGGTCTTGTGGTGCACTGTAAAGTACCTGAGCGTATAACACTTGTCCCACAGCCCACAAAGGAAGCTGGTTACGAATACACACCGTTCAATTGTGCTGTGCACTGGGTACATTTGACGGACGACGAAGTTGCGGCCATGAATACGGTCACCTACAACGGTATATGACAGAGGCTCACTTGTCAAATGTGATGTTGATGATGACGATGATGATGATGATGATGATGATTTCAATGTACTTGCTTGGCCATACTAGTGTTCACTTAACAGTGTTTCAGTGTCTTTTTTTGTGTGTAATTGGGTAACCGGATAAATAAAGAGAATGTGTGCAACATCGTCTCCTATCTTTTGCTTGCTAATATTATTCAATGTAATAACTGCTAGAATCACAGACACATAGACAAAAAACTTGGGCAGAAATCAGAGTTGACATTAAAGTTTATTGGGGTTTGCTATTACCGTCGCATACACAATTTTGTAGCATACATTCAGAAAAAGCAGCTGTCACATACAGTCAGACTAGATCACCAGCATCGTACGCCACAGGTGAGATGCGGGCGCTTTGTAACGAGGATCATTGGTGTCACACCAGAGCATGCATTCTTCGTGCTGTAACTGGGTACGATACACATCGCCCAGAGCGGGTAGTTTGCCCAAATGACCCTCTATGAGATTGTCAAAGTCCTCCGGGTGTTTACGGATCACTTGCACCCTGCTATCCTCAAACTCCCGGTCCTCGTACAATCGCGTCACATTGTACGCCGCTGTCTTCGTGACGCCTTTGGGTAACCAGCTGCGACGAAAGTAGTCCTTGAAGGCTCGCCACAAGGTCTCTACGAAACGCGCAGCGTCGACCTCGGTCTTGTCGGCATCTGCTAGCACCGCGTGAAGCCGCCAACAGCTATTGGGACTTTGGTCCACCTGTATATATCACCGGCCCCAATCCGGAGTGCAACTGATGCGATAGTTCATCCAGAACTCCGCCATGTGGAACCCGAGCAGGCTCTCGGTGTTCAAGTCGGCCACATCCAAAACGTAGTCAATGTAATGACCTCCTTGGCAAAAGTGTAGCTCCTCAGCCGTGAATTTTTCTCTGATCTCGGTGTGTAGAACGTGTAACGCCATTATATCGTCTGAGCCTTTGTTTGTGAATCGAGATATGGCGTCCACCTTTCCAGGCCATACGGCCTCCGGGTGGGAGAGTGTAATGTGGTAAGCTGAGGGCATTGTGTGCTGGTGAATCGGGTGGATCTGTGAGTCTCCTTCTAAACAGCTTTTAAAGAGCTTTTATATCTGGCAGCCTAGGTGTGTGTCGGTAGCGCGATGTGGACGTTATACGGAAAGAAGTGTTGTGAGGCCTAGGACTGTGAGGAATGCGATGTGTGGTGTTTGCGTTTCTCCCCTTGTGGGAAATGCGATCTCACCGACTGACGTACATCTGTCTCCGACCGAGAGTGAGAGTGTCCGACTGAGACACATCATTTCGACGCGAAGGTTTTTATATTGACACCCAACGCGTTCATAATATTACGATTGACAATGAAATATACATGCTGTAAGCACTATGAGTGTGCATGTCTCGAATAAACACAGACACTGTATGGGAACTGTTACGGGTTGTCTTTATTTTTATAACAACATAGAATCGTGTAAACTACTTAGACAGTAGCATCACAACACATCATCAGCAACATTATCATCATCATCATCATCATCATTATCATAGTAAGAAGGAGTATTCCGGTTAATCAGAGTAGTCGTATCCGCAGTCTGCGTCGCTGTCATCCACCACGGACAATTCCGCAGGCGCACAACGTTCTGTCTCACTGTAGCTATCGCGGGCCACGTTGCCAGCTGAAACGTGTGCAATCTTGCTACTCTTTTTACCACCGGAAAGCAAGTTGGCGGGTTCTTCCTCTTCCCTGTCCTTTCTCTTCAAAGAATAGTCCGCCCGACGGTTGTCATTTCGATCGGCCTCCTCCCGTGTGTATGTCGACGTCTGCGATGCAGGCAACGGGCTCGGCGTCTTGGCTGAAGCCGAGGGCAACAAAACCAGACCGGTCACTTGGATGTTTTTCTTCTCAATAGCGCAGATCAAAGACTCAAAGTCCTCCGTTCTCAAATCCACCGCCAACATTCGTACCCAGTTGATGTCTATGCGAGGCACCGTGAAAGACACCTCCTTCGCGATACTTTCCATCACATCGTCCACTGTGCTTTGCGTGGTCCTCATCAAACACTGGAGTTCCGACAAGTCGTCTCGGTGATACAGCTGTGTCTTTATGCAAGTATTGCTAAACACGTTGACCAGGTAGTAGCTGCCCTTGTTGGAAATTTACAAGCGGCTTAGCTCTTGGTGCTGTTGGTGAACAACCTCATGTTACACATCGCCATCAGAGGGGCATGCACCATACCCTTTTCGTTTTCGTACAACTGCATCATGCTCATCTTACTATTGTTGCTGAGGAACACGACCCTGTTGTACGACATGTTCTTGTCTCTCATGATCTTTTCCACTAGCTGCCTGGTGTCCCCCAACATGTTCAGCGACGTGCGTAAGTATTCGGGCAGCCTGTAGTCTTTGGCATCAAGCCATTCCAACGCGTTGAGATCGAGGCGTGCTCTGTTCGAGGAAATGCCGAACATGGGACCTGTCACTTTCAAGAGTTCGCCAAAAGGGGTTTTGAGCATGTTGACCCAGATAGCAAGGAGACATTGAACAGATGTTGATTTTCCATCTGAACCATCAGAATCGTCAGGGTTGAAATGTCAACACAAAACCAATGTTGAAACAACACTGAAATACTGACGAAACCTGACACTGACATTGAAATAACATTGATTCACTGTTGTTCTGTCATCGTTGATTGTTGATCTATTTATAGTTGACAAGGCGACAACAATCACGTTGAAAAGCCATAGATTTATGGTTGAGCGGGAAATTTAAGCTGCTACCACTTGGACTATTCCAAAGCACCCCCTCTCACAGTGGTACATCCCTCCAGGTAACCATTGTCTTGTACAGTAGAGCGGGACATTACTCTCAGCGGACCGGAGAAGGCATCAGTTCTTGCACTGCACTGGCCTGCACCACGATTAGTATAAGGTAAGAATGAATGATTTTTGTTCTATTCGTTATTTCCACAGTTGCATTTGAATAACAGTAAAAAACAAACAAACTTGTTAATGTAAAGTTTCGGACAAAATATGGGAACCCGAAATTGTGTCTACTTTCATCTTACAAACCGGCAACAAATAAATTGCACAGCAAACAAAGTCTATCAACAAAGAAGACATTTTCGTTTCAAACTTTTCCGTTATATTCGCTTACAAAGCTAGCTAGCTAGCTAGCTTTAACGCTTCGAGGCTTTCCTTTGTTCTTGCCGTCGCTTCGCTTGACCCAGACTTTCGCTCTGTAGTTTCTTTTTAGCATAGTACTACAAAAAATTGTAAATCTGAGATATATGATTGATAAATGTAAAGGTAACTGTATAAATGTGTTCAATGACTTTGTTACTTTTAATGATTGGAGAGCACCCGCTTTGATTCGCACTCAATTCAAACTTTACGTTGCACGCCCACCTAACTTTACGCTGCACGCCCACCTAACTTTACGTTGCACGCCCACCTAACTTTACGCTGCACGCTCACCAAACTTTACGCTGCACGCTCACCGAACTTTACGCTGCACGCTCACCGAACTTTACGCTGCACGCTCACCTAACTTTACGTTTTAGCATTTACGTGTGGACCTATTTTGCGCCTATTTTGCCACACTGTGCGCCAGGTTTTTGTCTCGGTGCCATGAATTCATACAATGGCAGACTTAGACGAAATACTGTTAATTTTATTATCTTCAGTGTTTAAATGCTTACATATACACATGCAGTTACTGTCCCTTCACACATAGGACTCGGTTCAGCTTCTATGAGCCGTCTTTGTATCCAGTTTTCACTCTTTATTGACATTGTTCCCTATTTTTCCTCTTTTTTACAGATCTGATTTGGTAACTACCATCCACCCATCGATAAGTAAGAAACTCACGTCCTTAAATAAATTCCTAGTGTTAAACAATTTGCTTATTTGACTATTTCCAAATATAGCACTATTTGTTTAATCTGATATACACTGACAATGACATCACGCTGGTCAATGAGGCGCAAATTACGGAAAATGGTTGAGGCAGCAGAGTCCGATATACTCAGGCACTTTAAAGAGATGGTTGCTGAAAAACATAACCAAAACAGCAATGCACAAGTTGAAGTTAAGCGACCGCAGGTTGCAGAAGAGTCTGGTGTGTCCCACTGTTGTCACCCAGGTATAGACAGTCAAGTATTTACCAGTCGCTGTTATGAGCAGATTTCAGAAGTATGTGAGACCTATGTATCACCCGACACGGATAATGACTGTGACTTTAGTTTTGACAGCTTTGGTTGCCATGCACCACCGTTTGATTCTGATAATAGTGATGACGAAGCTGATGACAAAGCGCCAAATACTGAATTCTTAATAACAAGTTTAAGATACTGGGCTACATTTTCAGTGTCGTTGGTGGCAGTAACAGCACTCTTGGGAATTTTGCGTGTGTTTCACCCAGACCTACCAAAAGATGCCAGGACAGTTCTCAGAACGCAAGGTCAAATAAACACAATAAAAATGGATGGTGGGGAATACCATCATTTTGGTTTGGCTAAAGGGTTGGTCTCTCGACTAAAATCCTTGATCTTGCCTGCCAAGTTGAACGACTTAAAATTGCAGTTTAATATAGATGGTTTACCCCTTTTCAAAAGCAGTAAACTTCAGTTCTGGCCAATTCTTGCAATTGCAAATGTTGACTACACAAAATCACCATTCCTTGTTGGTCTCTACTGTGGTCTTTGTAAGCCAAAAAGTGTAGTTCAGTTCTTGGACCCATTTGTGAAGGACCTCAGGCACATTTTGAAGTATGGCATTATTTACAATAGCTGCCAGATAACAGTTAAAGTATGTTCATTTGTGTGTGATGCACCTGCAAGAGCTTTCATTAAAAACATAAAGGCTCATAATGGTTATTCTGGTTGTGATAAATGTGTTCAAGTAGGTGAATGGAAGAACAAAATGACGTACCCAGAAGTTAATGCAAAGCTTAGAACGGATGCAGATTTTCAGTTGATGATTGATGAAGACCACCACTTGAATCAAACATTGTCTCCTTTAGCTGGTATGCTTAAGATGATAACGATGTTTCCCTTGGATTATATGCATCTATGTTGTCTTGGAGTCACAAGAAAACTCATATACTTGTGGACAAAGGGCAAAGTACTTGCAACAAGGCTGTCCAGTCGAACAGTAGGTGAAATTTCAGAAAAGTTGAAAGCTCTGCGACCTTATACACCAAATGAGTTTAACCGTAAGCCAAGGGAATTGTCTGAAATTGATAGATGGAAAGCAACAGAGTTGCGAAATTTTATGTTGTACACAGGGCCCGTAGTGCTTAGGAATAGCATTCCAGTTGAGTTCTATGATAACTTTATGTTGTTTTCTGTAGCAATGCATCTGCTGTTATCCCCCTCTATGTCTAATGAAATGGTCAATTGTGCCAATGAATTCCTGGTGTCATTTGTTTCTCACTTCGGCGAATTGTATGGTAGGGATGAAATCACATACAACGTACACCAGCTGACACACCTGTCAGAAGAATATAGACTCTTTGGCACGTTAGATAACATTGCTGCTTTCCCCTATGAAAATTATTTAGGCCAGATTAAACATCTCTTGCGAAAGCCTCACTTGCCTTTACAACAAATTGTAAAAAGACTTTCTGAAAAACCGGATGTGAAGCCAGCACCACCAAGAAAAGCACAAAAGTTAATGCATCAGCATTATGATGGTCCACTTGTGGCTCCGATACACCATTCAGAGCAGTACAAGAAAGTAGTGACAGAAAAGTACATCTTGTCTGTAGGGGATGGGGACAACTGTGTGCAGGTAGTCAATGACATTGCTTTAATCCGCAACATTGTGAAAGTAGATGGTGACACATTTGTTATTTTCCAAAAGTTTTGTCACAAAGAGTCTTACTTTCAGTACCCCTTACCGTCATCCAGAATTGGATGCTACAGAGTGTCGCAGCTGAACAGCAGACCTGGCATTACAAAGCTCAATAATGTTACTGGCAAATATTTTCTTTGTCCAGACAACACAGCTTTCATTGCATTGCCAATCATGCATAGTCAATAAAAAAAGAGTTTGTTTTATCGGGTTTGCTTGTAATTGTTGCCTATATACATTTTAAGCTACTATTTATAATTTAGTTCAGTCAATAGATCAAGTTTTTTAGTGACTATGAAATATATTGTAATTACATGTTTCCTGTTTATCCTAGACAGGGCAAAAAAGGACTCCAAGTAAAATAAAAATGAAAGACTGGTGCATTGTGCAGTTCAGCACTGGTGGTACCGAAATTGTCCCTAGTTCATGGATAAATGGGGAGAAATTGTCATGGCCTCCATATCCTCCGCGAGACACATTCAGGATCCACGCCGCAGTAAAGAGGAGAGTTCATCCTGGTGCAACATGGCTCACCTACGCACCAGTCCGACTTCTAATAAGCCATGGTGGGTATCATCTGGGTTGATGTTGTATAAATGTAACAATAACAAGTTTTTCGTGTCCTAATTTATGTCTGGCCATACATTGTGTTTGTACTTCCAGACACATTTCACGAAGCAGAACGCAGTCTTCAGAAATATCTAGATGAACACTGTGATACGTCTGACCTTCAGTCCGAAGCTGAAACTCATACCACGCATAAAAGAAAGCACAAGTAAAACTTTTTTTTATTTCACAAACATATCTTTGATTGCTAAGAATTTATGATCTTGTCTTTTATACATATCTGTGGTGCTTGCATACTGCAATATCACCACATAATATAGTCCAAAAAGTGGAAGCTTGTAAACTTTTTAAAAATGCAAAGCCGTGTACACTTGTGCACTTCAAAAATTCCTTGTATACTGTACCTTCTTGCACATCTCCATTTCCTGTGTGTGTTTTTATAAATCAAACTGTAACTTTAGGAAAAAATATTCCAAAAACACATTTGTAATTACTTATGACCGTTTTCAACTTTTTGTCTTTAGACCAAATCCCCTGTACACATATAGTGACTCAGAGGATGAGCAGCCCACAAAAAAAAGGTTTCCCCAGGCCCCTCGAGTGAAAATACCAGGTAATAAAATACTGTCTAGTGTCTTTGTACATATCTGTGTGTGACACAAGGAAACTTTTTTGACAAGTTGTCTGTATTCTTAAATACTTAAAAAAAAAAAAATCTTTTTCTAAACAGCCCTCACCACTCCGCAGTCTTCCCCCCAGCCCACTGACAGCAGGAATCATAATGCCCCACCCAGCTGCCGGCACCTTTCTCCACTCCAGCACAGCTCCAGCACAACCGACACAGCTTTGCGATTTCCCCAGCATGCTGAGTCTGATGTCGAGGCCTTCCCTATAGATGGTATGCTTTTAAAATTGTTTTAAAGCTGAATCACAATGTCATTGTACTCTTATCTTCAAAACACCAGTTTATACTCCTGAATGTCATCTTGTTGTGATTTGTTTTTCTGTAGATTCCAGAGACTCTGTGAGGCCACTATTACAAGGCAAGTTCGAAAGTCTTTGAATTTCAGATTTTACATGGTATAAATGGTAAATGGCCTATATTTGTACAGCGCTTTAACTAGTCCCTAAGGACCCCAAAGCGCTTTACACATTCAGTCATCCACCCATTCACACAAAATTCATGCACTGGTGATGGCAGCTACATATACAAATATCAAATATATGTGACAGGCAAAAATTAGCAAAAGCTCTTACAGTTAGAACAACTTGTACTTGAATGCAGAATGTTACACCATCACTTATGGATACATTAGTTTTTCGCCTCTCACTGCTTAAGCCATTAATCTTTCTAGAATTGTTTTTTTTTAACAGATGCGACTATGCGACAGATGTTAACTATGCTGTCAGACCTGACGCGAGCAGTTAACGAACTCCACGAGGAGGTCAGAGCCATCCGCAATACCGGCTGCAATCAATCGGTAGATGCTGGGGTACTGCCTCTGGATTTGCCCTTGCACAACATGGAGGAGCTAAATAATGCAGAGGCAGCTCTTCTATCACAAGAGGCCAATAAGGCAATGGTAAGTATATAAAGGTTATGTACACTTTGTAACTATAAAGTGTAATAGCTGTCAGATGTGATTTAAATACATAACAACGGCCTGTTGATTAAACACACAAGCACTTGCATACACATTTAAGACATGAGACACGCTAATTCCATCTCTTAAAATGTGTCTATAGGTGAGACGCTTTGCCTTGGTTGGAGGGACCACACTGGAGGTGCGAGTCCGCCGTGTAATGTCGTTCGGGTCCTCGTGTTGCGCGGCTCCAATGTTCAATGTGCCGCTTAGCACCAGAGACGTCAACACGTGCACATTCACTGACATGAAACAAATGTACATAGCCTGCCCCAAATGTACGCAACCGATTTTTTCTGAAGTACTAGTGGATATCGAAACGCTATACCCCCAGTGCGTAAGCTGCCAAACACTCGCTCGCGCCTAAGACATAGCCACAACAATGGAAACTAACCTCGCCGTAATGAAAGCCGTCACAGGCATGCTGTACACCGAGCTTCTAGATGCAATAGGGAGACATTACCCAGACATGTTCGACGTGAGGGCCTGGGAAATGGATTGTACTCTGCAGGGCTTAGGTACACAAAACAATTTGATGTTGTACCTAACCGTTATAAACACCATGGGTGTCAAGGACGAGTTTATCAATGAACTGATGAAAGTAGCATCACAGCAACAAGAAGGATTCGGTTCCTCCGCTGGCACAGTGAGCACCATAGCGTGTGTAGATGACTACGACCTAGAATCCGATTCCACGTACGTGATGAGTTTGGCCTGCAACACTACACGGAGCTGCGTATTTGATCTCGAATGCGAGGATGGTGAGGATGTTGGAGACGACAGCAATTTCCCCGCAGTCTCTGATAATACAACACAGGACCAATCCAAAGCATCTGAGGCGCTGGATGTGTTAGATGTGACAAGCAAGCCATCTGTAAAAGACAAAGAGATGGACTCTCCCGGGCAGGAATGCCCAGACTCAGCCGAACAGGGCTTAGAGACTCTGACACCCGCATCTATTGCAGAGCAGGCTTCCGAACAGGGCTTAGAGACTCTGACACCCGCTTCTAACATAAAGATCGACAGTGAAGAAGGACCAAAGACTGTCATGGATGATGATGATGATGATGATAATCACTGTCATGTGTTTGTTATAGACTGTGTGTAATCCCATTTGCAGGTAGTATATCTCACGTTGTTGGTGTTGCTTTTGTTTCACAGTACATACAATAAACTGTTTTTGTGTGTTACCAAGCGCGTGTGATTATTGTACAACTTATGCTTTGTGTATCACGCACAACACGCCACGCTATTCCTTCACACATGGCATTATCAGCGTTGTGTAGTTGCAAACATGGATCTGAGTCAAGTGGACGACTGGAGCGGAGCGTATCATTTGACGGTGCGTTTGGCCCAACACACCTCTAACGTGCAACTCATAGAATATTTTTGGTCGCACACGGTCAACATCGAGAAAGTGATACCAACAACGGTTATTCTCACAGAGCCGGGTGAGGATGGTCTCTATCGTATCCCACTGACCAAGGCGCAGTCCAGAGTCGGCAACTGTCTAATAATTCGGGTCGCGTACACAGAGAGCAAAAAGGACGATCGCGGTCTTATCACAGCCAAACACCTCACCGGCATGTACACGAACTCTAAGGGCCACGAAGTAAGGACGGTGAGCATCCTAGCAAGAGCACCGTTCGCATGGGTGAAACCGCACGTCCCGTCACACGTAATCGCAAATCCGTTTTTCGGGGACACGGTCGACGGTCATCGCCCGGAGTCGATCGTATCTAGGATATACTCCGCCGCGGATATGGAATTTCGGAACTTGCTATTTCACGTAAATGGCGAGGACAAAGACATGTACATAGCAGAACTTGTCAGAGATACGCTGTCTAGGCTGGCGGCTCCTTTGGCGTTCAAAGTCGTGTACGAGCAAAGCAGACTGACCCTAGAGCACCTGCGTCGCGAAACGTCGCGAGTCGCCGACTGTACTTCTTTCATCGAACCCAAAAGGGACCTGTGGGGCACATCCGTATTATGGACACTGTCTAGCGACATAACACCCGTGGCATGTACGACTGTTAACCAACACGACCGATGGCTCATGCGTGCAGCTAGAGAGTCCGCTAAACGATCCGCTCTAGGTTGGGTGGAAGTGGAACTGACATGCACTGGTCTAGCTATATCGAAGCGCGTATCGCAAGCCGTCGCCCGGGAGGTCATAGACGCTCCGTAGCCTGCCCCGCAGAACCCAAGAGAGTTTTGGCCGTGACGCAGATTGACAAAGTGCTCTTCGGTGACCTGTGTACGTCTCTGTGCGCTAGAGTGTTTTCGACATGCTCGTCTTCCGAAAATGGACACGCGTATGCGAGAACCCAAGGACCAGGATGATGCCTTAATCACAAGCGCCCCTACACCACGAGCCTCGAGGAGGAATGGGAAAACGAGCACCGCAGCCACCGGAGTGCAGCAGAAGAGAGAGGATCAACGGCGCAAAAGCAAGTCGAATGCACGTCGGACCAAGAAGACAATCCAGACCTCTGCTGCGGACACGGCGATGACACGTCAACAACACACAGGGCACACTACAGCGAGCGAGGCGAGTGCCACGACCACGAGCAAACGTACCCATGTGCGAAAAGACAGAAAAGACAGAACAAGCCGCCACGGATTTCGACGCCATCACCGAGCATGCCCGCGAGAACGATTTCGGTCTCTGTGAGAAATTGTTGTCAATCGTGCAGCGATTGAAACCCGTCCCATCACAAAATATACCCGACACCAGTGATACGTTGACGCGGCGCTTCCAAGCACTGGTAGAGTTGGTAATCCAGCTCACGACTGTCATCGTAAACACTATCAACAAACTCACACGTACAACGGTGACATGCAAACAACTACAGGCCGATAAAACAAAGCTAGCCAACGTGTTATCAGCCAAAGAGGAAGATCTCCAGTCACAAGCTGAAGAGCACAAACTGACGTCGGATAGTCGAATTCGAGATCTGGCCGCGGAAGTCGATGAACACAAAGTCATGGTTCGGAAACTGACGCAGATGCACGAGAAGTACAAGCGAACAAGCGAAGACGGTAGACAGAGGCTTGTGCAGGAATTAGAAAAAGCTAAAAAGGACACCCATGACGTTAAGAGAGAGTTCCTTTCATTCGAAAAAGACAGCGACCGAGCTAAAGCTTATCACAAGGCGTCGATAGATAATCTCAGCCACAGGTTAGAGAAACTTGTAGTCGACAACACACAGTCGCTGCAGAAGAGGGAGAGTGAAATCCAAACCCTCTCTGAGGAACGTGAGTCGCTGCAGACCAGTCTGAGTTCTCTGAAAAAACAGAACGTTACACTGAACTAACAGAGAAAGTCAAATACATTTTCAATCTCGAGCGTTCACTCGAGATCGCGAAGGCCGAGGTTGATCACATGGAAGCTAAAGTAACTGAAATGGACACATTGGTGTCGTCGATCTGCGTGTTGTCTACCGCACTAGATGTGGACCTAAGACGCATGCAGCCTAATGGCATACTTCGTGTGATCCGCGACAAGACCGAGGCGTCGGCATTGCGGCTATGACATTTGCTGAAGCAAACTTGTGTGGTCCGCGAAGGTGCAAGAGACGCAATCACGCATGTGACATATAACACCGACATAGTGTTTGACTTGTATGAGAGTGTGCTAACGGAAGCGATTTGGTCACTTGGTACGGAACAGGCCCCCATGGATGTCAGCGGGGCTAGTAGGCGCCGAATTAAGCGTAAGCATGCCTCTGTCACCATAAAACACGACAAGCAAAGGAAATATGAATCATGGGCCCAACCACTAAAGCCCAAGATCAAATCGACGAGCGTTGGGTCTGAATTAAAGAATGAAACAACATTCTCTGATCCCACTACGTGTATCGCTGGTAAAGCTGAGAGAAAGAGTGCAGGTTTCACATTGGAAATCAGTGGCCGATTCAAAAAAAAGTACATCGGTGTACCGAGTTGTATAGTACAAAAGGTGTTTCGTTTGTATACTAAGTTCATACTTGTGAACTTGGGATCGGAGTCTCCGCTATCGTGTCTTTACGAGATGCTGGCACCTGATGACGACACACACCGTGACACACCCAGTCAAACCGCATCATGTTATTGTGCACAATTCGCTTCCCTGGCAGAAAGATATCAGGTCGGTGTGCTGGTATGCTGGTCTCCCTGTGGCATCTACAAACTGTACGGTGTGGATCCCATGAGCGAGGGTGTGTATATAATAGTGGTCGAAACCGGCAAATCAGGCCTGGATTCAAGCCTCGATCTTGTGAAAAGTTATTACATTATGGCCGGTGGAAACAACATGGACAAATACACTTATAACCTAGTGGACATGGGGTCCCTGACTACAGACTTACCGGCGGACCGGCGCTTTATACATAATAGCAGCATGCTGTGCATGGGACCGGTCAATGTGCCTATCGAGCGTCATGGCACAAACACAGATGTCATGACGGTTAAAACCTGTAATATTGTGTTGAATGGATCTAAATGAAACTCACACAGACATTTTGTATGTACACATGGTTTATTGATGAATAAAACAATATCTGATACACGTACACCAAGGCTTCTTTACTGTGAGTACTTCCCAATAACCGATCATCCAACATGTACATGCTATATGTACATTCTCAGAACTTTTTTAACACAGTGGGCACAGACTTTACAGGTAGTATCACAAGAAACACAGCACACATGACCGCAATCCGACAGCCAACACTTGTCCTTTCCACATAATGTGCAACTCCTGTAGGTCACGCCTGCGGTTGTGATGTTTTTCTTGCCAACGTGTTGCTTGCAAAGAGGACATGTGATCAGCATGTCCTCTTTGTTTCCCAAAGAGGTTATGCACGCTTGGCAACAAAGGTGGCCACACTCTAGGTAGACATCACTTTCCTCTCGGCAGACCGTGCATTCGTAAGGGTATGTGAAGATGTGATCCTCATCAGGTGGGGCCGTTCTCGTACCTACCGAGCATACGAAACAACTGTAAGTAACTATGACACACACACACACACACACACACACACACACACACACACACACACAGCCTTACCCACAATGCACAGCTGATTGTGCTGCCACTGACAAATGGGTGTCTCGCCCGAAATGGGGACATCTGCTGCGTCCAGGATATGGCCGTCATCGTAAGATGCGGAGAGTCGACAATCAACGAGAAACCGACCATCGTTCCTCAGCACATCGGTGACCGTGGACAGCGGGTCGCTGTAATATAGCACGGTGGGTAACGTTGGGTTGGAGTCGTCTTGGGCTAGATCATCGTCCAGGAGCGGCGCGCCTCTCGGTACATTCTGCGGTGTCGTAGGTATCGAGTACGGCTTGTTTTTCATGGTGCGGTGCTTTGTGCGAACTTTTAGGTGTTTCATGCGATGATCAAACGTGTCCTTGGTCCCCGCTGTGGACCGGCCAGTGATCATACCTGGAGTGGCCTCTGTGTAGATGATGTCCATGTCATGGTCAGTCAAGGCTATACAGGGAGAGTTGGATGACAGTGACATGGTGTCGTTCCACACCGTATCACAATGTATGTCATATCTCTTCAGCAGGTCTCGGATACACATAGGTTCATCGCATCGGATTTGCAGCAACTTAGTATCACCCGACTGGCTTTTGACGAGGAGAGTCACGCTGTGGGGCTCCTGCACAGGGGGATACATTGGAATGATATTATTATTATTATTATCATCATTATTGTTATTATGTAAACACACATAGCTTACAGTGGGTTAACAGACACCACGAAACAAAATAAAACCACCTTACATGTTTACAATGCAGCTGGAAGATAGTGTGAGAATCACAGGCGGTTGTTTTGGCATCCTTTGTCCAACCCTTAGCAGTGACAAGGGCGTCGCAGTCATTCACGTGCTTGTAGAACGAGGTGCCGGAGCATGGAGTCGTCAGTATGATGTCCGTATGTGACACTGTTTTGCTTGCGTCTACATAGGAGTTGATCAAACGAACCCTCCGTCATAACGACACAACTAGTGTCCACCCACAGATTTGTTGCTCGGCGTAGCAGTTGTTTCTTGATGACATCAGCCGACAGGGTGTTGATTTGCATGCACACTATCGATAAATGTTGAGTTGGTATTTGATAGGATTCTGTTTCCCATCTTGTCAGACTCCACTTTCTAACATCTGAATCCTCGGGCGACCACACATTAATGTGAGCTTTAGGTTCCAGCACCATCGAATGGCCAATGTTATGTACTCCATGGTTGTCAGCCAGCGAGGAGTGGGGGGGAGAAACAGCCTGTGGTGGTGTTTGCGTTTGTTGCACTACAAAAGAATCTATCTGAAAACACACTGTGTTACCTCTAAACTACAAAACTTAAATGTATCTGGGGTTGAGCAGCCAACCTACAGCTCCGAGCCAGCCGACCCGCAGCTCCGAGCCAGCCGACCCGCAGCTCCGAGCCAGCCGACCCGCAGCTCCGAGCCAGCCGACCTGGCTACTGTCGCTCTCGGTCGGGGGTGTAATCTCATCGTGATGAACGTATAATGATCGCATCGCACATTCTCAGTGGAGCATTGAAAATATGGCCACGTTAAGCTGGTTGTCCTTGTGGTTGTTGATGTGCACTCCAATCCTGTCTTTGTCTCTTGTCTCAAAAGGTTTCTAGTCGCTCCTAAAACACCATTGTGTATGTGAATGTATGTGAATGTCTGTGAAGTCGCTTTAATGTTGTTTGTTTCCTGGCTGAAAAGAATGTAGTGTTATAACCTTTATGTGAATAACTAACCAAATGTGTTTCTCTCCTTTAGCTGACACATACGTAACAGCGATATGTGGACAAGACGTGGTTCTTCGTTGTCAGAATACTACAGCGAGTCCAATTACCCCGATGGAGTGGAAGAAACTGGTCCTATCTGATTATCGCCTGTACTTCTTTAGGCACCAACGTTGTTCCGACAACTACCAATGTGCTACATTTGGAGGGCGTGTGGAGCTGCTCGATCAATCCCTGAGAGACGGGAATGTCTCTGTGCTTCTAAGGAACGTTAGTCCAGCCGACACAAGGCTGTATACATGTCTGATGATAACCAGAAACGCAACAATCAATACAAGTCGCAAAGTGTTTGAGAGACGTATCAACCTCACAGTCTCAGAGTGCACAAAGGCTCCTTCTTCACACTCTCCACAAGCCAGAGGTCGCCCTGGTATAATAGCCTCCCTGATCCTGTTGCTGACCGTCATCGCCATGTTGTGTGGTGTAGTGTGGATCCACACAAAACAAGAACATAAGACCCCTGATGGTGAAACGTGTTCCAATGTATGAGTCTGACCACGTAATGAAATGTATCTGTACCAAGGTTTGTGCATAGGTGCTTGTTGGTATCATTTATGGAAAAGGAAAACACTGACAAGGGCAAATAAAGTACTGCAATGTGTAATGGTTGTCTTTTTATTGTCACATACAGTCAAACACCACGCTTTACACCCATGCTGGTACACCACGTGTCTACACGACCGAAGCCCCCGGTTTAGGAGTTACAATCTCCAACAAGCTATAAGGGTCATCGGGGGAGATGCCGAAGACGTGCAGGTTGTACACGGCCAGAATCAGCGAAATACTAGCCTTGGTCTCGTCGGGTACCGTAGGGCATCCAAAGAGGTATCCGAGCGCATGCACCTTCCCCTCGGTGGATTCGAACATGTGATATAGCATATATTGTTCCTTGGGTAAGATCAGATCTTCCCGGACCATGATGTCGAGAGCCTCATCAACAGTCGTGATGATGTCCAGCAAGCTGCGGTTCTTGACAACATTATGGAACGCGAACGTGGGCAGCGTGGAGCCGAGCATGTGCTGTGTCAGTTTTCGTTCTGAAGAGATATAGACATAAGTATACAAGCAACAAGGTATTTGTCCAACACAATGGTTATTACAACGAAAAGAAATACAGTACCTGCCTTTCCCTGCGGTCCCTGCTGCACCAGGTCCTGGTAAATGTAGGGATTGATTTTACGAAGCAATGACAGTAACAGCTTGGCTCGCACCTCATCCTGCAAGCTGTATTCGACTAGGGCACGTAGGCGATGCACATGGTTTGGTATTTCCGTTATACCAGTTGCATCTAGGGCCTGGTCCCCGTCGGTGTATCTGTCAAAAATACTTTCGGTTAGGTGAGTGCACGGCTCTGCAATGTCATGCTTCCACGACCTGAGTTGTTCCACAGCCATAACTGTATCGTACGTAGGGTGGCAGTGTATGTATATACGCGGATGGTTATTCAAGAGATATAGCAATAGCAACTCTGTATTACTCGTACAACTTTGGGACCGCTTTATCCAGCAAGTTTGGAGGTACCCGACTGAGTTGCGCACAGCGTTCGACCTGCAACGCTTGCCGACCTGCAACACTGGCCGACCCAGCCGCAAGAGTGTCCGACCTACACGCAAGACTGTTCAACCCAACTGCACACAAGTGTCCAACTGAGAATCGTTCTCGCATAAGTGCACTTTACAATAATACAGCAAACCTAGCATGTGCAATGCTATTCCCATGCGGTGCACCAAGGTTTGCGCCGAGGTACTTGTTGGTATCATGTATCAAAATAAATACGCTGCACAGAAATTTATAATGGTGTTTTGTTTATTGTGAAATACAGGTAATCACACAACACTCTTTATATACCAGTCATAATGGTAAACCTCATGTCTACACAACCGAAGCCCCCACTGAGGGAATAGACACAATCTCCAACAAGTTTTTGGGGTCGTCGGTGAAGATGCCGAAGACGTGTAGGTTGTACACGGCCAGAATCGGCGAGATGCTGGCCTTGGTGTCGTCGGGTACCGTAGGGCATCCAAAGAGGTATCTGAGCGCACGCACCTTCCCCGCGGTGGATTTATATATGTGATATAGCATATATTCTTCATCGGGTAAGATCAGCTGTTCCTGAACCATGATGTCGACTGCGTCATCAACAGTCGTGATTTTGTCCAGGAAGCTGCCTTCTCTGACTGCACGTTGGAAGCTAGGCAGCGTCAAGCCGATCATGCGCTCGGCAGCGTCGGTTAACTTCAATTGTATCAGTTTTTGTTCTGCGGAGATATACACATGAGTATACAATCAAAAAAGTGTTTGTCAGACACGATGTTAATTACAACGAAAAGAAGTACAGTACCTGTCTTCCCCCTTGGTCCCCGTTCCACCAAGTCCTGGTACAAGTAGGGATTGATGTGACCAACCAATGACAGTAACACTTTGGCCCGGACCTCATCCTCCATGCTGTATTCGACTAGGGCTTGGAGGCGATGCACATAGTTTGGTATATCCATCATATCTGGTGTGTCTGGGAGCTCACTCGTGTATCTGTCGAAAATACTTTTGGTTAGGTAAACGCACCGCTCTGCAATGTCAACGAGCTCAGTCGTTCCACAGCCATAACGGTACCTTATGTGGCGATAGGAGTGTTTATATGTCAGTGGTAAAGGTACAATTATATATATATATATATATATATATATATCAATACCTACTCTCGATTACTCGTGCAACTTTAGGACAGCTTTATCCGACAATGAAAGGGGTTATCACCAGATCCACACAGTGGCCGACCTACAGCTCCGAGCCAGCCGACCTACAGCTCCGAGCCAGCCGACCTACGGCTCCGAGCCAGCCGACCTAGACGCAGCAGTAGCCATGAGTGTCCAACTGCCAACTGTTCTCCCGTAAGTACACCGCGTAATAATACAGCAAACCTATCATTCTAAAGCGTATCCACATTCGGGTTGATAACAATGAGCATGTACAAACTGCAATCGTACAGGCACGACATCATTGAAGGTTGCTGGTGCTATGAACCTGTAATATACAAGGAGTTCATTTATCGTTACCCGGACACCGAGCTATCCAGGGCCCTCGAGCACTACTGTCTGGACAACAATGAGCACGCCGAGGCGTTGCTTCGTATAGTACGGACGCACTGCAAGCACTTATATGCCTGGCTAGAAGAAAACGGCCCGAAAGGCCCCCAAGGTACCATTGATAAACGCACAACTTAAAGAAACAGGAGACGGTCTGTCGGTGTTATTTGTGTCTTCATTTTGTATCATGTCTTACGGTTTTTGTTGTTCTCACTAGAGCGAACCAGAACCACTCACAACTTGACCCCTGCAGCGATGC
Organism: Neolamprologus brichardi; assembly: GCF_056152115.1. Taxonomy (NCBI): domain Eukaryota; kingdom Metazoa; phylum Chordata; class Actinopteri; order Cichliformes; family Cichlidae; genus Neolamprologus; species Neolamprologus brichardi. The sequence continues at coordinate 31,870,646 of NC_142116.1, read as the reverse complement.
TTGCTTTGGGGTGGAAAGGGAAGCGACTCAACCGCGCTGAACTAATGGAGGACATGGAACTACACCAGTTGTTATCCAGACTCACCACAATCCAGGACGCCGTTGAGGACATGTGGGCAGAAGGCGTGTTCCTGACCGAGGAATACGAAGAGCTTGCTTAGTGATCCATACATACCAGTATTGGTATGTATGCACAGTATTGGCCTGATGCTCATGTCACATAACACGCACATATACGGACTGACGGACGAATGGAAAGGCTATAAAGTGTTTCGAGCTACAGACTCGTAGACTGCGCACCGTAACCAGTGAAATGTATATGTGTCGCTCCCGATGTTATTGTGAATGTGAATGTTGACAACAGCAAATAAAATCAAGGTGATACATACAAGGTTTATGTGGTTTCTTTTATTAATGTGGTCCAGATCGGACGTTTATGGTCACAATTCATGTAGGTACACACTGTATGTTACACAAAGAACAATCTTACTAAGTTTAACATTGCTTTCATAAGCACCGTAGCCGGTGTTGTCGTTGTTGTATGTTACACACATCACAGCTCAATTGTGGACACGCTTCACTGAATCCCATTTCATCTCTGGCGTTCTGGATATCAAAACAAAAAGTCTGGATACCATGATAAAAGTGGAAACATACTGTTATCGTGTGGTGTTTTACACTGTTGTATTTGTGTTGAAAACTCAATCATACACTGAGCTGGGTTTGATTCCTTTATACACCAAATGTCAACTGAAAGCCCCGTACAAGATCACAGCGTACGTTTGTTTATTCACGAATACATCAGCATGTTGCGGTTACATATAGAGTTTTATATCACAAGTAAAATAGACTTATCGTGGTGGTGGCTTATACAAAAATATACACACACTGCATGAAAAGAGCATGAAATATCCCCTTTGCCCCCCCCCCAATCAGCAACGCCTTGCCATTATGTCCGGTACCTGCTTGGCTAAAAACTCATCTGGGTAGAGCATAACGTTCTGAAGCTTGCGCTTTAGCAACTTGACAGCTGTCTGAGATATACCGTTTATGTGGAAAATCGGGGTTATGCGCACCCTCAGAGGGTACGGGTTCATCTTGAGCGTGCTCTCCCACTCGCTCTCTCCCCCGAGGTCGTCCCCTCCTATCTGCACGTATTGAGACTGTCTGGATATAGACGACAGTGCTTTCTTCTGATACTCTGACAGCCCTTCCGTGTTACATCATGACGTGCTACCACCAGCGCTAGCTCCTACACCTAAGCCAGAGACTTCGACTTTTGCTCCCTTCTCTCTGCAGCGCTCAGCAGCATCGTTCAAGCTGTCCTCAGCGTCCTTGTTGCAGGTGGAGAACACCTCAAACGAGCTGTAATACCCGCCAACCTCCACTGAGCTTACGAACCCATAGCCCCAAGTGTCCAGGAACTCATCGATGTATCCGTCTGGGTCGAGGTTAAGCTCCTTCACTGACATGCGGAGCGCAGTGGTGGGTTCGTAGGACGAGAAGGTGGCGCTGCCCACTCGGCACTGATATGACGATGACGAGACTAAAATTTTGTTACTCAAAGACACCGTCCTCTCCATCGACCTCTCCACAGCATCAGTCTTACTGAACGTCACTTCGGCCGAGGCTGTTACACCCAGCATGGACCCAGACACCCCTGCGTGACTGGAGACAGAGTCCTTGCTACCATGGGATTGCTTGATCTGCGATGCGTCACCGGATGCTCTCTTGTATTCTCTGCTACCTCTCAAACACCTGATGACCTTGTGAAACTTGATATTGGCGGGCACCACGAACTCATTTTGTTTCCTGCATCTATTCAAGAACCCTGAGAGCGCTAGGGCCTCCAAGTTCCGACCTCCTTTGCTTGTCACAGTGTAGCCCAGCGGAAAGGTGTACACAGAGATGGCCAAGTCACAATAGGTCGTTAGCAATCGGTCTGTTGCATACAGAGTTCCAAATATAAGTGTGCCCAATAGGGTGACAGTCGTAACAGCATACAAGATGATAGTCACTCGGACCCCCGCTATCTTTCGCTCGCCGATTGTACGCACTTGGTCACAGTCAGTCATGGGTTCTTCACGATTAGGTGTATCGGAGATGACATTGTCGGCATGCGACACAGTAAGCACAATGGCAGTCTGTGTAGCTGGTCTTTTGCCTAACTAATCCTGTGATACAGTCGTTGACAGCCGATAGTCCAACACGGCATTCGTTCCCAGCGCGTACACACACAACGCGTAGCGCACTGTGATATCTGAAGCTTAGGCCACATATCAGCAACAGCACAAGCACGACATAAGCAGAGATAATCCCTGGGGTTGATGTCCTCATGTCAGAGTCCTCAGACAGAAGCGGAGGGGCAACGGTGTGCTCTTCCCCTTCAATGCAGGTCATACATTCATCACTAGAGTTGTGGAATCCGGGCTTACACATACATCGGAGCCGTTTAGTCGGGCTGTACAAACTGTACTTGGGGTCGTATGTGTTGGACCACTGTGGTTGTCCGTTGGCAAATTTAGGACGCACACCCCGTTGGCAGACAACCGCGGTGCCTCCTGTAGAAGGCCAACACGGCATACAGTAGGTCACAAAGTGGTGCAGCTTTGAACATAATGGTGTCTCGAACCTTGGATGCGTGCTATACATTGCTCTTTTACTCCGATCTTCTACGGTTCTAATGGAATGCCGTCCATCCATGTAAAAAAAGGCGTATGTTAGGCTGGAAGAACTTTTTTGGTATATAAAGTTTTTGTTGGGATCGCAGTAGGGTTGTCTCATACAAGTAGTCAGCCTGTTGTGCTTGTCCATGTATGTGTATAGGTCACAAGCCACACACCGGGGTTGCTCACAATCCCCCCCAGCTGCCATAACCGTGCCAGCACGACACATACAGCAACCGGCTTCGACGACCACACAGTTTTGTGCTGTAGTTCCACACAGAAACATGAGAAACATAATCAAAAGACACATCATGTCTACAATCAATGATCAGAGAATGCATCGTCTCAGAATAAGTGATACAACACTCCATCTGGGACACTTGCTGTCGACACATACACGTAAACACTACAGTAGAGGTTTTATTGAAACATAGATCATTTCTTGAGACATACACGCATACAAGGCACTGTGTATCAAACTCCAGATGTCTCATCCTGTAGCCCGTTGTGTTGTGGTCAACAATCGGTTTGGTTTGCATTTTGTCCAGTCCTCCGTTTTTGTACGATACACGCCACCACCAGACACAAAGCTACAGTGCACAAACACACCATTGTTGACATTAAGGCCCAGAGCAAAACAGCGTTCGGCCAGCCAAGTGCGCAAAGAGTTTGGCGATCCCCCACTCGCCAGTGTTTGACAACGTGATACCCCGTTACTTCCTCCAACACCTCGCAGGTGAAGTTCCCCGTGTCAGATGGTAAGATATCCACAGCGATCCGTCTTTGAAACGTGTCGTCGTTGTTTGGGAGAGTGTCAAACACCTTAAGACCGTCGTCAGTATTGAGAACTCGGCCGTTTCTCATCAGTCTCATCGCAGGCGTGTTTGTGGAGAAACCAGAGGCGAGCCAAATCAATGTGAGAGTAGTGCCGTTTGTCTTCCGCGTAAACACGTATGCGTCAGGAACGGTTGCCCTTTCTCCGAGTTCCCGTGTGCTGTATCCAACAAACCTGGTCAACCAGTTGATACACTCGCTGCGCAAGTACTGGATGGTGTATTCCGTGAATACGGTCGCACCGTTCCATTTGTCCGCGATGGTTTTCGCTGCTTCGGTTTCAACTGACCACCTTCGTGTGACAAGATCAAAAGACAGTAAATCGTCACCATCGTAAGTGTACTTATCCACCTTGCTGACAAACCGCAGCCTCTCCTCGGAGGGGTTCGTTTCCCCGTAACATCCGTGTAACCACTGTAGAACATGTAGATCCCCCTCGGACACCGAGTGCCCCATCCGAGTCATCACGAGATCTAGGTTAACGCCAAACCATTTCTGCTCATTGAGTAGACTCTGCGTGCCCTTATCCAAGTAGTCAGTAGTCAAGTGTTGTCTAGCCCAGTTTGTTGTGGGGGTTTTCCGTGGGGTGTCAGTGTCAAAACGGTCAAAGGGTTTACCGTCCAGTAAACCTATTGCTGTAAACTTGTGTACACCCGGCAATCCAAGGTCTTTGGACAGCGCTGTACAAATGTAGATCAGCGAATGAGTTGCCGAATTCACTGCCAGTATACGTGTGACAAAGTACAAAAACACATACCGCACGTCCATCGTAAGAGCTACCTCAATCATGTGCGGTGTGCAAATGCAAGTGAGTCCAACGCTCCCACTGTTCGGGCAAATAAACTCGCCAACGTTTCGGCCAGCTCACAACAAAGCTCGCTATCCGACCGACAATCCCACACCAGCTGCCCTGTTCCACATCCACCGCATATACCCCAGCTAAGACCTAGCCATCCCCACGTGTGTCGGTCTTTGTGAGAAATGAACGCTGTAACTGAGAGGTATCTTACTTATAGTTGTACAATGTGTGTGACTGTGTATATAAGTACAGCACGGTAAACGCAGAAGCGGGGTGCGCGTGTTTCTGCCGCAATGGAGTAAGTCAGTGTTTGTGGTGTTAGAAGAGCGGACGGCTGGACTGAAATGAGAGTCATGTAGGTTTATTATTACAAGCAGTATGATAACAAGCCGATACAATACAATACAGTGCACACTTTGCCCCTTCTACTGTTCGGGGTACCAGAGCCTAAGAGTTGCGGCCTTTCGCCTCGCATCCGTGTCGTTGGTCTTGCAGCACAGAAGACAATCGCTGCCGTTCAGTTCCGTCCGAAAGACCTCTCCCAGACGCGGCATCGCTGCCATCCGCTCGTTGACTAGCCGTCCAAAGTCACCGCGTTCGCCCTCACTTGTGGTAACACATAAAAGTTTGTCCTGCACGACTTCATATTCGCAGTCGTCATAGGTGGTCTCGGGGTTGCGCCTGTCACCCCTCAAGCCAGGCTGCTCGACGACCTATCTCGATCCAAAGTAATCCCTGTAAGCCATAGCTGTCGAGCGAGTGCTTCTGCGTCCGCCGCCGCCTTGCCCTCGTCTTCTAACAGCAGGGTCATACTAGATCCCACCGCGGCCACTCTGTCCACGTACACGTACCAACGAGCCCATCCGACCAGCAAAGCCTTGAGTTTGCAATCAAGCCAAAAGTGCACCATGTGAAATCCGTCGAGGCACAGCACACTCAGGTCTCGTAGGTCCATAAAGTCTATGTAATTGGGCGCCATATCACCCCATTCCTCCGGGTACTTGATCCTCTCTATCATATTGCCAGACAACATGTGTATCTTCATGATGTCATCGGCCCAAGGGCTATACACCGTCCAAGGCTTCGTCATTTCTCCGCCGGGGAACACCAACCTCGGGTGCGTTAAACGTATGCTGTGCACTTGCATCACTTGCATCACTGGCTTTGCTCTGCTGCTGCGTTATACACCGACACTGTCACAGAGTGAGCTTCACTGTATTGCAATCACATCCATGCAGCTTATATAGCATCCCACAGCTCGACACCTACCCAGGTCAGGGATAAATGTACAGCGTAGGATGCCGTCTCAGACACATCCGTCTCGTCGCACGGGTGTCCAATGTAGCACTTTCGCTCTCCTTGGTTTTGGCGGGTATTGCATCGCCAAAGGCATCACGATCGCAGGTCTCTGGATGGCTGTATTGACACAGAACGTAACCGCAGGCGGCGAAAGCGAGGAACAGCCCTGGCAGTCCCAGAAGCAGTGAACTATACCCACACATAAGCAGTACTGGTCGAATGTCAGCTCTTATTGTACCTGTCCCCGTACCAAATGAGCTTACGTTCAGATGACATAGAATGCGCTTGAGTTTGTAGCGAACACAGAGACCAAACACAGAGGATCACACGCAGAACAACAGAATGTAAAATGCCATTTAGTTTATTACAGTCAGCAATGGTGATACAATGCACACAGTAACATTGGTGACAGCCCTCAGTTTACCGCAATCCTTTACGTGTGGCTTCCAAAAACATCAGGTCGTTTGTTATATTGCTATCAACATTGTGATGCGATCAGAAAAAGACACACATCATGTCAGGTTTTATTCAATTCAATTCAATTCAATTTTATTTATATAGCGCCAAATCACAACAAATGTCGCCTCAAGGCGCTTCATAGATACAGAGAAAAGCCCAACAATCATATGACCCCCTATGAGCAAGCACTTTGGCGACAGTGGGAAGGAAAAACTCCCTTTTAACAGGAAGAAACCTCCGGCAGAACCAGGCTCAGGGAGGGGCGGCCATCTGCTGCGACCGGTTGGGGTGAGAGAAGGAAGACAGGATAAAGACATGCTGTGGAAGAGAGACAGAGATTAATAACAGATACGATTCAATACAGAGAGGTCTGTTAATACATAGTGAGTGAGAAAGGTGACTGGAAAGGAAAAACTCAATGCATCATGGGAATCCCCCGGCAGCCTACATCTATTGCAGCATAACTAAGGGAGGATTCAGGGTCACCTGGTCCAGCCCTAACTATATGCTTTAGCAAAAAGGAAAGTTTTAAGCCTAATCTTAAAAGTAGAGATAGTGTCTGTCTCCCGAATCCAAACTGGAAGCTGGTTCCACAGAAGAGGGGCCTGAAAACTGAAGGCTCTCCCTCCCATTCTACTTTTAAATACTCTAGGAACAACAAGTAGGCCTGCAGAGCGAGAGCGAAGTGCTCTAATAGGGTGATATGGTACTACAAGGTCATTAAGATAAGATGGGGCCTGATTATTTAAGACCTTGTATGTGAGGAGCAGGATTTTGAATTCAATTCTGGATTTAACAGGAAGCCAATGAAGGGAAGCCAAAACAGGAGAAATATGCTCTCTCTTTCTACTCCCTGTCAGTACTCTTGCTGCAGCATTTTGGATTAACTGAAGGCTTTTCAGTGAGTTTTTTGGACATCCTGATAATAATGAATTGCAGTAGTCCAGCCTGGAAGTAATAAATGCATGAACTAGTTTTTCAGCGTCACTCTGAGACAGGATATTTCTAATTTTAGAGATGTTGCGCAAATGGAAGAACGCAGTCTTACATATTTGTTTAATATGTGCGTTGAAGGACATATCCTGGTCAAAAATGACTCCAAGGTTCCTCACAGTGTTACTGGAGGCCAAGGTAATGCCATCCAGAGTAAGAATCTGGTTAGATACCAAATTTCTAAGCTTTTCAGCGCCGAGTACAATAACCTCAGTTTTATCTGAGTTGAGAAGCAGAAAGTTAGTGGCCATCCAAGTCTTTATGTCTTTAAGACATAAAGACTTGGATGTGAACATTTGGATATGATGAAAAAACACAACAGCAATACAATTAAGCGTGAAGCAGAGAGTGTGACACGACGACAGGCTGCTCGGTACAATAGCCGCGGTCCAATCTGTCGATTCTTCTACTGTTTGCGGGTACCACAGCCCAATCGTCGATGCCTTTCGCTTCTCATCAGCGGCGTTGGTGTGACACCACAGAAGACACTCTCCTTCGTGACGTTCGGTCCAATAAACCTCGCCCATACGCGGCATCACGGTCATCCGATCGTCAACCACTCGTCCAAAGTCACATCCCAGCTTTTCTAGTGCTATTCACGACGGTGATGGTATCGACAATGGCGAACCTGGTGTACATAGTATGCGACCCAGCCCGTTCCTAAGTTGTTATGTCTGAGCACTGGTTCTACAGCCATCATCAGGGCCACCTGTCCAAAAGCAATCGTGGTCAAAGAATGCTCAGATGTCGATGTCTTTTAGTGAAAGAGAACGATTTTAGAGGAAAACTCATGTACTGACACAATGAAGACCAAGTGTCATAGTCTGACTACTAGCCACTTTCCCCGTGCCCCACATCGACATACGTGGCTCACAATGGACTCGTTCGATCGCAACGACAAGAAGAAGAAGAAGAATAGGATCCCCCTCTCCCAAACAGACCACGGGACGCTCGAAAAGTATGTACAGGAGGTGCGATCGACACGGGCAGCAACACAGCGCCCCGAACCAGTGCAGGGCTCACCCGAGAAGTACTGGGACAGATAAAAAAGAAAGGCAGCGGTTCAAGCCGTTGCTCCGTTCGACAAGACGTGCATATGTACCGCGTGTAACGCTGCAAACAGCGCCCGCTACGCTTCCGATGTAGCCCATGAAACACCACAGCGCAGAACAAACACAGCGAGACTCGTATTCCAGCACTATGAATGGATTTTCGATCCACCGCAACCAAGGAATCACCATCACGATTAATCGACAGTCGCAGCTATCCCCAACAAAGCACCTCGCCAAAGCGGTGGAACGGGACAGTGAACGTCGAGTAAACCACCATCACGATTACGCGACATTCGCAGCTATCCCCAACAAAGCACCTCGCCAAAGCGTTGGAACGGGACAGCGGACGTCGAGTAATGTCTTATGTCAATCGAGAGTGCACCGTTGTCTGTATCGTATCATTTGCTACTTTCCAATAGAATGTAATGTGACGACGACGAGGAATAAAAAGCAGTGGATGCAAAGATATCGTTCTACCATGTGTTTGTTTTGTCTGTCACACAAGTTAGTGTCTATGTCGACCAAGCGCCCCATCGAGAAATGCACAGAAATGGTCGCACACAGCGCACAACATCAGTGCGATCGACATGCCAGTAACCCCGATGGAATCCCGACAGTGCAAGTCAGAGTACAAAACGCGGGCCCATGGGCCGGATACCCCAGGTATCCCCGCGAGCCCCGCCTTTCCGTCCGCGGCTGTGATCCGCCTAGCTGAAACAACAGCGTTTTCGCGCAGGCTCTATGGCACGCGGCCAACGGAGGCCGCTGTTAACCCTGATGCACCTGCCAGGGGGGTGGGGGATGCGGGTCCCCCGCGGAGGGACGGAGGGATGGAATGAGGAGGTCGGGGTCGCGAGATCCCCCGAGTGGATGGGGGGGGGGGGGGGGGGGGGAGAGGAGAGAGAGAGAGAGAGAGAGATTGGTGGTCGAGAAACACCCCGGGGAAAACACAGCGTGTCGCGTGGCGAGACGATAAGAGCGTGGATGGCGGGTACTAAGTGTGTCGGGGTTTGGTTACGGAGGCGGCATCCGGGCGCGTGCTGTACTACAACAACAACAACACTTCTGGCAACAAGGTGCCAACGTGAAAGAAGAAGACGAAGAAGACAATGTCACGCACTAGACCGTGGGAGCCAAAGAGCACAAAGGTCGGTACAGGTGGACCGCTTTCGCTGGCGGTGTCATCGTCCTCCTCCTCCTCCTCCCGCTCACCATCACCGTCGCCATCACCGTCGCCATCGCCAGCGCGATTGGCGTACGCGGGGTGGGCTGCGGTTGCTCCGTTGTTGCGACCGGCAACGTTTCGTTATCGAGGGCTAGCGGTCGAGGAAGACCAAGAGCAGCAGCAGCAGCAGCAGCAGCAGCAGCAACAACAACAAGAGGAGAACTCGGAGGAGGAGGAGCAGGAGGAAGAGGAGCAAGAGGCCGAGGGGGACGACGACGAAACGACAGCCCGAACACTCGCAGACAAGAAGCGCTACTGGGAGGATCGGGAGGAAGAGACCGAGGAAGAGGAGCAAGAGGCCAAGGGGGACGACGACTCGACAGCCCAAACGCTCGCAGACGAGGAGCGCTACTCGGAGGATCGGGAGTCGGACGAAAACGATGAGGCGGCGGACCAAGGGTACGCAACCACAGAGGATCACGGTTACGAAATGCCGTCGCAACTTTGCCAGGACGGCGGGGCGAGCCGAAAGGCCGAGAGAACAAAGAAGAAGCAGGCGCCGAACCGGGGCGGGGGGTTTCGGAGCTTTTGCAAGAGGACGCCGGCCGTGCCGCAGGTGGCGTTCATGATCTTGGTCGCGATCGCCACCACGGCACTGTCGGCGAAACTCGCGATGCAGATGTAGCCGATGATTATGACGAAGAAGAAGAAGAAGAAGGAGAAGAAGAAGACGACGAAGACTATGAAGAAGACGACGAACACTATGAAGACAAAGACTGTGGAGGAGGAGAAGAAGAAGAAGAAGAAGAAGAAGAAGAAGACGACGACGACCTCGTCCTCACTGGTCGAGGACGAGGAGGCCCCACCGAAGAGACCGTGGCGGCGGCGCGAGACGAGGCCTCCTCGTTCATGGCCTGCTTCCCGCTGGAGATAGAGGACTCGGTGATCGCCATGACCAACCTGGAAGTGGACAGGCGCAGGCCCGGCATCGACGGATGGAAGCCCATGGGCCGCATCGAGTTCCGAGCCTACGTGGGGCTGCTCGTGCTCGCCGGCGTGTACAGGTCCCGGGGAGAGGCCTGCGAGAGCCTGTGGGACGCCGAGAGCGGCAGGTCCGTGTTCAGAGCGGCGATGCCGCTCAAGACCTTTCGAGCCTACTCGAGCGCACTGCGCTTCGACGACAGACAGACCAGACGAGCCAGGCGAGGGCAGTCACGACAAACTGGCCCCCATCAGAGCCGTGTGGGACGAGTGGTGCACGAGGTTGCCCGCCATGTACCGCCCGGGACCGGAGGTCACCGTCGACGAGAGACTGGTGCCGTTCAGAGGTACGTAGTGCGTGCGTGTGCGTGCGTGCGTGTGTGTGTGTTCTATCGCGAAAGAGGCCACACCGTGCAGGGCACATCGAACAGGCCCGAGATCCCCAGAGAGCTGCGCTGCGTCAAGGGCAGGGCCATGGGGTCCGTCGAATCCGTAGTACTCGGCGGCTCTGCGGGACGAGGATGAGGAGGAGGAAGAGGGCTCGACACGATCATCCTCTCCTACGTGGCCAAGAAGAACAAGAACGTGCTGCTCCTCACCACCGCTCCTCGTTACCACCACCGCTCCGACCCCTAACCCCGGCCTAGCCGCCGCAGTAGCAGCGGCGGCGGCGGCGGAAAACCTCCCTTGGTGCGGTTGTAATGCAGCACCAAGGGAGGTTTCTAGGGTTTGTTTTCTTCTTTTTTTATGTTGTTCTTTCAGTGTTTGTCTTGAGATAAGGTTTGAAGTGTCTGTGGTGCAGCTGGTCTGGTCTGTCTCGAGACCTGTAACAGGTGGACACTCACCAGGACATTCAGAACTCACAAGTTTTGTCTTTCTAAACTCTTCTGTAGAGGGTTTCTCCGAGAAGCAAGGGGAAGGCAGTGAGGCCTGGGGGAGGTCCACCAATATAAAGCGTGGCCAGGAGGAACTTTACAGATAAATTGTCCAAGTAAAAAAGATACAGGGATCCACAAATGTCATGTGACAACCTAATTGGCTTGCGGGATAATGACGTCACATATATTTAGAATCTTACAACCAGCCTTAAATTCTTTGATCCTTAAATCCATAAATGGGGCTGAAAAGTGACGACTTTTAGTCCGTTAATTACAGCAATTATGTTTGCAGAACTGAAACATTCGCCAGAGAAGTATTTTGAAACATCTGGATCCTTTTCTAAGCAACTGTTTACATATTCCAAATACAGATTCCACTTTTTTTTTTCTTCTTATGTTGTTCATTAACGGAAACAGTGCCACCCCATCACAAGGGCTGGCAAGGCTTTCGGAGCCTGGGGAGCGGACACCCGCACAAAGGGTGGCCAAGCGGCCCGGTCCGGGTTTTTTCTTCTTTCTTTCAAACGCCTGGTGGGCGGTGTCACCCGATCACAAGGGCTGGCAAGGCTTTCGGAGCCTGGAGAGCGGACACCCGCACAAAGGGTGGACAGGCGGCCCGGATTGGGTTTTTTCTTCTTTCTTTCACACGCCTGGTGGGAGGTGTCACCTGATCACAAGGGCTGGCAAGGCTTTCGGAGCCTGGGGAGCGGACACCGGCACAAACGGTGGCCAGGTGGCCCGGTCCGGGTTTTTTCTTCTTTTCTTCTTTCTTTCACACGCCTGGTGGGCGGTGCCACCCCATCACAAGGACTGGCAAGGCTTTCGGAGCCTGGGGAGCGGACACCCGCACAAGGGGTTGCCAGTCGGCCCGGTCCGGGTTTTTTCTTCTTTCTTTTAAACGTCTGGTGGGCGGTACCACCCGATCACAAGGGCTGGCAAGGCTTTCGGAGCCTGGGGAGCGGACACCCGCACAAAGGGTGGCCAGGCGGCCCGATCTGGGTTTTTTCTTCTTTTCTTCTTTCTTTCACACGCCTGGTGGGCGGTGCCACCCGATCACAAGGCCTGGCAAGGCTTTCGGAGCCTGGGGAGCGTACACCCACACAAAGGGTGGAAAGGTGGCCCGGTCTGGTTTTTTTCTTTTTTCTTTCACACGCCTGGTGGGCGGTGCCACCTGATCACAATGACTGGCAAGGCCTGGAGCCTGGGGAGCGGACACCCGCACAAAGGGTGGCCAGGCGGCCCGATCTGGGTTTTTTCTTCTTTTCTTCTTTCTTTCACACGCCTGGTGGGCGGTGCCACCCGATCACAAGGCCTGGCAAGGCTTTCGGAGCCTGGGGAGCGTACACCCACACAAAGGGTGGAAAGGTGGCCCGGTCTGGTTTTTTTATTTTTTCTTTCACACGCCTGGTGGGCGGTGCCACCTGATCACAATGACTGGAGAGGCTTTCGGAGCCTGGGGAGCGGACACCCGCACAAAGGGTGGCCAGGCGGCCCGGTCCGGGTTTTTTCTTCTTTTCTTCTTTCTTAAAAAAGCCTGGTTGGCGGTGCCACCCGATCACAAGGGCTGGCAAGGCTTTCGGAGCCTGGGGAGCGGACACCCGCACAAAGAGTGGCCAGGCGGCCCGGTCCGTGTTTTTTCTTCTTTTTTTCACACGCCTGGTCGGCGGTGCCACCCGATCACAAGGCCTGGCAAGGCTTTCGGAGCCTGGGGAGCGGACCCCCGCACAAAGGGTGGACAGGCGGCCCGGTTCGGGTTTTTTCTTCTTTTCTTTCACATGCCTGGTGGGCGGTGCCACCCGATCACAAGGGCTGGCAAGGCTTTTGGAGCCTGGGGAGCGGACCCCCGCACAAAGGGTGGCCAGGCTGCCCGGTCCGGGTTTTTTCGTCTTTTCTTCTTTCTTTCACACGCCTGGTCGGCGGTGCCACCCGATCACAAGGCCTGGCAAGGCTTTCGGAGCCTGGGGAGCGGACCCCCGCACAAAGGGTGGACAGGCGGCCCGGTTCGGGTTTTTTCTTCTTTTCTTTCACATGCCTGGTGGGCGGTGCCACCCGATCACAAGGGCTGGCAAGGCTTTCGGAGCATGGGGAGCAGACACACGCGCAAAGCGTGGCAAGGTGGCCACCCGATCACAAGGGCTGGCAAGGCTTTCGGAGCATGGGGAGCGGACACACGCGCAAAGCGTGGCAAGGTGGCCACCCGATCACAAGGGCTGGCAAGGTTTTCGGAGCCTGGGGATCGGACACCCGCACAAAGGGTCGCCAGTTGGCTCGGTCCGGGTTTTTTCGTCTTTTCTTCTTTATTTCACACGCCTGGTGGGCGGTGCCACCCGATCACAAGGGCTGGCAAGGCTTTTGGAGTCTGGGGACCGGACACCCGCACAAAGGGTGGCCAGACGGCCCGGTCCAGGTTTTTTCTCCTTTCTTTCACACGCCTGGTGGGCGGTGCCACCCGATCACAAGGGCTGGTAATGCTTTTGTAACCTGGGGAGAGGACACCCGCACAAAGGGTGGCCAGGCTGCCCGGTCCGGGTTTTTTCGTCTTTTCTTCTTTCTTTCACACGCCTGGTCGGCGGTGCCACCCGATCACAAGGCCTGGCAAGGCTTTTGGAGCCTGGGGAGCGGACCCCCGCACAAAGGGTGGCCAGGCTGCCCGGTCCGGGTTTTTTCGTCTTTTCTTCTTTCTTTCACACGCCTGGTCGGCGGTGCCACCCGATCACAAGGCCTGGCAAGGCTTTCGGAGCCTGGGGAGCGGACCCCCGCACAAAGGGTGGACAGGCGGCCCGGTTCGGGTTTTTTCTTCTTTTCTTTCACATGCCTGGTGGGCGGTGCCACCCGATCACAAGGGCTGGCAAGGCTTTCGGAGCATGGGGAGCAGACACACGCGCAAAGCGTGGCAAGGTGGCCACCCGATCACAAGGGCTGGCAAGGCTTTCGGAGCATGGGGAGCGGACACACGCGCAAAGCGTGGCAAGGTGGCCACCCGATCACAAGGGCTGGCAAGGTTTTCGGAGCCTGGGGATCGGACACCCGCACAAAGGGTCGCCAGTTGGCTCGGTCCGGGTTTTTTCGTCTTTTCTTCTTTATTTCACACGCCTGGTGGGCGGTGCCACCCGATCACAAGGGCTGGCAAGGCTTTTGGAGTCTGGGGACCGGACACCCGCACAAAGGGTGGCCAGACGGCCCGGTCCAGGTTTTTTCTCCTTTCTTTCACACGCCTGGTGGGCGGTGCCACCCGATCACAAGGGCTGGTAATGCTTTTGTAACCTGGGGAGAGGACACCCGCACAAAGGGTGGCCAGGCGGCCCGGTCCGGGTTTTTTCTTCTTTCTTTCAAACCCCTGGTGGGCGGTGCCACCCGATCACAAGGGCTGGCAAGGCTTTCGGAGCCTGGGGAGCGGACACTCGCACAAAGGGTGGCCAGGCTGCCCAGTCCGGGTTTTTTCGTCTTTTCTTCTTTCTTTCACACGCCTGGTGGGCGGTGCCACCCGATCACAAGGGCTGGCAAGGCTTTTGGAGCCTGGGGAGCGGACCCCCGCACAAAGGGTGGCCAGGCTGCCCGGTCCGGGTTTTTTCGTCTTTTCTTCTTTCTTTCACACGCCTGGTGGGCGGTGCCACCCGATCACACGGGCTGGCAAGGCTTTCGGAGCCTGGGGAGCGGACACCCGCACAAAGGGTGGCCAGGCGGCCCGGACCGGGTTTTTTCATCTTTCTTTCAAACGCCTGGTGGGCGGTGCCACCCGATCACAAGGGCTGGCAAGGCTTTCGGAGCCTGGGGAGCGGACACCCGCACAAAGGGTGGCCAGGTGGCCACCCAATCACAAGGGCTGGCAAGGCTTTCGGAGCCTGGGGAGCGGACACTCGCACAAAGGGTGGCCAGGCTGCCCGGTCTGGTTTTTTTCGTCTTTTCTTCTTTCTTTCACAGGCCTGGTGGGCGGTGCCACCCAATCACACGGGCTGGCAAGGCTTTCGGAGCCTGGGGAGCGGACACCCGCACAAAGGGTGGCCAGGCGGCCCGGACCGGGTTTTTTCATCTTTCTTTCAAACGCCTGGTGGGCGGTGCCACCTGATCACACGGGATGGTAATGCTTTTGTAGCCTGGGGAGAGGACACCCGCACAAAGGGTGGCCAGGTGGCCCGGTCCGGGTTTTTTCTTCTTTCTTTCAAACCCCTGGTGGGCGGTGCCACCCGATCACACGGGCTGGCAAGGCTTATTCTTGAGACAGTCCCAGTCTACAGTCTACAGTCAAACTGGTCGCTCGTGTGTGTAACTCATTGGTGTGTGTTATCTGGCTTCAGGGACAGATAGAGCTGGGTGTCATCTGCATAGCAGTGTAAATGTATGCTATGTCTTCTAATGATGCTGCCTAAGGGAAGCATGTATAATGTAAACAGAATTGGTCCTAGCACTGAACCCTGTGGAACTTCATAATTAACCTCAGTGTGTGAAGAGGACTCTCCATTTACATGCACAAATTGGAGTCTATTAGATAGATATGATACAAACCACTGCAGCACAGTACCTGTAATACCTACAGCATGTTCTAATCGCTCTAATAGGATATTATGGTCAACAGTATTGAACGCTGCACTAAGGTCTATCAGGACAAGCACAGAGATGAGTCCACTGTCAGAGGCCATAAGAAGATCATTTGTAACCTTCACTAAAGCTGTTTCTGTGCTGTGATGAGCTCTGAAACCTGACTGAAACTCTTCAAATATACCTCTGCAGATGATCTGTTAGGTGTTTGACAACTACTCTTTCAAGGATGTTTGATATGAAAGGAAGGTTGGAGATTGGCTTATAATTAGCTAAGACTGCTGGGTCTAGAGATGCTTTTTGAGTAAAGGTTTAACTGCAGCCAGCTTGAAGGCCTGTGGTACATAGCTGATTATTAGAGATAGGTTGATCATATTTAAGATTTAAGAATTAATTAATGGCAGGACTTCTTTGAGCAGTTTTGTAGGAATGGGGTCTAAAAGACATGTTGATGGTTTGGAGGAAGTAATTATTGAAGTTAACTCAGAAAGATCAGTTGGAGAAAAAGAGTCTAACTTAACATCAATGGTACTAAGAGTAGCTGTAGATAATATTACATCTGTGGGATGATTATTGGTAATTTTTTCTCTAATGATAAAAAGGTTATTTGTGAAGAAGTTCATGAAGTCATTACTAGTTAACGTTAAAGGGATGGTTGGCTCAACAGAGCTCTGACTTTTTGTCAGCCTGGCTACAGTGCTGAAGAGAAACCTGTGGTTGTTTTTATTTTCTTCAATCAGTGATGAATAGTAAGATGTTCTGGCTTTGTGGAGGGCTTTCTTATAAAGCAACAAACTATTTCTCCAGGCTAAATGATGATCCTCTAAATTTGTGACACGCCATTTCCTCTCCAGATTACCAGTCATCTGCTTTGGGCTACATGTTTGAGAATTATACCACGGGGTCAGGTACTTCTGATTAGAGACCTTAGTTTTCACTGGAGCTACAGTATCCAGAGTCGTACGTAGTGAGGAGGTGAAATTATTAACAAGATGATCGACCTCTGTTGGAGTAGTGTTCAGATAGCTGCTCTGCTCTGTGTTGGTACATTGCATTGAAGATGACAACAGTGGGTGGATTATATTCTTAACCCTTGTGCTCCCCTTCGGGGCAACTCCGGACACCGGGGGTCCCAGAGTACCCCTGGGTCGCATTTCACAGGCCGCGCATCAGGGTTGGCTCCCGCGCCCCGTACACCCACGTTTCCCTCCCTGAATGCCACTCCCGTTTCAATTTTTCTCCTAGTTTCAGGCAGGCTCTATCACGTTCGTCCATGGGAGGCCGCTGTTAACCCTTGTGCTCCCCTTCGGGGCAGCCCCAGACCCCGGGGGTCCCAGAGTACCCCACCCTCAGTAGAGACAGGTGAATGAAAATGAAAAAAAACCCAGAACAATCATTTGGGGTCGTCGAGTGCCCCAGAGCGATTCTAATGGGTTTTGTCAGGGGATCGGCAAAGAAAACGTAGCACTTGGGGGCCACGCACAGAAGCTGCTGCGGCAGCGTGGGGGTCATTGATACCCCAGTACATGAAAATGAAGCATAATCACAATAATGATAATATTATTAATAATAATAATAATAATAATAATAATAATAATAATAATAATAATAATAATAAAAAGAAGAAGAAGAATACAACACACAGACGCTTCTTAGTTTTATTTTATTTTATTTGAAATTACACTCACAATACAACTGAGGCAATCTGGAAGTTAAAATAAAAGTCAACAACGGGGTTGAATCAGCCTTTCAAAACAAACGAATCTCAGTAGATATGTCAAGAACAGGTTTACATGAAAAATATCAACAAACTGTCCGTGTTTCAGGCGCTCGGTGCTGTACAGCGCCTCCTGTGGACGAACGTCATAGAGCTTGCCCAAAAGTAGGAGAAAAATTGAAACGGGAGTGGCAGCCACAGAGGGAAATGATGACCTATCCAGGCCATACCATCTAGGGACATGCGCAATGGGGGGGGAGGGGCGTTTTTAAAAGCCCCCCCCCCCCCCCCCCGGGGCTTTATTTTTGATTACAATATCAACAAACTGTCCGTGTTTCAGGCGCTCAGTGCTGTACAGCGCCTCCGGTGGCTGTGAATACATGATAAAAATATCACCGTAGGATGCGTGCATTGAGAGAATCAGCCTTTCGTGACAAACGGATCTCAGCAATCTCCTTTGTAACACTCTGTGACCAGCCGCAGCTGGCCGATTTTCACCACATCCTCTCCCAACAGTTTGTCGTAGGCCTCGGTGATGGCGTCGAAGAGTTTCCTCGCCGATTTCAGCTCATGCAACAGCGTCTCCACCACGGTGCCGACCTTGACGTCGTCCGCTTCCATGTTGCGGGCGATCAGGAGACGTTGAATGGAAGGAATGAAACGAGGCGTGAGGAGTCTTTTTCTGATGCTGTAATAATGTTCAGCGTAAAAGTCATCCTCCAAGACTCGCAGACACTCGTGTTGTCTCTGGCTGGGGTGATTGGTCTTGCACCCGTTGCACGCTTCATTGTGGTACTCGTTGATCACTAGGTCGAGTAGGTGATACACCGCAGTTTTCACGGTATCGACGAGTAAAGAAGACGCCCAACCGTCAAGCTTGGCGTCTTGCCGCTCGCCCGCCGCCGCCGCATCACACTCCGCGTCGGACAGTATCTCCCCCTCTTCTGAGGAACTGTCAGTTGAGCCGTCTGAGGAACGGTCCTCCTCGTCGCGACGCAGGGGTGCAGAGTCCATCTTTTTCTATTTTTTTTGTTGTTTTATAGCGACTTCATAGAACAGCTACAGCATAGGCAAACATTTAGTGAGTAAGTAAGTAAGTAAGTAAGTAAGTATATAGACTGCATTGGAACTAGAAAGCCTAGAAAACAAGTGAAATGAAACTCAGCCTTCATAGTTTAACAAGAAGAAACGGGGTGGGTTTAGCTAAGAGAACGTTGACAGTGTACAATTTAACTGAAAATATCCAAGGGCTCCACCGAGCCCCATGAGAACATAAGATGTAAAGTACGGTCCTGCGCCAAATAATCCCAAGGAAAGGAGGCCGAAGAATTTACACCGCTCCTTCAATTCGATCCTCTCCTCTTCTTCCCTTTTTCTTTATTCTTCCTCCTTTCTCCTCTTCAGCCTTTCTCCTTCGAGTTTCTTCTGGGCCGCCTTATACATCTCGTCGGTGTAGTGGTTTCCTCCACTGAAATCCACCATTTCATCTATTTCATCCAGAAGACAGCCCCGGAATGTCGATCACAGCGATATTTCTTCCGTCTTCGCCCTCTGCCTCTTTTCTGAGACAGCCGTCGGTGACAGACTCGGGCGAAACGTCTTCTTTGAAAGCGTTCGCATCCCCCAGGATGGTGTTTCCGGACACACTCTTTCCCGATCCTGTTTTACCGACCAGAAGGAGTCTCAATTCTTCACGGGTCGCAGAGCCTGCTGGGTTGGGGAAATGATGGTAACATTTGAATCATTCTAGAAAAAAAACAAACCATAAAACACTACGTTACACTAGGCTATTCTTTTGTTATCTTTGTATTGATGTTGACAGCAAGCAGTTTGTCCACATAAAGCGAGTACCACAAGCAGCACACAACCCTGGGATTGCACTTTACCTTTGTATCGATGTTGACAGCGAGCAGTTTGCCCACATAATGCCAGTAGCACAAGCAGCACACATCCCTGGATCCGGCCTTTGGTCGCCAACATTTTCAGTAAGCTAAGAAAAGAAGAAAGAAAAAAGAGGTGAAATTAAGGTACATTCAAGGAAAGTATTTCAGATCAGATTAGCAAGTTAAACCACACTGAAAATACACGTTGAATAAACCATGGCCCCAAACTAGTTGGTTGTCCCATGTGTTTCCCCCGTAGCTGCTCCAGGCGCACACACAATGAGCCCTGGTTTCGCGACGCAGGCGTAGCAACAACCTCCTTCTACTCCTCACTGCCTCCTGTGTGTGTGTGTGTGTGTGTGTATGTGGGAGGTACTGGGTTCCTCACAGACAGTGGTGTTCGCAAAACCCGCCCTCCCCAAAGCTAAAGGCTCGCCAGCGGGGCCCGTGAGAGCGAGGGTCCGAGGTCCAAACTTAGGGCTGTGTTCGCATAACCCGCCCTCCGCAGACCTAGGCGTACGCTACCGAGGCGCTTGAGAACGAAGTAGAGGGAGCAAGGATGAGGAAGAGGCAAGGAGTGTCTGAAGTCCAAACGGAGGGCGGTGTTCGCATAATGGGCAGGCCACAGAGCTGCTCTTTCACTAGCGAGGCACATGAGAACGAAGGAGAGGGAGCGAGAAGGACTAGGGGCATGGAGAGCCCCAGGTCCAACTGGAGGGCGGTGTTCACATAATAGGCAGGCCAAGCAGCTGCTCTTTCACTAGTGAGGCGCTTGAGAACGATGTAGAGGGAGTAAGGAGTACGAGGAGCAACGGAGAGCCTGAGGTCCTCACTTAGGCACATTTACGCGTAACCCAAGGCCCATCCGGCAAAGCGCTCACCTGTGAGGAGCAGGAGAACGGAGCAGAAGGAGGTCGCAGGACGGGGAGGCAGGAAGAGTCCGAAGTCCTCACTTAGGCCGGTTTACGCAAACACTGCCGAGAAGGAGACATTGATGATGATGATGATGATGTGAAGTTGAGAGTTGTTTGCTCCGGCGGTTCGGGGTCCCTCCAGACCCCAGTGTTTGCCATCGTAACTTACGAATGTGTATTGGGGTTGCGAAATACCCCATCGCGATTACTAAGGGGTCACAGTGTACCCACGGAGTAGAAAGCACCCCCAGTCCTCGCGAAGGCCGGTTTACGCGTAACCCGGGGCCCAGCAGCTAAGCGCTTGCCTGCGAGGAGCAGGAGAATGGAACAGAAGGAGGTAGGAGGACTAGGAAGCAGGAAGAGTTTGAGGTCCTCATGGAGGCCAGTTTACGCGAACACTGCCCTTTGCAAAGCTAAGCGTCCAACACCGAGGAGCAGGAGAACCGAGGAGAAGGAGGACGCTGAGGCAGGGAGAGTCCGAGGTGCTCACTGAGGCCGGTTTACGCGTGACCTGGGGCCCATCCGGCTAAGCGCTCTCCTGCGAGGAGCAGGAGATCGGAGCAGAAAGAGGAAGGTGGACTAGAAGGCAGGGAGAGTCCAAGGTCCTCGTTTAGGGTTGTTTACGCGAACACTGCCGAGAAGGAGATGATGATGAGGATGATGATGATGTGAAGTTGAGAGTTGTTTGCTCCGGCGGTTCGGGGTCCCTCCAGACCCCAGTGTTTGCCATCGTAACTTACGAATGTGCATTGGGGTTGCAAAATACCCCATCGTGATTACTAAGGGGTCACATAGTACCCACGGAACACAGAGCGCCCGAGGTCCCCACTTAGGCCGGTTTACGCATAACTCGGGGCCCATCCGCCTGAGCGCTCGCCTGCGAGGAATAGGAGAACGGAGCAGAAGGAGGTAGGAGGACTAGGAGGCAGAGATAGTCCGAGGTCCTCACGGAAGCAGGTTTACGCGAACACTGCCCTCTGCAAAGCTAAGCGTCTGACAGCGAGGCGCAGGAGAACGGAGCAGAAGGACAAAAGAGGACAGGGAGGCAGAGAGAGTCCGAGGTCCTCACTTAGGCCGATTTACGCGTAACCCGGGGCCCATCTGGCAAGGTGCTCGCATTCGAGGAGCAGGAGAACAGAGCAGAAGGGGGTAGGAGGACTAGGAGGCAGGGAGAGTCCGAGGTCCCCACTTAGGCCTGTTTACGTGAATACCGCCCTCTGTAAAGCTGAGTGTTCGCAAGCACGGGGCAGAAGGACCAAGGAGAAGGAGGACAAAAAGTGGGTGATGATGATGATGATGATGATGATGACGATGATGTGAAGTTGAGAGTTGTTTGCCCCGGTGGTTCGGGGTCCCTCCAGACCCCAGATGTCTGCCATCGTAACTTACGAATGTGCGTTGGGGTGGCAAAATACCCCCCATTGTGGCTACTAAGGGGTCGGCAAATACCCCCGAGGTGATGAGACAGGGATAACGAAATACCCCGATGCGAGTAAAGCGGGGTAGCGAAATACCCCACCGAAATACCCCACCGCAACATCGATATATGAGTTACTAAGCGTGTCAGGGTTGCGGACAAATTGCCAGCCAGAAAGACAGAAAGAGCGTATACCACCGACAAGGACATGTCCCGCACCAGGCCGTGGGTGGCGAGGAGGGATCGAGGCGTAGCAGCATCAACGGCATCAACATCTGTGTCAGCGTCGCAAACCTCTTGGGAAAACCGCGGCTCCTTCAGCGGAAGAAACTTAGGCGCATCGTGCACTGCTGCTGCTGCTGCTGCTGCTACTCTATTACGACCCGCTACGTTGCATTATCAAGGCCTAGCCAGCAAAGATGCAGAAGACAACACGGTCGCCGGTGGTCACGTAATAGACAGGTCCGAACACGAAACCTTCTCCAGAAAGACAGAAGAAGAAGAAAAAGAAGGAGTCAGTGTCCATCTAACTGACGAGGTTGAACATGACGAGAAAATTGCCTTTGTTTGGGCCGAGGCGCAAGCATCCGGCTTTGAAATCTCATCGCAAAATTACCAGGGTGACGACTCGGAAGATGACTAAATGACTGCACGCTCGGAAAATGTTAGTCGCAAGATGACAACGAGCACTCTGAGGCCGAGCTTCATGACGAGGATGCTATGGGGGGCACTGAGGATGGCGGTGATGATGGTCGCGATGATAATTACGGTGAAGACGACGACGCGGTGCTCCGCGGCGGCCCGGACGGCTGGTCGCCAAACGCGGTCGTCCTGTCCTACGTGGCGAAGAAGAACAAGAACGTGCTGCTCCACACCACCTCTCCCCGCTACGTCGGGCCCTCAGGGTCGCTGCTGGAGCCGAGCAGCAACCCCGACGGCGGCCCCGCGAAACCCTAAATGGTGCTGCATTACAATCGCACCAAGGGAGGCGTGGACAACTTAGACAAGGTTGTGGGGACCTACAGCTGCCGGAGAAAGACTTCTAGGTGGCCCGTGGCCCTTTTCCACAACATGGGGGACGTGGTGGCCTACAACGCGTTCGTCCTCTGGAGGGGGATCCACCCGGACTGGATGTCGGGCAAACTCAACAAACGAAGGCTGTTCCTCGAGCGTCTGGGCAAAGCGCTCGTTCTCCCGATGCTCGAGGCCAGGCGACGACGGGGAAGGCGAGGAGGAAGGCAAGAAGGAGAAGGAGAAGCCTTCTCCGCTCCCGGCTCGTCGCAGCGGGAAACCCCGGTCAAGAGGCAGAGGTGCCGCGTCTGTCCCAGGAGCAAGGGCGTCAACACCAAGATTGTTTGCATCGCCTGCCGCGTGCATGTGTGCTCGAGGTGCGCGCTCACGTACTGCCCCAACTGCGCCGCGGCCCGCCCTCCGGTTTCGCGACGAGACCCCTCCGACGACGGCAACGAGCACCGGGGCCCACCAGTGTCCGCTTGACCCCTCTTTCTTTCTCTCTCTTTCTCTCTCTCCCTCTCCACCACTGAAGATGGTCGAGAAAAGCTACCTATTGACACACCGACTACTCGTAGGCCGAGCGCATCTGCGTCGACGACTCGGGACATTTACGAGCTCTTTCTCCAAAGCTCACGTCACTGGGAATGGACCCGTTCGGTCGCGACGGCAGCAATGATGGGAACAACAGCGACGAGGGGATCCCGGTCTCCGAATCGGACTGTATTGGAGCGATCGGAAAGCGCTAACCGGGGGAGGAGCGATCGTTGCGGAAATCGAACGAGCGTCCCCGTGTGCTTCAGGGGTCACCCGCCAGTCGCTACTGGGACAAACACAAAAGAAACGCACCGGTTCAAGCCGTGGCTCCGTTCGACGGGACGTGCGCGTGTTCCGTTTGCAAAGCCGAGAAAACCCACCGCGCTTCAAACGCCACCCCAGAAACAGCGAGATACACAGCGAGAGACGTCTTCCGACACTATGCGTGGATTTTCAATCTGCCGCAACCGCGCGGCCGCTGTCGCGATCGATGGAGGGCTACAGACGTTTAGGTGTCTTTGTCCGATGCTGCGACAAAACCCACTTTAGCCGGTGGTCCGCCTGACCCCCACCTCCCCCACCCCGAGCCGCCGCCGCAGCCCTTTTTCCCGTTTCGCGACAAGACCTGGGTCCGCGCTGCCGGGGTCCGCGTGACCCCCTCACACGCACACACCTCTCTCCCTCCACCCCCCTCACTGAGCCTCTGTGCAAGGTCCAGCTGCACCGCGGGGTGGGAGCCTGCGTGACCCCGCTCCCTGAGCATTTTCTTTTTTTTTTCTTTTGGTCCAGGCCCAGTGCAGGGGACTTTTTGTGCATGAGATGTACAGTGCAGTAAAGGCTTTCATGAGGAAGTCGCAGCTTATCTCAAGCCAAGTGAAGGACAACTTCCTGACCCACTTGCCAACACTAAAGGAGGCTATTCCAAATGCCAATCACCTCCACAAGTACTCAGCCATGTTAGAAGTACTGCATGCAGGGTTTTCAAGGCGATTTCAAGATTTCAAAGCTCTTGAAAATGAAATGGACATGGTTTCTTCTCCCTTCACCTGCAGTTTTGATAATGCTTCAAGTGATGTTCAGATGGAACTCATTGACCTGCAGTCTGACACACTTCTGGCAGAGCACTTCAGGTCAGTCTCACTGCTGGATCTTTATTCCTCCCTCAAAGAAGAGAACTTTCCACACCTGAAGAATCATGCTCAGAGGATTCTAGTCCTCTTTGGATCGACCTATGTATGTGAACAGACATTCTCGGTGATGAAGTTCAACAAATCCAAACACAGGTCCTCTGTCACTGATAACCACCTCTCAGCTGTTCTTCGCACAGCCACCTCAGACATTCAGCCAGATTTCAATGCCCTTGTTCAAAACCAAAACAGGCTGGATTATTCTCACTGAAAAGGAGGAAAACATGACACAAGTCATTATATTGTTGCATTTCTATAAACTTGTTGTTTATTGAGTTAAACATGTTAAAATAAAATGACACTGATTCGGTGGTTGTTTTTGTTTTATTTGGAATATGCGCCACAATTTCACATAGCATAGCCCAATACAAATATTTACATTATTTTATTTTTATTCTTCTGATTACCAGTACCAGCTATTCGTAATATATAATTTAGTGAATTTTACAATTTAAGAAAGTTAAGCAGACTTGGGTCCAAGATGTCGTTGATGTGGCCCTCTGACGCAACTCGGGTTTCTCATGTGGCCCCTTGTAAAAATTAATTGCCCACCCCTGGTGTAGAGGGTGGAAATCAGCCAGGACAGCTCATGAAATATAATAATAATAATAATAATAATAATAATACATTTTATTTGAAAGCGCCTTTAAAAACACTCAAGGTCGCTGTACAGAGTAGAATAAAAGCAACACAAAAGCAGTTTACAGAATCATAAAAGCATAAGACATAAACAAATAAAATAGCAGAGTGGAGAGGTTATGTGGGATAAGGTATTTTATACAAGTGGGTTTTGAGTTTGGACTTAAAGAAGGAGAAGGAAGAGATGTTTCTTAAATCAGGAGGTCGGGAATTCCAGAGTAGTGGAGCAGCTGAAAGCCTGGCTCCCCATGGTGGCAAGACGGGGGAAAGGGACGGAGAGTGAAAGGGAAGAAGATCATCTGAGACAACGAGATGGGGCGGTGATCTTAACCAGGTCAGAGAGATATGGAGGAGAGAGATGATGAATAGCCTTAAATGTGTACAAGAGTATTTTGAAATTGATGCGACCAGGAGCCAATGAAGCTGCTGCAGGACAGGAGTGATGTGGTGGACAGAAGGGTCCTGGAGATGATACGGGCAGCAGAGTTCTGGACGCGTTGGAGCTTGTGGACGGATTTTTGAGTAAGACCAAAAAGAAGTGAGTTACAATAATCAATCCGGGAAGTAACAAGACTGTGGACAAGAATGGCAGCATGTGGGGAGAGAAAAGGACGGAGACGATTAATGTTGCGTAATTGAAAATATGCAGACCGAGTGACGTTATTAATGTGTGAATTGAAAGATAGAGTACTGTCGAGGATGACACCCAAACTTTTCACAGAGGAAGAAACGAAGACCGGTGAGTTATCGATAGTAGTAGAGAAACTGTGGGGAGAGCAGAATCAGGTTTAGTGGACAGCTGGGTGTCTGCTTACATATTATTGATTTCAGTTGTGTAAATCTACAAGAGCCACTACAGCTGATTTTAGGGTTCCCCACCTGCTAAATTACACTGTAAGACAGAAACCCCTGCTGAGCAAAAGGAACAAAGGCTGCTCTCAGTTTTGCCAGAAAACATCTCGATGATCCCCAAGACTTTTGGGAAAATACTCTGAACTGTCTCTGCTGCTCGTCTTCAGAAATGACGAGTATCTCAGCCGTCCACACAGCTAGCCTTTCGTTCTCATCATTCAGATTGTATCATTGACTTTAGGATCTGTTGTTTGATCTTTTCCTTCCATCTCTCCTGGTTTATTCCTCACCGATCTCACTTGCTGCAGTGACTACAATATAAACATCCCGTTTGTGGAATAGCACATATGTGTCTGATCACTCTGGACTGCACGCTCAATACAAATCTCACCGCCAGTAAGGACCTCAGTCACAAAGAGAAAACCTCAACACATAATATACACAAACCCCATAATGTGCACCAAATTAATGCTGTTTTTTCTCAGTCCTTACAGCGCTTTCTGTCACCTAGAGCCAGTTAATGTCTCCAGACCAGCCCTAAAGCAGTAAAAATGAATCCACTGTGAGTGAACATGTCATTGTTTTAAGCCCCACAGATACAATCATAGTCTAACTGTACAATGCAATGTAGTCCAAATAATCCAGCACATATACAGCAGTGAAGAGACAGAGGGGTGAGTGAGCAGGGACCTTTCAAAATGCTACATTTTAGTTTTTACCTTTGGCAGAATCACACTCTTACTTTTCTGTGTTCGTGTATTTGAAGTGAAATTAAAGCTAATTAGAGCTTAATGGCAAGAAAGTGAAAGTGGAAAGTGCTAAAATAGAGAATTATCCTTTTAAGTGAATCTAAATATTTCCTTCCTCTGTCTAAAAGAAGCTTCATCTCCTCTCTCTGTTTATACCAACTCTACTGTCTGACTGGCTTTTGGAGACTCAGATTTGAAGCCAAACAGAAAAATCGATGTTTTCACTGAATGTTTTCTAACAGTAAATATTTTCAAACATTTGTTCCCAGTTTCTGTCTTTCCATGTGTTGTCCCTTAATCTGAACTGGAACCCAATGAATCAGAGTGTGATCACCTCCTACGAGCCATCCTGTCACAGTGAGTGGAAGCTGCAGTATCAGATACTGGCTCTTTGTGATTTACAATGTGAGCTGTTCATGGTGGCCTAAAACAAACTGTGTGCTCCTGTTGTTAAAGGGAATCATCCTGCAAAGCCACAAGTCAGCGTCACCTCTGTTTCCTGCTTGTCCAAAGTGAACCGTGATGAAAAGATCAATTCATACAGAAGTGAAGCAGCAGGATCAGTCATGGACGCAGGAGTCTGTTTGTTTTGTGGCACCACATGGGAGCCTGGAGTGACTGGAGCTCCACTGGATCCTCACCAGTAGGAAGAAAAAAAACACCACGTGGAACATTTTTGTAGAATCGTTGCAAATTTTCCAGCACACACTGGATGTGATCTGGGAATGCAGGTTCTTGCAACGTGTACTCAGATATTTCTGCAATACTTATGTAAGAATGTTGTTTGTTGACTTCAGCTCAGCATTCAGTACAGTCATTCCCTCCAAGCTGATCACCAAACTTGTGGCTCTTAGACTCAGCAACTCCATCTGTACCTGGATCATGGACTTTCTGACCAACAGACCCCAGCATGTTAGGTCAGGCCATAACTGCTCTACCACCATCACACTCAACACTGGCACTCCACAGGCTGTGTGCTGAGTTCCTCTTTGACTGCAGACCTGGGTATGGATCCAACTCCATCATCCAGTCTGCAGATGACACCACGGTGACTGTCTCATCAGAGACAACGATGCGTCTGCTACAGGTAAAGCACCTAGCTGTGTGGTCTGACAATAACCTGCTCCTGAGTACCAGCAAAACCAAAGAGCTCACTGTGGACTTCAGGAGGGAGAACAGAGACCCCCATGTCCCCATCTACATAAATGGCACAGCTGTTGAACGGGTCTCCAGCTTCAAGTTCTTGGGGACCCACATCTCTGAGAATCTGTCCTGGTCAACTAACACCTCCAGCCTGGTCAAGAAGGCCCATCAGCGCCTCTTTTTCTTTACGACACTGAAGAAGAACCACCTGTCTGCTGACATACTGGGTAACTTCTACCGCTGTGTGATAGAGAGCATCCTGACCAACTGTGTCACAGTGTGGTATGGGAACTGCAGCGGGTGGTGAAAGCCGCCCAACGCATCACAGGGACTCCACTTCCTGCCATTGAGGATGTCCACAAGAAGAGATGTCTATGCCCAGCACGCATCATTCTCGGGGACTCCTCTCATCCTGCCTCCAGCTCCTCCCCTCCAGACGGCGCTACAGGAGCCTTCAGACTAAAACCATCAGGTTTAGGAAGAGCTCCTCCCCCACAGCTGTCACCCTACACTGTTCACTATTGTAGTCTGTTCAGAGAGCTACGCTTCCACTGCTGTAGATATATTCATAGCACTCTGTAGATCTGTTTACCTCACACCGATACATCTGTATATTTGCTCTTATTGCACTTACTGATAAGA
Source organism: Neolamprologus brichardi (assembly GCF_056152115.1). Lineage (NCBI taxonomy): Eukaryota > Metazoa > Chordata > Actinopteri > Cichliformes > Cichlidae > Neolamprologus > Neolamprologus brichardi. The sequence goes on along the minus strand of NC_142116.1, from coordinate 31,842,293 downwards.
TGCAAACTGTATTTTGTTACCCTGTATTCAGACATGTATGACAGTAAAGTTGAATTCTAAATGCTAAACATTTAAACAAAAGCAGCTACAGGAGAAGTTTTTAGAAGTGATTTTTAGAAGGCCAGTAAAGAGAGCATGGAGACAGATGGAGGACGCCAAATCCACTGAATCTACACGCTTCCTGTTTCCACCTCATCCTTCCAGTGCTCTACTATACTCCCTGCTCTCTCTACCACAGCTGTCTTTGAACTTGCCTGGGACAGGTCTGAGTCCAGCTTTGCAACTCCAGCCAGGTCACATGACACAGGGGTTTGCTTTGATGTCAGCAGGCAGGTCAGTGGAGCCCTCTGGTGATGGATTTATGCCAGTGAAACAGGAGGAGGCCTGAGAACAGACAGCAGGCTTAACTAGCAGGACAAAGTAGCATGTAGTACTTGAAGGAGTCATCACAGCCAATCAGCTCTCAGGAAAATGGAACATCACATACATTTTCTCTTCTTTGATTTTCATCAATGTATTTCCTTTGAAATTTAAATTTTTATTTTTTTTTTAATTTTGAAATATTTCCTTCTGTCCATATTTCTGCCTGATTAGAAGCTCGTAGGCACTTCCTGTCACTCTACAATAAAACAATGTAAAGGCTGCCCTCTCTGCCCTCCCACTAGCTGACCTAACTGACACAAGTAAACTGTGCTACGATGCCCTACATGGACTGAGGTTCTTGGCCACATACATATAGATTTGTGTGGCTGTAGAAATCCTGCCATGAAGCTCCCAGCACACATTTTTGATGCTTCTGTCTGTGGCAGAGGAGGTTTGGAGCTCTGCAGAGCCTTGGTGACTTTTACTGACTATACACCCCTACCCATTTATTATGAACTAACAGCACAACTGTTTGTGTTTTTTTCTATATTACACTTGCATGATTTAGATTTATACTTATGTGGCAGCTGTTCACTGGCCTGACAAAGTTATTTTAAATGATATCATGTCATGAATAACACAAGTTATTTTCCATGAAAACTAAAAGTGGTGAAATTCTCCAAAAATGAATGAGACGTGTAATTTGACATGTTTTGTTGTTTTGTGTGTTTGTCTGTGTGAAGTTTTGACGTATCTGAAAAACACAATTTTGAAAACACTGGAAAGACCTCGAGACATTTTTTCTTTTGCTTTCTATGAAACAAAAATTCCCACCAAGGCTTTTCAGTGTGAAATTTAGTGTGTAGAGAAAACACCTGTGCCAGGTTGGCTCCATCTAGTGGTGAATAACGCATTACCACTACATCAGGTGAGTTTTTCTCTGTGCACAGTGACACAAAACTCATTTAACAACATAAACTATTTAAAAAATGATGCAGGCAGACCAAGGCAATGTTACAGATTCAGTAAGAACAGAAGTTTATTCCTTCAAATATGCAGGGCGTCACACTAACACAGCTGCTTATGTCCAGCATCGCTCTGTTCTTATCAATTTGATTCAAACGTGTCCAGTTTATCGTCTTAAACTGGCATTAAAGCTTCAATGAACTAAAGTGGTCCCTCTGAGTCAGCACCCAGAAAGCTCGTCTCTTTGAAAAATGTGGCCATAAATACGAGCGCTGCTGGGATCTTAAAACACTGGGGCTAAATCCACACCTGAAATCTTTGTTTCACTCAGTAACAGCAGCTTTTTAATATTATTGACTATATGTTACAGTCACATTTATATAAAATGTCAAACATTAGACATTAGCTAAAGGTTGAAGTCACAGAATTATACTGAACAACAATGCAGATTGAGTTCTTCTTGTTTGTATATATTTGATTTACTGTCAGCAGCGGGAGTAAAAGCTAAAGAAGAAACAGTAAAGATATGAATGAATCTCTGCTCTTACAGCTTTTATTGTGCCGTGATGTCTCCTTTGAAACTGTCCTCTTGCTCGTCTTTTGGATGCTCTCCTCTTCTTCACCTTTCCTGTTCCTTTCACTAAACTGCTGCACTCTTGTTCTCTGCTCTCGCCTCCTGTTCTGGTTACAATCAGAATGCAGTCAGCATGTGCCAAACAAACTCCCCCAAATCGATCATGTTTGATATGATGATGACGTTTTTAACATCTTATTTATCAACTTATTTGATGCACTGTATCGATCAATTATTAAACAAATATCAGACTGTAAAAAAGCCAATAATAATGCACTGAGCACGTTCATGCCATAAGAGCTAAATGTTCATCAAAGAAAACCCTGAATGCCTAATACAGGACAGGCCAACAGTTAATGCAGCCACAGATGGACATCAGTCAGCTTTCTGCACTTTCCACCTGATCACATCTGTCCTCAAAGTCATGTCACTTCCTCTGTGGTTCATTTATGTTTACTTTTACATTTGCAGTGACAATAACTTTAGTGACATAGTGCACACATTGTTTCCTATGGACTGCTGGGTTATCTTGGTTTATTTCAGTTAGTATTTTTAAAGGTGAAGTCAGTCATTTTTAGGTTATTTGATAGAAAAAAGGATCTTGTACTGATAAACAAACAGAATAGTGGATAACAATGACACATTGTTAAACGTGTCATTGGTCACTGCTTACTTTCCTCATTATTTAAGTATTACTCATCCTTAGTGTGTCATTTATAAATACAGATATACGTTCTTAGAAAGAACCACTTCTGAGCCTGATCTCTTTACTCCAAGGAGCTTTTGTGAGTTATCATTGTGCCAGAGGAGGAGGGCATCCACTACTTCTTTCATTTCACCTGAGTTCACCTGTGGGAAAGCACAGCGCTGAATCCCCTGACTATTTCTTTGAATTCAGGAGGACTAGTGAACTAATCTTGAGTGATTACTGAGTTATCTGAATAAAGCTAATGAACCAGAGAAATTCTAAACTCTTAAACATCCAGAGATGTCTGAATTTATGTCTGCACCTTCACACTCCAGATATGAAGGATCATACCTGTTTTACCTCCAGTGTTGTGCCAAAAAGTCATCGTCTGACAAAAACTGATTTCCAATGTCTTTACTTATGTTGGTAAATAGACTTTAGTGAACATGATCTACAAAAGGGTTTATATCAAGTTTAATAACCACCCATTTTTTCAAGTATATTTATAACTCTGTGTTATTGTAACTATATTAAAACCAACCCAGTCCTTTTGGGACACTTAAAATATGTTTAGAGAACTATTATTATATTTGTTGCAGTTTCTGCTCCTCTTGGCCAGATTACTCTTTAAAAAGTCATTTTAATGTCAAATGAATGAATAAGAAGTAAAAAAAAGCCAAAAAGTGATTGCAGCTTCTACCTTGTGACAGGAATGTTGTTTGTGGCACAAGATGACTCGATATCACTCATGAGGGATACATGTGACATGTTTCACATATTAGAGACCAAAAAGTTGTCTATAGCAGTTTATCCCTCCTGTTATGTTGCGGTCAGATTGACCCAGAACAGAAGAGATGTCACATGTCATCTGCATCACTACAGAAAACAAAAAAAATCTAAATTCTAAAAGAAAATGGTAAAATAATCAATGCCAGTGTTTCTGACACTTTTGGATGAGTAAATTTGCCCCGGGTCAAATGAACCCAGAAGCATAATTGGTGTTCCTGGAAACCAACATAACAGGAGGGTTAAATATGATCAACTGGTTTTTGACAAATACCGAAAATGAGTTTATGGCAGATATGACTTTTTGACACAACACCAGCTAACTGACAAGACCTAGTTAAAAGCTAATATTACGGTTGAATATTAACCTAACCTTAGGCTCCAGTATTCTAAAACTGGCACTTCCCCTCTGATAAACCACATGATCATGTAACAAATATGTCAGCTTACCAAAGAACAGAGGACAGTTTATTCAGGGTGTGGCAGCACTTTACCACCTGTGTCCAACATATTATACACATTTCTGGACTGGAGCACGTACATCCTTAAAAACTCCAGGACTTCATCACAGCCTCTCTCACATCCGCTTCACATGTGTAGTTTACAGGAAACTTAAATAACACTGGCTGAATATGTTTGTAGCAGGATAACATTAGGCTCCCTTATATGATGGGATTTAAACAGGGAGAAAGAAGAAAAATGTTGGCATCAGTTACCAACACTTCACTCAATTGAGACTCACTTGTGTTTAACACTGGAATATGTGAACAGATTACTTACTGAGTCCTTTCTCAGTCCATGAGTTGTAAAACTGCAACATCCTCCATCCGTAGTAAGAGAAAGCGTCTGTGGCAATAACCAAAATGTCTCCATACAGCCTTTGTGAATAAGAAAACAGTTTTAAAAAATCTTTTTAAAATGTATAGAGCTAAATATGAAACGTGTCTGTGAGTCCTTCAGTCCAAATACTCGAGGTCGAGAAGAATATATAGCAGCCGCTGATCCCTCAATGGCACCAGTAAGACGGCAGGACAGCAGGGCCTCTTCCTCAGCAGAAGTCTTCTCCACTGGAGAATGACACATGAGTATTTTAAAGGTACTGCGTGTACAGATATCACCGCTGGCTCACACAAGCTTGCTCTGACACAACTACAGACCTTGGCTGTGTCCCAATCCAGCGACCGCACGCTCCTGAGTACGCATTTTGAAACCTATTACGTCACAGCGACGTGACGACGGCCAAATGTAATAATGCCAACATACAGAAGGAACAATATTTGTCTCTTATATATGATACATCTATATCAGGGGTCGGCAACCTTTCTGATGACGAGTGCATCTAAAATTTCCTCAGAAGTCAGTGTGCCATATGATGCATTAGCAATAAATTTAATAACGCTCTATACTAACAGTTACTCACTATATAGAACAACTTTATAGATTATATTTGTTCACAGATGTTTGCAGCTGTCAGCGAATAGTTATCAGCTATTTTGAAACAAAAAAAGACTTTTTATCCATAACAGCAAATGAACTGAACAACAGAAAATACAAATGCTGTTTATGGTCTCCTCACAACAATGATAAGAAGAATAAACTGGGCCAATATGGCATGTTTGTTAATACAGAGACACACATGTTGATGTGATCTCTGGTCTCCCACTCAGAGACACAGGTCTCCCAGTGTCCAGCATTCAGACCTGAGGACTCATGTGAGAGAAAATCTGCTCACACAGACATGTAGAGCCAAACACTGTCAATAAGGCCTCTGCAATGTTCTGAAGACAGTTAAACCTGTCAGGTAGTGACGTCCAGCAGGTGAACATGCAGCTCCATGAACACACAGCTGTGGATTCCAGCTGCTTCCATGTTGCATTAACTGGCATTAACTCAGCCAGTTAATGTGAGACAAATCCAGCTGCTCATTAAAGATTTCTGGTTTGATCAGAAAAGAAAACATTGGTCCAAACACCTGAAAGTCCCAAAAACACATTGTGAATTCTGTCTCGAGTCTACGGATGTATCCGTGTATCTCCGTGGTGCTGAAGCTGAGCGGACAGCTGCTGAAGCTTTTGAAGTGTCTGAAAGTAGAAAGCTAACAACGTCCCTCTCACCAGTAGGCGAAGTTATTTTAACCCAATTACAAGTTGAATCTGATTGTTAGGTTTGTTAGCTAAGATACCGTCATTAAGAAGCGGCACAACTAATGTGTCTGCGAGCTGATTTGCGATGAGCACCGCTGGCCCGGCCATTTATTTTTTATGCACCCTCTCAGATTAATTCACTGCGTGTCGTGCCCAGGGCTGGACTGGGACAAAAAATGGGCCCGGGCATTTTGACTAGAGACCGGCCCCCCAGGTATTAAAGCCATAAAGCCTTTGAATGAAAACAGACGCTGTGGTGACAGTGATGTACAGTCTCGTTGGTATATTTATGATTTCTATACATTTTACATCAGATAAAAACTTTGGTTGTAAGATTCAGATAATTATTTATTAAAAGTGAGACATTTTAAATGAGAATAAGAAAGTATTTCTTTGTGCCCCCCTCTCCCTGTTAATGCCCTACCTGCCCCCCTGGCAACACTTTGCTAGATCCGCCCCTGCACAGTTACCAGCTGTCAGCTACTTAGAAAAGGATCCTGGTGTTATTTGTCTCTCAGAAACAGTTCATAACTTCAACTCATCCATGTCACCTAAAAGGTAAACCTGTTTCTCCATCACCTGTTCAGCTCTGATGATTCAGTAAGGACATCTCCTGGTTTCATCTTCATGTTTCCCTCTCACCACATATCCAAACCCACATCATGACCAGCAGCTTTACAGCTGTGGCTCCAGCAAACATCAGCTGATACTAGAAATTAATATTAAATAAATTCTAACAACAGCTGATCAAGCTTAAACGTGCTGCTGTTGTTTAGCGCAACATCAGCTGGTTTCCTCTTTCTGGTGCAAAGTGGGCAATAAACAAACAAGAGAGACGATCAGCTGATCATTGATCAGTTTCATGATTGAAGTAGCAACAGGAGAGGGAGGGGAGAGAATGAGAGAAGAAGAGGCAGCTGACAGCGTAACGACAGAATAAATCCAGCTTTGTGTCTTTTTCCATTCTAGCTGAAGTCCGGTGTTCTGACAAACCATCCTACTTTGGCAAAACGTCCTACCGTAAGTAGTTTCTGCACATTTCTGCTGTCACAGAGAAATTCCAGCACAAACTTAAGTTGGTATGACGGTTTGCCACTTAACTTTGCCCATCAGAGTATGCTTGTAGCTCATATTCACAAAGGTAGGATGGTTTGCCACTTAATTTCGTGTTGTGCACATGTGCAGAAACAATGGGTAGGATGGTTTGTCAGGTAGGATGGAACGGGACAAACTGCATTCCTTTTCAGCTCAATACGAAACGCGTAATATTTTCTCTGAATGCGGGACGATTCCGTCTTTTTACAGGACGGTTGGCAACTCTACTAACTATCAGTAACATCATAGCACCCACCCAGCTGTATAGAAACTCCATCATGCTAGCTAGCACGCAGTACGAGTTATTGTAACTGACTGTAAAAAGTCAGCACAACAAAAATAAAACTCCACCTAAACTTGGTTTATATCTGACCAACATAGACTGCAGGTCATAACTTCTTACCTGAAGTTCAGTTCACCTGACACTCAGACCGGCGGCCGCCTCGGGTCTCTCCTCTTGCCTCCCCTTTCTCTCATCCACCTGCTGGCCTCCACCACTTGCTAATGTTACTGTGGAAGCTCCACCATAGCCACCAACAAACAACTGAGTTATTTTTACACACCGACCAGCATCTGGCCAATCCACCAGCTTTCAGTGTTTATAACGTTACAAAAAAAATAAAAAATCATCGGCCCACCGCGCAAATGCCCGGTATGCCCGATGGCCAGTCCAGCTATGGTCGTGCCATCAGTTAACCCTTCGCCTAGGGTTGCCGACCCCTGATCTATATATACAATGTCAAAGATACTTGTCTTTGAGTAAAGATTTAAGGTGATAGGAAATATAAATAACTTCAACTTGAATCTTTGACACAGAGTTCAAGCTCACTGCTGTAATATATCATAATAATCTGACAATAACCATAATATTGGCCATATTATATTTACATTACCAAAGTGAGATGACTTTAGTCTCATGAACAACATTAGCTAATTGTTATTTACTAACTAATCTTGAAATGACTGTTCAGTACAGAAATGAAGCCCAACAATCATGTTTTTACAGTCCCGTGGTCTCAGCCTCAGCTAATCAAAGTGATGTCATAAAAAAAAATAATGAATGAACAACAAAACATTTTTCTCATTTCTGTCAAACAAAGCTGTATGAAACGTTTCTCGCGGTTAGCATCATGGTTGCTAGGCAACCTGAGCAGCGCGACGACAGCCAGACCGTCCCATTTCACAAGCCTCTCATTTCCGCACTTCTCGTACTTCCTAGTACGCGCCGTACGTAGTACGCGAACTGCGCGTACTCCGAAGCGTGCGGTCGCTGGATTGGGTCACAGCCCATGTGTGCTCATAGTGCAGTCTGCTAGTTCAAATGCACAACATAAATGACAACTTACTGTACAATGAACACACATCGCTCACTGAGTTAGGTCATTCTTGCACCTTTTTTAAAACACACCCCTTTAGCTTACATCTTGAAAGTAGTGCCAGCCATATGGGTTTATATTCCAAACAGTGACATGAACTTGATCACCGAAGTCCGCTTAACATGGCTGCTAATTTTCAAGCTTACTAGCTTATTCACGATTAGCACACTAACAATCATCATTAACCACACATCATAACATAACCAAACGATAACATGTAGAAAGAAACAATGTACGTATAAAACACAAATTCTTACCTAGCAGGAGAATAAATAATCAGTATTTTAAGGCTACTGCATGTACAGATGTCACTGCTGGCTCACATGAGCTACCTCTGAGAACCCCACAGTTTACTCCCCAGCTGACTGGCGCGAAAGAGTCGTAAATCACCGGCATTGTAAAACTTTAAATTATTCCAGGGCATGTTAAAAACAAAACACCAAACAGATGGACTGGATATTAAACGGTATCAAACGACTAAATTAACACAGGGTTACAATTACATTCTACCATCGTCACATCGAGAGTTTATTCATTAATCATCAGAGTTCAACAATGTGACATCCAGTTGAAAACAACTTCAGTAACGCCAGCAAAACAGGCTAACAGTAAATAACAGCACAAAAACAGCCGTGCTTATCGACAGCTAGACATATCCTCAACAACTCACCTCAGTATGGCTGCCATCGGTCACATTTTAACTGTCCGTTTTACAGCCTCTTCCAGAAAACGAACGCTTACGGTACACTATACACATATACAGTATATTGATTTTATTTGGTTTTAGAGTTTAACCTGAAATCTTTTGCTGCTGAGCAGCAGAGCTCCAAAGCGTCCCCTGTAACCATGGTTACGTAGAGGCGTAACAGTGTTCCAACTGTGACGTCACAGAGGAGAACATGTCAAACTGATACCTGGATCAGTCTGCAACTTTTATTGGCACTTTTCTGCTGAGACCCGGAGCTCGACGCCCTGGCACCCCGGGATAAGATGAGCTGCTGTGTTTTTCACGGAGAAAAAATAATTAACATGGAATAACGTCAGTCTCAGATGGAAAAAATACAAGATTCAAGCAAAACAGGACAGCAGATTGAGAAGAGATTTCTTCAAACGGTAAGGAGCTTCTACCAAGTGATATCTGATAAGGTTAAAACTTCAAACTTAAATCTAATGTCCAGATTCATGCTAAACTTTTCTGATTACTCAGTGAATCTGTTCATATGTTGCCGTTTTAAGCTATTAATTTCATGGTGACAAATATCTTTGACAAAAAATGCAGGATTAATTAAAGGCTATATATGACTGCTGGGTTAGGACGTGGTTAGGAGCAAATACTTAAGAGAGAGAGATATTTTTGCTCTGATAGAAATCTTTATTAATATTTATGGGAAATGGGCCTCTATTAGATTGTTTGTGGCCAATACAATAAATTGTCTCCTGGCTTTCAGGTCCCCCTGAGCCAAATTTGCAAAAATACCAGATTTTACAGTCAAGGAACAAACTAGAGTAAAGAACAAATTGCCTATTAAACAGTAATTTGGAGCAGAGGGGCAACTTCCTCAGAAGCCATTAAAATGATTTGAGAGTAAAGATCATGCATCATCGTGGTAAGAAAAATTATATCCAATGTGTAGCAAAGATACAAGCGGGAGTCATTGAAGTGACAGAACACTGAAGTGACACAAAAGATCATTCAAATTTTACAGTTTTTGCAATTAAGAAAAAAAAACAGATTTAAAGTGAAACAAATATTTTACACATTTTGTCACCTTACAGCCACAAACAAAATGTGTTTTTTATTGACCTTTTCTATGATAGATTAACACAAAGTAGCACATAATTGTGAAGTGGTATGAAAATAATACATGGTTGTCAAAATTCTAAGCAAATAAATTAAAAAGTGTGGCATGCATTTCTATTCAAACCCCTGCTCTTCATAGAACCACCTTTTGCTACAGTTACACCTGCAAGTCTTTTGGAGTATGTCTCTACCAGCTTTGCACATCTAGAGACTGAAATATTTGCCCATTCTTCATTGTAAAACAGCTCAAGCTCAGACAGATTGGACAGAAAGCGTGTCTGAACAGCAATGTTCAACTCTTGCCACAGATGCTCAATGGGATTTAGGTCTGAACTTTGACTGACCCTTCTAACACATGGATATTCTTTGATCTAAAGCATTCCATTGAAGCTCTAACTGTATATTTAGGGTCATTGTCTTCCTGGAAGGTAAATCTACATCCCAAGCTCAAGTCCTTTGCAGCCTCCAACAGGTTTTCTTCCAGAATTCCCATCTATTTAGCTCCATCCATCTTTCCCATCATCTCTGACCAGTTTCTCTGTCCCTGTAGAAGGAAAACATCCCCACAGCATGATGTTGCCACCACCATGTTTCACAGTGGGGATGGTACGTTCAGGGTGATGAGCAGTGTTATTTTTCTGCCACATGTAGCACTTTTCATATATGCCAAAAAGTTTAACTTTGGTCTCGTCTGATCAGAGTACCTTCTTCCACATGTTTGCTGTGTCCCCTACATGGTTCCTGGCAAACTGCAGATGGAACTTTTTATGACTTTCGGTCAACATTGGCTTTCTTCTTGCCACTCTTCCATGTAAGCCAGATTTGTGGAGTACACAACTTACAGTTGTCCTGTGGACAGATTCTCCCACCTGAGCTGTGGAATTCTGCAGCTCCTCCAGAGTGACCATGTGCCTCTTGGAAGCTTCTCTGACCAGTGCTCTTCTTGCTCAGTCTGTCAGTTTAGGTGGACGGTCATATCTTGGTAGGTTTGCAGTTGTAGGAAACCTTTTCTATTTTTGGATGATGGATTGAACAGTGCTCCTTGAGATGTTCAAAGCTCAGGATATTTTTTTATAACCTATCCCTGCTTTAAACTTATCTACAACTTTATCACTGACCTTCCTGGTGAGTTCCTTGGTTTTCATGAAGCTGTTTGTTCATTAATGTTCTTTAACAAACTACTGAGGCCGTCACAGAGCAGTTGTATTTATAATGAGACTAAATTACACACAGGTAAACTTGTCTAATTTGGTTGACTTCTAAAGGCAATTGATATCACTGGATTTTGTTTAGGGGTATCAGAGTACAGGGAACTGAATGCTAATCAACATGACACTTTTCAGATTTTATTTGCTTGATATTCTGAAAACCATGTATCATTTTGTCTGTGAAGGTTCTCAGTCATCCAGGTCATCGTAGTCAAAGGAGCTCGCAAAGAAAAGCGTCTGGACTTCTTTAAGTTACTTGAAGACGTTTCACCTCTCATCCGAGAAGCTTCTTCAGTTCTGAGGTCAAATGGTGGGGAGTCCAAGATTTCCCAGACTTGGCTCAGGCGATTAGAGGATCATCAGGGGGTCCTTTTGTCCCTCTGTGGGGGGATGCTCCCACTAGGCTTAAATCTGCGCCAACAGATCAAAAGGGCTGGAAAGGCTTTCGGAGCCTGGGGAGCGGACACCCGCACAAAGGGTGGCCAGGTGGTCCGGTCCGGGTTTTTTCTTTTGTCTTTCACACACCTGGTGAGCGGTGCCACCCAATCACAAGGGCTGGCAAGGCTTTCGGAGCCTGGGGAGCGGACACCCGCACAAAGGGTGGCCAGGCGCCCCGGTCCGGGTTTTTTCTCCTTTCTTTCACACGCCTGGTGGGCGGTGCCACCCGATCACAAGGGCTGGCAAGGCTTTCGGAGCCTGGGGAGCGGACACCCACACAAAGGGTGGCCAGGCGGCCCGGTCCGGGTTTTTTCTTCTTTCTTTCACACGCCTGGTGGGCGGTGCCACCCGATCAAAAGGGCTGGCAAGGCTTTCGGAGCCTGGGGAGCGGACACCCGCCCAAAGGGTGGCCAGGCGGCCCGGTCCGGGTTTTTTCTTCTTTCTTTCACACGCCTGGTGGGCGGTGCCACCCGATCACAAGGGCTGGCAAGGCTTTCGGAGCCTGGGGAGCGGCCACCCGCACAAAGGGTGGCCAGGCGGCCCGGTCCGGGTTTTTTCCTTTCTTCTTTCTTTCACTCGCCTGGTGGGTGGCCAGGCGTGCTGTTTCATAACACATAACTTGTATCATGAAACAGCACGACGACGAAGATGACACTGATGGTGACGATCAACCGACGACAAGTACAAAGTTGACTAGCAAGTCGCCTGCAAAGTCTCCTACAAAGTCACCTAGAAAGGCAAAGGAAACGACGAGTGATCGCTGTCCGCAGAGGGAGGCCTGATATGAGACAAGCGCCTCCTGTGAGTTCGTACGTGCGACGTTATCGCGTGAGCAAATGGCGTATGCTTACCCTGAATCATAGGATCATTGAAACGACTTTAACTCTAATACATGCGGTGATCCCTGCAGATAAATTCGAGCAATACTCGTTACGCCTAAAGGCACGGTTTGAAGGCTGGATAACATCTCACGCCCCGAACGAGTCGATCGCAACGACATCACATGCAAGCGCCTTCGCCCAGGACGTATCTATTCAATTCAATTTTCAATTTTATTTATATAGGAACAATCAACGAAAAGAAAGAGAGTCACACATAACAATGGAACTTTTAGAAATAGATCAGAAATATGCCATCTCTCCTTCATCCAAACTTTATAAAAAGAAGCTCTCATTGCAGACAGAACTTAAATTGCTTTATACAAATGACACAACTTTGACAGAAGTACTATGAACACGGGGAAAAAACAGGTACTTTACTAGCAAGGCAAATTAAAGAAGTTGCAGCATCAAGACTGATTACAGAAATAAGAACCAGTGCAGGGCAGATAACAACTGACCCAAGAGAATTAATGATGTGTTCTGAGAATATTCAATTCAATTCAATTCAATTTTATTTATATAGCGCCAAATCACAACAAATGTCGCCTCAAGGCGCTTCATAGATACAGAGAAAAGCCCAACAATCATATGACCCCCTATGAGCAAGCACTTTGGCGACAGTGGGAAGGAAAAACTCCCTTTTAACAGGAAGAAACCTCTGGCAGAACCAGGCTCAGGGAGGGGCGGCCATCTGCTGCGACCGGTTGGGGTGAGAGAAGGAAGACAGGATAAAAGACATGCTGTGGAAGAGAGACAGAGATTAATAACAGATACGATTCAATACAGAGAGGTCTATTAACACATAGTGAGTGAGAAAGGTGACTGGAAAGGAAAAACTCAATGCATCATGGGAATCCCCCGGCAGCCTACATCTATTGCAGCATAACTAAGGGAGGATTCAGGGTCACCTGGTCCAGCCCTAACTATATGCTTTAGCAAAAAGGAAAGTTTTAAGCCTAATCTTAAAAGTAGAGATAGTGTCTGTCTCCCGAATCCAAACTGGAAGCTGGTTCCACAGAAGAGGGGCCTGAAAACTGAAGGCTCTGCCTCCCATTCTACTTTTAAATACTCTAGGAACAACAAGTAGGCCTGCAGAGTGGGAGCGAAGTGCTCTAATAGGGTGATATGGTACTACAAGGTCATTAAGATAAGATGGGGCCTGATTATTTAAGACCTTGTATGTGAGGAGCAGGATTTTGAATTCAATTCTGGATTTAACAGGAAGCCAATGAAGGGAAGCCAAAACAGGAGAAATATGCTCTCTCTTTCTAGTCCCTGTCAGTACTCTTGCTGCAGCATTTTGGATTAGCTGAAGGCTTTTCAGTGAGTTTTTTGGACATCTTGATAATAATGAATTGCAGTAGTCCAGCCTGGAAGTAATAAATGCATGAACTAGTTTTTCAGCATCACTCTGAGACAGGATATTTCTAATTTTAGAGATGTTGCGCAAATGGAAGAACGCAGTCTTACATATTTGTTTAATATGTGCGTTGAAGGACATATCCTGGTCAAAAATGACTCCAAGGTTCCTCACAGTGTTACTGGAGGCCAAGGTAATGCCATCCAGAGTAAGAATCTGGTTAGATACCATATTTCTAAGCTTTTCAGCACCGAGTACAATGACCTCAGTTTTATCTGAGTTAAGAAGCAGAAAGTTAGTGGCCATCCAAGTCTTTATGTCTTTAAGACATTCCTGCAGTTTAACTAATTGGTGTGTGTTATCTGGCTTTATGGACAGATAGAGCTGGGTGTCATCTGCATAGCAGTGAAAATGTATGCTATGTCTTCTAATGATGCTGCCTAGGGGAAGCATGTATAATGTAAACAGAATTGGTCCTAGCACTGAACCCTGTGGAACTCCATAATTAACCTCAGTGTGTGAAGAGGACTCTCCATTTACATGCACAAATTGGAGTCTATTAGATAGATATGATACAAACCACTGCAGTGCAATACCTGTAATACCTACAGCATGTTCTAATCGCTCTAACAGGATATTATGGTCAACAGTATCGAATGCTGCACTAAGGTCTAGAAGGACAAGCACAGAGATGAGTCCACTGTCAGAGGCCATAAGAAGATCATTTGTAACCTTCACTAATGCTGTTTCTGTGCTGTGATGAACTCTGAAACCTGACTGAAACTCTTCAAATAAACCATTCCTCTGCAGATGATCTGTTAGCTGTTTGACAACTACTCTTTCAAGGATTTTTGATATGAAAGGAAGGTTGGAGATTGGCCTATAATTAGCTAAGACTGCTGGGTCTAGAGATGGCTTTTTGAGTAAAGGTTTAACTGCAGCCACCTTGAAGGCCTGTGGTACATAGCCGATTATTAGAGATAGGTTGATCATATATAAGATCGAAGAATTAATCAATGGCAGGACTTCTTTGAGCAGTTTTGTAGGAATGGGGTCTAAAAGACACGTTGATGGTTTGGAGGAAGTAATTATTGAAGTTAACTCAGAAAGATCGATTGGAGAAAAAGAGTCTAACTTAACATCAATGGAACTAAGAGTAGCTGTTGATAATATTACATCTGTGGGATGATTATTGGTAATTTTTTCTCTAATGATAAAAATTTTATTTGTGAAGAAGTTCATGAAGTCATCACTAGTTAACGTTAAAGGGATGGTTGGCTCAAAAGAGCTCTGACTTTTTGTCAGCCTGGCTACAGTGCTGAAGAGAAACCTGGGGTTGTTCTTATTTTCTTCAATCAGTGATGAGTAGTAAGCTGTTCTGGCTTTGCGGAGGGCTTTCTTATAAAGCAACAAACTATTTCTCCAGGCTAAATGATGATCCTCTAAATTTGTGACACGCCATTTCCTCTCCAGATTACGAGTCATCTGCTTTAGGGTACGTGTTTGAGAATTATACCACAGGGTCAGGTACTTCTGATTAGAGACCTTAGTTTTCACTGGAGCTACAGTATCCAGAGTCGTACGTAGTGAGGAGGTGAAATTATTAACAAGATAATCGACCTCTGTTGGGGTAGCGTTCAGATAGCTGCTCTGCTCTGTGTTGGTACAGGGCATTGACGATGATAACAGTGGCTGGATTATATTCTTAAACTTAGTTACAGCGCTTTCAGAAAGACATCTACTTTGATAAAGTCCACTCTCCACTGCTGCGTAATCAATTATTGTAAATGTAAATGTTATCAAGAAATGATCAGACAGGAGAGGGTTTTCAGGAAACACTGTTAAATGTTCAGTTTCTATGCCATATGTTAAAACAAGATCTAGAGTGTGATTAAAGTGGTGGGTGGGTTCTTTTACATTTTGAGAGAAACCAATTGAGTCTAACAACAGATTAAATGCCATGTTGAGGCTGTCATTTTTAGCATCAACATGGATGTTAAAATCACCCACAATAATTATTTTATCTGAGCTCAGAACTAAATTAGATATAAAGTCTGAGAAATCAGACAGAAACTCTGTGTAAGGCCCAGGTGGACGATAGATGATAACAAGTAAGACTGGTTTCTGAGTTTCACAGCTGGGGTGGACAATGTTAAGCATCAGGCTTTCAAATGAATTAAAAGTCTGTCTTGGTCTTTCATTAATTAATAGACTGGTGTGAAAAATTGCTGCCAAACCGCCCCCTCGACCTGTGCTTCGAGATTTCTGGTAGTTAGAATGACTCGGGGGTGTTGATTCATTTAAACTAACATAATCATCCTGCTGCAACCAGGTTTCTGTAAGGCAGAGTAAATCAATTTGTTGATCAATTATTAAGTCATGTACTAACAGAGACTTGGAGGAGAGAGACCTAATATTTAATAATCCACATTTCACTGTTTTACTCTTTGGTTCAGATGTGGATACTGTATTGTTCTTTCTTTGTAAATGTTTAAGTTGTTTGTTGCTGGTTTTTAGTTTGTTTTTTGTCTTTTTGGAAGCAGACACAGTCTCTATGGAGATGGGTTTTTGGGGGGGTAGCAGGAGGAGAGAAGCTGCAGAGAGGCGTGTAAGACTGCAACTCTGCTTCCTGGTCCCAACTCTGGATAGTCATGTTTTGAGGGGTTTAATAAATTTGTCGATATTTCTAGAAATGAGAGCTGCTCCATCCAAAGTGGGATGGATGCCATCTCTCCTAACAAGACCAGGTTTCCTCCAGAAGGTTTGCCAATTATCTATGAAGCCCACATCATTTCTGGGACACCACTCAGACAGCCAGCAATTTAAGGAGAACATGCGGCTAAACATGTCACTCCTGGTCTGATTGGGGAGGGGACCAGAGAAAACTACAGAGTCCGACATTGTTTTGGCAAAGTTACACACCGATTCAATATTGATTTTAGTGACCTCCGATTGGCGTAACCGGGTGTCATTACTGCCGACATGAATTATGATTTTACTGAATTTACGTTTACCCTTAGCCAGCAGTTTTAAATTTCCTTCAATGTCGCCTGCTCTGGCCCCTGGAAGACAATTGACTATGGTTGCCGGTGTCTCTAGCTTCACATGTCTGAGAACAGAATCACCAATTACCAGAGTTTGACCCCCAGCGGGTGTGTCACCGAGTGGGGAAAAACGGTTAGACACATGAACGGGTTGGTGGTGTACCTGGGGCTTCTGTTTAGGACTATGCTTCCTCCTCACCGTTACCCAGCCGCCTTCTTTCCGCAGCTGCTTGGGATTTGCCGGGGAACAGCTAGCGGGGCCTACGCTATCTTCGGCTGCACCAGCTACAGGGGCCTGGCTAGCTAAGGGTGAGAGAAGGGTGCAAAGCCGAGTTTCCAGATCAGTAATCCTGGCCTCCAGAGCTGCAAATATGCTACATTTGTTACAGATATCATTACTGCTAAAGGAGGCCGAGGAGTAACTAAACATCTGACACAATGAGGAAGAAAGTGCAGAAGGGACAGGTGAAGTAGCCATGGTGCTAACGGGTCGGCTACGAGCTAAGCTAGCGAAACAGTACAGAGACAGTGAGTGAATACTTTGGCTATAAATTAGGTAGTGAGTACACAGAAAGTGTGCTTCGGATGAAGCACGTGAAGATTATACTGTGGGAAAAAAAATAATGTATTTAAAAGTTGTTAATTAAACTGCTAAGCAAATAAGCTACTCAGAAACACCACTGTGTTTGAGCAGGAACAGGAAGCGATACTATACCACAGAGCGAGCGAACACTTAGTGACAATAAGTGGCCTTATTTTGTCAGCCGTCGAGAACTCTTGAGTGACCCCGCGATTACATTCGGTGCACGTATTGTAAGGTACGAGGAGGCACATGTACCGTATATGTGGGACTTTATGAAAACACAACCCAAGTACACTGACGCCTTAACCGCAGAAGAGATGGCTCGATGCAGGGGAGCTCCTAGCGTGGGTGTGGGCCGAATGCAACCTGTAGTCCGGGAGCCACATCGATCAGCATGGGAGGGCATCACCTCGCCAGACCTTGCACGTGCATGGCGGTTGACATTTGTTACCCAGGATCCAGGTCGCTTTCAAGCAAATGGGCCTGGTAGTCCGCCGGGTGTAATTGGCGCAGACCCTGGAGAACGCTCGGACTCGGATGCGGCTGCAGGATGTCACGGGGCTGATCTGCTGGCGTGTTGTTGCTGTTACGAAAGGAAGCCAATGTGCATGTTGAGCTGCGGACACATGTGCTGCTCGGCATGCATCGACCAGGGCGTCAGGGTGACGAAGAAGCGCTCGTGTTTTGTGTGCAAAGCGGAATGGACCTTCTGTCGTGCGGTGGACACGAGCAGTGTCAAGCCGGACATTGTCTGCGTAGAGTGCAATAAGCCTAGGGTGTACATAATGATATGCGGCCATGCAACCTGCGGTTGTTCTACCAGGGTTTGTCCAACGTGTAACACTGGGCCGACAGTAAGAGTTTTCATGTGACTGACCTAACTGTGGTGGATACAAAAATAAATACATTTGGATTTTGCCCGTTGACTGTTCAGCTCAGTTCTATTGTTACCGATCGCATCCATGAAATGTTGACATTGTGTCTAATTGCAAATAAACATTACAAACGCTGTCTTGTTTTATTGTATGTTTATTTTGCATTCGTATAACAGATTCAATATACATGACAGACATCTCGTCAAAGTGAACACATACAGACTGTACAATCACAAACCAACAACCCGTCGGGGTGCACTTAGATTCTTCTGTACATTAACATGTACAAATGAGCAGGCACGTTGTAGTATGATAAGGGTAATACAGGGCACTGTTTCACAACATCGCCGTCAACAAAATACCACTTGGACATCTTTTTCACAAAGGCTGCGTAATGACCGAACTCGTAGGGGCCTGTGTGAGTTATCATACCGTACAGTTCGTACTTTGTAGGCTGTGAAGTTGCAGACATCCTGCTACAGTCTAGTTCTTCTGGTACGTCGATGGCACTGGTGTTGACCATAAGCTCTCCACGTTGTACACACCGCTGCCCTCTGGCAAGGGTGAAACATAGGACTGCGGGTAGCTCTGTGATATCCGTATTGACTTTCAGTTCCGTCTCCTCTTGACAGGTGCCACAGTGGTGGTAGGACACTCTAAAGGACTCAGAGTAGTCGTCCATGTAGTCCTGTAGCTTATTTGGCTCGTTTTCCCCAATATATACAATCACGTTGTTCGCCACATGGTGCGAGACACATTCCTCGTTACACGTTGAACACTTTGCCGATTGTCGTTTCCGTATAGTCCACAGGTCAGATGCTTGTTTGCATCTAGGATCGCTGTCGTCCGCCAGTGTGTTTAGCACGCACTTAAACACAGTATCGGCATCTTGTTGAACCTCGTATGTCATGCCACTGTACCGAATTAGCGCGTCCACGAGTGGATTCGGATCGCACGGCGGCATTCCCGGAGTGTTACGGTCCATGTCCCGTAAGACACTCGTCAGTTCGCTCGCCACGGTGTTGTAGCTGGCTCTATCGCAGACGGCGTCATCATCATCATCACCATCATCATCATCATCAAAGCCACAGAGGCCTCCGGTCAGCGTGATCCTAAAGTCATCTGTGACATACAATACACTGTTTACAGCGCAGTGAGTCCCAACGTTGATCAGCCCTCTCATGTTGATTATCCTGCGTGCGCGCGGCAGACAATGCTCAATAGTCCGTTGTGCAGTAAAGTGGCACACCCCTAAACAGTTCGTCCAGTATCTTGATTGCTCCTTTGTTGGTCCCCTTTGCATCAATACACACTAGTAGTATAATTATCTTGTAGTGATACGAGCTGAAGTTTGACAGGGGAGTCAACGTGACATGTTTTGTGATTTTTATAACAGGAGCCCAATCCAACAGCGCTGCCACGTCGTGAGTGTACAGGCGTAGTAGATCGAGGGACTCAAACATATGTTGCTTTAGCTCGTCCACGCTTGGGATTCCTGAAAGTGCACTAGCTCTTAGTGTGATCTTAGTAAGACCCTGAGTGCAGTCCAGAGTGGTAACTGCGAACGCGGTATCCCGTAGCGCCTTAGCCTTTACTCGCAAGACAATGTTTCGCACAAGGTCTTTGACGAGTCCGCTGTGGTCAAGTGTCACATCGGCCGCGCCGGGGGCCGAGTCCGGGCAGCACGCGGTCTTGGAAAACTGCATGAACGGAAGACGGGTCGGGTTTCCGCACACCAGAACCTTAGCTGTACATTTATTCAAGTTGGCCTCGCCGACCCTCGAGCCTACCCAATTTGGTACGTCGGACAAATATTCTCTGAACGTAAAGTGTGTGTGCGCTAGCGATGACACAACGGGCTGAACTCTTGTGATAGCGCTGGCAACATTCCGCCGGCTCAACTCTGTGACCAAACGCTCTATGTCTTGGCTATTTGAAAAAGAAGACTGCCATTTCTCTAGAAATGGCACAGCGGAAGATCCCGGCTCGTGCTTACTAAGTAGTTCCAAACACACAGATGTAATTCTCGGGCTGTGGGCACCTAGCAACTGTTGATGGTCCGGCTGGGGAAAGTGGGCGCTCAGATAACCCACTATGTCGATCATCACAGCCCCTCGGCCGAGTAGTAGATGCTCAGTTGCCATGTTCGTAGGTAGCACGTTGTTCTCGGCGGCAGCTTTCAATGTCAAGAGAACCTGCATCAAACACGGATAAAAGGACTCTCCCTGTTGCAACACCCAGTTGATCATCTTGGTGGATCTGAAGAACTGACCGTATTGAAACACGTATAGCCCATGAGCTTGCTTGTATAGCCCATGAGCTTGCTTGTACACGGATTCCCTAGGTCCAGCAAACAATAAGGGATGTTCTTTTGTCAGTCGACATGCTCTTTCCACGACGTCGCGTTCGAAACACGCAACGTTGTCCTCCGTGGGGTTCGTGACAATGACCATGGTGACGTCGGACTCGCCTTTGGTCTGCTTAGTACGAACAAGGCATTTGACGCGACTGGGTTGACTGAGAGACGGCCTAGTCGTCTGACCTTGCTGCGTTCTCGACTGATGGTTTCCCGCAGTGGCTACATTGTACGCAGCTGGCACCTGTGGGACCGAGGGTGCATGGGTAAGCGCGTCTTCCGCGGTAACAACACCCGTAAGCGCTCGCCCCCCCGTTTTATCGCTCGGCTGTTGGCCGCTAAGGGCAGCGTCCGCCGTGACATTGTGCATGCTGGGCACCGCGCCCGGCTGCGCGGCGGCCTGTGTTCGTTTTGCACACGGAACAAACGCCCCTACGCGGTCGGCATCTGCAGCGCAGAGCGTCTCAAAGTACATTCCAGCGATTCGCCAGCTCTACGCTTTTCGGAGCATGCCTTTCTGACGCGATCGGACAGCGCTGTTTCTTTTTCTCTATACCACGCACCGGGTTGCAAATCCGGTGTCTAGAGAGGCTATCCCCGTAGGTCTTCTTACAGAATTCGGATGGCGTCTGAGCAGGCCTGTATTCTATCAACGGGGATCCTGTGTACAGTTCCCACATGACACAATACCAGCTGAACACATCGCTGGCCGTGGTGGAATTTAGGCACCAAAGCACTTCGGGGGCCATGTGCACTTGATTGCCCCGTCGCTGGTCTGGAGTCGAGTAGTTGCAGGCTGTGCCGAAGTCGCTGATCTTAAACGACAGCTCCACTGGTTTTCTATCGGGTTGATGGCACACGAGGATATTTCTGTACGTCAGGTCTCGGTGTTGAACATGTCTCGCGTGTAGGTACTGCAGTCCTCTCAATGTATCCAATTCCACAATGGGTATCAGCGCCAGGTACACTGCGCTGTCGGTGGAGGTGCTCGATTCAGGCGTCTTCAGTTTGTTCATCTTAGCCATGAATTCCTGTAAGGAGAATAGGGCTCTCTCCATCACGATCACGGCCCTGCCACCTAACGGATACTGCGGTATGTCGCACCAATATCCTCCAAAGGTACGTAGTATGTTTGGGTGCTTCATCGAAACGCCTATGGCGATTTCTTCCACTTGAGTGGCAATGTGCGCGTATCGGTAAAACTGATCCTCTATGAACGGCAGGCTCCAGTCTGCCATTTCTGGGAACATGTTAACTTTTGCAACTTGCACGGTGGAGGTTTCCACAATGGTGCCGAATCCGCCTCGGCCCAACAGCATACTGGGATCTTGCATTGACTGCTGAACGTCAATGGAACACTGCAGGTTACTGGGTAGTCCGCTGTACACGGACCAAGGGTTTACCGTAGCTTCACAGTCAGCTACGTCGACGTACTCTCTATGGAAACTGTCTAGGGAGCTGGAGCAC
Source organism: Neolamprologus brichardi (assembly GCF_056152115.1). Lineage (NCBI taxonomy): Eukaryota > Metazoa > Chordata > Actinopteri > Cichliformes > Cichlidae > Neolamprologus > Neolamprologus brichardi. The sequence continues at coordinate 31,820,288 of NC_142116.1, read as the reverse complement.
TTTCTTTCCCTCGCGGGTGAACTGTAGCTTTGTGGTCGATGCACATGGAGTATCGGGTGATCGCCCTGGAGCCTCGGATGTATCTGTTCGGGTGGTTGGGTAGGAACATGGGTAGGAACGAAGTGCGTGTGGTGTTTGTTTCGATCAGCCGGTTTGTATTATCCAGTAGGTCGCTGACATTCTTAGAGGGCCGTAATCTTAGGGTTAGTCATGAGAAAACACCACCACAGAGTTGTACTTACTGGATGTCGCATTTATTATGTACACCAGGAGGTATTTTGTTTGCTTGCTGATTTTAGCCTCTTCCTGTACGGCTATCTCCTGTACGGCTAACAGCTGCACATCGCTCTGATCTTCCTCTCGTATATACCTTTCCAGTTCGGCCACCGTATCGCAACTGGGAACTGGCACGAATCTGCTTCGGCCGGTCTCCGAGACGACAGACATTATCCCTTGTAGATCATTATAGCGAAACGTCCTCACGTGAAACGGACTGTATTTTTCGACCAGATCCAAAAGCAAGTCGCAGTGTCGTTTGATCCTGCCGGGGCGCGCAGGGGCAGCCATTGGCAGAGCTGCGGGTCGGATGTTGAAATACAGCGAATCCAGAGCAATCTTCCATCCTTTCTCTCTCGACAGGTAAATAGAATATGAACTCTCGCAGAGAGATCCCGTTTTCGGGGACAGCAACAGCCAACCTGTTTGAGTGTTTGGTGATGAGCGGCTCGCCTGCCACGGGCTACCCCGTGACACTGGGGTCACCACAGGGACATGTGGACAAAGGTAGATGGGTTGTACATCCCGAAATCCGACTTAGAATCCCTGCATGCGATGGAATATAAGAGCGCTGGATCCCACACTCCGGATATCCCTCAGTGTATTGCAGTAGACACAAGGAAACTGGCTAGATATTACATATATCTCCTTTTCCGTTACTGTGTCAGCGCAGCGGAGCACGGTTCGGCTGGCAGAGTTCACAAAGAGCACACGCTGCATCTAACGGACATCCCAACGTCTTGGATGCAATCAGTGGCATCCACGAATTTTCCCTCCGCTCCTCCGATGATGATCACACACCAGAGCGTTCCCGGTGTGCGCCAGCAGCAACAGCCTCAACCTAGTGGAATGACACAGATGAATAGTACCCATCAACACGAACAGAGGTATAACGCTACACATGCTCAGGAACACGTGACGCTCCGTGATATTCAAACGCAACAACATCATCAACACCAGCAACTCTGTAACCCCGGCGATGTCCCACTTCGGCATACTCTAGCACACGAACAAACAGCAGCCGAACGTAACAGACAACTCACCTCGACGCAGAAGGCCAACCCGGAGATTCCACCAACGAAGCCCTGTGCTATTGTCGGGAAACGACCCCACGTGCAGCGTCGCTTCGGAGGAGCTTATCGGTCCGCTGCGGAGAGTGATGATGATTAGAGCTCTCTCTATCTCACGCGCACACAAACGCGCACACACACACACGCAGGTTGTTGAGCCAATGTGCCACATTGGAGCTGGCCGACCCACGGGTCGGAGAGTCAACGCGCCAGGTTGGAGCTGGCCGGCACGCACGCACGCACACGCACACACACACAGAACAGTATAAACACAAACACACATACAGAAACAGCTCTAATGTCAAACAACTATGGCTTTGCAAGGAAATGAGGTCGAGGTTGGTCGTTTCAGTGAAGGAATGTATGTCAAGTCTGAGCACCACGTACACGAAAGCCTGGCCAGAACATGTGGTGTGTGCATGGACGTCATACTCACCAAACAGAATCCCTCGGAGCGCGTCTTTGCCATCTTACCGAACTGCCAACATTGCTTCTGCCTGCACTGTATACGAACCTGGAGAAGAAAGACAGATGTTGTGTCATACAACGCGGCGCAGGGATGTCCTGAATGTCGGACTGTGTCCTTTTATTTCATACCGTCTAACTGCTGGGTGACAGATCACGACGAAAAGAACGAGATCATCAGTCTCTACAAAACGAGTCTTCTGTCCAAAATAACATGCAAATATTTTCTCAAAGGCAACTGTGTATTTGGGCCGGACTGTTTCTATAAGCACAGTGCAGTATCGCCCAACAGACCACTGTTTTACTAGCGGATCGACACAGCCAGCGCAGAGAAGTGACTGTGGACAGTGTTACACGGCCTGCAAGTGACTGCAAGCATCCTATTTGGAGATGCCGTGATTCATAATACTACTGTGCTTGTCTGGGTTGTGCATTGAGGCTGCGTTTGGTGTCTCGACCCCTCCCATTTGTACCTGCTGCATGTATCTATCTACTACACGTGTCTCTGTTGAACAGTCACTATTTTTGATGGTATTGCTGAATGTATAAAATCTTTCCTTTGTGTGTGTGAGAGCTGTAATCATTTGACCCAATGTTTATTCGAACACTAACAAACAGAATCACACTGCTGTTTAAATGTTGACAATAAATTTTTTTTATTACATGCCGCAGTTGGTACAATATCGTTGTACATTTGTTGTCAGTCAAATAACTGTCATATGCACTTGTTACAATATCTTCATACATTAGTTGTCTTGCATTGTACAATTCTCAAGTAAAGTCCAGTCTTCTTCTCAACTCAAGTCTTCGTCTCACACATCGGTGAGACATACTTGGTTCACAAAGTTTCACTGGGGCTCCCAGTCTGGCTTTGACAGGAACCCGAGTCCCGTTCGAGGTACACTGCTTATTCCTGCGTGGCGTACGGTACATATTCACAGCTTCAAACTCAGACGACAAGTTTATGCAAATACGGTCCTCGCCACCCGCACGGTTCAAAGCGGACCGATCTCGACGTCTCACCCCGAGACGACTTTTAACCGGAGCTCTGGGTGGCACTGGTGACACGGCAAGCTGCTCCATGGGCGAAACGCCCTCTTCTGTGGGATAGCCCCGTGTCTCTTGAGCCAGTGTAGATGTAGTCTCACCACAGGCAGCCTCAGTCGCCAGGCCCTGGTCTTTATCCAACACTCGTAAAGAGTTCTCGTGTGTTCTATCCATAAGTCGTTTCGAATACAACACGCTTCTAAGTTGATTACACAATCTTTGATGTAGAACGGCGAATTCCTCACCGTATTGATGCAGAGCGTGGTGACGCGTCATGCCCAAGAAGGTTGTGAAAGACGTGTTCTTAAACCGATCGCACAAATGTCCAAGGCTCCAGGTGGTCAGGTAATGGTGCACAGCCATAGCTTGTGTACGAGGTCTAACTGGAGCAGCTGTGTTGGATGAGACTTTGTTTCTTGGGTGGCTGTATGGTACTCTGGGTCGGCTGTGTAATGTAGCCAGGTCGGCTGGGCAATGTAGCCAGGTCGGCTGGGAAATGTAGCCAGGTCGGCTGGGTAATGTAGCCAGGTCGGCTGGGAAATGTAGCCAGGTCGGCTGGGCAATGTAGCCAGGTCGGCTGGGTAATGTAGCCAGGTCGGCTGGGAAATGTAGCCAGGTCGGCTGGGCAATGTAGCCAGGTCGGCTGGGCAATGTAGCCAGGTCGGCTGGGTAATGTAGCCTGGTCGGCTGGGCAATTTAGCCAGGTCGGCTGGGCAATGTAGCCAGGTCGGCTGGGCAATGTAGCCAGGACGGCTGGGAAATGTAGCCGGTCGGCTGGGCAATATAGCCAGGTCGGCTGGGCAATGTAGCCAGGTCGGCTGGGCAATGTAGCCAGGACGGCTGGGAAATGTAGCCAGGTCGGCTTGGTAATGTAGCCAGGACGGCTGGGAAATGTAGCCGGTCGGCTTGGAAATTACCAAGCCAGGTCGGCTTGGTAATGTAGCCAGGACGGCTGGGAAATGTAGCCAGGTCGGCTGGGCAATGTAGCCAGATCGGCTGGGTAATGTAGCCAGGTCGGCTGGGCAATGTAGCCATCGGCTGGGCAATGTAGCCAGGTCGGCTGGGAAATGTAGCCAGGTCGGCTGGGCAATGTAGCCAGGTCGGCTGGGTAATGTAGCCTGGTCGGCTGGGCAATTTAGCCAGGTCGGCTGGGAAATGTAGCCAGGTCGGCAGGGTAATGTAGCCAGGTCGGCTGGGAAATGTAGCCAGGTCGGCTGGGAAATGTAGCCAGGTCGGCTGGGCAATGTAGCCAGGTCGGCTGGGCAATGTAGCCAGGTCGGCTGGGTAATGTAGCCAGGTCGGCTGGGAAATGTAGCCAGGTCGGCTGGGCAATGTAGCCAGGTCGGCTTGGAAATATAGTGTGAGCAATTAGAAATTATTTTACTGCTATTGTTAATCATAATCATTATTACCATTGCATTAATAATACAATCTGCAGTATTGATATTGTATTCAGATGTTTCAACATATTGGTACCCGATTAGCCTTTACTACAGGTGCAGTTATAACCACTCTAAACTGTTGAGTTGAATCTATAATCCTAAATGCTTTTGAATGCTTGTTATAATCTGAAATGTGTATGTGCTGGCCTTCTGTCTGGTGGAAAAGGTTACAAGTTGAAAATGAGTGCAGTTCATGATGACACACAAACACACAGTAGACCTTATCTCATTTATAGGTGAGAGGTTAATCATGTTTGCCTGTAACTCTAAAATTGTCTCTGTAAAAGAGGAATAGTTTGTTGCTGTCTCTGCAAACAGAGGAACAGTTTGGTTTTCCAGACGGGAAGTGAAAGTCAGAAGGCTGAAGCATCTGCTGTGGAGATGGAGACAATGTTATTTTTAAACTGTGTTAAGTCATTGTGGTTTTGAAACCTATGAACTGTATCTGAGTGACGTTTAGGGGTGTAGTAAATTTAAGCCCAGAAAGGTATAAAACACCTGCTTATGCTCTGTAAGTTGGGGATCGGCGCTGTCTGCGTACAGCGGGCGGTCTTCCCACGCGTGTCATTAAAATCATCGTTTGACTCCACCCGGCCGGACCAGTGTTGTTATTATGGAAGTTGATTACCTCCTCTATCCCTCCTCAATATTGAACCTTAACAGTAGCCAGGTCGGCTGGGTAATGTAGCCAGGTCGGCTGGGAAATGTAGCCAGGTCGGCTGGGTAATGTAGCCAGGTCGGCTGGGTAATGTAGCCAGGTCGGCCTGGTAAGGTAGCCAGGTCGGCCGGCTAATGTAGCCAGGTCGGCTGAGCAATGTAGCCAGGTCGGCTGGGCAATGGAGCCAGGTCGGCTGGGCAATGTAGCCAGGTCGGCTGGGAAATGTAGCCAGGTCGGCTGGGAAATGTAGCCAGGTCGGCTGGGAAATGTAGCCAGGTCGGCTGGGCAATGTAGCCAGGTCGGCTGGGCAATGTAGCCAGGTCGGCTGGGTAATGTAGCCAGGTCGGCTGGGAAATGTAGCCAGGTCGGCTGGGCAATGTAGCCAGGTCGGCTTGGAAATATAGTGTGAGCAATTAGAAATTATTTTACTGCTATTGTTAATCATAATCATTATTACCATTGCATTAATAATACAATCTGCAGTATTGATATTGTATTCAGATGTTTCAACATATTGGTACCCGATTAGCCTTTACTACAGGTGCAGTTATAACCACTCTAAACTGGTGAGTTGAATCTATAATCCTAAATGCTTTTGAATGCTTGTTATAATCTGAAATGTGTATGTGCTGGCCTTCTGTCTGGTGGAAAAGGTTACAAGTTGAAAATGAGTGCAGTTCATGATGACACACAAACACACAGTAGACCTTATCTCATTTATAGGTGAGAGGTTAATCATGTTTGCCTGTAACTCTAAAATTGTCTCTGTAAAAGAGGAATAGTTTGTTGCTGTCTCTGCAAACAGAGGAACAGTTTGGTTTTCCAGACGGGAAGTGAAAGTCAGAAGGCTGAAGCATCTGCTGTTGAGATGGAGACAATGTTATTTTTAAACTGTGTTAAGTCATTGTGGTTTTGAAACCTATGAACTGTATCTGAGTGACGTTTAGGGGTGTAGTAAATTTAAGCAATGTAGCCAGGTCGGCTGGGCAATCTAGCCAGGTCGGCTGGGCAATGTAGCCAGGTCGGCTGGGTAATGTAGCCAGGTCGGCTGGGAAATGTAGCCAGGTCGGCTGGGCAATGTAGCCAGGTCGGCTGGGTAATGTAGCCAGGTCGGCTTGGTAATGTAGCCAGGTCGGCTGGGCAATGTAGCCAGGTCGGCTGGGCAATGTAGCCAGGTCGGCTGGGCAATGGAGCCAGGTCGGCTGGGCAATGTAGCCAGGTCGGCTGGGAAATGTAGCCAGGTCGGCTGGGCAATGTAGCCAGGTCGGCTGGGAAATGTAGCCAGGTCGGCTGGGCAATGTAGCCAGGTCGGCTGGGCAATGTAGCCAGGACGGCTGGGAAATGTAGCCGGTCGGCTGGGCAATGTAGCCAGGTCGGCTGGGAAATGTAGCCAGGTCGGCTGGGCAATGTAGCCAGGACGGCTGGGAAATGTAGCCGGTCGGCTGGGCAATGTAGTCAGGTCGGCTGGGCAATGTAGCCAGGTCGGCTGGGAAATGTAGCCAGGTCGGCTGGGAAATGTAGCCAGGTCGGCTGGGCAATGTAGCCAGGTCGGCTGGGAAATGTAGCCAGGTCGGTTGGGAAATGTAGCCAGGTCGGTTGGGCAATGTAGCCTGGTCGGCTGGGTAATGTAGCCAGGTCGGCTGGGCAATGTAACCAGGTCGGCTGGGAAATGTAGCCAGGTCGGCTGGGTAATGTAGCCAGGTCGGCTGGGTAATGTAGCCAGGTCGGCTGGGCAATGTAGCCAGGTCGGCTGGGCAATGTAGCCAGGTCGGCTGGGAAATGTAGTGTGAGCAATTAGAAATTATTTTACTGCTATTGTTAATCATAATCATCATTACCATTGCATTAATAATACAATCTGCACTATTGATATTGTATTCAGATGTTTCAACATATTGGTTCCCGATTAGCCTTTACTACAGGTGCAGTTATAACCACTCTAAACTGTTGAGTTGAATCTATAATCCTAAATGCTTTTGAATGCTTGTTATAATCTGAAATGTGTATGTGCTGGCCTTCTGTCTGGTGGAAAAGGTTACAAGTTGAAAATGAGTGCAGTTCATGATGACACACAAACACACAGTAGACCTTATCTCATTTATAGGTGAGAGGTTAATCATGTTTGCCTGTAACTCTAAAATTGTCTCTGTAAAAGAGGAATAGTTTGTTGCTGTCTCTGCAAACAGAGGAACAGTTTGGTTTTCCAGACGGGAAGTGAAAGTCAGAAGGCTGAAGCATCTGCTGTTGAGATGGAGACAATGTTATTTTTAAACTGTGTTAAGTCATTGTGGTTTTGAAACCTATGAACTGTATCTGAGTGACGTTTAGGGGTGTAGTAAATTTAAGCAATGTAGCCAGGTCGGCTGGGCAATCTAGCCAGGTCGGCTGGGCAATGTAGCCAGGTCGGCTGGGTAATGTAGCCAGGTCGGCTGGGAAATGTAGCCAGGTCGGCTGGGCAATGTAGCCAGGTCGGCTGGGTAATGTAGCCAGGTCGGCTGGGTAATGTAGCCAGGTCGGCTGGGCAATGTAGCCAGGTCGGCTGGGCAATGTAGCCAGGTCGGCTGGGCAATGTAGTGTTACGGATTCAAATATTGGGGATGGATACAGGAGGAAAACCAAAAATAACCACACTGGTCCGGCCGGGTCAAGTCAAACGATGATTTAATGAACACACGCGTGGGAGATGGACACCATACAGCAGACAGCATCAGATCTCAAAATGGTGGAGCCTTGATCAAACTCTTATAGCCTCTATTGGCCCCCACCTAATCATAAAAGCCTAAACATTCACATTCTTTCTCACACAGAGCCTAAGCTACAACCTTGGCTCCCTGTTTATCTGCTCCTGCTAAGATGGGGCAGTATGCTCTGTTCTCTTCTAATCAGACAAATAAGGTGATGACTTTCTGTGAACAATATTTCTTATAACTCAGCAGTATAATGCATCATAAAACAATATCATCCATTCACAATAAATCAGCAGTCTAATGTAATGCAAATCAATTTACCAAATGTAATAGTTATCACCTTCTTCTAATTCAGGAGCATAATGCAAACTAAAACTACATAATAATTCACAATCTTTAATTAGGGGTCTAACATGGCATAAAATAATATTATAATCCGACAATTCCCCCTGATGAGCTCTTTGATTTGATTTGATTTGATTTGATTGAATCTTTATTTTGAACATGTTAAAAAAGTACATCAACATAGAATTAAAAGAGACAAATAAACAAAGCAAAACAAAAAGAAAACGAGCAACCACAGCTCTTTAGACTTAAAGAGCTCACTTACACCCTGCAATCCAGTGTTGCCCGGTTCATTTCTCCTTACTCCTTAGGCCCTTTGTCCCCCTGTTGGGTGAACCATATGTGAGATGACCTCTGTGTTTGCGCAGTTCAGATGCAAGAAAAACTTTTATTACAACAACAATAGTAGGTACAGATGATACTCCCATCACTCCCCAGTTTTCCCACAGCTTTATTTCGGTGCTACCTTATACCCTCCAAACGTACTCGGACTAGAACCTCTGTCCGAGGAGCTTTTAACCTTTATTTTATTGCTGTAGGCACCAGTGTCTTCCAGTCGGGTGATCCTCTGTTCTTGTTTCCTTCAACCTCAGGGGTTAGACAACCCTTCAGTCGTTGCACAGATCAGGGGATTATTCTGCCCCGATTTCAAACAATGATCTGTGTATTCTGGGATCACAGCTGTGTTCCCCAGGAAAAGGAACAGAAAGGTGTTCTCCTTATGACCAACAGCCTCTCGAACGTCGTTGGTGTGGTGTTCCTGGATTTCCGTCAACCCCTTCATGATTATTGCTGTGTTTATGGGATCCATCCTTTTGAGGTGACTAACTGGAGCCCAAAATGCCATGACACTTGAACCCAGTTGATGTTTCCGCAGTCACCGTATCTGTCTCTGCTGCCAAGGATCCTCGTATATCTGTGACCTCGTCTGGTGTCTGTTCCTTTCTCTGTAAGAGACAGAAAACCAAAACACCTCTCTTCCCAGCTCTAACAATCTAATGTTGCTGTCTACTGATCTTTTGGTGATTCAGAATTTGTTTAGGATATTCAGAATGTCCCAAGGACCTATCCTAATTTAGTGTATGTGTGTGTAAGCGTGTTTGCATTTAGCCTGCTGCACTCAAGGCATTTCCTACACTTTATCAGTCCGGACTATCGCCGAACAAAGCTTCTGACCTTCAAAAAACCGAGTGCCAACTCATTATAAGCACATTTGCAAGATATGTATAAAAATGATTAAAACCACTCATTCTAATAAAAGACATAAACAAATTAGCCATTTCTAATTCTAACATGTGTCCATTCAATGAAGCTAGAAAATTAAAAGAAAAGGTTAGTGACCTCATATCTCAGAAAGTATCAGACTTTCTCCTATCCAGTGTCGTTGCTCCAGTCTTGTTATCCTGTGTTAGGGAATGAAATCAATTTAATTGTCATGTTAGATCTGTTCAACTCCTGGCTCCGCCCAGAGCCTGCGTCTTCACAATCGTCTACAAACAAAACCTGTATTATTATGAACTTCACTTCAACATGAACTTGTTGACTACTTTTGACACCTGTAGATAGAAGATTAACATGGGGTTATAACAACCACTGTAATACAAATGTTAATGTAATGTCAATATCTTCAATAAATGTTCAATGCAATGCTTGTTATATGATTCTGATGTAACAATAATGCTAATGCTAAAATAACAGTAAAACACACCCTTTTTATCCCTTACTGACCACAGCAGGGGCCTCTATGTTTTAATTCAGCCATGAAGCTCACCTGATTCATCACTGAGCCCCACCGGCACTGGCATTTGACAGGGTGGCGCTGCATATTCTTCCTTTAATGTCACTATTTTCAATCTCTTAATTAGAGTGCTTAAACATGAAGTAGACTACGTCCACTACAAGTCAATACAACTGTGAATGTGGCCAATTATCAATCTATTACCAATCAATAACAAACGACAGCTTTTATTTTATGCATGCTTTTAGTCAACCACTCACCCACAGGATCTTCAATCCCAGAAAATTCCTTCTCCTCATTTAATGAGTCTGTCCTCCTTCCATGCCCTGGTAACTGGTCCATCCAGAGCCATATCATCTTGAAATATACATACAACAAGCCAAACCACACCTTGGTCACACCAACCCTTTTCCGCCCTGAAGATGTCCAACGCCATCTTAGTCTGGACTGTCAAAAGTGACTTTAACGCTGATTGTTCCGACAATCCATTTACAACATTTCCTGGTCAGATTAGCCAATCCCTGCACACTGGAATAAACATAATCAACATGATCAACATTTTCCTGCGTATTATTTCACCATCTTATTGATTCCAACGCTCCATCCTTATGTGGTTTGCTACATTATGTTTATCTAGAACTCCACTCTGTCTCTAAATGTTTGAAGAATTTTTCATGTTTGGGGTCAAGTTTTAAGAATTTGACCATACGTGAAATTAATGATGTTATCACCCCCATCGGGGCTTACCTTTCCCACTTCTGATGATATTCCTCCCTATTCTTTGCAAGTACCCGCTTTTGGTGGCGAGAAACTGTTGGTGTGGTCAAGTGGGCGCTGTAAAAACAAAAGCTCAGGACAGAACAGTTATCAGTCATGTACTTCATACAAAATTAGCATATATTAAATTTCATATTGATCCTCTGAGTGTAATGGTACATTTTAATTTGAATTTATCAAAGCTAAACACAATAATTTTTCTTTATTTTGCTCTTGTTCTTGTGCAGCACCACATCTCAGCACATGCCCCTGTCGGTTCTATCCTACTTTTCTAAATTATTGACTATTTCAATGGAGAACCTAAATGACGTGGACCAAGGTTTGTCATTACATATCTCTATTTTGAATGTGACAAGTCTATCATTCCCCTGTTATTCATAGACATCAGTAGAGTTTTTTGACTTTTTCTATCAAAATTAATTGGCTTTTTACAGTGGCCTGCTATGGTTAATAATAACATGTTCAGTCTTGAGTGAAATCAAAGCTTCTCTTCACTTTAGCATTTAACATTCCCAACAATATAATGTGATGCATTAATCGAAACACAGCTAATAAAACACTATTTTCTTGATGGAAACATCAGTAACTCAAAATTAGCAACCAAAGGGTTAAGTCTGCAGTTCACACTCATGTGAAGCTACAGCCTCCCCCTTTAGTCTCTGTCCTCCTTCTACTCCTGCAAAAACAAAACAAAGCGAGACAAAACATCCACCCTTCTTTTACAGGCTGGGTGAATTGTTTGTGGACAGTTACTAATCCTAAAGTCGGTACCGTTTTTGTCTCAGTATCAAGTCAGTTTAAACTTTTAGTTGTCAGTCCATCACAGTCCAGTCACATGCATACATCCACACATTCATACCAGATATTGCTGATAATGGAGTCTCACACGCAACCTATTCGAGCCCCCATCACCAGCAAGATGACGTCATCATTTTAAAGGAAAACAGTTCCTTGTTTTTTGGACTGGATTGACTCGCTGCAATCCTTTTAGGCTCAGGACTTCTCATGTGATCAATGTCCCATATAAGTGAATTTCTCCAGAGCCCATTATAATCATGGAGAAAAATACTTTGCGACTGTTTCTAGTAATCATGTTTTATAGCGCTTTAAAGTTTAATCTCTCAGGCCTGGATTAAAGAGCTGATTTGTTAAATCAGGAACTCACAAAATACCAAAATATCACCACCGGTGGATCACTCCTCTCAGATGTTCTTATTTCAGTGCACTGTAACAAAAGCAAAAACAAACGTAACCAATAAAATACTCATATAATAACAAATACTGGGGCCCGTTAGAAACATGTCCAAGCATAAAACCATCTTTCTCTCTCTTAGAGAAAGAAAACAATCCAAACCTCACTGATAAAATCAACCTAGTGTTAAGCAAAACCCAAAATCAACCAAAACTTCACCAGAAAGTTTTTCTCTGTCCAGGGACAATATTGTGTAAGCATACAGGTACCGTAACTTCTTTTGCACTGACAAAAACATGTTGGACTTATTTGATTCAATCGTGGACACTAGTTGCACACAAATGTTTTGCTTTGGTAGAAACTTAAACAACTGAGTTAAATCAACACAACCTTTTCATATTCAGTAAACCTGTGCATTTTGAGTTCATAAAACACGATTAAGACATGTTCAGATGGAGTAAGTTAAGCTCCTGGAATATTTTAATCCTTCACAATTCTGTCATTTTATTTCAACACTATTCAATAACTTTTATCCAAATTCTACTTGGTCCCTTAAATACTACATGTTGTCTTCATATTGCCTACGGTTCAACAAAGTCTAAATTCTGGTTACCATAAAAATTAAATGGGTCTACAACAACTACCATCCTCCTATCTTTATTCTAATTGCACGAGGGCTGGGAAATAACTCTAAAGTGATAGGTTACGAGGCAGGGTGCACCCCGAACAGGTCACCAGTCTATCACCTAGAAACAAACAACCATTTACACTTACATTCACGGATAATTTAGAATCATCAATTAACCTAACTCTAATAGCTTCATGACTTTTCACTGTGGCAGGAAACCAGAATACCCAGAGAGAAACCACTGCAAACTAACCAGACTGTGGACTTGCACCCAGAACCTTCTTACTGTGGAGCAACAGCACTCACCAGCATGCCAACCATGTAGGAAATACAGGGAAGCTATGATTTCCTGTTGAATTTTGTACAGATCTTTAAAGCCTGAGGCAATTGTGTTAAATACACGTGGGATGCTTACGTAAATCCAAGGGCTAGCCCCCTTTTCTTTTTTTTATTTTATATTTTATTATTTATTTATTTATTTATTTATTTATTTTTCAGTGTGTTCCTCCTTCAATTAAATCTCAATCACAAAAATGTGGTGCTCCGAAGTAAGGCTCACACCGTTAATTCATCATTTTCACTCTGTACCACTGCTCCTTATCAGGCTGTGTGAAGCACAGTAAACAATTCAGTCGAGGCCTTGAGCCATAAACAGACATCACTCACAGACATTGTTTTCATAACCAAACTGCTTTAGACCCTGTCCCCTAAATCTACACAAATGCCCTCTGGGTGACATGAAATGCATTTAACCAATTAACAATCAATGGCTTCTTGTTGTTGTAACAAATTCTGTATTTGGACGTTTGTGTGCAGCATTTTGCGTATCAGCATAGCATTTGTTAGTAAAGCATTCTTCATTGCATCAGCGTGTGTGTGTATCACTCTTCATTGCACAAGCGTGTGCATGTGTGTGTGTGTGTGGATCACTTCTCAGTGAATTGAATCAGCATTTCGATTTGTGTGCGTGTGTGTGTGTCATTTCTCAGTCAATCAACGAGTGCATATGTGTTCATATGTGTGTTTCTCTTGCTTCTGAGTCAGTGTATGTAAATGTGTGTGTTTGTGTTCATCACTTTCCTGTTCTGGTGTTCTGGGTAAACCATGGCCTGAAGCGCGCTATGGGGTCCTGCCCTCCCCCTTTTCAGTCCGTTTGGGTCCATTGGTGCTGCTGCCCAAAGTTCTGTCCATACTGGTTCTGACCCCAATTGAGGCAGTCCTTTTCTCCAGTTTCCTGCATCTTCTTCTTGTCCAGCTCCTCCTTAACTTGACCCTTTTTGCTTCTGTAGGTCCTTCAGGGTTTGCTCCTGCTGTTGGAGCTTCTCGTCAGGTTTGGCAACCTCCTGCTCCAGGAAGCTCCGGCCTGATTTCAAGTCCTGTATCTGGGACTCCAAGCCTGACTGATGAGTTCGATCAGCAGCCAGCTCCTCCTGAGGCATGCTCAGTTTCTGCTCTGATGCCTTGAGCTCTCACTGAGGGCAGAAACCTCAGAGTCTTTTCCGTACACGTCAGATTGAAGTTTATTGATGTTTTCCTTGCTTTGTTCCACGGCCTTCTGCAGCTCTGCTGTTCGGCTCTTCTCAGAGGTCAACTCCTGGCTGAGCCCCGACACCTGTGCCTTCAGCTTATGTTCTTCTGCTGCTTTTGTCCAATCTGAGGTGCCTCCTGACCTCAGTTACTCCTCATGTCTCTGGCACGCCCTTTTTGCTGCCTGATCCTCCGTGTTGGTCCGTCACTGTCCTGCACAGGTTTAATGCAGTGTTGTTAAGGTCAGCATTTTTTGCTCGGCCTCACTTTTCATCCGGGCTTAATAGGCGTCTCGTCACACCTCTGTCAGCTGAAGCTGTCTGGAAATCTCCCCCGTGTAGTAAAACGGGCCTTGGATTTAACGTTCTCCGTCTCCGCTGCATGAGATCTTTTCCTGCAGCACTGTTGACATTTTCAGGTTGTTGTTGTGGGTCCAGCTGCTGTAGCATTTGGTCAGGGTCACATCAAAGATGGTAGAAGGGAGAGCAAAGATGGTAGAGGGGAGAGCAGGAGTCCAGGTCAGCCTCGGCTTTCCGGGCCGACAAAGCAGCCTGTAATTAAGCATAAAGAGAAAAAACAAAAACAAAACAAAAACAGACGAACAGGAAAATGATGTTGTTTGAAAATAATGTTGTTTTGGCTGTGTTATTCAGAGAGGGGCCAGGCCCTGTGTCAGCCTTCTCCCCCCCTTTTTTTTGTTTTTTCTCACAATATAATCAACTCCTAACCCACCAAGTTGACAGGACAACACAGGTACACGTTAAAATTCTTAAGATCATGTTTAATAATTCAAAAAAGGAATTTTATTTCATTCAATAATCACTTGTATTAATCAATCAGAAGAAAACATGTCACAATTTGACTCTTTTAACCACTAAATTTGTTGTTTCATCACTGGTTGTTCATACCAGTGTCTGTCTTTTTGAAGTCAATTTGTTGTCCTGCAACCCAGAGAGTTTATTTGTTAGTAGTGGATAGACTTTATCATTTAACATCAGGTGTATGTTAAGTTTTGCTGCTTTAACCTTGCTGGAAAATCTTCACATGTTCATGAATGTAAGCTGTTTCTTCATTGCGTGTATGTGCGTTTGTGGGTGGGTTATTTTAACTTTTTTCTCAAACAAGGCATTTCTCTAATTGTGTGTGTTTTTAGTTTTGTTTCCCAAATTTTGATTTCCCACCTTAAATAACAGCATTCCATGTCTTCAGCCAGGAATTGGAGCTTGCTTGTGAGATTCAGGGACACATGGTGCCAAAAACAATTCAGTGAAAAACTTGCCTGAAAATTTCCAGTGATGGTAACTGTTAACTGGAGGAGTAGATGTCCTTTAAGCTTCTTTTTCGGGTGGGGACAAAGTGAGAGGTCAAACTGTAAAATTTTTGAGCCAGAGCTTGGCCTGTGTGTCGTCCCAATTTTATTAATCTATCCTTTTGCCGCTGTACTCAGGTCTCCAGGTTGAGAGAAATCCACCTGTATTAAGAGACTAAAACATTCATTTACTATTTTTCTTACAACATCCATTTAGTTCATCTGCCTAGATTTTACTCTCTCTCTTGGTGCATAGTTCACACAGTCAGGCAGTTGCCTTTTATGGGCATGCAAGTTTCCGGTCACTTACCCCCAGCAGCTGCGAAGCCGTCTCTCCCATATCAAAACTCAGCCAAACACTAAACATTCACCGTAGTCATTCAAAACTTTATTTGTAATATTATAATCAGCAAAATCAGCGTTTTAATTACAGGCATGTATCATTATTTGCAAATCATACTTATAAAACTCAATAACACGCTAAACAGGAAGTCCTCTGTGGGCTTCACAGCAGCCACCTCATTTGCATGTTCACACACTATCTAAAAATAGCTTGCAGCGCTGCAGCGCGCTGTCGTCACACACAGCCTCGTTTCACACTCAACTTTCTATTATATTACAAAGACGTCTTATATTTACACTCACTCTCAGGCCTGAAAGTTTTAGTGCCTACACAATTTTGACAAATTTAAGATAACGGGTCCAACCGAAGAAAGTCCAACTTTTTTGTAATCAATTAACCAGTATCAGCCTCTAACTGTATCTGGCCTCATCTCTAAAGTCCCTAACTCAATTTAAAGTGTCCAAAAAAGCGCAGATAAGGAGCCTCTAACTCCTAGCTTGTTCCAGGATGCCCTGTACCCCACAGTCAAGCCAACTGAACTAACCCTGTTCGCCGACAGGTCAAGGTCGCGCGTCCACGGCCAGGAGGGAGCGTAACCTCCAGGCTATGCGCCTCTTAGTGGCCTCTAACCACCGTTCTCACAAAATTTATAATACTTTTAAACTGCCGTCAACCCTCTAAAACAAGAGTATGACTGACGCAGATGCTACGTTATGGACAATGGAGCCTCTAACTCTCAACATGGCCAACACAGATGCAATCCTTTAAACCAATGGAGCCTCTAACTCACAAACTGACCAATTCCCTATCAAACTACCTGAGCCTCTAACTCAGTATTATTTTACTTTACCTTGAGCCTCTAACTCAGTATTATTTTCCTTTATCTTGAGCCTCTAACTCAGTATTGTAACTTATAAGCTTATTTCAAGTTTCAAAACTCATGAGATTTTTCATCAAAATCAAAACAGGCCTTCACCAGTAATTTCAGTGAGTAGACTTTTAATTTATACAGTCCAATTTGGCACAGTTTGGATTTACATTCAACAGGTTGTGCCTCACCTTTAAATGTGCCGGCTTGCCCACTCACGTCAGACCACTGGCTCGTGCCTGCCCGTTCAACCACCTCGGACCGTCCAGACCTCCAAAACTTCCATCCCAATACCACAGGACGAGCCCCCAAAACTGTTACGGATTCAAATATTGGGGATGGATACAGGAGGAAAACCAAAAATAACCACACTGGTCCGGCCGGGTCAAGTCAAACGATGATTTAATGAACACACGCGTGGGAGATGGACACCATACAGCAGACAGCATCAGATCTCAAAATGGTGGAGCCTTGATCAAACTCTTATAGCCTCTAGTGGCCCACACCTAATCATAAAAGCCTAAACATTCACATTCTTTCTCACACAGCGCCTAAGCTATAACCTTGGCTCCCTGTTTATCTGCTCCTGCTAAGATGGGGCAGTATGCTCTGTTCTCTTCTAATCAGACAAATAAGGTGATGACTTTCTGTGAACAATATTTCTTATAACTCAGCAGTATAATGCATCATAAAACAATATCATCCATTCACAATAAATCAGCAGTCTAATGTAATGCAAATCAATTTACCAAATGTAATAGTTATCACCTTCTTCTAATTCAGGAGCATAATGCAAACTAAAACTACATAATAATTCACAATCTTTAATTAGGGGTCTAACATGGCATAAAATAATATTATAATCCGACAGTAGCCAAGTCTGCTGGGTAATGTAGCCAGGTCGGCTGGGCAATGTAGCCAGGTCGGCTGGGTAATGTAGCCAGGTCGGCTGGGAAATGTAGTTTGAGCAATTAGAAATTATTTTACTGCTATTGTTAATCATAATCATCATTACCATTGCATTAATAATACAATCTGCAGTATTGATATTGTATTCAGATGTTTAAACAAATTGGTACCCGATTAGCCTTTACTACAGGTGCAGTTATAACCACTCTAAACTGTTGAGTTGAATCTATAATCCTAAATGCTTTTGAATGCTTGTTATAATCTGAAATGTGTATGTGCTGGCCTTCTGTCTGGTGGAAAAGGTTACAAGTTGAAAATGAATGCAGTTCATGATGACACACAAACACACAGTAGACCTTATCTCATTTATAGGTGAGAGGTTAATCATGTTTGCCTGTAACTCTAAAATTGTCTCTGTAAAAGAGGAATAGTTTGTTGCTGTCTCTGCAAACAGAGGAACAGTTTGGTTTTCCAGACGGGAAGTGAAAGTCAGAAGGCTGAAGCATCTGCTGTGGAGATGGAGACAATGTTATTTTTAAACTGTGTTAAGTCATTGTGGTTTTGAAACCTATGAACTGTATCTGAGTGACGTTTAGGGGTGTAGTAAATTTAAGCCCAGAAAGGTATAAAACACCTGCTTATGCTCTGTAAGTTGGGGATCGGCGCTGTCTGCGTACAGCGGGCGGTCTTCCCACGCGTGTCATTAAAATCATTGTTTGACTCCACCCGGCCGGACCAGTGTTGTTATTATGGAAGTTGATTACCTCCTCTATCCCTCCTCAATATTGAACCTTAACAGTAGCCAGGTCGGCTGGGTAATGTAGCCAGGTCGGCTGGGCAATTTAGCCAGGTCGGCTGGGCAATGTAGCCAGGTCGGCTGGGAAATGTAGCCAGGTCGGCTGGGCAATGTAGCCAGGTCGGCTGGGTAATGTAGCCAGGTCGGCTGGGCAATGTAGCCAGGCCGGCTGGGCTATGTAGCCAGGTCGGCTGGGCAATGTAGCCAGGTCGGCTGGGAAATGTAGCCTGGTCGGCTGGGAAATGTAGCCAGGTCGGCTGGGTAATGTAGCCAGGTCTGCTGGGAAATGTAGCCAGGTAGGCTGGGCAATGTAGCCAGGTCGGCTGGGCAATGTAGCCAGGTCTGCTGGGAAATGTAGCCAGGTAGGCTGGGTAATGTAGCCAGGTTTGCTGGGTAATGTAGCCAGGTCGGCTGGGCAATGTAGCCAGGTCGGCTGAGAAATGTAGCCAGGTCGGCAGGGTAATGTAGCCAGGTCGGCTGGGCAATGTAGCCAGGTCGGCTGGGAAATGTAGCTAGGTCGGGTGGGAAATGTAGCCAGGTCGGCAGGGTAATGTAGCCAGGTCGGCTGGGCAATGTAGCCAGGTCGGCTGGGAAATGTAGCCAGGTCGGCTGGGTAATGTAGCCAGGTCGGCAGGGAAATGTAGCCAGGTCGGCTGGGTAATGTAGCCAGGTCGGCTGGGAAATGTAGCCAGGTCGGCTGGGCAATGTAGCCAGGTTGGCTGGGTAATGTAGTTTGAGCAATTAGAAATTATTTTACTGCTATTGTTAATCATAATCATCATTACCATTGCATTAATAATACAGTCTGCAGTATTGATATTGTATTCAGATGTTTAAACATATTGGTACCCGATTAGCCTTTACTACATGTGCAGTTATAGCCACTCTAAACTGTTGAGTTGAATCTATAATCCTAAATGCTTTTGAATGCTTGTTATAATCTGAAATGTGTATGTGCTGGCCTTCTGTCTGTTGGAAAAGGTTACAAGTTGAACATGAGTGCAGTTCATGATGACACACAAACACACAGTAGACTTTATCTCATTTATAGGTGAGAGGTTAATCATGTTTGCCTGTAACTCTAAAATTGTCTATGTAAAAGAGGAATAGTTTCTTGCTGTCTCTGCAAACAGAGGAACAGTTTGGTTTTCAAGACGGGAAGTGAAAGTCAGAAGGCTGAAGCATCTGCTGTGGAGATGGAGACAATGTTATTTTTAAACTGTGTTAAGTCATTGTGGTTTTGAAACCTATGAACTGTATCTGAGTGACGTTTAGGGGTGTAGTAAATTTAAGACCAGAAAGATATAAAATGCCTGCTTATGCTCTGTAAGATGGGGATCGGCGCTGTCTGCGTACAGCGGGCGGTCTTCCCACGCGTGTCATTAAAATCATCGTTTGACTCCACCCGGCCGGAGCAGTGTTGTTATTATGGAAGTTGATTACCTCCTCTATCCCTCCTCAATATTGAACCTTAACAGTAGCCAGGTCGGCTGGGCAATGTAGCCAGGTCGGCTGGGCAATGTATCCAGGTCGGCTGGGAAATGTAGCCAGGTCGGCTGGGCAATGTAGCCAGGTCGGCTGGGTAATGTAGCCAGGTTTGCTGGGCAATGTAGCCAGGTCGGCTGGGAAATGTAGCCAGGTCGGCTGGGCAATGTTGCCAGGTCGGCTGGGTAGTGTAGCCAGGTCGGCTGGGTAATGTAGCCAGGTCGGCTGGGCAATGTAGCCAGGTCGGCTGGGAAATGTAGCCAGGTCGGCTGGGCAATGTAGCCAGGTCGGCTGGGTAATGTATCCAGGTCGGCTGGGCAATGTAGCCAGGTCGGCTGGGCAATGAATCCATGTCGGCTGGGTAATGTAGCCAGGTCGGCTGGGAATTGTAGCCAGGTCGGCTGGGCAATGTATCCAGGTCGGCTGGGAAATGTAGCCAGGTCGGCAGGGTAATGTAGCAAGGTCGGCTGGGCAATGTAGCCAGGTCCGCTGGGAAATGTAGCCAGGTCGGCTGGGCAATGTAGCCAGGTCGTCAGGGAAATGTAGCCAGGTCGGCTGGGTAATGTAGCCAGGTCGGCTGGGCAATGTAGCCAGGTCGGCTGGGCAATGTAGCCAGGTCTGCTGGGAAATGTAGCCAGGTCGGCTGGGCAATGTAGCCAGGTCGGCTGGGAAATGTAGCCAGGTCGGCTTGGAAATGTAGCCAGGTCGGCTGGGCAATTTAGCCAGGTCGGCTGGGTAATGTAGCCAGGTCGGCTGGGAAATGTAGCCAGGTCGGCTGGGCAATGTAGCCAGGTCGGCTGGGAAATGTAGCCAGGTCGGCAGGGAAATGTAGCCAGGTCGGCTGGGTAATGTAGCCAGGTCGGCTTGGAAATGTAGCCATGTCGGCTGGGCAATGTAGCCAGGTCGGCTGGGCAATGTAGCCAGGTCGGCTGGGAAATGTAGCCAGGTCTTCTGGGCAATGTAGCCAGGTCGGCTGGGCAATGTAGCCAGGTCGGCTGGGAAATGTAGCCAGGTCGGCTGGGCAATGTAGCCAGGTCGGCTGGGAAATGTAGCCAGGTCGGCTGGGAAATGTAGCCAGGTCGGCTGAGTAATGTAGCCAGGTCGGCTGGGTAATGTAGCCAGGTCGGCTGGGAAATGTAGTTTGAGCAATTAGAAATTATTTTACTGCTATTGTTAATCATAATCATCATTACCATTGCATTAATAATACAATCTGCAGTATTGATATTGTATTCAGATGTTTAAACAAATTGGTACCCGATTAGCCTTTACTACAGGTGCAGTTATAACCACTCTAAACTGTTGAGTTGAATCTATAATCCTAAATGCTTTTGAATGCTTGTTATAATCTGAAATGTGTATGTGCTGGCCTTCTGTCTGGTGGAAAAGGTTACAAGTTGAAAATGAATGCAGTTCATGATGACACACAAACACACAGTAGACCTTATCTCATTTATAGGTGAGAGGTTAATCATGTTTGCCTGTAAATCTAAAATTGTCTCTGTAAAAGAGGAATAGTTTCTTGCTGTCTCTGCAAACAGAGGAACAGTTTGGTTTTCCAGACGGGAATCTAAAGTCAGAAAGCTGAAGCATCTGCTTTGGAGATGGAGACAATGTTATTTTTAAACTGTGTTAAGTCATTGTGGTTTTGAAACCTATGAACTGTATCTGAGTGACGTTTAGGGGTGTAGTAAATTTAATTCCAGAAAGGTATAAAACACCTGCTTATGCTCTGTAAGTTGGGGATCGGCGCTGTCTGCGTACAGCGGGCGGTCTTCCCACGCGTGTCATTAAAATCATCGTTGACTCCACCCGGCCGGACCAGTGTTGGTATTATGGAAGTTGATTACCTCCTCTATCTCTCCTAAATATTGAACCTTAACAGTAGCCAGGTCGGCTGGGTAATGTAGCCAGGTCGGCTGGGCAATGTAGCCAGGTCGGCTGGGCAATGTAGCCAGGTCGGCTGGGAAATGTAGCCAGGTCGGCTGGGCAATGTAGCCAGGTCGGCTGGGCAATGAAGCCAGGTCGGCTGGGAAATGTAGCCAGGTCGGCTGGGCAATGTATCCAGGTCGGCTGGGCAATGTAGCCAGGTCGGCTGGGAAATGTAGCCAGGTCTGCTGGGCAATGTAGCCAGGTCGGCTGGGCAATGTAGCCAGGTCGGCTGGGAAATGTAGCCAGGTCGGCTGGGCAATGTAGCCAGGTCGGCTGGGTAATGTATCCAGGTCGGCTGGGCAATGTAGCCAGGTCGGCTGGGCAATGAAGCCAGGTCGGCTGTGAAATGTAGCCAGGTCGGCTGGGCAATGTAGCCAGGTCGGCTGGGTAATGTATCCAGGTCGGCTGGGCAATGTAGCCAGGTCGGCTGGGCAATGAAGCCAGGTCGGCTGGGAAATGTAGCCAGGTCGGCTGGGCAATGTATCCAGGTCGGCTGGGAAATGTAGCCAGGTCGGCTGGGCAATGTAGCCAGGTCGGCTGGGAAATGTAGCCAGGTCGGCTGGGAAATGTAGCCAGGTCGGCTGGGCAATGTAGCCAGGTCGGCTTGGTAATGTAGCCAGGTCGGCTGGGCAATGTAGCAAGGTCGGCTGGGCAATGTAGCCAGGTCGGCTGGGAAATGTAGCCAGGTCTGCTGGGCAATGTAGCCAGGTCGGCTGGGAAATGTAGCCAGGTCGGCTGGGAAATGTAGCCAGGTCGGCTGGGCAATGCAGCCAGGTCGGCTGGGTAATGTATCCAGGTCGGCTGGGTAATGTATCCAGGTCGGCTGGGCAATGTAGCCAGGTCGGCTGGGCAATGAAGCCAGGTCGGCTGGGAAATGTAGCCAGGTCGGCTGGGCAATGTAGCCAGGTCGGCTGGAAAATGTAGCCAGGTCGGCTGGGCAATGTAACCAGGTCGGCTGGGTAATGTAGCCAGGTCGGCTGGGAAATGTAGTTTGAGCAATTAGAAATTATTTTACTGCTATTGTTAATCATAATCATCATTACCATTGCATTAATAATACAATCTGCAGTATTGATATTGTATTCAGATGTTTAAACAAATTGGTACCCGATTAGCCTTTACTACAGGTGCAGTTATAACCACTCTAAACTGTTGAGTTGAATCTATAATCCTAAATGCTTTTGAATGCTTGTTATAATCTGAAATGTGTATGTGCTGGACTTCTCTCTGGTGGAAAAGGTTACAAGTTGAACATGAGTGCAGTTCATGATGACACACAAACACACAGTAGACCTTATCTCATTTATAGGTGAGAGGTTAATCATGTTTGCCTGTAAATCTAAAATTGTCTCTGTAAAAGAGGAATAGTTTCTTGCTGTCTCTGCAAACAGAGGAACAGTTGGGTTTTCAAGACGGGAAGTGAAAGTCAGAAGGCTGAAGCATCTGCTGTGGAGATGGAGACAATGTTATTTTAAAACTGTGTTAAGTCATTGTGGTTTTGAAACCTATGAACTGTATCTGAGTGACGTTTAGGGGTGTAGTAAATTTAAGCCCAGAAAGGTATAAAACACCTGCTTATGCTCTGTAAGTTGGGGATCGGCGCTGTCTGCGTACAGCGGGCGGTCTTCCCACGCGTGTCATTAAAATCATCGTTTGACTCCACCCGGCCGGACCAGTGTTGTTATTGTGGAAGTTGATTACCTCCTCCATCCCTCCTCAATATTGAACCTTAACAGTAGCCAGGTCGGCTGGGTAATGTAGCCAGGTCGGCTGGGCAATTTAGCCAGGTCGGCTGGGCAATGTAGCCAGGTCGGCTGGGAAATGTAGCCAGGTCGGCTGGGCAATGTAGCCAGGTCGGCTGGGTAATGTAGCCAGGTCGGCTGGGCAATATAGCCAGGCCGGCTGGGCTATGTAGCCAGGTCGGCTGGGCAATGTAGCCAGGTCGGCTGGGAAATGTAGCCAGGTCGGCTGGGAAATGTAGCCAGGTCGGCTGGGCAATGTAGCCAGGTCGGCTGGGCAATGTAGCCAGGTCGGCTGGGTAATGTAGCCAGGTCGGCTGGGAAATGTAGCCAGGTCGGCTGGGAAATGTAGCCAGATCGGCTGGGCAATGTAGCCAGGTCGGCTTGGTAATGTAGCCAGGTCGGCTGGGCAATGTAGCCAGGTCGGCTGGGCAATGTAGTCAGGTCGGCTGGGAAATGTAGCCAGGTCTGCTGGGCAATGTAGCCAGGTCGGCTGGGCAATGTAGCCAGGTCGGCTGGGTAATGTAGCCAGGTCGGCTGGGAAATGTAGTTTGAGCAATTAGAAATTATTTTACTTCTATTTTTAATCATAATCATCATTACCATTGCATTAATAATACAATCTGCAGTATTGATATTGTATTCAGATGTTTAAACAAATTGGTACCCGATTAGCCTTTACTACAGGTGCAGTTATAACCACTCTAAACTGTTGAGTTGAATCTATAATCCTAAATGCTTTTGAATGCTTGTTATAATCTGAAATGGGTATGTGCTGGCCTTCTGTCTGGTGGAAAAGGTTAAAAGTTGAACATGAGTGCAGTTCATGATGACACACAAACACACAGTAGACCTTATCTCATTTATAGGTGAGAGGTTAATCATGTTTGCCTTTCCAGACGGGAAGTGAAAGTCAGAAGGCTGAAGCATCTGCTGTGGAGATGGAGACAATGTTATTTTAAAACTGTGTTAAGTCATTGTGGTTTTGAAACCTATGAACTGTATCTGAGTGACGTTTAGGGGTGTAGTAAATTTAAGCCCAGAAAGGTATAAAACACCTGCTTATGCTCTGTAAGTTGGGGATCGGCGCTGTCTGCGTACAGCGGGCGGTCTTCCCACGCGTGTCATTAAAATCATCGTTTGACTCCACCCGGCCGGACCAGTGTTGTTATTATGGAAGTTGATTACCTCCTCCATCCCTCCTCAATATTGAACCTTAACAGTAGCCAGGTCGGCTGGGTAATGTAGCCAGGTCGGCTGGGAAATTTAGCCAGGTCGGCTGGGCAATGTAGCCAGGTCGGCTGGGAAATGTAGCCATGTCGGCTGGGCAATGTAGCCAGGTCGGCTGGGTAATGTAGCCAGGTCGGCTGGGCAATGTAGCCAGGCCGGCTGGGAAATGTAGCCAGGTCGGCTGGGCAATGTAGCCAGGTCGGCTGGGTAATGTAGCCAGGTCGGCTGGGCAATGTAGCCAGGTCGGCTGGGCAATGTAGCCAGGTCGGCTGGGAAATGTAGCCAGGTCGGCTGGGTAATGTAGCCAGGTCGGCTGAGAAATGTAGCCAGGTCGGCTGGGCAATGTAGCCAGGTCGGCTTGGTAATGTAGCCAGGTCGGCTGGGCAATGTAGCAGGGTCGGCTGGGCAATGTAGTCAGGTCGGCTGGGAAATGTAGCCAGGTCTGCTGGGCAATGTAGCCAGGTCGGCTGGGCAATGTAGCCAGGTCGGCTGGGAAATGTAGCCAGGTCGGCTGGGTAATGTAGCCAGGTCGGCTGGGAAATGTAGTTTGAGCAATTAGAAATTATTTTACTGCTATTTTTAATCATAATCATCATTACCATTGCATTAATAATACAATCTGCAGTATTGATATTGTATTCAGATGTTTAAACATATTGGTACCCGATTAGCCTTTACTACAGGTGCAGTTATAACCACTCTAAACTGTTGAGTTGAATCTACAATCCTAAATGCTTTTGAATGCTTGTTATAATCTGAAATGTGTATGTGCTGGCCTTCTGTCTGGTGGAAAAGGTTACAAGTTGAACATGAGTGCAGTTCATGATGACACACAAACACACAGTAGACCTTATCTCATTTATAGGTGAGAGGTTAATCATGTTTGCCTGTAATTCTAAAATTGTCTCTGTAAAAGAGGAATAGTTTCTTGCTGTCTCTGCAAACAGAGGAACAGTTGGGTTTTCCAGACGGGAAGTGAAAGTCAGAAGGCTGAAGCATCTGCTGTGGAGATGGAGACAATGTTATTTTAAAACTGTGTTAAGTCATTGTGGTTTTGAAACCTATGAACTGTATCTGAGTGACGTTTAGGGGTGTAGTAAATTTAAGCCCAGAAATTTATAAAACGCCTGCTTATGCTCTGTAAGTTGGGGATCGGCGCTGTGTGCGTACAGCGGGCGGTCTTCCCATGCGTGTCATTAAAATCATCGTTTGACTCCACCCGGCCGGAGCAGTGTTGTTATTATGGAAGTTGATTACCTCCTCTATCCCTCCTCAATATTGAACCTTAACAGTAGCCAGGTCGGCTGGGTAATGTAGCCAGGTCGGCTGGGCAATGTAGCCAGGTCGGTTGGGCAATGTATCCAGGTCGGCTGGGAAATGTAGCCAGGTCGGCTGGGCAATGTAGCCAGGTCGGCTGGGTAATGTAGCCAGGTCTGCTGGGCAATGTAGCCAGGTCGGCTGGGAAATGTAGCCAGGTCGGCTGGGCAATGTTGCCAGGTCGGCTGGGTAATGTAGCCAGGTCGGCTGGGTAATGTAGCCAGGTCGGCTGGGCAATGTAGCCAGGTCGGCTGGGCAATGTAGCCAGGTCGGCTGGGAAATGTAGCAAGGTCGGCTGGGCAATGTAGCCAGGTCGGCTGGGTAATGTATCCAGGTCGGCTGGGCAATGTAGCCAGGTCGGCTGGGCAATGAAGCCAGGTCGGCTGGGAAATGTAGCCAGGTCGGCTGGGCAATGTAGCCAGGTCGGCTGGGAAATGTAGCCAGGTCGGCTGGGCAATGTAGCCAGGTCGGCTGGGTAATGTAGCCAGGTCGGCTGGGCAATGTAGCCAGGTCGGCTGGGTAATGTAGTCAGGTCGGCTGGGAATTGTAGCCAGGTCGGCTGGGCAATGAAGCCAGGTCGGCTGGGTAATGTAGCCAGGTCGGCTGGGAAATGTAGCCAGGTCGGCTGGGTAATGTAGCCAGGTCGGCTGGGCAATGTAGCCAGGTCGGCTGGGAAATGTAGCCAGGTCGGCTGGGTAATGTAGCCAGGTCGGCTGGGAAATGTAGCCAGGTCGGCTGGGTAATGTAGCCAGGTCGGCTGGGAAATGTACCCAGGTCGGCTGGGCAATGTAGCTAGGTCGGCTGGGTAATGTAGCCAGGTCGGCTGGGCAATGTAGCCAGGTCGGGTGGGAAATGTAGCCAGGTCTGCAGCGTAATATAGCAAAGTCGGCTGGGCAATGTAGCCAGGTCAGCTGGGTAATGTAGCCAGGTCGGCTGGGCAATGTAGCCAGGTCGGCTGGGAAATGTAGCCAGGTCGGCTGGGCAATGTAGCCAGGTCGGCTGAGTAATGTATCCAGGTCGGCTGGGTAATGTAGCCAGGTCGGCTGGGAAATGTAGTTTGAGCAATTAGAAATTATTTTACTGCTATTGTTAATCATAATCATCATTACCATTGCATTAATAATACAATCTGCAGTATTGATATTGTATTCAGATGTTTAAACATATTGGTACCCGATTAGCCTTTACTACAGGTGCAGTTATAACCACTCTAAACTGTTGAGTTGAATCTATAATCCTAAATGCTTTTGAATGCTTGTTATAATCTGAAATGTGTATGTGCTGGCCTTCTGTCTGGTGGAAAAGGTTACAAGTTGAACATGAGTGCAGTTCATGATGACACACAAACACACAGTAGACCTTATCTCATTTATAGGTGAGAGGTTAATCATGTTTGCCTGTAATTCTAAAATTGTCTCTGTAAAAGAGGAATAGTTTCTTGCTGTCTCTGCAAACAGAGGAACAGTTGGGTTTTCCAGACGGGAAGTGAAAGTCAGAAGGCTGAAGCATCTGCTGTGGAGATGGAGACAATGTTATTTTTAAACTGTGTTAAGTCATTGTGGTTTTGAAACCTATGAACTGTATCTGAGTGACGTTTAGGGGTGTAGTAAATTTAAGCCCAGAAAGGTATAAAACACCTGCTTATGCTCTGTAAGTTGGGGATCGGCGCTGTCTGCGTACAGTGGGCGGTCTTCCCACGCGTGTCATTAAAATCATCGTTTGACTCCACCCGGCCGGACCAGTGTTGTTATTATGGAAGTTGATTACCTCTATCCCTCCTCAATATTGAACCTTAACAGTAGCCAGGTTGGCTGGGTAATGTAGCCAGGTCGGCTGGGTAATGTAGCCAGGTCGGCTGGGCAATGTAGATCTTTTGTGATCTACCGAATACCAAAACCTAGCTTTTTTGGGGATGAGCATTCCATCCGAGGCGCACCGTTGCCACCTGTGAATTTGCGTCTCGTACTGAGAATGGACAGCTGCGGCGGCGGCGCGAACAGGAACCCGCGTGGGCTCATCGACCCCAGACTCCCATCTGTATTTCAACTGAGATACTTTGAAACAATAAGCCGACGGGTTGGTCTTGGACCAGGGTATAGGTCTGGCCCACAGTTCAGGTCCCCGTATCCCCTTAGGCACATTGTGGAATTCACAAAAATGCTTCAGTGAACGATCGCAGTAAATGTAGACTCGGTCCAATTCATCGCCTTTCGCCGTTTCGGCGCCTTGCGATGCGTTGTCACAGTAGAGGGTCTCAACAGCGACATGCAGTCCGGCTTCCCTCTGTTGCCGTGAGAGCTGTACACTTTTGCGATCCGCGTGCAACACTAGGTTACCAAAGCTGTTCACTGTCTCGGTCGCCACGGCGTTAGCGAGCATCGCTTTCACGTCCAATCTCTCGGCGCACTGGGACGTACAAGATACGATGTAACTGCTTCTGCTGGACTTCAAAACATCCACCCCCGCGGGGAGGTGTGCGTCCACGGCTTGGTGTCACGCTCGGCTTCTGGTGTAAACACGGTCACGTTACGGGACCTAAACTCTGGTGAACCAAGCCACAGACTGTTGAATGTACGCGTAAACTCCCTCGCGAAAGCACCTAATCTCCAGTTCTTCGTGTACGTTCCCGGATAGCATCACACGAGCCAAGGCGTAAACAAATTCTGCCGCCGAACAAACCTGCGCGTCGGAAAACAACAGAAGGCTAGACTCGACGGCTGTGTCGCTGGTGCCCAAAGGACGCGCGTACCATTCGTTCGAGTGTACTATTGTTACGAGGTGCGCCGCTGGAACCGCGGATCTGTCGCCGAATGCATCCAGCGCGTGGTTCGATACTTTACAGAGACCCGTAGACCACAGCTTTTCGGCAGGACAGGCCATCACACGCGAACACAAGATGTCGAAGCCTCGCCACACGAGCGGGTCTTTGAGCCGAGCCATCTCGGAATGCAACTCGAAGCGACCCAGCGTGCTGTCCCCGGATTGCAACGCCGCCGCCACTCCAAAACGCTCAGGCGGCGCTCCGCACAGCCATCTGATAGCAGCGACACCCGGGGGTCCTTAGGCCCTACGCTGACTAGGCTCTCGGATACAGGATACTCGGTTTCCCAGTCGCGTTCAACACCGCCATGACCGCGGCGCTTGACAAAAGTCCATTGCGCGCATACGAGCGAAGACCACGCTCTTCGCTCCACACTAGATACGTCCAACGGGTCCCTGTAACCATTCCGCATGAACATCTCGTCGAGGACGGCGTGTTTAGGCCTACGTCTTATGGGGTCTCGTATGACAGTAGGATCTGGCCAGTCGGGTGTCTCGTTTCTCAGTACGTCCGTCCTGTACTGCGAGCTACTGTCCACTATCACCGCGACCGATTCCAAGTGTTGCACCAAAGGACCCTCGCCTCTGAGGTAGAACAACGGCGACTCCGAGGCGAACGCTATGGTGTGGCCGTCCACAACAGTTATACCCGGGAACCGCTTGACATCTGAGGACGCCACGCGCCCAAGCTAGTGGTGACTTTCCCTGGGAAAGCGTCGACCCGTTCAAATTCAAACACCGGTCCTAGGGTCCTGGAATACGCTGCCCGAAGCAGCTCTTCTTTGTCCCCGCGAGGCAAAAGGCCGCAGCCGTTGTAGAATTCCTAGCACAGCAAAGGCGTCGGGTTGCAACATCTCGCGAGTAGCGTGGCCAATCTGTGATCTTGGGCGCATAGGAAAGCGCCCACCGTGTTGGCTCGCAACATGCGAGAGTTTGTCTCATCCGTGCCCCTAGTCCATACCGAAGCCCCCCTGTGTCTACTCAGGATTATCAGTCTATACGAGGGAAAGCAGTTGACCCTGCAACTCTGAGCCAAATGACTAAGAAGCGCATACACTGGATGGAGCCGGCCTCTACCGTGCACCACGAATTCGTAATCGAGCACGATGTCCCCTACTTTCATATCGGGCACGCAGGGATGCACCGATCTGTAGAAACACGTCAAACACGCACTCACGTCGAAGTTCCTTTTGGCGCCCACCGTTTCGGTCACCCTGACGTAGTGTCCGAGTAACACGGCCTCGTCCAAACAGGCCTCGTACGCGCAACCACACTCGCCCACGGATCTGTCGGCTCGGGCCACCGCGTGCCGTCCCGGTTGGGACTTACGGGAAAGGTGGCGTTTGTATTCGGCTAGAGGAGACAATAACAGCTCCTCTTCCTCGATCCTGTCGCCGTCCGAGTCCACGGCGACGTCGATCAAAGGGAAGAACACGCCGTCTCCTATGACAGCTTTCTCCTCGCGCATCCCCGGGGGTTTTTGTCTCTTTGCCGCCACGATCCATGACAGCGTGTCTCGTTGACACGCCGACGGACCGTTGCATTCTTCTGTCACTACGTCGAATAGACATTGTTCGTATTTCGCGTGCGCAGACTTGAATAGGCGTACGAGCCTTTGTTCCTCGTAGCCTCTGGCGGTGTCGCTGCATATAGCTTGTTCTATCCTGGACATCGTCACCTCCGGGTCATCCGATGCGGTTCATTGCGCTCGCTCGTAAGGGGATGATAGGGAATAATTTAGTTGGAAGAAGAAACCCGTTTGCTCCATCAACGGAGCCGGTAGGCCGTCGGTGCGACTTGCGTTGAGTTCAATCACACACTGGTCGTCGCTTAACACTGTGTCTTCACCCAGCCATTTGGGTCTTGGAACGACCCCCTTTGTCCGAGGTATGTGGAGCACAGCTCTCCCGCTGCCATGCTTCTTGTGAAAAAACCCACACGCTCTCAATATCTTTACGTTCAAAACACCCAATGTACGCACACCAACAGTCACACGTGCAAAGCACTTGCTGTCATCCACACCGTGACCAAATAACACACAGTGTTCCGTCGGAATCATGTGCGATCCAAATCTCGGCTTTGTTGTTGTCGAAGGGAGAACACGATCGGACGCTCTGTTCTCATCGCGATCCGTTGCCCCCTGAGTGTGTTCGGCCGTTATGGCAGCAGCAGCAGCAGCAGCAGCAGCAGCAGCAGCAGCAGCAGCAGTAGTAGTAGCAGCAGCAGCGTCTCCGTTTTCTTTGCCTTCAAAGTACAGTGCTTCTTGTGTGTCGAGTAAACCTTGCTCTATGTCAGGTGCCATTGGTCTTTCGGTACCCGGCACATGCAGTCTCACGGTCGAAACCAAAGGCCTGGGGTTAGCGGATAGCATCTTGCGTAGTTTCATCAAGCTCCCGTGCGATTCCACCCTTAGTTCAAACGTACTGTCGGTAGGCAGGACAAACGAGTTGGATAACGACAGATAAGTCGCCATGATAACTTTAGCTTCATCTAACTCTACATTCCAGGCAAAGAGAAGACCGGTCGGAGTGTTTGACAACTCTGTGTTGTCGTTCAGAGTCAGACTTCTGAACGCAAGAATGGAATACATGATAGCAATGCAACTGGGAATCTCCAATCGTTTCTGGGTTACAATTGACATAGAGCCGGGCAACAAGCACACCGCGTGGTCAAACGCATAACCGCAAAACCCACGGCGTGTTGTTGGTGCTACACGATTGGGGCACGACTTTAGCGCTGAGCTTTGCCGCGTGCGGGGTCACGGCGCTGTCTCGGTCTCGCCATGCCGTTGCCTCAACTCTTATGTGCGACTTGGTCTGCGTTACTTCGGGAGGACTGTTATACTTCGCGGCTTGGTATCTCATGGTGTATCTATCGGCTATATACGCTCACCCGACGTTACGGAGCAAGTTGTTACAGTCGGGGTCCGACGCCGACAAGTGTCTGTGTCGCACGTTTGACATTTCCGACGCGGCCGACTCAGTGGTGGAGTACAGAAGTGGGGAAATCTCAAAGGCCATGCACTTGGTGTTTCGGGACATGCTTGCCGAACACACCCGCCCTGCTACCGGGAAACGTGAAGATGGCTATAGAAAGCAGAGACCATTGGTTCGCCGAACATCACGGTCAGGCCAGTCGACATGAGGCCGATGCTAATACGGGGCCTAAGTTCGAGTACCTGGGTAACATAGCGTACGGTCTTCACAGTAGCATTAAGGGCAAACTGAGCGCAGACACAATGAGACCCGTGGCGACGTCACTGGTGGATGGCGACGTCACTGGTGGATGGCGCCGTTCGAGACTTTGATTTGTGGTGCGATTCGCTATTCGTGTACAGTACGGACCACGGTGACACAGAAGAATCGCTCCGTGGCACACTGGAGGACGGTGTCACTACTTTTACGGATGTTGCAGGATCACTCGACGAGGGTCTCGTGTCGACACCAGACAAGCCGATCGACGAGACGACAAATTCAAATAAAACCACCGTTGAGGAGAATACACATCAACCCGATGCTGACGTCGAGGTGGACATGTTGACACTGGCTGTAGCTAACCTTAGTGTGTCCCAGGGCGTCGTACCAAGCCAACACTGTGTATGCAAGGGACTTGTGGTCGACAGCGTCGAGAATCTGGGGTTTGACGAGGAGGACGCGTTCTTGGCGAAGCTGGCCCATGTGAACAAAGAGCTGTACACAGTAAATGA
Organism: Neolamprologus brichardi; assembly: GCF_056152115.1. Taxonomy (NCBI): domain Eukaryota; kingdom Metazoa; phylum Chordata; class Actinopteri; order Cichliformes; family Cichlidae; genus Neolamprologus; species Neolamprologus brichardi. Next base: position 31,787,982 of record NC_142116.1, on the reverse strand, counting down.
CGATCCCGTGATAAACAATCCCTGTATGACAAACATAGGCCAGACATCATACAGTGTACAGGGGTCCAAGGACCACCACTACGTGAATGCTGACAACATTTATCCATGGTTGATACAAGCGTTATGGGTGCTCACGACTAAACGGTCTCATGCTGCTAGCGAGCCCAGAACACCAGAAACGCTCGCAGTTATGGTACATTTGATAGTGAAAAGACTCCCAAGTCAACCCAGTACGCTTTCTGTGTGCAACAATATTGTGCAACTGCGTGAAATCTGCGACAAAGAGCGTGAGTTTGTCCCGATAACGCCTATAGTCGGAGGTATGTTTGGGCTGAACATCCAAGTGATCGTGCACGGAAGCGATTACAACGTGTTCAATCCACACTATGTAAACCAGCCCCACGGTGCGTTGTATTTGACCCAGCACGGTTGGTGTGTCATCAGCGACCAACCTACACCACGGGGATCGATACCCGTGGGTGACACCTTGAAGGAATATCTTCGCTTGAATGACATTGCAGTGAAACCGGTGAAAGGCGACGGGTACTGCGGATTTCACACCGCTTCGGTGTTATTGGACCTGGAGCAAGAATGTTTAGTCAAGGCACGAGATATATTGGTACAAAAAATGGCGGCTCATATCTTTGCGGACAGAGCGAACCAAGAATTTACAGTGTACCTTAACGACAATAAAGTCGACTGTGAAAACGCTTTGTACACTCTACTTATGACACCGAAGAGATGGCTTTCGGTGGAAGAAGTACATTTCATCTTATTAGCCCACGGGAAAACCTCTCTATGTATAACAAAGAACTCATACCCTCTGTACAGCGATGAACATGTTTATTTCCACATTGACAATAATCATTTCCAGCCTATTATTAGGGCAACAATGCCCTGAGCGGTCCTTGAATGTACAATACAAAAAAAAAACAAGCACTCGTAGACATACAGCAAATGTAATCTCATGTGTGTATAATAAAGAACCCTTGCCCTCTGTACAGAGATGAACATGTTTAGTTTCACATTGACAATAATAAAATTCACTTGTGGATATATAGTAAATGAAACCCAGTGCAGCAGGGACTAGTTGTGTCACTCATTAAAGCATTAAAGCAAACACACAGGCGCGCACACACATAAATTGGCATTAATATATACATGTACCGGTCAAAGTGAACAGGGAGACAAATCAGCCGTCGTAATAAACACTGTTACATGTGTTCATATAGTCAACACCGCGGTTCAATGCATACGCGTAGCTCTGATTGCTCTCAGTGTCAGGGACGGGCGATGCGGGTCGGGGAGGTTGCTCTGTTTCGAGGGAAGGTGGTGTTTGTGGTAGTGACACGGTATCTGCTCTCTGGCGGGATGCTCATGCTTGTGGTTTGTATAGAACTTGACCCATGGGGGGCTGTTCTTTTGGATGGTCTTGGCGCAGGAAGCTGTCTTCGAGCAGGAGCAGTTTCGTTGGGCTCACGTGCAGGAATCCTCGTTGTGGTCGAAGAATGACGCCGTTTATTTTTCGATGGACGTTGTGGGATCAACGTAGGCGGTGGCAGAGCGTCCGCTGCCTGCACTGGTTCGACTATTATGACCTTGTTCCACTTGACGAACTGATTGTGTATTTGCACATGAAACGGCGCAAACGGTGCAGAGTGGCAGTTTGCCGTCGGTACAGTGAAAGGTTGATATGTTTCACATTCACCCAGGAGAGACAATATGTCCACGTCCCGCACGTCTTGCTGTGTTAACTGCTCATACATACTATAGAAAACCTCTATGCCGCCATCGGGAACGTCGTCTTCGTAATCGTCGTGGTAGTCGGGCAGGTTTTCCCACTCAGGTACAAATCGGTCGAAGTCTAACGTTCTGAGCGTGTTGGTGATGGCACGCACACCACCCGGCACTGGCGCAATGGGACTGTCAAAGTCCTCTTTTGCGTTCTTGCGTGCGTGGACCTGCGAATTCAGTTTGGACGTGATGTGATCGAGCAGACATGCCAGCAAATCCACTTTGAAGCGCGCGCCATCTCTCCATATCCTACCAGGGTGTAGTCTCAACAAGGGAAACCCGAGTATACTCATTGTCAGGATTTGTGCTTTGATAAGACAAGTGGTGACGTGGTACGCCAGCGTACACTTTTGGCTGTCGGTCATATTTGCCAATCCGTCCGGACCCCCTAAATTCCACTCGCCCACATGCTCCCCGACAAAGGCCGCGGTGACGCCTGTGTCCGTGAAGGACATCTTCATCAGATGCAAGGCGAATGTTCTTGCCACAAACGGGTGTATCTGCAATTGCGTGTGCATGTCCAGTACAAACTCTAATAACTGTACGTCTTCAGAGAAAATCCTGTGGATCAAAAGCCCGGTGATGTTCTGTGCGGTCAGTACGTGCCCCAAGTACAAGGCTTGTGTGCTCTTGATCTCGAGAATGGTATCTATTCTCATGCCGATCGGGAATTCGTTGACGTGCAGACACACGTAGCGAAACCCCCGCTCGGGTGGCTTCGATAGATCTACAGCGTAGTAGACCCTATCGCCAGTCTTACAGTTTATTGTCACCGATGGCATATCCGATGGTGTGTAGGTGAATTCGTTTGGATGGGTAAATTTTCTCGTGAGTCTAGAACATGTGTATATGCCCATCATGTAGTTCGAGTCGATATCCTCGACAGCTGTTCTGCAAACACCGGACGCCTCCTGGTCGTTGGCATCACAACCGTGCTCGCAAGCGACTCTCTCTAAGCCTACGGTGGGGTTGGTTTGAGGCGTGTCGGGGATCTGTCTTCACATCAGCCTAGTGGCATAGCCTTTGTGTTTCTGGATCTTGAAGGCTGTCATGTACGTCATTGTAAAGTAGGGGGAGTGTGTCGTCCCGTAGCGTGCATCGTTTAGGTCGTTGTACATCACTCCGTTAGACCTCCATTTCGACACTTTACCTACAAACTTCAAATCGGCTTTGGTTGCAACACGCAGTACTTCTGGCTCGTCCGATGTGTTCGTTTGAGTACAGGACACTGTCAGGCCGTTCCATTGTCGACGTGTCGACTGTCGGCAGTGGACTTTGTCGGGCGCGCTGCTCTGTTAGCCTACCCGGCTGCCGTGCACTGTCGCCGCTCACAGGGCTGTCGAGTCGGACGTCATGCGCGGACCGGGTGGGCTGGTCGCCACAGCTGTCCGAATATCCTATTGCCGTACTCGGGTGTGAGCCTGCTCTGTTTGCGCGTCACAATGTACATGGCGCTGTAGTTATCGCAGCCTGGGAACATGTCAATCGTTATGGCGTTCGGCAGCTCGGGGTCGATGGCTGTTCGGTTAAGGTTGAATTGTTCAATCACAGCTACGGGTCTGTCCACTGTACAGCCAAAGTGCGTAGGCCTTCTTCTGTACACGTAAAGCCCCGGAGGCAGCCACTTGGATCTCTTCATCTGATACACAACCACAGCGTCGCAACACTTGGTGTAGTCCGTGCTGCGATGGTTCAATATCCATCTGTACGCTGTGACGACTTGGCTCATCTCGAAGGCCCATAGGGGCCTGCCACCGGATCGCGCTCGATATCCTGCTGCTCTCGCGGAGACCCGGTCGTGTCTCACGTGATCGACTCGTCGCACTATATCACTGGCTTTGGGGTCTGTACGCTGATCACAAGGACAGCGTGCCTTTGCCGAACTGGAGGTCCGCTGCAACAGCACGTGTACGCTGTGAGCAAAGTTGAACCTGTGATCTGGACACGGGGCCACCGACATCATTTCAGTCAGACGGAAGCCTTCCGCCCCGGGGACGTAGACCATGTCGTCTATCACAGGCATGGGCTCCAGCGACAGTGCTTTGAATAGAGCACAGCAAAGCCCTCGGTTCGCCATCGAAAACGCTTCGTTGTCCGCGACTCGGGTTCCAGAAGACCTGCTGAGAGATTGCGGGAAGAAACGCAAAGACACACTGGTCAGGTCTGTGCGCAAAGCTACGAACTTGTACAGGCGCGTATCTACGACGAGCTACAAAGACACGTGGAGCGGCCAACTGGGTAAGCCCGGACACAAAAAACACAACAGCAATGACTCGAAGTGTCTAGTGTGTCGGGTGACCTCGGTGAAAAGCAGCAAAGACAGACACAGAGCAGGCGTCAAGCTTCGGTGTCCCTGCAACGTGAGAGTTTGCAGCATGTGTTTAGGAGACAATCCAAGATGGTACTTAAGTCAGCCGCACTTCACGTCGTGTGAGGTCATTACACGCTTTGTGTGCGGGATATGCTCGACCTTTCAGGATGCTGTAGAAAAAGTGTGCTGTCTTTGGCTCTGTGCCGGATGCTCGGCTGGGCGTAGCACGGGCGAGCCTTGTGTCAAATGTTCACGGGAGACTACAAGTGTGCACGTTGTGGCCAAAGACCAGATCTACGGCGGACTGCCCGGTGGATGACACACAGCGCGTTTGCGACGTGAGCAAAGTGGACCGTTATAGACAGGAGATCAGACATCGTGTACTGCGCAAAGTGTCGCAAAGCAGACACATTTCTCCGTCTGACATCAAAGTATTGTTTCCTGACACGCACACCACGTCCGAGCCGTGTGCGTGCGATTCTACTCAGGGATTGGCTCTGTGCACAAGCTGCACTACGGTGCTGACCCTAATGGAACTGCTGGCTAAGAACCCCAAGCCCCTGATGGCGTCTCTCGCAGAGAGAGCAATACCGGGCAGGGCCCACATTTGACACACGTACAATAGAGACTTGTTACTGCAAATGTTAAACGATCAACGGTTGCCATTTTGTTCAAACGCACATAACTGCAAAGGCATGCTGGTCAGCGCAGCTGACGGCCAACGCCGGCCGCTGAGAGCGTTGATATCACCTCAAGCGTACGCCGACATCGCGAGGTGTGACAACGACGCCATGAAAACATACAGAGCAAGTCCTACGGCTTGTATATTGTGTTTGCTGTTCAACCAGTCGAGCTCTGTGTCACGCATGCTGAGCTCAGAATCACTGTACCTAGAGCCACCACCAGCTGGACCCGTGTACTATTTCAATATAAAGTTGTCACCTGACCTTGGAATACCACAAGTCGATATTGGAGAACATCACAACTACACAGTGTGCTTTAAAGGCACGGCGGGCTGCTTTAAACCAACATTCTATTACAACTGGAGAGACGTGTTGGCTGCATTACAGATAAATAAATACACATGACATATAATGTAATTGCAAGGAGGTATTTCTGTAGTCTATTGATTACTAGATAGTGGAAAAGGGGTGGGAATAAATAAGCTTATGCTTCTTCCTGCTCCTTTTTGAACATGAAAGTTATTTGTAGTTGTGGTTGCTCGTTTTCTTTTTGTTTTGCTTTGTTTATTTGTCTCTTTTAATTCTATGTTGTTGTACTTTTTTAACATGTTCAAAATAAAGATTCAATCAATCAATCAATCTCACCTTTGTATTGAAAATGCAATGAAGCTCTCAAAAAGAATCCTGACCTTCAACAGGATGAAGCTGTATCCTATTGGAGAACATCACAATTAAGCAGTCAGCTTTAAACCCAAATACTGGCTACATTACAGATTGACAGTGTGGGAAACTTCACAATCTCACCTCTGTACTGAAAATGCAAAGAAGCTCTCAAAAAGAATCCTTACCTTCAACAGGATGAAGCTGTATCCTATTTGTCAAGAGATTCATTCTAAAAGACACTTCTTCAGCTGAGAGTCAGAGAGTGGAGACACACACGCTGCAGTTTTTACTTGGAAGGACATGATGACAGAACGCTCACACCAGAGTAGGGCCCCTGTGATCTGCGCTCTGTTCATTCACTTGCCTTTATTTATATACAAAAGAAGGTGCATTCGTTTATTACATTGGAATGTGGATATGTCTATGTGTGTGTGTGTGTGCCAGGAGAGGCTTCTCTACCTGGCACGAAGTGAAACTGCTCCTTCCCTGCATGATAACGGGTCACAGTGAACTAAAAACAGTCTAAGTTATACAGAACCCATCATGCAGTATTCTATCATATGCAAACTTATATCACATAAAAGCTTATACTGACTACTAAGTACAATTTTATATTGACACTATTGGAGAACATCACAATTAAGCAGTCAGCTTTAAACCTAGAGTCTGGCTACATTACAGATTGACAGTGTGGGGAAACTTCACAATCTCACTTCTGTATTGAAAATGCAATGAAGCTCTCAAAAAGAATCCTGGCCTTCAACAGGATGAAGCTGTCTCCTATCTGTCCTTCGCTGTTGCAGTCCAGGTTGCTGAACTCTACACCAAAAGCCACCACTTCAACATCCGTAACCGAAAGTCCGTGTAAGGACTCGTGTTCACCAACACTCTTGTCCAACAGCCCTCCGTGATCGATTACATCTTGCAGCGAAGGGGGGGCTGTGGTGTCCTTCTCCACATAGTACATGCTCATCATCCGGTTGAAAAGTGGGTAATGGTGCATTATATCGTACTTCCTGGTCAGCATTTCTCGTGTCGCGCAAACAAACAGCGAATGCATGCGTTCGCCCAGGTCAAGTTCCACGTTGTCAGCGCGTTTAACGTAATGCTCCAGGAATGCAGCACATTTTATTCCCTTCGACATACACATTTGCACCAGCTCGCTGTCAGCGGCAGCAAGCGAGACATCGGCGAGAGGTTCTTGGAGCTCTATGTCATGGCCTGCCACACACTGATGATTCTTCAACCCGGGCACCGCCATGTCTCGCACGATACGTATTTGACAGAACGTGGTACGTTCCATGTCCGACCTCACTGCGTGGACACGGGCAATGTCGTCTTTGCGTAAGGCTAAGGCCGAACTAGATGAATTCCACAGGTGCCACACATTGGCCTCCGCTCCTCTTGTCAAGAAGAAGTGTTCCTGTAGACTAGGTGTCGTCTCATCCGTAACAGCGGGCTCGGCGTTCGAGTCCATCGGTGCGCTGGAAGGTTATGTTCGTGTAGCAACTGTAGCAACACAGAACTTACCGTGTGTACGCCACTTACCCGGTTTTTATATATATGCACGCATGGGTGTGTGAAGAAGAAGAAGAAGAAGAAGAAGAAGAAGAAGAAGAAGGAAAGCTTGAGGAAACAGAAATGAGGTCAAGTTGACAAGGCATCGAAACCAACACAGCGATACTTACGTCGTTACTAGAAGCTAGGAAGTGGATAAAAGCCGAGCCCTTGTATCCATCGCGAAATCTGTAGATCCTATTCTCAGGACTGCCGTACACGCCGACTGGTTTCTCTTCCTCCTTGAACGACGGCAACCTCTGCAGTTCTTCCATGGCAGATTCTACACCCAATCTCAACGTGGTGCACATGTGGTTATTTTGAGCCTGGACCATGACGTTGATGTCCAAGTGCAACAACACAGACACTAGGAGCAGTCTCATCATCAGACTCTTGCCGCACTGCCTCGGTGCTAGGCAAAGCGTGTACGGATTTGCATAACGCTCAAAGTCCTTCTCTATGTGATACCAGTGACTTTGCGTGGGTTTCGCGTGGTCGTACGCCTCGGATCCCAGGGGAGCTAGTCCGAGTTTGGACAGTAATGCGTGTTTGTACTTGTAGAGATTGTCGCCCAGTTGTGTGAGCGTAACACCTAACACCACACCTCGCAGGAGTTCAATTTGAAAGGGTTCCAGTCTCATGTCTTTGACTCGGAAATATTCAAACACCCGGTCAATCATGCTGCCGAATCTGCACATGACAGAATGCGAGTCCTGCTTACTAAGGGCGTTGGTCGTTTGCAAAGTCCGCATTCTCGCCCGAGCTCCTTCTAAGCCGAGCCGCTGTATCAAAAGGGCTTGTGCTGTGCGATTCATGAGCAACTGCGTGTACTCGGCGATCGTTTCGGTGTGTTCCCTCTCCTTCTCGCTGTCTCTCGTCATCTTGGACAGTCTGATTCGGATACAGTCCACCGACACCCCGATCGGAGCCACTTGAGATGTAACGATGGGATCCTTGGTGAACTCTGTCAACAGCCACTGGGTATCCTCCGCACACGGGGACAGCGCACCGCGGTGCAACATCACCACAGCCGGAGAGTGTCCAGCGGACGGAAGCTACAATTATTTCGTCCACGACGACGGCGCGGAACTCTGTCCCGCTCGACTTCTCGCAAATAGTCCTGCGTTGTGTCACACGGAAAAAGAACTGAGGTGTCCCACCAAGGCCTCTCTGATGCAGTTTGTCCTTCCGAATAAAATATACTTCAGATACTGCTGGTTATTTTCGGGTACACCTACAGACAACGGCTACATTTTCACCAACGGAGGGGATGCATTAACCGATAGAGATTTGGTCGAACGTAACAGAATTATGATGACGAGTGAGCTGCCCAACGACGTGGATCTCGAACGCCAGTGCGATCGGCGACCCAAGGCGCCCAGGGCCTTTTGGTTAACCAGCGAAGGCCATTTGGTGTACGTGACAAGTAGTTCGGAGGACATGAAATTCCGGTCGATCAGAGCTAGAAACCGCAGTGTGGCACTATCGCTGTGGACCAGCAATCCGGAGCTGTGTGGTCAAACGATGAGGGAGTCCATGTCGGCCTATTCTAACCTCATCCGCATATGCGAACACGCTAGCGTGTCTAGCAACGGGAGGTTCTATAATCTGTATGCCAACTACCCGCTGCCCGTGCAGGGTGAACCGGACGAACTCGCTGGCTGCGAGCTACACGCGTGTGAGGAAAGGGACGTGTGCGGCATTGAGATTCACGACGGGGATCAGCTGTTGGTGTACCTCAGTCCGATGTACGAGAAATACTTTGACTTTATAATGGACCAGAACAACGCCGTTGACCTACGGGGTCGAGTCGCTTGGAGCTCGATGGTTGGTGGAACACGATCTCAACGAAACGTTGTTCACCTTGCGTGTAAAACACAACTGGTTCACAAGAATGTGCATCAGAGTCACAATGTTAATGGCCGCCTTGTAGGCGAAACCGCATGTACCGATGAAACAGTACTAACACTCATCGGACAACCAGTCGTGCACATCCTCACTGTATCCACGGTACATACATATATATCTAGCTTCACACCATGGCAGAGCAGCTTAACCGAAAAGGAGCCTTGAGGATTAAGATGCGAGAACGTGACAGGTGCGTCTTTGCCACTTGGCGAAGTGCCGTCGTTGCCAGTGCGACTCCCTACTTCCTAAGCAGAACCCAATGCTTTTCTGCGATGGCTAAGCGGGGACCAGGGTACATTGCCCTGACGCATGGCCCCGACGGCGACCTAGCCACGTTTGAGTTGTTCACTAAAGGCAAGGGGTGTATCTGGAAATACACGGTCGGCCCAGACGAGACATGCACAGAGTACGTCTTGTCTTCTGGCAGTGGGTCCGCCGATCGGATTGTGTTTCAAGATCCAGACGGGAAATGTGTGGAGTATGTTTTGTCTTCTGGCATCGAACCCCACGATCGCTTTGTGTTTTCGAACATGGAGTCGCTCATGCTGTATTGCAGAAAGCAGGCGATCGAGCGCTCGGTAGATAAAGATCACTACGACATGATCAGAGGCTTGGAAACGGCCAACCGAGAGGCCTCGTCTCCTCGAGGGATCTGCGATATGATGGGAGACTTACAAGTAACGTCAGACCGCGAGGCTGCTTGCTACGACGGCGGACGACGTTTGGTGTTGCCACCACCGCCTCCTGTCAACAGAAACACTAAACCCGCCGTGAACCGGGTTGCGCGCGAGACACACGGGGATCGTCCTGTTGTTCGCAGAGAGTTAAAGCCCCCGACAGGTACTTGTGAACTAGAGGAAGGCTATCCTCATCTGCCACCGAGACGGTCTCCCGGAGAACGTGGGGTATCAAGGGTCGAGTGGACTGGCAGCGACGAGTACGAGTGGTTGGCGGCGTATCGCGACTGAGAAAAGTGCCGCAGTGAGATCACACTGCAGGGCTCCCCAACTTGGGGAGACACGAAAAGCCACTCCGAAGAAGACTGCAACTGTCCTCCAAATAAATGCCAAACGGAACCCGTCTAGTGTCTCGCAAGTGATTATGTGTCGATGTTTCTGTGCTGATACTGACCTGTAAACGATGACATTTGCATACTTTGTGTTTTGTATCACATTTGATAATAAATGACCACCCTGGAACAACGTGTGGAATGTCCCATCTTTATTTATTCGTGTGCTGTTCAAACCACACGCGTCTGGTAACTGACGCGTGACTCGTACATTAAGTGTGACATTATGAGGGGGAAGTTTATTTAGTATGTGACAGCTAGATGTTAGGTTAAGCATGAGTACTTGGGTGTTTGTCTACATTTGTCCACCTGCAAAGGTATAACCATATCATCACGACTCAATGTATCAAAGTCAAAATGAAATAAGGCCTGAAACAATGACACGGTCCACATTGTACACACATCTCAACGGCTTTATTCAAGAGGTTACACATAACGTATTATAGTACAGAGAAACGTGACATTCTGCGTTCCGCCAGCAACAGAGGCACACAACTCTTGCTCCGTGTTATGACCAGGACACGTATGCCACTGGACGACATCGTGGACATCGTGGTCATAACACGTGACATCGTGGTCATAACACGTATGCCACTGGACGACATCTTCCATCGCTTCCATCAGCGACACTAGGCGGTCGATCGATTAGCCACGCTCGTGTGCGAAACACATAGGACACTCTCTGGTGGTTTCGTTGAGACCCAACGCCGATTCCACTGTCCTAGGTCCATCGGCCGCCTTTGAGCTTATGCAGTCTGAGTCCGAGTGTTGTGTGGGTGCGCGCCCATCAGCACCCAAAACCTGCGATTTGTCCGTCGTAAGTTCGTTGCATTCTCTGCAACACATTGTTGGTAAAAGGAAACAGCGTGAGGAAAAAGCTCAATCCCGCACTGCAGGTCAACATTAACCTCCTAGGACCTGGCGTCCACATATGGGGACATCACATTTTTGGGTTATTTAGACCAAAATACTCAATTTTGCTCTACAAGGGCCTGATATCCACTTGCGAGGATATTATACTGCTACTGTTCTATCAAAATGTTAAACGAATATCCTCATATGTGGCTCTCATTTTTCATAAAAACAAAAATAAGGTAAAAAAAATCTGGTAATTCTTTGTTTTTACATTGATCGGGCCCCAATATGCCCAAATATCAAAGAGAAATTAAAACTGCATGTCGTGGAAGAGTTCGGGTCTTAAGAGGTTAAAAACACAAGGCCCTCTGTATGTGATAGTAACAGAGGGACTCAGTGTAGTTTCCTTCTTGTGTAAAGCACCAGATGCCCTTGGTGCGATGTCCCACCCCAGCCTGCGAAGCTGACACGTATGAGCTCGGTCAAACACCAGGTGATTTGTTTCAGCAGCTCAGTTGGATTTGCGTGTCCGGTGAAATGCAAGTCGCCCGTGTAAATTATATAGTCTCCGCAAAACCTGGCGATCAGACCTTCGTAGTCATCCGACATGATGCTAGGGTACGTGAACATGAGACCCAATGCACCCTTGTAGCGAAGAACCGCATCGCGACAGAACAGTGCTTCGACCAAATCGTTGGCAGGTTTTACATCTGTGAGATGAACCACCTTTGCGGCAAATAGCTTGTGTGCTATGTAGTAATCCGTTACGCCGGAACAGCTGTCCACTGACAGTATCTCAGGTATGGTGGGAAATCTGATCCCCTTGGCCTCGGTGATCAAGCTAGACAAGCAGCCGGCTCCATGTTCAAAACACACCGGCGTGGTTCTCAGCAAAGCTGCTACGCTACCACATATTCTCTTCCACCAATTAGAAGGATGCTTCTCATCGGGGTATTTGCGGCTGATCGCAATGCTGTCGCAAAGCAACACATGGTCACTGTGAGCGCATTGTGTAGGTGAAACCCAAACCGACCGGGTGTCATTCTTCTCTATAGTTGCGAGCTGGGTCTCGGAGCAAGTGCACCATAAGTCATCCTCGTGTTCCATACATACAGCCAGCATATTCCTAGGTCGGCCGCTCCTGGCGTCTAGGTCGGCCGCCCTTGGCGTCTAGGTCGGCCAGTCTTGCGGCCGTCTGTAAAAACATGGTACACAAAACACACACAAGCATCAGTGTACCGACCACATATGTACCACTTGATGTATAAAGTATGCAGCATACACACAATACATATACTATACACAATGTTCAGTGGAAACAAACAGAACAGTGTGTACCGAACAAAATGTCTCTGTCAGCATTCTAGGTCGGCGGTTGCTCGTTCTCAGTCGGTCCGACTCACTACACCGAACCCTTTCACAAGCGTATAGAGCCCCAAGACTACCGGTGTGTTCGTCGATTGCAAGTGGGTTTGCTGGGAGACATGTGGCAGTCAAAAGCTTGCGTTCGCGTGCTAGTCAGCCTGCTAGCACTTTGGCTGGAGTGTTGCAGCCAAAGTGCGATTGGCTACGCTGGCCAAGAACAACTAGCTGTATTTGGGAGACTGTCTTATTCGCTCCCATTACCTGGCTATTTGGAAAGTCCTACTTCTGTCTTTCGAAAAAACGGTCAGGTCGTCAGGCCAGCTAGCCACCATCTGTATGAAGTGACACACACTGGATTGGGGTACCAGGTCACCATTCGATTTCTTACTTGCAACGACGAAGGGCAATATGCGTTAGGCGGGAAGAGATTCACTGTCATCGCAAAGCCAATCGATCGAGGTCTATATTATTACACGTCAAAGGCGCGCTGTGGAACGGGAAGGACGCCGTGTAGCGTAACAGGCAGCACAGCAGTTATCACTCCGCTAGATGGAGTCGGCGCAATTTACACGTTTCACGTTGAGACTCCCGACATCTGGCGTGTAATAGAGATATGGAACCACACTATGAGCCCAACACAAAGGCTGACCAGTGGCTGTTTTATAACCCCCAAACGGTACGACGTTTGTGGGGCACGGCAATGTAAACTACAAGTATTTCATGTACACACGGCGAAGTGCTGAAGCGGATCAGTCCTGTTCACAAGTCAGTCGGTCTCTCGACGCTAATCCGGACGACGCTGATCCAATCGATGATCCTGCCACTGGGAGCACGGCAGAGGAACCCGAGCACATGACACCGCAGACTACCACTCGCTGTACGTAGTACGCACATATGCCCCGCTGCGATATCACGATATCGCCGCGGTTGTTGGATTTGGTTTCAAATAAAAAAAAACAATGCACTCTTTTTATCCTTAGTGTGCACAGACGACTACCGCATTGACATACCCAAATTGGACCCCCTGCAGCCCGTGGACACCACCAAGGTGCAGCTGTATGCCATATTAGCTAAACGTAAGCCAGCCGAATGCCACACGTCTGTATATGTGTGTAATATATAAACTACGTGTTAGTTACCATGGTATATGTTCACAGTTGACAGCATAGAAGCCACGATCAACAAAGTCAACGTGTGCTGTTCCAACGCCAGCCGCAACGGAGGACTCGACACAAAAGTGTTGCTCCTGCCACTGTTTGCGTGTCTCTACATATGAACAACGATGCTGTTGGGGTCTGCTCGGTGTCAACATTTGGTTATTATATGGACTCTGGTTGTATGCATAACAATCTTGTCTTCCACGCAAATAAAAAAAAAACACACGACTGCACAATGACAAAGGGAGTGAGATGCTTTATTGGATGAATGCACAAGCATATACACATACATATGAGTGTCCCCACATCGCAACACAAATGCACACTAGCGGGATTTACAGGCTGTGCGCTGAATGCCAGCGTAACGTTTCACACGGTCAATATCAACATCGGTGATCGCGGCGGCGATCCGTTTCCATCTACTGTCATCCAGTAACGTCCGCGCAGTGAGTCTGCGCTTCGGGTCGTACTGCAGCAATGCCAACGCGATTCTCTTCACCGCCGTACACCGCATCAGGGTGGGCATTACACGCATGGGATTCCAGATGCTCTCCTCGTCGTGGTCGTCGCGGCCGAGAGTTTCCTTGATGATTTTATACGTTGGAAAGTTTTTACTGTGAAAGGTCATCGTCGACTCCATGGCATCTACTATCAGCACGCCCAGGCTCCACATGTCGATAGCGCAGGTATACTGCGCGATACCCTCCTTCTTTGTGTCAAATAATTCCGGGGCTCTGTAGGACTCCGTTACCAACCCAGAACTCATGGACTTCGCAGCATACCTAGAAAGGCCCATATCTGCCACCTTCACGGTTAGTGTGTCCGCTGTGAGCAACACATTAGCGGGTGTCAGATCTCTGTGTATCATGTTAAGCCCGTGCATGTAAGACAGAGCGTCGGCAATCTTCAGAGAGAAACGGCTGATAAACGTAATCGACAACAGGCCCGAGTGATAGCGTCCCTGGTAGATCACCTCAAACAGCGTTAAAGGGAGGTAGGGCATGAGCGTTGATATCTCGCCATCGTGAAGAAAACAGTCCAGCGTCTCCACTATATTAGGATGGCCTCTCAAAGCCGATAGACAAGACAGTTCCCGGACGGTGGAGTCCATCATACTGCCGTCTTTGTAATTGCGGAGGCACTTCAACGCATAGCGTTGATCGGTAACGCGACATTTAACGTGGTACACAACACCATATGCCCCTTTGCCTACCTGTGCAACAATCTCGTACTTGTCCATGGTGATCACGCGAGACGCATGTAATGTCAATCCACTAAAGTGACAAATGAGCGATGGTGGTGGTACAACTGCAGAAGCACTTCGCAGGTGTTGATGTTGAACAGAGTCTTGGTGGTTTCGCACGTGTCGATGTCGGTCGAGGTAATGGGCTGTGATTCGGTGGCACGCTTACGGCGTGTCAACCAGTTAATTTCTCTGCGAAACACACTGTTCCATCGACGACTGTTGGAATTGGAACTGTGGCGGACCGCTGATCGTTTAGCTCTTCTTGTAGCCGTTGCGCGGCGAGCTAGAGTACTCGCCGATACAGGTTCCGGTTTCTGAGTCTCAGAAATCACAGCGGGCAACTGCGACTCTGGTTGTTCGAGTATCGGTGTGCCTGTTGGCGGATCGCGTATAACAATAACATCAGAACACCCGGGTTTGTTTTCAACCGTATATCTTCGAACCAGCAACTTGGACTCCCCTGTCAAAGTAGAGCTGTGTATTGGAGCAATTACATTGTTCACGTCGTCCGTTCTTTGGTCTTTCACACATAGAACGGTAGCGTTTCCATTGGACACTATGGACTTGTAGAAGTCAATGGCGTCCCCGTCAGTTGTGCCTGGCTCGATAATCAGGTTGCCGCATAATGATTTCCTAATGCGCCGCTAGCACTTGGCATCTTTTGCATGTATGAACCCACGCACGGTATCTTCCTGTAATAATACTATGTACGATACATAGTTGGATGTCTCCAAGTCGGCCACCAGACACGATAGATCCGTGGAAGTGTAGCCTGTTGCGGCAAACGTATACCGTGTCACCGCTCTGATATCAAATTCCTCTCCGTGTTGCTGTTCGAGCACACCACCGCCGTCCTGCACAAGCGAGGAGTACTCCCGGAGCAAGGTGTTGGCGGACTCACACAGAGGAATTGGTGTTACCTCTACTCGGCAGTTTGATGCTATGCTATTTAAGTACGTGTCCACACTGTTGATAGTACCTTGCCTTCTTAAATAAACAAAACCACTAAGCGTTTGGTCACCCGTATATCTGATCACCGTGGAATACAAAGCAAACGCCTTGTTCCTGAGGCGTTCCAATAAGTCCTTTGTGAAGCTCTCTGAGTATATAGGTGTAGTGAATCTAAAACGGTTTAGGTATCTCATCGTTGTAGAGTAATGCTGAAACCCTTATGCCGTCCCTATGTATGATCAACAAACACAAGGCAACACAGCACAGCACAGCACAGCACAGCACAGCACAGCACGTTACTGCCTGCCGTCCCCACAGGTCGACAATATAATGCGCGCTGGGTTGGAGCCTGCTGGACACTTATTGGCAGTGGTACTGCCTTTTTATTGCGTCTGTGTGTAATGTAACAATAACGTCAAGTCCACCAAAACCCTGATATGACAAAAGAAATACAAACGACATTGGGTTCATTGTGACATTGAAGACTTATTCATATGTACACAATACTTTGATTACATTATTCAAATAAAAGACAACCATCGCCACTTTCAGCCTAGAGACCAGGTGATAGTGTCACTCCAGTCGCTCCAGTAGTTCTGAACTGCCATTGGGATCCCGGGTGTCCATCTAGCTCTCGCGGTCACGGTTCCATCTTCGTACGAGGCAGGAACCTTTAGTTGACAGCTCTTGTTCCTGACACACCGTCGAATCTCTCTGAAAGATAGAGCGTTTTCTTTCCGCCACTCTACGTCCACGTACATGCTGGACATTGACCTGTGACTCCATCGGTCTATGGTAATGGTAGAGCCTGACGCTGAAAGCGTATTCAGCGGCGGTAGCGCACATTGATGTGGTGCATGTTCTGATGTTACTATTGACCTATGCTGTTACTCTTTGTTACAATGGATCTCACCACAGGGCCTCCAGAGCAGTCTGCGAAACTGCTGCCAAGAAAGAGGAAACTTGATTCCGGTGCCCCTGTAAAACAAGCAGCTACGGACAAGGACGACGATGAGCAACTTGTCATTCCAACGCCAGACATGGAATTCGGCTTACAGTCGATGACCAAGGAAGATATGAAGAAGGCCGTCGTGAGTCAAGTTCGTCTACATCGTGTCCACGCACCAGCGGCTTTTGTGCACACCCAAGGCCTACATGGCATAAACCTGGAGAGGTACAACAATTACAGACTGGCTGCGGTGTCGTGGTTTGCATACATCATACCGCTCTGCACATCTGCACATCCACACTCGATCTGTTGGACAGACATGTGGTAACGTCACTGCAAAACGGCATCGAGCTCCAGGACCTGTTGCACGAGATTAGATCTACACGTGCGGCATGTTTAATGCTTTCGTGTCACATGCACAGCGTTTTCAGGACCGTGGGGTTATAGCATGTGTATCTCGCGTATCGCTGGCCTGTGAAAGCGGTTACCGCGGACCCCAACTGTGATGAGGACGACGTGGAATGTACTACAGTGGACGGTGTACGGTGACTGCGTGGTGTGCACCGGTCGATTTGTGACAACCGCTTGTGCAGAGAGAGCATTGCGAACATTGTCGGCTTCGTCCTGCTGCGGTTGTAAAGAACTGGTCGGATGACATTGCTGTACAAAGTGTTTTTGTCATGTATACACATTGTGAAAAGAAATAAACGAACGCATTTGATATATCAGACTGTATGTTTTTTTTTTATTTGTCGTTGGAACATAAACATTGTCTTGTTACATTCACACATTAGCAAGCAACAGATCGATTGAATGCCACACTCATTACTAATTATATCTATGATCGTTGGCGTGTAACACAAGAGGAATCGTGCCGACTTCGTTGCCTCGCCCGTCTCTTGTAGGTTCCCTGTCCCGTATTTGCCCGGTGCCACTACGATCCCGGACGGCTTTTTTGATTCTGCTGTCACAACACCAGGCTTCAGTTGGTGAGGCCCACGCTAATATCACCACGGGGGTCTCGTTTGTGCACAGCCATACCCTCGAGACCGATCCTGGGTTCGTAGTATATGTCACCTCGATGTGTTCTCCAATGCAATACACACGAAGAGGTCGAGCAAGGATCCCCGCTTTAATTAGCGCTTCCAGGCCAGTCGAGATATTCGTTTCAAAAATAACGCCTTCGAAGAAACGTTTGAGGCACAAGCACCTGCCCAACGGGTTTTGATCGGGGTGCCTACGGCGGTCCCGTGTGTACACACTGGTTTTGACGATCGTCTGTGTGACCACCAGCTCGGTTTCACCATTGTTTGCTCATAGTTCCACGGTGGTATTCATATTTGGGGGGGGGGTTTGTGTAATTTACATTGTGCTGCAAAGCGTTGTTACCGGCTTTGTGTGAAGTCAAAGTTTGAGTTGGCGGACTTATGCTCTGGGTAGGCGGACGAATGCTTTGAGTCGGCGGACGAATGCTCTGGGTCGGCGGACGAATGCGCTGAGTCGGCGGACGATTGCTCTGGGTCGGCAGACGAATGCTCTGGGTCGGCGGACGAATGCGCTGAGTCGGCGGACGATTGCTCTGGGTCGGCGGACGATTGCTCTGAGTCGGTGGACGAATGCGCTCAGTCGGCGTACTATTGCTCTGGGTCGGCGCACGAATGCGCTGAGTCGGCGCACGAATGCGCTGAGTTGGCGGACGAATTGACATCACTGTGAATGGCATTGTACATCACTGTGAATGGCAACTGTGATATGCCGGATCGGTGTATTATAAACTCTGTGGAGTGTACTCTCAGCTGAACACAGACGGTCGGCGATGACAACTAAAGACACTGATTAACACCCAGGCATTCATCGCTTACAACTGCCAGAACCATGGCCAGTAACTCAAGAGACCAGATTACCGATATTCAAAACAAAAGAGCCGTCATACTTGATGAGATGCCACAACCGTGGACCTCAGAGCGTGTGGTGAGACCGTGCTGGCTAAACATAGACGCATCGGGTCCACGGGCATGATTCACATCGCAAGGTCGTACGACACATACAAATGCGTAGACTGCAACATAGTCTTGTCGGGATACAAAAAGGCCGACAGAAGCCTAAACGAGCACGTCCTTCGTAACGCTGCCAAAGGGCACCGATGCCGTTACTTAAAGGCTAAGTTTAAACGCCGCGAGAACGAACTGCGGCTGTTAGAAGGCCTGCTACGCTTTCAGGAAGGCCGAGTTGCTTTCCCATTGCACCTACTGCTCGCAAAAGATCAGTACACGATACTGGCGGGGTGCTGGTATTGCGTGCTGTGCTCGCAGAAAAGGGGAGATGTTCACCATCCAGCATGTGCCGACATGGCTTCGGAGTTGAAACAGTTTCTTATCAAGACAACTCTGGCGATAAGGCCCGCGGGAGCTTCGTTGTTCACCAAAGCGGCGGTTCCTGGGACCGTAGACTATGCACTGGGCGATATATGGGAAACCGACGCAACCGCCATTCGCACCGTTTGCGATTTCTCGGAGTTAGGACATAAGGCGAACATGGACCATTTGCCATGGACTCGGGACAAACACCGATGTGCTGCTTGTGATTTGTTTCAGCACAACTTTGTGGTAGGAGACACCTTTGTGGGCGAGCACATCTATTACATATACAACGAAGGTAAGCGTTGTCCGTATATCGACGCGAGATACGACAGAGACGAGATACTCTACGAACTCGGACAGCAACGTTCCCGGAGAGGACTACTCGCCTTCCCGAGTTGCGTACTCACAGCCGAGCGGGGCTACAGCTCCGTGGCTGGTCTGGAACGATGCCTAGTGTGTGGAGTTAATACTATACAAGACAAGTATCTGCCTTTGCCTGGTCATGATGCCTGGTGTTGTGATATGAAACAGGCCTTGGAGAATAAACTGGAGAATCTGCGACTCGTGTAATCCTAAAGACAACACGGTTCATTTTCTTCCTCTACAATTTTGATATATGTCTGTGTGCTTCACACCTCATATGTTACACAATATACCAGTACCCTCGCTGTATGTCACATCACACCACACAAGATGATATCAACCCCTATGTTTTTACGTGCTCTTGTTTAACTCTCGATAGAGTGTAGCGGATTGTTGTACTAAGGGACCAGGTGCGCAATAAACAATCTTTTTGTGGAAAACCTAGTACTGTTTTTGTTTCTTCTTCCTCATCTTTTTCCACCACCACTCACAATACTGTAGCGCAGGGTTGCAGATACCATGACAGAACACAACCCCTCGGTTGCTTATCAAGATAGCGTAGACACACTGCTCTTGACCATAATAGATGGAACGATAACACACCGTACCCAGCAGTGTGTCGCTAATAAAGGGCGAGCATTTAGGGTGTTGAAACGTGCTGTCCGTGATGTGTTACGGATGCATAGAATGGAATACCGCAGTAAGCGTTGGTTGTTTCTTCACAACGAGTATCTGTAATAGTGTCCTTGGCGGACAGCAACGTAGTGTACTTTGAAAACTTGCAATTGTAATAACCACATGCACGTCCACACAGGCATGCTCTCACTGCAGACCACCGCCACCGAAGTGCCAATGGTCACAGGTGTGGTACGCACCTTGTTTTCAGACGGCATTATTAACTGGGGACGCGTAGTAAGCCTTGTGGCTTACGGCACAGTGTTACTGCAAGCGTCGAAGTCAACCTTGGGACCCGAGTGCGCTTACGGGATCGGCGTGTCGATAGCAGCCTACATTACAGACAATCACATGGATTGGCTTGTGGGCACCGACGGTTGGGTATGTTCTTTCTTTATTTTTGTGTCCATTTTGCCTAGTAGACACTCTTAAAAATTTACAATGATGGACACAACAACCCTCACATCTGTTGTCACGTGTTACTCTTTTCAGGACAGATTCGTGGACACCTTCGACCGAGTACACCAACGGCTGTGGCTGTCAATGCAAGGAAAGCTGCTTTTGCTTGGTGTGGGATTAGGTTTACTGTCAGTTTTACTATGATACAAGATAATAAATACAATTTACACACACATACGTGGTACATGTCTTCTTTCCATGCTTACACTGTGCAATGTACATGGGGAATATGCACCATCAACATCACAGTCTACAAACAAATCACATCACAGCCCCAAACCCCGTAACTTCGAGCAGTTGTTCCAGTGTGACGTCGGAAGTCAACGTTTGGTCTCCGGAATAGGATTCTAGGTTAGACAAAAACCAACTTGTTGTCAACATATCCCATTCGTCGTAGACACACTCGTGGCCCGTGTGCACATTTACGCTGTCCAACACAGGGTCTGAGTCCAGTAATACATCCTCTGGTACAGCTGACGTGACAAGTCCTAGCGTTACCTCGGACCAACAAGAACGGTCTCGCGGACACAGCTCCGACACTGGCCACTCCACATCCAACCCTGTAGTTTGCCACTGCGGGAGAAGCTGCCTCAAGTCGGCCTGTGCATGTTGTACGAGCGCACCACCGGAGCTCGTGCACTTCTCGGGCGTAGCGTTTCTTCGCATCCCGTCGTTTGCGGCTGTAATAATCACTTGATGATGAATTAACATCGTGCGATTCACCTCTCCCCAGTCCTCACACAGGCGGCCCCACCAATAAGTTGCGCTTTCGTCGAGCCGGGGTGTCAGAGCGTAGCTTTTTATGTCATGGTACACCAGACCGATTGCGTGTAACACATTGAAAATGTCGTACACCCTTCTTTCTTTGACGCTCAGTGTCACAGAGAGACTCCTAGGGACATAGGGTCCGGGATTACTGTGCACGTGCCGATACACCACCTCGGTGTAGTGTAGCAGATGACAATCTCGGTTTTTCTTGTGTCGTATACATATCCCCATCACAGGTACGACTTTGAGGGCCTGTAGGACGTGCAGCGCGTCGTAGAATGTGCGCACCCAGGACTGCGTTTCATGTTGAGCCCGCAACCCCTTCAAGGCGCCGCAAACATGTTCCGGTTCAGTGTGGCGCATTATCATCAGCATTTTGGTAGCGTGGCTCTGCAGAAAAGAATCGCTCCCACGCCTCCGTGTCATGGTGACGGTGTAGCTGTTGCTTTTGTACTGCCCTTCGCAGGGTCCGGTTGGCGGGTCGGTCGGGTCGTTCTCCGACCGACCGGGCGCAGTGTTGTAACACTTAAGGTATACATACACAAGACAACACACAAGAGTCTAGTGCGATAGCTTTCGCATGAGGTGAGGCATACTATTAAAGGTTGAAGTAGTACACTACGGCAACCGAGGACTGTGCTAGAATGGCACGGGTTAACGCCCGCACAGAGCGCCCGGTGGTCGATCAGACTGTTTACAAGTTGGTCAGTGGTTGGTTGGGTGATTTTCCAGAAAGTTTGAACGTGAGCCTAAGTGAACTTCTCAAGATGAGTCAAAGTGCAGCAAATAAATACGGAAATGTGTTCTCCAGGTGCCATCGGCTCCTTGTCAACTGCATTCTGGACCACTATGCGGACTCACGGGCCTTAATTGACAAGGGCGAGGAGGACGACAGTGTCCTCGATGGTGATGGTGATGGTGATGGTGATGATGATGATGATGATGATGACACCGACGACGAGGACGAGGGGGCTAACAGCATCATGCCACACGAGTTAAGGCAAGGGAGTGCGACGGACCGGCTGCACGAATACGATGACACTATACCTTACGTGTTACACCAAGCTAACAACATGTACTTCAGCAACGCCAATGACATTAGTGGGTCGTGTCCACTCACATACTAACCATCCACCCCATGCTATAAAAATACGCTTTACACCTTTTCATACCAGGCGCATCGAAATGGCGACCGAGTCAATGTCACACTTCATCCGAACCTTCTTAGACAAACACGAGTGCAACGCTCTGGCCGAACACTTGCAGGGCATGTCATACAATGCCTTTCTTCAGACATCAGCTTGGACATTGCTACAGTGGGGCACATCTTGGGATTGCATTGTCAATCACACAAAGCTGGTACATGACACCTACCGCGCGCACATCTCCGTCAAGGGCCTGCGCAGGGCACAGCCTGGGATAACGCTAGAGGTGACGCACAAGGACTTTTCCCGTGGTCGCCGCCGAACAAACGACCGAGGCGCGCCTAAAGTCTTAAGGGCCATGACGACCGAGGAACCCGTGATGAGAGGTCGAGCACAAACAATGGGGGATCGGTGCTGCGGCCAGCGCGCAACATACCAGGAGTCTGCCGAGCCGGAGTCAGGCAAACGTGGCACGGTTCGCCGAGCCAGTCCTGACCACTACCGCACCAAACCGCAGCTGTTTTAACGAACGCCAAAGGCTTGCGTGGCATAATCTTGGTATATGAGGCCCTAGGATGACATCGCTCAGAATTTTACAAACACAGAGGACGCTTCGGTCGAACACTCCTAAAACACAAGGCGGAGTTCTGGTGGGCATGTGTGTATAAATTGGACTGCCTGGCTTCGTGCATACCACCAATGCTCGACACAGCATATGCGTCTGACACGAATAGAATGTCTCACTACAGCCATCCGAATATGTCGGGTTCCGCATCAACCCTGACGACAGACACCACGACCAACTTTTCGACCAGTCTAAGCTGTGAGCCACAAGTCACGTGGCGTCAAGTAGGCCACGGTGGAGTTTCGCCTTCTGCGCAAATAGACGAGCGCACCCCCGAAGCCACATTGCTTCGGTCGAACTCCGAGTCTTTGTGCGAGTCTGACACAGATGAAAATTGAAGAGGGTTGTTCTTGTGGCGACGACACCAGTGACTCCGACGACGCCAGTGACTCCGACGACGCCAGTGACTCCGACGACGCCAGTGAGAGCGACGACACGAGTGAGAGCGGCGACGCGAGTGAGACCGATGCCGACAGTCACGACGAAGGCCAGTGTAACGACCTGTCCTGCTGCGATCCGGCTCTGATGTACCACTCCGAGGACGAGGTCTCGTACTACCGGAACAGAGGCATGGCCTTCGAGGACCAGTGTGACGGCACCGGCTTTTGGTACGACCCTGGACCTTGGATGTCGTTTGGAAAAGCGACCGGTGTTGTGTTTGAAGACGTCGGCCTCCGCCACCACCACCAGCAACAACAACAACAACAACCCAGGATTTCGTTGTTTATTGCTTTGTCGTGTATGTTACCCACAGCCACCTACTACTCGTGTGTGTATCGTTTTTACCTACAGTATATCTCAAGTTGTGCCCCTTTGTTGTGTGTATATTCTCATCTTAAGACCTCAAATGAGCCTTAAATTAAATGCAATTGACAGAGCGATTTGGGATCTTTCTTTTATTGAGTCTGCTTTCTCTCCTCTTTCACATCATACAAAGACACACCGCAATATAGCACATTGTACACCACGTTCATTGTACACCACGTTCATTGTGCACATTTTCAATAAGCACAATTCTCCTCTCATACAAAAACACAATCTTGAATGATAGTGTAGGTTGGTTGGTTACAGTCGATTGGGCTTGTCCTGGGACTGTGCGTGCTCTGGAGAAAAAAGACACACCCTGCCGACTCAGAGCATTGTGTCAGCCGACTCAGAGCACGGTGTCAGCCGACTCAGAGCACGGTGTCAGCCGACTCAGAGCACGAGTCCCTTGATAACAGAGCACTGCGCTAAGTGTTCTGTGTACTCGCCAAGTAGAATTAAAAAAAGAACCATCGCTTGGGTTTATTGTCTTTATTTTTAATAAACACAAAGATGTCTGTTCACTACACATTTGGTAAGGTTCCACAGTCGACCATTCGCTGCGACACATTGACACACAGTGGCTTGGCGTTGTGGGAAAACCTTACCGACCCAGCGCAACAAACTCCCCGACTGGGAACCCTTACCGATTGAGAGTAAAAAATCTCCCCGACCTGGAACCCTCACTGACCCAGCGCACGGTCGTGGAATGCGCATAAAACACAGCCCGTTTACTCCAGTGTTACACAGTTGTTGCTGTATCATCTCATAAAAGGCTTTGGGTTTCATGTACTGAGTGTGTAACAGATACAATGGAAGAGCTGCTCTGTCTGTTCGCTTTCATCGCGCCGTTGAGCTGCGCGGAGACCCCAGTACGCCTGACTATGAGCCCCAACTATTTGCAATATTTCAAAGAGAAACATTTGATTCTAAATTGCGAAGGGGGAGGCGGTTCGGCTGATTGGAATGTAATGCGTTAATGTGTTGTAATGTGTGTTAACGGAAAGCTGCTGGTTCTAAATAAACAGTTTACACGTATCATATCTATGTCGGCTGCTTCACATCACGTGGATGTCTCTTGCTGTCGACCTGTGGGACCCGCCGACCTGGCTACATTACCCAGCCGACCGACTTGCAGGTCGGGAGCCGCCGACTTGTACGTCGGGAGCCGCCGACCCGCAGCGACCGTTTTGTTTTTCAGCGGCGTTTGCGCACATCGATGCGGTGCATGTGCTGAGGTTACTATTGACCTATGTTTTTACTCTTTGTTACAATGGATCTCACCGCACGTCTGCGTGGTTTTTTTTTTTTTTTTTTATTTGATGTTGAGCTGTGTATTGTGCATGTAAAGAAATAAAGAACCTTTGAAGCATGGTGCATTGTCAGTGAAAGCTGTCTTTATTTTTATTTGTTTGATGAAAGACACCACAATTACACAACGTGATTTATTGCAACACTACACACAGCTCTTCGGTGTAATCGTTAGGTTGGCCGACCTGCAGCACTTTCCTCGCCGACCTGTAGGTTGGGAGCCGCCGACCTGGCTACATTACCCAGCCGACCCGCGGGTCGGGAGCCGCCGACCTGGCTACATTACCCAGCCGACCTGCAGCACGGAGCCAGCCGACCTGCAGGTCGGGACTCGCTGGCCTTGAACTCAACTGATGTGTATATGCATAAATAGTGTTGTTAACTGGTAGTCTTAGTGATTGAGACCCATTCAGCACTGAGATTTTACATGATGCCTGGCCTCGTGTGGGTTCTCACGGTCGCAACTGCCATGTTGTGCACCTCGGCTATAGAGGGAGCTGCTATAGCGGGATCAGCTGCTCTAGAGGACCCACCATCTTTAGAGGGAGGAATTAACAACGACTATGTTGTGCGACTGGCCCTCTGGACAGCAAGGCGAGCCATAACCCTGAATGCTCAGAAACCTGACACTGTTGCCCCTGCGACTCCAGGACCCATTCCTGTCCCTGCGCCTCCAAGATCTCTGAAGTCAGCAGATGTAACTAGGAAAGTGACCGTGCAGCGCGATGCGTACGTCGAGTTACAGTGCCCAATTGAGGGGTCTCCTGTGACATGGACCGTGGTTTCTGGTCAGCCTACTGTCATAATGACGGCTCGTCTGTTGGTGTTTCCTCGCATGGGTGGTGCCGCTGCACAGGAGTACCGTTGTGAAGTCTCCAACAGAATAGCCGCTCTCCTGCTCAGTGTCATCGATGAAATTCCGGCTGATCAGAAGGATGGTGATATAAACTATTGCCGACACGGCACACTCTGTTTGGTTCCCTGTGCGGATAAAGCTCAGTGGGAAGGTGTCAACTGCACCGAGGAACAATGGACCCCTTTGACTTGGACAACGGCTTACAAGGTAATATACCACCGTATGCATCGGCTTTGGTTTTTGTAGGGATGAGTGAATGTGACATTTGTATTCCCACTGCTTTGTGTAACACTTGTTATCTCCTTTGTTTGGGTTTGACCATTTACCTTTCTAGCCTGAACAATTCTTCGTTGGTAACGGAATTCTGGCAGCGGATGCAGTCACCAACCCATCCCGAATGGCATGCAACTACAAGTGTTCTATAACACAAGAGGGCGAGGATGCATCTGGACTCCGCGTTGGCACTGAACTTGATGGTCAAAAGAAGGTGTATGACATTTACATCAACCCACCAAAGCCAATGTTTATACGGCCAGTGTTGCGTTTTGAGCGTAGTACTGTCAGAGTGCCCGTATGCGTTGGTGAGCCAACGACCATACTTTGCGACGGGCAGGTGTCTGATATCATGGGGGACGCATTTTGGTTGACACAGTTAGGCTCCGATAAACCAAAGTTCTTACCGCGGGACGACTCATCCCTGTATGAGACAACTGTGCCGTCCTCAATCGCCAAATCCGTATTGGGCGTAGGTGTTGCCAGTATGCTAACAATCAACCCGGTAAAGGAAGAGCATTTGGCTACCCTTTTTGTGTGCAAACTGGCAAGCAGTTTGTTGAGCTCTATCCAAACAATGCTGTTTGTCAGTAAACGAATGTGTCTACTAACTTCAACCTGATGTGCCCACTAACTTCCCAGTGTGGGTACTTATTTGTTTTTTTTTGTCATGCGCCTACAACTCCCACAGAGGAGATTGTAGATGCTTATTGCCTTACGTGCCGCAGTACGGGGTATGTGGACGTTTAGTCTTTGTGTAATGCCATTGATGTTGTATTACATATTTGTTCACACGCATGGATGGTCATTTATGTTGCATGCGGTCTGTTATATTACGCATACTACAATGCAGTGATTTTTTTATATTCCTTGGTATTGGTGTATGACCCCCATAAACCAACCCCAGAAAACAAAACATACGTTTCATTTATGGTGTATTTTTTTTTGTTTTGTTGGGTTGGTTTATGTGTTGTATGTGGTTATATTACGCATACTACAATGCAGTGATTTTATATTCCTTGGTACTGGTTTATGTTTTGTTTTTTTTGGGGGGGTTGGGGGTTTCAGAGTAGCTTTTGCATGCTGTCATGGATTGTGTATCTTGTATATGCGCATCTTATATATCTTGTATATGCGCAACGACGTGTCCGGTGTCACTTCGGCAGACCGAGCACCATCGTAAGCGCAGCAGACAACATACGCTCAACAACAGCTTATACTAATCCCGACTATCACGACTCTGCTGGCTCGGGGCCCTGTGGCTTTTGGACTTCGAGTGCAACCAGACCTTTTGCCGCTGGCTTCGCATACCTGAGCCGTACAGAGCCCAGTCCGAACGCTCTGGCGGCGACCCTTGAGGAACACTGTGAATGGCAAAACGTCTCTGCTGGCGACAGTCTAAACGAATGTGCCAACGCTACTCTGAGAAGAACGGGGAGCTGCGTAGTACAATTGGCAAACGGGGTACTTCTGCACGTGTTACACGTCAACACGGTGGGCAATCAAAAGTTCAACGCCACGGTGTTCTCCGAGAGGCATAGACGATACGGACAATTGCAGTCTAACACCACGAAGACCAGGAGGCTCAGCAGGTTGCGCTTTGTCTCGGACAAGAAGAGATTGTCTTCTCAACACGGGTACAAAAACACCAGGATAGAGTTTTCGTCGAATCCGAGCCGAAGCGCCAACTACACGTCTAACGCAAAGTATCTGCTCCAGTCCTATTTCCGAGGCGTTTTCGACACCGTTTCGCTGATGCTAGGACGTGCATCTCAACAGGCTGTGCTGCGAGCTAACCCAAGAGCGACGCGGAATGCTGATCGCTAAAGAGAAACTCTGTTTGGTGTACCTCACGGAATTGCATTTCGTCGATGTGACGGATCGCAGCCACCCGGTTACCTGGAGCGGTTACAGGGCCTCGGTCAAGGGCGCCTTCGTCAAGCAGCATCGGAGTAAACTGTCCTTTTTCCAGGACAAGGTCCTGACCAATTATCACTTAAAAAACCCAGAATTCATCCACATTGTACCCTGGCTACTCGACAACCCTAGTCCACTGCACGCAAAGTCACAGCGAGAGTGGAATTGATCGCCACGATCGCTGTCAGTATCGAACGAAACCCCGGCAGACGCGCGCCCGAGGGATTCCCGTCTCTGCGGGACGTGGACTTCCGTGAATTGGGCTACAAGTCGCAAACTTTGATCAGGGCGATAAGAAACGCTAGACTGTCTAAAGTGACACGACCCTACAACGAAACGGACCTGTGAAGAGACATCTTACGGTTACTAGCCCGCAAGGTTTATTGTGTGTGTGTGTGTGTGTATATAGGTGCTGCTACGCTAACACTGAACATCGTTTCCCATGGCCAAACAATGCAACTCGACGAACTCACCTCAGTGTGTCGCTTCTGACACCGTGCTAAAAGTGTGGGGCATAATCAATCGACACTTTGAATCGGCACTGGTTTCGGCTGGCAGATCGGACACTGTGACTAGAGCGAAGACGGAGATAAAATCGCAAGTAGCCGAATTGCGAGACGTTGTCAACAACTGTGTCAAACGCCTGACCGTGATAGAAGACTACATACAGATACGATGGACTCCTCGGGGTTATACATTTCTAACATATACATGAAAGACTTGCGAGGAGGAGACGTTCACATCGACACGCAAGGTCCGTACGACGTGGTGGTAGCGGACGCGTTTAACAGCTTCTGCCCCGAATCCGACACTTCCTGCGGCGACCGCAGACAGCATTCTAACACATGGGTACAAGCCACATAAAGCATTCTAAGACATTGGTACACAGAGTCACAAAAAACATTAGATGTTGACGATAATAACATATGATATGGTGGACCCAGACCAGTGGGTTAACACTCTCTCGTGATAGAAATGAAGCAGTAGAGTCTGGCCCATAGTTCTAATCAACCAAGGCTGCATCTTTGCAGTTTCCCTCATGGTGCCTGGTTCGTCGCAGACGAGAGTGACAAAAAATGTCTTTACCCACAACACACGTTGACACCGAATAGTGAAGCCCAAAAGGTGTGGCGCGGCGGGTGCTGTCAACATAAACCTCAGAGCTTCGCATATCATCTCAAAGTTGATGTTGCAAACAGGCAATGGCCGTAGAACTCCAAAGTTGGAAGTCTTCCATTGTACTATGTTGGGTTGTGTGGCAGTGTGAACTAAAGTCACAGCACACTTTACGAAAACCCCATCGGTTGCACCTAGAGTATAAACCCAGTCCTCTCCCTCCGTATCCATCGCAGTGCAGCAATACAAAATGTCAAAGTCTAACGATGCTTTTCTTTCACCTCCCCGCAGAGGGCAACGTGGTACATGTACCGCAGCCGTTGGCTCTAACTCACCAGCTCACTGTAGAAATCACCAACAACACTCTGGTTAGACCACGAGTACGAAAGATCAAACTGTGCCCAGGTCTTTATTTATATTGACCGATGCACAACAGCTATAGAGCTCTGCGACGAACTGGGGGGGGGTAGGTTTTGGGTTCGTCTTTCACAAGACAAAGGATTACATACACCACATAGTCCAGTTCTTTTGCTTTTATTACATGCATATATACACACACACACAAACCAATACACAGGGATAACACTGACAATTGCATTACAATTACAATACCCCTAAGTAGAAACAGTGGGTTCGCGTTGTCTTGAAACAGACAACCCTTTCATAGCAGCTTAGGTCTTCGGTGAAAGCGAGGCTTCACGCCAACCGGCTGCCAGCCGCCGCCACCTCCTCCTCCTCCTCCTCTTCCACAAAACATCGTATAGGCTATCCCAGCAGAAAGGCCGGTACACCATGCCATGAGTACAGCAACACAAGTCCACAGTGCGGCATCACTGGCAAAACCTGAAAGCCATCCTCCGAATGTGACCCTGCTAGCGGTTATCTCATCGTAGCGGTTATCGAACGCTTCTATGTTTCTGCTTATGTTGTCAAGTTCACCGTGGAGACTAATGAGTTTTATGCTTGTGTTTATATTCTTAAGTAGCTCCAATTCAGGCCCTCCTGTCACGTTGTCCTCCAACAGATCCGCAAAGGACACCGGGCCTTGTGATATATGCGTCCGGGAAAAGGGTTTCAGAGGGGGCGATTCTATTTCCACGGTCGCCACACCTTCCATCCAAGTGACTTGCTTCTTCTGATAGCATACGCCTTTGTGACACGGCGCGCACACGGTCTTACAGTCCTTGGGATTTTCTAGGCACGGCAGTACCTTCCGTGACATTCTGAAGGCTCGTAATATTTGCCATTTATCAGCCACACCTTGTAATCGGGCCAACAGGGGATGCCGTCGGTGCTCATTTTGGGCATGGGTATAACACCCCTGATTGTGGTTTTCTCCACCGTGTTGGGCAAAGAATGCACTATGAACAGTTTCCTGTCTTTGTACAGAGCGGTGGCGACCGTTGGGAATTCAGACAATCCGGGGTGTTCCTGTATCACAGACATGCTGCTCGGGCAACTGCCGGATCGCTTCGATGCGATTTGCCTGAGACAGTTCTCGATCCCTCTGGCCATGAACCTCACCTGCATGGCTGCCTGCATCATTTGATGCGTAACGCTCTGCATCTGAGCGTACCACATCTGATAGCTAATGGTGACGGAGAATTTGATGTTGATGTCGCGCATCAAGGCTTCCCTATTTTTCATCATAGTATCTTTGAGCAGGGCAAAGTTTTTGTTGGCCTTCTCATTATTGCGCTGTATTTGCATCTCCTGCTCGTCTAGGCGTCCGTTCACCAA
Source organism: Neolamprologus brichardi (assembly GCF_056152115.1). Classification (NCBI taxonomy): domain Eukaryota; kingdom Metazoa; phylum Chordata; class Actinopteri; order Cichliformes; family Cichlidae; genus Neolamprologus; species Neolamprologus brichardi. The sequence goes on along the minus strand of NC_142116.1, from coordinate 31,757,062 downwards.
TGCTATCTTATCGTCGAGTTTCCTGCTGACTTCTACTATGTCCTGAGAGACTTTGACATAGTTGTTTTTCAAAAGGTCCATCTGCTCTTCCAATTCATCAACTCTGTTCGACGTATGCCAGGCTAACCCCAACGCCACGGTGGCCATGCCCAGGGCTACGAAACGTTTCTTTCTACCGTGGGGTTTCGGTGGTCTGTCCAGCCAAGGAAACGGCGCCGAGTCCAGCAGTTCGTACATCCTTGCTTTCCATTCCTGCATCGCCAGCTCTTGCAGCCCCTGCTTCACAAATTCACTGTCTCTGCGTGTGTCGTTTACTATCTCGTGAGCAGAATTGCACAGCCTGCCGTAATTCCTTTGACAACTGTCGTCCCCTCCGCATATCGCTATTAGACACGGCTGCATCACGCTCACGTCGTAATCGATACACCGCACATCCATATTGATGTAATCTATGCCATGGGTAAAGTTCGATATGAAATACAACGCTTCGGCCGGTTTGACTATTAATCCGTACTCGGCCTCGATCGTCGGCTCATCCACCGTGTATCCGTCGTCCATGGCCACCACGTTCATATTGTGGATAGTCTCTCCGCCGTTGTAGGTGTTACACACTTTGTTAACCGGAGGCTTGTACTCCACCACGGTAGCGGTGTCCAGTATACCCACCATATAGTGACTGCTGTCCGTGGTGGGTACTAGCGTGTGTATGTTGATCGGGGTCTGCGGTGGGGTGCTGGACAATAGGGCCTCGCGTTTCGGTTCGACCGGCGTGCAAGATTGCAACGTGTGAACGTTCACGATGTACATGTTATCGTAGCTTGTCTTGTACATCTCCTTGTATGGCTCTTTGAACACCCCCAAGGCCCCGTTCAAAATTATAAGCCCCGGACACACGAGTCTATTGCTGAGACCGACTTGATACTGCGGATCGAGGCAATTTTTGGATCCTGACGCAGGGTCCTTGTATTCTCTAGGGATAGCGATAGCTTCCATGGAATCCGTTCCCACGACTGAGTTTGCAGACCGCCTATTCCTCACGCTGGCACGGGATGCGGTGTCGCTCGACACCCCCACCACAGCCTGTTGTCTGCGCCAGTCCCTAAGCCTGTGGACTGCGGACGTCACACTCGATATAGCGGGGGTGTTCGCGCACACCTTTCGCTTGAAATCCGAGTCCACGGGGGAGATCACAAATTGGTTGATACCAAACGCGACCGCTATCAATTCGGGGTACTGCTTGAGGGTTTCAAGGGATCTAGACGTGTACGTTACGTTGACTAACACGTTTCTGCCCCACATGGTCGTCGTCGATCCGGAGCAACATTTCATGTTCATGTCTTCCTCGCATCTCAAAATGTTATTACTTTCCATGTCGGCCAATGTGAGTTCGGTTGTGATTTCTGAGACATCTGCCACGTTGTTCTCCACGGGTGTAATCGTCAGCCCCCCGGTTAGCGACAATGTAGCTATCAGCTTGTTAGCCTTAACGCCACCACGTAATACAGCCAGCACGTACGGCACGATGCCCTTGATCAAACCCCCTTTCGTCCACATGTTCTGACAGTCTTTGGGTTCGGTCATGTCAACGAACAGTCGGGGGGTGACAAAGGCCTCGAACATTCCAAGGCTCGCAAAGTTCATGGTCTTCACACGTCTCACATCTCTTGGTAAACGAAGGAATAGCTTGGTTGCCCGTAGCTCAGTTATTGCCCGCGCCACATCACTCGCCACTTTGCTTACATCAGAATCTGTGTTGACCTGAGAGCAAGCGGAGGCGCCCCATGCGCTGGCGTCCAGCATGATGGCGCTCGCGTACGTGGCAATCGCCGTTTTGTGCAGGGTCTTAGCTATGTTCTGTATCATCAAGGCGTACCTCCCGTCTGTGGAAGCCACGGGACCACGCACCTGTCCAGCGGTATCCTGAGAATAATGTGCCCAAATTTGCTCAATGCGCGGAACCTGTCGATGTCCACGTCCAGGGACAGATGATTCGAGGCATACGTCGCGTTGTCCGCCGATACTACGGTAGCGTCACAGGACGAGGAGGCGATGAAAGCTTCGATTTCACCGGTAGTGGGTCGCGATAGTACATCTCTCCGCAGCAGCTCTGCCACACTAGATATTTCGCACATGGCGATAGGGGCCGAGGGGTCTTTGTTGGCGTTGGTTATGCCCACGCTGTTGGTGTCGGCTTGTCCTATGCAGAACGTGTTTCTGTTTGAGCGAAAACAGTTGTTGCCCAGTTGAGTGTAGCACAGGCCTATCGACTCGCTGTCGCCCAGGCCCACGTACGATAACACGCAAGCGTACGGAGAGTTTCTTATGCTCAGCACGTCGTCGGTGTTGGGCCACGTTCTATTCCCTTCGGTTGCGTATAAGGTCCTTCTCAAAAATTTATAGGTTGCGCACTGAGGATCGGGGTCGCACTGCACCGTGGGATCGTCGCCGAAGAAATACTCTCTGTTTCTCTCATTGGCGTGCAGCATTATGGATACCTTGTTGATGGGAATTGAAGATACCACGCGATCTGCGCATGGGAACTTTCCTGGTATTTCTACGCACGAGTCTTTGTCCAGCTTCAGCACGTACGCGCCTAGCATAACACCTTGACGTTCGTATCTACTCAGATCACCACTAGCGCTCCTGTCCGGTCTCCAGCTCGCGTAAATTTTCCCGGAGCAGTAATGCGTACACATTTGGGCACTCGGCTCCTCGCGCCCCTCGGTATCAACCGTCAAGGCGAAGCTTCCATTGCTGTAACCTTGACACCAGCTGGTCCCCGCAGCACATCTCAGAACCGATATCCAGACGTATGGAGCGTATCCGTACGGCTTGGCGTTTCTGTTGTTTTTGTTGTTGTTGTACACCACGGGGCTGCATGCCGCAAAAGGCAACAACAAACCCACACACAGAGCGAATGCGACAATCATGGTGTCACAAATGTTTCCCGCTTACAGGTAAAGCTATGGAGGGTACTCTGATAGCATCAGCTGCACAGTGTCATAGCAGAGGATGTGACCCTCCCTTGTCGTCTGAATCTACAGGCCGGTGTTTTAGTAGAGTTCGGCACATGGCCGTGAGTCCGATGAATTGTTTCACTGCATCGTTGTGAATTTTGGCCACGTCCTGATCCGGTACCAGTATCGCCTTACCCATATGGGTAGTCACGCGGTTCATGATGTGTAGCAAAGTACTGTTCGCTAATGTGTACGAGCGGGCTATCAAGTCTATCGACATGTTCTGTAGTACGCCGATCATGCTTTTGTCCGACGTTACGGTGTGACCCAGATGAACGTTGACCTCTTCGGTTGTAAACCGTTGTCCGCATGCCAACAAAAACGATCTGACTTCGTGAGGTTTGAGTACCTTGATCGCATCCGCGGTGTTTTGGTCCAGTTCGCATAGACGACACTGTTTTGGGGGGCAGAGCTCGACGCCCACGATACCGGGCTGCTGGTCCATGTTTAACTTGACATATAACATCGGGTATTGCTTCTGCATGAAGCGATCGACATCCCCGTTTTGCTGACATTCAAGAATGCCTTGGTCCGACGGCTCTGGAAACAAGCTGAACATGGGATCTGAAGCCATATCGACAGAATACCCTGGATTTTGCGGTGTAGTTACACGAGACCTGTTTTCTTCGACGGGACCTCGCTGCGTCGAGGAGTTAGATCTACTAATGGAGGGTTGTTCACTCGACAAATGTTCCGAGGGGTGACTAGTCATTGTTGTTGTTGTCGTGGTTATGGAACGTGTTCGGTGAGCACGGTTGGAGGAGGATGTCCAGTGTCCCGACCTCCTCGCCTGAGTCACTGGAGGTGAATCGTCGCGCGGACGGTTGCTCATCTTTGCAAGTCGAAGAGTGCGGCGTGGTCGGACGCATACAGTGTGACAGGCTCACGGTGTCGGGTGGATTGCTGTTGGTTGCGATCGCTTTCGGACCGGCAGCATCTGCTTACATCGAGATTCGGCCGGCGAGAACGTAATAGCTATAGTACATAGCGAACATTGTAAATGGTGCAAAACCGGTTCTGTTCAAGGCACGCGCGACAGACTCGGCAGCGGCCTTTACACCGGTACGTATCTAGGACGGCTGTTTCAGATCAGAGTGTCGGAAGCCGCTAGATTAACGGAGTTGATCGCAGAGTTGACAAAGACGCAAGGAGCAACCCTCGACCGCCGCGACGTCCCCGTAACAGGAACCCCTCCGTACTGTACGGTCACTGACGTGCGGCATATATCGAGCGTGGCTCTTACGATATGACTGGCCTTCGACGACGAATTTGTCTGTTTAACACGAAGGCTCGCCTAGGTTGACTTCGACATCGGCGCGCTTCACTTTACAGCGCACTTCTCCGTGATGGATAAGGCCGTGGCGGGAGCCATGGGATCAAGACTCGGTCCCGTATTTGCAACCAAGGACCGGCGGGCGTACATTAAGGTTCGCAAGGATGACAGCGTGCGTGCTGTCGTCGACTTATCGACGATGACCCTAGTGGACTACGCAACTCCGGAACAATACCCGGACGAACCCGTGCGGTGCGACCGATCTCTGTTCGTTCCTATCTTTTGCAAAGAATGCTACGGCATACACGACGCACAATACAACGGCGCGATACAGGCTATAAAGTCTTCTGGCACGGACACGTTCATCGTGGGCATGTGCAGCGTGTACGGCATAGCCTCGGGCGAGATATACCCAGATTCTAGGCTGGAATACATTGTGCCAAATGACTTGTCTTTCTCCGGAGCTTGTCGATACGGAGTACGCGGTGGGCGTCGTGCAACCAGAAACCAGTATGGGTTTTAGCTTAGGTACAGCCGGGGATAACGCAAAGGGGCCCATCACGGAAGAGTGCAGTTTGGTCTCTTGGCCCATGAGACCGGGTTGTTTTTGCGTGGTGGTGTCGGCAAAGGACTTGCTGTCGACAATGACTAGAATGGGGTTCTCTTCTGTGAAAGACGCCACACTGGATGCTGGCGAGAATCCCCTTGGCTCATCTACCCTCTGCGCCCCAGAGCCTCTGTCATCTGCAGAGCGAGTGGGCCATCAAGACACAGAGGCTCTGCATAAGATGGTGGCGGATCAGACGGCCGAAATGCGCCTATTGAAAGACGCGTTAGAGGCCGTGAAGGTTCAGAACAACCTATTTACTCGTTTGCTAAAGAGACCGGACGAAGACGCCTTGTTCACTCTACGAGGGGCCAGGGAATTCAGTATGCGAACAGGCACCGGAACCAAACTCTGCGCAGGTGACACTACTGACGATAAACCCCTTGACCGAGAACACGAACAGACCTTGGACGCTCGTAACGCCGGCGAGATGGCCGCAACGCAAAGTCAGATGGACGAGATACTCAGGCTCCTGCACAACCAACAGCGTCAACAACAGCCTCAACAGCAAGATATGCAACACGCTCAACTCTATGCATTTCACAATCAAACGCAACCCAATCCAGTTTACCTTCCGTGTTCCGCAGCTATGCAGCCCCACAACCCAACTGTGTTCCACCGACGATACGGAGATGCTGGGCTGCCCGACGCAAACCCCAAGCCTGGTTTTTTGCGCTCCGAAAGCCCGATGGATTACGACAGTCTGACTCAAGAACAGAGACGGAAAATAGCCATGGCGTACAATCGAGAGGAAGCGGAGAAACAGGCCGTTGTGCAAAAAGAACAAGAAAGGATGTTGGAGTCCATCAAAGCCACCATAAAAGACGCCCTGAAAGACCAGACTTCCAAATCCGCAACAACGGAGTCCCAGAGCAAACAATACGACATGCTTAGGATGTTAGCAACGGATACGCCGTACAAGCGTGTCAACCACACTCGAAGTTCCGAGTCGACGGACTTTTGCGTGAGCTCCGCGAACTGAGGGAACTGACTAAAGAGCTCTCCGCCAGACGTGTTGTAGACGAGAAACCGAACCCCGTCAATCCCAACCAGAGCCCTGACAATCAGACTGTCGCCATGGAAGCTGAAAACACTAGCCAAGCCACACAGTCCGTGGCCGTTGGGGAGCATACTCTAGTGACCGCGAAACAACAGGCCGGTTACGCCAGTGTCGCGCAAGCCAGGGCCGGGAGATCCACTGGAGACTCGGTTTCCGATTTCATATCTGCCATTGTGTCAAAGCATTGAATGTGATGTTTTTGTGATGTACATGTTGTAATGCTTATAAGAAATAAAAGAGGAATGATACACAGTGTTTGTACAGTTGTCACGTCTCTTTATTTTATACATACAGGCTAATGATAACACGTCTGTATTACTGTGTAAACCTGGTCGAGGCCACCCGGTAATCCAGTGTATTTACTATCAGCATTAACATTAGAAGAACCCCATGCTGTTCATAGGATCACCATGGACGATGATTGTGAAGTTGTGGGTGTTACTACATATAGCACGGACGACGATTACGAAGGTGCGGGTGCTACATGTAGCACGGAAGACGATTGCGAAATTGTGAGTGTTACAGCTGCAGATCCGTTTGTTTTCCATCCCCTCCATCCATTTGCTAAGCAGTTTATGTGTAATAAGCGGCTTTGGATCACTAATGTGAAGAATGCCACGGTACCACGGGCCATCAACATACTACCCCTTGGCCAACCCTGCAAACGTATGGCCATAAAAGGCGACGGGAATTGTTTCTTTCGGGCCATCAGTCAAGTTCTTTCCGGCACCGAAGATAACCACGAGACGATTAGAGCGGCACTCGTGTCAGAGTTGCGACTGACAAATGCCGAGTATGTCCAAGAGAGTGGCATGGATTGCGTTGGCGTGTGGGCTACCGAGATTGAGATAGAAGCATTGGCAGCTATGTTATCTACGAGAATATATACCTATTACCATGGTCGGTGGCTAAGAACTGTCCGCAAGGGAATGTGGAAGCTGAGTATTTATCTCAATAACGACGGCTGTCACTACGAACCAGTGTTATGCACGAAGTCGGCATGCGGTGCCGTTTGCAACAGGTGTGATCACGGCGTACGCCCGCCTATTTACATGGACGTGCCACAACTACCGGAGCACCCAGGTTCACCTGGCTCCGTTGTGTGCTGCAGCAGTGAAAAAGAGCCCCGCTGTGCGCACCGAGAACAAGTGGAGGACGTGGAGTGTCGCGAACAAACGGTCCTCGAGTTTGTCGAGGAAGCCGCCAGCAATATCCCGGACTACCACGGACAAACAGACCGCTACCAGGCACACCCGTCCGTTGAGTTTGACGACGAAGCCCTCGGCGAGAGCTCGGTCTACCACGAACAGGCGCAGGTGGACTACAACAAATACTTGCCCGTCGACGGCGACGAGCGACTCGACCCACAGTGCAACAGGACTGTGAGACCGTGGACATTGCTCGCTGAAACACGGCATGCCTTCATAGCATACGCCGACGAGGGCTGGTGGGGCGATGTCTATTTGTCCACTGTCGCATCCTGCATGGATCTCGGTGCGGACGGTGACATCGCTATCACGGCTGCGCTATCAAGCAACCCGGGGATTGTGTGCTCTGTGACCGTGCGAGCATTCCCTTCCATGGTCACCCATAACGTCGTTCTCTTCGGCTGCAGATTTCAATGTGACACAGTCCCTAATAAAACATTTTCATCTCCCATAACGTGTGTGCATTGCATTGTTTCGACCGTAACCCGCCCCGTTATACTGGCACGACCTAATGGCCTTAACGACGCCCGACCCTTGTCGGCGGTGTCGACTACACACAGCCGAGCTGACCATAAGTTGCCTGTCAGGTTGTTCGGGGCGCCGTGCCGCGAGACCTCCGACTGTTGGCTGGAGGACCTTCCGTATCAACCCGTCTCCCTGACAAGGATGATCGAAGACATGAGGAGCCTAACGGATTCGCCGATATGGTTTCGGCTGGCGTATGGAGAGGAGACAGATTGTGTTACGCCAGACTGCATCGTAGGCAACCTAAGGCAAACCGATCCGCGCGCCGGGGTTGTTGTGTATAACCTAAGCAGGAATATCCCCGGCTACCTATTTGACATAGTTACGGCCGAAAGAACATTGTTTGTGACATTCAGTCAACACCTGGGTTATGTACTAACCAACGATGGGCCCAGCATGTATTTTCGGGACTCCCTGGACTCCCTTATGTCTTACGTGCACAGATATCAACACATATTGTTTGTGAGCGAGACCGAGCTGTTTTTAGACTGACAGAGAGAGAGAGAGAGAGAGAGAGAGAGAGAGAGAGAGAGAGAGCGACCACTGTTCATTGACATGTGTATTTGTTTTATTTGGTATACCTACAACACAACCGCTCTCATGTGACAATAAACATATGTGTGTAATGTGTAAACTGTGTGTGATTCGTTCAACATAAACAACACCAAAGTCCTCAGTTTCACTGACGATACAATGCAGAGGGTCGTCTGTAAAAGAAAGTCCTCCACGTGTGTAGGTCCATGTCGCCACGCATGTCGAACGTCAAGGGTGCTCGTCTCAACAACACCTGGGGAATGAGCTGGGGAATGAGCTGGGGAATGAGTGGGGCACCGTTGACTAGACCGTAATGTTGAGCTTCGTTTTCTGTCACGTCGGCCGACTGGTGCTGTGTCAACAGTCCGTTGTACACTTCGCGAACGGTGGAGCCGTATATCGTCGTAACACCAATAGATCCTGACACCAGACCGATGTTTGGACAGGGGCTCTCCAGTAGCACCTTGACATTAGGCGTTACGCTGTCCACTATCGCGAAACTGTCCACGTAGTCGCTCATGGCTTGATACAGAGCCGTCAAGTATTTCATGAGCGAATGCGGAATCCCAATTCTTCCTTGGTAGCAGTCTCTAGGTGGAAAGTCAGTCGAGAACGGACCGTCGGGTAGTCCGCAGTCCAATCTAGTTAGTTCCGTCAGAATGCTCAGATTGTCGGCGCAAGCGCATCGGATCAGGGTCATGATGTCGCACAAAGCTTGATACGTGCGATCTTGTACATTTCGAGCCGAGGGCATGCAAACGTATGTGTCTTCGCACTCTGGAAATGCAAACGACGATCCCGAGTCGTTTTGAGTGTACACTACGCTTCGGCGTCCACATAAGTCACAATGCACGTTGAACTCGTTAGCAGCTGAGGCCATTAAGATGTCTAAAGCCCCCCTTGCTTTATCCGCGACCCAAAGACTCTCCGACATCATGAATCGTAACACATTTAGAGCAGCCTGTTTATTCTCATCCTCGTAGACAGATAGCGCACGACTGAACGGTTCACTGTCGGTCCCGGCTATCTTGACGCAACGCCGACCGTCGGAGTGGTCCTTGTTTACGCCAAAGGCTTCTTGTGCACCGATCGTACGTGATGACCCTTGTCTTGTTTCCGTTTAACACTGCAAATTTCACAGGCACCTTCTTCCAATCCTCTTGACTGTATGACGTAACGGTCATCGAATCTATCGTGAACAAACGTAGTCGGTGTGGCTGAACGCCATGATGCTGATGTCTTTAAGGTCTCGCTGGCACGAGGTGAATGTGACCGCGCGTGGCGGTGATACTGTATATATAATACAATCAGCTATGCTGACGTGGTGCACTGAGACCACGGTGGCTCCAATCAATCACGACGCGTCGTGCTTCTGCGTCCAAAGCCAAGGCTTTTCTGCCGTCTCGTCTGCCATGGAGTACGGCATGATACAGAGAGTGTTCGATGGGCATAGTGTGTCAGTGGACCGCGTGAATGCACCGGGATTCAGTATCTGTAGCATGAGCGTGGTTTGGTAGAGAAGACCCGCTAGGTCGACCAGGGGTCTTTCGTGTAACTCGTTCCTTGACACGTACAGTTCTCCTGTCTCAGACGCAATCCCCGCTTCGCGTAGCATGGCAACAGGTAGCGATATTGATATCTTCTCACCGGTGTGGGTTTGCGTGCGTGTGGTCGAAATCGCACCTTGTCTCATCAGCGTGGACAACAACTCTCCCAGCTTACGGCACACGTTACTGTACACGGCCGCCGGACGGAGTGTCATGTCACCGACCACGACGTTCACGCACGCCGTCAGTTTCTCACCCCGAAGCCGGCTCACGTGCTGCCGGTTTAACATAATCCTGTCCAGCTCGTGCTCTCCGCATGTCGGTATCATGTGCTCGGGGCAGGTGTTCATGATACAGTTGAAGGCAGCGTTGGCCCTTTTCAGGCGGTCCTTGATACAGCAAATCGACAGAAGCAACCGGGTCTTGCAGTCTTCCACCACCTGCTTTTCTGAGTTGTCGCTGTACATGTGTCTAGGTAGACAAAAGTCTATTATGCAGTGCGCAATCAGTTTTGCTGCCCGATTCACCAAAGACCGATCGGCCGAATGGCCCAGCATGACTTTTGAGTTGGCGTAGCATTTGTTACCCAGCTGGTAGGGATGGTCGATCAAGCAATTGTCGGTTCTAGACCCAGGGTCCATGTGTGTAGACGGGGAACCCGTTTGAGTGTCGTCATCTCGTAGAGTAGACTCTACGGTGATTTCGCACAACAAGGAACCGCCGAACATGACTGTCAAACAGCCCGACGTGGCCTGTAAAGCCACCGGGTATCTGTAAAACGTGGCTTCGCACGGGTAGCATTCTACCGGTTTCACAGCGAGGCCGGTGATGCGCTGCAGCCAGGTCTTAGTGAGCTCAACGTACATCGTTTTGACGCTCGAGTTGCCGACTTTCAGGCGAGCCAGCGTGTGTTGGCTAAAGTGTTTGTTTTTAGCGCATTTGATCAGGGTGCTCCAGGGGAACAACCCTAAGCCCATTTTAGATGCGATCATTTCAGACGCCCTAGCAGCAAGCAGGTCTCTCAGGATACTTTCCTTTCTGGAAAACATGTGATTCATGCAGTAAACCCCGTCCTTGTACAAACTCAAACAGTACACAGCAGGTGCGTCTTGCATCCTCGAGCTGCGTGTTTTCCAACTTGACCAAGACCGCACTATGACCCCCCGTCAACTGGAGCGTATCGACAGATACGACTCTGTGTGGCGTTAGAAACGACGAGGCCTGGCTGAGTTCGGCCCATCTACTCGACTCGCCGTCAAACGTAGGCTCCTCTTTCATGTACAGTATTTCGTCTCCGGCTTGAAGCCGATGCCACGGTGCAGTTGAAAAACACGACACTTGATCGGTTTCCAATTTGACGCAATCCCCTTTCATTACGCACGATATGAACGTATCCGTGACGGCAGAGTCGCAGGGGGATCACATGCTTTTGAAGGCGGCCAGTCCCCTCACCTTAACCGAGATAGAGGAGAGTTGCTCGCCCAAACAGTCCACCGTGTGCGTCAAGGCCAGATATGTCTTCTTTGCGACATGACAATATATGGAGCAACTGTTTTCGTATTCTAGTTTCACCCTTCTGTCTTTCACAAACGCCTCGGTGACAGGAACGCGAGCGTCTGCACCAGGGACTCTTGCGAGATACACAGGGTAACCTTCGTCGGTGAGATTACCCTGTGGGTCGCGGTGGAGCTTTTCGTGCTTGTTATCGCGGCCGATCGCGTACATTCGCTTCAAAACATCTTCCACCAGTGTACATACTTTAGGAAATCGGGCACTTGCTCTCCGACTCGCTTCAGCTTTGAACGTATGGCTTCCTGGGCCTTGTAGGCAAACTGTCGAAGCGAGGCCTTTTGTTACTGAGGGTTCATTTCTCTGTCGCGCACGGTGTCCGGCACGTCGATCTCGACCGAGTCCCCGGGTCCGTAACCCACCGCTACCATTACGCTATCCGTGTCGCCGTACACCACGGGGCATTCGTGACGGTAGAACTCTGACACGCAGTTGTTTACAACCGCGATCTGTTGCCTTCCGTGGCCAGATATCAGAGGCCCACAGGGGTACGGAGCGGTTCCGTAAAAGGAATTGGCCATAACTTTGCACTCTCCTTCTTGCAACTTGAAGTATATTCGCACTGCATCGCCGACTGCGGGGTCCTTAAGTTTTGTTTTGAACGCCGAGCGTTGGTTCAGGTAATACTCCACCGACGAGGCGAACACCCCAGGCGCCCTGATGTACGAGCCGGTGCTCTCGTCGTACTTGAGAATCAGAGACGCGTACTCGTGCCCTTCGGCTTCCCAGCTGTAGCAAATCTAACCCGATAGATCGTGAGGGAAATCGACCGGGGCACACGTTATGGTCGTTTCGGGCAATATGTTGAGCGCGCACATGATGGAAGGGTACATGCCCGCAAAGTCAAAGGACAACTCCAATCCCATACCCGGACCCGAGTAATGTAGACCGGTGAGAGGTTCGCACACAGCGCCTCCTTTCCAGGTCTCGCTGTCTCCGTCGGACACTTGCGATTTAGGGTCCCATCTCAGTCTCGCTTGCTGTTCACCACCAACCGGCCCCGCTTTCACTCTGAGGGTGTTGAGCGTGAACTTCAGTTGTGGTATTTGCACCGAATGGATACTCTGTACGAAACCGCTAAACATGTCCCCTCTGCCGTGAACTACAACGTTGATGTTGAGCGTAGTCCTGCATCGATGGAACAGAGCGGACACCGGTTTGAGCATCTTGGCCAATCTACAGCACAACTGCGAATCGACTAAGTTGTACACAAGCACCGCGAACAGGCTTTTGCCGCCCATGCTTATCATCTCGTCCATTTTGTCGTAGCTCACGTCCGCCACCTTGTACAGTTTTCTCGGGTCTTTGGCGGGTTTCTTGTATATCTCTCTGACTTTGACGACGTCGTTGAGTTTCATGCTGGTACACGCGTACTTGATATCCCTCGTGCCGGCCATTCTGTACAGGTCGATCACGTTCATGCCACAGCTGTTCATTTTGAAGTGGCCCAGTTTGGCTTTGTCTTTGTTGAACGTTTCCACGTGCGTCGCTATCTGTCTCAGTTTGTATTCGGTCAACGTGCCGCTGGAAAGCACGGAACCCACGTTTTTCAACATCTCCCTGTACATGTCCAGAAACCGTACGTTTTCAAACTGGAACACAGGCTCCGCATCTGCGCTGAGAGCTCTCGTGACAAACAGGCCTGTCCACATTCGTTTGAGTTTCTCACATCGCTGTCTAGCGGTCGGCTCTAGCGTTTTCAGGTAACAGGGATCCGCGTAGAAGTGCACGCGTTGGTTCAGCACGCGTATGTCGAACTCGGCGTTGTACACGTACAACAGTTCAATGCGGTGGGTTCGTAATATGGATATCATTCTCTCCAACAGCGCGAGTTCCCCTCCGCAAGCGTTAAACTCCACGCGACGCACATCGTCTATACCGGCGGTTTTGGCCATGTCGAGGTCGAGTTCGGGGTGAGGACAGACCGTGGCTTTCTTTTTGTTGTATGCCACCAGTAACTTTTTCCTGTGACCCCCGTACGCCTTGGGCATGTGTGAGTTTAGGACCACAATGGAAACGCACGTTATCTCGTGCTGTTGCCCCGGCATGTCCGAAGGCAGGCTGGGGATGGACACGCGTTTAACGTGTTGAGGAAACCGTTTTTGCTGTTCCTTTAGATTCGACACCATCCTATTGCGGCATGTAGTCATGTCGTCCACTGTACCCTCTGTGCAGTAAGGGAACCTGTACGCGAACGAGTTTGATCGGACCGCAGGATCCCGGTGAGCCCCGGCGAACACGGTTTCAATGTCCAGACACGCCGCTTTGTAGAAATGATTCACGTGAGAGGCGTCGAACGCTCTAGCCTCGATCTCCGAAGCTCGGTGGTCGTAGACGAGATCTCTCGGGGACACGGTGCGATTAAGTTTGCTGACCGGAATGTAATACATTCTTCCAAACATTACATCTGAGCAAAGCGCTGGCGTGTTGCCATCCCTGACTAGGTAGTAGCCCTTGTCGGGACTGAAATCCCCAAACGTCAGCGCGCCTCATACAATTTTCATGTACGCAGATGCCCGCGCCACAGATTTCAAAGGAAAGACAGCGGCGTTCACTGCCCGATTGATGTCTTCGTGCGAGACGCTGATGAAAATTGGCTCTGCTGCAAAATGCCTGGACCATGTAGCTTTCACCGCGTTCCAATTTTCGCTGTCATCCGCATCCATCTCTAGGCCGTAACCCACCACGGGTGCCATTTCGGTCACTTCCAAATTGACAGTAGTGTACAGTGGCACGGTTTCGCATTGCGACCGAATCACCAGTCCCCTGCACAGCAATGATTCTTTGTGATAAAATATCGACTTCAGTAACACTCCGACTACTGTCGGTTCGCGATCGATGTCAACGCTTCTACGCTGGGGATATATGTCTGGAAAATAGTCGACAAACGGCAGCGGCTTGTCCATAGACACAACACATGTATACTGCTGCATTATATATAGCGTTATACAGTAGAGGTAAACACAAGTGGATCAGTTGGATCATCTTCCACATCTGGTTGTTATAGGAATCCAAGTCGTTTACACATGACCTGTTTGGTGTTCGCCGTGTCGCCAGGATGAGGCAGCTCCGTTGACCACTCCACTTCGACGGTCGGGGCGTAGGAGGCGGATTTAATCTCGTGTAACACGCTGGGTTGTAGTTGTCGACCGTGGCTTGAACGACGTTGTCGCGGATCGTGTCTACGGTCCATCTCTGCTCGTGATTGAAAATGCGTCGTTGTGGAAATTGCATGGTGCAACTCATGCTGCCGTCAGTGGCCTTAGTCAGCACACAGCTTGCCCGATACTCTTTGCCAGGACTTGCCATCGCGACGCTGGTGTTCTCCGGGGCTTCGTCTGCAGAACAATCAATCTTGTAGTCGTAGTCATTTACGCAACGTAAGCCGTAGGGCAATGGTGGGCAATATGTGAGGAACGGACAGTCATCGTGAGAGGGATACAAACGTACTCCGAGATACAAATATCCGGTAGCGGTGAAAAACTGTGAAGACCACAGGAACATAGCCGTGAAGGCTAAGAAAGACACCATGTTCCACACAAACACAACACTGGTCAATAACGAGCAGAGTTGGGATTCTAAAAGTCCAGGTTCACGCTATGCTCCTCTCTTTGTATGTAGTGGCTAACACACTTAAGTCTCAATATAACAACCACTGAGAAAGCAGAATCGTCCCCACGAAGGGTTTCGAGCTGCCGACCTGCGGGTTTCAAGCTGCCGACCTGCGGGTTTCGTGCTGCCGACCTGCGGGTTTCGAGCTGCCGACCTGCGGGTTTCGAGCTGCCGACCTGCGGGTTTCAAGCTGCCGACCTGCGGGTTTCGTGCTGCCGACCTGCGGGTTTCGATCTGCCGACCTGCGGGTTTCGAGCTGCCGACCTGCGGGTTTCAAGCTGCCGACCTGCGGGTTTCGTGCTGCCGACCTGCGGGTTTCGAGCTGCCGACCTGCGGTTTCACTGTCTTTTATTTCGTAGTGTGGTTTCTAAATACACGCATACACTATATTAATTGCTCAGACAGAGTAATTGAAACAGCACTAAATACAATCCCTGATAGCACATCATATAGTCACAAAACGCAATTGAGCTGTGATACATTCATCCAGAGTGCGTAGGTGGACCAATAGGACCTGTAGATCGAGCAAACAACTTAAGCGACCATGTCTTTGAATATCGGAAACCGTAAGCGCATAAACGCGCAGCCCGTGGACGACATGACCGGGAGTCTGTTGCCACCCAAGAAAAAATGGCGAGGAGCGACATTGGGCAGACGGGATTGGGACACTGGAAATGCCTTTACTATCACTTACGATGTCACAGGAGGTCTCCCCTGTGTGACGTTCATGAGTACATGGCCAACCGTGAAGTCTGGCCATAAGGTTCTACTCACGGTTGACAGCGCTGGTGAGCAGCTGTTTGCCGATAAAGTGGTCATCCCGCTCAGGGTCTTTCTGGATTTACTGCACATGCATCTCACGCATAATGAAGACAAATATCTATACTTGTACACCGATGCATTTCCTAGTACGGAAGACCCCGACGTTGTTGTACAGGACATGCCTGCTAAATGTAAAGATGCAGGTTGTTACCACACGGTGGCAATACATGGTCCTGCTGAGGACGAGGAGGAGGATGAGGACGACGGCAACATCGCCGAACGCATACGCATGCCTCAGGATGAAGAGGGGAATGACAACAACTGGCCTAAGATCCCCGAAGTGTCAAAGGAACACTTAAGATACACCGGTGTTCCAGGCGTATGTTGTACTATAGTCAGACAACCTAAAGGTACACTCTTTCTTACCACCGGTCGCTGGCACATTCAAACCGAGGATGGAGAGAAAACAACCATGATGCCCGGGGACTGCGATGAGACGGAGTATGTGTTTCCTTTATGTCACACTGAACACCTACCGGGCCTGGTGGCTGTTGTTCACAAGTGGTTGGAAACTGACTACCAGAAACTGGGCCTGTTAGTCACATGCAACGTGCCGAGCAACATGACGCTAATACCCACGCCCATTGAAGCGCTGGGGTATCAGTATACCCTCGCCAGTATGGACCAGTACTGGCCCCTGCTCTCCAACCCAAAGGATATGTGGCACACCTCGTACGAGGATACAGTTTTGTCCGTGGAACCACAGTACGGTATATGCCGAAACGCAATGATCAAGTGTCCCCACAGCAAGAGACATTGTCCCATCAAGAAGCGTCCGCGTCCTTGAACATAGGAGATATTGAAATGCGATACCGGTGTCGGCAACAATAAGAGCTGTGTATTAGGAATACTCATCACCGCTTCAATGTTTACGCTGTTTTTCCTGTATCTAAAAATAAAACAAAAACACAGATTCAACTCCATACTGTTTCTTTGTGTTTCCTTGTCATACGTGCGGTCTAAGTTTTTTTTATATATATATATATATATATATGTCAAAGCCTTCTTTCTAAAAACACACAGACACACGCACGCAGTCACACGCACACACACACACGGATATCTATCTGCACATACAACAGAGATTAACACCAGACCGCACTAGAGGTCCACATGGCGACATTAAAGCGCACCATCGACGACGAGGTTATCGCAGCTCCGAACGACAGAAAACACAGCAAGATCCCCCGGACACTGTAGACCGGCACCCATGGGTATATGTTGATATAGGACCAAGCGAGTGGAAGATCGGACCTTCTTTTACTGTTCAGTACATCACACCGACAATTGGTGTGACGTGTCTGAAATTCACCTCCCTCACAGAGTCCGTCTCGGAGAGCTGGCCTTGCAAAGTGCACGCCGAGGCACCCCTGGGGTATTTTGCAAAAGTGCTATGCATGCCCCTGAGAGGTGTGTTGGATTTACTACATGTGCTCCTAACAGGGAATATAGAGTTGGTCGACCACGTTGGTTATGACGGCGCTTTCTCTAAACCCGATATGCACAGTGACGGATGTTACTTTATCCTAGCGGCAATTGCCTCTAGGTTAACTGGTATAATGGTCCCGGAGCGCATGAACATCTCGGCGAGACACGGCGATATCTCACGGAGTGTAACCGGATACTGGGGCGTGTACAAGCAACCTAAAGGCCCGGTGTTCATCAGCAGGGACACATGGGTTGACTGGGAAAATGAGCCGCTAGAGTACGGGGAGAATGCTGCAATCAAAGATCCAGTGCTAAAACCGCTCATGGGTGACGCTCAGGCCTGCGAAAACTCTGGGTTTGAGGAAGACTGTTGTGAACTAATAGCCAACACCCACCGCGTTGATACAGACTGTGGCATACAGTACGACGAAGAAGACGACAGTGACATACGGTACGACAAAAAAGAAGACAGTGGCATACAGTACGATGAAGAAGAAGAAGAAGAAGAAGAAGAAGACGACATCTATGACATTCAGTCCGATGATACAGGGGACGACGATCCCACCGATGAGTCTGTGTTTCCCTTGTGTCACAGCGAGCAACTACCAAGCCTGATAACCGTTATACACACGTGGTTGGAAGACACGGACCACAAAGCGCAAGGTCTTGTGGTGCACTGTAAAGTACCTGAGCGTATAACACTTGTCCCACAGCCCACAAAGGAAGCTGGTTACGAATACACACCGTTCAATTGTGCTGTGCACTGGGTACATTTGACGGACGACCAAGTCATCATGCGGCCATGAATACGGTCACCTACAACGGTATATGACAGAGGCTCACTTGTCAAATGTGATGTTGATGATGACGATGATGATGATGATGATGATGATGATTTCAATGTACTTGCTTAGCCTAACTGACCAAGGCGCAGTCCAGAGTCGGCAACTGTCTAATAATTCGGGTCGCGTACACAGAGAGCAAAAAGGACGATCGCGGTCTTATCACAGCCAAACACCTCACCGGCATGTACACGAACTCTAAGGGCCACGAAGTAAGGACGGTGAGCATCCTAGCAAGAGCACCGTTCGCATGGGTGAAACCGCACGTCCCGTCACACGTAATCGCAAATCCGTTTTTCGGGGACACGGTCGACGGTCATCGCCCGGAGTCGATCGTATCTAGGATATACTCCGCCGCGGATATGGAATTTCGGAACTTGCTATTTCACGCAAATGGCGAGGACAAAGACATGTACATAGCAGAACTTGTCAGAGATACGCTGTCTAGGCTGGCGGCTCCTTTGGCGTTCAAAGTCGTGTACGAGCAAAGCAGACTGACCCTAGAGCACCTGCGTCGCGAAACGTCGCGAGTCGCCGACGGTACTTCTTTCATCAAACCCGAAAGGGACCTGTGGGGCACATCCGTATTATGGACACTGTCTAGCGACATAACACCCGTGGCATGTACGACTGTTAACCAACACGACCTATGGCCCATGCGTGCAGCTAGAGAGTCCGCTAAGCGATCCGCTCTAGGTTGGGTGGAAGTGGAACTGACACGCACTGGTCTAGCTATATCGAAGCGCGTATCGCAAGCCGTCGCCCGGGAGGTCATAGACGCTCCGTAGCCTGCCCCGCAGAACCCAAGAGAGTTTTGGCCGTGACGCAGATTGACAAAGTGCTCTTCGGTGACCTGTGTACGTCTCTGTGCGCTAGAGTGTTTTCGACACGCTCGTCTTCCGAAAATGGACACGCGTATGCGAGAACCCAAGGACCAGGACGATGCCTTAATCACAAGCGCCCCTACACCACGAGCCTCGAGGAGGAATGGGAAAACGAGCACCGCAGCCACCGGAGTGCAGCAGAAGAGAGAGGATCAACGGCGCAAAAGCAAGTCGAATGCACGTCGGACCAAGAAGACAATCCAGACCTCTGCTGCGGACACGGCGATGACACGTCAACAACACACAGGGCACACTACAGCGAGCGAGGCGAGTGCCACGACCACGAGCAAATGTACCTGTGTGCGAAAAGACAGAAAAGACAGAACAAGCCGCCGAAGAATGAGCCCGACCCCGTCTGGTGGATGTGGCAAAAACGATACCGAGACCACGCGCACGGACGAACAGGAGGCGTCCAGTCGCGAAAACACAGAGTCTGGGAACTGTACAGGGAAAGCTGGGAAGCCGTACAGGAGTTGAGTGAAAAATCGACCTCCGTTCAGTGCTGGCGAAGATTCTCGTGTCGCTCTGTTGGATATCATGTCAAGACTCTTCCATTCGGACACCCAGACGGACCCCTCGCCATCTGAGGAGACTGTCGATGACACACAAAGGCCTTCCCTGGCACACACGATAACGAGTACGCTCAGGGGAATGACAGAGACTTTCGCCGAGTTGACTAGATGGTTAGAGTCATTCGAAACAACCGATGCTCGTGAGATTATAGGCTTCGATTTGGCTATGGAAATATGCGGTTGTTATGACATGACGATCCGCAGATTAGAGAACTGTGTAACAACGGGCTTGTTCTCGGAGTGTAGGCACATGAAGAGCTTAGCTGATATACCCCTGGCGGACAATGTAATAGCTTGTTGCACAAGACCTTGTGCAGAAAATATAGCCATCGAGACCACGGATTTCGACGCCATCACCGAGCATGCCCGCGAGAACGATTTCGGTCTCTGTGAGAAATTGTTGTCAATCGTGCAGCGATTGAAACCCGTCCCGTCACAAAATATACCCGACACCAGTGATACGTTGACGCGGCGCTTCCAAGCGCTGGTAGAGTTGGTAATCCAGCTCACGACTGTCATCGTAAACACTACCAACAAACTCACACGTACAACGGTGACATGCAAACAACTACAGGCCGATAAAACAAAGCTAGCCAACGTGTTATCAGCCAAAGAGGAAGATCTCCAGTCACAAGCTGAAGAGCACAAACTGACGTCGGATAGTCGAATTCGAGATCTGGCCGCGGAAGTCAATGAACACAAAGTCATGGTTCGGAAACTGACGCAGATGCACGAGAAGTACAAGCGAACAAGCGAAGACGGTAGACAGAGGCTTGTGCAGGAATTAGAAAAAGCTAAAAAGGACACCCATGACGTTAAGAGAGAGTTCCTTTCATTCGAAAAAGACAGCGACCGAGCTAAAGCTTATCACAAGGCGTAGATAGATAATCTCAGCCACAGGTTAGAGAAACTTGTAGTCGACAACACACAGTCGCTGCAGAAGAGGGAGAGTGAAATCCAAACCCTCTCTGAGGAACGTGAGTCGCTGCAGACCAGTCTGAGTTCTCTGAAAAAACAGAACGTTACACTGAACTAACAGAGAAAGTCAAATACATTTTCAATCTCGAGCGTTCAATCGAGATCGCGAAGGCCGAGGTTGATCACATGGAAGCTAAAGTAACTGAAATGGACACATTGGTGTCGTCGATCTGCGTGTTGTCTACCGCACTAGATGTGGACCTAAGACGCATGCAGCCTAATGGCATACTTCGTGTGATCCGCGACAAGACCGAGGCATCGGCATTGCGGCTACGACATTTGCTGAAGCAAACTTGTGTGGTCCGCGAAGGTGCAAGAGACGCAATCACGCATGTGACATATAACACCGACATAGTGTTTGACTTGTATGAGAGTGTGCTAACGGAAGCGATTTGGTCACTTGGTACGGAACAGGCCCCCATGGATGTCAGCGGGGCTAGTAGGCGCCGAATTAAGCCTAAGCATGCCTCTGTCACCATAAAACACGACAAGCAAAGGAAATATGAATCATGGGCCCAACCACTAAAGCCCAAGATCGAATCGACGAGCGTTGGGTCTGAATTAAAGAATGAAACAACATTCTCTGATCCCACTACGTGTATTGCTGGCAAAGCTGAGAGAAAGAGTGCAGGTTTCACATTGGAAATCAGTGGCCGATTCAAAAAAAAGTACATCGGTGTACCGAGTTGTATAGTACAAAAGGTGTTTCGTTTGTATACTAAGGTCATACTTGTGAACTTGGGATTGGAGTCTCCGCTATCGTGTCTTTATGAGATGCTGGCACCTGATGACGACACACACCGTGACACACCCAGTCAAACCGCATCATGTTATTGTGCACAATTCGCTTCCCTGGCAGAAAGATATCAGGTCGGTGTGCTGGTATGCTGGTCTCCCTGTGGCATCTACGAACTGTACGGTGTGGATCCCATGAGCGAGGGTGTGTATATAATAGTGGTCGAAACCGGCAAATCAGGCCTGGATTCAAGCCTCGATCTTGTGAAAAGTTATTACATTATGGCCGGTGGAAACAACATGGACAAATACACTTATAACCTAGTGGACATGGGGTCCCTGACTACAGACTTACCGGCGGACCGGCGCTTTATACATAATAGCAGCATGCTGTGCATGGGACCGGTCAATGTGCCTATCGAGCGTCATGGCACAAACACAGATGTCATGATGGTTAAAACCTGTAATATTGTGTTGAATGGATCTGAATGAAACTCACACAGACATTTTGTATGTACACATGGTTTATTGATGAATAAAACAATATCTGATACACGTACACCAAGGCTTCTTTACTGTGAGTACTTCCCAATAACCGATCATCCAACATGTACATGCTATATGTACATTCTCAGAACTTTTTTAACACAGTGGGCACAGACTTTACAGGTAGTATCACAAGAAACACAGCACACATGACCGCAATCCGACAGCCAACACTTGTCCTTTCCACATAATGTGCAACTCCTGTAGGTCACGCCTGCGGTTGTGATGTTTTTCTTGCCAACGTGTTGCTTGCAAAGAGGACATGTGATCAGCATGTCCTCTTTGTTTCCCAAAGAGGTTATGCACGCTTGGCAACAAAGGTGGCCACACTCTAGGTAGACATCACTTTCCTCTCGGCAGACCGTGCATTCGTAAGGGTATGTGAACATGTGATCCTCATCAGGTGGGGCTGTTCTCGTACCTACCGAGCATACGAAACAACTGTAAGTAACTATGACACACACACACACACACACACAGCCTTACCCACAATGCACAGCTGTTTGTGCTGCCACTGACAAATGGGTGTCTCGCCCGAAATGGGGACATCTGCTGCGTCCAGGATATGGCCGTCATCGTAAGATGCGGAGAGTCGACAATCAACGAGAAACCGACCATCGTTCCTCAGCACATCGGTGACCGTGGACAGCGGGTCGCTGTAATATAGCACGGTGGGTAACGTTGGGTTGGAGTCATCTTGGGCTAGATCATCGTCCAGGAGCGGCGCGCCTCTCGGTACATTCTGCGGTGTCGTAGGTATCGAGTACGGCTTGTTTTTCATGGTGCGGTGCTTTGTGCGAACTTTCAGGTGTTTCATGCGATGATCAAACGTGTCCTTGGTCCCCGCTGTGGACCGGCCAGTTATCATACCTGGAGTGGCCTCTGTGTAGATGATGTCCATGTCATGGTCAGTCAAGGCTATACAGGGAGAGTTGGATGACAGTGACATGGTGTCGTTCCACACCGTATCACAATGTATGTCATATCTCTTCAGCAGGTCTCGGATACACATAGGTTCATCGCATCGGATTTGCAGCAACTTAGTATCACCCGACTGGCTTTTGACGAGGAGAGTCACGCTGTGGGGCTCCTGCACAGGGGGATACATTGGAATGATATTATTATTATTATTATCATCATTATTGTTATTATGTAAACACACATAGCTTACAGTGGGTTAACAGACACCACGAAACAAAATAAAACCACCTTACATGTTTGCAATACAGCTGGAAGATAGTGTGAGAATCACAGGCGGTTGTTTTGGCATCCTTTGTCCAACCCTTAGCAGTGACAAGGGCGTCGCAGTCATTCACGTGCTTGTAGAACGAGGTGCCGGAGCATGGAGTCGTCAGTATAATGTACGTATGTGACACTGTTTTGCTTGCGTCTACATAGGAGTTGAGGATCGTATCAAACGAACCCTCCGTCATAACGACACAACTAGTGTCCACCCACAGATTTGTTGCTCGGCGTAGCAGTTGTTTCTTGATGACATCAGCCGACAGGGTGTTGATTTGCATGCACACTATCGATAAATGTTGAGTTGGTATTTGATAGGATTCTGTGTCCCATCTTGTCAGACTCCACTTTCTAACATCTGAATCCTCGGGCGACCACACATTAATGTGAGCTTTAGGTTCCAGCATCATCGAATGGCCAATGTTATGTACTCCATGGTTGTCAGCCAGCGAGGAGTGGGGGGGAGAAACAGCCTGTGGTGGTGTTTGCGTTTGTTGCACTACAAAAGAATCTAGCTGAAAACACACTGTGTTACCTCTAAACTACAAAACTTAAATGTGTCTGGGGTTGAGCAGCCGACCTACAGCTCCAAGCCAGCCGACCCGCAGCTCCGAGCCAGCCGACCCACAGCTCCGAGCCAGCCGACCTGGCTACTGTCGCTCTCGGTCGGGGGTGTAATCTCATTGTGATGAACGTATAATGATCGCATCACACATTCTCAGTGGAGCATTGAAAATATGGCCACGTTAAGCTGGTTGTCCTTGTGGTTGTTGATGTGCGCTCCAATCCTGTCTTTTTCTCTTGTCTCAAAAGGTTTCTAGTCGCTCCTAAAACACCATTGTGTATGTGAATGTATGTGAATGTCTGTGAAGTCGCTTTAATGTTGTTTGTTTCCTGGCTGAAAAGAATGTAGTGTTATAACCTTTATGTGAATAACTAACCAAATGTGTTTCTCTCCTTTAGCTGACACATACGTAACAGCGATATGTGGACAAGACGTGGTTCTTCGCTGTCAGAATACTACAGCGAGTCCAATTACCCCGATGGAGTGGAAGAAACTGGTCCTATCTGATTATCGCCTGTACTTCTTTAGGCACCAACGTTGTTCCGACAACTACCAATGTGCTACATTTGGAGGGCGTGTGGAGCTGCTCGATCAATCCCTGAGAGACGGGAATGTGTCTGTGCTTCTAAGGAACGTTAGTCCAGCCGACACAGGGCTGTATACATGTCTGATGATAACCAGAAACGCAACAATCAATACAAGTCGCAAAGTGTTTGAGAGACGTATCAACCTCACAGTCTCAGAGTGCACAAAGGCTCCTTCTTCACACTCTCCACAAGCCAGAGGTCGCCCTGGTATAATAGCCTCCCTGATCCTGTTGCTGACCGTCATTGCCATGTTGTGTGGTGTAGTGTGGATCCGCACAAAACAAGAACATAAGACCCCTGATGGTGAAACGTGTTCCAATGTATGAGTTTGACCACGTAATGAAATGTATCTGTACCAAGGTTTGTGCATAGGTGCTTGTTGGTATCATTTATGGAAAAGGAAAACACTGACAAGGGCAAATAAAGTACTGCAATGTGTAATGGTTGTCTTTTTATTGTCACATACAGTCAAACACCACGCTTTACACCCATGCTGGTACACCACGTGTCTACACGACCGAAGCCCCCGGTTTAGGAGTTACAATCTCCAACAAGCTATAAGGGTCATCCGGGGAGATGCCGAAGACGTGCAGGTTGTACACGGCCAGAATCAGCGAAATACTAGCCTTGGTCTCGTCGGGTACCGTAGGGCATCCAAAGAGGTATCCGAGCGCACGCACCTTCCCCTCGGTGGATTCGAACATGTGATATAGCATATATTGTTCCTTGGGTAAGATCAGCTCTTCCCGGACCATGATGTCAAGAGCCTCATCGACAGTCGTGATGATGTCCAGCAAGCTGCGGTTCTTGACAACATTATGGAACGCGAACGTGGGCTGCGTGGGTTAACTTGAACTGTGTCAGTTTTCGTTCTGAAGAGATATAGACATAAGTATACAAGCAACAAGGTATTTGTCCAACACAATGGTTATTACAACGAAAAGAAATACAGTACCTGCCTTTCCCTGCGGTCCCTGATGCACCAGGTCCTGGTAAATGTAGGGATTGATTTCACGAAGCAATGACAGTAACAGCTTGGCTCGCACCTCATCCTGCAAGCTGTATTCGACTAGGGCACGTAGGCGATGCACATGGTTTGGTATTTCCGTTATACCAGTTGCATCTAGGGCCTGGTCCCCGTCGGTGTATCTGTCAAAAATACTTTCGGTTAGGTGAGTGCACCGCTCTGCAATGTCATGCTTCCACGACCTGAGTTGTTCCACAGCCATAACTGTATCGTACGTGGGGTGGCAGTGTATGTATATACGCGGATGGTTATTCGAGAGATATAGCAATAGCAACTCTGTATTACTCGTACAACTTTGGGACCGCTTTATCCAGCAAGTTTGGAGGTACCCGACTGAGTTGCGCACAGCGTTCGACCTGCAACGCTTGCCGACCTGCAACACTGGCCGTCCCAGACGCAAGAGTGTCCGACCTACACGCAAGACTGTTCAGCCCAACTGCACACAAGTGTCCAACTGAGAATCGTTCTCGCATAAGTGCACTTTACAATAATACAGCAAACCTAGCATGTGCAATGCTATTCCCATGCGGTGCACCAAGGTTTGCGCCGAGGTACTTGTTGGTATCATGTATCAAAATAAATACGCTGCACAGAAATTTATAATGGTGTTTTGTTTATTGTGAAATACAGGTAATCACACAACACTCTTTATATACCAGTCATAATGGTAAACGTCATGTCTACACAACCGAAGCCCCCACTGAGGGAATAGACACAATCTCCAACAAGTTTTTGGGGTCGTCGGTGAAGATGCCGAAGACGTGTAGGTTGTACACGGCCAGAATCGGCGAGATGCTGGCCTTGGTGTCGTCGGGTACCGTAGGGCATCCAAAGAGGTATCTGAGCGCACGCACCTTCCCCGCGGTGGATTTATATATGTGATATAGCATATATTCTTCATCGGGTAAGATCAGCTGTTCCTGAACCATGATGTCGACTGCGTCATCAACAGTCGTGATTTTGCCCAGGAAGCTGCCTTCTCTGACTGCACGTTGGAAGCTAGGCAGCGTCGAGCCGATCATGCGCTCGGCAGCGTCGGTTAACTTCAATTGTGTCAGTTTTCGTTCTGCGGAGATATACACATGAGTATACAATCAAAAAAGTGTTTGTCAGACACGATGTTAATTACAACGAAAAGAAGTACAGTACCTGTCTTCCCCCTTGGTCCCCGTTCCACCAAGTCCTGGTACAAGTAGGGATTGATGTGACCAACCAATGACAGTAACACTTTGGCCCGGACCTCATCCTCCATGCTGTATTCGACTAGGGCTTGGAGGCGATGCACATAGTTTGGTATATCCATCATATCTGGTGTGTCTGGGAGCTCACTCGTGTATCTGTCGAAAATACTTTTGGTTAGGTAAACGCACGAGCTCAGTCGTTCCACAGCCATAACGGTACCTTATGTGGCGATAGGAGTGTTTATACGTCAGTGGTAAAGTTACAATTATATATATATATATATATATATATATATATATATCAATACCTACTCTCGATTACTCGTGCAACTTTAGGACAGCTTTATCCGACAATGAAAGGGGTTATTACCAGATCCACACAGTGGCCGACCTACAGCTCCGAGCCAGCCGACCTACAGCTCCGAGCCAGCCGACCTACGGCTCCGAGCCAGCCGACCTAGACGCAGCAGTAGCCATGAGTGTCCAACTGCCAACTGTTCTCCCATAAGTACACCGCGTAATAATACAGCAAACCTATCATTCTAAAGCGTATCCACATTCGGGTTGATAACAATGAGCATGTACAAACTGCAATCGTACAGGCACGACATCATTGAAGGTTGCTGGTGCTATGAACCTGTAATATACAAGGAGTTCATTTATCGTTACCCGGACACCGAGCTATCCAGGGCCCTCGAGCACTACTGTCTGGACAACGATGAGCACGCCGAGGCGTTGCTTCGTATAGTACGGACGCACTGCAAGCACTTATATGCCTGGCTAGAAGAAAACGGCCCGAAAGGCCCCCAAGGTACCATTGATAAACGCACAACTTAAAGAAACAGGAGACGGTCTGTCGGTGTTATTTGTGTCTTCATTTTGTATCATGTCTTACGGTTTTTGTTGTTCTCACTAGAGCGAACAAAAACCACTCACAACTTGACCCCTGCAGCGATGCTTGCTTTGGGGTGGAAAGGGAAGCGACTCAACGGCGCTGAACTAATGGAGGACATGGAACTACACCAGTTGTTATCCAGAGTCACCACAATCCAGGACGCCGTTGAGGACATGTGGGCAGAAGGCGTGATCCTGACCGAGGAATACGAAGAGCTTGTTTTCGCAACCAATATGTCGTGTCAGGAAAACACAATTCGCAAGATGCTTAGTGATCCAGACATACCAGTTGTTACAAAGCACAGTATTGGCCTGATGCTCATGTCACATAACATGCACATATACGGACTGACGGACGAATGGAAAGGCTATAAAGTGTTTCGAGCTACAGACTCGTAGACTGCGCACCGTAACCAGTGAAATGTATATGTGTCGCTCCCGATGTTATTGTGAATGTGAATGTTGACAACAGCAAATAAAATCAAGGTGATACATACAAGGTTTATGTGGTTTCTTTTATTAATGTGGTCCAGATCGGACGTTTATGGTCACAATTCATGTAGGTACACACTGTATGTTACACAAAGAACAATCTTACTAAGTTTAACATTGCTTTCATAAGCACCGTAGCCGGTGTTGTCGTTGTTGTATGTTACACACATCACAGCTCAATTGTGGACACGCTTCACTGAATCCCATTTCATCTCTGGCGTTCTGGATATCAAAACAAAAAGTCTGGATACCATGATAAAAGTGGAAACATACTGTAATCGTGTGGTGTTTTACACTGTTGTATTTGTGTTGAAAACTCAATCATACACTGAGCTGGGTTTGATTCCTTTATACACCAAATGTCAAATGAAAGCCCCGTACAAGATCACAGCGTACGTTTGTTTATTCACGAATACATCAGCATGTTGCGATTACATATACAGTTTTATATCACAAGTAAAATAGACTTATCGTGGTGGTGGCTTATACAAAAATATACACACACTGCATGAAAAGAGCATGAAATATCCCCGTGTCAGATGGTAAGATATCCACAGCGATCCGTCTTTGAAACGTGTCGTCGTTGTTTGGGAGAGTGTCAAACACCTTAAGACCGTCGTCAGTATTGAGAACTCGGCCGTTTCTCATCAGCCTCATCGCAGGCGTGTTTGTGGAGAAACCAGAGGCGAGACAAATCAATGTGAGAGTAGTGCCGTTTGTCTTCCGCGTAAACACGTATGCGTCAGGAACGGTTGCCCTTTCTCCGAGTTCCCGTGTGCTGTATCCAACAAACCTGGTCAACCAGTTGATACACTCGCTGCGCAAGTACTGGATGGTGTATTCCGTGAATACGGTCGCACCGTTCCATTTGTCCGCGATGGTTTTCGCTGCTTCGGTTTCAACTGACCACCTTCGTGTGACAAGATCAAAAGACAGTAAATCGTCACCATCGTAAGCGTACTTATCCACCCCGCTGACAAACCGCAGCCTCTCCTTGGAAGGGTTCGTTTCCCCGTAACATCCATGTAACCACTGTAGAACATGTAGATCCCCCTCGGACACCGAGTGCCCCATCCGAGTCATCACGAGATCTAGGTTAACGCCAAACCATTTCTGCTCATTGAGTAGACTCTGCGTGCCCTTATCCAAGTAGTCAGTAGTCAAGTGTTGTCTAGCCCAGTTTGTTGTGGGGGTTTTCCGTGGGGTGTCAGTGTCAAAACGGTCAAAGGGTTTACCGTCCAGTAAACCTATTGCTGTAAACTTGTGTACACCCGGCAATCCAAGGTCTTTGGACAGCGCTGTACAAATGTAGATCAGCGAATGAGTTGCCGAATTCACTGCCAGTATACGTGTGACAAAGTACAAAAACACATACCGCACGTCCATCGTAAGAGCTACCTCAATCATGTGCGGTGTGCAAATGCAAGTGAGTCCAACGCTCCCACTGTTCGGGCAAATAAACTCGCCAACGTTTCGGCCAGCTCACAACAAAGCTCGCTATCCGACCGACAATCCCACACCGGCTGCCCTGTTCCACATCCACCGCATATACCCCAGCTAAGACCTAGCCATCCCCACGTGTGTCGGTCTTTGTGAGAAATGAACGCTGTAACTGAGAGGTATCTTACTTATAGTTGTACAATGTGTGTGACTGTGTATATAAGTACAGCACGGTAAACGCAGAAGCGGGGTGCGCGTGTTTCTGCCGCAATGGAGTAAGTCAGTGTTTGTGGTGTTAGAAGAGCGGACGGCTGGACTGAAATGAGAGTCATGTAGGTTTATTATTACAAGCAGTATGATAACAAGCCGATACAATACAATACAGTGCACACTTTGCCCCCGTTCTACTGTTCGGGGTACCAGAGCCTAAGAGTTGCGGCCTTTCGCCTCGCATCCGTGTCGTTGGTCTTGCACCACAGAAGACAATCGCTGCCGTTCAGTTCCGTCCGAAAGACCTCTCCCAGACGCGGCATCGCTGCCATCCGCTCGTTGACTAGCCGTCCAAAGTCACCGCGTTCGCCCTCACTTGTGGTAACACATAAAAGTTTGTCCTGCACGACTTCATATTCGCAGTCGTCATAGGTGGTCTCGGGGTTGCACCTGTCACCCCTCAAGCCAGGCTGCTCGACGACCCATCTCGATCCAAAGTAATCCCTGTAAGCAAGCCATAGCTGTCGAGCGAGCGCTTCTGCGTCCGCCGCCGCCTTGCCCTCGTCTTCTAACAGCAGGGTCATACTAGATCCCACCGCGGCCACTCTGTCCACGTACACGTACCAACGAGCCCATCCGACCAGCAAAGCCTTGAGTTTGCAATCAAGCCAAAAGTGCACCATGTGAAATCCGTCGAGGCACAGCACACTCAGGTCTCGTAGGTCCATAAAGTCTACGTAATTGGGCGCCATATCACCCCATTCCTCCGGGTACTTGATCCTCTCTATCATATTGCCAGACAACATGTGTATCTTCATGATGTCATTGGCCCAAGGGCTATACACCGTCCAAGGCTTCGTCATTTCTCCGCCGGGGAACACCAACCTCGGGTGCGTTAAACGTATGCTGTGCACTTGCGGCATCACTGGCTTTGCTCTGCTGCTGCGTTATACACCGACACTGTCACAGAGTGAGCTTCACTGTCTTGCAATCACATCCATGCAGCTTATATAGCATCCCACAGCTCGACACCTACCCAGGTCAGGGATAAATGTACAGCGTAGGATGCCGTCTCAGACACATCCGTCTCGTCGCACGGGTGTCCAATGTAGCACTTTCGCTCTCCTTGGTTTTGGTGGGTATTGCATCGCCAAAGGCATCACGATCGCAGGTCTCTGGATGGCTGTATTGACACAGAACGTAACCGCAGGCGGCGAAAGCGAGGAACAGCCCTGGCAGTCCCAGAAGCAGTGAACTATACCCACACATAAGCAGTACTGGTCGAATGTCAGCTCTTATTGTACCTGTCCCCGTACCAAATGAGCTTACGTTCAGATGACATAGAATGCGCTTGAGTTTGTAGCCGATGTATGAGAGAACACAGAGACCAAACACAGAGGATCACACGCAGAACAACAGAATGTAAAATGCCATTTAGTTTATTACAGTCAGCAATGGTGATACAATGCACACAGTAACATTGGTGACAGCCCTCAGTTCACCGCAATCCTTTACGTGTGGCTTCCAAAAACATCAGGTCGTTTGTTATATTGCTATCAACATTGTGATGCGATCAGAAAAAGACACACATCATGTCAAGTTTTATTACAGTCAACATTTGGATATGATGAAAAAACACAACAGCAATACAATTAAGCGTGAAGCAGAGAGTGTGACACGACGACAGGCTGCTCGGTACAATAGCCGCGGTCCAATCTGTCGATTCTTCTACTGTTTGCGGGTACCACAGCCCAATCGTCGATGCCTTTCGCTTCTCATCAGCGGCGTTGGTGTGACACCACAGAAGACACTCTCCTTCGTGACGTTCGGTCCAATAAACCTCGCCCATACGCGGCATCACGGTCATCCGATCGTCAACCACTCGTCCAAAGTCACATCCCAGCTTTTCTAGTGCTATTCACGACGGTGATGTTATCGACAATGGCGAACCTGGTGTACATAGTATGCGACCCAGCCCGTTCCTAAGTTGTTATGTCTGAGCACTGGTTCTACAGCCATCATCAGGGCCACCTGTCCAAAAGCAATCGTGGTCAAAGAATGCTCAGATGTCGATGTGTTTTAGCGAAAGAGAACGATTTTAGAGGAAAACTCATGTACTGACACAATGAAGACCAAGTGTCATAGTCTGACTACTAGCCACTTTCCCCGTGCCCCACATTGACATACGTGGCTCACAATGGACTCGTTCGATCGCAACGACAAGAAGAAGAAGAAGAATAGGATCCCCCTCTCCCAAACAGACCACGGGACGCTCGAAAAGTATGT
Source organism: Neolamprologus brichardi (assembly GCF_056152115.1). Lineage (NCBI taxonomy): Eukaryota > Metazoa > Chordata > Actinopteri > Cichliformes > Cichlidae > Neolamprologus > Neolamprologus brichardi. The sequence goes on along the minus strand of NC_142116.1, from coordinate 31,725,379 downwards.
ACAGGAGGTGCGATCGACACGGGCAGCAACACAGCGCCCCGAACCAGTGCAGGGCTCACCCGAGAAGTACTGGGACAGATAAAAAAGAAAGGCAGCGGTTCAAGCCGTTGCTCCGTTCGACAAGACGTGCATATGTACCGCGTGTAACGCTGCAAACAGCGCCCGCTACGCTTCCGATGTAGCCCATGAAACACCACAGTGCAGAACAAACACAGCGAGACTCGTATTCCAGCACTACGAATGGATTTTCGATCCACCGCAACCAAGGAATCACCATCACGATTAATCGACAGTCGCAGCTATCCCCAACAAAGCACCTCGCCAAAGCGGTGGAACGGGACAGCGAACGTCGAGTAAACCACCATCACGATTACGCGACATTCGCAGCTATCCCCAACAAAGCACCTCGCCAAAGCGTTGGAACGGGACAGCGGACGTCGAGTAATGTCTTATGTCAATCGAGAGTGCACCGTTGTCTGTATCGTATCATTTGCTACTTTCCAATAGAATGTAATGTGACAACGACGAGGAATAAAGAGCAGTGGATGCAAAGATATAGTTCTACCATGTGTTTGTTTTGTCTGTCAGACAAGTTAGTGTCTATGTCGACCGAGCGCCCCATCGAGAAATGCACAGAAATGGTCGCACACAGCGCACAACATCAGTGCGATCGACATGCCAGTAACCCCGATGGAATCCCGACAGTGCAAGTCAGAGTACAAAACGCGGGCCCATGGGCCGGATACCCCAGGTATCCCCGCGAGCCCCGCCTTTCCGTCCGCGGCCGTGATCCGCCTAGCTGAAACAACAGGGTTTGCGCGCAGGCTCTATGGCACGCGGCCAACGGAGGCCGCTGTTAACCCTGATGCACCTGCCAGGGGGAGAGCGGCGGGGTCGGGGGATGCGGGTCCCCCGCGGAGGGATGGAGGGATGGAATGAGGAGGTCGGGGTCGCGAGATCCCCCGAGTGGATGGGGGGGAGGGGGGAGAGGAGAGAGAGAGAGAGAGAGAGAGAGAGAGAAAGAGAGAGATTGGTGGTCGAGAAACACCCCAGCGAAAACACAGCGTGTCGCGTGGCGAGACGATAAGAGCGTGGATGGCGGGTACTAAGTGTGTCGGGGTTTGGTTACGGAGGCGGCATCCGGGCGCGTGCTGTACTACAACAACAACAACACTTCTGGCAACAAGGTGCCAACGTGAAAGAAGAAGACGAAGAAGACAATGTCACGCACTAGACCGTGGGAGCCAAAGAGCACAAAGGTCGGTACAGGTGGACCGCTTTCGCTGGCGGTGTCATCGTCCTCCTCCTCCTCCTCCTCCTCCCGCTCACCCTCACCGTCGCCATCACCGTCGCCATCGCCATCGCCAGCGCGTTTGGCGTACGCGGGGTGGGCTGCGGTTGCTCCGTTGTTGCGACCGGCAACGTTTCGTTATCGAGGGCTAGGGGTCGAGGAAGACCAAAAGCAGCAGCAGCAGCAGCAGCAGCAGCAGCAGCAGCAGCAGCAGCAGCAGCAGCAGCAACAACAACAAGAGGAGAACTCGGAGGAGGAGGAGCAGGAGGAAGAGGAGCAAGAGGCCGAGGGGGACGACGACGACACGACAGCCCGAACACTCGCAGACAAGAAGCGCTACTGGGAGGATCGGGAGGAAGAGACCGAGGAAGAGGAGCAAGAGGCCAAGGGGGACGACGACTCGACAGCCCAAACGCTCGCAGACGAGGAGCGCTACTCGGAGGATCGGGAGTCGGACGAAAACGATGAGGCAGCGGACCAAGGGTACGCAACCACAGAGGATCACGGTTACGAAATGCCGTCGCAACTTTGCCAGGACGGCTGGGCGAGCCGAAAGGCCGAGAGAACGAAGAAGAAGCAGGCGCCGAACCGGGGCGGGGGGTTTCGGAGCTTTTGCAAGAGGACGCCGGCCATGCCGCAGGTGGCGTTCATGATCTTGGGCGCGATCGCCGCCACGGCACTGTCGGCGAAACTCGCGATGCAGATGTAGCCGATGATTATGACGAAGAAGAAGAAGAAGAAGAAGAAGAAGAAGAAGAAGAAGGAGAAGAAGAAGATGACGAAGACTATGAAGAAGACGACGAACACTATGAAGACAAAGACTGTGGAGGAGGAGGAGAAGAAGAAGAAGAAGAAGAAGAAGAAGACGACGACGACCTCGTCCTCACTGGTCGAGGACGAGGAGGCCCCACCGAAGAGACCGTGGCGGCGGCGCGAGACGAGGCCTCCTCGTTCATGGCCTGCTTCCCGCTGGAGATAGAGGACTCGGTGATCGCCATGACCAACCTGGAAGTGGACAGGCGCAGGCCCGCCATCGACGGATGGAAGCCCATGGGCTGCATCGACTTCCGAGCCTACGGGGGGCTGCTCGTGCTCGCCGGCGTGTACAGGTCCCGGGGAGAGGCCTGCGAGAGCCTGTGGGATGCCGAGAGCGGAAGGTCCGTGTTCAGAGCGGCGATGCCGCTCAAGACCTTTCGAGCCTACTCAAGCGCACTGCGCCTCGACGACAGAGAGACCAGACGAGCCAGGCGAGGCGAGGGCAGTCACGACAAACTGCACCCCATCAGAGCCGTGTGGGACGAGTGGTGCACGAGGTTGCCCGCCATGTACCGCCCGGGACCGGAGGTCACCGTCGACGAGAGACTGGTGCCGTTCAGAGGTACGTAGTGCGTGCGTGTGCGTGCGCGTGTGTGCGTGTGTGTGTGTTCTATCGCGAAAGAGGCCACACCGTGCAGGGCACATCGAACAGGCCCGAGATCCCCAGAGAGCTGCGCTGCGTCAAGGGCAGGGCCATGGGGTCCGTCGAATCCGTAGTACTCGGCGGCTCTGCGGGACGAGGACGAGGAGGAGGAAGAGGGCTCGACACGATCATCCTCTCCTACGTGGCCAAGAAGAACAAGAACGTGCTGCTCCTCACCACCGCTCCTCGTTACCACCACCGCTCCGACCCCTAACCCCGGCCTAGCCGCCGCAGTAGCAGCGGCGGCGGAAAACCTCCCTTGGTGCGGTTGTAATGCAGCACCAAGGGAGGTTTCTAGGGTTTGTTTTCTTGTTTTTTTATGTTGTTCTTTCAGTGTTTGTCTTGAGATAAGGTTTGAAGTGTCTGTGGTGCAGCTGGTCTGGTCTGTCTCGAGACCTGTAACAGGTGGAGACTCACCAGGACATTCAGAACTCACAAGTTTTGTCTTTCTAAACTCTTCTGTAGAGGGTTTCTCTGAGAAGCAAGGGGAAGGCAGTGAGGCCTGGGGGAGGTCCACCAATATAAAGCGTGGCCAGGAGGAACTTTACAGATAAATTGTCCAAGTAAAAAAGATACCGGGATCCACAAATGTCATGTGACAACCTAATTGGCTTGCGGGATAATGACGTCACATATATTTAGAATCTTACAACCAGCCTTAAATTCTTTGATCCTTAAATCCATAAATGGGGCTGAAAAGTGACGACTTTTAGTCCGTTAATTACAGCAATTATGTTTGCAGAACTGAAACATTCGCCAGAGAAGTATTTTGAAACATCTGGATCCTTTCCTAAGTAACTGTTTACAGATTCCAAATACAGATTCCACTTTTTTTTTCCTTCTTATGTTGTTCATTAACGGAAACAGTGCCACCCCATCACAAGGGCTGGCAAGGCTTTGGGAGCCTGGAGAGCGGACACCCGCACAAAGGGTGGCCAGGCGGCCCGGTCCGGGTTTTTTCTTCTTTCTTTCACACGCCTGGTGGGCGGTGTCACCTGATCACAAGGGGTGGCAAGGCTTTCGGAGCCTGGGGAGCGGACACCCGCACAAACGGTGGCCAGGCGGCCCGGTCCGGGTTTTTTCTTTTTTTCTTCTTTTTTTCACACGCCTGGTGGGCGGTGCCACCCCATCACAAGGACTGGCAAGGCTTTCGGAGCCAGGGGAGTGGACACCCGCATAAAGGGTGGCCAGGCGGCCCGGTCCGGGTTTTTTCTTTTTTTCTTCTTTCTTTCACACGCCTGGTGGGCGGTGCCACCCCATCACAAGGACTGGCAAGGCTTTCGGAGCCTGGGGAGCGGACACCCGCACAAAGGGTTGCAAGGCGGCCCGGTCCGGGTTTTTTCTTCTTTCTTTCACACGCCTGGTGGGTGGTGCCACCCGATCACAAGGGCTGGCAAGGCTTTCGGAGCCTGGGGAGCGGACACCCGCACAAACGGTGGCCAGGCGGCCCGGTCCGGGTTTTTTCTTCTTTTCTTCTTTCTTTCACACGCCTGGTGGGCGGTGCCACCCCATCACAAGGACTGGCAAGGCTTTCGGAGCCAGGGGAGTGGACACCCGCATAAAGGGTGGCCAGGCGGCCCGGTCCGGGTTTTTTCTTTTTTTCTTCTTTCTTTCACACGCCTGGTGGGCGGTGCCACCCCATCACAAGGACTGGCAAGGCTTTCGGAGCCTGGGGAGCGGACACCCGCACAAAGGGTTGCAAGGCGGCCCGGTCCGGGTTTTTTCTTCTTTTCTTTCACACGCCTGGTGGGCGGTGTCACCCGATCACAAGGGCTGGCAAGGCTTTCGGAGCCTAGGGAGTGGTCACCAGCACAAAGGGTGGCAAGGCGGCCCGGTCCGGGTTTTTTCTTCTTTCTTTCACACACCTGGTGGGCGGTGTCACCCGATCACAAGGGCTGGCAAAGCTTTCGGAGCCTGGGGAGCGGACACCCACACAAAGGGTGGCCAGGCGGCCCGGTCCGGGATTTTTCTTCTTTTCTTCTTTCTTTCACACGCCTGGTGGGCGGTGCCACCCGATCACAAGGGCTGGCAAGGCTTTGGGAGCCTGGGGAGCGAACACCCGCACAAAGAGTGGCCAGACGGCCCGGACTGGGTTTTTTCTCCTTTCTTACACACGCCTGGTGGGCGGTGCCACCCGATCACAGGGGCTCGCAAGGCTTTGGGAGCCTGGGGAGCGGACACCCGCACAAAGGGTGGCCAGGCGGCCCGGTCCGGGTTTTTTCTTCTTTTCTTTCACACGCCTGGTGGGCGGTGTCACCCGATCACAAGGGCTGGCAAGGCTTTCGGAGCCTGGGGAGCGGACACCCGCACAAAGAGTGGCCAGTCGGCCCGGTCCGGGTTTTTTCTTCTTTTCTTCTTTCTTTCACACGCCTGGTGGGCGGTGTCACCCAATCACAAAGGCTGGCAAGGCTTTCGGAGCCTGGGGAGCGGACACCAGCACAAAGAGTCGCCAGGCGGCCCAGTCCGGGTTTTTATTTCTTTTCTTCTTTCTTAAAAAAGCCTGGTTGGCGGTGCCACCCGATCACAAGGGCTGGCAAGGCTTTCGGAGCCTGGGGAGCGGACACCCGCACAAAGAGTCGCCAGGCGGCCCGGTCCGGGTTTTTATTTCTTTTCTTCTTTCTTAAAAAAGCCTGGTTGGCGGTGCCACCCGATCACAAGGGTTGGCAAGGCTTTCGGAGCCTGGGGAGCGGACACCCGCACAAAGAGTCGCCAGGCGGCCCAGTCCGGGTTTTTTCTTCTTTCTTTCACACGCCTGGTGGGCGGTGCCACCCGATCACAAGGGCTGGCAAGGCTTTCGGAGCCTGGGGAGCGGACACCCGCACAAAGGGTTGCCAGGCGGCCCAGGCGGGTTTTTTCTTCTTTGTTTCACACACCTGGTGGGCGGTGCCACCCGATCACAAGGGCTGGCAAGGCTTTCGGAGCCTGGGGAGCGGACACCCGCACAAACGGTGGCCAGGCGGCCCGGTCCGGGTTTTTTCTTATTTTCTTCTTTCTTTCACATGCCTAATGGGCGGTGCCACCCTATCACAAGGACTGGCAAGGCTTTCGGAGCCTGGGGAGCGGACACCCGCATAAAGGGTGGCCAGGCGGCCCGGTCCGTTTTTTTTTTCCTTCTTTGACACGCCTGGTGGGCGGTGGCACCCGATCACAATGGCTGGCAAGGCTTATGGAGCCTGGGGAGCGGACACCCACACAATGGGTGGCCAGTCGGCCCGGTCCGGGTTTTTTCTTCTTTTCTTTCACACGCCTTGTGGGCGGTGTCACCCGATCACAAGGGCTGGCAAGTTTTTCGGAGCCTGGGGAGCGGACACCCACACAATGGGTGGCCAGTCGGCCCGGTCCGGGTTTTTTCTTCTGTTCTTCTTTCTTAAAAAAGCCTGGTTGGCGGTTCCACCCGATCACAAGGGCTGGCAAGGCTTTCGGAGCCTGGGGAGCGGACACCCGCACAAAGAGTGGCCAGGCGGCCCGGTCCAGGTTTTTACTTCTTTTTTTCACACGCCTTGTGGGCGATGCCACCCGATCACAAGGCCTGGCAAGGCTTTCGGAGCCTGGGGAGCGGACACCCGCACAAAGTGTGGAAAGGTGGGCCGTTCTGTTTTTTTTCTTTTTTTTTTCACACGCCTGGTGGGCGGTGCCACCCGATCACAATGGCTGGAGAGGCTGTCGGAGCCTGGGGAGCGGACACCCGCACAAAGGGTGGCCAGGCTGCCCGGTCCGGGTTTTTTCTTCTTTTCTTCTTTCTTAAAAAAGCCTGGTTGGCGGTGCCACCCGATCACAAGGGCTGGCAAGGCTTTCGGAGCCTGGGGAGCGGACACCCGCACAAAGAGTGGCGAGGCGGACCGGTCCGGGTTTTTTCTTCTTTTTTTCACACGCCTGGTGGGCGGTGCCACCCGATCACAAGGCCTGGCAAGGCTTTCGGAGCCTGGGGAACGGACACCCGCACAAAGGGTGGCCAGGCGGCCGGACTGGTTTTTTTCTTCTTTTTTTCACACGCCTGGTGGGCGGTGCCACACGATCACTAGGGCTGGCAAGGCTTTCGGAGCCTGGGGAGCGGACACCCGCACAAAGAGTGGCCAGGCGGCCCGGTCCGGGTTTTTTCTTCTTTTCTTTCACACGCCTGGTGGGCGGTGTCACCCGATCACAAGGGCTGGCAAGGCTTTCGGAGCCTGGGGAGCGGACACCCGCACAAAGAGTGGCCAGTCGGCCCGGTCCGGGTTTTTTCTTCTTTTCTTCTTTCTTTCACACGCCTGGTGGGCGGTGTCACCCAATCACAAAGGCTGGCAAGGCTTTCGGAGCCTGGGGAGCGGACACCAGCACAAAGAGTCGCCAGGCGGCCCAGTCCGGGTTTTTATTTCTTTTCTTCTTTCTTAAAAAAGCCTGGTTGGCGGTGCCACCCGATCACAAGGGCTGGCAAGGCTTTCGGAGCCTGGGGAGCGAACACCCGCACAAAGAGTCGCCAGGCGGCCCGGTCCGGGTTTTTATTTCTTTTCTTCTTTCTTAAAAAAGCCTGGTTGGCGGTGCCACCCGATCACAAGGGTTGGCAAGGCTTTCGGAGCCTGGGGAGCGGACACCCGCACAAAGAGTCGCCAGGCGGCCCAGTCCGGGTTTTTTCTTCTTTCTTTCACACGCCTGGTGGGCGGTGCCACCCGATCACAAGGGCTGGCAAGGCTTTCGGAGCCTGGGGAGCGGACACCCGCACAAAGGGTTGCCAGGCGGCCCAGGCGGGTTTTTTCTTCTTTGTTTCACACACCTGGTGGGCGGTGCCACCCGATCACAAGGGCTGGCAAGGCTTTCGGAGCCTGGGGAGCGGACACCCGCACAAACGGTGGCCAGGCGGCCCGGTCCGGGTTTTTTCTTATTTTCTTCTTTCTTTCACATGCCTAATGGGCGGTGCCACCCTATCACAAGGACTGGCAAGGCTTTCGGAGCCTGGGGAGCGGACACCCGCATAAAGGGTGGCCAGGCGGCCCGGTCCGTTTTTTTTTTCCTTCTTTGACACGCCTGGTGGGCGGTGGCACCCGATCACAATGGCTGGCAAGGCTTATGGAGCCTGGGGAGCGGACACCCACACAATGGGTGGCCAGTCGGCCCGGTCCGGGTTTTTTCTTCTTTTCTTTCACACGCCTTGTGGGCGGTGTCACCCGATCACAAGGGCTGGCAAGTTTTTCGGAGCCTGGGGAGCGGACACCCACACAATGGGTGGCCAGTCGGCCCGGTCCGGGTTTTTTCTTCTGTTCTTCTTTCTTAAAAAAGCCTGGTTGGCGGTTCCACCCGATCACAAGGGCTGGCAAGGCTTTCGGAGCCTGGGGAGCGGACACCCGCACAAAGAGTGGCCAGGCGGCCCGGTCCAGGTTTTTACTTCTTTTTTTCACACGCCTTGTGGGCGATGCCACCCGATCACAAGGCCTGGCAAGGCTTTCGGAGCCTGGGGAGCGGACACCCGCACAAAGTGTGGAAAGGTGGGCCGTTCTGTTTTTTTTCTTTTTTTTTTCACACGCCTGGTGGGCGGTGCCACCCGATCACAATGGCTGGAGAGGCTGTCGGAGCCTGGGGAGCGGACACCCGCACAAAGGGTGGCCAGGCTGCCCGGTCCGGGTTTTTTCTTCTTTTCTTCTTTCTTAAAAAAGCCTGGTTGGCGGTGCCACCCGATCACAAGGGCTGGCAAGGCTTTCGGAGCCTGGGGAGCGGACACCCGCACAAAGAGTGGCGAGGCGGACCGGTCCGGGTTTTTTCTTCTTTTTTTCACACGCCTGGTGGGCGGTGCCACCCGATCACAAGGCCTGGCAAGGCTTTCGGAGCCTGGGGAACGGACACCCGCACAAAGGGTGGCCAGGCGGCCGGACTGGTTTTTTTCTTCTTTTTTTCACACGCCTGGTGGGCGGTGCCACCCGATCACTAGGGCTGGCAAGGCTTTCGGAGCCTGGGGAGCGGACACCCGCACAAAGAGTGGCCAGGCGGCCCGGTCCGGGTTTTTTCTTCTTTTCTTTCACACGCCTGGTGGGCGGTGTCACCCGATCACAAGGGCTGGCAAGGCTTTCGGAGCCTGGGGAGCGGACACCCGCACAAAGAGTGGCCAGTCGGCCCGGTCCGGGTTTTTTCTTCTTTTCTTCTTTCTTTCACACGCCTGGTGGGCGGTGTCACCCAATCACAAAGGCTGGCAAGGCTTTCGGAGCCTGGGGAGCGGACACCAGCACAAAGAGTCGCCAGGCGGCCCAGTCCGGGTTTTTATTTCTTTTCTTCTTTCTTAAAAAAGCCTGGTTGGCGGTGCCACCCGATCACAAGGGCTGGCAAGGCTTTCGGAGCCTGGGGAGCGGACACCCGCACAAAGAGTCGCCAGGCGGCCCGGTCCGGGTTTTTATTTCTTTTCTTCTTTCTTAAAAAAGCCTGGTTGGCGGTGCCACCCGATCACAAGGGTTGGCAAGGCTTTCGGAGCCTGGGGAGCGGACACCCGCACAAAGAGTCGCCAGGCGGCCCAGTCCGGGTTTTTTCTTCTTTCTTTCACACGCCTGGTGGGCGGTGCCACCCGATCACAAGGGCTGGCAAGGCTTTCGGAGCCTGGGGAGCGGACACCCGCACAAAGGGTTGCCAGGCGGCCCAGGCGGGTTTTTTCTTCTTTGTTTCACACACCTGGTGGGCGGTGCCACCCGATCACAAGGGCTGGCAAGGCTTTCGGAGCCTGGGGAGCGGACACCCGCACAAACGGTGGCCAGGCGGCCCGGTCCGGGTTTTTTCTTATTTTCTTCTTTCTTTCACATGCCTAATGGGCGGTGCCACCCTATCACAAGGACTGGCAAGGCTTTCGGAGCCTGGGGAGCGGACACCCGCATAAAGGGTGGCCAGGCGGCCCGGTCCGTTTTTTTTTTCCTTCTTTGACACGCCTGGTGGGCGGTGGCACCCGATCACAATGGCTGGCAAGGCTTATGGAGCCTGGGGAGCGGACACCCACACAATGGGTGGCCAGTCGGCCCGGTCCGGGTTTTTTCTTCTTTTCTTTCACACGCCTTGTGGGCGGTGTCACCCGATCACAAGGGCTGGCAAGTTTTTCGGAGCCTGGGGAGCGGACACCCACACAATGGGTGGCCAGTCGGCCCGGTCCGGGTTTTTTCTTCTGTTCTTCTTTCTTAAAAAAGCCTGGTTGGCGGTTCCACCCGATCACAAGGGCTGGCAAGGCTTTCGGAGCCTGGGGAGCGGACACCCGCACAAAGAGTGGCCAGGCGGCCCGGTCCAGGTTTTTACTTCTTTTTTTCACACGCCTTGTGGGCGATGCCACCCGATCACAAGGCCTGGCAAGGCTTTCGGAGCCTGGGGAGCGGACACCCGCACAAAGTGTGGAAAGGTGGGCCGTTCTGTTTTTTTTCTTTTTTTTTTCACACGCCTGGTGGGCGGTGCCACCCGATCACAATGGCTGGAGAGGCTGTCGGAGCCTGGGGAGCGGACACCCGCACAAAGGGTGGCCAGGCTGCCCGGTCCGGGTTTTTTCTTCTTTTCTTCTTTCTTAAAAAAGCCTGGTTGGCGGTGCCACCCGATCACAAGGGCTGGCAAGGCTTTCGGAGCCTGGGGAGCGGACACCCGCACAAAGAGTGGCGAGGCGGACCGGTCCGGGTTTTTTCTTCTTTTTTTCACACGCCTGGTGGGCGGTGCCACCCGATCACAAGGCCTGGCAAGGCTTTCGGAGCCTGGGGAACGGACACCCGCACAAAGGGTGGCCAGGCGGCCGGACTGGTTTTTTTCTTCTTTTTTTCACACGCCTGGTGGGCGGTGCCACCCGATCACTAGGGCTGGCAAGGCTTTCGGAGCCTGGGGAGCGGACACCCGCACAAAGAGTGGCCAGGCGGCCCGGTCCGGGTTTTTTCTTCTTTTCTTTCACACGCCTGGTGGGCGGTGTCACCCGATCACAAGGGCTGGCAAGGCTTTCGGAGCCTGGGGAGCGGACACCCGCACAAAGAGTGGCCAGTCGGCCCGGTCCGGGTTTTTTCTTCTTTTCTTCTTTCTTTCACACGCCTGGTGGGCGGTGTCACCCAATCACAAAGGCTGGCAAGGCTTTCGGAGCCTGGGGAGCGGACACCAGCACAAAGAGTCGCCAGGCGGCCCAGTCCGGGTTTTTATTTCTTTTCTTCTTTCTTAAAAAAGCCTGGTTGGCGGTGCCACCCGATCACAAGGGCTGGCAAGGCTTTCGGAGCCTGGGGAGCGAACACCCGCACAAAGAGTCGCCAGGCGGCCCGGTCCGGGTTTTTATTTCTTTTCTTCTTTCTTAAAAAAGCCTGGTTGGCGGTGCCACCCGATCACAAGGGTTGGCAAGGCTTTCGGAGCCTGGGGAGCGGACACCCGCACAAAGAGTCGCCAGGCGGCCCAGTCCGGGTTTTTTCTTCTTTCTTTCACACGCCTGGTGGGCGGTGCCACCCGATCACAAGGGCTGGCAAGGCTTTCGGAGCCTGGGGAGCGGACACCCGCACAAAGGGTTGCCAGGCGGCCCAGGCGGGTTTTTTCTTCTTTGTTTCACACACCTGGTGGGCGGTGCCACCCGATCACAAGGGCTGGCAAGGCTTTCGGAGCCTGGGGAGCGGACACCCGCACAAACGGTGGCCAGGCGGCCCGGTCCGGGTTTTTTCTTATTTTCTTCTTTCTTTCACATGCCTAATGGGCGGTGCCACCCTATCACAAGGACTGGCAAGGCTTTCGGAGCCTGGGGAGCGGACACCCGCATAAAGGGTGGCCAGGCGGCCCGGTCCGTTTTTTTTTTCCTTCTTTGACACGCCTGGTGGGCGGTGGCACCCGATCACAATGGCTGGCAAGGCTTATGGAGCCTGGGGAGCGGACACCCACACAATGGGTGGCCAGTCGGCCCGGTCCGGGTTTTTTCTTCTTTTCTTTCACACGCCTTGTGGGCGGTGTCACCCGATCACAAGGGCTGGCAAGTTTTTCGGAGCCTGGGGAGCGGACACCCACACAATGGGTGGCCAGTCGGCCCGGTCCGGGTTTTTTCTTCTGTTCTTCTTTCTTAAAAAAGCCTGGTTGGCGGTTCCACCCGATCACAAGGGCTGGCAAGGCTTTCGGAGCCTGGGGAGCGGACACCCGCACAAAGAGTGGCCAGGCGGCCCGGTCCAGGTTTTTACTTCTTTTTTTCACACGCCTTGTGGGCGGTGCCACCCGATCACAAGGCCTGGCAAGGCTTTCGGAGCCTGGGGAGCGGACACCCGCACAAAGTGTGGAAAGGTGGGCCGTTCTGTTTTTTTTCTTTTTTTTTTCACACGCCTGGTGGGCGGTGCCACCCGATCACAATGGCTGGAGAGGCTGTCGGAGCCTGGGGAGCGGACACCCGCACAAAGGGTGGCCAGGCTGCCCGGTCCGGGTTTTTTCGTCTTTTCTTCTTTCTTAAAAAAGCCTGGTTGGCGGTGCCACCCGATCACAAGGGCTGGCAAGGCTTTCGGAGCCTGGGGAGCGGACACCCGCACAAAGAGTGGCGAGGCGGACCGGTCCGGGTTTTTTCTTCTTTTTTTCACACGCCTGGTGGGCGGTGCCACCCGATCACAAGGCCTGGCAAGGCTTTCGGAGCCTGGGGAACGGACACCCGCACAAAGGGTGGCCAGGCGGCCGGACTGGTTTTTTTCTTCTTTTTTTCACACGCCTGGTGGGCGGTGCCACCCGATCACTAGGGCTGGCAAGGCTTTCGGAGCCTGGGGAGCGGACACCCGCACAAAGAGTGGCCAGCCGGCCTGGTCCGGGTTCTTTCTTCTTTCTTTCACACGCCTGGTGGGCGGTGCCACCCGATCACAAGGCCTGGCAAGGCTTTCGGAGCCTGGGGAACGGACACCCGCACAAAGGGTGGCCAGGCGGCCGGACTGGTTTTTTTCTTCTTTTTTTCACACGCCTGGTGGGCGGTGCCACCCAATCACAAGGACTGGCAAGGCTTTCGGAGCCTGGGGAGCGGACACCCGCATAAAGGGTGGCCAGGCGGCCCGGTCCGGTTTTTTTTTCCTTGTTTGACACGCCTGGTGGGTGGTGCCACCCGATCACAAGGGCTGGCAAGGTTTTCGGAGCTTGGGGAGCGGACACCCGCACAAACGGTGGCCAGGCGGCCCGGTCCGGGTTTTTTCTTCTTTTCTTCTTTCTTAAAAATGCCTGGTGGGCGGTGCCACCCGATCACAAGGGCTGGCAAGGCTTTCGGAGCCTGGGGAGCGGACACCCGCACAAAGGGTGGCCAGGCGGCCCAGTCCGGGTTTTTTCTTCTTTCTTTCACACGCCTGGTGGGCGGTGTCACCTGATCACAAGGGCTGGCAAGGCTTTCGGAGCATGGGGAGCGGACACCCGCACAAACGGTGGCCAGGTGGCCCGGTCCGGGTTTTTTCTTTTTTTTCTTCTTTCTTTCACACGCCTGGTGGGCGGTGCCACCCCATCACAAGGAATGGCAAGGCTTTCGGAGCCTGGGGAGCGGACACCCGCACAAAGGGTGGCCAGGCGGCCCGGTCTGGGTTTTTTCTTCTTTCTTTCAAACGTCTGGTGGGCGGTGCCACCCGATCACAAGGGCTGGCAAGGCTTTCAGAGCCTGGGGAGCGGACACCCGCACAAACGGTGGCCAGGCGGCCCGGTCCGGGTTTTTTCTTATTTTCTTCTTTCTTTCACATGCCTAATGGGCGGTGCCACCCCATCACAAGGACTGGCAAGGCTTTCGGAGCCTGGGGAGCGGACACCCGCATAAAGGGTGGCCAGGCGGCCCGGTCCGTTTTTTTTTTCCTTCTTTGACACGCCTGGTGGGCGGTGGCACCCGATCACAATGGCTGGCAAGGCTTATGGAGCCTGGGGAGCGGACACCCACACAATGGGTGGCCAGTCGGCCCGGTCCGGGTTTTTTCTTCTTTTCTTTCACACGCCTTGTGGGCGGTGTCACCCGATCACAAGGGCTGGCAAGTTTTCCGACACCCGCACAAAGTGTGGAAAGGTGGCCCGTTCTGTTTTTTTTCTTTTTTTTTTCACACGCCTGTTGGGCGGTGCCACCCGATCACAATGGCTGGAGAGGCTGTCGGAGCCTGGGGAGCGGACACCCGCACAAAGGGTGGCCAGGCTGCCCGGTCCGGGTTTTTTCTTCTTTTCTTCTTTCTTAAAAAAGCCTGGTTGGCGGTGCCACCCGATCACAAGGGCTGGCAAGGCTTTCGGAGCCTGGGGAGCGGACACCCGCACAAAGAGTGGCGAGGCGGACCGGTCCGGGTTTTTTCTTCTTTTTTTCACACGCCTGGTGGGCGGTGCCACCCGATCACAAGGCCTGGCAAGGCTTTCGGAGCCTGGGGAACGGACACCCGCACAAAGGGTGGCCAGGCGGCCGGACCGGTTTTTTTCTTCTTTTTTTCACACGCCTGGTGGGCGGTGCCACCCGATCACTAGGGCTGGCAAGGCTTTCGGAGCCTGGGGAGCGGACACCCGCACAAAGAGTGGCCAGCCGGCCTGGTCCGGGTTCTTTCTTCTTTCTTTCACACGCCTGGTGGGCGATGCCACCCGATCACAAGGGCTGGCAAGGCTTTCGGAGCCTGGGGAGCGGACACCGACACAAACGGTGGCCAGGCGGCCCGGTCCGGGTTTTTTCTTCTTTCTTTCACACGCCTGGTGGGCGGTGCCACCCGATCACAAGGGCTGGCAAGGCTTTCGGAGTCTGGGGAGCGGACACCCGCACAAACGGTGGCCAGGCGGCCCGGTCCGGGTTTTTTCTTCTTTTCTTCTTTCTTTCACACGCCTGGTGGGCGGTGCCACCCAATCACAAGGACTGGCAAGGCTTTCGGAGCCTGGGGAGCGGACACCCGCATAAAGGGTGGCCAGGCGGCCCGGTCCGTTTTTTTTTTCCTTGTTTGACACGCCTGGTGGGTGGTGCCACCCGATCACAAGGGCTGGCAAGGTTTTCGGAGCCTGGGGAGCGGACACCCGCACAAACGGTGGCCAGGCGGCCCGGTCCGGGTTTTTTCTTCTTTTCTTCTTTCTTAAAAATGCCTGGTGGGCGGTGCCACCCGATCACAAGGGCTGGCAAGGCTTTCGGAGCCTGGGGAGCGGACACCTGCACAAAGGGTGGCCAGGCGGCCCAGTCCGGGTTTTTTCTTCTTTCTTTCACACGCCTGGTGGGCGGTGTCACCTGATCACAAGGGCTGGCAAGGCTTTCGGAGCATGGGGAGCGGACACCCGCACAAACGGTGGCCAGGTGGCCCGGTCCGGGTTTTTTCTTTTTTTTCTTCTTCCTTTCACACGCCTGGTGGGCGGTGTCACCCGATCACAAGGGCTGGCAAGGCTTTAAGAGCCTAGGGAGTGGTCACCCGCACAAAGGGTGGAAAGGCGGCCCGGTCCGGGTTTTTTCTTCTTTTTTTCACACACCTGGTGGGCGGTGTCACCCGATCACAAGGGCTGGCAAGGCTTTCGGAGCCTGGGGAGCGGACACCCACACAAAGGGTGGCCAGGCGGCCCGGTCCGGGATTTTTCTTCTTTTCTTCTTTCTTTCACACGCCTGGTGGGCGGTGCCACCCGATCACAAGGGCTGGCAAGGCTTTCGGAGCCTGGCTAGCGAACACCCGCACAAAGGGTTGCCAGGCTGCCCGGAGTGGGTTTTTTCTCCTTTCTTTCACACGCCTGGTGGACGGTGCCACCCGATCACAAGGGCTGGCAAGGCTTTGGGAGCCTGGGTAGTTGACACCCGCACAAAGGGTGGCCAGGCGGCCCGGTCCGGGTTTTTTCTTCTTTTCTTCTTTCTTAAAAATGCCTGGTGGGCGGTGCCACCCGATCACAAGGGCTGGCAAGGCTTTCGGAGCCTGGGGAGCGGACACCCGCACAAAGGGTGGCCAGGCGGCCCAGTCCGGGTTTTTTCTTCTTTCTTTCACACGCCTGGTGGGCGGTGTCACCTGATCACAAGGGCTGGCAAGGCTTTCGGAGCATGGGGAGCGGACACCCGCACAAACGGTGGCCAGGTGGCCCGGTCCGGGTTTTTTCTTTTTTTTCTTCTTCCTTTCACACGCCTGGTGGGCGGTGCCACCCCATCACAAGGAATGGCAAGGCTTTCGGAGCCTGGGCAGCGGACACCCGCACAAAGGGTTGCAAGGCGGCCCGGTCCGGGTTTTTTCTTTTTTCTTTCACACGCCTGGTGGGCGGTGTCACCCGATCACAAGGGCTGGCAAGGCTTTAAGAGCCTAGGGAGTGGTCACCCGCACAAAGGGTGGAAAGGCGGCCCGGTCCGGGTTTTTTCTTCTTTTTTTCACACACCTGGTGGGCGGTGTCACCCGATCACAAGGGCTGGCAAGGCTTTCGGAGCCTGGGGAGCGGACACCCACACAAAGGGTGGCCAGGCGGCCCGGTCCGGGATTTTTCTTCTTTTCTTCTTTCTTTCACACGCCTGGTGGGCGGTGCCACGCGATCACAAGGGCTGGCAAGGCTTTCGGAGCCTGGCTAGCGAACACCCGCACAAAGGGTTGCCAGGCGGCCCGGACTGGGTTTTTTCTCCTTTCTTTCACACGCCTGGTGGACGGTGCCACCCGATCACAAGGGCTGGCAAGGCTTTGGGAGCCTGGGTAGTTGACACCCGCACAAAGGGTGGCCAGGCGGCCCGGTCCGGGTTTTTTCTTCTTTCTTTTAAACGTCTGGTGGGCGGTGCCACCCGATCACAAGGGCTGGAAAGGCTTTCGGAGCCTGGGGAGCGGACACCCGCACAAAGGGTGGCCAGGAGTCCCGGTCCGGGTTTTTTCTTCTTTCTTTCAAACGTCTGGTGGGCGGTGCCACCCGATCACAAGGGCTGGCAAGGCATTCGGAGCCTGGGGAGCGGACACCCGCACAAAGGGTGGCCAGGCGGCCCGGTCTGGGTTTTTTCTTCTTTCTTTCAAACGTCTGGTGGGCGGTGCCACCCGATCACAAGGGCTGGCAAGGCTTTCGGAGCCTGGGGAGCGGACACCCGCACAAACGGTGGCCAGGCGGCCCGGTCCGGGTTTTTTCTTATTTTCTTCTTTCTTTCACATGCCTAATGGGCGGTGCCACCCCATCACAAGGACTGGCAAGGCTTTCGGAGCCTGGGGAGTGGACACCCGCATAAAGGGTGGCCAGGCGGCCCGGTCCGTTTTTTTTTTCCTTCTTTGACACGCCTGGTGGGCGGTGGCACCCGATCAAAATGGCTGGCAAGGCTTATGGAGCCTGGGGAGCGGACACCCACACAATGGGTGGCCAGTCGGCCCGGTCCGGGTTTTTTCTTCTTTTCTTTCACACGCCTTGTGGGCGGTGTCACCCGATCACAAGGGCTGGCAAGGTTTTCGGAGCCTGGGGAGCGGACACCCACACAATGGGTGGCCAGTCGGCCCGGTCCGGGTTTTTTCTTCTGTTCTTCTTTCTTAAAAAAGCCTGGTGGGCGGTGCCACCCGATCACAAGGGCTGGCAAGGCTTTCGGAGTCTGGGGAGCGGACACCCGCACAAACGGTGGCCAGGCGGCCCGGTCCGGTTTTTTTTTTTTCTTCTTCTTTCTTTCACACGCCTGGTGGGCGGTGCCACCCAATCACAAGGACTGGCAAGGCTTTCGGAGCCTGGGGAGCGGACACCCGCATAAAGGGTGGCCAGGCGGCCCGGTCCGTTTTTTTTTTCCTTGTTTGACACGCCTGGTGGGTGGTGCCACCCGATCAAAAGGGCTGGCAAGGTTTTCGGAGCCTGGGGAGCGGACACCCGCACAAACGGTGGCCAGGCGGCCCGGTCCGGGTTTTTTCTTCTTTTCTTCTTTCTTAAAAATGCCTGGTGGGCGGTGCCACCAGATCACAAGGGCTGGCAAGGCTTTCGGAGCATGGGGAGCGGACACCCGCACAAACGGTGGCCAGGTGGCCCGGTCCGGGTTTTTTCTTTTTTTTTCTTCTTCCTTTCACACGCCTGGTGGGCGGTGCCACCCCATCACAAGGAATGGCAAGGCTTTCGGAGCCTGGGGAGCGGACACCCGCACAAAGGGTTGCAAGGCGGCCCGGTCCGGGTTTTTTCTTTTTTCTTTCACACGCCTGGTGGGCGGTGTCACCCGATCACAAGGGCTGGCAAGGCTTTAAGAGACTAGGGAGTGGTCACCCGCACAAAGGGTGGAAAGGCGGCCCGGTCCGGGTTTTTTCTTCTTTTTTTCACACACCTGGTGGGCGGTGTCACCCGATCACAAGGGCTGGCAAGGCTTTCGGAGCCTGGGGAGCGGACACCCACACAAAGGGTGGCCAGGCGGCCCGGTCCGGGATTTTTCTTCTTTTCTTCTTTCTTTCACACGCCTGGTGGGCGGTGCCACCCGATCACAAGGGCTGGCAAGGCTTTCGGAGCCTGGCGAGCGAACACCCGCACAAAGGGTTGCCAGGCGGCCCGGACTGGGTTTTTTCTCCTTTCTTTCACACGCCTGGTTGACGGTGCCACCCGATCACAAGGGCTGGCAAGGCTTTGGGAGCCTGGGTAGTGTACACCCGCACAAAGGGTGGCCAGGCGGCCCGGTCCGGGTTTTTTCTTCTTTCTTTCAAACGTCTGGTGGGCGGTTCCACCCGATCACAAGGGCTGGCAAGGCTTTCGGAGCCTGGGGAGCGGACACCCGCACAAAGGGTGGCCAGGAGTCCCGGTCCGGGTTTTTTCTTCTTTCTTTCAAACGTCTGGTGGGCGGTGCCACCCGATCACAAGGGCTGGCAAGGCATTCGGAGCCTGGGGAGCGGACACCCGCACAAAGGGTGGCCAGGTGGCCCGGTCTGGGTTTTTTCTTCTTTCTTTCAAACGTCTGGTGGGCGGTGCCACCCGATCACAAGGGCTGGCAAGGCTTTCGGAGCCTGGGGAGCGGACACCCGCACAAAGGGTGGCCAGGCGGCCCAGTCCGTTTTTTTTCTTCTTTCTTTCACACGCCTGTTGGGCGGTGCCACCCGATCACAATGTCTGGAGAGGCTGTCGGAGCCTGGGGAGCGGACACCCGCACAAAGGGTGGCCAGGCTGCCCGGTCCGGGTTTTTTCTTCTTTTCTTCTTTCTTAAAAAAGCCTGGTTGGCGGTGCCACCCGATCACAAGGGCTGGCAAGGCTTTCGGAGCCTGGGGAGCGGACACCCGCACAAAGAGTGGCGAGGCGGACCGGTCCGGGTTTTTTCTTCTTTTTTTCACACGCCTGGTGGGCGGTGCCACCCGATCACAAGGCCTGGCAAGGCTTTCGGAGCCTGGGGAACGGACACCCGCACAAAGGGTGGCCAGGCGGCCGGACTGGTTTTTTTCTTCTTTTTTTCACACGCCTGGTGGGCGGTGCCACCCAATCACAAGGACTGGCAAGGCTTTCGGAGCCTGGGGAGCGGACACCCGCATAAAGGGTGGCCAGGCGGCCCGGTCCGGTTTTTTTTTCCTTGTTTGACACGCCTGGTGGGTGGTGCCACCCGATCACAAGGGCTGGCAAGGTTTTCGGAGCTTGGGGAGCGGACACCCGCACAAACGGTGGCCAGGCGGCCCGGTCCGGGTTTTTTCTTCTTTTCTTCTTTCTTAAAAATGCCTGGTGGGCGGTGCCACCCGATCACAAGGGCTGGCAAGGCTTTCGGAGCCTGGGGAGCGGACACCCGCACAAAGGGTGGCCAGGCGGCCCAGTCCGGGTTTTTTCTTCTTTCTTTCACACGCCTGGTGGGCGGTGTCACCTGATCACAAGGGCTGGCAAGGCTTTCGGAGCATGGGGAGCGGACACCCGCACAAACGGTGGCCAGGTGGCCCGGTCCGGGTTTTTTCTTTTTTTTCTTCTTTCTTTCACACGCCTGGTGGGCGGTGCCACCCCATCACAAGGAATGGCAAGGCTTTCGGAGCCTGGGGAGCGGACACCCGCACAAAGGGTGGCCAGGCGGCCCGGTCTGGGTTTTTTCTTCTTTCTTTCAAACGTCTGGTGGGCGGTGCCACCCGATCACAAGGGCTGGCAAGGCTTTCAGAGCCTGGGGAGCGGACACCCGCACAAACGGTGGCCAGGCGGCCCGGTCCGGGTTTTTTCTTATTTTCTTCTTTCTTTCACATGCCTAATGGGCGGTGCCACCCCATCACAAGGACTGGCAAGGCTTTCGGAGCCTGGGGAGCGGACACCCGCATAAAGGGTGGCCAGGCGGCCCGGTCCGTTTTTTTTTTCCTTCTTTGACACGCCTGGTGGGCGGTGGCACCCGATCACAATGGCTGGCAAGGCTTATGGAGCCTGGGGAGCGGACACCCACACAATGGGTGGCCAGTCGGCCCGGTCCGGGTTTTTTCTTCTTTTCTTTCACACGCCTTGTGGGCGGTGTCACCCGATCACAAGGGCTGGCAAGTTTTCCGACACCCGCACAAAGTGTGGAAAGGTGGCCCGTTCTGTTTTTTTTCTTTTTTTTTTCACACGCCTGTTGGGCGGTGCCACCCGATCACAATGGCTGGAGAGGCTGTCGGAGCCTGGGGAGCGGACACCCGCACAAAGGGTGGCCAGGCTGCCCGGTCCGGGTTTTTTCTTCTTTTCTTCTTTCTTAAAAAAGCCTGGTTGGCGGTGCCACCCGATCACAAGGGCTGGCAAGGCTTTCGGAGCCTGGGGAGCGGACACCCGCACAAAGAGTGGCGAGGCGGACCGGTCCGGGTTTTTTCTTCTTTTTTTCACACGCCTGGTGGGCGGTGCCACCCGATCACAAGGCCTGGCAAGGCTTTCGGAGCCTGGGGAACGGACACCCGCACAAAGGGTGGCCAGGCGGCCGGACCGGTTTTTTTCTTCTTTTTTTCACACGCCTGGTGGGCGGTGCCACCCGATCACTAGGGCTGGCAAGGCTTTCGGAGCCTGGGGAGCGGACACCCGCACAAAGAGTGGCCAGCCGGCCTGGTCCGGGTTCTTTCTTCTTTCTTTCACACGCCTGGTGGGCGATGCCACCCGATCACAAGGGCTGGCAAGGCTTTCGGAGCCTGGGGAGCGGACACCGACACAAACGGTGGCCAGGCGGCCCGGTCCGGGTTTTTTCTTCTTTCTTTCACACGCCTGGTGGGCGGTGCCACCCGATCACAAGGGCTGGCAAGGCTTTCGGAGTCTGGGGAGCGGACACCCGCACAAACGGTGGCCAGGCGGCCCGGTCCGGGTTTTTTCTTCTTTTCTTCTTTCTTTCACACGCCTGGTGGGCGGTGCCACCCAATCACAAGGACTGGCAAGGCTTTCGGAGCCTGGGGAGCGGACACCCGCATAAAGGGTGGCCAGGCGGCCCGGTCCGTTTTTTTTTTCCTTGTTTGACACGCCTGGTGGGTGGTGCCACCCGATCACAAGGGCTGGCAAGGTTTTCGGAGCCTGGGGAGCGGACACCCGCACAAACGGTGGCCAGGCGGCCCGGTCCGGGTTTTTTCTTCTTTTCTTCTTTCTTAAAAATGCCTGGTGGGCGGTGCCACCCGATCACAAGGGCTGGCAAGGCTTTCGGAGCCTGGGGAGCGGACACCTGCACAAAGGGTGGCCAGGCGGCCCAGTCCGGGTTTTTTCTTCTTTCTTTCACACGCCTGGTGGGCGGTGTCACCTGATCACAAGGGCTGGCAAGGCTTTCGGAGCATGGGGAGCGGACACCCGCACAAACGGTGGCCAGGTGGCCCGGTCCGGGTTTTTTCTTTTTTTTCTTCTTCCTTTCACACGCCTGGTGGGCGGTGTCACCCGATCACAAGGGCTGGCAAGGCTTTAAGAGCCTAGGGAGTGGTCACCCGCACAAAGGGTGGAAAGGCGGCCCGGTCCGGGTTTTTTCTTCTTTTTTTCACACACCTGGTGGGCGGTGTCACCCGATCACAAGGGCTGGCAAGGCTTTCGGAGCCTGGGGAGCGGACACCCACACAAAGGGTGGCCAGGCGGCCCGGTCCGGGATTTTTCTTCTTTTCTTCTTTCTTTCACACGCCTGGTGGGCGGTGCCACCCGATCACAAGGGCTGGCAAGGCTTTCGGAGCCTGGCTAGCGAACACCCGCACAAAGGGTTGCCAGGCTGCCCGGAGTGGGTTTTTTCTCCTTTCTTTCACACGCCTGGTGGACGGTGCCACCCGATCACAAGGGCTGGCAAGGCTTTGGGAGCCTGGGTAGTTGACACCCGCACAAAGGGTGGCCAGGCGGCCCGGTCCGGGTTTTTTCTTCTTTTCTTCTTTCTTAAAAATGCCTGGTGGGCGGTGCCACCCGATCACAAGGGCTGGCAAGGCTTTCGGAGCCTGGGGAGCGGACACCCGCACAAAGGGTGGCCAGGCGGCCCAGTCCGGGTTTTTTCTTCTTTCTTTCACACGCCTGGTGGGCGGTGTCACCTGATCACAAGGGCTGGCAAGGCTTTCGGAGCATGGGGAGCGGACACCCGCACAAACGGTGGCCAGGTGGCCCGGTCCGGGTTTTTTCTTTTTTTTCTTCTTCCTTTCACACGCCTGGTGGGCGGTGCCACCCCATCACAAGGAATGGCAAGGCTTTCGGAGCCTGGGCAGCGGACACCCGCACAAAGGGTTGCAAGGCGGCCCGGTCCGGGTTTTTTCTTTTTTCTTTCACACGCCTGGTGGGCGGTGTCACCCGATCACAAGGGCTGGCAAGGCTTTAAGAGCCTAGGGAGTGGTCACCCGCACAAAGGGTGGAAAGGCGGCCCGGTCCGGGTTTTTTCTTCTTTTTTTCACACACCTGGTGGGCGGTGTCACCCGATCACAAGGGCTGGCAAGGCTTTCGGAGCCTGGGGAGCGGACACCCACACAAAGGGTGGCCAGGCGGCCCGGTCCGGGATTTTTCTTCTTTTCTTCTTTCTTTCACACGCCTGGTGGGCGGTGCCACCCGATCACAAGGGCTGGCAAGGCTTTCGGAGCCTGGCTAGCGAACACCCGCACAAAGGGTTGCCAGGCGGCCCGGACTGGGTTTTTTCTCCTTTCTTTCACACGCCTGGTGGACGGTGCCACCCGATCACAAGGGCTGGCAAGGCTTTGGGAGCCTGGGTAGTTGACACCCGCACAAAGGGTGGCCAGGCGGCCCGGTCCGGGTTTTTTCTTCTTTCTTTTAAACGTCTGGTGGGCGGTGCCACCCGATCACAAGGGCTGGAAAGGCTTTCGGAGCCTGGGGAGCGGACACCCGCACAAAGGGTGGCCAGGAGTCCCGGTCCGGGTTTTTTCTTCTTTCTTTCAAACGTCTGGTGGGCGGTGCCACCCGATCACAAGGGCTGGCAAGGCATTCGGAGCCTGGGGAGCGGACACCCGCACAAAGGGTGGCCAGGCGGCCCGGTCTGGGTTTTTTCTTCTTTCTTTCAAACGTCTGGTGGGCGGTGCCACCCGATCACAAGGGCTGGCAAGGCTTTCGGAGCCTGGGGAGCGGACACCCGCACAAACGGTGGCCAGGCGGCCCGGTCCGGGTTTTTTCTTATTTTCTTCTTTCTTTCACATGCCTAATGGGCGGTGCCACCCCATCACAAGGACTGGCAAGGCTTTCGGAGCCTGGGGAGTGGACACCCGCATAAAGGGTGGCCAGGCGGCCCGGTCCGTTTTTTTTTTCCTTCTTTGACACGCCTGGTGGGCGGTGGCACCCGATCAAAATGGCTGGCAAGGCTTATGGAGCCTGGGGAGCGGACACCCACACAATGGGTGGCCAGTCGGCCCGGTCCGGGTTTTTTCTTCTTTTCTTTCACACGCCTTGTGGGCGGTGTCACCCGATCACAAGGGCTGGCAAGGTTTTCGGAGCCTGGGGAGCGGACACCCACACAATGGGTGGCCAGTCGGCCCGGTCCGGGTTTTTTCTTCTGTTCTTCTTTCTTAAAAAAGCCTGGTGGGCGGTGCCACCCGATCACAAGGGCTGGCAAGGCTTTCGGAGTCTGGGGAGCGGACACCCGCACAAACGGTGGCCAGGCGGCCCGGTCCGGTTTTTTTTTTTTCTTCTTCTTTCTTTCACACGCCTGGTGGGCGGTGCCACCCAATCACAAGGACTGGCAAGGCTTTCGGAGCCTGGGGAGCGGACACCCGCATAAAGGGTGGCCAGGCGGCCCGGTCCGTTTTTTTTTTCCTTGTTTGACACGCCTGGTGGGTGGTGCCACCCGATCAAAAGGGCTGGCAAGGTTTTCGGAGCCTGGGGAGCGGACACCCGCACAAACGGTGGCCAGGCGGCCCGGTCCGGGTTTTTTCTTCT
The DNA here is from genome assembly GCF_056152115.1 of Neolamprologus brichardi. Classification (NCBI taxonomy): domain Eukaryota; kingdom Metazoa; phylum Chordata; class Actinopteri; order Cichliformes; family Cichlidae; genus Neolamprologus; species Neolamprologus brichardi. The sequence continues at coordinate 31,701,569 of NC_142116.1, read as the reverse complement.
TTTCTTCTTTCTTAAAAATGCCTGGTGGGCGGTGCCACCAGATCACAAGGGCTGGCAAGGCTTTCGGAGCATGGGGAGCGGACACCCGCACAAACGGTGGCCAGGTGGCCCGGTCCGGGTTTTTTCTTTTTTTTTCTTCTTCCTTTCACACGCCTGGTGGGCGGTGCCACCCCATCACAAGGAATGGCAAGGCTTTCGGAGCCTGGGGAGCGGACACCCGCACAAAGGGTTGCAAGGCGGCCCGGTCCGGGTTTTTTCTTTTTTCTTTCACACGCCTGGTGGGCGGTGTCACCCGATCACAAGGGCTGGCAAGGCTTTAAGAGACTAGGGAGTGGTCACCCGCACAAAGGGTGGAAAGGCGGCCCGGTCCGGGTTTTTTCTTCTTTTTTTCACACACCTGGTGGGCGGTGTCACCCGATCACAAGGGCTGGCAAGGCTTTCGGAGCCTGGGGAGCGGACACCCACACAAAGGGTGGCCAGGCGGCCCGGTCCGGGATTTTTCTTCTTTTCTTCTTTCTTTCACACGCCTGGTGGGCGGTGCCACCCGATCACAAGGGCTGGCAAGGCTTTCGGAGCCTGGCGAGCGAACACCCGCACAAAGGGTTGCCAGGCGGCCCGGACTGGGTTTTTTCTCCTTTCTTTCACACGCCTGGTTGACGGTGCCACCCGATCACAAGGGCTGGCAAGGCTTTGGGAGCCTGGGTAGTGTACACCCGCACAAAGGGTGGCCAGGCGGCCCGGTCCGGGTTTTTTCTTCTTTCTTTCAAACGTCTGGTGGGCGGTTCCACCCGATCACAAGGGCTGGCAAGGCTTTCGGAGCCTGGGAAGCGGACACCCGCACAAAGGGTGGCCAGGAGTCCCGGTCCGGGTTTTTTCTTCTTTCTTTCAAACGTCTGGTGGGCGGTGCCACCCGATCACAAGGGCTGGCAAGGCATTCGGAGCCTGGGGAGCGGACACCCGCACAAAGGGTGGCCAGGTGGCCCGGTCTGGGTTTTTTCTTCTTTCTTTCAAACGTCTGGTGGGCGGTGCCACCCGATCACAAGGGCTGGCAAGGCTTTCGGAGCCTGGGGAGCGGACACCCGCACAAAGGGTGGCCAGGCGGCCCAGTCCGTTTTTTTTCTTCTTTCTTTCACACACCTGGTGGGCGGTGCCACCCGATCACAAGGGCTGGCAAGGCTTTCGGAGCCTGGGGAGCGGACACCCGCACAAACGGTGGCCAGGCGGCCCAGTCCGTTTTTTTTCTTTTTTCTTTCACACGCCTGGTTGGCGGTGCCACCCGATCACAAGGGCTGGCAAGGCTTTCGGAGCCTGGGGAGCGGACACCCGCACAAACGGTGGCCAGGCGGCCCGGTCCGGGTTTTTTCTTCTTTTCTTCTTTCTTCACACGCCTGGTGGGCGGTGTCACCCGATCACAAAGGCTGGCAAGGCTTTCGGAGCCTGGGGAGCGGACACCCGCACAAACGGTGGCCACGCGGCCCGGTCCGGGTTTTTTCTTCTTTTCTTCTTTCTTCACACGCCTGGTGGGCGGTGTCACCCAATCACAAAGGCTGGCAAGGCTTTCGGAGCCTGGGGAGCGGACACCCGCACAAAGGGTGGCCAGGCGGCCCGGTCCGGGTTTTTTCTTCTTTCTTTCACACACCTGGAGGGCGGTGCCACCCGATCACAAGGGCTGGCAAGGCTTTCGGAGCATGGGGAGCGGAAACCCGCACAAACGGTGGCCAGGTGGCCCGGTCCGGGTTTTTTCTTTTTTTCTTCTTCCTTTCACACGCCTGGTGGGCGGTGCCACCCCATCACAAGGAATGGCAAGGCTTTCGGAGCCTGGGGAGCGGACACCCGCACAAAGGGTTGCCAGGCGGCCCGGTCCGGGTTTTTTCTTATTTCTTTCACACGCCTGGTGGGCGGTGTCACCCGATCACAAGGGCTGGCAAGGCTTTAAGAGCCTAGGGAGTGGTCACCCGCACAAAGGGTGGAAAGGCGGCCCGGTCCGGGTTTTTTCTTCTTTTTTTCACACACCTGGTGGGCGGTGTCACCCGATCACAAGGGCTGGCAAGGCTTTCGGAGCCTGGGGAGCGGACACCCACACAAAGGGTGGCCAGGCGGCCCGGTCCGGGATTTTTCTTCTTTTTTTCACACACCTGGTGGGCGGTGTCACCCGATCACAAGGGCTGGCAAGGCTTTCGGAGCCTGGCGAGCGAACACCCGCACAAAGGGTTGCCAGGCGGCCCGGACTGGGTTTTTTCTCCTTTCTTTCACACGCCTGGTGGACGGTGCCACCCGATCACAAGGGCTGGCAAGGCTTTGGGAGCCTGGGTAGTTGACACCCGCACAAAGGGTGGCCAGGCGGCCCGGTCCGGGTTTTTTCTTCTTTCTTTCAAACGTCTGGTGGGCGGTGCCACCCGATCACAAGGGCTGGCAAGGCATTCGGAGCCTGGGGAGCGGACACCCGCACAAAGGGTGGCCAGGCGGCCCGGTCTGGGTTTTTTCTTCTTTCTTTCAAACGTCTGGTGGGCGGTGCCACCCGATCACAAGGGTTGGCAAGGCTTTCGGAGCCTGGGGAGCGGACACCCGCACAAAGGGTGGCCAGGCGGCCCAGTCCGTTTTTTTTCTTCTTTCTTTCACACACCTGGTGGGCGGTGCCACCCGATCACAAGGGCTGGCAAGGCTTTCGGAGCCTGGGGAGCGGACACCCGCACAAACGGTGGCCAGGCGGCCCAGTCCGTTTTTTTTCTTCTTTCTTTCACACGCCTGGTGGGCGGTGCCACCCGATCACAAGGGCTGGCAAGGCTTTCGGAGCCTGGGGAGCGGACACCGGCACAAACGGTGGCCAGGCGGCCCGGTCCGGGTTTTTTCTTCTTTTCTTCTTTCTTCACACGCCTGGTGGGCGGTGTCACCCTATCACAAAGGCTGGCAAGGCTTTCGGAGCCTGGGGAGCGGACACCCGCACAAAGGGTGGCCAGGCGGCCCGGTCCGGGTTTTTTCTTCTTTCTTTCACACACCTGGAGGGCGGTGCCACCCGATCACAAGGGCTGGCAAGGCTTTCGGAGCATGGGGAGCGGAAACCCGCACAAACGGTGGCCAGGTGGCCCGGTCCGGGTTTTTTCTTTTTTTCTTCTTCCTTTCACACGCCTGGTGGGCGGTGCCACCCCATCACAAGGAATGGCAAGGCTTTCGGAGCCTGGGGAGCGGACACCCGCACAAAGGGTGGCCAGGCGGCCCGGTCTGGGTTTTTTCTTCTTTCTTTCAAACGTCTGGTGGGCGGTGCCACCCGATCACAAGGGCTGGCAAGGCTTTCGGAGCCTGGGGAGCGGACACCCGCACAAAGGGTGGCCAGGCGGCCCAGTCCGTTTTTTTTCTTCTTTCTTTCACACACCTGGTGGGCGGTGCCACCCGATCACAAGGGCTGGCAAGGCTTTCGGAGCCTGGGGAGCGGACACCCGCACAAACGGTGGCCAGGCGGCCCAGTCCGTTTTTTTTCTTCTTTCTTTCACACGCCTGGTGGGCGGTGCCACCCGATCACAAGGGCTGGCAAGGCTTTCGGAGCCTGGGGAGCGGACACCCGCACAAACGGTGGCCAGGCGGCCCGGTCCGGGTTTTTTCTTCTTTTCTTCTTTCTTCACACGCCTGGTGGGCGGTGTCACCCAATCACAAAGGCTGGCAAGGCTTTCGGAGCCTGGGGAGCGGACACCCGCACAAAGGGTGGCCAGGCGGCCCGGTCCGGGTTTTTTCTTCTTTCTTTCACACACCTGGAGGGCGGTGCCACCCGATCACAAGGGCTGGCAAGGCTTTCGGAGCATGGGGAGCGGAAACCCGCACAAACGGTGGCCAGGTGGCCCGGTCCGGGTTTTTTCTTTTTTTCTTCTTCCTTTCACACGCCTGGTGGGCGGTGCCACCCCATCACAAGGAATGGCAAGGCTTTCGGAGCCTGGGGAGCGGACACCCGCACAAAGGGTTGCCAGGCGGCCCCGTCCGGGTTTTTTCTTTTTTCTTTCACACGCCTGGTGGGCGGTGTCACCCGATCACAAGGGCTGGCAAGGCTTTAAGAGCCTAGGGAGTGGTCACCCGCACAAAGGTTGGAAAGGCGGCCCGGTCCGGGTTTTTTCTTCTTTTTTTCACACACCTGGTGGGCGGTGTAACCCGATCACAAGGGCTGGCAAGGCTTTCGGAGCCTGGGGAGCGGACACCCACACAAAGGGTGGCCAGGCGGCCCGGTCCGGGATTTTTCTTCTTTTCTTCTTTCTTTCACACGCCTGGTGGGCGGTGCCACCCGATCACAAGGGCTGGCAAGGCTTTCGGAGCCTGGCGAGCGAACACCCGCACAAAGGGTTGCCAGGCGGCCCGGACTGGGTTTTTTCTCCTTTCTTTCACACGCCTGGTGGACGGTGTCACCCGATCACAAGGGCTGGCAAGGCTTTGGGAGCCTGGGTAGTTGACACCCGCACAAAGGGTGGCCAGGCGGCCCGGTCCGGGTTTTTTCTTCTTTCTTTCAAACGTCTGGTGGGCGGTGCCACCCGATCACAAGGGCTGGCAAGGCTTTCGGAGCCTGGGGAGCGGACACCCGCACAAAGGGTGGCCAGGAGTCCCGGTCCGGGTTTTTTCTTCTTTCTTTCAAACGTCTGGTGGGCGGTGCCACCCGATCACAAGGGCTGGCAAGGCATTCGGAGCCTGGGGAGCGGACACCCGCACAAAGGGTGGCCAGGCGGTCCGGTCCGGGTTTTTTCTTCTTTCTTTCAAACGTCTGGTGGGCGGTGCCACCCGATCACAAGGGCTGGCAAGGCTTTCGGAGCCTGGGGAGCGGACACCCGCACAAAGGGTGGCCAGGCGGCCCGGTCCGGGTTTTTTCTTCTTTTCTTCTTTCTTTCACACGCCTGGTGGGCGGTGTCACCCGATCACAAGGGCTGGTTAGGCTTTCGGAGCCTGGGGAGCGGACACCCGCACAAAGGGTGGCCAGGCGGCCCAGTCCGTTTTTTTTCTTCTTTCTTTCACACACCTGGTGGGCGGTGCCACCCGATCACAAGGGCTGGCAAGGTTTTCGGAGCCTGGGGAGCGGACACCCGCACAAACGGTGGCCAGGCGGCCCGGTCCGGGTTTTTTCTTCTTTTCTTCTTTCTTCACACGCCTGGTGGGCGGTGTCACCCAATCACAAAGGCTGGCAAGGCTTTCGGAGCCTGGGGAGCGGACACCCGCACAAAGGGTGGCCAGGCGGCCCGGTCCGGGTTTTTTCTTCTTTCTTTCACACACCTGGAGGGCGGTGCCACCCGATCACAAGGGCTGGCAAGGCTTTCGGAGCATGGGGAGCGGAAACCCGCACAAACGGTGGCCAGGTGGCCCGGTCCGGGTTTTTTCTTTTTTTCTTCTTCCTTTCACACGCCTGGTGGGCGGTGCCACCCCATCACAAGGAATGGCAAGGCTTTCGGAGCCTGGGGAGCGGACACCCGCACAAAGGGTTGCCAGGCGGCCCGGTCCGGGTTTTTTCTTTTTTCTTTCACACGCCTGGTGGGCGGTGTCACCCGATCACAAGGGCTGGCAAGGCTTTCGGAGCCTGGGGAGCGGTCACCCGCACAAAGGGTGGAAAGGCGGCCCGGTCCGGGTTTTTTCTTCTTTTTTTCACACACCTGGTGGGCGGTGTCACCCGATCACAAGGGCTGGCAAGGCTTTCGGAGCCTGGGGAGCGGACACCCACACAAAGGGTGGCCAGGCGGCCCGGTCCGGGATTTTTCTTCTTTTCTTCTTTCTTTCACACGCCTGGTGGGCGGTGCCACCCGATCACAAGGGCTGGCAAGGCTTTCGGAGCCTGGCGAGCGAACACCCGCACAAAGGGTTGCCAGGCGGCCCGGACTGGGTTTTTTCTCCTTTCTTTCACACGCCTGGTGGACGGTGTCACCCGATCACAAGGGCTGGCAAGGCTTTGGGAGCCTGGGTAGTTGACACCCGCACAAAGGGTGGCCAGGCGGCCCGGTCCGGGTTTTTTCTTCTTTCTTTCAAACGTCTGGTGGGCGGTGCCACCCGATCACAAGGGCTGGCAAGGCTTTCGGAGCCTGGGGAGCGGACACCCGCACAAAGGGTGGCCAGGAGTCCCGGTCCGGGTTTTTTCTTCTTTCTTTCAAACGTCTGGTGGGCGGTGCCACCCGATCACAAGGGCTGGCAAGGCATTCGGAGCCTGGGGAGCGGACACCCGCACAAAGGGTGGCCAGGCGGTCCGGTCCGGGTTTTTTCTTCTTTCTTTCAAACGTCTGGTGGGCGGTGCCACCCGATCACAAGGGCTGGCAAGGCTTTCGGAGCCTGGGGAGCGGACACCCGCACAAAGGGTGGCCAGGCGGCCCAGTCCGTTTTTTTTCTTCTTTCTTTCACACACCTGGTGGGCGGTGCCACCCGATCACAAGGGCTGGCAAGGCTTTCGGAGCCTGGGGAGCGGACACCCGCACAAACGGTGGCCAGGCGGCCCAGTCCGTTTTTTTTCTTCTTTCTTTCACACGCCTGGTGGGCGGTGCCACCCGATCACAAGGGCTGGCAAGGCTTTCGGAGCCTGGGGAGCGGACACCCGCACAAACGTTGGCCAGGCGGTCCGGTCCGGGTTTTTTCTTCTTTCTTTCACACACCTGGAGGGCGGTGCCACCCGATCACAAGGGCTGGCAAGGCTTTCGGAGCATGGGGAGCGGAAACCCGCACAAACGGTGGCCAGGTGGCCCGGTCCGGGTTTTTTCTTTTTTCTTTCACACGCCTGGTGGGCGGTGTCACCCGATCACAAGGGCTGGCAAGGCTTTAAGAGCCTAGGGAGTGGTCACCCGCACAAAGGGTGGAAAGGCGGCCCGGTCCGGGTTTTTTCTTCTTTTTTTCACACACCTGGTGGGCGGTGTCACCCGATCACAAGGGCTGGCAAGGCTTTCGGAGCCTGGGGAGCGGACACCCACACAAAGGGTGGCCAGGCGGACCGGTCCGGGATTTTTCTTCTTTTCTTCTTTCTTTCACACGCCTGGTGGGCGGTGCCACCCGATCACAAGGGCTGGCAAGGCTTTCGGAGCCTGGCGAGCGAACACCCGCACAAAGGGTTGCCAGGCGGCCCGGACTGGGTTTTTTCTCCTTTCTTTCACACGCCTGGTGGACGGTGCCACCCGATCAAAGGGCTGGCAAGGCTTTGGGAGCCTGGGTAGTTGACACCCGCACAAAGGGTGGCCAGGCGGCCCGGTCCGGGTTTTTTCTTCTTTCTTTCAAACGTCTGGTGGGCGGTGCCACCCGATCACAAGGGCTGGCAAGGCTTTCGGAGCCTGGGGAGCGGACACCCGCACAAAGGGTGGCCAGGAGTCCCGGTCCGGGTTTTTTCTTCTTTCTTTCAAACGTCTGGTGGGCGGTGCCACCCGATCACAAGGGCTGGCAAGGCTTTAAGAGCCTAGGGAGGGGTCACCCGCACAAAGGGTGGAAAGGCGGCCCGGTCCGGGTTTTTTCTTCTTTTTTTCACACACCTGGTGGGCGGTGTCACCCGATCACAAGGGCTGGCAAGGCTTTCGGAGCCTGGGGAGCGGACACCCACACAAAGGGTGGCCAGGCGGCCCGGTCCGGGATTTTTCTTCTTTTCTTCTTTCTTTCACACGCCTGGTGGGCGGTGCCACCCGATCACAAGGGCTGGCAAGGCTTTCGGAGCCTGGGGAGCGGACACCCGCACAAAGGGTGGCCAGGCGGCCCGGTCCGGGTTTTTTCTTCTTTCTTTCAAACGTCTGGTGGGCGGTGCCACCCGATCACAAGGGCTGGCAAGGCATTCGGAGCCTGGGGAGCGGACACCCGCACAAAGGGTGGCCAGTCGGCCCGGTCCGGGTTTTTTCTTCTTTTCTTCTTTCTTTCACACGCCTGGTGGGCGGTGTCACCCAATCACAAAGGCTGGCAAGGCTTTCGGAGCCTGGGGAGCGGACTCCCGCACAAAGAGTGGCCAGCCGGCCCGGTCCGGGTTTTTTCTTCTTTCTTTCACACGCATGGTGGGCGGTGCCACCCGATCACAAGGGCTGGCAAGGCTTTCGGAGCCTGGGGAGCGGACACCCGCACAAAGGGTGGCCAGACGGCCCGGACTGGGTTTTTTCGCCTTTTCTTCTTTTTTTCACACGTCTGGTGGGCGGTGCCACCCGATCACAAAGCCTGGCAAGGTTTTCGGAGCCTGGCGAGTGGACACCCACACAAAGTGTGGAAAGGTGGCCCGGTCTGGTTCTTTTCTTCTTTTTTTCACACGCCTGGTGGGCGTTACCACCCGATCACAATGGCTGGAGAGGCTTTCGGAGCCTGGGAGCGGACAACCGCACAAAGGGTGGCCAGGCGGCCCGGTCCGGGTTTTTTCTTCTTTTCTTCTTTCACACGCCTGGTGGGCGGTGTCACCCGATCACAAGGGCTGGCAAGGCTTTAAGAGCCTAGGGAGTGGTCACCCGCACAAAGGGTGGAAAGGCGGCCCGGTCCGGGTTTTTTCTTCTTTTTTTCACACACCTGGTGGGCGGTGTCACCCGATCACAAGGGCTGGCAAGGCTTTCGGAGCCTGGGGAGCGGACACCCACACAAAGGGTGGCCAGGCGGCCCGGTCCGGGATTTTTCTTCTTTTCTTCTTTCTTTCACACGTCTGGTGGGCGGTGCCACCCGATCACAAGGGCTGGCAAGGCATTCGGAGCCTGGGGAGCGGACACCCGCACAAAGGGTGGCCAGGCGGCCCGGTCTGGGTTTTTTCTTCTTTCTTTCAAACGTCTGGTGGGCGGTGCCACCCGATCACAAGGGCTGGCAAGGCTTTCGGAGTCTGGGGAGCGGACACCCGCACAAACGGTGGCCAGGCGGCCCGGTCCGGGTTTTTTCTTATTTTCTTCTTTCTTTCACATGCCTAATGGGCGGTGCCACCCCATAACAAGGACTGGCAAGGCTTTCGGAGCCTGGGGAGCGGACACCCGCATAAAGGGTGGCCAGGCGGCCCGGTCCGTTTTTTTTTTCCTTCTTTGACACGCCTGGTGGGCGGTGGCACCCGATCACAATGGCTGGCAAGGCTTATGGAGCCTGGGGAGCGGACACCCGCACAAACGGTGGCCAGGCGGCCCGGTCCGGGTTTTTTCTTATTTTCTTCTTTCTTTCACATGCCTAATGGGCGGTGCCACCCCATCACAAGGACTGGCAAGGCTTTCGGAGCCTGGGGAGCGGACACCCGCATAAAGGGTGGCCAGGCGGCCCGGTCCGTTTTTTTTTTCCTTCTTTGACACGCCTGGTGGGCGGTGGCACCCGATCACAATGGCTGGCAAGGCTTATGGAGCCTGGGGAGCGGACACCCACACAATGGGTGGCCAGTCGGCCCGGTCCGGGTTTTTTCTTCTTTTCTTTCACACGCCTTGTGGGCGGTGTCACCCGATCACAAGGGCTGGCAAGTTTTTCGGAGCCTGGGGAGCGGACACCCACACAATGGGTGGCCAGTCGGCCCGGTCCGGGTTTTTTCTTCTGTTCTTCTTTCATAAAAAAGCCTGGTTGGCGGTTCCACCCGATCACAAGGGCTGGCAAGGCTTTCGGAGCCTGGGGAGCGGACACCCGCACAAAGAGTGGCCAGGCGGCCCGGTCCAGGTTTTTACTTCTTTTTTTCACACGCCTGGTGGGCGGTGCCACCCGATCACAAGGCCTGGCAAGGCTTTCGGAGCCTGGGGAGCGGACACCCGCACAAAGTGTGGCCAGGCGGCCCGGTCTGGGTTTTTTCTTCTTTCTTTCAAACGTCTGGTGGGCGGTGCCACCCGATCACAAGGGCTGGCAAGGCTTTCGGAGCCTGGGGAGCGGACACCCGCACAAACGGTGGCCAGGCGGCCCGGTCCGGGTTTTTTCTTATTTTCTTCTTTCTTTCACATGCCTAATGGGCGGTGCCACCCCATCACAAGGACTGGCAAGGCTTTCGGAGCCTGGGGAGCGGACACCCGCATAAAGGGTGGCCAGGCGGCCCGGTCCGTTTTTTTTTTCCTTCTTTGACACGCCTGGTGGGCGGTGGCACCCGATCACAATGGCTGGCAAGGCTTATGGAGCCTGGGGAGCGGACACCCACACAATGGGTGGCCAGTCGGCCCGGTCCGGGTTTTTTCTTCTTTTCTTTCACACGCCTTGTGGGCGGTGTCACCCGATCACAAGGGCTGGCAAGTTTTTCGGAGCCTGGGGAGCGGACACCCACACAATGGGTGGCCAGTCGGCCCGGTCCGGGTTTTTTCTTCTGTTCTTCTTTCTTAAAAAAGCCTGGTTGGCGGTTCCACCCGATCACAAGGGCTGGCAAGGCTTTCGGAGCCTGGGGAGCGGACACCCGCACAAAGAGTGGCCAGGCGGCCCGGTCCAGGTTTTTACTTCTTTTTTTCACACGCCTGGTGGGCGGTGCCACCCGATCACAAGGCCTGGCAAGGCTTTCGGAGCCTGGGGAGCGGACACCCGCACAAAGTGTGGAAAGGTGGCCCGTTCTGTTTTTTTTCTTTTTTTTTTCACACGCCTGTTGGGCGGTGCCACCCGATCACAATGGCTGGAGAGGCTGTCGGAGCCTGGGGAGCGGACACCCGCACAAAGGGTGGCCAGGCTGCCCGGTCCGGGTTTTTTCTTCTTTTCTTCTTTCTTAAAAAAGCCTGGTTGGCGGTGCCACCCGATCACAAGGGCTGGCAAGGCTTTCGGAGCCTGGGGAGCGGACACCCGCACAAAGAGTGGCGAGGCGGACCGGTCCGGGTTTTTTCTTCTTTTTTTCACACGCCTGGTGGGCGGTGCCACCCGATCACAAGGGCTGGCAAGGCTTTCGGAGCCTGGGGAGCGGACACCCGCACAAAGGGTGGCCAGACGGCCCGGACTGGGTTTTTTCGCCTTTTCTTCTTTTTTTCACACGTCTGGTGGGCGGTGCCACCCGATCACAAAGCCTGGCAAGGTTTTCGGAGCCTGGCGAGTGGACACCCACACAAAGTGTGGAAAGGTGGCCCGGTCTGGTTCTTTTCTTCTTTTTTTCACACGCCTGGTGGGCGTTACCACCCGATCACAATGGCTGGAGAGGCTTTCGGAGCCTGGGAGCGGACACCCGCACAAAGGGTGGCCAGGCGGCCCGGTCCGGGTTTTTTCTTCTTTTCTTCTTTCACACGCCTGGTGGGCGGTGTCACCCGATCACAAGGGCTGGCAAGGCTTTAAGAGCCTAGGGAGTGGTCACCCGCACAAAGGGTGGAAAGGCGGCCCGGTCCGGGTTTTTTCTTCTTTTTTTCACACACCTGGTGGGCGGTGTCACCCGATCACAAGGGCTGGCAAGGCTTTCGGAGCCTGGGGAGCGGACACCCACACAAAGGGTGGCCAGGCGGCCCGGTCCGGGATTTTTCTTCTTTTCTTCTTTCTTTCACACGTCTGGTGGGCGGTGCCACCCGATCACAAGGGCTGGCAAGGCATTCGGAGCCTGGGGAGCGGACACCCGCACAAAGGGTGGCCAGGCGGCCCGGTCTGGGTTTTTTCTTCTTTCTTTCAAACGTCTGGTGGGCGGTGCCACCCGATCACAAGGGCTGGCAAGGCTTTCCGAGCCTGGGGAGCGGACACCCGCACAAACGGTGGCCAGGCGGCCCGGTCCGGGTTTTTTCTTATTTTCTTCTTTCTTTCACATGCCTAATGGGCGGTGCCACCCCATCACAAGGACTGGCAAGGCTTTCGGAGCCTGGGGAGCGGACACCCGCATAAAGGGTGGCCAGGCGGCCCGGTCCGTTTTTTTTTTCCTTCTTTGACACGCCTGGTGGGCGGTGGCACCCGATCACAATGGCTGGCAAGGCTTTCGGACCCTGGGGAGCGGACACCCGCACAAACGGTGGCCAGGCGGCCCGGTCCGGGTTTTTTCTTCTTTTCTTCTTTCTTAAAAAAGCCTGGTTGGCGGTGCCACCCGATCACAAGGGCTGGCAAGGCTTTCGGAGCCTGGGGAGCGGACACCCGCACAAAGTGTGGAAAGGTGGCCCCTTCTGGTTTTTTTCTTTTTTTTTTCACACGCCTGGTGGGCGGTGCCACCCGATCACAAGGGCTGGCAAGGCTGTCGGAGCCTGGGGAGCGGACACCCGCACAAAGGGTGGCCAGGTTGCCCGGTCCGGGTTTTTTCTTCTTTTCTTCTTTCTTAAAAAAGCCTGGTTGGCGGTGCCACCCGATCACAAGGGCTGGCAAGGCTTTCGGAGCCTGGGGAGCGGACACCCGCACAAAGAGTGGCCAGGCGGACCTTTCCGGGTTTTTTCTTCTTTTTTTCACACGCCTGATGGGCAGTGCCACCCGATCACAAGGGCTGGCAAGGCTTTCGGAGCCTGGGGAGCGGACACCCGCACAAACGGTGGCCAGGCGGCCCGGTCCGGGTTTTTTCTTCTTTTCTTCTTTCTTAAAAATGCCTGTTTGGCGGTGCCACCCGATCACAAGGGCTGGCAAGGCTTTCGGAGCCTGGGGACGGACACCCGCACAAAGGGTGGCCAGGCGGCCCAGTCCGGGTTTTTTCTTCTTTCTTTCACACGCCTGGTGGGCGGTGTCACCTGATCACAAGGGCTGGCAAGGCTTTCGGAGCCTGGGGAGCGGACACCCGCACAAACGGTGGCCAGGCGGCCCGGTCCGGGTTTTGTCTTCTTTTCTTCTTTCTTTCACACGCCTGGTGGGGGGTGCCACCCTATCACAAGGACTGGCAAGGCTCTCGGAGCCTGGGGAGCGGACACCCGCACAAAGGGTTACAAGGCGGCCGGGTCCGGGTTTTTTCTTCTTTCTTTCACACGCCTGGTGGGCGGTGTCACCCAATCACAAGGGCTGGCAAGGCTTTCGGAGCCTGGGGAGCGGACACCCGCACAAAGGGTGGCCAGGCGGCCCGATCTGGTTCTTTTCTTCTTTTTTTACACGCCTGGTGGGCGTTACCACCCGATCACAATGGCTGGAGAGGCTTTCGGAGCCTGGGGAGCGGACACCCGCACAAAGGGTGGCCAGGCGGCCCGGTCCGGGTTTTTTCTTCTTTTATTCTTTCTTAAAAAAGCCTGGTTGGCAATGCCACCCGATCACAAGGGCTGGCAAGGCTTTCGGAGCCTGGGGAGCGGACACCCGCACAAAGGGTGGCCAGGCGGCCCGGTACGGGTTTTTTCTTCTTTCTTTCACACGCCTGATGGGCGGTGCCACCCCATCACAAGTACTGGCAAGACTTTCGGAGCCTGGGGAGCGGACACCCGCATAAAGGGTGTCCAGGCGGCCCGGTCCGGGTTTTTTTTCCTTCTTTGACACGCCTGGTGGGCGGTGGCAGCCGATCACAATGGCTGGAAAGGCTTTCGGACCCTGGGGAGCGGACACCCGCACAAACGGTGGCCAGGCGGCCCGGTCCGGGTTTTTTCTTCTTTTCTTCTTTCTTAAAAAAGCCTGGTTGGCGGTGCCACCCGATCACAAGGGCTGGCAAGGCTTTCGGAGCCTGGGGAGCGGACACCCGCACAAAGTGTGGAAAGGTGGCCCCTTCTGGTTTTTTTTTTTTTTTTTTCACACGCCTGGTCGGCGGTGCCACCCGATCACAAGGGCTGGCAAGGCTGTCGGAGCCTGGGGAGCGGACACCCGCACAAAGGGTGGCCAGGTGGCCCGGTCCGGGTTTTTTCTTCTTTTCTTCTTTCTTAAAAAAGCCTGGTTGGCGGTGCCACTCGATCACAAGGGCTGGCAAGGCTTTCGGAGCCTGGGGAGCGGACACCCGCACAAAGAGTGGCCAGGCGGACCTTTCCGGGTTTTTTCTTCTTTTTTTCACACGCCTGATGGGCAGTGCCACCCGATCACAAGGGCTGGCAAGGCTTTCGGAGCCTGGGGAGCGGACACCCGCACAAACGGTGGCCAGGCGGCCCGGTCCGGGTTTTTTCTTCTTTTCTTCTTTCTTAAAAATGCATGTTTGGCGGTGCCACCCGATCACAAGGGCTGGCAAGGCTTTCGGAGCCTGGGGACGGACACCCGCACAAAGGGTGGCCAGGCGGCCCAGTCCGGGTTTTTTCTTCTTTCTTTCACACGCCTGGTGGGCGGTGTCACCTGATCACAAGGGCTGGCAAGGCTTTCGGAGCCTGGGGAGCGGACACCCGCACAAACGGTGGCCAGGCGGCCCGGTCCGGGTTTTGTCTTCTTTTCTTCTTTCTTTCACACGCCTGGTGGGGGGTGCCACCCTATCACAAGGACTGGCAAGGCTCTCGGAGCCTGGGGAGCGGACACCCGCACAAAGGGTTACAAGGCGGCCCGGTCCGGGTTTTTTCTTCTTTCTTTCACACGCCTGGTGGGCGGTGCCACCGTATCACAAGGACTGGCAAGGCTTTCGGACCCTAGAGAGCAGTCACCCGCACAAAGGGTTGCCTGGCGGCCCAGTCCGGGTTTTTTCTTCTTTCTTTCACACGCCTGGTGGGCGGTGCCACCCGATCACAAGGGCTGGCAAGGCTTTCGGAGCCTGGGGAGCGGACACCCACACAAAGGGTAGCCAGGCGGCCCGGTCCGGGATTTTTCTTCTTTTCTTCTTTCTTTCACACGCCTGGTGGGCGGTGCCACCCGATCACAAGGGCTGGCAAGGCTTTCGGAGCCTGGGGAGCGGACACCCGCATAAAGGGTGGCCAGGCGGCCCGGTCCATTTTTTTTTTTCCTTCGTTGACACGCCTGGTGGGCGGTGGCACCCGATCACAATGGCTGGCAAGGCTTTCGGAGCCTGGGGAGCGGACACCCGCACAAACGGTGGCCAGGCGGCCCGATCCGGGTTTTTTCTTTTTTTCTTCTTTCTTTCACACGCCTGGTGGGCGGTTCCACCCCATCACAAGGACTGGCAAGGCTTTCGGAGCCTGGGGAGCGGACACCCGCACAAAGGGTGGCCAGGCAGCCCGGTCCGGGTTTTTTCTTCTTTCTTTCACACGCCTGGTGGGCGGTGCCTCCCGATCACAAGGGCTGGCAAGGCTTTGGGAGCCTGGGGAGCGGAGACCCGCACAAAGGGTGGCCAGCCGGCCCGGTCCGGGTTTTTTCTTCTGTTCTTCTTTCTTTCACACGCCTGGTGGGCGGTGCCACCCGATCACAAGGGCTGGCAAGGCTTTCGGAGCCTGGGGAGCGGACACCCGCACAAAGGGTGGCAGGGCGGCCCCGTCCGGGTTTTGTCTTCTTTCTTTCACACGCCTGGTGGGCGGTGCCTCCTGATCACAAGGGCTGGCAAGGCTTTCGGAGGCTGGGGAGCGGACACCCGCACAAAGGGTGGCCAGGCTGCCCGGTCCGGGTTTTTTCTTCTTTTCTTCTTTCTTTCACACGCCTGGTGGGCGGTGACACCCGATCACAAGGGCTGGCAAGGCTTTTGGAGCCTGGGGAGCGGACACCCGCACAAATGGTGGCCAGGCGGCCCGGTCCGGGTTTTTTTTCTTTCTTTGACATGCCTGGTGGGCGGTGCCACCCGATCACAAGGGCCGGCAAGGCTTTCGGAGCCTGGGGAGCGGACATCTGCACAAAGGGTGGCCAGGCGGCCAGGTCCGGGTTTTTTCTTCTTTTCTTCTTTCTTTCACACGCCTGGTGGGCGGTGCCACCCGATCACAAGGGCTGTAAAGGCTTTGGGAGCCTGGGGAGCGGACACCCGCACAAAGGGTGTCCAGGCGGCCCGGTCCGGGTATTTTCTTCTTTCTTTCAAACGCCTGGTGGGCGGTGCCACCCGATCACAAGGGCTGGCAAGGCTTTCGGAGCCTGGGGAGCGGACACCCACACAAAGGGTAGCCAGGCGGCCCGGTCCAGGATTTTTCTTCTTTTCTTCTTTCTTTCACACGCCTGGTGGGCGGTGCCACCCGATCACAAGGGCTGGCAAGGCTTTCGGAGCCTGGGGAGCGGACACCCGCTTAAAGGGTGGCCAGGCGGCCCGGTCCGTTTTTTTTTTTCCTTCGTTGACACGCCTGGTGGGCGGTGGCACCCGATCACAATGGCTGGCAAGGCTTTCGGAGCCTGGGGAGCGGACACCCGCACAAAGGGTGGCCAGGCGGCCCGGTCCGGGATTTTTCTTCTTTTCTTCTTTCTTTCACACGCCTGGTGGGCGGTGCCACCCGATCACAAGGGCTGGCAAGGCTTTCGGAGTCTGGGGAGCGGACACCCGCACAAAGGGTGGTCAGGCGGCCCAGTCCGGGTTTTTTCTTCTTTCTTTCACACGCCTGGTGGGCGGTGTCACCTGATCACAAGGGCTGGCAAGGCTTTCGGAGCCTGGGGAGCGGACACCCGCACAAACGGTGGCCAGGCGGCCCGATCCGGGTTTTTTCTTTTTTTCTTCTTTCTTTCACACGCCTGGTGGGCGGTTCCACCCCATCACAAGGACTGGCAAGGCTTTCGGAGCCTGGGGAGCGGACACCCGCACAAAGGGTGGCCAGGCAGCCCGGTCCGGGTTTTTTCTTCTTTCTTTCACACGCCTGGTGGGCGGTGCCTCCCGATCACAAGGGCTGGCAAGGCTTTGGGAGCCTGGGGAGCGGACACCCGCACAAAGGGTGGCCAGGCGGCCCGGTCCAGGTTTTTTCTTCTTTTCTTCTTTCTTTCAAACACCTGGTGGGCGGTGCCACCCGATCAAAAGGGCTGGAAAGGCTTTCGGAACCTGGGAAGCGGACACCCGCACAAAGGGTGGCCAGGCGGCCCGGTCTGGGTTTTTTTCTTCTTTCTTTCACACGCCTGGTGGGCGGTGCCACCCGATCACAAGGGCTGGCAAGTCTTTCGGAGCCTGGGGAGCGGACACCCGCACAAAGGGTGGCCAGGCGGCCGGGTCCGGGTTCTTTCTTCTTTTCTTCTTTCTTTCACACGCCTGGTGGGCGGTGCCACCCGATCACAAGGGCTGGCAAGGCTTTGGGAGCCTGGGGAGCGGACACCCGCACAAAGGGTGGCCAGGCGGCCCGGTCCGTCTTTTTTTTCCTTCTTTGACACGCCTGGTGGGCGCTGCCACCAGATCACAAGGGCCGGCAAGGCTTTCGGAGCCTGGGGAGCGGACACCCGCACAAAAGGTGGCCAGGCGGTCTGGTCCGGGTTTTTTCTTCTTTCTTTAACACGCCTGCTGGGCGGTGCCACCAGATCACAAAGGCCGGAAGGCTTTCGGAGCCTGGGGAGCGGACACCCGCACAAAGGGTGGCCAGGCGGCCCGGTCCGGGTTTTTTCTTCTTTTCTTCTTTCTTTCACTCGCCTGGTTTGCGGTGCAAACCGATCACAAGGGCTGGCAAGGCTTTGGGAGCCTGGGGAGCGGACACCCGCACAAAGGGTGGCCAGGCGGCCCGGTCCGTGTTTTTTTTCCTTCTTTGACACGCCTGGTGGGCGCTGCCACCAGATCACAAGGGCCGGCAAGGCTTTCGGAGCCTGGGGAGCGGACACCCGCACAAAGGGTGGCCAGGCGGTCTGGTCCGGGTTTTTTCTTCTTTCTTTAACACGCCTGCTGGGCGGTGCCACCAGATCACAAGGGCCGGAAGGCTTTCGGAGCCTGGGGAGCGGACACCCGCACAAAGGGTGGCCAGGCGGCCAGGTCCAGGTTTTTTCTTCTATTCTTCTTTCTTTCACTCGCCTGGTTTGCGGTGCAAACCGATCACAAGGGCTGGCAAGGCTTTGGGAGCCTGGGGAGCGGACACCCACACAAAGGGTGGCCAGGCGGCCCGGTCCGGATATTTTCTTCTTTCTTTAACACGCCTGGTGGGCGGTGCCACCCGATCACAAGGGCTGGCAAGGCTTTCGGAACCTGGGGAGCTGACACCCGCACAAAGGGTGGCCAGGCGGCCCGGTCCGGGTTTTTTCTTCTTTTCTTCTTTATTTCACACGCCTGGTGGGCGGTGCCACCCCATCACAAGGGCTGGCAAGGCTTTGGGAGCCTGGGGAGCTGATACCCGCACAAAGGGTGGCCAGGTGGTCCGGTCCGGGTTTTTTCTTCTTTCTTTCAAACGCCTGGTGGGCGGTGCCACCCGATCACAAGGGCTGGCAAGGCTTTGGGAGCCTGGGGAGCGGACATCCGCACAAAGGGTGGCCAGGCGGCCCGGTCCGGGTTTTATTTCCTTGTTTGATACGCCTGGTGGGCGGTGCCACCCGATCACAAGGGTCGGCAAGGCTTTCGGAGCCTGGGGAGCGGACACCCGCAAAAAGGGTGGTCAGGTGGCCCGGTCCCGGTTTTTTCTTCTTTTCTTCTTTCTTTCAAACGCCTCGTGGGCGGTACCACCCGATCACAAGGGCTGGCAAGGCTTTGGGAGCCTGGGGAGCAGACACCCGCAAAATTGGTGGCCAGGTGGCCCGGTCCGGGTTTTTTCTTCTTTTCTTCTTTCTTTCAAACACCTGGTGGGCGGTGCCACCCGATCACAAGGGCTGGCAAGGCTTTCGGAGCCTGGGGAGCGGACACCCGCACAAAGGGTGGCCAGGCGGCCCGGTCCGGGTTTTTTTCTTCTTTCTTTCACACGCCTGGTGGGCGGTGCCACCCTATCTCAAAGGCTGGCAAGTCTTTCGGAGCCTTGGGAGCGGACACCCGCACAAAGGGTGGCCAGGCGGCCCGGTCCGGGTTTTTTCTTCTTTTCTTCTTTCTTTCACACGCCTGGTGGGCGGTGCCACCCGATCACAAGGGCTGTCAAGGCTTTGGGAGCCTGGGGAGCGGACACCTGCACAAAGGGTGGCCAGGCGGCCCGGTCCGGGTATTTTCTTCTTTTTTTAAAACGCCTGGTGGGCGGTGCCACCCGATCACAATGGCTGGCAAGGCTTTCGGAGCCTGGGGAGCGGACACCTGCACAAAGGGTGGCCAGGCGGTCCGGTACGGGTTTTTTCTTCTTTCTTTAACACGCCTGATGGGCGGTGCCACCCGATCACAAGGGCTGGCAAGGCTTTGGAAGCCTGGGGAGCGGACACCCGCACAAAGGGTGGCCAGGCGGCCCGGTCCGGGGTTTTTTTCCTTCTTTGACACGCCTGGTGGGCGGTGCCACCCGATCACAAGGGCCGGAAAGGCTTTGGGAGCCTGGGGAGCGGACACCCGCAAAAAGGGTGGCCAGGTGGCCCGGTCCGGGTTTTTTCTTCTTTTCTTCTTTCTTTCAAACACCTGGTGGGCAGTGCCACCCGATCACAAGGGCTGGCAAGGCTTTCGGAGCCTGGGGAGCGGACACCCGCACAAACGGTGGCCAGGCGGCCCGGTCCGGGTTTTTTCTTCTTTCTTTCACACGCCTGGTGGGCGGTGCCACCCGATCACAAGGGCTGGCAAGTCTTTCGGAGCCTGGGGAGCGGACACCCGCACAAAGGGTGGCCAGGCGGCCCGGTCCGGGTTCTTTCTTCTTTTCTTCTTTCTTTAATACGCCTGGTGGGCGGTGCCACCCCATCACAAGGGCTGGTAAGGCTTTGGGAGCCTGGGGAGCGGACACCCGCACAAAGGTTTGCCAGGCGGCCCGGTCCGGGTTTTTTTCTTCTTTCTTTCACACGCCTGGTGGGCGGTGCCACCCGATCACAAGGGCTGGCAAGTCTTTCGGAGTCTGGGGAGCGGACACCCGCACAAAGGGTGGCCAGGCGGCCCGGTCCGGGTTCTTTCTTCTTTTCTTCTTTCTTTCAAACGCCTGGTGGGCGGTGCCACCCGATCACAAGGGCTGGTAAGGCTTTGGGAGCCTGGGGAGCGGATACCCGCACAAAGGGTGGCCAGGCGGCCCGGTCCGGGTTTTTTTCTTCTTTCTTTCACACGCCTGGTGGGCGGTGCCACCCGATCACAAGGGCTGTCAAGTCTTTCGGAGCCTGGGGAGCGGACACCCGCACAAAGGGTGGCCAGGCGGCCCGGTCCGGGTTCTTTCTTCTTTTCTTCTTTCTTTCACACGCCTGGTGGGCGGTGCCACCCGATCACAAGGGCTGGCAAGGCTTTGGGAGCCTGGGGAGCGGACACCCGCACAAAGGGTGGCCAGGCGGCCCGGTCCGGGTTTTTTTTCCTTCTTTGACACGCCTGGTGGGCACTGCCACCAGATCACAAGCGCCGGCAAGGCTTTCGGAGCCTGGGGAGCGGACACCCGCACAAAGGGTGGCCAGGCGGCCAGGTCCGGGTTTTTTCTTCTTTTCTTCTTTCTTTCATTCGCCTGCTTTGCGGTGCAAACCGATCACAAGGGCTGGCAAGGCTTTGGGAGCCTGGGGAGCGGACACCCACACAAAGGGTGGCCAGGCGGCCCGGTCCGGGAATTTTCTTCTTTCTTTAACACGCCTGGTGGGCCGTGCCACCCGATCACAAGGGCTGGCAAGGCTTTCGGAACCTGGGAAGCGGACACCCGCACAAAGGGTGGCCAGGCGGCCCGGTCCGGGTTTTTTCTTCTTTTCTTCTTTGTTTCACACGCCTGGTGGGCGGAGCTACCCCATCACAAGGGCTGGCAAGGCTTTGGGAGTCTGGGGAGCGGACACCCGCACAAAGGGTGGCCAGGCGGTCTGGTCCGGGTTTTTTCTTCTTTCTTTAACACGCCTGGTGGGCGGTGCAACCCGATCACAAGGGCCGGCAAGGCTTTGGGAGCCTGGGGAGCGGACACCCGCACAAAGGGTAGCAAGACGGCCCGGTCCGGGTTTTTTTTCCTTGTTTGATACGCCTGGTGGGCGATGCCACCCGATCACAAGGGCTGGAAAGGCTTTCGGAGCCTGGGGAGCGGACACCCGCACAAAGGGTGGCCAGGCAGACCGGTCCGGATTTTTTCTTCTTTCTTTCACACGCGTGGTGGGCGGTGCCACCCGATCACAAGGGCCGGCAAGGCTTTCGGAGCCTGGGGAGCGGACACCCGCACAAAGGGTTGCCAGGCGGCCCGGTCCCGGTTTTTTCTTCTTTTTTTCACACGCCTGGTGGGCGGTGCCACCCGATCACAAGGACTGGCAAGGCTTTCGGAGCCTGGGGTGCGGACACCCGCACAAAGGGTGGCCAGGCGGCCCGGTCCGGGTTTTTTCTTCTTTCTTTCACACGCCTGGTGGGCGGTGCCACCCGATCACAAGGACTGGCAAGGCTTTGGGAGCCTTGGGAGCGGACACCCGCACAAAGGGTGGCCAGGCGGCCCGGTCCGGGTATTTCCTTCTTTCTTTCACACGCCTGGTGGGCGGTGCCACCCGATCACAAGGGCTGGGAAGGCTTTCGGAGCCTGGGGAGCGGACACCCGCACAAAGGGTGGCCAGGCGGCCCGGTCCGGGTTTTTTCTTCTTTTCTTTTTTCTTTCACACGCCTGGTGGGCGGTGCCACCCCATCACAAGGGCTGGCAAGGCTTTGGGAGCCTGGGGAGCGGACACCCGCACAAAGGGTGGCCAGGCGGTCCGGTCCGGGTATTTCCTTCTTTCTTTAACACGCCTGGTGGGCGGTGCCACCCGATCACAAGGGCTGGCAAGGCTTGCGGAGCCTGGGGAGCGGACACCCGCACAAAGGGTGGCCAGGCGGCCCGGTCCGGGTTTTTTCTTCTTTTCTTCTTTCTTTCACACGCCTGGTGGGCGGTGCCACCCGATCACAAGGGCTCGCAAGGCTTTGGGAGCCTGGGGAGCGGACACCCGCACAAAGGGTTGCCAGGCGGCCCGGTCCGGGTATTTTCTTCTTTCTTTAACACGCCTGGTGGGCGGTGCCACCCGATCACAAGGGCTGGCAAGGCTTTCGGAGCCTGGGGAGCGGACACCCGCACAAAGGGTGGCCAGGCGGCCCGGTCTGGGTTTTTTCTTCTTTTCTTCTTTCTTTCACACGCCTCGTGGGCGGTGCCACCCGATCACAAGGGCTGGAAAGGCGTTCGGAGCCTGGGGAGCGGACACACGCACAAAGGGTGGCCAGGCGGCCCGGTCCGGGTTCTTTCTTCTTTTCTTCTTTCTTTCACACGCCTGGTGGGCGGTGCCACCCGATCACAAGGGCTGGCAAGGCTTTCGGAGCCTGGGGAGCAGACACCCGCACAAAGGCTGGCCAGGTGGCCCGGTCCGGCTTTTTTTTCCTTCTTTGACACGCTTGGTGGGCGCTGCCTCCCGATCACAAGGGCCGGCAAGGCTTTCGGAGCCTGGGGAGCGGACACCCGCACAAAGGGTGGCCAGGCGGCCAGGTCCGGGTTTTTTCTTCTTTCTTTCACACGCCTGGTGGGCGGTGCCACCCGATCACAAGGGCTGGCAAGGCTTTCGGAGCCTGGGGAGCGGACACCCGCACAAAGGGTGGCCAGGCGGCCCGGTCCGGGTTTTTTCTTCTTTTCTTCTTTCTTTCAAACGCCTGGTGGGCGGTGCCACCCGATCACAAGGGCTGGCAAGGCTTTCGGAGCCTGGGGAGCGGACACCCGCACAAAGGCTGGCCAGGTGGCCCGGTCCGGCTTTTTTTTCCTTCTTTGACACGCTTGGTGGGCGCTGCCTCCCGAGCACAAGGGCCGGCAAGGCTTTCGGAGCCTGGGGAGCGGACACCCGCACAAAGGGTGGCCAGGCGGCCAGGTCCGGGTTTTTTCTTCTTTCTTTCACACGCCTGGTGGGCGGTGCCACCCGATCACAAGGGCTGGCAAGGCTTTCGGAGCCTGTGGAGCGGACACCCGCACAAAGGGTGGCCAGGCGGCCCGGTCCGGGTTTTTTCTTCTTTTCTTCTTTCTTTCAAACGCCTGGTGGGCGGTGCCACCCGATCACAAGGGCTGGCAAGGCTTTGGGAGCCTGGGGAGCGGACACCCGCACAAAGGGTGGCCAGGCGGCCCGGTCCGGGTTTTTTCTTCTTTCTTTTACACGCCTGGTGGGCGGTGCCACCCGATCACAAGGGCTGGCAAGGCTTTCGGAGCCTGGGGAGCGGACACCCGCACAAAGAGTGGCCAGGCGGCCTGTTCCGGGTTTTTTCTTCTTTCTTTCACACGCCTGGTAGGCGGTGCCACCCGATCACAAGGGCTGGCAAGGCTTTGGGAGCCTGGGGAGCGGAAACCTGCACAAAGGGTGGCCAGGCGGCCCGGTCCGGGTTTTTTTCTTCTTTTCTTCTTTTTTTTCAAACGCCTGCTCGGCGGTGCCACCCGATCACAAGGGCTGGCAAGGCTTTGGGAGCCTGGGGAGTGGACACCCGCACAAAGGGTGGCCAGGCGGCCCGGTCGGGGTTTTTACTTCTTTTCTTCTTTCTTTCAAACGTCTGGTGGGCGGTGCCACCCGATCACAAGGGCTGTCAAGGCTTTCGGAGCCTGGGGAGCTGACATCCGCACAAAGGGTGGCCAGGCGGCCCGGTCTGGGTTTTTTCTTCTTTCTTTCACACGCGTGGTGGGCGGTGCCACCCGATCACAAGGGCCGGCAAGGCTTTCGGAGCCTGGGGAGCGGACACCCGCACAAAGGGTTGCCAGGCGGCCCGGTCCCGGTTTTTTCTTCTTTTTTTCACACGCCTGGTGGGCGGTGCCACCCGATCACAAGGACTGGCAAGGCTTTCGGAGCCTGGGGTGCGGACACCCGCACAAAGGGTGGCCAGGCGGCCCGGTCCGGGTTTTTTCTTCTTTCTTTCACACGCCTGGTGGGCGGTGCCACCCGATCACAAGGACTGGCAAGGCTTTGGGAGCCTTGGGAGCGGACACCCGCACAAAGGGTGGCCAGGCGGCCCGGTCCGGGTTTTTTCTTCTTTTCTTTTTTCTTTCACACGCCTGGTGGGCGGTGCCACCCCATCACAAGGGCTGGCAAGGCTTTGGGAGCCTGGGGAGCGGACACCCGCACAAAGGGTGGCCAGGCGGTCCGGTCCGGGTATTTCCTTCTTTCTTTAACACGCCTGGTGGGCGGTGCCACCCGATCACAAGGGCTGGCAAGGCTTGCGGAGCCTGGGGAGCGGACACCCGCACAAAGGGTGGCCAGGCGGCCCGGTCCGGGTTTTTTCTTCTTTTCTTCTTTCTTTCACACGCCTGGTGGGCGGTGCCACCCCATCACAAGGGCTGGCAAGGCTTTGGGAGCCTGGGGAGCGGACACCCGCACAAAGGGTGGCCAGGCGGTCCGGTCCGGGTATTTCCTTCTTTCTTTAACACGCCTGGTGGGCGGTGCCACCCGATCACAAGGGCTGGCAAGGCTTGCGGAGCCTGGGGAGCGGACACCCGCACAAAGGGTGGCCAGGCGGCCCGGTCCGGGTTTTTTCTTCTTTTCTTCTTTCTTTCACACGCCTGGTGGGCGGTGCCACCCGATCACAAGGGCTCGCAAGGCTTTGGGAGCCTGGGGAGCGGACACCCGCACAAAGGGTTGCCAGGCGGCCCGGTCCGGGTATTTTCTTCTTTCTTTAACACGCCTGGTGGGCGGTGCCACCCGATCACAAGGGCTGGCAAGGCTTTCGGAGCCTGGGGAGCGGACACCCGCACAAAGGGTGGCCAGGCGGCCCGGTCTGGGTTTTTTCTTCTTTTCTTCTTTCTTTCACACGCCTCGTGGGCGGTGCCACCCGATCACAAGGGCTGGAAAGGCGTTCGGAGCCTGGGGAGCGGACACACGCACAAAGGGTGGCCAGGCGGCCCGGTCCGGGTTCTTTCTTCTTTTCTTCTTTCTTTCACACGCCTGGTGGGCGGTGCCACCCGATCACAAGGGCTGGCAAGGCTTTCGGAGCCTGGGGAGCGGACACCCGCACAAAGGCTGGCCAGGTGGCCCGGTCCGGCTTTTTTTTCCTTCTTTGACATGCTTGGTGGGCGCTGCCTCCCGATCACAAGGGCCGGCAAGGCTTTCGGAGCCTGGGGAGCGGACACCCGCACAAAGGGTGGCCAGGCGGCCAGGTCCGGGTTTTTTCTTCTTTCTTTCACACGCCTGGTGGGCGGTGCCACCCGATCACAAGGGCTGGCAAGGCTTTCGGAGCCTGGGGAGCGGACACCCGCACAAAGGGTGGCCAGGCGGCCCGGTCCGGGTTTTTTCTTCTTTTCTTCTTTCTTTCAAACGCCTGGTGGGCGGTGCCACCCGATCACAAGGGCTGGCAAGGCTTTCGGAGCCTGGGGAGCGGACACCCGCACAAAGGCTGGCCAGGTGGCCCGGTCCGGCTTTTTTTTCCTTCTTTGACACGCTTGGTGGGCGCTGCCTCCCGATCACAAGGGCCGGCAAGGCTTTCGGAGCCTGGGGAGCGGACACCCGCACAAAGGGTGGCCAGGCGGCCAGGTCCGGGTTTTTTCTTCTTTCTTTCACACGCCTGGTGGGCGGTGCCACCCGATCACAAGGGCTGGCAAGGCTTTCGGAGCCTGGGGAGCGGACACCCGCACAAAGGGTGGCCAGGCGGCCCGGTCCGGGTTTTTTCTTCTTTTCTTCTTTCTTTCAAACGCCTGGTGGGCGGTGCCACCCGATCACAAGGGCTGGCAAGGCTTTCGGAGCCTGGGGAGCGGACACCCGCACAAAGGCTGGCCAGGTGGCCCGGTCCGGCTTTTTTTTCCTTCTTTGACACGCTTGGTGGGCGCTGCCTCCCGATCAGTAGGGCCGGCAAGGCTTTCGGAGCCTGGGGAGCGGACACCCGCACAAAGGGTGGCCAGGCGGCCAGGTCCGGGTTTTTTCTTCTTTCTTTCACACGCCTGGTGGGCGGTGCCACCCGATCACAAGGGCTGGCAAGGCTTTCGGAGCCTGGGGAGCGGACACCCGCACAAAGGGTGGCCAGGCGGCCCGGTCCGGGTTTTTTCTTCTTTTCTTCTTTCTTTCAAACGCCTGGTGGGCGGTGCCACCCGATCACAAGGGCTGGCAAGGCTTTGGGAGCCTGGGGAGCGGACACCCGCACAAAGGGTGGCCAGGCGGCCCGGTCCGGGTTTTTTCTTCTTTCTTTTACACGCCTGGTGGGCGGTGCCACCCGATCACAAGGGCTGGCAAGGCTTTCGGAGCCTGGGGAGCGGACACCCGCACAAAGAGTGGCCAGGCGGCCTGTTCCGGGTTTTTTCTTCTTTCTTTCACACGCCTGGTAGGCGGTGCCACCCGATCACAAGGGCTGGCAAGGCTTTGGGAGCCTGGGGAGCGGAAACCTGCACAAAGGGTGGCCAGGCGGCCCGGTCCGGGTTTTTTTCTTCTTTTCTTCTTTTTTTTCAAACGCCTGCTCGGCGGTGCCACCCGATCACAAGGGCTGGCAAGGCTTTGGGAGCCTGGGGAGTGGACACCCGCACAAAGGGTGGCCAGGCGGCCCGGTCGGGGTTTTTACTTCTTTTCTTCTTTCTTTCAAACGTCTGGTGGGCGGTGCCACCCGATCACAAGGGCTGTCAAGGCTTTCGGAGCCTGGGGAGCTGACATCCGCACAAAGGGTGGCCAGGCGGCCCGGTCTGGGTTTTTTCTTCTTTCTTTCACACGCCTGGTGGGCGGTGCGTCCCGATCAGAAGGGCTGGGAAGGCTTTGGGAACCTGGGGAGCGGACACCCGCACAATGGGTGGCCAGGCGGCCCGGTCCGGGTTTTTTCTTCTTTCTTTGACACGCCTGGTGGGCGGTGCCACCCGATCACAAGGGCTGGCAAGGCTTTCGGAGCCTGGGGAGCGGACACCCGCACAAAGGGTGACCAGGTGGCCCAGTCCGGGTTTTTTCTTATTTCTTTCACAAGCCTGGTGGGCGGTGCCACCCGATCACTAACCGGTTCAGGAGGATATTGTGAGAAATGGTATCAAACGCCACACTAAGATCAAGAAGAATGAGGATGGATAGCAGACCAGAATCAGCTGCCATCAGAAGGTCATTGGTAATCCTAACAAAGCAGTTTCTGTGCTATGATTGGGGTGGAAACCAGATTGAAATTGTTCATAAAGATTATGGTCATTGAGGTATAAGTGAAGCTGGGAGCCGACAACTTTTTCAAGAATTTTTTAAATAAAGAGGAGATCTGATATGGCGAAGATTATCAAAGTTATTGGGGTCTGCACCAGGCTTTTTGAGAGTTGGAATAACAGAAGCATTTTTCAGAGATGAAGGAACGATTCCAGTGTTCAGGGAGGAATGAATAATACTGGTTATGAGAGGTGCTAACGAGGTAAGACAGGCTTTAACTAACACAGTGGAAAGAGGGTCAAGTTGACAGGTTGATGATTTAGATTTTTTAATAAGATTAGATACATCAGTTATGGAGGGAAGAGTACAGCTTGAAAATAACTGACAGGAAGACAGCGGGGGAAACAGGAAGTCCACTTCATAGTCGTAATTTCCTACAGAGTTAAGTTGACGGTGAATATCTGAGTGAAAAAAGAGATAAGAGAATTACAAAAGTCAGCAGAATACATGTGGGAGGAAAATGTGTCTGGAGGTTTTGTAATTTTACTGAACAATGAAAAGAGAGACCTGGAGTTATGTCTGTGAAGGTTCTCAGTCATCCAGGTCATCGTAGTCAAAGGAGCTTGCAAAGAAAAGCGTCTGGACTTCTTTAAATTGCTTGAAGACGTTTCACCTCTCATCCGAGAAGCTTCTTCAGTTCTTAGGTCAAATGGTGGAGAGTCCCAGATATAAACCTAGTGGGAGTTTCCCCCCACAGAGGGACAAATTCAAATATTGGGGATGGATACAAGAGGAAAACCAAAAATAACCACACTGGTCCGGCCGGGTCAAGTCAAACAATGATTTAATGAACACACGCGTGGGAGATGGACACCATACAGCAGACAGCATCAGATCTCAAAATGGTGGAGCCTTGATCAAACTCTTATAGCCTCTAGTGGCCCCCACCTAATCATAAAAGCCTAAACATTCACATTCTTTCTCACACACAGTGCCTAAGCTACGACCTTGGCTCCCTGTTTATCTGCTCCTGCTAAGATGGGGCAATATGCTCTGTTCTCTTCTAACCAGACAAATAAGGCGATGACTTTCTGCAAACAGTATTTCTTATAACTCAGTAGTATAATGCATCATAAAACAATATCATTCATTCACAATATCAACAGTCTAATGTAATGCAAATCAGTTTACCAAATGTAATAGTTATCACCTTCTTCTAATTCAGGAGAATAATGCAAACTAAAACTACATAATAATTCACAATCTTTAATTAGGGGTCTCACATGGCATAAAATAATATTAGAATCCGACAGGAGGGAACTCAAAACTGGATTATAGATGGCAGACAGTTGGTGTTTTAAACCACCGCCTCTGTTCAAGGATGGTCGCTCACAGTGGACATAGATGCTTCTTTCACTCCTCTTTCAAACCATCTGTCGTCTCTGTCCAAAATGTGAACATTGGCATCCTCGAAAGAGTGTCCTTTGTCCTTTGACTATGATGACCTGGATGACTGAGAACCTTCACAGACAAAAGATCTTATCTTTCATTTCAAGTGTCTTATATTACTATATTACTATATGTTATGCATATTTGACTTAACGGTTCTTTCATTCTAAAATTTAAATTTGGTTTTGCCGTATGTCATTTGAAAGGGTACTAAGTGGTGCTGTAAAGACGATTCCCACGTCTGGTAGACCTTCAAAAGACTCCTGAGGGAGGCTGGGGAGCTTAAGTGTACCATGTTCACCATACCATTTATATGTAAATGGCTAAATGCATTAAAATGGTTACCTGTGGTAAAACGACTCAGTATCCCAACACCTTCCATAGTTACACCTCTTTCGTAGCGTGCGGCTCATAAAAATCGGTAATCCATTATCTCAGATTATTAGAATATTTTCCAAGGTCAAGCAGAAAAGTATTTACAGAAATATCTGAAAAGTATGCTCATTTAAACACTGACTGTATCGATGGAGTTCGTTAGCTTGTGGGACTGCTGAGGTGTTATTAAAGCCTAGGTTGCTTTGATAGCGGTCTTCAGCTCATCTGTAGTTTGAGGTTGGGTGGTTCTTGTCTTTTTTTTCAACATGTGGAGTTCATGTGTTGGCCAGTGGGAATATGGCCAGAAAATCATTTGGTAAAGTCCTTCTGAAAGCTAAAATCCATCTCCGTATAGCTTGTCAACAGATGAAAGCATGAAGTGTTCTGAAATTACATGGCAAAGTTTGGCTTTTGACTTTATAATAGTGGACTGACCACCACAAATACCAGCAAAGGACTTGGTGCAACAGTCATCACAGGCTTTGCACTAGACTTCAAACACCCTGGACTTGCTGCCTCTCCACTCGTCCTCCAGGATTTTCAAATGAAGTACAAAATTTGCTTTAATCTGAAAAGAGGACCGGATCACAGAACAAAAGTCCAGTTTGTTGTCTCCTTAGCACAGGTAAGAAGCTTCTCACACTTCATTCAGGTGGCTGTAGCTCAGGAGACAGCGCAGGTCATCTGTTAATTAGAAGGTTGGTGGTTTGATCCCTGGCTGTTTCAGTCTGCATGCCAAAATACCTTTGGGCAAGACATTAAATTCTTAGTATTTGAGAGTTTATTATGGTTCATTCTTAAAGTCTCAGCGTTTGCAGTAAAGATGCTTTCACTGTCTGAACTGGACAGAGCAATGTGGTAACTTAAGCACCTAGTCTGGAACAACTTGTATTCAAAGTGGTGATGTAGACAATGTAGCAATGTTTTCAAGCTTGATGCTAATGCTGCTGGACTACAGCACTACTGGAATTACAACAGAGAATCGATGTATTTAGAGGCTATTCCTGATCATTTTCAGTCAATAAAATTAAATTCACTTTTTCTGAGTCTGAATAAGTTTACAAAGTGAAATTCATTTAAAAGTGAAACTGATTTGTGTGAGTGTATGCGCGCGTGTTCGTTTCCTGGCGGACATTAAAGACGCAGTCAGTTAGAGATCTTTTATTATTGGTCTCACCTAACTCTTTTGATATAAACACTTCCTCGCACATCAATACGCCACTTAAGACAAGCAGCTTGTAAACATTTCAAAAAAGCATCAAACAGTTGGAGAACTGGACAATACAAAGCAAGAAGGGGCTCAATTTGTCCAAAACAAGATTTTACATTTGAAGGAAAAGTCAAGGGGCGAAAAAATAAAATCAGAATACAAAAACAAATATGGCGATGAATAAAAGGCCAAGAGGAGATTTTAAATGGAGTTGAGGTTGAGGTCACGTTCCAGCTATTTCATAGGTTTTTTTTCATTAAAGTTACTGCAAAAAATATGCAATATAGCTTACCAGTTCTATTGGGTATAAAGTCATACAAATAAATATTAAGTGGCAGTGCCTGATTACAAATTATTGTAAATTTATTTGATACACTGTAAAAGATTAAACTCTTGTTTGCCATATAAAATACCAAGTGCATAATTGTTTCCTCCCTTTGGGAAAATAGACATTTCTCAGTAAGCAAACAACATTTCAAAGAGCAACTCTGAGGCATAGAAAAGTGACAGAATCCAATACTACAGGAACCCCGAAGATTTAAGTGCAAACGTTTCATCACAACATCTGCATTTACAATATCAGCACTATTATCAAAACACATAACATAGAAAATGCAGATTTAGATTTATCCCATAAGGCTTTGATTCCCTACAAAACAAAACAAAAATGGCCAACATCGCCACGGGGCTGTCGTTGCCACCTCCTCCTAAATCCACAAGAGGAAACACATGCACAGAGAGAACATTAAAACAGAAAACCCAACATAGGAGACATCGAACTACTTGGCCATTACAAAAATAGAAATTAATCTTAAAATTCTATTTCTGTTACAGGAAAATAAAGAAGATTACACACAAACAAAAGCTTAAACAGGTCTTCTATATATATTCATATACTTTCTGAGTAGAACATTGAGAAGCAGGCTGGAAACAGACATGGCTGCCAACTTTAATACACAGCCTGATTACATTTTACATGCTGTGCATGTTGCTGTCCATATGTACAGTAAAGCATCCAGAAGGTCACTGCGGCACATTTGAGCTGCAGTGTGCTTGTGCACAAAACATCCCTGGTGAAGTTTTACTCCAAACTTCCGGGGTTTGGTCTAAGATATGGCATAAAAGCGAAGAGGACAGCTGTGGTTTACTGTTCCATCGCTTTACCTCCATCCAGTATCGGGAGAAACGTGGGCGCGGCTGTGGTAAGGCACCATATATCACTCTGATGGACAGTGGGGTCTGTTAGTTGAGCAGAAATGAGCAGTAAGTTCCCCCACTCCCCAACATCCCCCACCCCTGGGGTGCAAAGTCTGGTAAACACACAAAATTCAGTGTGTTTTATCCAAGTATTGTGTAAACATGTCGTGTACAATTTGCATGTTTAGCATAGAAAGGTGGGATTTACCACCTTTGGGATTTCAGTCTGTCACTCAGACGTATGGCTTTAAAATCAGTGGCAAAGAAGGTGCAAATCTCTCATGGCTGATCAGTGAATAGAGGGTCCTAAGGGGGAAGGAGCTTTTCTGCGGATGAGCCACAACATGATGGCTGCTCTCATGAAGAGAGAATAATCTGGGGTTTGTTTAAAGGTACTGTGAGCGAACTGCAAACTAGTAAATCTCGGGGAAACAAGCAGATAGCTCTCACAATGGCCAGCGACAACACATATGGAACACCAAGGCTGGCGTGTAGTAACCAACAAACCACCTTCAACTGTCTGATATAATCCCCAACACAGCAGGTGTGCACTGTGGCACATGAAGGTTCATTAGCATATGATGAGGGGTGACCATAAATGCTTCGGCTCATCACTGCATGTTCAGATGACTAACAGCCAGTGCTGGGAACCAACAGCAGCACTGACACGCCAAGCAACACGTCGGATATCAGTGAGACTGTAAAAGATGCTGGGAATGTTTCCTGGGAGAAGAATCCTTCTGGTTTCAACTCCCACCAAAGATTAACTAACACATCAGCTCTTTAAAAACACCACCTCAGCTGACAGAATAACCCAGTATATATGATGTCTGCCATTTTTACTAGATTTTGGCGTGTTAAACAAATTGTACAGAAAAGATGGACACGGTCTCCACGACATTGCCAATTGGTTTTGGTTTAAACATTTTGAAGCCTCAGTGTTAGGAAACAAGAGGCTGTAAACATACATTTAATGCTGTACTGGAGACTTCTCCAAATCACCTGTCTTTTGCATAACTACATCAGATAATGATAGACTGGTGTTGGCACAGGTGAGCTTTCATCCATACTGAACTAAGGTTATGCATATTAATCACTGAGCTTTAGCGGTTTCTGCTGGAGCGGCAGTAGAGTGGCTGCTATGCAATGAAGTCCTTATTTTCTCTCGGCTTTTCTCTTACATGGTTTGTTTGAGACACTTATGGTAAGAGCCGTTAACATGATGCCTGAATTACAAATGAAGGATTTGTCGTTGCTTGGAGAAAGAGTTATGGCTTCGCTTTCGTTCATTCCCACGTGAAAGCTTTACCAACCGGAGGCAGACCAGCTCATGCTGGATTTTAGACCTATTCTACTAGAGACGCACTATTCACTAGAGCTGATACACCGAGGCAAGGTTCATGGTTCAGCTTGGATTATGGCCACATGTCACGGAAAGACAGAGCAACTGAGGCAAGGCTTAACATTTAAATTTGTGTTGAGACCTGGCTAGAAGATAGAGGAGCTGCAGGTAAACATGCAGGTTGAAATAAATCCTTTAAACTAGAGGAAAAGTTAAGGACTGAGCACAAAACCAAACAGGATCCGGTGTCGTGTTTGGCAAGAACACTTTAGCACGAGAAAAGAAGGTCTGAGTCTATAAAAGGAAAGATTCAGCTGCTCCGTGTGTCCAGGTATGAAGCAGACTGCGGCTGCTGAGGGTTCAGTCCACGTGCTCATCTGCTTCCATAAAAAAGGGTTTTCAAAAAACAACTTTCTTTCAACTTTTGTGACACAAGGAGCCCCAAAAAAGCCAGACTCGGTTTAAGTGTGTTGGTATTATTAAGATAATAGTGAAGATGAAAATAAACGAGCACAGCAAAGCAGTCACACAGCAGGCCTGCCGACACTTCTCCACACACCTGAGTGTAGTGTGAATCCTGTGGCAGAGAACTTCAAAGCACCAGAGTGATGTGAAATAAACACTCAGCTCTCACATCATCGTCCTGGATGTGGGTGGAGAAGGTGGAGTAGGAGCAGGAGAAGGGTAGGTGTCTGGCTTTCTGGGTCCAAATGTGTTGGTACTGAGGGGAGGGGGAGACGGGCTACTCCTATGTTTTCCGAGGGTCTGGTGAAATGGGGCCAGGTGTGTTGGTCCCGTCCATGCTGTGCACTGGGATCTGGAACTGGGGGGTGACGACCGACGGAAACTGAAAGAGATTATCAAGGGGTGAGTTAGATGCACCAATAGATACAGAAAGACAGAGACAGAGCAGTTTAATCCAGAACATCCAGCTCTCCTTAATGATGTGCTGTTACTGCTTAGGGACTCCTTTGCTGCCACAACTCGTCAATAAACGCGTCCAAATCCAATATTTGACCACCTTGTATGGATGAGGGGGTTGTAGCAGACCTTTTACTATCTTTACACAAGAAACGTTAAATATTTAGAAATCCGTGTTTCCTCCAAGCTGATAGAGTTGTTCAGCCTTAATCTTATTCTGCTGCATAAGTCAGGAAAAGATGATTTAGACCAGCGGTCCCCAACCCCCGGGCCTCGGACCGGTACCGGTCCGTGAGTCGTTTGGTACCGGGCCGCAAGAGTTGAGGCTCAGGTGTGAAATGTATAGTTTTCAGCGTTATTTTGTTATCGTTTTTATCGTTTACTCGGTTTTCCTTGGTCTTTTCATGTGTGTTATGAATAAATCTTCTTTTTTTCGGTACCGGTACTAGTTTTATTTTGTTGTATTTATCCGCGACACCTTAAAGGCCGGTCCGTGAAAATATTGTCGGGCATAAACCGGTCCGTGGTGCAAAAAAGGTTGGAGACCGCTGATTTAAACTGCTGGATCAGCCTCTGCACATCACTCTGTGGATGGATGGCAACAGTTAAATGGGTTTCTTAAAATCAACAATCCCAGTTGTGCTGGAGGCCGTCTCAGCCAGCACAGGGCTGGGTCTATCACAGGGCTAACAAACAGAGACATCCTCACACTCACAGCCAGTTTAGAATCACTAATGAACCTGAGCTCACTGACTGCATGTTGAAGGAGGCTGGAGTATGTGGAGAGGATCCACGCAGACACGGGGAGAAAAGTGCCCACAGAAACGATTTGTACCCAGGACCTGTGGTGGAGCAGGACCAGGTGGCGTGGAGACCTGTGGTGGAGCAGGACCAGGTGGCGTGGAGACCTGTGGTGGAGCAGGACCAGGTGGCGGCAGTAAAAACTGCTAAATCTAACCAGTCCAAAGAAAACCCAACATTTACACAACTGTGTGCAACTGCATTAACACCTGTATCACATCTGGAACATGACCTCTCTGTCTGTTCTGATGGGAAATATGTCATACTAGATTGCCACGCCTCCTCATGCCTCAGTGTTCATCCAGGACACATGTCAACACTACAGCAACAAAACTCTACTGCTGATGTTCTCTTCACAGCACGAACTATTGCAGAAAGAGCCATCCTCCAAATCCTGGAATCACAAACACAACCTGAACGTGTTACAGTGGAAAACCTTCTACTAGATCATTATAGATGATCCCTATGTGCACATGTATGTGATGGATATGAAAATGGGAATATGCATACACAGAATTCAGCTACTTCACAATCTATTGCTTGCTGCTTGCTGCTGATGGTAATGTTAATAGTATAATTATAATGCACATATTTTCCCTCAGCCTGTCCTCTTCATGTTTAATGTCTCAGTATGGAGGACTTCTGAATGTAGACGTGGTTCCATGAGAGGGGCCTCAGGTCCCTCTGCACTGCTGAGCCTCACAAAATATCTCCTGAAGTGGACCAGTCATCCACTCATGAACAGGGGGCTGGCTGCATCACCAGCAGCAAAAGGAGAGGCGAAGGAGACGGGATGTCTTCAGTGGCTTGCAGGGGACCAGGCCTGGCACTGGCAAAGAAAGTGACGGGACCACTCAGGTCTCGGTTGGGTGGTGAGGGATCCACAGGCACTGGTGGAGCAGGAACCATGGCTTCAATTCAATTCAATTCAATGTTATTTATATAGCGCCAAATCACAACAAATGTCACCTCAAGGCGCTTCATAGATACAGAGAAAAACCCAACAATCATATGACCCCCTATGAGCAGCACTTTGGCGACAGTGGGAAGGAAAAACTCCCTTTTAACAGGAAGAAACCTCCGGCAGAACCAGGCTCAGGGAGGGGCGGGGCCATCTGCTGTGATTGGTTGGGGTGAGAGAAGGAAGACAGGATAAAGACATGCCTTGCCAAGGAAAGACATTCAGGGCACTCAAGCTCAGGGGGATCCATGGACCCTTGAGGCTGTCTGGATCTCTCAGCAAAGCAGACAGGTCCCACTGCAGACTGGGGTTGTAACAGTGCTGGGTGGAGACCCTCCAGATTGTTAGGACGCACCGGTTTCTGTGTGTGTGTTGGGCATTCAGCCAGCTCGGTTTGCACAAGCTAGGGGGAAAGCAGTCTTTGAACATGTGGACTCTAGAACAGAAAACTCAGCCTTGCTGAAACATGTCTTAGAGGACATCCAGGTGTGGCTGGCTGAGATACACCCCAGAAACGTGTCAGATGACTGCTCCACAGTAAGACCATGGACTCAGCTGAACAGTCTTTCCTCCACTGCTGAGAACCTGTCAGAAAGCACACAGGTGATAGCAGAGGTGTGGAAGTGGAAAGAGCTGGGTCGGATGAGTCACAGGCAGATAGGGATCAAGAACTGATGGGGAGTTGGGTGGTGAGGAGCAATTAGGCAGTAAAACATGATGACCTTTGAGGTTAAGCAAGGCAGGCTGCCAAGGTCCAGAGTCCAGGGCAGAAGCCGTGGGAGGATGTGTGGTGGCTCCAGCAGGTCCCGTGGATCAGCCGCTCCACCCCGGGACTCTTGGAGGAACTAAAACAGATGACAGGAACTAACAACCAAGAAGATGACCTAGAAAATAATCAGACTGCAGAGGATATAAT
The DNA here is from genome assembly GCF_056152115.1 of Neolamprologus brichardi. NCBI lineage: Eukaryota > Metazoa > Chordata > Actinopteri > Cichliformes > Cichlidae > Neolamprologus > Neolamprologus brichardi. The sequence goes on along the minus strand of NC_142116.1, from coordinate 31,665,868 downwards.
AAATGCTAAGGGAAACTGTCAGTCATACTCATACACAAATACAGCCACAAAAGGTTGTCACGAACCCAGAATCAATAAAGAAACGACAAAACGCTCTCCGATGGACAGTGGACAGTATGGATATGTCTTCAGTAGCTGCCAGAGTATCTCCGTGTACATTTCAGAAAGGTTGGGGTGTCTGGCTTCCTCCTTGGAGACTATTGTTTCTTTATTGTCTCCTACTTTGGCCTTAGCGGTGAAAGTTTGTTAAACAGAGAACTGGAAATGGCAGTGCTGTACACACAGATGATGGTGAGGACAAACCTGACAGTAGGCACATTTCCTAAATGCTGCTCGAAGTCTGTTTGCACAGCGTAACAACATTTTCGGTTATTATATCATTTGATGACTTTCTCAAAGTTAGAAGAAAACTAATACTGCTAATAAGGCAGGAAGGTGTCCTTTAAAACTAAACATGTTAGTAGGACTTTACATCATAGTTTATGAAATAGCACGTGTATTTCAGTAATAGCCTACTGATTTCAGTGTAGTGGTGAACAGTCACACAGCTCACGTGGGTGTTATCTGTGATACTCCTTAACTATAATTTATCCAGGTTAACTTCAGTTAACTCTGAGCGGCTGGATCGACGGAGGTCAGACAACAATTTTACATGTATGATCTTAAAACAGGACACAGCCATTATCCGTCCTGGCCTCATATCAAATGTGAACGCAGACTGAGTCTATGTTTGACGATTGCTTTATATCTAATCTTCCTCTCAAACATTTAAACAGTCTGCAGCTGAGGGAACACAAACTCAAATTGTCGGAACAGGTTTGCTCGTTTCTTGCGTTCATTTGGTGATTTATTAAATGTATAACTGTTATTCTAATCTGCTGCTGAGTCTCTTACACTGATGAAAATGCAGAAAACACAGATCACGAACACCTGTTCAACCAATCGCTTTCATTCCGCTTTGACAAACTGACGGTTCATCTACAGTGTTGCGTTAGACTGCTATATTTTTGTGTTCTTTATGCTGTAGATTTTCACGTCTCTGGAATAGTTGGCAGTATTAAGGATGCTTTTCTGTAAAATCATACTGATATGACCAGTGAATTATTCGTAGATGACAGTTAGATTAGTCAGCTGGGAAACTCTGTGTTACCTCAGAGAGCTGAAGATATCATGGACATGCTGACCTCGCTCTGTGGTGTACAGGTCCATTTACCCTCATGATTAATATTCACAATAAAAATATTAGCCGAACATCATGAAGTCTGTATATGTGTCATAGTTTCGAACAACCTTTGTACAGTTAAAGCAGTTACTACATGACGGAAACACCAACGTTATCTCTTTTATGTGTTTATACACAGGTCACGCTGATTACTGAACAAAAACCCAAAGATCAGCTGTTAATCAAATTTATTTGCTCTCTCTCCTCCTTAAACATGTTTTTAATGTTAGTTATAATTCAGAATTGTCGAGTGAAACACGTAGGACACATAAGAACATCAGGAAATAAAACCCTGATAAATATAACCTCAGTAAAAGAAGTCCGTGTCAGCGGGGTTATTACAGCTGTGTACCGGGGCCTGCGCTTTGTCGGCGGTAATAACAGCTCGATTGCTTGCGAGGCGAGCGGGTCTATCCACGCTTTGCCATGAGACTGGGCAGACATCCCGGTGCTTAGAAAACCTATTAAAAAACAGATGATATAATATTTCTGTCCAGGTTGCAGTCTGCATTATGAACATGTAGTTGGAAACTCTGCTCCTCTCGGTGGAAATGCGCCTTCTCTTTCCTCTTTGTATAAAAACATTTTAAAAGTCAGTTTAATCTCAAAATTTACTGTTAAATCCAAAACACACCAGATAAAGAAAAGCGAATGGTTCAGTCTAACACAGTGAACCATTAAACGTCTGTAAAACGGTGCAGTTATGAAACGTAACTTTAACCTCAGCCAAACCGATTTGCTCAGTTGTAAATAAAACAGCGAAGTAAACGTGACCCGACAGACAGAACCTGAGTGAATTAAGTCCAGCGTTTAACACTGAGAGCTAAAACTCAGGTGAGGTTTCAAAGCTGTGTGCCGGTGATTGGACGTCAGCCGCTGATGAAGTGGGTTCGCCTATAAAGCGCTCTGTTGGGAAACAAGCTCCAGCAGCTCTGCGCTCGGGAAAAACTATATTTACTTATCTTGTGCAGAAAAATGTGCTGACGTTGCGTAATATCGAGCACCGGCTGCCCAGTTAAACTGTGACTATCACCAGGTAACGTGGGCGTGGTTCTTGAATTAGCAGCAGGTGTTAAACAGCTGACAGGTGAGGAGGAGGATGCATGCAGGTAAACTGAGGGCCTGTTGAGCTGATCGCTGGTTTCGTGAGAAAAATGTCAGCTCGTTCTTTATGTTACAGAAGCACAGAGACACAAGACCAGGCGGAAAGAGACGATTGTTCGGTGAAAATGAGAATCTGCGAATGCAACATGTGGAACACGGAGAGTGGAATATGTAAACAAACCGGTTAACGTAACCCCCTCGGTGCACTCTGCATGCTGACTGTTAGCAGAGCTACTGAAATCTCTGAAAACATCTGAGCACCTTTGCAAACATGTTCTATGTTGACAACCTGACCCGACATGTGAAGATTACAGCGCGACATTCGCAGCTAAAACACTGTTAAAAGTGTAGTTGGTGACAGAAAAACGGGGTATTTTAAAACTACACCACCAACATTGCTGCCTGTGATTTGAAATGCATTCTGGGATACCGGGCTGCCCCAAGTCTACACAAGCAATCGATTATCTAGGATCGACCTGTTTTGACTTACTTTGCACGGCAACCAATCAAATGTTAGAGAAGCTGCATGGGCAGTGTTAACCCCGCCCCCTGCGTTTGATGGGTGATGGGTCATGATGAGAGCCAGGCGCCAGGACTGCCAAAATTAAATAAATAAATATATCATTAAATAATTAATTAAATGTGTCAATAATTAATTAAAATGTGAAATACATAAATAATTAATTAAATGTGTCAATAATTAATTAATTACATGTGTCATAACTATTTATTTAATTAATTATTTCCCATTTTAATTAATTATTGACACATTTAATTAATTATTTAATGGTGTATTTAATTAATTCATTATGGCAGTCCTGGCGTTCCATAGTCCTGTTGCTCTATTTTCACCTGTAAAGCAGGAGTGGGGTAGGCGGAGGGTTACCCTGGTGCAGGTGTGCAGCGGTCAGTGGAAGAATCCGCGAGTTTCTCTGTGAGTTTCCCATTACGTCGTAGCTACTCGGTGCTTGCTCGGACGTTTAGGGTTTTTTTCGCTGTAAAAAGAAGTTTTCTTCCCACGCACAACGGACACTAATGTTTTTGTCACTTTTTATGGAATCAAACTCAAAGTAAGGTCAGTACTTCCACGCTTTAAACGCTGCACGCTCATACTCTCTCTGCACTCGATATATGATCCATTGTTGATCTGCACACAGCTGTTGTCACGAACGTCGCACTCGCTTACGTCACTGTCATGAGACACTCTCCCAAATATCACGGTTTTAGTAACGCAGTAACGCAGCGTTCCTACGGGAAAGTAACGGTAATCTAATTACCGTTTTTGCAATAGTAATCCCTTACTTTACTCATTACTTGAAAAAAGTAATCGGATTACAGTAACGCGTTACTGCCCATCTCTGGTGACAGCACGACCTGGAGGGCTCGATTGATTTATTGTGAAAGTAACGACCAGGTGGAGCAGCAGGAACTTTGGTCAGCTCTGTTGTTTTTATGTGATAAACTGGACTTTGATCTTATTATTACTGAAAACTAAAGGCAACTTTTGAACCATATATTAGCTTTAACATATTAGCTTTAACATATTAGCTTTAACATATTAGCTTCAACGTGACTTTTTCTGGAGTGGAACAGTCTGTTGTTTGGTGCTTATATTGTGTGATTCTTACTCTGAATCTGAATAAGTACGCGGGACCACTGTGTGCGGTAAGACCATCTCTTTACTCACTGTATTGCCATCTCCCGGCATGCATTGCCAGTGCGTAACACGTAATTACACAATCAAACAATGAACACATACTGCCCATACAACAAATGTACCAGAGACAATTATGAATACACCACATCTCCCCTTTTAAACAAAAACAGAATATTACTTTTCTCAGGACAGAACTTTAAACCAGACTACCTCTTGATTCTTTTTTTTCTTTCTCTTTTTCAAAGCCATACAAGAACATCTGGCAAACAATCTGCATTACATTTTTAACCTTTTTTCTTTTTTTTTTTTGACAACTCTTTTTAGATTTATTTTACTGTGCTCTACAAAACCATTATAACACAGTTATATAACAACAACCTCTTTTTTTTTTCTTACAGATTTAACTTTTTAGGTTAACTATTGGCCTCCCTGACTTGGTTCTGACCACGTCACTGTTAACAGGTGTAGCAGGGATCACACTGGGTGTTTGAGGCTTCTGCAACACAGGCACGTTAACAGGTTCATGCACTGGTGAACTTAAAGGAATCAAATGCACGCGATTACGCCTCACAGTCCCTTGTGGTAACTCCAATGTGTATGATCGGGGTGTAGAGTGATTTTGGATAACAGTGCCTGTAGTTTTGACATCAGTCACCCAAACTTGCTCTCCTGGGGACAGGCTGCATAAAGGTTTTGCGCGGTGGCGCCTGTTGAAGTTTTCCATGTCCATCATCCTCTTCTCCCTTTCCTTTTGAGCGAGCAGTGCGTCGTCCGGCAGTGTAGGCTCCAGCTGCGATGGAAGAATCGGCAGTGTGGTTCGCAGACGTCTGCCCATTAAAAGCTCTGCGGGGCTGTATCCGGACTGCAGTGGTGTAGCTCTATAGGCAAGAAGAGCTAGATAAGGATCAGCTGCTTTTTTCAGAAGATTTTTTACAGTCTGCACAGCACGTTCTGCTTCTCCATTACTTTGTGGAAACTTGGGGCTGCTTGTGATGTGTTTAAAGCCGTACGCTGCTGCAAAGTCTGTAAAGGCTTGACCTGAATACTGCGGCCCATTATCAGACATGAGGACCTCTGGGATGCCATGACGGGCAAAGAAAGATTTCAGGTGAGTAATGACGTCATTTGATTTTGTCCTGTTTAACAAAGCAATCTCAACAAATCTAGAGTGATAGTCAACAGCGAGAAGGTAAGTTTTCCCTCCCAGCTCAAAAAGATCTGTGCCCACTCTCTGCCATGGGCGGGCAGGGTATTCTGTTGGCATGAGTGGCTCACTGTTATTGTGTCTTTCTTGAATACACGTTTTGCACTTGAGCACCATCTCAGAGATTTGTTGACTCAGCCCGGGCCACCACACTGTTTGGCGTGCACGAGCTTTGCATTTTACAACACCTTGGTGTCCTTCGTGTAGTTTTTCCAGCACCTCGTTTCTCATTGCTGAAGGAATGACAAGCCGTGTGTCTTTTAGCAAAAGGCCGTCTTCAACAGTGAGCGTGGCTCGGTCAGGCCAGTAATTTCGCAGTAAAGGCTCTTGTTTTGCATGTTCTGGCCAGCCTTCGGTACACATATCCATGACGCGAGCACACACACTGTCACTTTTCAGTTGTTCCTTCAGTGTTAGCATATATGATGAACTGACAGGCATGTTTGCTACAATACTGTCCACATATATGTCTGTGCTTTCCATTAGCTCTTTGTCTGACAGGTTCATTGGTTTTTTCAGAGGTGAGCGGGACAAAGTATCTGCTGTCCAGAGCGATTTCCCTGGGGCGTACTGCACAGTGTACGAGTAACGCATGAGTCTCATTCTGAATCGCTGGATCCTGGGTGGCAAGAGATCCAGAGCTTGTCCTCCCAGTAAGGAAACGAGAGGTTTGTGGTCAGTTTCAAGACAAAAATGTTTACCAATCAGGAAATCACGAAAATGCTCACACGCCCATGTAGATGCCAGTGCCTCTTTTTCCACTTGTGCGTATCGTTGTTCTGTAGGAGAAAGGGACCTCGATGCATACGCCACTGGTCGCCATCCTTCTTCCCACAGCTGCAAAAGAACACCTCCGAGACCATAGGATGAAGCATCTGCTGATACTTTAATGTCTCTGTTGGGGTCATACATTGCGAGCACTGGGGGATGCCCTGACTGGGGGTGAGGTCAGGGCATCTCTTAATATTTTGAAAGCTCTCGCTTGGTCAGTTCCCCAATACCATGCGTTCTTTTTGGAAAGAAGATCTCGCAGGGCTTTGTCTTTCTCAGCTAAATGGGGGATGAACTTGCCCACTTGATTCACCATGCCCAGAAAACTGCGCAACTCTGACACATTAGTTGGCTCTGTCATTTCTGTAATTGCCTCCGTTTTCTTCGGGTCAGGACTGATTCCTGTATCCGCTATGATGTGACCCAAGAAAGCAACCTTGCTCTGGGAGAGCTCGCATTTTTCAACATTCAATGTTATGCCTGCTTTTTCCAATCTTTGCAGTGTAGCATGGAGACGGGAATCATGCTCCTGATGGTTACGTCCCCACACCAACACATCGTCAATGTGACACACCACACCTTCGAGACCCTCGATGACCTCCGCCATCATGCGTTGAAAGTGTTCGGGCGCTGAGTTGTCCCAAACGGTAGACGGTTAAAGTGGAACCGCCCAAAGGGTGTGATGAAGGTGGTGAGTTTGGCAGACTCATCGGACAGGGGAATCTGCCAGAAGCCCATGTTGGCTTCCAGTTTGCTAAACACTTTGGCTCCTGCGAGCATTCCGAGACTTTGTTCAACCGATGGCAGCACATATTTTTCCCTGCACACATACTCATTTAGTCCGGTAAAGTCTACGCAAAGTCTTAGCCTAGGGCTGTTTTTCTTTGGAACAACAACCATGCCGGCACACCAATCCATTGGTTCCTCAACTCGGGTAATGACACCAAGCTCTTCCATTCGTTGGAGTTCCTATTTTACCCTTCCCATTAGAGGCAGAGGAAGCCTTCGCGGAGTTTTGAGTGACTACGGCACAGCATTCGGTTTGAGTTTAATGTGATAGGCCCGCTGCACTTTCCCTAGACCATTGCAAAGTTTAGGGTAAGTAGTCTTCAGAGTGTCCATTGAAACCGTGTCAACTCGCACCAGCAGGCCAAAAGCTGTAATGGCGGGCAGGCCTAGCAGTGGAGTGCTCAGGTTTCTTACAACATAGACCTTCTCTGTTGTCTGTTTTGCGCCGTAGTTGAGCTGTAGCTTTGTAAAACCTGCAACGTCCAGTGGTGTTTTTCCAGGGCCTAACAAAGGTTTTTCTGGCTGCTGGAGCACTGGGTGTGTTCGTTAGCAAAAATTTTTGATAAGTCCGAGTCAGCTATTACAGTCACATCTGCTCCAGTATCCAGTTTGAAAGTGATTTTTGCATCTTTCACTTGTACGATGGCTGTCCACGCCTGGCCGTCACTGGAAACTGAGCCTAGGAAGAAACCTTGCTCCTCTTCCTCCTCAATACTTTGCACTGTCTTGCTTTGTCTGCAGACGCGCTGGTAGTGACCTTTTTTTCCACATAAATGACATTTTGCATCATTTGCTGGGCACTCGGGTTTCGGATGTGGAGAGCCTCCGCACTTGTAGCATTTATTACTTTGTCTCTTGCTATATTGCTGTTGTGTTTTGGCAGTTTTATTTTTGAACATGTTGAACTTTGTTTTGTCGTGCTTTTGTATCACTCTGTCAACTGTTTTTGCATTTACTTGCATTATATTTGTTTCGCTTCTCAAAGCTGACTGTTGCTTTTTGATTTCTTCTGACTGCCTGGCCATATTTATAGCTTTATCCAAGTCCAAGTCTTTTTCCATCTGCATGCGCTCAGACAGCCTCGTGTCGGCCAAGCCCACTACTATTCTGTCTCTTATCAGCTCATCGTGGAGCGGTCCGTAGTTACAGTGCTCTGCTAATGCATGCAAGGCAGTCACAAATGCATCAACAGTCTCATTCGGCTCTTGTTTGCGCATATTAAAACGTGCGCGCTCATAAACAACATTTTTCCTGACAATGAAAAAGTTGTGGAAGCTATCTCTCACTTTAGCATAATCCCGTTGGTCTGCATCACTTAACTTTAGTCCTCCCAGGACGTCATCCGCTTCGTCTCCCATACAATATATGAGAGTATTCACTTGATTTTCCTCCGAGCTCGCAGACAGATTACTTGCCTGACGGAATCTCTCGAAGCGACGGACCCATCTTGTCCATTCGTGTGGTTTGGAAAAATCAAAGGGCTCCGGTGGTTGGATGCTAAACGTAGCGCTGGGAGTGTTAGCCGCGGTGCTAACTCCTGCCCTCGGACGATCGTCTACGTCGTCATTCTGCATTTTGTTTCCACCTTCCCCTTCTTCTCACACTCGGCAGATGTCTGGAGTCTTACGATTCACACAGCACTTCTGACACCATGTGTGATTCTTACTCTGAATCTGAATAAGTACGCGGGACCACTGTGTGCGGTAAGACCATCTCTTTACTCACTGTATTGCCATCTCCCGGCATGCATTGCCAGTGCGTAACACGTAATTACACAATCAAACAATGAACACATACTGCCCATACAACAAATGTACCAGAGACAATTATGAATACACCACAATATTGCACGTTGTTTGTCCTGCTTCTGCAGCTCCGGAGGTTTTGGCCCAGAAACCCTACAGCAAAGCAGTGGACTGCTGGTCAATTGGAGTCATCAAGTATATTCTGTAAGTACAGGCCTGTGCGTTCATGATAACATGGCTAACTGTAGACATGAATATTCATTATGGAGAACTGTGAACATTCATCAGTTATTGATTTTATTCATCTATTCATCTATTCTATTCAATCTATCTCATTCATTTATTCAAAGCTCATCAACTCATCAAAGACGGGATCAAATGATCGTTGCTGTAAAAGCATCAATACATCATAGAAATACATCAAATGTTTAAAATGAGACAATTTACTAATTTTAGAAAAACATCAGCTCATTCTGAATTTGGTGGCAGCAATAGGTACGAAAGGTTGGGAGGGGCCACGTTTACACTTTATCAGCAGTTCATCATGTCTGGAAGGAGAGAGTGGTTTGGATTTGTCCTCATCTGGTGAACGTAGCTGCTGTCGTGGTCTTTGTCTGTGCAGAGCCTGCAGAAAGTGTGTGGAGGGGAACACATGGCGCTCTTCTCTGCAGCTGCATTTCCTGATCATGTTCACAGAGAGCTTTAGCTTATGGCGTGGTTCAACAGGTCACATACAGTGACGTGCACGACAGGATGATGTCTTTAATTACGCACACACATTTCTCCAGTTTCCTGGAATCGTTTCAGGATATATTCTGTTTTCACTTTTCTTTTGTGGCCCTCCACCAACTCTAAGTGAGAAATGTTGCCGCCATCATATCCAATGTATCCATCTCAAATCAGCCAGTTTCTGAACTTTTCCAGTTTGCATAAATATTTGTCCTGTTTATGAGAAGCTGGATGATTGAGCATCAAGATATTTTATGGTATAACTATACACCATTCAGAAATCCTTTGATTAATGTGTGCTCACAGGAACTTTACAGGAATCCTGGACTGTGGTCATATTTTCACCAGCCAGTACTCAGACATGTAATGTCTCAAATTACAGCTCCTGACTGATTTTGATGGAAAGTGAAAGGTGAAAGTACTTTTTATTTAATCGTCTTTGAGACATTTATGTTCAAACACTGCTTCACAGCTCGTGTCGATAGTCCATCAAAAGAAGAAAAGTGAAGCTGAAATTTCACAGCCCTCACTATCAATGTTCATATTTTCAGTAACATTTTTATAAAATCAGAGATGGTTGAGCAGAACAGTAAAATGTGTCAGTTTAAACATTTCTTTGTCCTGCTGTGTGAATCAGTGCAGTTTGTGTTTGTGGTGAAAGGCTTTGGCTGCTCTGCCCGTTTGCTACAGTAGCTGAGGAAACCAGCGTCAGGGCATATTGTATAAATGTCATATAAGCATGACGATGGTTGCTGAAGTAACCAGAGCTGATGCAAAGCTGCGTATCTGTGTGTGCTGCAGGCTCTGTGGCTACCCTCCATTCTTCGAAGAAAATGAGACGCGTTTGTTTTCAAAGATCATGAGAGCTGAGTACGCCTTTCACTCGCCCTTCTGGGACGACATCTCCGAGTCAGGTACGCTAACAGCTACACGCCACAGTTTCCAGCATTGACCCTCCTCTTTCCTTCATCTGTACTCGATGTAGCTGAGACTGGCTCAGATAACCAGTCCTTTTTCTAACACACTTACATTACAGGTTGCACTGTTTCACTATCATTTAAAGAGGGAATTATTCATGTGACTCCACAGACTAAGTTCCACGTTTCTTCACAAAACCTGGAGGATGTAAAACCACAGCTTCCCATGAACATGAGCCTGATCCATCATGCAGATGTCAGAATGAGAACAAATCTTGATCCACCTCATTTCTTTATATTTGACCTCCAAGGAACCAGACTTTCTTGTCCTGTTCGCCCCTCAGCTGTAAAAGGCTGATGGGGTATTATCGTCAAGTTTGTGCAATAACTCGGCAATGAGGCAACTTAGGAGCTTCAAACTGATACCACGGGTGTATCTACTAAAAATCTTGGACCAGTTTGAATCTCAGTGACCTTGCAATGAAGGTCAAGGTCAGAGGTCAAGTTTTATGAACATGTAAAAGGAACAGTGAGAAAGCAGACAGACACGCTGACATGACTGGAAGATAGAAATCCAAACAGAGCAGACGGAGATGCAGGCAGGAGCACTCCAGCCAACAAAAGCCACAGCAAGCAAACATCATCTGTCCAAAACACAGGGAGCAGAACAGAAATCGTTCCAGCTGTGGTGGCCTTACGTTTGTGAACAAACACAGCTTCTCCTCTTCCTCTTTGAAAAACTTGAACTCACAGAATTGACATCAAACAAACAAGCTTTATTTGTCACATACACACTCATGCAGTGAAATGTTTTGTGTGTGAGCTGTGGACAGCTCCAGATGTAGCCGGACCTTTCCAGGGCTGGTTTTAGCATCAATCTGCTCTGATCGCTCATCAACAACAAGGCCCGTTCATCCAGGACACTGCTGCTTTTCTACAAGTCAACCTTCTGTGTGAACTCTAGATGATCTTGCTGTGAGCGTCCAATCAATCAGCAGCCGTGTTTGGCACCACCCAGCATCCTCCTGTTTGTTCACACGTTTTCTTGATATGCAGGTGTCCTAATGAAGGGTTTTAATAAAACTGTGTAACATAGAGAAATCAGGCTACTGTACGCTGAAGTCTGTCCATGTTATGTGTCAACAGCCAAAGAGTTCATCAAGAACATGATGGAGAAAAACCCCACGAAACGCTTCACCACTGAACAGGCGCTCAGGCACCCCTGGTTAGTGCTCTGCCTCTTACATGTCATAATGTTTGGACAATGATTACACATTTAAACCACATAATCAACATGTGACTGAAGATAGCCGTCTGCTTGATTTATGAAGAAAAGTATCAACTGTTTATGAATTACAGTCTTTTTCTGACTCAAAAGTAATTGGTTAGTTGACACGTGAGACCTCATTATTCAAAGAAACTGATCTGGTCTAATATCTGGGGTTCAGTCCAAGTCTTCAACTATTGTTGAGGTTCACTGAAGGAGGCAAGGAGGTTGTCAGCAGGATGAAAAACCAAAATAAGGGAGAAACATTGTATGATTGGCCAAATCAACAATCATTCTTAAAGAGAAGGAAAGTTATGGGCAGCTATGCAAGACAAAGGCGTGAAAGACAGAAGACAGACCTCGGTTAAGAGACAACACATTATGTTTGTTTGTCTTTTGAGCCTCGGAGAATGTGGAACAAAGACTAGCTCTATCTGCCCGATGATGGTACAGACGCAGCGTTGTCCAAATACCCAAGAAGCTAACGTCTGCTCGTGTTCCCCTCGCAGGATTGTTGGAGACACAGCCAGAGACCAGGACATTTATCAGTCTGTGTGTGAACAGTTGGAGAGAAACTTTGCCACATCCAAATGGAAGGTAATGGCTAATGACTGGAAAGGTTACAAGTGTGACTACATACGGTGTCAAACACCGGGCTGGGGGCCCAGAATCGGCCCAGCAGAGACTCCAGTGCAGCCCATTGGACGACTCTGTGCATAAATTGTAATATTTTCATAAGTTTTACTGCTTTTCCTGTTGATAGAGAATCCCCTTCAACTGCCATTCACATGTATTAACACAAACATGTTAATCCATAAAACATCTGCTATAAGGAGTCCATTAAGACATTTTAATATTGATAGAATTCAATATAATTCTATCAATAAGTAGTTCAAGTTAAAGAGGACAGAGGAATACTAAAACAAAGGACTTATGCCGTCTGAGAAAGCAAAAACAATATGTCTGGGTACCTGTTCCACCTCTATAGACGTACAGACCTGGTTTCTGAAATAATGGATATATGAACACATGTTCTGTTCCAGCAGGAGTCTAAACTCTAAAAGACACTTTTCCTATACGAGATGTTTTTCTATACAAGATGCAGGCTGCACCAGTACTAACTGCTCACTCTGTGGATCTCCAACAGCAAGCCTTCAATGCAGCCTCTGTAATCCAGCACATGAAGAAAATGTCCCACAGCGTGCCCTCCACACCCTCCATACCGAACATCAAACCAGAGTCCTCGTCCCAGAACGACTCGGAGCCTGTGAGGAGCTGCCGAGGTCAGGCGGACCCCCTTGACCCCAATGGAAACCCCGTCCAGTCTGCCAGTCGTCTCTCCTGGAGTGACTGTGAGCTGGAGACAGGACTGTGTCCTTCACTGAGTCAAAGTGAACCAGGAAGTCCTCTCAGCACTGATGAGTCCAGACAAGTTCATGCCTTCCATTCAGAGAGTGATGCTCTGTTTTTTCAGTCTCAGAGGTAACTGCTGACCCCTTCCAGCTGCCGTCTGCATCAGATAAAGAGAAATAACTAGAATAAATGGCCATCTACATCTTTCTTTACTTTGCTTCTTTTATGTGTATATTTATACTGTTTCAAATGATGCTTAAATGTGTAAACTGATTATTAAGACCTCCAGAGTGACGCTTTATATAATTTGCCATCCATTCGTTGGCTTTGAATAAATCCTGAGTGTGTTGCAGGCTCGATGCAGGGGCTCCGAGGAAGGACCAGCCGCTTCAGTCTGGTGTGTGCTGCATCATGTGACTTGATGACGAGATGCAGGTAAATGTGTGTATCCACGTTTACATGTCAGCTGTACTTAACAGCCATAACACCCACACCCCCTCTCTGATGTTGTGCAGGCCTCTTCTTGCTGCCATAACAGCTCTGACCCATCAGGGCACCGACAAGGAGCCTTTGGCGGTGTCCTGTGGCGTCTGGCACATCTCCCGGGTATTTCCTGTTGTTCCTGAGCAGCGTCTACAGTGTCCACCACAGCTGTCTACCAGTGCTTTAGAGGGATGTGCTTGATCAGCAGAAATATTTAGGTGGGAGGTACCAAACAAGCAAGTCTGGCTACCTGCCCACGACGTCTGGGTGCAAGCTTTGGGTAACCGTTGGGGCAGTGTCAGGTGACGCTCGAGAGACGGTCAAGGTGTTAATATCCAGCCTCATGTGAACACTGATCAGAGAGCTACATAGTGTTTCCCCATTTTAACAATAAACCATCTTCATTATTCATCAAATATACATTGATATAAGTCAATATACAAATAAAATAAAGTAGTAAAAACGACTCTTCTGGTGGATTAATTTTGTGTGTGCACAGGATCTAGAGGTGACTCCAGGAGTGTGACTCTGTCGCTGCACCATCATTACACTTGGTTTTAAATGAAAGGTTATTGAACACGATTCATATGCGACCTTGCTGATAGTTAACTGGTCTTAATGCTGGTCATGCATAGGTGGAAATTTGAGTTTATGGATCACAGAGTGACCTGTGTGTGTGTGGAAGACGACACATCTCAGAGAATATCTGACTCATACTTTGTATGATTTAATAAAAAGAAGTTGTTTTAAATAAATGAACAAACAGAGTTTTAAAAGGTAAAATAAAGTATTCCTCTGTGTTTGGAGTAAAGGGATTATATTACACATCATGTGAGAATGTGCTAAAGGCTAATCTGATTAAAGCAGAATTACATAAACTGAATATGAAATGAATCATATCCACATGTGATGGTATTTCTGTGTTAAATAAGATTCACTGAAGTGATTTTAAAGGTTAAATCATGTGATCAGCAGGATGATGAGGTGTCAATCATGTGATTGGACGATGTGACGTCCAGTAGAGAGGAGGGAGAAAGGCTCCGTGTGATGTTGTGAGGTGAGATGTTCTCAGTGGAGACAGCAGAGGGGAACAGAGTCCAACCTGTGAACTGATTTGGTCATTTGTGGCTCGTCATCACGTCGCCGTGTTCGACGGTTCGTTCAGAAGGACTTCGAGTGACATCATCCTTCACTGAATTCCTGCTTTCCTGTGCAGTGATCATCATCATGGGGATGAGGAGTGTTGGCTTTATTACAGTACAAAACCCGCTGGAACACAAGACCAATAACTGCACAACAAGGCAAGCGAGCGTTTGTGGCTCACGAGGGAAGTCAGCCGAAGGTGAGGAAAGGATTCCTTCACCTGAACTCAGCTCACGTCAACTGATTCCTTCACTACAGCTCTTTTTATTGTCAGCAAGCAATCATTCATGAATATGCAATTACAAATACACGTGACCTTCTTATGCAGGCATCTCTGAGAGCCTGAAACTAGGAGAAAAACTGAAACGGGAGTGGCATCCGGGGAGGAAACGTGGGTGTACGGGGGGCCAACCCTGATGCCTGTGAAATGCGACCCAGGGGTACTCTGGGACCCCCGGGGTCCGGAGCTGCCCCGAAAGGGAGCACAAGGGTTAAACATGTTAAAATAAAACGACACTGATTCGGTGGTTGTTTTTGTTTTATTTGGAATATGCGCCACAATTTCACATAGCATAGCCCAATATAAATATTTACATTATTTTATTTTTATTCTTCTGATTACCAGAACCAGCTATTCGTAATATATAATTTAGTGAATTTTACAATTTAAGAAAGTTAAGCAGACTTGGGTTCAAGATGTCGTTGATGTGGCCCTCTGACACAACTCGGGTTTCTCATGTGGCCCCTTGTAAAAATTAATTGCCGACCCCTGGTGTAGAGGGTGGAAATCAGCCAGGACAGCTCATGAAATATAATAATAATAATAATACATTTTATTTGAAAGCGCCTTTCAAAACACTCAAGGTCGCTGTACAGAGTACAATAAAAGCAACATAAAAGCGGTTTACAGAATCATAAAAGCATAAGACATAAACAAATAAAATAGCAGAGTGGAGAGGTTATGTGGGATAAGCTATTTTGTACAAGTGGGTTTTGAGTTTGGACTTAAAGAGAGAGAAGGAAGAGATGTTTCTTAAATCAGGAGGTCGGGAATTCCAGAGTCGTGGAGCAGCTGAAAGCCCGGCTCCCCATGGTGGCAAGACGGGGGGAAGGGACGGAGAGTGAAAGGGAAGAAGAAGATCTGAGACAACGAGATGGGGCGGTGATCTTAACCAGGTCAGAGAGATATGGAGGAGAGAGATGATGAATAGCCTTAAATGTGTACAAGAGTATTTTGAAATTGATGCGACCGGGAGCCAATGAAGCTGCTGCAGGACAGGAGTGATGTGGTGGACAGAAGGGTCCTGGAGATGATACGGGCAGCAGAGTTCTGGATGCGTTGGAGCTTGTGGATGGATTTTTGAGTAAGACCAAAAAGAAGTGAATTACAGTAATCAATCCAGGAAGTAACAAGGCTGTGGACAAGAAGGGCAGCATGTGGGGAGAGAAAAGGACGGAGACGATTAATGTTGCGTAATTGAAAATATGCAGACCGAGTAACATTATTAATGTGTGAATTGAAAGATAAAGTACTGTCGAGGACGACACCCAAACTTTTCACAGAGGAAGAAATGAAGACCGGTGAGTTATTGATAGTAACAGAGAAACTGTTGGTTCTGGATAATGTTGGTTTAGTGCCGACCAAGAGGAGCTCGGATTTATTACTGTTGAGTTTGAGAAAATTAGAAGAGAAGCATGAATTTAGTTCAGCTAAGCAGAGGGTGAGGGAGGATGGGGAAGAGCAGAATCAGGTTTAGTGGACAGCTGGGTGTCTGCTTACATATGATTGATTTCAGTTGTGTAAATCTACAAGAGCCACTACAGCTGATTTTAGGGTTCCCCACCTGCTAAATTACTCTGTAAGACAGAAACCCCTGCTGAGCAAAAGGAACAAAGGCTGCTCTCAGTTTTGCCAGAAAACATCTCGATGTTCCCCAAGACTTTTGGGAAGATACTCTGAACTGTCTCTGCTGCTCGTCTTCAGAAATGACGAGTATCTCAGCCTTCCACACAGCTAGCCTTTCGTTCTCCTCATTCAGATTGTATCATTGACTTTAGGATCTGTTGTTTGATCTTTTCCTTCCACCTCTCCTGGTTTATTTCTCACTGATCTCACTTGCTGCAGTGACTACAATAAAAACATCCCGTTTGTGGAACAGCACATATGTGTCTGATCACTCTGCACTGCACGCTCAATACAAATCTCACCGCCAGTAAGGACCTCAGTCACAAAGAGAAAACCTCAACACATAATATACACAAATCCCATAATGTGCACCAAATTAATCCTGTTTTTCCTCAGTCCTTGCAGCGCTTTCTGTCACCTAGAGCCAGTTAATGTCTCCAGACCAGCCCTAAAGCAGTGAAAATGAATCCACTGTGAGTGTGTGGACACATGTCATTGTTTTAAGCCCCACAGATACAATCATAGTCTAACTGTACAATGCAATGTAGTCCAAATAATCCAGCACATATACAGCAGTGAAGAGACAGAGGGGTGAGTGAGCAGGGACCTTTCACAATGCTACATTTTAGTTTTTACCTTTGGCAGAATCACACTCTTACTTTTCTGTGTTCGTGTATTTGAAGTGAAATTAAAGCTAATTAGAGCTTAATGGCAAGAAAGTGAAAGTGGAAAGTGCTAAAATAGAGAATTATCCTTTTAAGTGAATCTAAATATTTCCCTTCCTCTGTCTAAAAGAAGCTTCATCTCCTCTCTCTGTTTATACCAACTCTACTGTCTGACTGGCTTTTGGAGACTCAGATTTGAAGCCAAACAGAAAAATCAATGTTTTCACTGAATGTTTTCTAACAGTAAATATTTGTCAAACATTTGTTCCCAGTTTCTGTCTTTCCATGTGTTGTCCCGTAATCTGAACTGGAACCCAATGAAGCAGAGTGTGATCACCTCCTACGAGCCATCCTGTCACAGTGAGTGGAAGCTGCAGTATCAGATACTGGCTCTTTGTCATTTACAATGTGAGCTGTTCATGGTGGCCTAAACAAACTGTGTGCTCCTGTTGTTAAAGGGAATCATCCTGCGAAGCCACAAGTCAGCGTCACCTCTGTTTCCTGCTTGTCCAAAGTGAACCGTGATGAAAACATCAATTCATACAGAAGTGAAGCAGCAGGATCAGTCATGGACGCACGAGTTTGTTTGTTTTGTGGCACCACAAGGGAGCCTGCAGTGACTGGAGCCCCACTGGATCATCACCAGTAAGAAAAAAAAAAAACACCACGTGGAACATTTTTGTAGAATCGTTGCAAATTTTCCAGCACACACTGGATGTGATCTGGGAATGTAGTTTCTTGCAACGTGTACTCAGATATTCCTGCAATACTTATGTAAGAATGCTGTTTGTTGACTTCAGCTCAGCATTCAGTACAGTCATTCCCTCCAAGCTGATCACCAAACTTGTGGATTTTGGACTCAGCAACTCCATCTGTACCTGGATCATGGACTTTCTGACCAACAGACCCCAGCATGTTAGGTCAGGCCATAACTGCTCTACCACCATCACACTCAACACTGCACTCCACAGGCTGTGTGCTGAGTTCCTCTATGACTGCAGACCTGGGTATGGATCCAACTCCATCATCCAGTCTGCAGATGACACCACGGTGACCGTCTCATCAGAGACAACGATGAGTCTGCTACAGGTAAACACCTAGCTGTGTGTTCTGACAATAACCTGCTCCTGAGTACCAGCAAAACCAAAGAGCTCATTGTGGACTTCAGGAGGGAGAACAGAGACCCCCATGTCCCCATCTACATAAATGGCACAGCTGTTGAACGGGTCTCCAGCTTCAAGTTCTTGGGGACCCACATCTCTGAGAATCTCTCCTGGTCAACTAACACCTCCAGCCTGGTCAAGAAGGCCCATCAGCGCCTCTTTTTCTTTACGACACTGAAGAAGAACCACCTGTCTGCTGACATACTGGGTAACTTCTACCGCTGTGTGATAGAGAGCATCCTGACCAACTGTGTCACAGTCTGGTGTGGGAACTGCAGCGTGTGGTGAAAGCCGCCCAACGCATCACAGGGACTCCACTTCCTGCCATTGAGGATGTCCACAAGAAGAGATGTCTATGCCGAGCACGCATCATTCTCGGGGACTCCTCTCATCCTGCCTCCAGCTCCTCCCCTCCAGAAGGCGCTACAGGAGCCTTCAGACTAAAACCAGCAGGTTTAGGAAGAGCTCCTCCCCCACAGCTGTCACCCTACACTGTTCACTGTTGTAGTCTGTTCAGAGAGCTATGCTTCCACTGCTGTAGATATATTCATAGCACTCTGTAGATCTGTTTACCTCACACCGACACATCTGTATATTTGCTCTTATTGCACTTACTGATAAGATGCAAACTGTATTTTGTTACCCTGTATTTAGACATGTATGACAGTAAAGTTGAATTCTAAATGCTAAACATTTAAACAAAAGCAGCTACAGGAGAAGTTTTTAGAAGTGATTTTTAGAAGGCCAGTAAAGAGAGCATGGAGACAGATCCACTGAATCTACACACTTCCTGTTTCCACCTCATCCTTCCAGTGCTCTACTATACTCCCTGCTCTCTCTACCACAGCTGTCTTTGAACTTGCCTGGGCCAGGTCTGAGTCCAGCTTTGCAACTCCAGCCAGGTCACATGACACAGGGGTGTGGTCTGATGTCAGCAGGCAGGTCAGTGGAGCCCTCTGGTGATGGATTTATGCCAGTGAAGCAGGAGGAGGCCTGAGAACAGACAGCAGGCTTAACTAGCAGGACAAAGTAGCATGTAGTACTTGAAGGAGTCATCACAGCCAATCAGCTCTCAGGAAAATGGAACATCACATACATTTTCTCTTCTTTGATTTTCATCAATGTATTTCCTTTGAAATTTAAAAAAATATTTTTTTATTTTGAAATATTTCCTTCTGTCCATATTTCTGCCTGATTAGAAGCTCGTAGGCACTTCCTGTCACTCTACAATAAAACAATGTAAAGGCTGCCCTCTCTGCCCTCCCACTAGCTGACCTAACTGACACAAGTAAACTGTGCTACGATGCCCTACATGGACTAAGGTTCTTGGCCACATACATATAGATTTGTGTGGCTGTAGAAATCCTGCCATGAAGCTCCCAGCACACATTTTTGATGCTTCTGTCTGTGGCAGAGGAGGTTTGGAGCTCTGCAGAGCCTTGGTGGCTTTTACTGACTATACACCCCTACCCATTTATTATGAACTAACAGCACAACTGTTTGTGTTTTTTCTATATCACCCTTGCATGATTTAGATTTATACGTATGTGGCAGCTGTTCACTGGCCTGACAAAGTTATTTTAAATGATATCATGTCATGAATAACACAAGTTCTTTTCCATGAAAACTAAAAGTGGTGAAATTCTCAAAAAATGAATGAGACGTGTAATTTGACATGTTTTGTTGTTTTGTGTGTTTGTCTGTGTGAAGTTTTGACGTATCTGAAAAACACAATTTTGAAAACACTGGAAAGACCTCGAGACATTTTTTCTTTTGCTTTCTATGTAAACAAAAATTCCCACCAAGGCTTTTCAGTGTGAAATTTAGTGTGTAGAGAAAACACCTGTGCCAGGTTGTCTCCATCTAGTGGTGAATAACGCATTACCACTACATCAGGTGAGTTTTTCTCTGTGCACAGTGACACAAAACTCATTTAACAACACAAACTATTTAAAAAATGATGCAGGCAGATCAAGGCAATGTTACAGATTCAGTAAGAACAGAAGTTTATTCCTTCAAATATGCAGGGCGTCACACTAACACAGCTGCTTATGTCCAGCATCGCTCTGTTATTATCAATTTGATTCAAACGTGTCCAGTTTATTGTCTTAAACTGGCATTAAAGCTTCAATGAACTAAAGTGGTCCCTCTGAGTCAGCACCCAGAAAGCTCGTCTCTTTGAAAAATGTGGCCATAAATACGAGCGCTGCTGGGATCTTAAAACACTGGGGCTAAATCCACACCTGAAATCTTTGTTTCACTCAGTAACAGCAGCTTTTTAATATTATTGACTATATGTTACAGTCACATTTATATAAAATGTCAAACATTATACGTTAGCTAAAGGTTGAAGTCACAGAATTATACTGAACAACAATGCAGTTTGAGTTCTTCTTGTTTGTATATATTTGATTTACTGTCAGCAGCGGGAGTAAAAGCTAAAGAAGAAATAGTAAAGATATGAATGAATCTCTGCTCTTACAGCTTTTATTGTGCCGTGATGTCTCCTTTGAAACTGTCCTCTTGCTCGTCTTTTGGATGCTCTCCTCTTCTTCACCTTTCCTGTTTCTTTCACTAAACTGCTGCACTCTCGTTCTCTGCTCTCGCCTCCTGTTCTGGTTACAATCAGAATGCAGTCAGCATGTGCCAAACAAACTCCCCCAAATCGATCATGTTTGATATGATGATGACGTTTTTAACATCTTATTTATCAACTTATTTGATGCACTGTATCGATCAATTATTAAACAAATATCAGACTGTAGAAAAGCCAATAATAATGCACCGAGCACGTTCATGCCATAAGAGTTAAATGTTCATCAAAGAAAACCCTGAATGCCTAATACAGGACAGGCCAACAGTTAATGCAGCCACAGATGGACATCAGTCAGCTTTCTGCACTTTCCACCTGATCACATCTGTCCTCAAAGTCACGTCACTTCCTCTGTGGTTCATTTATGTTTACTTTTACATTTGCAGTGACAATAACTTTAGTGACATAGTGCACACATTGTTTCCTATGGACTGCTGGGTTATCTTGGTTTATTTCAGTTAGTATTTTTAAAGGTGAAGTCAGTCATTTTTAGGTTATTTGATAGAAAAAAGGATCTTGTACTGATAAACAAACAGAATAGTGGATAACAATGACACATTGTTAAACGTGTCATTGGTCACTGCTTACTTTCCTCATTCTTTAAGCATTACTCATCCTTAGTGTGTCATTTATAAATACAGATATACGTTCTTAGAAAGAACCACTTCTGAGCCTGATCTCTTTACTCCAAGGAGCTTTTGTGAGTTATCATTGTGCCAGAGGAGGAGGGCATCCACTACTTCTTTCATTTCACCTGAGTTCACCTGTGGGAAAGCACAGCGCTGAATCCCCTGACTATTTCTTTGAATTCAGGAGGACTAGTGAACTAATCTTGAGTGATTACTGAGTTATCTGACTAAAGCTAATGAACCAGAGAAATTCTAAACTCTTAAACATCCAGAGATGTCTGAATTTATGTCTGCACCTTCACACTCCAGATATGAAGGATCATACCTGTTTTACCTCCGGTGTTGTGCCAAAAAGTCATCGTCTGACAAAAACTGATTTCCAATGTCTTTACTTATGTTGGTAAATAGACTTTAGTGAACATGATTTACAAAAGGGTTTATATCAAGTTTAATAACGACCCATTTTTTCAAGTATATTTATAACTCTGTGTTATTGTAACTATATTAAAACCAACCCAGTCCTTTTGGGATACTTAAAATATGTTTAGAGAACTATTATTATATTTGTTGCAGTTTCTGCTCCTCTTGGCCAGATTACTCTTTAAAAAAGTAATTTTAATGTCAAATGAATGAATAAGAAGTAAAAAAAGCCAAAAAGTGATTGCAGCTTCTACCTTGTGACAGGAATGTTGTTTGTGGCACAAGATGACTCGATATCACTCATGAGGGATACATGTGACATGTTTCACATTTTAGAGACCAAAAAGTTGTCTATAGCAGTTTATCCCTCCTGTTATGTTGCGGCTCAGATTGACCCAGAACAGAAGAGATGTCACATGTCATCTGCATCACTACAGAAAATGAAAAAAATCTAAATGATAAAAGAAAATGGTAAAATAATCAATGCCAGTGTTTCTGACACTTTTGGATGAGTAAATTTGCCCCGGGTCAAATGAACCCAGAAGCATAATTGGTGTTCCTGGAAACCAACATAACAGGAGGCTTAAATATGATCAACTGGTTTTTGACAAATACCGAAAATGAGTTTATGGCAGATATGACTTTTTGACACAACACCAGCTAACTGACAAGACCTAGTTAAAAGCTAATATTACGGTTGAATATTAACCTAACCTTAGGCTCCAGTATTCTAAAACTGGCACTTCCCCTCTGATAAACCACATGATCATGTAACAAATATGTCAGCTTACCAAAGAACAGAGGACAGTTTATTCAGGGTGTGGCAGCACTTTACCACCTGTGTCCAACATATCATACACATTTCTGGACTGGAGCACGTACATCGTTAAAAACTCCAGGACTTCATCACAGCCTCTCTCACATCCGCTTCACATGTGTAGTTTACAGGAAACTTAAATAACACTGGCTGAATATGTTTGTAGCAGGATAACATTAGGCTCCCTTATATGATGGGATTTAAACAGGGAGAAAGAAGAAAAATGTTGGCATCAGTTACCAACACTTCACTCAACTGAGACTCACTTGTGTTTAACACTGGAATATGTGAACAGATTACTTACTGAGTCCTTTCTCAGTCCATGAGTTGTAAAACTGCAACATCCTCCATCCGTAGTAAGAGAAAGCGTCTGTGGCAATAACCAAAATGTCTCCATACAGCCTTTGTGAATAAGAAAACAGTTTTAAAAAATCTTTTTAAAATGTATAGAGCTAAATATGAAACGTGTCTGTGAGTCCTTCAGTCCAAATACTCGAGGTCGAGAAGAATATATAGCAGCCGCTGATCCCTCAATGGCACCAGTAAGACGGCAGGACAGCAGGGCCTCTTCCTCAGCAGAAGTCTCCTCCACTGGAGAATGACACATGAGTATTTTAAAGGTACTGCGTGTACAGATATCACCGCTGGCTCACACAAGCTTGCTCTGACACAGCTACACACCTTGGCTGTGTCCCAATCCAGCGACCGCACGCTCCTGAGTACGCATTTTGAAACCTATTACGTCACAGCGACGTGACGACGGCCAAATGTAATAATGCCAACATACTGAAGGAACAATATTTGTCTCTTATATATGATACATCTATATCAGGGGTCGGCAACCTTTCTGATGACGAGTGCATCTAAAATTTCCTCAGAAGTCAGTGTGCCATATGATGCATTAGCAATAAATTTAATAACGCTCTATATGAACAGTTACACACTATATAGAACAACTTTATAGATTATATTTGTTCACAGATGTTGGCAGCTGTCAGCGAATAGTTATCAGCTATTTTGAAACAAAAAGACTTTTTCTCCATAACAGCAAATGAACTGAACAACAGAAAATACAAATGCTGTTTATGGTCTCCTCACAACAATGATAAGAAAAATAAACTGGGCCAATATGGCATGTTTGTTAATACAGAGACACACATGTTAATGTGATCTCTGGTCTCCCACTCAGAGACACAGGTCTCCCAGTGTCCAGCATTCAGACCTGAGGACTCATGTGAGAGAAAATCTGCTCACACAGACATGTAGAGCCAAATACTGTCAATAAGGCCTCTGCAATGTTCTGAAGACAGTTACACTTGTCAGGTAGTGACGTCCAGCAGGTGAACATGCAGCTCCATGAACACGCACAGCTGTGGATTCCAGCTGCTTCCATGTTGCATTAACTGGCATTAACTCAGCCAGTTAATGTGAGACAAATCCAGCTGCTCATTAAAGATTTCTGGTTTGATCAGAAAATAAAACATTGGTCCAAACACCTGAAAGTCCCAAAAACACATTGTGAATTCTGTCTCGAGTCTACGGATGTATCCGTGTATCTCTGTGGTGCTGAAGCTGAGCGGACAGCTGCTGAAGCTTTTGAAGTGTCTGAATGTAGAAAGCTAACAACGTCCCTCTCACCAGTAGGCTGAGTTATTTTAACCCAATTACAAGTTGAATCTGATTGTTAGGTTTGTTAGCTAAGATACCGTCATTAAGAAGCGGCACAACTAATGTGTCTGTGAGCTGATTTGCGATGTGCACCGCTGGCCCGGCCATTTATTTTTTAATGCACCCTCTCAGATTAATTCACTGCGTGTCGTGCCCAGGGCTGGACTGGGACAAAAAATGGGCCCGGGCATTTTGACTAGAGACCGGCCCCCCAGGTATTAAAGCCATAAAGCCTTTGAATGAAAACAGACGCTGTTGTGACAGTGATGTACAGTCTCGTTGGTATATGTATGATTTCTATACATTTTACATCAGATAAAAACTTTGGTTGTAAGATTCAGATAATTATTTATTAAAAGTGAGACATTTTAAATGAGAATAAGAAAGTATTTCTTTGTGCCCCCCTCTCCCTGTTAATGCCCTACCTGCCCCCCTGGCAACACTTTGCTAGACCCGCCCCTGCACAGTTACCAGCTGTCAGCTACTTAGAAAAGGATCCTGGTGTTATTTGTCTCTCAGAAACAGTTCATAACTTCAACTCATCCATGTCACCTAAAAGGTGAACCTGTTTCTCCATCAGCTGTTCAGCTCTGATGATTCAGTAAGGACATCTCCTGGTTTCATCTTCATGTTTCCCTCTCACCACATATCCAAACCCACATCATGACCAGCAGCTTTACAGCTGTGGCTCCAGCAAACATCAGCTGATACTAGAAATTAATATTAAATAAATTCTAACAACAGCTAATCAAGCTTAAACGTGCTGCTGTTGTTTAGCATGACATCCGCTGGTTTCCTCTTTCTGGTGCAAAGTGGGCGATAAACAAACAAGAGAGACGATCAGCTGATCATTGATCAGTTTCATGATTGAAGTAGCAACAGGAGAGGGAGGGGAGAGAAGGAGAGAAGAAGAGGCAGCTGACAGCGTAACGACAGAATAAATCCAGCTTTGTGTCTTTTTCCATTCTAGCTGAAGTCCGGTGTTCTGACAAACCATCCTACTTTGGCAAAACGTCCTACCGTAAGTAGTTTCTGCACATTTCTGCTGTCACAGAGAAATTCCAGCACAAACTTAAGTTGGTATGACGGTTTGCCACTTAACTTTGCCCATCAGAGTATGCTTGTAGGTCACATTCACAAAGGTAGGATGGTTTGCCACTTAATTTCGTGTTGTGCGCATGCGCAGAAACAATGGGTAGGATGGTTTGTCAGGTAGGATGGAACGGGACAAACTGCATTCCTTTTCAGCTCAATACGAAACGCGTAATATTTTCTCTGAATGCGGGACGATTCCGTCTTTTTACAGGACGGTTGGCAACTCTACTAACTATCAGTAGTATCATAGCACCACCCAGCTGTATAGAAACTCCATCATGCTAGCTAGCACGCAGTACGAGTTATTGTAACTGACTGTAAAAAGTCAGCACAACAAAAATAAACTCCACCTAAACTTGGTTTATATCTGACCAACATAGACTGCAGGTCATAACTTCTTACCTGAAGTTCAGTTCACCTGACACTCAGACCGGCGGCCGCCTCGGGTCTCTCCTCTTGCCTCCCCTTTCTCTCATCCACCTGCTGGCCTCCACCACTTGCTAATGTTACTGTGGAAGCTCCACCATAGCCACCAACAAACAACTGAGTTATTTTTACACACCGACCAGCATCTGGCCAATCCACCACCTTTCAATGTTTATAATGTTACAAAAAAAATAAAAAATCATCGGCCCACCGCGCAAATGCCCGGTATGCCCGATGGCCAGTCCAGCTATGGTCGTGCCATCAGTTAACCCTTCGCCTAGGGTTGCCGACCCCTGATCTATATATACAATGTCAAAGATACTTGTCTTTGAGTGAAGATTTAAGGTGATAGGAAATATAAATAACTTCAACTTGAATCTTTGACACAGAGTTCAAGCTCACTGCTGTAATATATCATAATAATCTGACAATAACTATAATATTGGCCATATTATATTTACATTACCAAAGTGAGATGACTTTAGTCTCATGAACAACATTAGCTAATTGTTATTTACTAACTAATCTTGAAATGACTGTTCAGTACAGAAATGAAGCCCAACAATCATGTTTTTACAGTCCCGTGGTCTCAGCCTCAGCTAATCAAAGCGATGTCATAAAATAATGAATGAACAACAAAACATTTTTCTCATTTCTGTCAAACAAAGCTGTATGAAACGTTTCTCGCGGTTAGCATCATGGTTGCTAGGCAACCTGAGCAGCGCGACGACAGCCAGACCGTCCCATTTCACAAGCCTCTCATTTCCGCACTTCTCGTACTTCCTAGTACGCGCCGTACGTAGTACGCGAACTGCGAGTACTCCGAAGCGTGCGGTCGCTGGATTGGGTCACAGCCCATGTGTGCTCATAGTGCAGTCTGCTAGTTCAAATGCACAACATAAATGACAACTTACTGTACAATGAACACACATCGCTCACTGAGTTAGGTCATTCTTGCACCTTTTTAAAAACACACCCCTTTAGCTTACATCTTGAAAGTAGTGCCAGCCATATGGGTTTATATTCCAAACAGTGACACACGAACTTGATCACCGAAGTCCGCTTAACATGGCTGCTAATTTTCAAGCTTACTAGCTTATTCACGATTAGCACACTAACAATCATCATTAACCACACATCATAACATAACCAAACGATAACATGTAGAAAGAAACAATGTACGTATAAAACACAAATTCTTACCTAGCAGGAGAACAAATAATCAGTATTTTAAGGCTACTGCATGTACAGATGTCACTGCTGGCTCACATGAGCTACCTCTGAGAACCCCACAGTTTACTCCCCAGCTGACTGGCGCGAAAGAGTCGTAAATCACCGGCATTGTAAAACTTTAAATTATTCCAGGGCATGTTAAAAACAAAACACCAAACAGATGGACTGGATATTAAACGGTATCAAACGACTAAATTAACACAGGGTTACAATTACATTCTACCATCGTCACATCGAGAGTTTATTCATGAATCATCAGAGTTCAACAATGTGACATCCAGTTGAAAACAACTTCAGTAACGCCAGCAAAACAGGCTAACAGTAAATAACAGCACAAAAACAGCCGTGCTTATCGACAGCTAGACATATCCCTGGCACCCCGGGATAAGATGAGCTGCTGTGTTTTTCACGGAGAAAAAATAATTAACATGATAACGTCAGTCTCAGATGGAAAAAAAAGATGCAAGCAAAAGAGGACAGCAGATTGAGAAGAGATTTCTTCAAACGGTAAGGAGCTTCTACCAAGTGATATCTGATAAGGTTAAAACTTCAAACTTAAATCTAATGTCCAGATTCATGCTAAACTTTTCTGATTACTCAGTGAATCTGTTCATATGTTGCCGTTTTAAGCTATTAATTTCATGGTGACAAATATCTTTGACAAAAAATGCAGGATTAATTAAAGACTATATATGACTGCTGGGTTAGGACGTGGTTAGGAGCAAATACTTAAGAGAGAGAGATATTTTTGCTCTGATAGAAATCTTTATTAATATTTATGGGAAATGGGACTCTATTAGATTGTTTGTGGCCAATACAATAAATTGTCTCCTGGCTTTCAGGTCCCCCTGAGCCAAATTTGCAAAAATACCAGATTTTACAGTCAAGGAACAAACTAGAGTAAAGATCAAATTGCCTATTAAACAGTAATTTGGAGCAGAGGGGCAACTTCCTCAGAAGCCATTAAAATGATTTGAGAGTAAAGATCATGCATCATCGTGGTAAGAAAAATTATATCCAATGTGTAGCAAAGATACAAGCGGGAGTCATTGAAGTGACAGAACACTGAAGTGACACAAAAGATCATTCAAATTTTACAGTTTTTGCAATTAAGAAAAAAAAAACAGATTTAAAGTGAAACAAATATTTTACACATTTTGTCACCTTACAGCCACAAACAAAATGTGTTTTTTATTGACCTTTTCTATGATAGATTAACACAAAGTAGCACATAATTGTGAAGTGGTATGAAAATAATACATGGTTGTCAAAATTCTAAGCAAATAAATTAAAAAGTGTGGCATGCATTTCTATTCAAACCCCTGCTCTTCATAGAACCACCTTTTGCTACAGTTACACCTGCAAGTCTTTTGGAGTATGTCTCTACCAGCTTTGCACATCTAGAGACTGAAATATTTGCCCATTCTTCATTGTAAAACAGCTCAAGCTCAGACAGATTGGACAGAAAGCGTGTCTGAACAGCAATGTTCAACTCTTGCCACAGATGCTCAATGGGATTTAGGTCTGAACTTTGACTGACCCTTCTAACACATGGATATTCTTTGATCTAAAGCATTCCATTGAAGCTCTAACTGTATATTTAGGGTCATTGTCTTCCTGGAAGGTAAATCTACATCCCAAGCTCAAGTCCTTTGCAGCCTCCAACAGGTTTTCTTCCAGAATTCCCATCTATTTAGCTCCATCCATCTTCCCATCATCTCTGACCAGTTTCTCTGTCCCTGTAGAAGGAAAACATCCCCACAGCATGATGTTGCCACCACCATGTTTCACAGTGGGGATGGTACGTTCAGGGTGATGAGCAGTGTTATTTTTCTGCCACATGTAGCACTTTTCATATATGCCAAAAAGTTTAACTTTGGTCTCGTCTGATCAGAGTACCTTCTTCCACATGTTTGCTGTGTCCCCTACATGGTTCCTGGCAAACCGCAGATGGAACTTTTTATGACTTTCGGTCAACATTGGCTTTCTTCTTGCCACTCTTCCATGTAAGCCAGATTTGTGGAGTACACAACTTACATTTGTCCTGTGGACAGATTCTCCCACCTGAGCTGTGGAATTCTGCAGCTCCTCCAGAGTGACCATGTGCCTCTTGGAAGCTTCTCTGACCAGTGCTCTTCTTGCTCAGTCTGTCAGTTTAGGTGGACGGTCATATCTTGGTAGGTTTGCAGTTGTAGGAAACCTTTTCTATTTTTGGATGATGGATTGAACAGTGCTCCTTGAGATGTTCAAAGCTCAGGATATTTTTTTATAACCTATCCCTGCTTTAAACTTATCTACAACTTTATCACTGACCTTCCTGGTGAGTTCCTTGGTTTTCATGAAGCTGTTTGTTCATTAATGTTCTTTAACAAACTACTGAGGCCGTCACAGAGCAGTTGTATTTATAATGAGACTAAATTACACACAGGTAAACTTGTCTAATTTGGTTGACTTCTAAAGGCAATTGATATCACTGGATTTTGTTTAGGGGTATCAGAGTACAGGGAACTGAATGCTAATCAACATGACACTTTTCAGATTTTATTTGCTTGATATTCTGAAAACCATGTATCATTTTGTCTGTGAAGGTTCTCAGTCATCCAGGTCATCGTAGTCAAAGGAGCTCGCAAAGAAAAGCGTCTGGACTTCTTTAAGTTACTTGAAGACGTTTCACCTCTCATCCGAGAAGCTTCGTCAGTTCTGAGGTCAAATGGTGGGGAGTCCAAGATTTCCCAGACTTGGCTCAGGCGATTAGAGGATCATCAGGGGGTCCTTTTGTCCCTCTGTGGGGGGATGCTCCCACTAGGCTTAAATCTGCGCCAACAGATCAAAAGGGCTGGAAAGGCTTTCGGAGCCTGGGGAGCGGACACCCGCACAAAGGGTGGCCAGGTGGTCCGGTCCGGGTTTTTTCTTTTGTCTTTCACACACCTGGTGAGCGGTGCCACCCAATCACAAGGGCTGGCAAGGCTTTCGGAGCCTGGGGAGCGGACACCCGCACAAAGGGTGGCCAGGCGCCCCGGTCCGGGTTTTTTCTCCTTTCTTTCACACGCCTGGTGGGCGGTGCCACCCGATCACAAGGGCTGGCAAGGCTTTCGGAGCCTGGGGAGCGGACACCCACACAAAGGGTGGCCAGGCGGCCCGGTCCGGTTTTTTCTTCTTTCTTTCACACGCCTGGTGGACGGTGCCACCCGATCAAAAGGGCTGGCAAGGCTTTCGGAGCCTGGGGAGCGGACACCCGCCC
Source organism: Neolamprologus brichardi (assembly GCF_056152115.1). NCBI lineage: Eukaryota > Metazoa > Chordata > Actinopteri > Cichliformes > Cichlidae > Neolamprologus > Neolamprologus brichardi. The sequence goes on along the minus strand of NC_142116.1, from coordinate 31,635,628 downwards.
AAAGGGTGGCCAGGCGGCCCGGTCCGGGTTTTTTCTTCTTTCTTTCACACGCCTGGTGGGCGGTGCCACCCGATCACAAGGGCTGGCAAGGCTTTCGGAGCCTGGGGAGCGGCCACCCGCACAAAGGGTGGCCAGGCGGCCCGGTCCGGGTTTTTTCTTTTCTTCTTTCTTTCACTCGCCTGGTGGGTGGCCAGGCGTGCTGTTTCATAACACATAACTTGTATCATGAAACAGCACGACGATGAAGATGACACTGATGGTGACGATCAACCGACGACAAGTACAAAGTTGACTAGCAAGTTGCCCGCAAAGTCTCCTACAAAGTCACCTAGAAAGGCAAAGGAAACGACGAGTGATCGCTGTCCGCAGAGGGAGGCCTGATATGAGACAAGCGCCTCCTGTGAGTTCGTACGTGCGACGTTATCGCGTGAGCAAATGGCGTATGCTTACCCTGAATCATAGGATCATTGAAACGACTTTAACTCTAATACATGCGGTGATCCCTGCAGATAAATTCGAGCAATACTCGTTACGCCTAAAGGCACGGTTTGAAGGCTGGATAACATCTCACGCCCCGAACGAGTCGATCGCAACGACATCACATGCAAGCGCCTTCGCCCAGGACGTATCTATTCAATTCAATTTTCAATTTTATTTATATAGGAACAATCAACGAAAAGAAAGAGAGTCACACATAACAATGGAACTTTTAGAAATAGATCAGAAATATGCCATCTCTCCTTCATCCAAACTTTATAAAAAGAAGCTCTCATTGCAGACAGAACTTAAATTGCTTTATACAAATGACACAACTTTGACAGAAGTACTATGAACACGGGGAAAAAACAGGTACTTTACTAGCAAGGCAAATTAAAGAAGTTGCAGCATCAAGACTGATTACAGAAATAAGAACCAGTGCAGGGCAGATAACAACTGACCCAAGAGAATTAATGATGTGTTCTGAGAATATTCAATTCAATTCAATTCAATTTTATTTATATGGCGCCAAATCACAACAAATGTCGCCTCAAGGCGCTTCATAGATACAGAGAAAAGCCCAACAATCATATGACCCCCTATGAGCAAGCACTTTGGCGACAGTGGGAAGGAAAAACTCCCTTTTAACAGGAAGAAACCTCCGGCAGAACCAGGCTCAGGGAGGGGCGGCCATCTGCTGCGACCGGTTGGGGTGAGAGAAGGAAGACAGGATAAAAGACATGCTGTGGAAGAGAGACAGAGATTAATAACAGATACGATTCAATACAGAGAGGTCTATTAACACATAGTGAGTGAGAAAGGTGACTGGAAAGGAAAAACTCAATGCATCATGGGAATCCCCCGGCAGCCTACATCTATTGCAGCATAACTAAGGGAGGATTCAGGGTCACCTGGTCCAGCCCTAACTATATGCTTTAGCAAAAAGGAAAGTTTTAAGCCTAATCTTAAAAGTAGAGATAGTGTCTGTCTCCCGAATCCAAACTGGAAGCTGGTTCCACAGAAGAGGGGCCTGAAAACTGAAGGCTCTCCCTCCCATTCTACTTTTAAATACTCTAGGAACAACAAGTAGGCCTGCAGAGTGGGAGCGAAGTGCTCTAATAGGGTGATATGGTACTACAAGGTCATTAAGATAAGATGGGGCCTGATTATTTAAGACCTTGTATGTGAGGAGCAGGATTTTGAATTCAATTCTGGATTTAACAGGAAGCCAATGAAGGGAAGCCAAAACAGGAGAAATATGCTCTCTCTTTCTAGTCCCTGTCAGTACTCTTGCTGCAGCATTTTGGATTAGCTGAAGGCTTTTCAGTGAGTTTTTTGGACATCTTGATAATAATGAATTGCAGTAGTCCAGCCTGGAAGTAATAAATGCATGAACTAGTTTTTCAGCATCACTCTGAGACAGGATATTTCTAATTTTAGAGATGTTGCGCAAATGGAAGAACGCAGTCTTACATATTTGTTTAATATGTGCGTTGAAGGACATATCCTGGTCAAAAATGACTCCAAGGTTCCTCACAGTGTTACTGGAGGCCAAGGTAATGCCATCCAGAGTAAGAATCTGGTTAGATACCATATTTCTAAGCTTTTCAGCGCCGAGTACAATGACCTCAGTTTTATCTGAGTTAAGAAGCAGAAAGTTAGTGGCCATCCAAGTCTTTATGTCTTTAAGACATTCCTGCAGTTTAACTAATTGGTGTGTGTTATCTGGCTTTATGGACAGATAGAGCTGGGTGTCATCTGCATAGCAGTGAAAATGTATGCTATGTCTTCTAATGATGCTGCCTAGGGGAAGCATGTATAATGTAAACAGAATTGGTCCTAGCACTGAACCCTGTGGAACTCCATAATTAACCTCAGTGTGTGAAGAGGACTCTCCATTTACATGCACAAATTGGAGTCTATTAGATAGATATGATACAAACCACTGCAGTGCAATACCTGTAATACCTACAGCATGTTCTAATCGCTCTAACAGGATATTATGGTCAACAGTATCGAATGCTGCACTAAGGTCTAGAAGGACAAGCACAGAGATGAGTCCACTGTCAGAGGCCATAAGAAGATCATTTGTAACCTTCACTAATGCTGTTTCTGTGCTGTGATGAACTCTGAAACCTGACTGAAACTCTTCAAATAAACCATTCCTCTGCAGATGATCTGTTAGCTGTTTGACAACTACTCTTTCAAGGATTTTTGATATGAAAGGAAGGTTGGAGATTGGCCTATAATTAGCTAAGACTGCTGGGTCTAGAGATGGCTTTTTGAGTAAAGGTTTAACTGCAGCCACCTTGAAGGCCTGTGGTACATAGCCGATTATTAGAGATAGGTTGATCATATATAAGATCGAAGAATTAATCAATGGCAGGACTTCTTTGAGCAGTTTTGTAGGAATGGGGTCTAAAAGACACGTTGATGGTTTGGAGGAAGTAATTATTGAAGTTAACTCAGAAAGATCGATTGGAGAAAAAGAGTCTAACTTAACATCAATGGAACTAAGAGTAGCTGTTGATAATATTACATCTGTGGGATGATTATTGGTAATTTTTTCTCTAATGATAAAAATTTTATTTGTGAAGAAGTTCATGAAGTCATCACTAGTTAACGTTAAAGGGATGGTTGGCTCAAAAGAGCTCTGACTTTTTGTCAGCCTGGCTACAGTGCTGAAGAGAAACCTGGGGTTGTTCTTATTTTCTTCAATCAGTGATGAGTAGTAAGCTGTTCTGGCTTTGCGGAGGGCTTTCTTATAAAGCAACAAACTATTTCTCCAGGCTAAATGATGATCCTCTAAATTTGTGACACGCCATTTCCTCTCCAGATTACGAGTCATCTGCTTTAGGGTACGTGTTTGAGAATTATACCACAGGGTCAGGTACTTCTGATTAGAGACCTTAGTTTTCACTGGAGCTACAGTATCCAGAGTCGTACGTAGTGAGGAGGTGAAATTATTAACAAGATAATCGACCTCTGTTGGGGTAGCGTTCAGATAGCTGCTCTGCTCTGTGTTGGTACAGGGCATTGACGATGATAACAGTGGCTGGATTATATTCTTAAACTTAGTTACAGCGCTTTCAGAAAGACATCTACTTTGATAAAGTCCACTCTCCACTGCTGCGTAATCAATTATTGTAAATGTAAATGTTATCAAGAAATGATCAGACAGGAGAGGGTTTTCAGGAAACACTGTTAAATGTTCAGTTTCTATGCCATATGTTAAAACAAGATCTAGAGTGTGATTAAAGTGGTGGGTGGGTTCTTTTACATTTTGAGAGAAACCAATTGAGTCTAACAACAGATTAAATGCCATGTTGAGGCTGTCATTTTTAGCATCAACATGGATGTTAAAATCACCCACAATAATTATTTTATCTGATCTCAGAACTAAATTAGATATAAAGTCTGAGAAATCAGACAGAAACTCTGTGTAAGGCCCAGGTGGACGATAGATGATAACAAGTAAGACTGGTTTCTGAGTTTCACAGCTGGGGTGGACAACGTTAAGCATCAGGCTTTCAAATGAATTAAAAGTCTGTCTTGGTCTTTCATTAATTAATAGACTGGTGTGAAAAATTGCTGCCAAACCGCCCCCTCGACCTGTGCTTCGAGATTTCTGGTAGTTAGAATGACTCGGGGGTGTTGATTCATTTAAACTAACATAATCATCCTGCTGCAACCAGGTTTCTGTAAGGCAGAGTAAATCAATTTGTTGATCAATTATTAAGTCATGTACTAACAGAGACTTGGAGGAGAGAGACCTAATATTTAATAATCCACATTTCACTGTTTTACTCTTTGGTTCAGATGTGGATACTGTATTGTTCTTTCTTTGTAAATGTTTAAGTTGTTTGTTGCTGGTTTTTAGTTTGTTTTTTTGTCTTTTTGGAAGCAGACACAGTCTCTATGGAGATGGGTTTTTGGGGGGGTAGCAGGAGGAGAGAAGCTGCAGAGAGGCGTGTAAGACTGCAACTCTGCTTCCTGGTCCCAACTCTGGATAGTCATGTTTTGAGGGGTTTAATAAATTTGTCGATATTTCTAGAAATGAGAGCTGCTCCATCCAAAGTGGGATGGATGCCATCTCTCCTAACAAGACCAGGTTTCCTCCAGAAGGTTTGCCAATTATCTATGAAGCCCACATCATTTCTGGGACACCACTCAGACAGCCAGCAATTTAAGGAGAACATGCGGCTAAACATGTCACTCCTGGTCTGATTGGGGAGGGGACCAGAGAAAACTACAGAGTCCGACATTGTTTTGGCAAAGTTACACACCGATTCAATATTGATTTTAGTGACCTCCGATTGGCGTAACCGGGTGTCATTACTGCCGACATGAATTATGATTTTACTGAATTTACGTTTACCCTTAGCCAGCAGTTTTAAATTTCCTTCAATGTCGCCTGCTCTGGCCCCTGGAAGACAATTGACTATGGTTGCCGGTGTCTCTAGCTTCACATGTCTGAGAACAGAATCACCAATTACCAGAGTTTGACCCCCAGCGGGTGTGTCACCGAGTGGGGAAAAACGGTTAGACACATGAACGGGTTGGTGGTGTACCTGGGGCTTCTGTTTAGGACTATGCTTCCTCCTCACCGTTACCCAGCCGCCTTCTTTCCGCAGCTGCTTGGGATTTGCCGGGGAACAGCTAGCGGGGCCTACGCTATCTTCGGCTGCACCAGCTACAGGGGCCTGGCTAGCTAAGGGTGAGAGAAGGGTGCAAAGCCGAGTTTCCAGATCAGTAATCCTGGCCTCCAGAGCTGCAAATATGCTACATTTGTTACAGATATCATTACTGCTAAAGGAGGCCGAGGAGTAACTAAACATCTGACACAATGAGGAAGAAAGTGCAGAAGGGACAGGTGAAGTAGCCATGGTGCTAACGGGTCGGCTACGAGCTAAGCTAGCGAAACAGTACAGAGACAGTGAGTGAATACTTTGGCTATAAATTAGGTAGTGAGTACACAGAAAGTGTGCTTCGGATGAAGCACGTGAAGATTATACTGTGGGAAAAAAAATAATGTATTTAAAAGTTGTTAATTAAACTGCTAAGCAAATAAGCTACTCAGAAACACCACTGTGTTTGAGCAGGAACAGGAAGCGATACTATACCACAGAGCGAGCGAACACTTAGTGACAATAAGTGGCCTTATTTTGTCAGCCGTCGAGAACTCTTGAGTGACCCCGCGATTACATTCGGTGCACGTATTGTAAGGTACGAGGAGGCACATGTACCGTATATGTGGGACTTTATGAAAACACAACCCAAGTACACTGACGCCTTAACCGCAGAAGAGATGGCTCGATGCAGGGGAGCTCCTAGCGTGGGTGTGGGCCGAATGCAACCTGTAGTCCGGGAGCCACATCGATCAGCATGGGAGGGCATCACCTCGCCAGACCTTGCACGTGCATGGCGGTTGACATTTGTTACCCAGGATCCAGGTCGCTTTCAAGCAAATGGGCCTGGTAGTCCGCCGGGTGTAATTGGCGCAGACCCTGGAGAACGCTCGGACTCGGATGCGGCTGCAGGATGTCACGGGGCTGATCTGCTGGCGTGTTGTTGCTGTTACGAAAGGAAGCCAATGTGCATGTTGAGCTGCGGACACATGTGCTGCTCGGCATGCATCGACCAGGGCGTCAGGGTGACGAAGAAGCGCTCGTGTTTTGTGTGCAAAGCGGAATGGACCTTCTGTCGTGCGGTGGACACGAGCAGTGTCAAGCCGGACATTGTCTGCGTAGAGTGCAATAAGCCTAGGGTGTACATAATGATATGCGGCCATGCAACCTGCGGTTGTTCTACCAGGGTTTGTCCAACGTGTAACACTGGGCCGACAGTAAGAGTTTTCATGTGACTGACCTAACTGTGGTGGATACAAAAATAAATACATTTGGATTTTGCCCGTTGACTGTTCAGCTCAGTTCTATTGTTACCGATCGCATCCATGAAATGTTGACATTGTGTCTAATTGCAAATAAACATTACAAACGCTGTCTTGTTTTATTGTATGTTTATTTTGCATTCGTATAACAGATTCAATATACATGACAGACATCTCGTCAAAGTGAACACATACAGACTGTACAATCACAAACCAACAACCCGTCGGGGTGCACTTAGATTCTTCTGTACATTAACATGTACAAATGAGCAGGCACGTTGTAGTATGATAAGGGTAATACAGGGCACTGTTTCACAACATCGCCGTCAACAAAATACCACTTGGACATCTTTTTCACAAAGGCTGCGTAATGACCGAACTCGTAGGGGCCTGTGTGAGTTATCATACCGTACAGTTCGTACTTTGTAGGCTGTGAAGTTGCAGACATCCTGCTACAGTCTAGTTCTTCTGGTACGTCGATGGCACTGGTGTTGACCATAAGCTCTCCACGTTGTACACACCGCTGCCCTCTGGCAAGGGTGAAACATAGGACTGCGGGTAGCTCTGTGATATCCGTATTGACTTTCAGTTCCGTCTCCTCTTGACAGGTGCCACAGTGGTGGTAGGACACTCTAAAGGACTCAGAGTAGTCGTCCATGTAGTCCTGTAGCTTATTTGGCTCGTTTTCCCCAATATATACAATCACGTTGTTCGCCACATGGTGCGAGACACATTCCTCGTTACACGTTGAACACTTTGCCGATTGTCGTTTCCGTATAGTCCACAGGTCAGATGCTTGTTTGCATCTAGGATCGCTGTCGTCCGCCAGTGTGTTTAGCACGCACTTAAACACAGTATCGGCATCTTGTTGAACCTCGTATGTCATGCCACTGTACCGAATTAGCGCGTCCACGAGTGGATTCGGATCGCACGGCGGCATTCCCGGAGTGTTACGGTCCATGTCCCGTAAGACACTCGTCAGTTCGCTCGCCACGGTGTTGTAGCTGGCTCTATCGCAGACGGCGTCATCATCATCATCACCATCATCATCATCATCAAAGCCACAGAGGCCTCCGGTCAGCGTGATCCTAAAGTCATCTGTGACATACAATACACTGTTTACAGCGCAGTGAGTCCCAACGTTGATCAGCCCTCTCATGTTGATTATCCTGCGTGCGCGCGGCAGACAATGCTCAATAGTCCGTTGTGCAGTAAAGTGGCACACCCCTAAACAGTTCGTCCAGTATCTTGATTGCTCCTTTGTTGGTCCCCTTTGCATCAATACACACTAGTAGTATAATTATCTTGTAGTGATACGAGCTGAAGTTTGACAGGGGAGTCAACGTGACATGTTTTGTGATTTTTATAACAGGAGCCCAATCCAACAGCGCTGCCACGTCGTGAGTGTACAGGCGTAGTAGATCGAGGGACTCAAACATATGTTGCTTTAGCTCGTCCACGCTTGGGATTCCTGAAAGTGCACTAGCTCTTAGTGTGATCTTAGTAAGACCCTGAGTGCAGTCCAGAGTGGTAACTGCGAACGCGGTATCCCGTAGCGCCTTAGCCTTTACTCGCAAGACAATGTTTCGCACAAGGTCTTTGACGAGTCCGCTGTGGTCAAGTGTCACATCGGCCGCGCCGGGGGCCGAGTCCGGGCAGCACGCGGTCTTGGAAAACTGCATGAACGGAAGACGGGTCGGGTTTCCGCACACCAGAACCTTAGCTGTACATTTATTCAAGTTGGCCTCGCCGACCCTCGAGCCTACCCAATTTGGTACGTCGGACAAATATTCTCTGAACGTAAAGTGTGTGTGCGCTAGCGATGACACAACGGGCTGAACTCTTGTGATAGCGCTGGCAACATTCCGCCGGCTCAACTCTGTGACCAAACGCTCTATGTCTTGGCTATTTGAAAAAGAAGACTGCCATTTCTCTAGAAATGGCACAGCGGAAGATCCCGGCTCGTGCTTACTAAGTAGTTCCAAACACACAGATGTAATTCTCGGGCTGTGGGCACCTAGCAACTGTTGATGGTCCGGCTGGGGAAAGTGGGCGCTCAGATAACCCACTATGTCGATCATCACAGCCCCTCGGCCGAGTAGTAGATGCTCAGTTGCCATGTTCGTAGGTAGCACGTTGTTCTCGGCGGCAGCTTTCAATGTCAAGAGAACCTGCATCAAACACGGATAAAAGGACTCTCCCTGTTGCAACACCCAGTTGATCATCTTGGTGGATCTGAAGAACTGACCGTATTGAAACACGTATAGCCCATGAGCTTGCTTGTATAGCCCATGAGCTTGCTTGTACACGGATTCCCTAGGTCCAGCAAACAATAAGGGATGTTCTTTTGTCAGTCGACATGCTCTTTCCACGACGTCGCGTTCGAAACACGCAACGTTGTCCTCCGTGGGGTTCGTGACAATGACCATGGTGACGTCGGACTCGCCTTTGGTCTGCTTAGTACGAACAAGGCATTTGACGCGACTGGGTTGACTGAGAGACGGCCTAGTCGTCTGACCTTGCTGCGTTCTCGACTGATGGTTTCCCGCAGTGGCTACATTGTACGCAGCTGGCACCTGTGGGACCGAGGGTGCATGGGTAAGCGCGTCTTCCGCGGTAACAACACCCGTAAGCGCTCGCCCCCCCGTTTTATCGCTCGGCTGTTGGCCGCTAAGGGCAGCGTCCGCCGTGACATTGTGCATGCTGGGCACCGCGCCCGGCTGCGCGGCGGCCTGTGTTCGTTTTGCACACGGAACAAACGCCCCTACGCGGTCGGCATCTGCAGCGCAGAGCGTCTCAAAGTACATTCCAGCGATTCGCCAGCTCTACGCTTTTCGGAGCATGCCTTTCTGACGCAATCGGACAGCGCTGTTTCTTTTTCTCTATACCACGCACCGGGTTGCAAATCCGGCGATAAGCATAACAAGTCTATGCCGTAGTACCTTTTGCTCGTGTGTGTATACACCCCAAGCTTCTTTTCTTGTACTAGTACGCGGAACTGGTCGGGGACACAGTCGTTTGCTACGATGGCATCCGTTGCTCTGTACTGGCCCACCTGCATATTACTGGGGATTACATGAACCGGCGAGGTGGTGTGTGATACGTCGTAGTTCAAATACGTGTAACGGTTCAATTTTAACAACTCGCCGGGCGTGCTACGTTCTTGAGGAAACAAGGTGATGCAAAGCACGCCCATGTTAACAAAAGCTTTGTCTCGAATGCCGCGGCCCATTTCACCCAGCGTACACCCAATGGCTGCGGTGGTGGGCCTAGAGTGTCCGTACTTGCCGTACAGTGTCTCGGCGTCGTACGCTTTCATGTAGTTGCTTTGAAATGCAGTCGTGGGGTCTGAAGGCATGTACACGCCGACGAGTCTAGAGAGGCTATCCCCGTAGGTCTTCTTACAGAATTCGGATGGCGTCTGAGCAGGCCTGTATTCTATCAACGGGGATCCTGTGTACAGTTCCCACATGACACAATACCAGCTGAACACATCGCTGGCCGTGGTGGAATTTAGGCACCAAAGCACTTCGGGGGCCATGTGCACTTGATTGCCCCGTCGCTGGTCTGGAGTCGAGTAGTTGCAGGCTGTGCCGAAGTCGCTGATCTTAAACGACAGCTCCACTGGTTTTCTATCGGGTTGATGGCACACGAGGATATTTCTGTACGTCAGGTCTCGGTGTTGAACATGTCTCGCGTGTAGGTACTGCAGTCCTCTCAATGTATCCAATTCCACAATGGGTATCAGCGCCAGGTACACTGCGCTGTCGGTGGAGGTGCTCGATTCAGGCGTCTTCAGTTTGTTCATCTTAGCCATGAATTCCTGTAAGGAGAATAGGGCTCTCTCCATCACGATCACGGCCCTGCCACCTAACGGATACTGCGGTATGTCGCACCAATATCCTCCAAAGGTACGTAGTATGTTTGGGTGCTTCATCGAAACGCCTATGGCGATTTCTTCCACTTGAGTGGCAATGTGCGCGTATCGGTAAAACTGATCCTCTATGAACGGCAGGCTCCAGTCTGCCATTTCTGGGAACATGTTAACTTTTGCAACTTGCACGGTGGAGGTTTCCACAATGGTGCCGAATCCGCCTCGGCCCAACAGCATACTGGGATCTTGCATTGACTGCTGAACGTCAATGGAACACTGCAGGTTACTGGGTAGTCCGCTGTACACGGACCAAGGGTTTACCGTAGCTTCACAGTCAGCTACGTCGACGTACTCTCTATGGAAACTGTCTAGGGAGCTGGAGCACTTTCTTTCCCTCGCGGGTGAACTGTAGCTTTGTGGTCGATGCACATGGAGTATCGGGTGATCGCCCTGGAGCCTCGGATGTATCTGTTCGGGTGGTTGGGTAGGAACATGGGTAGGAACGAAGTGCGTGTGGTGTTTGTTTCGATCAGCCGGTTTGTATTATCCAGTAGGTCGCTGACATTCTTAGAGTACGGGGCCGTAATCTTAGGGTTAGTCATGAGAAACACCACCACAGAGTTGTACTTACTGGATGTCGCATTTATTATGTACACCAGGAGGTATTTTGTTTGCTTGCTGATTTTAGCCTCTTCCTGTACGGCTATCTCCTGTACGGCTAACAGCTGCACATCGCTCTGATCTTCCTCTCGTATATACCTTTCCAGTTCGGCCACCGTATCGCAACTGGGAACTGGCACGAATCTGCTTCGGCCGGTCTCCGAGACGACAGACATTATCCCTTGTAGATCATTATAGCGAAACGTCCTCACGTGAAACGGACTGTATTTTTCGACCAGATCCAAAAGCAAGTCGCAGTGTCGTTTGATCCTGCCGGGGCGCGCAGGGGCAGCCATTGGCAGAGCTGCGGGTCGGATGTTGAAATACAGCGAATCCAGAGCAATCTTCCATCCTTTCTCTCTCGACAGGTAAATAGAATATGAACTCTCGCAGAGAGATCCCGTTTTCGGGGACAGCAACAGCCAACCTGTTTGAGTGTTTGGTGATGAGCGGCTCGCCTGCCACGGGCTACCCCGTGACACTGGGGTCACCACAGGGACATGTGGACAAAGGTAGATGGGTTGTACATCCCGAAATCCGACTTAGAATCCCTGCATGCGATGGAATATAAGAGCGCTGGATCCCACACTCCGGATATCCCTCAGTGTATTGCAGTAGACACAAGGAAACTGGCTAGGTATTACATATATCTCCTTTTCCGTTACTGTGTCAGCGCAGCGGAGCACGGTTCGGCTGGCAGAGTTCACAAAGAGCACACGCTGCATCTAACGGACATCCCAACGTCTTGGATGCAATCAGTGGCATCCACGAATTTTCCCTCCGCTCCTCCGATGATGATCACACACCAGAGCGTTCCCGGTGTGCGCCAGCAGCAACAGCCTCAACCTAGTGGAATGACACAGATGAATAGTACCCATCAACACGAACAGAGGTATAACGCTACACATGCTCAGGAACACGTGACGCTCCGTGATATTCAAACGCAACAACATCATCAACACCAGCAACTCTGTAACCCCGGCGATGTCCCACTTCGGCATACTCTAGCACACGAACAAACAGCAGCCGAACGTAACAGACAACTCACCTCGACGCAGAAGGCCAACCCGGAGATTCCACCAACGAAGCCCTGTGCTATTGTCGGGAAACGACCCCACGTGCAGCGTCGCTTCGGAGGAGCTTATCGGTCCGCTGCGGAGAGTGATGATGATTAGAGCTCTCTCTATCTCACGCGCACGCAAACGCGCACACACACACACGCAGGTTGTTGAGCCAATGTGCCACATTGGAGCTGGCCGACCCACGGGTCGGAGAGTCAACGCGCCAGGTTGGAGCTGGCCGGCACGCACGCACGCACACGCACACACACACAGAACAGTATAAACACAAACACACATACAGAAACAGCTCTAATGTCAAACAACTATGGCTTTGCAAGGAAATGAGGTCGAGGTTGGTCGTTTCAGTGAAGGAATGTATGTCAAGTCTGAGCACCACGTACACGAAAGCCTGGCCAGAACATGTGGTGTGTGCATGGACGTCATACTCACCAAACAGAATCCCTCGGAGCGCGTCTTTGCCATCTTACCGAACTGCCAACATTGCTTCTGCCTGCACTGTATACGAACCTGGAGAAGAAAGACAGATGTTGTGTCATACAACGCGGCGCAGGGATGTCCTGAATGTCGGACTGTGTCCTTTTATTTCATACCGTCTAACTGCTGGGTGACAGATCACGACGAAAAGAACGAGATCATCAGTCTCTACAAAACGAGTCTTCTGTCCAAAATAACATGCAAATATTTTCTCAAAGGCAACTGTGTATTTGGGCCAGACTGTTTCTACAAGCACAGTGCAGTATCGCCCAACAGACCACTGTTTTACTAGCGGATCGACACAGCCAGCGCAGAGAAGTGACTGTGGACAGTGTTACACGGCCTGCAAGTGACTGCAAGCGTCCTATTTGGAGATGCCGTGATTCATAATACTACTGTGCTTGTCTGGGTTGTGCATTGAGGCTGCGTTTGGTGTCTCGACCCCTCCCATTTGTACCTGCTGCATGTATCTATCTACTACACGTGTCTCTGTTGAACAGTCACTATTTTTGATGGTATTGCTGAATGTATAAAATCTTTCCTTTGTGTGTGTGAGAGCTGTAATCATTTGACCCAATGTTTATTCGAACACTAACAAACAGAATCACACTGCTGTTTAAATGTTGACAATAAATTTTTTTTATTACATGCCGCAGTTGGTACAATATCGTTGTACATTTGTTGTCAGTCAAATAACTGTCATATGCACTTGTTACAATATCTTCATACATTAGTTGTCTTGCATTGTACAATTCTCAAGTAAAGTCCAGTCTTCTTCTCAACTCAAGTCTTCGTCTCACACATCGGTGAGACATACTTGGTTCACAAAGTTTCACTGGGGCTCCCAGTCTGGCTTTGACAGGAACCCGAGTCCCGTTCGAGGTACACTGCTTATTCCTGCGTGGCGTACGGTACATATTCACAGCTTCAAACTCAGACGACAAGTTTATGCAAATACGGTCCTCGCCACCCGCACGGTTCAAAGCGGACCGATCTCGACGTCTCACCCCGAGACGACTTTTAACCGGAGCTCTGGGTGGCACTGGTGACACGGCAAGCTGCTCCATGGGCGAAACGCCCTCTTCTGTGGGATAGCCCCGTGTCTCTTGAGCCAGTGTAGATGTAGTCTCACCACAGGCAGCCTCAGTCGCCAGGCCCTGGTCTTTATCCAACACTCGTAAAGAGTTCTCGTGTGTTCTATCCATAAGTCGTTTCGAATACAACACGCTTCTAAGTTGATTACACAATCTTTGATGTAGAACGGCGAATTCCTCACCGTATTGATGCAGAGCGTGGTGACGCGTCATGCCCAAGAAGGTTGTGAAAGACGTGTTCTTAAACCGATCGCACAAATGTCCAAGGCTCCAGGTGGTCAGGTAATGGTGCACAGCCATAGCTTGTGTACGAGGTCTAACTGGAGCAGCTGTGTTGGATGAGACTTTGTTTCTTGGGTGGCTGTATGGTACTCTGGGTCGGCTGTGTAATGTAGCCAGGTCGGCTGGGCAATGTAGCCAGGTCGGCTAGGAAATGTAGCCAGGTCGGCTGGGTAATGTAGCCAGGTCGGCTGGGAAATGTAGCCAGGTCGGCTGGGCAATGTAGCCAGGTCGGCTGGGTAATGTAGCCAGGTCGGCTGGGAAATGTAGCCAGGTCGGCTGGGCAATGTAGCCAGGTCGGCTGGGCAATGTAGCCAGGTCGGCTGGGTAATGTAGCCTGGTCGGCTGGGCAATTTAGCCAGGTCGGCTGGGCAATGTAGCCAGGTCGGCTGGGCAATGTAGCCAGGACGGCTGGGAAATGTAGCCGGTCGGCTGGGCAATATAGCCAGGTCGGCTGGGAAATGTAGCCAGGTCGGCTGGGCAATGTAGCCAGGACGGCTGGGAAATGTAGCCAGGTCGGCTTGGTAATGTAGCCAGGACGGCTGGGAAATGTAGCCGGTCGGCTGGGCAATGTAGCCAGGTCGGCTGGGAAATGTAGTCAGGTCGGCTGGGAAATGTAGCCAGGTCGGCTGGGCAATGTAGCCAGGTCGGCTGGGAAATGTAGCCAGGTCGGTTGGGCAATGTAGCCAGGTCGGCTGGGCAATGTAGCCAGGTCGGCTGGGAAATGTAGCCAGGTCGGCTGGGTAATGTAGCCAGGTCGGCTGGGTAATGTAGCCAGGTCGGCTGGGAAATGTAGCCAGGTCGGCTGGGCAATGTAGCCAGGTCGGCTGGGAAATGTAGTGTGAGCAATTAGAAATTATTTTACTGCTATTGTTAATCATAATCATCATTACCATTGCATTAATAATACAATCTGCAGTATTGATATTGTATTCAGATGTTTCAACATATTGGTACCCGATTAGCCTTAACTACAGGTGCAGTTATAACCACTCTAAACTGTTGAGTTGAATCTATAATCCTAAATGCTTTTGAATGCTTGTTATAATCTGAAATGTGTATGTGCTGGCCTTCTGTCTGGTGGAAAAGGTTACAAGTTGAAAATGAGTGCAGTTCATGATGACACACAAACACACAGTAGACCTTATCTTATTTATAGGTGAGAGGTTAATCATGTTTGCCTGTAACTCTAAAATTGTCTCTGTAAAAGAGGAATAGTTTGTTGCTGTCTCTGCAAACAGAGGAACAGTTTGGTTTTCCAGACGGGAAGTGAAAGTCAGAAGGCTGAAGCATCTGCTGTGGAGATGGAGACAATGTTATTTTTAAACTGTGTTAAGTCATTGTGGTTTTGAAACCTATGAACTGTATCTGAGTGACGTTTAGGGGTGTAGTAAATTTAAGCCCAGAAAGGTATAAAACACCTGCTTATGCTCTGTAAGTTGGGGATCGGCGCTGTCTGCGTACAGCGGGCGGTCTTCCCACGCGTGTCATTAAAATCATCGTTTGACTCCACCCGGCCGGACCAGTGTTGTTATTATGGAAGTTGATTACCTCCTCCATCCCTCCTCAATATTGAACCTTAACAGTAGCCAAGTCGGCTGGGTAATGTAGCCAGGTCGGCTGGGTAATGTAGCCAGGTCGGCTGGGTAATGTAGCCAGGTCGGCTGGGCAATGTAGCCAGGTCGGCTGGGAAATGTAGCCACGTCGGCTGGGTAATGTAGCCAGGTCGGCTGGGTAATGTAGCCAGGTCGGCTGGGAAATGTAGCCAGGTCGGCTGGGAAATGTAGCCAGGTCGGCTGGGCAATGTAGCCTGGTCGGCTGGGCAATTTAGCCAGGTCGGCTGGGCAATGTAGCCAGGTCGGCTGGGCAATGTAGCCAGGACGGCTGGGAAATGTAGCCGGTCGGCTGGGCAATATAGCCAGGTCGGCTGGGCAATGTAGCCAGGTCGGCTGGGCAATGTAGCCAGGACGGCTGGGAAATGTAGCCAGGTCGGCTTGGTAATGTAGCCAGGACGGCTGGGAAATGTAGCCGGTCGGCTGGGAAATGTAGCCAGGTCGGCTTGGTAATGTAGCCAGGACGGCTGGGAAATGTAGCCGGTCGGCTGGGCAATGTAGCCAGGTCGGCTGGGAAAGGTAGTCAGGTCGGCTGGGAAATGTAGCCAGGTCGGCTGGGCAATGTAGCCAGGTCGGCTGGGAAATGTAGCCAGGTCGGTTGGGCAATGTAGCCAGGTCGGCTGGGCAATGTAGCCAGGTCGGCTGGGCAATGTAGCCAGGTCGGCTGGGAAATGTAGCCAGGTCGGCTGGGCAATGTAGCCAGGTCGGCTTGGAAATATAGTGTGAGCAATTAGAAATTATTTTACTGCTATTGTTAATCATAATCATTACTACCATTGCATTAATAATACAATCTGCAGTATTGATATTGTATTCAGATGTTTCAACATATTGGTTCCCGATTAGCCTTTACTACAGGTGCAGTTATAACCACTCTAAACTGTTGAGTTGAATCTATAATCCTAAATGCTTTTGAATGCTTGTTATAATCTGAAATGTGTATGTGCTGGCCTTCTGTCTGGTGGAAAAGGTTACAAGTTGAAAATGAGTGCAGTTCATGATGACACACAAACACACAGTAGACCTTATCTCATTTATAGGTGAGAGGTTAATCATGTTTGCCTGTAACTCTAAAATTGTCTCTGTAAAAGAGGAATAGTTTGTTGCTGTCTCTGCAAACAGAGGAACAGTTTGGTTTTCCAGACGGGAAGTGAAAGTCAGAAGGCTGAAGCATCTGCTGTGGAGATGGAGACAATGTTATTTTTAAACTGTGTTAAGTCATTGTGGTTTTGAAACCTATGAACTGTATCTGAGTGACGTTTAGGGGTGTAGTAAATTTAAGCCCAGAAAGGTATAAAACACCTGCTTATGCTCTGTAAGTTGGGGATCGGCGCTGTCTGCGTACAGCGGGCGGTCTTCCCACGCGTGTCATTAAAATCATCGTTTGACTCCACCCGGCCGGACCAGTGTTGTTATTATGGAAGTTGATTACCTCCTCTATCCCTCCTCAATATTGAACCTTAACAGTAGCCAGGTCGGCTGGGTAATGTAGCCAGGTCGGCTGGGAAATGTAGCCAGGTCGGCTGGGTAATGTAGCCAGGTCGGCTGGGTAATGTAGCCAGGTCAGCTTGGTAAGGTAGCCAGGTCGGCTGGGTAATGTAGCCAGGTCGGCTGAGCAATGTAGCCAGGTCGGCTGGGCAATGGAGCCAGGTCGGCTGGGCAATGTAGCCAGGTCGGCTGGGAAATGTAGCCAGGTCGGCTGGGAAATGTAGCCAGGTCGGCTGGGTGATGTAGCCAGGTCGGCTGGGAAATGTAGCCAGGTCGGCTGGGCAATGTAGCCAGGTCGGCTGGGTAATGTAGCCAGGTCGGCTGGGCAATGGAGCCAGGTCGGCTGGGCAATGTAGCCAGGTCGGCTGGAAAATGTAGCCAGGTCGGCTGGGCAATGTAGCCAGGTCGGCTGGGAAATGTAGCCAGGTCGGCTGGGCAATGTAGCCAGGTCGGCTGGGCAATGTAGCCAGGACGGCTGGGAAATGTAGCCGGTCGGCTGGGCAATGTAGCCAGGTCGGCTGGGCAATGTAGCCAGGTCGGCTGGGAAATGTAGCCAGGTCGGCTGGGAAATGTAGCCAGGTCGGCTGGGCAATGTAGCCAGGTCGGCTGGGAAATGTAGCCAGGTCGGCTGGGAAATGTAGCCAGGTCGGTTGGGCAATGTAGCCTGGTTGGCTGGGTAATGTAGCCAGGTCGGCTGGGCAATGTAACCAGGTCGGCTGGGAAATGTAGCCAGGTCGGCTGGGTAATGTAGCCAGGTCGGCTGGGTAATGTAGCCAGGTCGGCTGGGAAATGTAGCCAGGTCGGCTGAGCAATGTAGCCAGGTCGGCTGGGAAATGTAGTGTGAGCAATTAGAAATTATTTTACTGCTATTGTTAATCATAATCATCATTACTATTGCATTAATAATACAATCTGCAGTATTGATATTGTATTCAGATGTTTCAACATATTGGTACCCGATTAGCCTTTACTACAGGTGCAGTTATAACCACTCTAAACTGTTGAGTTGAATCTATAATCCTAAATGCTTTTGAATGCTTGTTATAATCTGAAATGTGTATGTGCTGGCCTTCTGTCTGGTGGAAAAGGTTACAAGTTGAAAATGAGTGCAGTTCATGATGACACACAAACACACAGTAGACCTTATCTCATTTATAGGTGAGAGGTTAATCATGTTTGCCTGTAAATCTAAAATTGTCTCTGTAAAAGAGGAATAGTTTGTTGCTGTCTCTGCAAACAGAGGAACAGTTTGGTTTTCCAGACGGGAAGTGAAAGTCAGAAGGCTGAAGCATCTGCTGTGGAGATGGAGACAATGTTATTTTTAAACTGTGTTAAGTCATTGTGGTTTTGAAACCTATGAACTGTATCTGAGTGACGTTTAGGGGTGTAGTAAATTAAAGCCCAGAAAGGTATAAAACACCTGCTTATGCTCTGTAAGTTGGGGATCGGCGCTGTCTGCCTACAGCTGGCGGTCTTCCCACGCGTGTCATTAAAATCATCGTTTGACTCCACCCGGCCGGACCAGTGTTGTTATTATGGAAGTTGATTACCTCCTCTATCCCTCCTCAATATTGAACCTTAACAGTAGCCAGGTCGGCTGGGTAATGTAGCCAGGTCGGCTGGGAAATGTAGCCAGGTCGGCTGGGTAATGTAGCCAGGTCGGATGGGTAATGTAGCCAGGTCAGCTTGGTAAGGTAGCCAGGTCGGCTGGGTAATGTAGCCAGGTCGGCTGAGCAATGTAGCCAGGTCGGCTGGGCAATGGAGCCAGGTCGGCTGGGCAATGTAGCCAGGTCGGCTGGGAAATGTAGCCAGGTCAGCTGGGCAATGTAGCCAGGTCGGCTGGGTAATGTAGCCAGGTCGGCTGGGCAATGGAGCCAGGTCGGCTGGGCAATGTAGCCAGGTCGGCTGGGAAATGTAGCCAGGTCGGCTGGACAATGTAGCCAGGTCGGCTGGGAAATGTAGCCAGGTCGGCTGGGCAATGTAGCCAGGTCGGCTGGGCAATGTAGCCAGGACGGCTGGGAAATGTAGCCGGTCGGCTGGGCAATGTAGCCAGGTCGGCTGGGCAATGTAGCCAGGTCGGCTGGGAAATGTAGCCAGGTCGGCTGGGAAATGTAGCCAGGTCGGCTGGGCAATGTAGCCAGGTCGGCTGGGAAATGTAGCCAGGTCGGTTGGGAAATGTAGCCAGGTCGGTTGGACAATGTAGCCTGGTCGGCTGGGTAATGTAGCCAGGTCGGCTGGGCAATGTAACCAGGTCGGCTGGGAAATGTAGCCAGGTCGGCTGGGTAATGTAGCCAGGTCGGCTGGGTAATGTAGCCAGGTCGGCTGGGCAATGTAGCCAGGTCGGCTGGGCAATGTAGCCAGGTCGGCTGGGAAATGTAGTGTGAGCAATTAGAAATTATTTTACTGCTATTGTTAATCATAATCATCATTACCATTGCATTAATAATACAATCTGCAGTATTGCTATTGTATTCAGATGTTTCAACATATTGGTTCCCGATTAGCCTTTACTACAGGTGCAGTTATAACCACTCTAAACTGTTGAGTTGAATCTATAATCCTAAATGCTTTTGAATGCTTGTTATAATCTGAAATGTGTATGTGCTGGCCTTCTGTCTGGTGGAAAAGGTTACAAGTTGAAAATGAGTGCAGTTCATGATGACACACAAACACACAGTAGACCTTATCTCATTTATAGGTGAGAGGTTAATCATGTTTGCCTGTAACTCTAAAATTGTCTCTGTAAAAGAGGAATAGTTTCTTGCTGTCTCTGCAAACAGAGGAACAGTTTGGTTTTCAAGACGGGAAGTGAAAGTCAGAAGGCTGAAGCATCTGCTGTGGAGATGGAGACAATGTTATTTTTAAACTGTGTTAAGTCATTGTGGTTTTGAAACCTATGAACTGTATCTGAGTGACGTTTAGGGGTGTAGTAAATTTAAGACCAGAAAGATATAAAATGCCTGCTTATGCTCTGTAAGATGGGGATCGGCGCTGTCTGCGTACAGCGGGCGGTCTTCCCACGCGTGTCATTAAAATCATCGTTTGACTCCACCCGGCCGGAGCAGTGTTGTTATTATGGAAGTTGATTACCTCCTCTATCCCTCCTCAGTATTGAACCTTAACAGTAGCCAGGTCGGCTGGGTAATGTAGCCAGGTCGGCTGGGAAATGTAGCCAGGTCGGCTGGGCAATGTATCCAGGTCGGCTGGGAAATGTAGCCAGGTCGGCTGGGCAATGTAGCCAGGTCGGCTGGGCAATGTAGCCAGGTCTGCTGGGCAATGTAGCCAGGTCGGCTGTGAAATGTAGCCAGGTCGGCTGGGCAATGTTGCCAGGTCGGCTGGGTAATGTAGCCAGGTCGGCTGGGCAATGTAGCCAGGTCGGCTGGGACATGTAGCCAGGTCGGCTGGGCAATGTAGCCAGGTCGGCTGGGTAATGTATCCAGGTCGGCTGGGCAATGTACCCAGGTCGGCTGGGCAATGAAGCCAGGTCGGCTGGGAAATGTAGCCAGGTCGGCTGGGCAATGTAGCCAGGTCGGCTGGGAAATGTAGCCAGGTCGGCTGGGCAATGTAGCCAGGTCGGCTGGGAAATGTAGCCAGGTCGGCTGGGCAATGTAGCCAGGTCGGCTGGGTAATGTAGCCAGGTCGGCTGGGCAATGTAACCAGGTCGGCTGGGTAATGTAGCCAGGTCGGCTGGGAATTGTAGCCAGGTCGGCTGGGCAATGTATCCAGGTCGGCTGGGAAATGTAGCCAGGTCGGCAGGGTAATGTAGCCAGGTCGGCTTGGCAATGTAGCCAGGTCTGCTGGGAAATGTAGCCAGGTCGGCTGGGTAATGTAGCCAGGTCGGCTGGGCAATGTAGCCAGGTCGGCTGAGAAATGTAGCCAGGTCGGCAGGGTAATGTAGCCAGGTCGGCTGGGCAATGTAGCCAGGTCGGCTGGGTAATGTAGCCAGGTCGGCTGGGAAATGTAGCCAGGTCGGCTGGGCAATTTAGCCAGGTCGGCTGGGTAATGTAGCCAGGTCGGCTGGGAAATGTAGCCAGGTCGGCTGGGAAATGTAGCCAGGTCGGCAGGGAAATGTAGCCAGGTCGGCTGGGTAATGTAGCCAGGTCGGCTGGGAAATGTAGCCATGTCGGCTGGGCAATGTAGCCAGGTCGGCTTGGTAATGTAGCCAGGTCGGCTGGGCAATGTAGCCAGGTCGGCTGGGCAATGTAGCCAGGTCGGCTGGGAAATGTAGCCAGCTCTGCTGGGCAATGTAGCCAGGTCGGCTGGGAAATGTAGCCAGGTCGGCTGGGCAATGTAGCCAGGTCGGCTGAGTAATGTAGCCAGGTCGGCTGGGTAATGTAGCCAGGTCGGCTGGGAAATGTAGTTTGAGCAATTAGAAATTATTTTACTGCTATTGTTAATCATAATCATCATTACCATTGCATTAATAATACAATCTGAAGTATTGATATTGTATTCAGATGTTTAAACATATTGGTACCCGATTAGCCTTTACTACAGGTGCAGTTATAACCACTCTAAACTGTTGAGTTGAATCTATAATCCTAAATGCTTTTGAATGCTTGTTATAATCTGAAATGTGTATGTGCTGGCCTTCTGTCTGGTGGAAAAGGTTACAAGTTGAACATGAGTGCAGTTCATGATGACACACAAACACACAGTAGACCTTATCTCATTTATAGGTGAGAGGTTAATCATGTTTGCCTGTAATTCTAAAATTGTCTCTGTAAAAGAGGAATAGTTTCTTGCTGTCTCTGTAAACAGAGGAACAGTTGGGTTTTCCAGACGGGAAGTGAAAGTCAGAAGGCTGAAGCATCTGCTGTGGAGATGGAGACAATGTTATTTTTAAACTGTGTTAAGTCATTGTGGTTTTGAAACCTATGAACTGTATCTGAGTGACGTTTAGGGGTGTAGTAAATTTAAGCCCAGAAAGGTATAAAACACCTGCTTATGCTCTGTAAGTTGGGGATCGGCGCTGTCTGCGTACAGCGGGCGGTCTTCCCACGTGTGTCATTAAAATCATCGTTTGACTCCACCCGGCCGGACCAGTGTTGTTATTATGGAAGTTGATTACCTCCTCCATCCCTCCTCAATATTGAACCTTAACAGTAGCCAGGTCGGCTGGGAAATGTAGCCAGGTCGGCTGGGCAATGTAGCCAGGTCGGCTGGGCAATGTAGCCAGGTCGGCTGGGAAATGTAGCCAGGTCTGCTGGGCAATGTAGCCAGGTCGGCTGGGCAATGTAGCCTGGTCGGCTGGGAAATGTAGCCAGGTCGGCTGGGCAATGTAGCCAGGTCGGCTGGGAAATGTAGTTTGAGCAATTAGAAATTATTTTACTGCTATTGTTAATCATAATCATCATTACCATTGCATTAATAATACAATCTGCAGTATTGATATTGTATTCAGATATTTAAACAAATTGGTACCCGATTAGCCTTTACTACAGGTGCAGTTATAACCACTCTAAACTGTTGAGTTGAATCTATAATCCTAAATGCTTTTGAATGCTTGTTATAATCTGAAATGTGTATGTGCTGGCCTTCTGTCTGGTGGAAAAGGTTACAAGTTGAAAATGAATGCAGTTCATGATGACACACAAACACACAGTAGACCTTATCTCATTTATAGGTGAGAGGTTAATCATGTTTGCCTGTAAATCTAAAATTGTCTCTGTAAAAGAGGAATAGTTTCTTGCTGTCTCTGCAAACAGAGGAACAGTTTGGTTTTCCAGACGGGAAACTAAAGTAAGAAGGCTGAAGCATCTGCTGTGGAGATGGATACAATGTTATTTTTAAACTGTGTTAAGTCATTGTGGTTTTGAAACCTATGATCTGTATCTGAGTGACGTTTAGGGGTGTAGTAAATTTAATTCCAGAAAGGTATAAAACACCTGCTTATGCTCTGTAAGTTGGGGATCGGCGCTGTCTGCGTACAGCGGGCGGTCTTCCCACGCGTGTCATTAAAATCATCGTTGACTCCACCCGGCCGGACCAGTGTTGGTATTATGGAAGTTGATTACCTCCTCTATCTCTCCTCAATATTGAACCTTAACAGTAGCCAGGTCGGCTGGGTAATGTACCAGGTCGGCTGGGCAATGTAGCCAGGTCGGCTGGGCAATGTAGCCAGGTCGGCTGGGAAATGTAGCCAGGTCGGCTGGGCAATGTAGCCAGGTCGGCTGGATAATGTATCCAGGTCGGCTGGGCAATGTAGCCAGGTCGGCTGGGCAATGAAGCCAGGTCGGCTGGGAAATGTAGCCAGGTCGGCTGGGCAATGTAGCCAGGTCGGCTGGGAAATGTAGCCAGGTCGGCTGGGAAATGTAGCCAGTTCGGCTGGGCAATGTAGCCAGGTCGGCTTGGTAATGTAGCCAGGTCGGCTGGGCAATGTAGAAAGGTCGGCTGGGCAATGTAGCCAGGTCGGCTGGGAAATGTAGCCAGGTCTGCTGGGCAATGTAGCCAGGTCGGCTGGGTAATGTAGCCAGGTCGGCTGGGAAATGTAGCCAGGTCGGCTGGGCAATGTAGCCAGGTCGGCTGGGAAATGTAGCCAGGTCGGCTGGGAAATGTACCCAGGTCGGCTGGGTAATGTAGCCAGGTCGGCTGGGAAATGTAGCCAGGTCGGCTGGGCAATGTAGCCAGGTCGGCTTGGTAATGTAGCCAGGTCGGCTGGGCAATGTAGCCAGGTCGGCTGGGCAATGTAGCCAGGTCGGCTGGGAAATGTAGCCAGGTCGGCTGGGCAATGTAGCCAGGTCGGCTGGGCAATGTAGCCTGGTCGGCTGGGAAATGTAGCCAGGTCGGCTGGGCAATGTAGCCAGGTCGGCTGGGTAATGTAGCCAGGTCGGCTGGGAAATGTAGTTTGAGCAATTAGAAATTATTTTACTGCTATTGTTAATCATAATCATCATTACCATTGCATTAATAATACAATCTGCAGTATTGATATTGTATTCAGATGTTTAAACAAATTGGTACCCGATTAGCCTTTACTACAGGTGCAGTTATAACCACTCTAAACTGTTGAGTTGAATCTATAATCCTAAATGCTTTTGAATGCTTGTTATAATCTGAAATGTGTACGTGCTGGCCTTCTGTCTGGTGGAAAAGGTTACAAGTTGAAAATGAATGCAGTTCATGATGACACACAAACACACAGTAGACCTTATCTCATTTATAGGTGAGAGGTTAATCATGTTTGCCTGTAAATCTAAAATTGTCTCTGTAAAAGAGGAATAGTTTCTTGCTGTCTCTGCAAACAGAGGAACAGTTTGGTTTTCCAGACGGGAAACTAAAGTCAGAAGGCTGAAGCATCTGCTGTGGAGATGGATACAATGTTATTTTTAAACTGTGTTAAGTCATTGTGGTTTTGAAACCTATGAACTGTATCTGAGTGACGTTTAGGGGTGTAGTAAATTTAATTCCAGAAAGGTATAAAACACCTGCTTATGCTCTGTAAGTTGGGGATCGGCGCTGTCTGCGTACAGCGGGCGGTCTTCCCACGCGTGTCATTAAAATCATCGTTGACTCCACCCGGCCGGACCAGTGTTGGTATTATGGAAGTTGATTACCTCCTCTATCTCTCCTCAATATTGAACCTTAACAGTAGCCAGGTCGGCTGGGTAATGTAGCCAGGTCGGCTGGGCAATGTAGCCAGGTCGGCTGGGCAATGTAGCCAGGTCGGCTGGGTAATGTAGCCAGGTCGGCTGGGCAATGGAGCCAGGTCGGCTGGGCAATGTAGCCAGGTCGGCTGGGAAATGTAGCCAGGTCGGCTGGGCAATGTAGCCAGGTCGGCTGGGAAATGTAGCCAGGTCGGCTGGGCAATGTAGCCAGGTCGGCTGGGCAATGTAGCCAGGACGGCTGGGAAATGTAGCCGGTCGGCTGGGCAATGTAGCCAGGTCGGCTGGGCAATGTAGCCAGGTCGGCTGGGAAATGTAGCCAGGTCGGCTGGGCAATGTAGCCAGGTCGGCTGGGAAATGTAGCCAGGTCGGTTGGGAAATGTAGCCAGGTCGGTTGGGCAATGTAGCCTGGTCGGCTGGGTAATGTAGCCAGGTCGGCTGGGCAATGTAACCAGGTCGGCTGGGAAATGTAGCCAGGTCGGCTGGGTAATGTAGCCAGGTCGGCTGGGTAATGTAGCCAGGTCGGCTGGGCAATGTAGCCAGGTCGGCTGGGCAATGTAGCCAGGTCGGCTGGGAAATGTAGTGTGAGCAATTAGAAATTATTTTACTGCTATTGTTAATCATAATCATCATTACCATTGCATTAATAATACAATCTGCAGTATTGATATTGTATTCAGATGTTTCAACATATTGGTTCCCGATTAGCCTTTACTACAGGTGCAGTTATAACCACTCTAAACTGTTGAGTTGAATCTATAATCCTAAATGCTTTTGAATGCTTGTTATAATCTGAAATGTGTATGTGCTGGCCTTCTGTCTGGTGGAAAAGGTTACAAGTTGAAAATGAGTGCAGTTCATGATGACACACAAACACACAGTAGACCTTATCTCATTTATAGGTGAGAGGTTAATCATGTTTGCCTGTAACTCTAAAATTGTCTCTGTAAAAGAGGAATAGTTTCTTGCTGTCTCTGCAAACAGAGGAACAGTTTGGTTTTCAAGACGGGAAGTGAAAGTCAGAAGGCTGAAGCATCTGCTGTGGAGATGGAGACAATGTTATTTTTAAACTGTGTTAAGTCATTGTGGTTTTGAAACCTATGAACTGTATCTGAGTGACGTTTAGGGGTGTAGTAAATTTAAGACCAGAAAGATATAAAATGCCTGCTTATGCTCTGTAAGATGGGGATCGGCGCTGTCTGCGTACAGCGGGCGGTCTTCCCACGCGTGTCATTAAAATCATCGTTTGACTCCACCCGGCCGGAGCAGTGTTGTTATTATGGAAGTTGATTACCTCCTCTATCCCTCCTCAGTATTGAACCTTAACAGTAGCCAGGTCGGCTGGGTAATGTAGCCAGGTCGGCTGGGAAATGTAGCCAGGTCGGCTGGGCAATGTATCCAGGTCGGCTGGGAAATGTAGCCAGGTCGGCTGGGCAATGTAGCCAGGTCGGCTGGGTAATGTAGCCAGGTCTGCTGGGCAATGTAGCCAGGTCGGCTGTGAAATGTAGCCAGGTCGGCTGGGCAATGTTGCCAGGTCGGCTGGGTAATGTAGCCAGGTCGGCTGGGCAATGTAGCCAGGTCGGCTGGGAAATGTAGCCAGGTCGGCTGGGCAATGTAGCCAGGTCGGCTGGGTAATGTATCCAGGTCGGCTGGGCAATGTACCCAGGTCGGCTGGGCAATGAAGCCAGGTCGGCTGGGAAATGTAGCCAGGTCGGCTGGGCAATGTAGCCAGGTCGGCTGGGAAATGTAGCCAGGTCGGCTGGGCAATGTAGCCAGGTCGGCTGGGAAATGTAGCCAGGTCGGCTGGGCAATGTAGCCAGGTCGGCTGGGTAATGTAGCCAGGTCGGCTGGGCAATGTAACCAGGTCGGCTGGGTAATGTAGCCAGGTCGGCTGGGAATTGTAGCCAGGTCGGCTGGGCAATGTATCCAGGTCGGCTGGGAAATGTAGCCAGGTCGGCAGGGTAATGTAGCCAGGTCGGCTGGGCAATGTAGCCAGGTCCGCTGGGAAATGTAGCCAGGTCGGCTGGGTAATGTAGCCAGGTCGGCAGGGAAATGTAGCCAGGTCGGCTGGGTAATGTAGCCAGGTCGGTTGGGCAATATAGCCAGGTCGGCTTGGCAATGTAGCCAGGTCTGCTGGGAAATGTAGCCAGGTCGGCTGGGTAATGTAGCCAGGTCGGCTGGGTAATGTAGCCAGGTCGGCTGGGCAATGTAGCCAGGTCGGCTGAGAAATGTAGCCAGGTCGGCAGGGTAATGTAGCCAGGTCGGCTGGGCAATGTAGCCAGGTCGGCTGGGTAATGTAGCCAGGTCGGCTGGGAAATGTAGCCAGGTCGGCTGGGCAATTTAGCCAGGTCGGCTGGGTAATGTAGCCAGGTCGGCTGGGAAATGTAGCCAGGTCGGCTGGGAAATGTAGCCAGGTCGGCAGGGAAATGTAGCCAGGTCGGCTGGGTAATGTAGCCAGGTCGGCTGGGAAATGTAGCCATGTCGGCTGGGCAATGTAGCCAGGTCGGCTTGGTAATGTAGCCAGGTCGGCTGGGCAATGTAGCCAGGTCGGCTGGGCAATGTAGCCAGGTCGGCTGGGAAATGTAGCCAGCTCTGCTGGGCAATGTAGCCAGGTCGGCTGGGAAATGTAGCCAGGTCGGCTGGGCAATGTAGCCAGGTCGGCTGAGTAATGTAGCCAGGTCGGCTGGGTAATGTAGCCAGGTCGGCTGGGAAATGTAGTTTGAGCAATTAGAAATTATTTTACTGCTATTGTTAATCATAATCATCATTACCATTGCATTAATAATACAATCTGCAGTATTGATATTGTATTCAGATGTTTAAACATATTGGTACCCGATTAGCCTTTACTACAGGTGCAGTTATAACCACTCTAAACTGTTGAGTTGAATCTATAATCCTAAATGCTTTTGAATGCTTGTTATAATCTGAAATGTGTATGTGCTGGCCTTCTGTCTGGTGGAAAAGGTTACAAGTTGAACATGAGTGCAGTTCATGATGACACACAAACACACAGTAGACCTTATCTCATTTATAGGTGAGAGGTTAATCATGTTTGCCTGTAATTCTAAAATTGTCTCTGTAAAAGAGGAATAGTTTCTTGCTGTCTCTGTAAACAGAGGAACAGTTGGGTTTTCCAGACGGGAAGTGAAAGTCAGAAGGCTGAAGCATCTGCTGTGGAGATGGAGACAATGTTATTTTTAAACTGTGTTAAGTCATTGTGGTTTTGAAACCTATGAACTGTATCTGAGTGACGTTTAGGGGTGTAGTAAATTTAAGCCCAGAAAGGTATAAAACACCTGCTTATGCTCTGTAAGTTGGGGATCGGCGCTGTCTGCGTACAGCGGGCGGTCTTCCCACGTGTGTCATTAAAATCATCGTTTGACTCCACCCGGCCGGACCAGTGTTGTTATTATGGAAGTTGATTACCTCCTCCATCCCTCCTCAATATTGAACCTTAACAGTAGCCAGGTCGGCTGGGAAATGTAGCCAGGTCGGCTGGGCAATGTAGCCAGGTCGGCTGGGCAATGTAGCCAGGTCGGCTGGGAAATGTAGCCAGGTCTGCTGGGCAATGTAGCCAGGTCGGCTGGGCAATGTAGCCTGGTCGGCTGGGAAATGTAGCCAGGTCGGCTGGGCAATGTAGCCAGGTCGGCTGGGAAATGTAGTTTGAGCAATTAGAAATTATTTTACTGCTATTGTTAATCATAATCATCATTACCATTGCATTAATAATACAATCTGCAGTATTGATATTGTATTCAGATATTTAAACAAATTGGTACCCGATTAGCCTTTACTACAGGTGCAGTTATAACCACTCTAAACTGTTGAGTTGAATCTATAATCCTAAATGCTTTTGAATGCTTGTTATAATCTGAAATGTGTATGTGCTGGCCTTCTGTCTGGTGGAAAAGGTTACAAGTTGAAAATGAATACAGTTCATGATGACACACAAACACACAGTAGACCTTATCTCATTTATAGGTGAGAGGTTAATCATGTTTGCCTGTAAATCTAAAATTGTCTCTGTAAAAGAGGAATAGTTTCTTGCTGTCTCTGCAAACAGAGGAACAGTTTGGTTTTCCAGACGGGAAACTAAAGTCAGAAGGCTGAAGCATCTGCTGTGGAGATGGATACAATGTTATTTTTAAACTGTGTTAAGTCATTGTGGTTTTGAAACCTATGATCTGTATCTGAGTGACGTTTAGGGGTGTAGTAAATTTAATTCCAGAAAGGTATAAAACACCTGCTTATGCTCTGTAAGTTGGGGATCGGCGCTGTCTGCGTACAGCGGGCGGTCTTCCCACGCGTGTCATTAAAATCATCGTTGACTCCACCCGGCCGGACCAGTGTTGGTATTATGGAAGTTGATTACCTCCTCTATCTCTCCTCAATATTGAACCTTAACAGTAGCCAGGTCGGCTGGGTAATGTACCAGGTCGGCTGGGCAATGTAGCCAGGTCGGCTGGGCAATGTAGCCAGGTCGGCTGGGAAATGTAGCCAGGTCGGCTGGGCAATGTAGCCAGGTCGGCTGGATAATGTATCCAGGTCGGCTGGGCAATGTAGCCAGGTCGGCTGGGCAATGAAGCCAGGTCGGCTGGGAAATGTAGCCAGGTCGGCTGGGCAATGTAGCCAGGTCGGCTGGGAAATGTAGCCAGGTCGGCTGGGAAATGTAGCCAGTTCGGCTGGGCAATGTAGCCAGGTCGGCTTGGTAATGTAGCCAGGTCGGCTGGGCAATGTAGCAAGGTCGGCTGGGCAATGTAGCCAGGTCGGCTGGGAAATGTAGCCAGGTCTGCTGGGCAATGTAGCCAGGTCGGCTGGGTAATGTAGCCAGGTCGGCTGGGAAATGTAGCCAGGTCGGCTGGGCAATGTAGCCAGGTCGGCTGGGAAATGTAGCCAGGTCGGCTGG
The DNA here is from genome assembly GCF_056152115.1 of Neolamprologus brichardi. NCBI lineage: Eukaryota > Metazoa > Chordata > Actinopteri > Cichliformes > Cichlidae > Neolamprologus > Neolamprologus brichardi. Next base: position 31,606,184 of record NC_142116.1, on the reverse strand, counting down.
GAAATGTACCCAGGTCGGCTGGGTAATGTAGCCAGGTCGGCTGGGAAATGTAGCCAGGTCGGCTGGGCAATGTAGCCAGGTCGGCTTGGTAATGTAGCCAGGTCGGCTGGGCAATGTAGCCAGGTCGGCTGGGCAATGTAGCCAGGTCGGCTGGGAAATGTAGCCAGGTCGGCTGGGCAATGTAGCCAGGTCGGCTGGGCAATGTAGCCTGGTCGGCTGGGAAATGTAGCCAGGTCGGCTGGGCAATGTAGCCAGGTCGGCTGGGTAATGTAGCCAGGTCGGCTGGGAAATGTAGTTTGAGCAATTAGAAATTATTTTACTGCTATTGTTAATCATAATCATCATTACCATTGCATTAATAATACAATCTGCAGTATTGATATTGTATTCAGATGTTTAAACAAATTGGTACCCGATTAGCCTTTACTACAGGTGCAGTTATAACCACTCTAAACTGTTGAGTTGAATCTATAATCCTAAATGCTTTTGAATGCTTGTTATAATCTGAAATGTGTACGTGCTGGCCTTCTGTCTGGTGGAAAAGGTTACAAGTTGAAAATGAATGCAGTTCATGATGACACACAAACACACAGTAGACCTTATCTCATTTATAGGTGAGAGGTTAATCATGTTTGCCTGTAAATCTAAAATTGTCTCTGTAAAAGAGGAATAGTTTCTTGCTGTCTCTGCAAACAGAGGAACAGTTTGGTTTTCCAGACGGGAAACTAAAGTCAGAAGGCTGAAGCATCTGCTGTGGAGATGGATACAATGTTATTTTTAAACTGTGTTAAGTCATTGTGGTTTTGAAACCTATGAACTGTATCTGAGTGACGTTTAGGGGTGTAGTAAATTTAATTCCAGAAAGGTATAAAACACCTGCTTATGCTCTGTAAGTTGGGGATCGGCGCTGTCTGCGTACAGCGGGCGGTCTTCCCACGCGTGTCATTAAAATCATCGTTGACTCCACCCGGCCGGACCAGTGTTGGTATTATGGAAGTTGATTACCTCCTCTATCTCTCCTCAATATTGAACCTTAACAGTAGCCAGGTCGGCTGGGTAATGTAGCCAGGTCGGCTGGGCAATGTAGCCAGGTCGGCTGGGCAATGTAGCCAGGTCGGCTGGGCAATGAAGCCAGGTCGGCTGGGAAATGTAGCCAGGTCGGCTGGGCAATGTAGCCAGGTCGGCTGGGAAATGTAGCCAGGTCGGCTGGGAAATGTAGCCAGGTCGGCTGGACAATGTAGCCAGGTCGGCTTGGTAATGTAGCCAGGTCGGCTGGGCAATGTAGCAAGGTCGGCTGGGCAATGTAGCCAGGTCGGCTGGGAAATGTAGCCAGGTCTGCTGGGCAATGTAGCCAGGTCGGCTGGGTAATGTAGCCAGGTCGGCTGGGAAATGTAGCCAGGTCGGCTGGGCAATGTAGCCAGGTCGGCTGGGAAATGTAGCCAGGTCGGCTGGGAAATGTACCCAGGTCGGCTGGGCAATGTAGCCAGGTCGGCTGGGAAATGTAGCCAGGTCGGCTGGGCAATGTAGCCAGGTCGGCTTGGTAATGTAGCCAGGTCGGCTGGGCAATGTAGCCAGGTCGGCTGGGCAATGTAGCCAGGTCGGCTGGGAAATGTAGCCAGGTCGGCTGGGCAATGTAGCCAGGTCGGCTGGGCAATGTAGCCTGGTCGGCTGGGAAATTTAGCCAGGTCGGCTGGGCAATGTAGCCAGGTCGGCTGGGTAATGTAGCCAGGTCGGCTGGGAAATGTAGTTTGAGCAATTAGAAATTATTTTACTGCTATTGTTAATCATAATCATCATTACCATTGCATTAATAATACAATCTGCAGTATTGATATTGTATTCAGATGTTTAAACAAATTGGTACCCGATTAGCCTTTACTACAGGTGCAGTTATAACCACTCTAAACTGTTGAGTTGAATCTATAATCCTAAATGCTTTTGAATGCTTGTTATAATCTGAAATGTGTATGTGCTGGCCTTCTGTGTGGTGGAAAAGGTTACAAGTTGAAAATGAATGCAGTTCATGATGACACACAAACACACAGTAGACCTTATCTCATTTATAGGTGAGAGGTTAATCATGTTTGCCTGTAAATCTAAAATTGTCTCTGTAAAAGAGGAATAGTTTCTTGCTGTCTCTGCAAACAGAGGAACAGTTTGGTTTTCCAGACGGGAAACTAAAGTCAGAAGGCTGAAGCATCTGCTGTGGGGATGGATACAATGTTATTTTTAAACTGTGTTAAGTCATTGTGGTTTTGAAACCTATGAACTGTATCTGAGTGACGTTTAGGGGTGTAGTAAATTTAATTCCAGAAAGGTATAAAACACCTGCTTATGCTCTGTAAGTTGGGGATCGGCGCTGTCTGCGTACAGCGGGCGGTCTTCCCACGCGTGTCATTAAAATCATCGTTGACTCCACCCGGCCGGACCAGTGTTGGTATTATGGAAGTTGATTACCTCCTCTATCTCTCCTCAATATTGAACCTTAACAGTAGCCAGGTCGGCTGGGTAATGTAGCCAGGTCGGCTGGGCAATGTAGCCAGGTCGGCTGGGCAATGTAGCCAGGTCGGCTGGGAAATGTAGCCAGGTCGGCTGGGCAATGTAGCCAGGTCGGCTGGGTAATGTATCCAGGTCGGCTGGGCAATGTAGCCAGGTCGGCTGGGCAATGAAGCCAGGTCGGCTGGGCAATGTAGCCAGGTCGGCTGGGAAATGTAGCCAGGTCGGCTGGGCAATGTAGCCAGGTCGGCTGGGAAATGTAGCCAGGTCGGCTGGGAAATGTAGCCAGGTCGGCTGGGCAATGTAGCCAGGTCGGCTGGGAAATGTAGCCAGGTCTGCTGGGCAATGTAGCCAGGTCGGCTGGGTAATGTAGCCAGGTCGGCTGGGCAATGTAGCAAGGTCGGCTGGGCAATGTAGCCAGGTCGGCTGGGAAATGTAGCCAGGTCTGCTGGGCAATGTAGCCAGGTCGGCTGGGCAATGTAGCCAGGTCGGCTGGGAAATGTAGCCAGGTCGGCTGGGCAATGTAGCCAGGTCGGCTGGGTAATGTATCCAGGTCGGCTGGGTAATGTATCCAGGTCTGCTGGGCAATGTAGCCAGGTCAGCTGGGCAATGTAGCCAGGTCGGCTGGGAAATGTAGCCAGGTCGGCAGGGTAATTTAGCCAGGTCGGCTGGGCAATGTAGCCAGGTCGGCTGGGAAATGTAGCCAGGTCGGCTGGGTAATGTAGCCAGGTCGGCAGGGAAATGTAGCCAGGTCGGCTGGGTAATGTAGCCAGGTCGGCTGGGAAATGTAGCCAGGTCGGCTGGGCAATGTAGCCAGGTTGGCTGGGCAATGTAGTCAGGTCGGCTGGGAAATGTAGCCAGGTCTGCTGGGCAATGTAGCCAGGTCGGCTGGGCAATGTAGCCAGGTCGGCTGGGAAATGTAGCCAGGTCGGCTGGGTAATGTAGCCAGGTCGGCTGGGAAATGTAGTTTGAGCAATTAGAAATTATTTTACTGCTATTGTTAATCATAATCATCATTACCATTGCATTAATAATACAATCTGCAGTATTGATATTGTATTCAGATGTTTAAACATATTGGTACCCGATTAGCCTTCACTACAGGTGCAGTTATAACCACTCTAAACTGTTGAGTTGAATCTATAATCCTAAATGCTTTTGAATGCTTGTTATAATCTGAAATGTGTATGTGCTGGCCTTCTGTCTGGTGGAAAAGGTTACAAGTTGAACATGAGTGCAGTTCATGATGACACACAAACACACAGTAGACCTTATCTCATTTATAGGTGAGAGGTTAATCATGTTTGCCTGTAATTCTAAAATTGTCTCTGTAAAAGAGGAATAGTTTCTTGCTGTCTCTGCAAACAGAGGAACAGTTGGGTTTTCCAGACGGGAAGTGAAAGTCAGAAGGCTGAAGCATCTGCTGTGGAGATGGAGACAATGTTATTTTAAAACTGTGTTAAGTCATTGTGGTTTTGAAACCTATGAACTGTATCTGAGTGACGTTTAGGGGTGTAGTAAATTTAAGCCCAGAAAGGTATAAAACACCTGCTTATGCTCTGTAAGTTGGGGATCGGCGCTGTCTGCGTACAGCGGGCGGTCTTCCCACGCGTGTCATTAAAATCATCGTTTGACTCCACCCGGCCGGACCAGTGTTGTTATTATGGAAGTTCATTACCTCCTCCATCCCTCCTCAATATTGAACCTTAACAGTAGCCAGGTCGGCTGGGTAATGTAGCCAGGTCGGCTGGGCAATTTAGCCAGGTTGGCTGGGCAATGTAGCCAGGTCGGCTGGGAAATGTAGCCAGGTCGGCTGGGCAATGTAGCCAGGTCGGCTGGGTAATGTAGCCAGGTCGGCTGGGCAATGTAGCCAGGCCGGCTGGGCTATGTAGCCAGGTCGGCTGGGCAATGTAGCCAGGTCGGCTGGGAAATGTAGCCAGGTCGGCTGGGCAATGTAGCCAGGTCGGCTGGGCAATGTAGCCAGGTCGGCTGGGAAATGTAGCCAGGTCGGCTGGGAAATGTAGCCAGGTCGGCTGGGTAATGTAGCCAGGTCGGCTGGGAAATGTAGCCAGGTCGGCTGGGAAATGTAGCCAGGTCGGCTTGGTAATGTAGCCAGGTCGGCTGGGCAATGTAGCCAGGTCGGCTGGGCAATGTAGTCAGGTCGGCTGGGAAATGTAGCCAGGTCTGCTGGGCAATGTAGCCAGGTCGGCTGGGCAATGTAGCCAGGTCGGCTGGGAAATGTAGCCAGGTCGGCTGGGTAATGTAGCCAGGTCGGCTAGGAAATGTAGTTTGAGCAATTAGAAATTATTTTACTGCTATTGTTAATCATAATCATCATTACCATTGCATTAATAATACAATCTGCATTATTGATATTGTATTCAGATGTTTAAACATATTGGTACCCGATTAGCCTTTACTACATGTGCAGTTATAACCACTCTAAACTGTTGAGTTGAATCTATAATCCTAAATGCTTTTGAATGCTTGTTATAATCTGAAATGTGTATGTGCTGGCCTTCTGTCTGGTGGAAAAAGTTACAAGTTGAACATGAGTGCAGTTCATGATGACACACAAACACACAGTAGACTTTATCTCATTTATAGGTGAGAGGTTAATCATGTTTGCCTGTAAATCTAAAATTGTCTCTGTAAAAGAGGAATAGTTTGTTGCTGTCTCTGCAAACAGAGGAACAGTTGGGTTTTCAAGACGGGAAGTGAAAGTCAGAAGGCTGAAGCATCTGCTGTGGAGATGGAGACAATGTTATTTTTAAACTGTGTTAAGTCATTGTGGTTTTGAAACCTATGAACTGTATCTGAGTGACGTTTAGGGGTGTAGTAAATTTAAGACCAGAAAGATATAAAATGCCTGCTTATGCTCTTTAAGATGGGGATCGGCGCTGTCTGCGTACAGCGGGCGGTTTTCCCACGCGTGTCATTAAAATCATCGTTTGACTCCACCCGGCCGGAGCAGTGTTGTTATTATGGAAGTTGATTACCTCCTCTATCCCTCCTCAATATTGAACCTTAACAGTAGCCAGGTCGGCTGGGTAATGTAGCCAGGTCGGCTGGGCAATGTAGCCAGGTCGGCTGGGCAATGTATCCAGGTCGGCTGGGAAATGTAGCCAGGTCGGCTGGGCAATGTAGCCAGGTCTGCTGGGTAATGTAGCCAGGTCTGCTGGGCAATGTAGCCAGGTCGGCTGGGAAATGTAGCCAGGTCGGCTGGGCAATGTTGCCAGGTCGGCTGGGAAATGTAGCCAGGTCGGCTGGGCAATGTAGCCAGGTCGGCTGGGTAATGTATCCAGGTCGGCTGGGCAATGTAGCCAGGTCGGCTGGTCAATGAAACCAGGTCGGCTGGGAAATGTAGCCAGGTCGGCTGGGCAATGTAGCCAGGTCGGCTGGGAAATGTAGCCAGGTCGGCTGGGCAATGTAGCCAGGTCGGCTGGGAAATGTAGCCAGGTCGGCTGGGCAATGTAGCCAGGTCGGCTGGGTAATGTAGCCAGGTCGGCTGGGCAATGTAACCAGGTCGGCTGGGTAATGTAGCCAGGTCGGCTGGGAATTGTAGCCAGGTCGGCTGGGCAATGTAGCCAGGTCGGCTGGGAAATGTAGCCAGGTCGGCAGGGTAATGTAGCCAGGTCGGCTGGGCAATGTAGCCAGGTCCGCTGGGAAATGTAGCCAGGTCGGCTGGGTAATGTAGCCAGGTCGGCTGGGAAATGTAGCCAGGTCGGCTGGGCAATGTAGCCAGGTCGGCTGGGCAATGTAGCCAGGTCGGCTGGGCAATGTAGCCAGGTCGGCTGGGTAATGTAGCCAGGTCGGCTGGTTAATGTAGCCAGGTCGGCTGGGAAATGTAGTTTGAGCAATTAGAAATTATTTTACTGCTATTGTTAATCATAATCATCATTACCATTGCATTAATAATACAATCTGCAGTATTGATATTGTATTCAGATGTTTAAACATATTGGTACCCGATTAGCCTTTACTACAGGTGCAGTTATAACCACTCTAAACTGTTGAGTTGAATCTATAATCCTAAATGCTTTTGAATGCTTGTTATAATCTGAAATGTGTATGTGCTGGCCTTCTGTCTGGTGGAAAAGGTTACAAGTTGAACATGAGTGCAGTTCATGATGACACACAAACACACAGTAGACCTTATCTCATTTATAGGTGAGAGGTTAATCATGTTTGCCTTTCCAGACGGGAAGTGAAAGTCAGAAGGCTGAAGCATCTGCTGTGGAGATGGAGACAATGTTATTTTTAAACTGTGTTAAGTCATTGTGGTTTTGAAACCTATGAACTGTATCTGAGTGACGTTTAGGGGTGTAGTAAATTTAAGACCAGAAAGATATAAAATGCCTGCTTATGCTCTTTAAGATGGGGATCGGCGCTGTCTGCGTACAGCGGGCGGTTTTCCCACGCGTGTCATTAAAATCATCGTTTGACTCCACCCGGCCGGAGCAGTGTTGTTATTATGGAAGTTGATTACCTCCTCTATCCCTCCTCAATATTGAACCTTAACAGTAGCCAGGTCGGCTGGGTAATGTAGCCAGGTCGGCTGGGCAATGTAGCCAGGTCGGCTGGGCAATGTATCCAGGTCGGCTGGGAAATGTAGCCAGGTCGGCTGGGCAATGTAGCCAGGTCTGCTGGGTAATGTAGCCAGGTCTGCTGGGCAATGTAGCCAGGTCGGCTGGGAAATGTAGCCAGGTCGGCTGGGCAATGTTGCCAGGTCGGCTGGGAAATGTAGCCAGGTCGGCTGGGCAATGTAGCCAGGTCGGCTGGGTAATGTATCCAGGTCGGCTGGGCAATGTAGCCAGGTCGGCTGGTCAATGAAACCAGGTCGGCTGGGAAATGTAGCCAGGTCGGCTGGGCAATGTAGCCAGGTCGGCTGGGAAATGTAGCCAGGTCGGCTGGGCAATGTAGCCAGGTCGGCTGGGAAATGTAGCCAGGTCGGCTGGGCAATGTAGCCAGGTCGGCTGGGTAATGTAGCCAGGTCGGCTGGGCAATGTAACCAGGTCGGCTGGGTAATGTAGCCAGGTCGGCTGGGAATTGTAGCCAGGTCGGCTGGGCAATGTAGCCAGGTCGGCTGGGAAATGTAGCCAGGTCGGCAGGGTAATGTAGCCAGGTCGGCTGGGCAATGTAGCCAGGTCCGCTGGGAAATGTAGCCAGGTCGGCTGGGTAATGTAGCCAGGTCGGCTGGGAAATGTAGCCAGGTCGGCTGGGCAATGTAGCCAGGTCGGCTGGGCAATGTAGCCAGGTCGGCTGGGCAATGTAGCCAGGTCGGCTGGGTAATGTAGACAGGTCGGCTGGGTAATGTAGCCAAGTCGGCTGGGTAATGTAGCTATGGAGCCCCCAGTGTGATTTTGAGAATAAGTAGGTATGTCGTCGACCGACTGACACAGAACACAGTGATTGTGAGAGCGAAAAACATAATAGTGTTTATTTCCACATAGTATGCGTAACACACATGATACAGAATAAATGGTGATAACACAATTGCCATACTTTCAAGCAAGGTGCTCCTGTAGCGAGCCTATATTATGTTACATTTGCAAAATAATTAGACCGCCAGGATGAACGCCAACACGCTCAGGGAAGCTATCACACCGGAGCCTCGTGTGGATAGTGGAGAACATGAATGTGCACCATCTCCGTGCTTTGCGGACTCGCCGTGTCCTGCGGTTGTGGGGTTGACATGGCGTGGGATCTCCGTTGAGACTGTGTGGTTGACATGACGCGGGACCTCAGTGGGTTCTCCGTGCTTTGCGGACTCGTTGTGTCCTGCGGTTGTGGGGTTGACATGGCGCGGGACCTCTGTGGGTTCTCCGTGCGTTGCGGACTCGCAGTGTCCTGCGGTTGTGGGGTTGACATGGCGCGGGGTCTCTGTTGAGACTGTGGGTTCTGCGTGCTTTGGGGACTCACTGTGTCCTGCGACTGTAAGGTTGTTAGGGCACTGAATCGCTGTGTGTTCTCCGTGCTTTGCGGACTCGCCATGTCCTTCGGTTGTGGGGTTGAAATGGCGCGGGATCTCTTTTGAGACTGTGAGTTCTCCGTGCATAGTGAACTCGCCGTGTCCTGCGGTTGTGGGGTTGAAATGGCGCGGGATCTCTGTTGAGACTGTGAGTTCTCTGTGCATAGTGGACTCGCTGTGTTCTGTGACTGAAATCTATCAGCCTGGGGTCGATCGTTCCCGTTATTCTGCCTCGACAGGCCATGTCGTAAAGCTCTAGCGTGGTCAACGGAGCGTTTGAAGCGCACACTCTATCGCCCCCGGAGTCAACTTGTCAGCTATCGACCGTTTCCTCTCCCATTCGGCGAGACACAAAGTCAGGCCCATCCATCTCGGGTCCCGCGAACTCGTAGGGTGTTTCACGTCACCTCGTTTGGCGAGATGCAGCCAATGTTGCATCAGTTTGCTGTACAGAGACACGCCGACATGGCATAGGAAATCCGTGGGGCACGGACAGTTGCTGAACCTTGACGTTATACCCCTAGGTAGAGCCACGTTTCTGAATTCAGTCTCTAGCGTTTCGGGTAGCCGCTTGAAGGAGTACGCCACAATTCCCCTTCGCTTAATACGAGGCGTTGTCACCACGACGACACGGTTAATGCCTCTGGCGATTGCTAGGGCTTGCTCGCGACCTCCCGGCGTAACAACTGCGACACTTCTGCACGGGGTGCGGGCCATTGGTGTTATGTGATGGGATACCGCCACGGCGCACAGGGCTAGATTCAGCACATTGTCAGCCGCGGCATCTGAGTGCGCGATCCCACTCTCCTTCGCAAACACCGGCGTTAGCCCGCATCCGTACATCAGAACGGTGTACAAGTCGCGCGTCAGAGATCTGTAGTTGTACGCCTTGTAGAACTTGATCAACTTCCCGTCCTCCTGCAACTGCACTACTCTGGCGTAATCCTTGTTGCGGATGGGGTCGAAGAACACGTGTCCCTCGGTGGCCGGGGTAGCATATGCAAACTCGATGGCAATGTAAGAATTGAGTACCAGCACACCAGCCGCAGCCTCGTCGTACCACTCGCTGCCCAATGTCACCGAATCCGAGTCCTCGGGCCTCAGGTCTGCCCGAGGGCGACCGTCGGAGTTCTCGCTTTCACTCGATTCTTCTTCGCTGCCCGAAGAGCGCTCAATCGTTCTCGCGAACGATCTTTTGTGATCTACCGAATACCAAAACCTAGCTTTTTTGGGGATGAGCATTCCATCCGAGGCGCACCGTTGCCACCTGTGAATTTGCGTCTCGTACTGAGAATGGACAGCTGCGGCGGCGGCGCGAACAGGAACCCGCGTGGGCTCATCGACCCCAGACTCCCATCTGTATTTCAACTGAGATACTTTGAAACAATAAGCCGACGGGTTGGTCTTGGACCAGGGTATAGGTCTGGCCCACAGTTCAGGTCCCCGTATCCCCTTAGGCACATTGTGGAATTCACAAAAATGCTTCAGTGAACGATCGCAGTAAATGTAGACTCGGTCCAATTCATCGCCTTTCGCCGTTTCGGCGCCTTGCGATGCGTTGTCACAGTAGAGGGTCTCAACAGCGACATGCAGTCCGGCTTCCCTCTGTTGCCGTGAGAGCTGTACACTTTTGCGATCCGCGTGCAACACTAGGTTACCAAAGCTGTTCACTGTCTCGGTCGCCACGGCGTTAGCGAGCATCGCTTTCACGTCCAATCTCTCGGCGCACTGGGACGTACAAGATACGATGTAACTGCTTCTGCTGGACTTCAAAACATCCACCCCCGCGGGGAGGTGTGCGTCCACGGCTTGGTGTCACGCTCGGCTTCTGGTGTAAACACGGTCACGTTACGGGACCTAAACTCTGGCGAACCAAGCCACAGACCGTTGAATGTACGCATAAACTCCCTCGCGAAAGCACCTAATCTCCAGTTCTTCGTGTACGTTCCCGGATAGCATCACACGAGCCAAGGCGTAAACAAATTCTGCCGCCGAACAAACCTGCGCGTCGGAAAACAACAGAAGGCTAGACTCGACGGCCGTGTCGCTGGTGCCCAAAGGACGCGCGTACCATTCGTTCGAGTGTACTATTGTTACGAGGTGTGCCGCTGGAACCGCGGATCTGTCGCCGAATGCATCCAGCGCGTGGTTCGATACTTTACAGAGACCCGTAGACCACAGCTTTTCGGCAGGACAGGCCATCACACGCAAACACAAGATGTCGAAGCCTCGCCACACGAGCGGGTCTTTGAGCCGAGCCATCTCGGAATGCAACTCGAAGCGACCCAGCGTGCTGTCCCCGGATTGCAACGCCGCCGCCACTCCAAAACGCTCAGGTGGCGCTCCGCACAGCCATCTGATAGCAGCGACACCCGGGGGTCCTTAGGCCCTACGCTGACTAGGCTCTCGGATACAGGATACTCGGTTTCCCAGTCGCGTTCAACACCGCCATGACCGCGGCGCTTGACAAAAGTCCATTGCGCGCATACGAGCGAAGACCACGCTCTTCGCTCCACACTAGATACGTCCAACGGGTCCCTGTAACCATTCCGCATGAACATCTTGTCGAGGACGGCGTGTTTAGGCCTACGTCTTATGGGGTCTCGTATGACAGTAGGATCTGGCCAGTCGGGTGTCTCGTTTCTCAGTACGTCCGTCCTGTACTGCGAGCTACTGTCCACTATCACCGCGACCGATTCCAAGTGTTGCACCAAAGGACCCTCGCCTCTGAGGTAGAACAACGGCGACTCCGAGGCGAACGCTATGGTGTGGCCGTCCACAACAGTTATACCCGGGAACCGCTTGACATCTGAGGACGCCACGCGCCCAAGCTAGTGGTGACTTTCCCTGGGAAAGCGTCGACCCGTTCAAATTCAAACACCGGTCCTAGGGTCCTGGAATACGCTGCCCGAAGCAGCTCTTCTTTGTCCCCGCGAGGCAAAAGGCCGCAGCCGTTGTAGAATTCCTAGCACAGCAAAGGCGTCGGGTTGCAACATCTCGCGAGTAGCGTGGCCAATCTGTGATCTTGGGCGCATAGGAAAGCGCCCACCGTGTTGGCTCGCAACATGCGAGAGTTTGTCTCATCCGTGCCCCTAGTCCATACCGAAGCCCCCCTGTGTCTACTCAGGATTATCAGTCTATACGAGGGAAAGCAGTTGACCCTGCAACTCTGAGCCAAATGACTAAGAAGCGCATACACTGGATGGAGCCGGCCTCTACCGTGCACCACGAATTCGTAATCGAGCACGATGTCCCCTACTTTCATATCGGGCACGCAGGAATGCACCGATCTGTAGAAACACGTCAAACACGCACTCACGTCGAAGTTCCTTTTGGCGCCCACCGTTTCGGTCACCCTGACGTAGTGTCCGAGTAACACGGCCTCGTCCAAACAGGCCTCGTACGCGCAACCACACTCGCCCACGGATCTGTCGGCTCGGGCCACCGCGTGCCGTCCCGGTTGGGACTTACGGGAAAGGTGGCGTTTGTATTCGGCTAGAGGAGACAATAACAGCTCCTCTTCCTCGATCCTGTCGCCGTCCGAGTCCACGGCGACGTCGATCAAAGGGAAGAACACGCCGTCTCCTATGACAGCTTTCTCCTCGCGCATCCCCGGGGGTTTTTGTCTCTTTGCCGCCACGATCCATGACAGCGTCTCTCGTTGACACGCCGACGGACCGTTGCATTCTTCTGTCACTACGTCGAATAGACATTGTTCGTATTTCGCGTGCGCAGACTTGAATAGGCGTACGAGCCTTTGTTCCTCGTAGCCTCTGGCGGTGTCGCTGCATATAGCTTGTTCTATCCTGGACATCGTCACCTCCGGGTCATCCGATGCGGTTCATTGCGCTCGCTCGTAAGGGGATGATGGGGAATAATTTAGTTGGAAGAAGAAACCCGTTTGCTCCATCAACGGAGCCGGTAGGCCGTCGGTGCGACTTGCGTTGAGTTCAATCACACACTGGTCGTCGCTTAACACTGTGTCTTCACCCAGCCATTTGGGTCTTGGAACGACCCCCTTTGTCCGAGGTATGTGGAGCACAGCTCTCCCGCTGCCATGCTTCTTGTGAAAAAACCCACACGCTCTCAATATCTTTACGTTCAAAACACCCAATGTACGCACACCAACAGTCACACGTGCAAAGCACTTGCTGTCATCCACACCGTGACCAAATAACACACAGTGTCCCGTCGGAATCATGTGCGATCCAAATCTCGGCTTTGTTGTTGTCGAAGGGAGAACACGATCGGACGCTCTGTTCTCATCGCGATCCGTTGCCCCCTGAGTGTGTTCGGCCGTTATGGCAGCAGCAGCAGCAGCAGCAGCAGCAGCAGCAGCAGCACCAGCAGCAGCAGCAGCAGCAGCAGCAGCAGCAGCAGCAGCAGCAGTAGTAGTAGTAGTAGCAGCAGCAGCGTCTCCGTTTTCTTTGCCTTCAAAGTACAGTGCTTCTTGTGTGTCGAGTAAACCTTGCTCTATGTCAGGTGCCATTGGTCTTTCGGTACCCGGCACATGCAGTCTCACGGTCGAAACCAAAGGCCTGGGGTTAGCGGATAGCATCTTGCGTAGTTTCATCAAGCTCCCGTGCGATTCCACCCTTAGTTCAAACGTACTGTCGGTAGGCAGGACAAACGAGTTGGATAACGACAGATAAGTCGCCATGATAACTTTAGCTTCATCTAACTCTACATTCCAGGCAAAGAGAAGACCGGTCGGAGTGTTTGACAACTCTGTGTTGTCGTTCAGAGTCAGGCTTCTGAACGCAAGAATGGAATACATGATAGCAATGCAACTGGGAATCTCCAATCGTTTCTGGGTTACAATTGACATAGAGCCGGGCAACAAGCACACCGCGTGGTCAAACGCATAACCGCAAAACCCACGGCGTGTTGTTGGTGCTACACCAGGGGTGTCCAAACTCCGGCCCGCGGGCCAACTGCGGCCCGCGATCCATTTTTAATTGGCCCGCAAGTAATTTTATAAATAGAATCGAATATGGCCCGCACTTCAACTTTTGCTTGAGTGTATTGCACTTCTTAGTTTTAACACCAGGGGGAGCTACTGTCGATCGAGGCAGTTGCTCCACAAAAAGGACAATCACAGAAGTGTGCACTGCCCACGTACACGCAAAGTCAGCTGATCTCATCTGATGCAGATTTGCTCCTTGATCAAGTGACATTTGTCTGGATTTTTGGCACGAGTGGCGATCAGCACCGCGGCTGGATGTCCCGATTTACATACCCAGCGCAGCTGATACTCACCAGAATAATTTACTAAAATTATATGCACTCCTGTCCAGTTCAGTCTGTTAATGTTGATAACGGTTTCAAACGAACGTTAATAGGTGTGTTGCTAAGCCTAATAACTTAAATAACAAACTTGAAATGTGCCCGTCCCATTTTCCCCTTTATTGTTTTTTCTCTGTGCTGTAAATCTTCTGTCTAAGAAGAAATCTGAGGCTGCTGTTCTGAGAATGAGCTACCAAAGCTTTTTCTGAATAAATCAATAAAGATCCATTTATGGAAAGGCAGTTTTGTCTTTAATTATATTCAACAATATAATATATTTGACCACTTGTAAGTGATTTTTCTAAGTTTAATACACTAAAGTTAAGGTTATATACCTAATTTCTAGTAAGTGGCCCAGCCCCTCCTATATTTTTATGTATGTGGCCCTCAGTGAAAAAAGTTTGGACACCCCTGTGCTACACGATTGGGGCACGACTTTAGCGCTGAGCTTTGCCGCGTGCGGGGTCACGGCGCTGTCTCAGTCTCGCCATGCCGTTGCCTCAACTCTTATGTGCGACTTGGTCTGCGTTACTTCGGGAGGACTGTTATACTTCGCGGCTTGGTATCTCATGGTGTATCTATCGGCTATATACGCTCACCCGACGTTACGGAGCAAGTTGTTACAGTCGGGGTCCGACGCCGACAAGTGTCTGTGTCGCACGTTTGACATTTCCGACGCGGCCGACTCAGTGGTGGAGTACAGAAGTGGGGAAATCTCAAAGGCCATGCACTTGGTGTTTCGGGACATGCTTGCCGAACACACCCGCCCTGCTACCGGGAAACGTGAAGATGGCTATAGAAAGCAGAGACCATTGGTTCGCCGAACATCACGGTCAGGCCAGTCGACATGAGGCCGATGCTAATACGGGGCCTAAGTTCGAGTACCTGGGTAACATAGCGTACGGTCTTCACAGTAGCATTAAGGGCAAACTGAGCGCAGACACAATGAGACCCGTGGCGACGTCACTGGTGGATGTCGACGTCACTGGTGGATGGCGCCGTTCGAGACTTTGATTTGTGGTGCGATTCGCTATTCGTGTACAGTACGGACCACGGTGACACAGAAGAATCGCTCCGTGGCACACTGGAGGACGGTGTCACTACTTTCACGGATGTTGCAGGATCACTCGACGAGGGTCTCGTGTCGACACCAGACAAGCCGATCGACGAGACGACAAATTCAAATAAAACCACCGTTGAGGAGAATACACATCAACCCGATGCTGACGTCGAGGTGGACATGTTGACACTGGCTGTAGCTAACCTTAGTGTGTCCCAGGGCGTCGTACCAAGCCAACACTGTGTATGCAAGGGACTTGTGGTCGACAGCGTCGAGAATCTGGGGTTTGACGAGGAGGACGCGTTCTTGGCGAAGCTGGCCCATGTGAACAAAGAGCTGTACACAGTAAATGACGATCCCGTGATAAACAATCCCTGTATGACAAACATAGGCCAGACATCATACAGTGTACAGGGGTCCAAGGACCACCACTACGTGAATGCTGACAACATTTATCCATGGTTGATACAAGCGTTATGGGTGCTCACGACTAAACGGTCTCATGCTGCTAGCGAGCCCAGAACACCAGAAACGCTCGCAGTTATGGTACATTTGATAGTGAAAAGACTCCCAAGTCAACCCAGTACGCTTTCGGTGTGCAACAATATTGTGCAACTGCGTGAAATCTGCGACAAAGAGCGTGAGTTTGTCCCGATAACGGCTATAGTCGGAGGTATGTTTGGGCTGAACATCCAAGTGATCGTGCACGGAAGCGATTACAACGTGTTCAATCCACACTATGTAAACCAGCCCCACGGTGCGTTGTATTTGACCCAGCACGGTTGGTGTGTCATCAGCGACCAACCTACACCACGGGGATCGATACCCGTGGGTGACACCTTGAAGGAATATCTTCGCTTGAATGACATTGCAGTGAAACCGGTGAAAGGCGACGGGTACTGCGGATTTCACACCGCTTCGGTGTTATTGGACCTGGAGCAAGAATGTTTAGTCAAGGCACGAGATATATTGGTACAAAAAATGGCGGCTCATATCTTTGCGGACAGAGCGAACCAAGAATTTACAGTGTACCTTAACGACAATAAAGTCGACTGTGAAAACGCTTTGTACACTCTACTTATGACACCGAAGAGATGGCTTTCGGTGGAAGAAGTACATTTCATCTTATTAGCCCACGGGAAAACCTCTCTATGTATAACAAAGAACTCATACCCTCTGTACAGCGATGAACATGTTTATTTCCACATTGACAATAATCATTTCCAGCCTATTATTAGGGCAACAATGCCCTGAGCGGTCCTTGAATGTACAATACAAAAAAAACAAGCACTCGTAGACATACAGCAAATGTAATCTCATGTGTGTATAATAAAGAACCCTTGCCCTCTGTACAGAGATGAACATGTTTAGTTTCACATTGACAATAATAAAATTCACTTGTGGATATATAGTAAATGAAACCCAGTGCAGCAGGGACTAGTTGTGTCACTCATTAAAGCATTAAAGCAAACACACAGGCGCGCACACACATAAATTGGCATTAATATATACATGTACCGGTCAAAGTGAACAGGGAGACAAATCAGCCGTCGTAATAAACACTGTTACATGTGTTCATATAGTCAACACCGCGGTTCAATGCATACGCGTAGCTCTGATTGCTCTCAGTGTCAGGGACGGGCGATGCGGGTCGGGGAGGTTGCTCTGTTTCGAGGGAAGGTGGTGTTTGTGGTAGTGACACGGTATCTGCTCTCTGGCGGGATGCTCATGCTTGTGACACGGCTGGGGTTTGTATAGAACTTGACCCATGGGGGGCTGTTCTTTTGGATGGTCTTGGCGCAGGAAGCTGTCTTCGAGCAGGAGCAGTTTCGTTGGGCTCACGTGCAGGAATCCTCGTTGTGGTCGAAGAATGACGCCGTTTATTTTTCGATGGACGTTGTGGGATCAACGTAGGCGGTGGCAGAGCGTCCGCTGCCTGCACTGGTTCGACTATTATGAGCACTATTATGAATTCAGTTTGGACGTGATGTGATCGAGCAGACATGCCAGCAAATCCACTTTGAAGCGCGCGCCATCTCTCCATATCCTACCAGGGTGTAGTCTCAACAAGGGAAACCCGAGTATACTCATTGTCAGGATTTGTGCTTTGATAAGACAAGTGGTGACGTGGTACGCCAGCGTACACTTTTGGCTGTCGGTCATATTTGCCAATCCGTCCGGACCCCCTAAATTCCACTCGCCCACATGCTCCCCGACAAAGGCCGCGGTGACGCCTGTGTCCGTGAAGGACATCTTCATCAGATGCAAGGCGAATGTTCTTGCCACAAACGGGTGTATCTGCAATCGCGTGTGCATGTCCAGTACAAACTCTAATAACTGTACGTCTTCAGAGAAAATCCTGTGGATCAAAAGCCCGGTGATGTTCTGTGCGGTCAGTACGTGCCCCAAGTACAAGGCTTGTGTGCTCTTGATCTCGAGAATGGTATCTATTCTCATGCCGATCGGGAATTCGTTGACGTGCAGACACACGTAGCGAAACCCCCGCTCGGGTGGCTTCGATAGATCTACAGCGTAGTAGACCCTATCGCCGGTCTTACAGTTTATTGTCACCGATGGCATATCCGATGGTGTGTAGGTGAATTCGTTTGGACGGGTAAATTTTCTCGTGAGTCTAGAACATGTGTATATGCCCATCATGTAGTTCGAGTCGATATCCTCGACAGCTGTTCTGCAAACACCGGACGCCTCCTGGTCGTTGGCATCACAACCGTGCTCGCAAGCGACTCTCTCTAAGCCTACGGTGGGGTTGGTTTGAGGCGTGTCGGGGATCTGTCTTCACATCAGCCTAGTGGCATGGCCTTTGTGTTTCTGGATCTTGAAGGCTGTCATGTACGTCATTGTAAAGTAGGGGGAGTGTGTCGTCCCGTAGCGTGCATCGTTTAGGTCGTTGTACATCACTCCGTTAGACCTCCATTTCGACACTTTACCTACAAACTTCAAATCGGCTTTGGTTGCAACACGCAGTACTTCTGGCTCGTCCGATGTGTTCGTTTGAGTACAGGACACTGTCAGGCCGTTCCATTGTCGACGTGTCGACTGTCGGCAGTGGACTTTGTCGGGCGCGCTGCTCTGTTAGCCTACCCGGCTGCCGTGCACTGTCGCCGCTCACAGGGCTGTCGAGTCGGACGTCATGCGCGGACCGGGTGGGCTGGTCGCCACAGCTGTCCGAATATCCTATTGCCGTACTCGGGTGTGAGCCTGCTCTGTTTGCGCGTCACAATGTACATGGCGCTGTAGTTATCGCAGCCTGGGAACATGTCAATCGTTATGGCGTTCGGCAGCTCGGGGTCGATGGCTGTTCGGTTAAGGTTGAATTGTTCAATCACAGCTACGGGTCTGTCCACTGTACAGCCAAAGTGCGTAGGCCTTCTTCTGTACACGTAAAGCCCCGGAGGCAGCCACTTGGATCTCTTCATCTGATACACAACCACAGCGTGGCAACACTTGGTGTAGTCCGTGCTGCGATGGTTCAATATCCATCTGTACGCTGTGACGACTTGGCTCATCTCGAAGGCCCATAGGGGCCTGCCACCGGATCGCGCTCGATATCCTGCTGCTCTCGCGGAGACCCGGTCGTGTCTCACGTGATCGACTCGTCGCACTATATCACCGGCTTTGGGGTCTGTACGCTGATCACAAGGACAGCGTGCCTTTGCCGAACTGGAGGTCCGCTGCAACAGCACGTGTACGCTGTGAGCAAAGTTGAACCTGTGATCTGGACACGGGGCCACCGACATCATTTCAGTCAGACGGAAGCCTTCCGCCCCGGGGACGTAGACCATGTCGTCTATCACAGGCATGGGCTCCAGCGACAGTGCTTTGAATAGAGCACAGCAAAGCCCTCGGTTCGCCATCGAAAACGCTTCGTTGTCCGCGACTCGGGTTCCAGAAGACCTGCTGAGAGATTGCGGGAAGAAACGCAAAGACACACTGGTCAGGTCTTTGCGCAAAGCTACGAACTTGTACAGGCGCGTATCTACGACGAGCTACAAAGACACGCGGAGCGGCCAACTGGGTAAGCCCGGACACAAAAAACACAACAGCAATGACTCGAAGTGTCTAGTGTGTCGGGTGACCTCGGTGAAAAGCAGCAAAGACAGACACAGAGCAGGCGTCAAGCTTCGGTGTCCCTGCAACGTGAGAGTTTGCAGCATGTGTTTAGGAGACAATCCAAGATGGTACTTAAGTCAGCCGCACTTCACGTCGTGTGAGGTCATTACACGCTTTGTGTGCGGGATATGCTCGACCTTTCAGGATGCTGTAGAAAAAGTGTGCTGTCTTTGGCTCTGTGCCGGATGCTCGGCTGGGCGTAGCTCGGGCGAGCCTTGTGTCAAATGTTCACGGGAGACTACAAGTGTGCACGTTGTGGCCAAAGACCAGATCTACGGCGGACTGCCCGGTGGATGACACACAGCGCGTTTGCGACGTGAGCAAAGTGGACCGTTATAGACAGGAGATCAGACATCGTGTACTGCGCAAAGTGTCGCAAAGCAGACACATTTCTCCGTCTGACATCAAAGTATTGTTTCCTGACACGCACACCACGTCCGAGCCGTGTGCGTGCGATTCTACTCAGGGATTGGCTCTGTGCACAAGCTGCACTCCGGTGCTGACCCTAATGGAACTGCTGGCTAAGAACCCCAAGCCCCTGATGGCGTCTCTCGCAGAGAGAGCAATACCGGGCAGGGCCCACATTTGACACACGTACAATAGAGACTTGTTACTGCAAATGTTAAACGATCAACGGTTGCCATTTTGTTCAAACGCACATAACTGCAAAGGCATGCTGGTCAGCGCAGCTGACGGCCAACGCCGGCCGCTGAGAGCGTTGATATCACCTCAAGCGTACGCCGACATCGCGAGGTGTGACAACGACGCCATGAAAACATACAGAGCAAGTCCTACGGCTTGTATATTGTGTTTGCTGTTCAACCAGTCGAGCTCTGTGTCACGCATGCTGAGCTCAGAATCACTGTACCTAGAGCCACCACCAGCTGGACCCGTGTACTATTTCAATATAAAGTTGTCACCTGACCTTGGAATACCACAAGTCGATATTGGAGAACATCACAACTACACAGTGTGCTTTAAAGGCACGGCGGGCTGCTTTAAACCAACATTCTATTACAACTGGAGAGACGTGTTGGCTGCATTACAGATAAATAAATACACATGACATATAATGTAATTGCAAGGAGGTATTTCTGTAGTCTATTGATTACTAGATAGTGGAAAAGGGGTGGGAATAAATAAGCTTATGCTTCTTCCTGCTCCTTTTTGAACATGAAAGTTATTTGTAGTTGTGGTTGCTCGTTTTCTTTTTGTTTTGCTTTGTTTATTTGTCTCTTTTAATTCTATGTTGTTGTACTTTTTTAACATGTTCAAAATAAAGATTCAATCAATCAATCAATCTCACCTTTGTATTGAAAATGCAATGAAGCTCTCAAAAAGAATCCTGACCTTCAACAGGATGAAGCTGTATCCTATTGGAGAACATCACAATTAAGCAGTCAGCTTTAAACCCAAATACTGGCTACATTACAGATTGAAAGTGTGGGAAACTTCACAATCTCACCTCTGTACTGAAAATGCAAAGAAGCTCTCAAAAAGAATCCTTACCTTCAACAGGATGAAGCTGTATCCTATTTGTCAAGAGATTCATTCTAAAAGACACTTCTTCAGCTGAGAGTCAGAGAGTGGAGACACACACGCTGCAGTTTTTACTTGGAAGGACATGATGACAGAACGCTCACACCAGAGTAGGGCCCCTGTGATCTGCGCTCTGTTCATTCACTTGCCTTTATTTATATACAAAAGAAGGTGCATTCGTTTATTACATTGGAATGTGGATATGTCTATGTGTGTGTGTGTGTGCCAGGAGAGGCTTCTCTACCTGGCACGAAGTGAAACTGCTCCTTCCCTGCATGATAACGGGTCACAGTGAACTAAAAACAGTCTAAGTTATACAGAACCCATCATGCAGTATTCTATCATATGCAAACTTATATCACATAAAAGCTTATACTGACTACTAAGTACAATTTTATATTGACACTATTGGAGAATTAAGCAGTCAGCTTTAAACCTAGAGTCTGGCTACATTACAGATTGACAGTGTGGGGAAACTTCACAATCTCACTTCTGTATTGAAAATGCAATGAAGCTCTCAAAAAGAATCCTGGCCTTCAACAGGATGAAGCTGTCTCCTATCTGTCCTTCGCTGTTGCAGTCCAGGTTGCTGAACTCTACACCAAAAGCCACCACTTCAACATCCGTAACCGAAAGTCCGTGTAAGGACT
Organism: Neolamprologus brichardi; assembly: GCF_056152115.1. NCBI lineage: Eukaryota > Metazoa > Chordata > Actinopteri > Cichliformes > Cichlidae > Neolamprologus > Neolamprologus brichardi. Next base: position 31,585,051 of record NC_142116.1, on the reverse strand, counting down.
CGTGTTCACCAACACTCTTGTCCAACAGCCCTCCGTGATCGATTACATCTTGCAGCGAAGGGGGGGCTGTGGTGTCCTTCTCCACATAGTACATGCTCATCATCCGGTTGAAAAGTGGGTAATGGTGCATTATATCGTACTTCCTGGTCAGCATTTCTCGTGTCGCGCAAACAAACAGCGAATGCATGCGTTCGCCCAGGTCAAGTTCCACGTTGTCAGCGCGTTTAACGTAATGCTCCAGGAATGCAGCACATTTTATTCCCTTCGACATACACATTTGCACCAGCTCGCTGTCAGCGGCAGCAAGCGAGACATCGGCGAGAGGTTCTTGGAGCTCTATGTCATGGCCTGCCACACACTGATGATTCTTCAACCCGGGCACCGCCATGTCTCGCACGATACGTATTTGACAGAACGTGGTACGTTCCATGTCCGACCTCACTGCGTGGACACGGGCAATGTCGTCTTTGCGTAAGGCTAAGGCCGAACTAGATGAATTCCACAGGTGCCACACATTGGCCTCCGCTCCTCTTGTCAAGAAGAAGTGTTCCTGTAGACTAGGTGTCGTCTCATCCGTAACAGCGGGCTCGGCGTTCGAGTCCATCGGTGCGCTGGAAGGTTATGTTCGTGTAGCAACTGTAGCAACACAGAACTTACCGTGTGTACGCCACTTACCCGGTTTTTATATATATGCACGCGTGGGTGTGTGAAGAAGAAGAAGAAGAAGAAGAAGAAGAAGAAGAAGAAGGAAAGCTTGAGGAAACAGAAATGAGGTCAAGTTGACAAGGCATCGAAACCAACACAGCGATACTTACGTCGTTACTAGAAGCTAGGAAGTGGATAAAAGCCGAGCCCTTGTATCCATTGCGAAATCTGTAGATCCTATTCTCAGGACTGCCGTACACGCCGACTGGTTTCTCTTCCTCCTTGAACGACGGCAACCTCTGCAGTTCTTCCATGGCAGATTCTACACCCAATCTCAACGTGGTGCACATGTGGTTATTTTGAGCCTGGACCATGACGTTGATGTCCAAGTGCAACAACACAGACACTAGGAGCAGTCTCATCATCAGACTCTTGCCGCACTGCCTCGGTGCTAGGCAAAGCGTGTACGGATTTGCATAACGCTCAAAGTCCTTCTCTATGTGATACCAGTGACTTTGCGTGGGTTTCGCGTGGTCGTACGCCTCGGATCCCAGGGGAGCTAGTCCGAGTTTGGACAGTAATGCGTGTTTGTACTTGTAGAGATTGTCGCCCAGTTGTGTGAGCGTAACACCTAACACCACACCTCGCAGGAGTTCAATTTGAAAGGGTTCCAGTCTCATGTCTTTGACTCGGAAATATTCAAACACCCGGTCAATCATGCTGCCGAATCTGCACATGACAGAATGCGAGTCCTGCTTACTAAGGGCGTTGGTCGTTTGCAAAGTCCGCATTCTCGCCCGAGCTCCTTCTAAGCCGAGCCGCTGTATCAAAAGGGCTTGTGCTGTGCGATTCATGAGCAACTGCGTGTACTCGGCGATCGTTTCGGTGTGTTCCCTCTCCTTCTCGCTGTCTCTCGTCATCTTGGACAGTCTGATTCGGATACAGTCCACCGACACCCCGATCGGAGCCACTTGAGATGTAACGATGGGATCCTTGGTGAACTCTGTCAACAGCCACTGGGTATCCTCCGCACACGGGGACAGCGCACCGCGGTGCAACATCGCCACAGCCGGAGAGTGTCCAGCGGACGGAAGCTACAACTATTTCGTCCACGACGACGGCGCGGAACTCTGTCCCACTCGACTTCTCGCAAATAGTCCTGCGTTGTGTCACACGGAAAAAGAACTGAGGTGTCCCACCAAGGCCTCTCTGATGCAGTTTGTCCTTCCGAATAAAATATACTTCAGATACTGCTGGTTATTTTCGGGTACACCTACAGACAACGGCTACATTTTCACCAACGGAGGGGATGCATTAACCGATAGAGATTTGGTCGAACGTAACAGAATTATGATGACGAGTGAGCTGCCCAACGACGTGGATCTCGAACGCCAGTGCGATCGGCGACCCAAGGCGCCCAGGGCCTTTTGGTTAACCAGCGAAGGCCATTTGGTGTACGTGACAAGTAGTTCGGAGGACATGAAATTCCGGTCGATCAGAGCTAGAAACCGCAGTGTGGCACTATCGCTGTGGACCAGCAATCCGGAGCTGTGTGGTCAAACGATGAGGGAGTCCATGTCGGCCTATTCTAACCTCATCCGCATATGCGAACACGCTAGCGTGTCTAGCAACGGGAGGTTCTATAATCTGTATGCCAACTACCCGCTGCCCGTGCAGGGTGAACTGGACGAACTCGCTGGCTGCGAGCTACACGCGTGTGAGGAAAGGGACGTGTGCGGCATTGAGATTCACGACGGGGATCAGCTGTTGGTGTACCTCAGTCCGATGTACGAGAAATACTTTGACTTTATAATGGACCAGAACAACGCCGTTGACCTACGGGGTCGAGTCGCTTGGAGCTCGATGGTTGGTGGAACACGATCTCAACGAAACGTTGTTCACCTTGCGTGTAAAACACAACTGGTTCACAAGAATGTGCATCAGAGTCACAATGTTAATGGCCGCCTTGTAGGCGAAACCGCATGTACCGATGAAACAGTACTAACACTCATCGGACAACCAGTCGTGCACATCCTCAGTGTATCCACGGTACATACATATATATCTAGCTTCACACCATGGCAGAGCAGCTTAACCGAAAAGGAGCCTTGAGGATTAAGATGCGAGAACGTGACAGGTGCGTCTTTGCCACTTGGCGAAGTGCCGTCGTTGCCAGTGCGACTCCCTACTTCCTAAGCAGAACCCAATGCTTTTCTGCGATGGCTAAGCGGGGACCAGGGTACATTGCCCTGACGCATGGCCCCGACGGCGACCTAGCCACGTTTGAGTTGTTCACTAAAGGCAAGGGGTGTATCTGGAAATACACGGTCGGCCCAGACGAGACATGCACAGAGTACGTCTTGTCTTCTGGCAGTGGGTCCGCCGATCGGATTGTGTTTCAAGATCCAGACGGGAAATGTGTGGAGTATGTTTTGTCTTCTGGCATCGAACCCCACGATCGCTTTGTGTTTTCGAACATGGAGTCGCTCATGCTGTATTGCAGAAAGAAGGCGATCGAGCGCTCGGTAGATAAAGATCACTACGACATGATCAGAGGCTTGGAAACGGCCAACCGAGAGGCCTCGTCTCCTCGAGGGATCTGCGATATGATGGGAGACTTACAAGTAACGTCAGACCGCGAGGCTGCTTGCTACGACGGCGGACGACGTTTGGTGTTGCCACCACCGCCTCCTGTCAACAGAAACACTAAACCCGCCGTGAACCGGGTTGCGCGCGAGACACACGGGGATCGTCCTGTTGTTCGCAGAGAGTTAAAGCCCCCGACAGGTACTTGTGAACTAGAGGAAGGCTATCCTCATCTGCCACCGAGACGGTCTCCCGGAGAACGTGGGGTATCAAGGGTCGAGTGGACTGGCAGCGACGAGTACGAGTGGTTGGCGGCGTATCGCGACTGAGAAAAGTGCCGCAGTGAGATCACACCGCAGGGCTCCCCAACTTGGGGAGACACGAAAAGCCACTCCGAAGAAGACTGCAACTGTCCTCCAAATAAATGCCAAACGGAACCCGTCTAGTGTCTCGCAAGTGATTATGTGTCGATGTTTCTGTGCTGATACTGACCTGTAAACGATGACATTTGCATACTTTGTTTTTTGTATCACATTTGATAATAAATGACCACCCTGGAACAACGTGTGGAATGTCCCATCTTTATTTATTCGTGTGCTGTTCAAACCACACGCGTCTGGTAACTGACGCGTGACTCGTACATTAAGTGTGACATTATGAGGGGGAAGTTTATTTAGTATGTGACAGCTAGATGTTAGGTTAAGCATGAGTACTTGGGTGTTTGTCTACATTTGTCCACCTGCAAAGGTATAACCATATCATCACGACTCAATGTATCAAAGTCAAAATGAAATAAGGCCTGAAACAATGACACGGTCCACATTGTACACACATCTCAACGGCTTTATTCAAGAGGTTACACATAACGTATTATAGTACAGAGAAACGTGACATTCTGCGTTCCGCCAGCAACAGAGGCACACAACTCTTGCTCCGTGTTATGACCAGGACACGTATGCCACTGGACGACATCGTGGACATCGTGGTCATAACACGTGACATCGTGGTCATAACACGTATGCCACTGGACGACATCTTCCATCGCTTCCATCAGCGACACTAGGCGGTCGATCGATTAGCCACGCTCGTGTGCGAAACACATAGGACACTCTCTGGTGGTTTCGTTGAGACCCAACGCCGATTCCACTGTCCTAGGTCCATCGGCCGCCTTTGAGCTTATGCAGTCTGAGTCCGAGTGTTGTGTGGGTGCGCGCCCATCAGCACCCAAAACCTGCGATTTGTCCGTCGTAAGTTCGTTGCATTCTCTGCAACACATTGTTGGTAAAAGGAAACAGCGTGAGGAAAAAGCTCAATCCCGCACTGCAGGTCAACATTAACCTCCTAGGACCTGGCGTCCACATATGGGGACATCACATTTTTGGGTTATTTAGACCAAAATACTCAATTTTGCTCTACAAGGGCCTGATATCCACTTGCGAGGATATTATACTGCTACTGTTCTATCAAAATGTTAAACGAATATCCTCATATGTGGCTCTCATTTTTCATAAAAACAAAAATAAGGTAAAAAAAAATCTGGTAATTCTTTGTTTTTACATTGATCGGGCCCCAATATGCCCAAATATCAAAGAGAAATTAAAACTGCATGTCGTGGAAGAGTTCGGGTCTTAAGAGGTTAAAAACACAAGGCCCTCTGTATGTGATAGTAACGGAGGGACTCAGTGTAGTTTCCTTCTTGTGTAAAGCACCAGATGCCCTCGGTGCGATGTCCCACCCCAGCCTGCGAAGCTGACACGTATGAGCTCGGTCAAACACCAGGTGATTTGTTTCAGCAGCTCAGTTGGATTTGCGTGTCCGGTGAAATGCAAGTCGCCCGTGTAAATTATATAGTCTCCGCAAAACCTGGCGATCAGACCTTCGTAGTCATCCGACATGATGCTAGGGTACGTGAACATGAGACCCAATGCACCCTTGTAGCGAAGAACCGCATCGCGACAGAACAGTGCTTCGACCAAATCGTTGGCAGGTTTTACATCTGTGAGATGCACCACCTTTGCGGCAAATAGCTTGTGTGCTATGTAGTAATCCGTTACGCCGGAACAGCTGTCCACTGACAGTATCTCAGGTATGGTGGGAAATCTGATCCCCTTGGCCTCGGTGATCAAGCTAGACAAGCAGCCGGCTCCATGTTCAAAACACACCGGGGTGGTTCTCAGCAAAGCTGCTACGCTACCACACATTCTCTTCCACCAATTAGAAGGATGCTTCTCATCGGGGTATTTGCGGCTGATCGCAATGCTGTCGCAAAGCAACACATGGTCACTGTGAGCGCATTGTGTAGGTGAAACCCAAACCGACCGGGTGTCATTCTTCTCTATAGTTGCGAGCTGGGTCTCGGAGCAAGTGTACCATAAGTCATCCTCGTGTTCCATACATACAGCCAGCATATTCCTAGGTCGGCCGCTCCTGGCGTCTAGGTCGGCCGCCCTTGGCGTCTAGGTCGGCCAGTCTTGCGGCCGTCTGTAAAAACATGGTACACAAAACACACACAAGCATCAGTGTACCGACCACATATGTACCACTTGATGTATAAAGTACGCAGCATACACACAATACATATACTATACACAATGTTCAGTGGAAACAAACAGAACAGTGTGTACCGAACAAAATGTCTCTGTCAGCATTCTAGGTCGGCGGTTGCTCGTTCTCAGTCGGTCCGACTCACTACACCGAACCCTTTCACAAGCGTATAGAGCCCCAAGACTACCGGTGTGTTCGTCGATTGCAAGTGGGTTTGCTGGGAGACATGTGGCAGTCAAAAGCTTGCGTTCGCGTGCTAGTCAGCCTGCTAGCACTTTGGCTGGAGTGTTGCAGCCAAAGTGCGATTGGCTACGCTGGCCAAGAACAACTAGCTGTATTTGGGAGACTGTCTTATTCGCTCCCATTACCTGGCTATTTGGAAAGTCCTACTTCTGTCTTTCGAAAAAACGGTCAGGTCGTCAGGCCAGCTAGCCACCATCTGTATGAAGTGACACACACTGGATTGGGGTACCAGGTCACCATTCGATTTCTTACTTGCAACGACGAAGGGCAATATGTGTTAGGCGGGAAGAGATTCACTGTCATCGCAAAGCCAATCGATCGAGGTCTATATTATTACACGTCAAAGGCGCGCTGTGGAACGGGAAGGACGCCGTGTAGCATAACAGACAGCACAGCAGTTATCACTCCGCTAGATGGAGTCGGCGCAATTTACACGTTTCACGTTGAGACTCCCGACATCTGGCGTGTAATAGAGATATGGAACCACACTATGAGCCCAACACAAAGGCTGACCAGTGGCTGTTTTATAACCCCCAAACGGTACGACGTTTGTGGGGCACGGCAATGTAAACTACAAGTATTTCATGTACACACGGCGAAGTGCTGAAGCGGATCAGTCCTGTTCACAAGTCAGTCGGTCTCTCGACGCTAATCCGGACGACGCTGATCCAATCGATGATCCTGCCACTGGGAGCACGGCAGAGGAACCCGAGCACATGACACCGCAGACTACCACTCGCTGTACGTAGTACGCACATATGCCCCGCTGCGATATCACGATATCGCCGCGGTTGTTGGATTTGGTTTCAAGTAAAAAAAACCAATGCACTCTTTTTATCCTTAGTGTGCACAGACGACTACCGCATTGACATACCCAAATTGGACCCCCTGCAGCCCGTGGACACCACCAAGGTGCAGCTGTATGCCATATTAGCTAAACGTAAGCCAGCCGAATGCCACACGTCTGTATATGTGTGTAATATATAAACTACGTGTTAGTTACCATGGTATATGTTCACAGTTGACAGCATAGAAGCCACGATCAACAAAGTCAACGTGTGCTGTTCCAACGCCAGCCGCAACGGAGGACTCGACACAAAAGTGTTGCTCCTGCCACTGTTTGCGTGTCTCTACATATGAACAACGATGCTGTTGGGGTCTGCTCGGTGTCAACATTTGGTTATTATATGGACTCTGGTTGTATGCATAACAATCTTGTCTTCCACGCAAATAAAAAAAAAACACACGACTGCACAATGACAAAGGGAGTGAGATGCTTTATTGGATGAATGCACAAACATATACACATACATATGAGTGTCCCCACATCGCAACACAAATGCACACTAGCGGGATTTACAGGCTGTGCGCTGAATGCCAGCGTAACGTTTCACACGGTCAATATCAACATCGGTGATCGCGGCGGCGATCCGTTTCCATCTACTGTCATCCAGTAACGTCCGCGCAGTGAGTCTGCGCTTCGGGTCGTACTGCAGCAATGGCAACGCGATTCTCTTCACCGCCGTACACCGCATCAGGGTGGGCATTACACGCATGGGATTCCAGATGCTCTCCTCGTCGTGGTCGTCGCGGCCGAGAGTTTCCTTGATGATTTTATACGTTGGAAAGTTTTTACTGTGAAAGGTCATCGTCGACTCCATGGCATCTACTATCAGCACGCCCAGGCTCCACATGTCGATAGCGCAGGTATACTGCGCGATACCCTCCTTCTTTGTGTCAAATAATTCCGGGGCTCTGTAGGACTCCGTTACCAACCCAGAACTCATGGACTTCGCAGCATACCTAGAAAGGCCCATATCTGCCACCTTCACGGTTAGTGTGTCCGCTGTGAGCAACACATTAGCGGGTGTCAGATCTCTGTGTATCATGTTAAGCCCGTGCATGTAAGACAGAGCTTCGGCAATCTTCAGAGAGAAACGGCTGATAAACGTAATCGACAACAGGCCCGAGTGATAGCGTCCCTGGTAGATCACCTCAAACAGCGTTAAAGGGAGGTAGGGCATGAGCGTTGATATCTCGCCATCGTGAAGAAAACAGTCCAGCGTCTCCACTATATTAGGATGGCCTCTCAAAGCCGATAGACAAGACAGTTCCCGGACAGTGGAGTCCATCATACTGCCGTCTTTGTAATTGCGGAGGCACTTCAACGCATAGCGTTGATCGGTAACGCGACATTTAACGTGGTACACAACACCATATGCCCCTTTGCCTACCTGTGCAACAATGTCGTACTTGTCCATGGTGATCACGCGAGACGCATGTAATGTCAATCCACTACAGTGACAAATGAGCGATGGTGGTGGTACAACTGCAGAAGCACTTCGCAGGTGTTGATGTTGAACAGAGTCTTGGTGGTTTCGCACGTGTCGATGTCGGTCGAGGTAATGGGCTGTGATTCGGTGGCACGCTTACGGCGTGTCAACCAGTTAATTTCTCTGCGAAACACACTGTTCCATCGACGACTGTTGGAATTGGAACTGTGGCGGACCGCTGATCGTTTAGCTCTTCTTGTAGCCGTTGCGCGGCGAGCTAGAGTACTCGCCGATACAGGTTCCGGTTTCTGAGTCTCAGAAATCACAGCGGGCAACTGCGACTCTGGTTGTTCGAGTATCGGTGTGCCTGTTGGCAGATCGCGTATAACAATAACATCAGAACACCCGGGTTTGTTTTCAACCGTATATCTTCGAACCAGCAACTTGGACTCCCCTGTCAAAGTAGAGCTGTGTATTGGAGCAATTACATTGTTCACGTCGTCCGTTCTTTGGTCTTTCACACATAGAACGGCAGCGTTTCCATTGGACACTATGGACTTGTAGAAGTCAATGGCGTCCCCGTCAGTTGTGCCTGCATGGACTGGCTCGATAATCAGGTTGCCGCATAATGATTTCCTAATGCGCCGCTAGCACTTGGCATCTTTTGCATGTATGAACCCACGCACGGTATCTTCCTGTAATAATACTATGTACGATACATAGTTGGATGTCTCCAAGTCGGCCACCAGACACGATAGATCCGTGGAAGTGTAGCCTGTTGCGGCAAACGTATACCGTGTCACCGCTCTGATATCAAATTCCTCTCCGTGTTGCTGTTCGAGCACACCACCGCCGTCCTGCACAAGCGAGGAGTACTCCCGGAGCAAGGTGTTGGCGGACTCACACAGAGGAATTGGTGTTACCTCTACTCGGCAGTTTGATGCTATGCTATTTAAGTACGTGTCCACACTGTTGATAGTACCTTGCCTTCTTAAATAAACAAAACCACTAAGCGTTTGGTCACCCGTATATCTGATCACCGTGGAATACAAAGCAAACGCCTTGTTCCTGAGGCGTTCCAATAAGTCCTTTGTGAAGCTCTCTGAATATATAGGTGTAGTGAATCTAAAACGGTTTAGGTATCTCATCGTTGTAGAGTAATGCTGAAACCCTTATGCCGTCCCTATGTATGATCAACAAACACAAGGCAACACAGCACAGCACAGCACAGCACAGCACGTTACTGCCTGCCGTCCCCACAGGTCGACAATATAATGCGCGCTGGGTTGGAGCCTGCTGGACACTTATTGGCAGTGGTACTGCCTTTTTATTGCGTCTGTGTGTAATGTAACAATAACGTCAAGTCCACCAAAACCCTGATATGACAAAAGAAATACAAACGACATTGGGTTCATTGTGACATTGAAGACTTATTCATATGTACACAATACTTTGATTACATTATTCAAATAAAAGACAACCATCGCCACTTTCAGCCTAGAGACCAGGTGATAGTGTCACTCCAGTCGCTCCAGTAGTTCTGAACTGCCATTGGGATCCCGGGTGTCCATCTAGCTCTCGCGGTCACGGTTCCATCTTCGTACGAGGCAGGAACCTTTAGTTGACAGCTCTTGTTCCTGACACACCGTCGAATCTCTCTGAAAGATAGAGCGTTTTCTTTCCGCCACTCTACGTCCACGTACATGCTGGACATTGACCTGTGACTCCATCGGTCTATGGTAATGGTAGAGCCTGACGCTGAAAGCGTATTCAGCGGCGGTAGCGCACATTGATGTGGTGCATGTTCTGATGTTACTATTGACCTATGCTGTTACTCTTTGTTACAATGGATCTCACCACAGGGCCTCCAGAGCAGTCTGCGAAACTGCTGCCAAGAAAGAGGAAACTTGATTCCGGTGCCCCTGTAAAACAAGCAGCTACGGACAAGGACGACGATGAGCAACTTGTCATTCCAACGCCAGACATGGAATTCGGCTTACAGTCGATGACCAAGGAAGATATGAAGAAGGCCGTCGTGAGTCAAGTTCGTCTACATCGTGTCCACGCACCAGCGGCTTTTGTGCACACCCAAGGCCTACATGGCATAAACCTGGAGAGGTACAACAATTACAGACTGGCTGCGGTGTCGTGGTTTGCATACATCATACCGCTCTGCACATCTGCACATCCACACTCGATCTGTTGGACAGACATGTGGTAACGTCACTGCAAAACGGCATCGAGCTCCAGGACCTGTTGCACGAGATTAGATCTACACGTGCGGCATGTTTAATGCTTTCGTGTCACATGCACAGCGTTTTCAGGACCGTGGGGTTATAGCATGTGTATCTCGCGTATCGCTGGCCTGTGAAAGCGGTTACCGCGGACCCCAACTGTGATGAGGATGACGTGGAATGTACTACAGTGGACGGTGTACGGTGACTGCGTGGTGTGCACCGGTCGATTTGTGACAACCGCTTGTGCAGAGAGAGCATTGCGAACATTGTCGGCTTCGTCCTGCTGCGGTTGTAAAGAACTGGTCGGATGACATTGCTGTACAAAGTGTTTTTGTCATGTATACACATTGTGAAAACAAATAAACGAACGCATTTGATATATCAGACTGTATGTTTTTTTTTTTATTTGTCGTTGGAACATAAACATTGTCTTGTTACATTCACACATTAGCAAGCAACAGATCGATTGAATGCCACACTCATTACTAATTATATCTATGATCGTTGGCGTGTAACACAAGAGGAATCGTGCCGACTTCGTTGCCTCGCCCGTCTCTTGTAGGTTCCCTGTCCCGTATTTGCCCGGTGCCACTACGATCCCGGACGGCTTTTTTGATTCTGCTGTCACAACACCAGGCTTCAGTTGGTGAGGCCCACGCTAGTATCACCACGGGGGTCTCGTTTGTGCACAGCCATACCCTCGAGACCGATCCTGGGTTCGTAGCACCTCGATGTGTTCTCCAATGCAATACACACGAAGAGGTCGAGCAAGGATCCCCGCTTTAATTAGCGCTTCCAGGCCAGTCGAGATATTCGTTTCAAAAATAACGCCTTCGAAGAAACGTTTGAGGCACAAGCACCTGCCCAACGGGTTTTGATCGGGGTGCCTACGGCGGTCCCGTGTGTACACACTGGTTTTGACGATCGTCTGTGTGACCACCAGCTCGGTTTCACCATTGTTTGCTCATAGTTCCACGGTGGTATTCATATTTGGGGGGGGGGGGGGTTTGTGTAATTTACATTGTGCTGCAAAGCGTTGTTACCGGCTTTGTGTGAAGTCAAAGTTTGAGTCGGCGGACTTATGCTCTGGGTAGGCGGACGAATGCTTTGAGTCGGTGGACGAATGCTCTGTGTCGGCGGACGAATGCGCTGAGTCGGCGGACGATTGCTCTGGGTCGGCAGACGAATGCTCTGGGTCGGCGGACGAATGCGCTGAGTCGGCGGACGATTGCTCTGGGTCGGCGCACGAATGCGCTGAGTCGGCGCACGAATGCGCTGAGTCGGCGCACGAATGCGCTGAGTTGGCGGACGAATTGACATCACTGTGAATGGCATTGTACATCACTGTGAATGGCAACTGTGATATGCCGGATCGGTGTATTATAAACTCTGTGGAGTGTACTCTCAGCTGAACACAGACGGTCTGCGATGACAACTAAAGACACTGATTAACACCCAGGCATTCATCGCTTACAACTGCCAGAACCATGGCCAGTAACTCAAGAGACCAGATTACCGATATTCAAAACAAAAGAGCCGTCATACTTGATGAGATGCCACAACCGTGGACCTCAGAGCGTGTGGTGAGACCGTGCTGGCTGAACATAGACGCATCGGGTCCACGGGCATGATTCACATCGCAGGGTCGTACGACACATACAAATGCGTAGACTGCAACATAGTCTTGTCGGGATACAAAAAGGCCGACAGAAGCCTAAACGAGCACGTCCTTCGTAACGCTGCCAAAGGGCACCGATGCCGTTACCTAAAGGCTAAGTTTAAACGCCGCGAGAACGAACTGCGGCTGTTAGAAGGCCTGCTACGCTTTCAGGAAGGCCGAGTTGCTTTCCCATTGCACCTACTGCTCGCAAAAGATCAGTACACGATACTGGCGGGGTGCTGGTATTGCGTGCTGTGCTCGCAGAAAAGGGGAGATGTTCACCATCCAGCATGTGCCGACATGGCTTCGGAGTTGAAACAGTTTCTTATCAAGACAACTCTGGCGATAAGGCCCGCGGGAGCTTCGTTGTTCACCAAAGCGGCGGTTCCTGGGACCGTAGACTATGCACTGGGCGATATATGGGAAACCGACGCAACCGCCATTCGCACCGTTTGCGATTTCTCGGAGTTAGGACATAAGGCGAACATGGACCATTTGCCATGGACTCGGGACAAACACCGATGTGCTGCTTGTGATTTGTTTCAGCACAACTTTGTGGTAGGAGACACCTTTGTGGGCGAGCACATCTATTACATATACAACGAAGGTAAGCGTTGTCCGTATATCGACGCGAGATACGACAGAGACGAGATACTCTACGAACTCGGACAGCAACGTTCCCGGAGAGGACTACTCGCCTTCCCGAGTTGCGTACTCACAGCCGAGCGGGGCTACAGCTCCGTGGCTGGTCTGGAACGATGCCTAGTGTGTGGAGTTAATACTATACAAGACAAGTATCTGCCTTTGCCTGGTCATGATGCCTGGTGTTGTGATATGAAACAGGCCTTGGAGAATAAACTGGAGAATCTGCGACTCGTGTAATCCTAAAGACAACACGGTTCATTTTCTTCCTCTACAATTTTGATATATGTCTGTGTGCTTCACACCTCATATGTTACACAATATACCAGTACCCTCGCTGTATGTCACATCACACCACACAAGATGATATCAACCCCTATGTTTTTACGTGCTCTTGTTTAACTCTCGATAGAGTGTAGCGGATTGTTGTACTAAGGGACCAGGTGCGCAATAAACAATCTTTTTGTGGAAAACCTAGTACTGTTTTTGTTTCTTCTTCCTCTTCTTTTTCCACCACCACTCACAATACTGTAGCGCAGGGTTGCAGATACCATGACAGAACACAACCCCTCGGTTGCTTATCAAGATAGCGTAGACACACTGCTCTTGACCATAATAGATGGAACGATAACACACCGTACCCAGCAGTGTGTCGCTAATAAAGGGCGAGCATTTAGGGTGTTGAAACGTGCTGTCTGTGATGTGTTACGGATGCATAGAACGGAATACCGCAGTAAGCGTTGGTTGTTTCTTCACAACGAGTATCTGTAATAGTGTCCTTGGCGGACAGCAACGTAGTGTACTTTGAAAACTTGCAATTGTAATAACCACATGCACGTCCACACAGGCATGCTCTCACTGCAGACCACCGCCACCGAAGTGCCAATGGTCACAGGTGTGGTACGCACCTTGTTTTCAGACGGCATTATTAACTGGGGACGCGTAGTAAGCCTTGTGGCTTACGGCACAGTGTTACTGCAAGCGTCGAAGTCAACCTTGGGACCCGAGTGCGCTTACGGGATCGGCGTGTCGATAGCAGCCTACATTACAGACAATCACATGGATTGGCTTGTGGGCACCGACGGTTGGGTATGTTCTTTCTTTATTTTTGTGTCCCTTTTGCCTAGTAGACACTCTTAAAAATTTACAATGATGGACACAACAACCCTCACATCTGTTGTCACGTGTTACTCTTTTCAGGACAGATTCGTGGACACCTTCGACCGAGTACACCAACGGCTGTGGCTGTCAATGCAAGGAAAGCTGCTTTTGCTTGGTGTGGGATTAGGTTTACTGTCAGTTTTACTATGATACAAGATAATAAATACAATTTACACACACATACGTGGTACATGTCTTCTTTCCATGCTTACACTGTGCAATGTACATGGGGAATATGCACCATCAACATCACAGTCTACAAACAAATCACATCACAGCCCCAAACCCCGTAACTTCGAGCAGTTGTTCCAGTGTGACGTCGGAAGTCAACGTTTGGTCTCCGGAATAGGATTCTAGGTTAGACAAAAACCAACTTGTTGTCAACATATCCCATTCGTCGTAGACACACTCGTGGCCCGTGTGCACATTTACGCTGTCCAACACAGGGTCTGAGTCCAGTAATACATCCTCTGGTACAGCTGACGTGACAAGTCCTAGCGTTACCTCGGACCAACAAGAACGGTCTCGCGGACACAGCTCCGACACTGGCCACTCCACATCCAACCCTGTAGTTTGCCACTGCGGGAGAAGCTGCCTCAAGTCGGCCTGTGCATGTTGTACGAGCGCACCACCGGAGCTCATGCACTTCTCGGGCGTAGCGTTTCTTCGCATCCCGTCGTTTGCGGCTGTAATAATCACTTGATGATGAATTAACATCGTGCGATTCACCTCTCCCCAGTCCTCACACAGGCGGCCCCACCAATAAGTTGCGCTTTCGTCGAGCCGGGGTGTCAGAGCGTAGCTTTTTATGTCATGGTACACCAGACCGATTGCGTGTAACACATTGAAAATGTCGTACACCCTTCTTTCTTTGACGCTCAGTGTCACAGAGAGACTCCTAGGGACATAGGGTCCGGGATTACTGTGCACGTGCCGATACACCACCTCGGTGTAGTGTAGCAGATGACAATCTCGGTTTTTCTTGTGTCGTATACATATCCCCATCACAGGTACGACTTTGAGGGCCTGTAGGACGTGCAGCGCGTCGTAGAATGTGCGCACCCAGGACTGCGTTTCATGTTGAGCCCGCAACCCCTTCAAGGCGCCGCAAACATGTTCCGGTTCAGTGTGGCGCATTATCATCAGCATTTTGGTAGCGTGGCTCTGCAGAAAAGAATCGCTCCCACGCCTCCGTGTCATGGTGACGGTGTAGCATTGGCGCTCCACCGCCACTGCTTTTGTACTGCCCTTCGCAGGGTCCGGTTGGAGGGTCGGTCGGGTCGTTCTCCGAACGGGTGATTTTCCAGAAAGTTTGAACGTGAGCCTAAGTGAACTTCTCAAGATGAGTCAAAGTGCAGCAAATAAATACGGAAATGTGTTCTCCAGGTGCCATCGGCTCCTTGTCAACTGCATTCTGGACCACTATGCGGACTCACGGGCCTTAATTGACAAGGGCGAGGAGGACGACAGTGTCCTCGATGGTGATGGTGATGGTGATGATGATGATGATGATGATGACACCGACGACGAGGACGAGGGGGCTAACAGCATCATGCCACACGAGTTAAGGCAAGGGAGTGCGACGGACCGGCTGCACGAAGACGATGACACTATACCTTACGTGTTACACCAAGCTAACAACATGTACTTCAGCAACGCCAATGACATTAGTGGGTCGTGTCCACTCACATACTAACCATCCACCCCATGCTATAAAAATACGCTTTACATCTTTTCATACCAGGCGCATCGAAATGGCGACCGAGTCAATGTCACACTTCATCCGAAACAATGGGGGATCGGTGCTGCGGCCAGCGCGCAACATACCAGGAGTCTGCCGAGCCGGAGTCAGGCAAACGTGGCACGGTTCGCCGAGCCAGTCCTGACCACTACCGCACCAAACCGCAGCTGTTTTAACGAACGCCAAAGGCTTGCGTGGCATAATCTTGGTATATGAGGCCCTAGGATGACATCGCTCAGAATTTTACAAACACAGAGGACGCTTCGGTCGAACACTCCTAAAACACAAGGCGGAGTTCTGGTGGGCATGTGTGTATAAATTGGACTGCCTGGCTTCGTGCATACCACCAATGCTCAACACAGCATATGCGTCTGACACGAATAGAATGTCTCACTACAGCCATCCGAATATGTCGGGTTCCGCATCAACCCTGACGACAGACACCACGACCAACTTTTCGACCAGTCTAAGCTGTGAGCCACAAGTCACGTGGCGTCAAGTAGGCCACGGTGGAGTTTCGCCTTCTGCGCAAATAGACGAGCGCGCCCCCGAAGCCACATTGCTTCGGTCGAACTCCGAGTCTTTGTGCGAGTCTGACACAGATGAAAATTGAAGAGGGTTGTTCTTGTGGCGACGACACCAGTGACTCCGACGACGCCAGTGACTCCGACGACGCCAGTGACTCCGACGACGCCAGTGAGAGCGACGACACGAGTGAGAGCGGCGACGCGAGTGAGACCGATGCCGACAGTCACGACGAAGGCCAGTGTAACGACCTGTCCTGCTGCGATCCGGCTCTGATGTACCACTCCGAGGACGAGGTCTCGTACTACCGGAACAGAGGCATGGCCTTCGAGGACCAGTGTGACGGCACCGGCTTTTGGTACGACCCTGGACCTTGGATGTCGTTTGGAAAAGCGACCGGTGTTGTGTTTGAAGACGTCGGCCTCCGCCACCACCACCAGCAACAACAACAACAACAACCCAGGATTTCGTTGTTTATTGCTTTGTCGTGTATGTTACCCACAGCCACCTACTACTCGTGTGTGTATCGTTTTTACCTACAGTATATCTCAAGTTGTGCCCCTTTGTTGTGTGTATATTCTCATCTTAAGACCTCAAATGAGCCTTAAATTAAATGCAATTGACAGAGCGATTTGGGATCTTTCTTTTATTGAGTCTGCTTTCTCTCCTCTTTCACATCATACAAAGACACACCGCAATATAGCACATTGTACACCACGTTCATTGTACACCACGTTCATTGTGCACATTTTCAATAAGCACAATTCTCCTCTCATACAAAAACACAATCTTGAATGATAGTGTAGGTTGGTTGGTTACAGTCGATTGGGCTTGTCCTGGGACTGTGCGTGCTCTGGAGAAAAAAGACACACCCTGCCGACTCAGAGCATTGTGTCAGCCGACTCAGAGCACGGTGTCAGCCGACTCAGAGCACGGTGTCAGCCGACTCAGAGCACGAGTCCCTTGATAACAGAGCACTGCGCTAAGTGTTCTGTGTACTCGCCAAGTAGAATTAAAAAAAGAACCATCGCTTGGGTTTATTGTCTTTATTTTTAATAAACACAAAGATGTCTGTTCACTACACATTTGGTAAGGTTCCACAGTCGACCATTCGCTGCGACACATTGACACACAGTGGCTTGGCGTTGTGGGAAAACCTTACCGACCCAGCGCAACAAACTCCCCGACTGGGAACCCTTACCGATTGAGAGTAAAAAATCTTCCCGACCTGGAACCCTCACTGACCCAGCGCACGGTCGTGGAATGCGCATAAAACACAGCCCGTTTACTCCAGTGTTACACAGTTGTTGCTGTATCATCTCATAAAAGGCTTTGGGTTTCATGTACTGAGTGTGTAACAGATACAATGGAAGAGCTGCTCTGTCTGTTCGCTTTCATCGCGCCGTTGAGCTGCGCGGAGACCCCAGTACGCCTGACTATGAGCCCCAACTATTTGCAATATTTCAAAGAGAAACATTTGATTCTAAATTGCGAAGGGGGAGGCGGTTCGGCTGATTGGAATGTAATGCGTTAATGTGTTGTAATGTGTGTTAACGGAAAGCTGCTGGTTCTAAATAAACAGTTTACACGTATCATATCTATGTCGGCTGCTTCACATCACGTGGATGTCTCTTGCTGTCGACCTGTGGGACCCGCCGACCTGGCTACATTACCCAGCCGACCGACTTGCAGGTCGGGAGCCGCCGACTTGTACGTCGGGAGCCGCCGACCCGCAGCGACCGTTTTGTTTTTCAGCGGCGTTTGCGCACATCGATGCGGTGCATGTGCTGAGGTTACTATTGACCTATGTTTTTACTCTTTGTTACAATGGATCTCACCGCACGTCTGCGTGGTTTTGTTTTTTTTTTTTTATTTGATGTTGAGCTGTGTATTGTGCATGTAAAGAAATAAAGAACCTTTGAAGCATGGTGCATTGTCAGTGAAAGCTGTCTTTATTTTTATTTGTTTGATGAAAGACACCACAATTACACAACGTGATTTATTGCAACACTACACACAGCTCTTCGGTGTAATCGTTAGGTTGGCCGACCTGCAGCACTTTCCTCGCCGACCTGTAGGTTGGGAGCCGCCGACCTGGCTACATTACCCAGCCGACCCGCGGGTCGGGAGCCGCCGACCTGGCTACATTACCCAGCCGACCTGCAGCACGGAGCCAGCCGACCTGCAGGTCGGGACTCGCTGGCCTTAAACTCAACTGATGTGTATATGCATAAATAGTGTTGTTAACTGGTTGACTTTCACGAAGTCTTAGTGATTGAGACCCATTCAGCACTGAGATTTTACATGATGCCTGGCCTCGTGTGGGTTCTCACGGTCGCAACTGCCATGTTGTGCACCTCGGCTATAGAGGGAGCTCCTATAGCGGGATCAGCTGCTCTAGAGGACCCACCATCTTTAGAGGGAGGAATTAACAACGACTATGTTGTGCGACTGGCCCTCTGGACAGCAAGGCGAGCCATAACCCTGAATGCTCAGAAACCTGACACTGTTGCCCCTGCGACTCCAGGACCCATTCCTGTCCCTGCGCCTCCAAGATCTCTGAAGTCAGCAGATGTAACTAGGAAAGTGACCGTGCAGCGCGATGCGTACGTCGAGTTACAGTGCCCAATTGAGGGGTCTCCTGTGACATGGACCGTGGTTTCTGGTCAGCCTACTGTCATAATGACGGCTCGTCTGTTGGTGTTTCCTCGCATGGGTGGTGCCGCTGCACAGGAGTACCGTTGTGAAGTCTCCAACAGAATAGCCGCTCTCCTGCTCAGTGTCATCGATGAAATTCCGGCTGATCAGAAGGATGGTGATATAAACTATTGCCGACACGGCACACTCTGTTTGGTTCCCTGTGCGGATAAAGCTCAGTGGGAAGGTGTCAACTGCACCGAGGAACAATGGACCCCTTTGACTTGGACAACGGCTTACAAGGTAATATACCACCGTATGCATCGGCTTTGGTTTTTGTAGGGATGAGTGAATGTGACATTTGTATTCCCACTGCTTTGTGTAACACTTGTTATCTCCTTTGTTTGGGTTTGACCATTTACCTTTCTAGCCTGAACAATTCTTCGTTGGTAACGGAATTCTGGCAGCGGATGCAGTCACCAACCCATCCCGAATGGCATGCAACTACAAGTGTTCTATAACACAAGAGGGCGAGGATGCATCTGGACTCCGCGTTGGCACTGAACTTGATGGTCAAAAGAAGGTGTATGACATTTACATCAACCCACCAAAGCCAATGTTTATACGGCCAGTGTTGCGTTTTGAGCGTAGTACTGTCAGAGTGCCCGTATGCGTTGGTGAGCCAACGACCATACTTTGCGACGGGCAGGTGTCTGATATCATGGGGGACGCATTTTGGTTGACACAGTTAGGCTCCGATAAACCAAAGTTCTTACCGCGGGACGACTCATCCCTGTATGAGACAACTGTGCCGTCCTCAATCGCCAAATCCGTATTGGGCGTAGGTGTTGCCAGTATGCTAACAATCAACCCGGTAAAGGAAGAGCATTTGGCTACCCTTTTTGTGTGCAAACTGGCAAGCAGTTTGTTGAGCTCTATCCAAACAATGCTGTTTGTCAGTAAACGAATGTGTCTACTAACTTCAACCTGATGTGCCCACTAACTTCCCAGTGTGGGTACTTATTTGTTTTTTTTTGTCATGCGCCTACAACTCCCACAGAGGAGATTGTAGATGCTTATTGCCTTACGTGCCGCAGTACGGGGTATGTGGACGTTTAGTCTTTGTGTAATGCCATTGATGTTGTATTACATATTTGTTCACACGCATGGATGGTCATTTATGTTGCATGCGGTCTGTTATATTACGCATACTACAATGCAGTGATTTTTTTATATTCCTTGGTATTGGTGTATGACCCCCATAAACCAACCCCAGAAAACAAAACATACGTTTCATTTATGGTGTATTTTTTTTTGTTTTGTTGGGTTGGTTTATGTGTTGTATGTGGTTATATTACGCATACTACAATGCAGTGATTTTATATTCCTTGGTACTGGTTTATGTTTTGTTTTTTTTGGGGGGGTTGGGGGTTTCAGAGTAGCTTTTGCATGCTGTCATGGATTGTGTATCTTGTATATGCGCATCTTATATATCTTGTATATGCGCATAGTCCTTTATCTTCTTGAATGTACTATTAATCATTCTTGTATGTACTATTAATCACACGCATAATACAATAAAGTGATTTGAATATAATATTAATCATTCTTGTATGTACTATTAATCACGCATAATACAATAAAGTGATTTATACACCCCAAGAGAGTTTATTGGTTTCTTACACACAATAAAGTCCCACTCAGTATAATACAAAGCACAAGACATCAACTGTATATATCTAGACTGCCATCATAATCACCAGCATGCACATTGAGGCTATTACACCAAGGCCTCCTCTATATTGCAGGGAGTGTGAAGAACGATGACCCTCTTTGGACACTTTGTCGCCAACGGACCCTTCGTAGTCCGCGGACCCCTCGTCGTAGTCCACAAACCCATCGTCGTAGTCCGCAGACCCTTCTTTGTGTTCTCCAGACAGCACAAAGGGGTCTAGGCGGACTACGAACTCATCGTACTCTGTGACTGCGAGGTTGATAGGTTGCACGTGTATCGCGTTGCCTCCTCTAGTGGTAATCTCACACGTATAGAGCCCTGTGTCGGCCGCACTGACGTTCCTTAAAAGGACAGAAGCGATTCCGCTTCGCATGAACCGATCGAACAGTTGCATTTTGCCTTGTGTTGAACTGTCCTGTCCGGGTTGAAAGACCAACCGATAACCAAAGAGTCCATTTTTTGTCCACTCCACCGAGGCAATGTGTTCTCTATTAGGAAGCAGACATTTAAGAACCAAAGCTCTTTCTCCACCTGAAAAGAACAAATTGCACCATGTAGATTATGAAGAAAGAAGCTGGTATGTGCAATGTCTCAGCTAGGAAACAGGCAGGGGAGTGGAATGAATACGAACCGGTTACTGGTGGATATGTTGGATCTGCTGTGCCTAAGGCACCATACCCCAGCGCCAAAAAGAATAGCAAGCCAAACTGGTTTATCATGTTCCGTGTTGGTTAAGTGCATGCGTGTACTATGTAATAATACACTCGGACGTTTACATTTGCAAATGAGAACCGAATCAGACCAAAACACAACAACAATTAATACATCCAAGGAGAATTGCGTATATGGATTTTTTTTTTTTTTTTTGGGGGGGGGGGTTCACACAGGAAGAGTACATACAGTCGCCACACCAACGGAACCACGGTACGGGTCAGTTTGCCTACAACCAGGGGTGTATGGGTTGGATCCCAAATCTTTGGAATAAGTACTGTCAATTGGGGACTCTCGCTCTCGGTCAGGGGACTGAGAGCGCAAAAACCCACACTCGTTCTAGTGGAGTGTCGTGTTTGATTTGATGTTTTGGTTGTTGCTGTATGTTCGGTGTACTGTGCTTGTGATAAATAAAGACACATTGAAAAAGAACAGATTCCATCGAGTTTCTCTTTTTATTCAGGACATACACAATCATCATGTCACATACAGCATGTTGCAATATCCCACTATTCTTATGTTGCTGCAATCTGTGGCATTGTGGCCGCCACGAGTGTTTGTTGTCAACAGCCGCTCGAGTCGGAATGTTCGAGCCTTTGGCGTGTTTCGTTCCAGAGCGTTTCGTTTCACATGGCGAAACCGTACAGTTTAGCCGGTGTAGCGCTCAAGGTGCATATTTCCATGTAGTCTGACACATCATCTTTGTCGGAGGGCACGCCGTCCACTTTCACATACTTGAGTCTGAATGCCGATTGCGACGTTGCTTTGCTCGATGAAGCGGTGGGGGAATCGTTACGTTCGTTTGTTCTCCTGGCCGCTTCCATGACAGCGTACGCCAACATGTTGAAATATCCAATCTCCATCGGAGTGGCTTTGTTTGTCTACAACTCCAACACATTGTTTCTTCAGGTTACACACCAAAGTTATGTCTGGAGCGAAATAAACATTGTCACAGCTCAGGTCGGGTTCCAAAAGCAGTAGATTTTCATCGTCGAGATGGAATTCGTTTGGCGTAATCCCACCGGCCGTCCACACCTCCCTAAGAAGCGAAGCCATGAGTTTCACCCTCAGGTACGGCTTCACGTTACCGCACAGCTTCAGGGTCACATTCACACACGATTCTAATCTTGCAGTGAACTTGGACCACATCGCGACGGTTTTGAGGAAAATACCCTTCAGACGACCGAAGGACATTGGAATGTGAGCCAATGCCATCATCGCTCGGACGAGTTCCTTCAACAACCAAGACTTTGTGTATGGGTGAACAAAAATTGCATCGACAGCATCGACAATCTTGCGGGCGGCGGGCATTTTCTCATTCTCTGTTCCAAAGTAGAATGTGCGACACAACGTGTACATCTCCTTCATCTGACACGTCTCGCGGGTATGCCAGTCTACCGTCTGGCGCTCAGCTCGCTCGGGGAAACATTCGCACACATACATGCCTTTGAGTCGCTATCCGGAAATTTGTCAGGGTGTACCAACGATACTGCAGCTTTACAGGCGTCTGAAGTCGCCCCATACCCCGGCCGTTGTTAGCATGTCGCGAGCAGCGTTGTCAAACTCATTCGTAGAAGCTAGCAAACGTGCATAGCAGGCAGCGAACGTTAACGTGGTCCTCGTTCGATTCCACACAGTGCTTGCGCAGGGGTCGTCTGCGAGAGTACCGGGTAGATTGAGCGCTAGAGCGGCGCATTCTTCTGTGTACAACGTTTGTGGATCGGTGGAGAGCAAAGTTTCCATGGTCGATCACACGTGTAGGTTCCAGGTGATTCACAAAGAATTAATACTGACAGTGTACAACGTAACTGCTTATATAGATCCAAGAGGTGGTGCGCACATACACACACCCGCGCGCGCAATCAGATTATGCACAATCTGGACTTGATGCACATCAACCGTCTCATGGGCGACGATGGATAAGTAGCTGAGGGGACTGTGGTACACCTAAATGTAATAAACTTAATACTTCTTGGACATGAGTGTGCTTATTCACATCGCTCTCTCTCAAGCATTAAGGAAATGAAGTGTGTTAAGATGCAACAATTCTACCATGAGTACAATCCTACGATACGCACAGCCCAAAGTGTGCAGGTCCTCTCGCGTCGTAAAGATAAACTGTTGTTCCAGGCTGCCCAATGTACTGCCCAGATTCGAGTGCGACACCCTCGGTAGTCGCATCTTGGCTCGAGGGGTTATTCTGCTGTATTCCTCCACGGCTCTGTGGTAATCGGCCTCCTGACAAGGACTCAGACTCAACTCCCCGTGTTGAACCCTGGACGCCACGAGTGGATTGAGTATCCCGGTGATAGAGACGAGCTGGTCGTTCTGCTGTTGGCCCGCTTGAGCCCGCGTGAACTTACACTTCACTTCTCGGATGGGTTCTGTTTAAGCACGACGGGCGGATTGAACGCACATATGCCGTATATGTTCATGAAGTCGTAAGAGGCAGAGGGTGTGCTCATACGTTCTACGTATTCTCTCACCAACATTCGCATATCCCCGAGCGCTCTAGTCCTTAGTTCATAATACACACGCCTGTATTCCACGTCGAGAGCGGTGCTCCCGTCGTGCTTCGCCTGTACGTTCGAGGGCAGAGTTTCGACCCTAGGTCGCTTGGCCTCGTGTTCAGTCGGTCGTTCGAGCTCCACATAATCGGACAATTTGCCGTAGCAAGCTTTAATGGCCGTAGCAACGAAAAACTGTTCGGGCGCACCTTTGTCGGATCCGGGTCGACTTCGGCCCGCGGGACACGTGAGCATTCTGAAATACGACAGCTTCCTGAGATACTTGGTAGACGAGCTGGAGCGTGCAACGGAGCGCGAAATACGCCTGTATGATGAAGCCTTAATAGAATGTCTGGCGAAGCACAGGGAATTGACAAACGGTCCACACGTGTGGTCGCCTGTAGCCCGATCGTACCTTCCTTTCCAAGAAGCTAGACACGGGCACTTCTCGGCCCTAGTGTCAAATGGCCCATGTGTTGTGAAGTACATCGACAAGTTGCTGCCGCTTTATTGTAGGCTGTGTTTCGTGGCCGACTGTCACGATCGAGCCGGCTCTACGGCTCGAGTGTTGTTGTCGCGCCTGCAACGCGTGGCTAGTTTCCCACCGGATCCCATGCTGGCGTACGAGCTCAGAGCGGTGGAATATTTGATCGACAACCTGCCGGCTTCCCTGCCTCGAGAATGGGGAGATATAGCTAGGTCGCCCGACGTTTCGGTGGAGACAAAGGTAGCGGTGGAATTACTTTGGTCTCATTTGGTCTTGGTGTACTCGGGGAATTGGCGGCTTTTGCTGTACAATGTCAAACGATTCTTCACCACACCGCAAAACTCTTTCGCCCTGTGCCCCGTGGAACTGCGCGGCGCTCTATTCACACACGGGCTACATGACCCCATCTCCAAGCGCCATGACGATACCGCAGAGGACACGTATCGCGATGGACGACGTGTCCGGTGTCACTTCGGCAGACCGAGCACCATCGTAAGCGCAGCAGACAACATACGCTCAACAACAGCTTATACTAATCCCGACTATCACGACTCTGCTGGCTCGGGGCCCTGTGGCTTTTGGACTTCGAGTGCAACGAGACCTTTTGCCGCTGGCTTCGCATACCTGAGCCGTACAGAGCCCAGTCCGAACGCTCTGGCGGCGACCCTTGAGGAACACTGTGAATGGCAAAACGTCTCTGCTGGCGACAGTCTAAACGAATGTGCCAACGCTACTCTGAGAAGAACGGGGAGCTGCGTAGTACAATTGGCAAACGGGGTACTTCTGCACGTGTTACACGTCAACACGGTGGGCAATCAAAAGTTCAACGCCACGGTGTTCTCCGAGAGGCATAGACGATACGGACAATTGCAGTCTAACACCACGAAGACCAGGAGGCTCAGCAGGTTGCGCTTTGTCTCGGACAAGAAGAGATTGTCTTCTCAACACGGGTACAAAAACACCAGGATAGAGTTTTCGTCGAATCCGAGCCGAAGCGCCAACTACACGTCTAACGCAAAGTATCTGCTCCAGTCCTATTTCCGAGGCGTTTTCGACACCGTTTCGCTGATGCTAGGACGTGCATCTCAACAGGCTGTGCTGCGAGCTAACCCAAGAGCGACGCGGAATGCTGATCGCTAAAGAGAAACTCTGTTTGGTGTACCTCACGGAATTGCATTTCGTCGATGTGACGGATCGCAGCCACCCGGTTACCTGGAGCGGTTACAGGGCCTCGGTCAAGGGCGCCTTCGTCAAGCAGCATCGGAGTAAACTGTCCTTTTTCCAGGACAAGGTCCTGACCAATTATCACTTAAAAAACCCAGAATTCATCCACATTGTACCCTGGCTACTCGACAACCCTAGTCCACTGCACGCAAAGTCACAGCGAGAGTGGAATTGATTGCCACGATCGCTGTCAGTATCGAACGAAACCCCGGCAGACGCACGCCCGAGGGATTCCCGTCTCTGCGGGACGTGGACTTCCGTGAATTGGGCTACAAGTCGCAAACTTTGATCAGGGCGATAAGAAACGCTAGACTGTCTAAAGTGACACGACCCTACAACGAAACGGACCTGTGAAGAGACATCTTACGGTTACTAGCCCGCAAGGTTTATTGTGTGTGTGTGTGTGTGTATATAGGCGCTGCTACGCTAACACTGAACATCGTTTCCCATGGCCAAACAATGCAACTCGACGAACTCCCCTCAGTGTGTCGCTTCTGACACCGTGCTAAAAGTGTGGGGCATAATCAATCGACACTTTGAATCGGCACTGGTTTCGGCTGGCAGATCGGACGCTGTGACTAGAGCGAAGACGGAGATAAAATCGCAAGTAGCCGAATTGCGAGACGTTGTCAACAACTGTGTCAAACGCCTGACCATGATAGAAGACTACATACAGATACGATGGACTCCTCGGGGTTATACATTTCTAACATATACATGAAAGACTTGCGAGGAGGAGACGTTCACATCGACACGCAAGGTCCGTACGACGTGGTGGTAGCGGACGCGTTTAACGGCTTCTGCCCCGAATCCGACACTTCCTGCGGCGACCGCAGACAGCATTCTAACACATGGGTACAAGCCACATAAAGCATTCTAAGACATTGGTACACAGAGTCACAAAACACATTAGATGTTGACGATAATAACATATGATATGGTGGACCCAGACCAGTGGGTTAACACTCTCTCGTGATAGAAATGAAGCAGTAGAGTCTGGCCCATAGTTCTAATCAACCAAGGCTGCATCTTTGCAGTTTCCCTCATGGTGCCTGGTTCGTCGCAGACGAGAGTGACAAAAAATGTCTTTACCCACAACACACGTTGACACCGAATAGTGAAGCCCAAAAGGTGTGGCGCGGCGGGTGCTGTCAACATAAACCTCAGAGCTTCGCATATCATCTCAAAGTTGATGTTGCAAACAGGCAATGGCCGTAGAACTCCAAAGTTGGAAGTCTTCCATTGTACTATGTTGGGTTGTGTGGCAGTGTGAACTAAAGTCACAGCACACTTTACGAAAACCCCATCGGTTGCACCTAGAGTATAAACCCAGTCCTCTCCCTCCGTATCCATCGCAGTGCAGCAATACAAAATGTCAAAGTCTAACGATGCTTTTCTTTCACCTCCCCGCAGAGGGCAACGTGGTACATGTACCGCAGCCGTTGGCTCTAACTCACCAGCTCACTGTAGAAATCACCAACAACACTCTGGTTAGACCACGAGTACGAAAGATCAAACTGTGCCCAGGTCTTTATTTATATTGACCGATGCACAACAGCTATAGAGCTCTGCGACGAACGGGGGGGGGGGGGGGGGGGGGGTAGGTTTTGGGTTCGTCTTTCACAAGACAAAGGATTACATACACCACATAGTCCAGTTCTTTTGCTTTTATTACATGCATATATACACACACACACAAACCAATACACAGGGATAACACTGACAATTGCATTACAATTACAATACCCCTAAGTAGAAACAGTGGGTTCGCGTTGTCTTGAAACAGACAACCCTTTCATAGCAGCTTAGGTCTTCGGTGAAAGCGAGGCTTCACGCCAACCGGCTGCCAGCCGCCGCCACCTCCTCCTCCTCCTCCTCTTCCACAAAACATCGTATAGGCTATCCCAGCAGAAAGGCCGGTACACCATGCCATGAGTACAGCAACACAAGTCCACAGTGCGGCATCACTGGCAAAACCTGAAAGCCATCCTCCGAATGTGACCCTGCTAGTGGTTATCTCATCGTAGCGGTTATCGAACGCTTCTATGTTTCTGCTTATGTGAATGACTAATGAGTTTTATGCTTGTGTTTATATTCTTAAGTAGCTCCAATTCAGGCCCTCCTGTCACGTTGTCCTCCAACAGATCCGCAAAGAACACCGGGCCTTGTGATATATGCGTCCGGGAAAAGGGTTTCAGAGGGGGCGATTCTATTTCCACGGTCGCCACACCTTCCATCCAAGTGACTTGCTTCTTCTGATAGCATACGCCTTTGTGACACGGCGCGCACACGGTCTTACAGTCCTTGGGATTTTCTAGGCACGGCAGTACCTTCCGTGACATTCTGAAGGCTCGTAATATTTGCCATTTATCAGCCACACCTTGTAATCGGGCCAACAGGGGATGCCGTCGGTGCTCATTTTGGGCATGGGTATAACACCCCTGATTGTGGTTTTCTCCACCGTGTTGGGCAAAGAATGCACTATGAACAGTTTCCTGTCTTTGTACAGAGCGGTGGCGACCGTTGGGAATTCAGACAATCCGGGGTGTTCCTGTATCACAGACATGCTGCTCGGGCAACTGCCGGATCGCTTCGATGCGATTTGCCTGAGACAGTTCTCGATCCCTCTGGCCATGAACCTCACCTGCATGGCTGCCTGCATCATTTGATGCGTAACGCTCTGCATCTGAGCGTACCACATCTGATAGCTAATGGTGACGGAGAATTTTATGTTGATGTCGCGCATCAAGGCTTCCCTATTTTTCATCATAGTATCTTTGAGCAGGGCAAAGTTTTTGTTGGCCTTCTCATTATTGCGCTGTATTTGCATCCCCTGCTCGTCTAGGCGTCCGTTCACCAATGCTATCTTATCGTCGAGTTTCCTGCTGACTTCTACTATGTCCTGAGAGACTTTGACATAGTTGTTTTTCAAAAGGTCCATCTGCTCTTCCAATTCATCAACTCTGTTCGACGTATGCCAGGCTAACCCCAACGCCACGGTGGCCATGCCCAGGGCTACGAAACGTTTCTTTCTACCGTGGGGTTTCGGTGGTCTGTCCAGCCAGGGAAACGGCGCCGAGTCCAGCAGTTCGTACATCCTCGCTTTCCATTCCTGCATCGCCAGCTCTTGCAGCCCCTGCTTCACAAATTCACTGTCTCTGCGTGTGTCGTTTACTATCTCGTGAGCAGAATTGCACAGCCTGCCGTAATTCCTTTGACAACTGTCGTCCCCTCCGCATATCGCTATTAGACACGGCTGCATCACGCTCACGTCGTAATCGATACACCGCACATCCATATTGATGTAATCTATGCCATGGGTAAAGTTCGATATGAAATACAACGCTTCGGCCGGTTTGACTATTAATCCGTACTCGGCCTCGATCGTCGGCTCATCCACCGTGTATCCGTCGTCCACGGCCACCACGTTCATATTGTGGATAGTCTCTCCGCCGTTGTAGGTGTTACACACTTTGTTAACCGGAGGCTTGTACTCCACCACGGTAGCGGTGTCCAGTATACCCACCATATAGTGACTGCTGTCCGTGGTGGGTACTAGCGTGTGTATGTTGATCGGGGTCTGCGGTGGGGTGCTGGACAATAGGGCCTCGCGTTTCGGTTCGACCGGCGTGCAAGATTGCAACGTGTGAACGTTCACGATGTACATGTTATCGTAGCTTGTCTTGTACATCTCCTTGTATGGCTCTTTGAACACCCCCAAGGCCCCGTTCAAAATTATAAGCCCCGGACACACGAGTCTATTGCTGAGACCGACTTGATACTGCGGATCGAGGCAATTTTTGGATCCTGACGCAGGGTCCTTGTATTCTCTAGGGATAGCGATAGCTTCCATGGAATCCGTTCCCACGACTGAGTTTGCAGACCACCTATTCCTCACGCTGGCACGGGATGCGGTGTCGCTCGACACCCCCACCACAGCCTGTTGTCTGCGCCAGTCCCTAAGCCTGTGGACTGCGGACGTCACACTCGATATAGCGGGGGTGTTCGCGCACACCTTTCGCTTGAAATCCGAGTCCACGGGGGAGATCACAAATTGGTTGATACCAAACGCGACCGCTATCAATTCGGGGTACTGCTTGAGGGTTTCAAGGGATCTAGATGTGTACGTTACGTTGACTAACACGTTTCTGCCCCACATGGTCGTCGTCGATCCGGAGCAACATTTCATGTTCATGTCTTCCTCGCATCTCAAAATGTTATTACTTTCCATGTCGGCCAATGTGAGTTCGGTTGTGATTTCTGAGACATCTGCCACGTTGTTCTCCACGGGTGTAATCGTCAGCCCCCCGGTTAGCGACAATGTAGCTATCAGCTTGTTAGCCTTAACGCCACCACGTAATACAGCCAGCACGTACGGCACGATGCCCTTGATCAAACCCCCTTTCGTCCACATGTTCTGACAGTCTTTGGGTTCGGTCATGTCAACGAACAGTCGGGGGGTGACAAAGGCCTCGAACATTCCAAGGCTCGCAAAGTTCATGGTCTTCACACGTCTCACATCTCTTGGTAAACGAAGGAATAGCTTGGTTGCCCGTAGCTCAGTTATTGCCCGCGCCACATCACTCGCCACTTTGCTTACATCAGAATCTGTGTTGACCTGAGAGCAAGCGGAGGCGCCCCATGCGCTGGCGTCCAGCATGATGGCGCTCGCGTACGTGGCAATCGCCGTTTTGTGCAGGGTCTTAGCTATGTTCTGTATCATCAAGGCGTACCTCCCGTCTGTGGAAGCCACGGGACCACGCACCTGTCCAGCGGTATCCTGAGAATAATGTGCCCAAATTTGCTCAATGCGCGGAACCTGTCGATGTCCACGTCCAGGGACAGATGATTCGAGGCATACGTCGCGTTGTCCGCCGATACTACGGTAGCGTCACAGGACGAGGAGGCGATGAAAGCTTCGATTTCACCGGTAGTGGGTCGCGATAGTACATCTCTCCGCAGCAGCTCTGCCACACTAGATATTTCGCACATGGCGATAGGGGCCGAGGGGTCTTTGTTGGCGTTGGTTATGCCCACGCTGTTGGTGTCGGCTTGTCCTATGCAGAACGTGTTTCTGTTTGAGCGAAAACAGTTGTTGCCCAGTTGAGTGTAGCACAGGCCTATCGACTCGCTGTCGCCCAGGCCCACGTACGATAACACGCAAGCGTACGGAGAGTTTCTTATGCTCAGCACGTCGTCGGTGTTGGGCCACGTTCTATTCCCTTCGGTTGCGTATAAGGTCCTTCTCAAAAATTTATAGGTTGCGCACTGAGGATCGGGGTCGCACTGTGCTGTGGGATCGTCGCCGAAGAAATACTCTCTGTTTCTCTCATTGGCGTGCAGCATTATGGATACCTTGTTGATGGGAATTGAAGATACCACGCGATCTGCGCATGGGAACTTTCCTGGTATTTCTACGCACGAGTCTTTGTCCAGCTTCAGCACGTACGCGCCTAGCATAACACCTTGACGTTCGTATCTACTCAGATCACCACTAGCGCTCCTGTCCGGTCTCCAGCTCGCGTAAATTTTCCCGGAGCAGTAATGCGTACACATTTGGGCACTCGGCTCCTCGCGCCCCTCGATATCAACCGTCAAGGCGAAGCTTCCATTGCTGTAACCTTGACACCAGCTGGTCCCCGCAGCACATCTCAGAACCGATATCCAGACGTATGGAGCGTATCCGTACGGCTTGGCGTTTCTGTTGTTTTTGTTGTTGTTGTACACCACGGGGCTGCATGCCGCAAAAGGCAACAACAAACCCACACACAGAGCGAATGCGACAATCATGGTGTCACAAATGTTTCCCGCTTACAGGTAAAGCTATGGAGGGTACTCTGATAGCATCAGCTGCACAGTGTCATAGCAGAGGATGTGACCCTCCCTTGTCGTCTGAATCTACAGGCCGGTGTTTTAGTAGAGTTCGGCACATGGCCGTGAGTCCGATGAATTGTTTCACTGCATCGTTGTGAATTTTGGCCACGTCCTGATCCGGTACCAGTATCGCCTTACCCATATGGGTAGTCACGCGGTTCATGATGTGTAGCAAAGTACGGTTCGCTAATGTGTACGAGCAGGCTATCAAGTCTATCGACATGTTCTGTAGTACGCCGATCATGTTTTTGTCCGACGTTACGGTGTGACCCAGATGAACGTTGACCTCTTCGGTTGTAAACCGTTGTCCGCATGCCAACAAAAACGATCTGACTTCGTGAGGTTTGAGTACCTTGATCGCATCCGCGGTGTTTTGGTCCAGTTCGCATAGACGACACTGTTTTGGGGGGCAGAGCTCGACGCCCACGATACCGGGCTGCTGGTCCATGTTTAACTTGACATATAACATCGGGTATTGCTTCTGCATGAAGCGATCGACATCCCCGTTTTGCTGACATTCAAGAATGCCTTGGTCCGACGGCTCTGGAAACAAGCTGAACACGGGATCTGAAGCCATATCGACAGAATACCCTGGATTTTGTGGTGTAGTTACACGAGACCTGTTTTCTTCGACGGGACCTCGCTGCGTCGAGGAGTTAGATCTACTAATGGAGGGTTGTGCACTCGACAAATGTTCCGAGGGGTGACTAGTCATTGTTGTTGTTGTCGTGGTTATGGAACGTGTTCGGTGAGCACGGTTGGAGGAGGATGTCCAGTGTCCCGACCTCCTCGCCTGAGTCACTGGAGGTGAATCGTCGCGCGGACGGTTGCTCATCTTTGCAAGTCGAAGAGTGCGGCGTGGTCGGACGCATACAGTGTGACAGGCTCACGGTGTCGGGTGGATTGCTGTTGGTTGCGATCGCTTTCGGACCGGCAGCATCTGCTTACATCGAGATTCGGCCGGCGAGAACGTAATAGCTATAGTACATAGCGAACATTGTAAATGGTGCAAAACCGGTTCTGTTCAAGGCATGCGCGACAGACTCGGCAGCGGCCTTTACACCGGTACGTATCTAGGACGGCTGTTTCAGATCAGAGTGTCGGAAGCCACTAGATTAACGGAGTTGATCGCAGAGTTGACAAAGACGCAAGGAGCAACCCTCGACCGCCGCGACGTCCCCGTAACAGGAACCCCTCCGTACTGTACGGTCACTGACGTGCGGCATATATCGAGCGTGGCTCTTACGATATGACTGGCCTTCGACGACGAATTTGTCTGTTTAACACGAAGGCTCGCCTAGGTTGACTTCGACATCGGCGCGCTTCACTTTACAGCGCACTTCGCCGTGATGGATAAGGCCGTGGCGGGAGCCATGGGATCAAGACTCGGTCCCGTATTTGCAACCAAGGACCGGCGGGCGTACATTAAGGTTCGCAAGGATGACAGCGTGCGTGCTGTCATCGACTTATCGACAATGACCCTAGTGGACTACGCAACTCCGGAACAATACCCGGACGAACCCGTGCGGTGCGACCGATCTCTGTTCGTTCCTATCTTTTGCAAAGAATGCTACGGCATACACGACGCACAATACAACGGCGCGATACAGGCTATAAAGTCTTCTGGCACGGACACGTTCATCGTGGGCATGTGCAGCGTGTACGGCGTAGCCTCGGGCGAGATATACCCAGATTCTAGGCTGGAATACATTGTGCCAAATGACTTGTCTTTCTCCGGAGCTTGTCGATACGGAGTACGCGGTGGGCGTCGTGCAACCAGAAACCAGTATGGGTTTTAGCTTAGGTACAGCCGGGGATAACGCAAAGGGGCCCATCACGGAAGAGTGCAGTTTGGTCTCTTGGCCCATGAGACCGGGTTGTTTTTGCGTGGTGGTGTCGGCAAAGGACTTGCTGTCGACAATGACTAGAATGGGGTTCTCTTCTGTGAAAGACGCCACACTGGACGCTGGCGAGAATCCCCTTGGCTCATCTACCCTCTGCGCCCCAGAGCCTCTGTCATCTGCAGAGCGAGTGGGCCATCAAGACACAGAGGCTCTGCATAAGATGGTGGCGGATCAGACGGCCGAAATGCGCCTATTGAAAGACGCGTTAGAGGCCGAGAAGGTTCAGAACAACCTATTTACTCGTTTGCTAAAGAGACCGGACGAAGACGCCTTGTTCACTCTACGAGGGGCCAGGGAATTCAGTATGCGAACAGGCACCGGAACCAAACTCTGCGCAGGTGACACTACTGACGATAAACCCCTTGACCGAGAACACGAACAGACCTTGGACGCTCGTAACGCCGGCGAGATGGCCGCAACGCAAAGTCAGATGGACGAGATACTCAGGCTCCTGCACAACCAACAGCGTCAACAACAGCCTCAACAGCAAGATATGCAACACGCTCAACTCTATGCATTTCACAATCAAACGCAACCCAATCCAGTTTACCTTCCGTGTTCCGCAGCTATGCAGCCCCACAACCCCACAACCCAACTGTGTTCCACCGACGATACGGAGATGCTGGGCTGCCCGACGCAAACCCCAAGCCTGGTTTTTTGCGCTCCGAAAGCCCGATGGATTACGACAGTCTGACTCAAGAACAGAGACGGAAAATAGCCATGGCGTACAATCGAGAGGAAGCGGAGAAACAGGCCGTTGTGCAAAAAGAACAAGAAAGGATGTTGGAGTCCATCAAAGCCACCATAAAAGACGCCCTGAAAGACCAGACTTCCAAATCCGCAACAACGGAGTCCCAGAGCAAACAATACGACATGCTTAGGATGTTAGCAACGGATACGCCGTACAAGCGTGTCAACCACACTCGAAGTTCCGAGTCGACGGACTTTTGCGTGAGCTCCGCGAACTGAGGGAACTGACTAAAGAGCTCTCCGCCAGACGTGTTGTAGACGAGAAACCGAACCCCGTCAATCCCAACCAGAGCCCTGACAATCAGACTGTCGCCATGGAAGCTGAAAACACTAGCCAAGCCACACAGTCCGTGGCCGTTGGGGAGCATACTCTAGTGACCGCGAAACAACAGGCCGGTTACGCCAGTGTCGCGCAAGCCAGGGCCGGGAGATCCACTGGAGACTCGGTTTCCGATTTCATATCTGCCATTGTGTCAAAGCATTGAATGTGATGTTTTTGTGATGTACATGTTGTAATGCTTATAAGAAATAAAAGAGGAATGATACACAGTGTTTGTACAGTTGTCACGTCTCTTTATTTTATACATACAGGCTAATGATAACACGTCTGTATTACTGTGTAAACCTGGTCGAGGCCACCCGGTAATCCAGTGTATTTACTATCAGCATTAACATTAGAAGAACCCCATGCTGTTCATAGGATCACCATGGACGATGATTGTGAAGTTGTGGGTGTTACTACATATAGCACGGACGACGATTACGAAGGTGTGGGTGCTACATGTAGCACGGAAGACGATTGCGAAATTGTGAGTGTTACAGCTGCAGATCCGTTTGTTTTCCATCCCCTCCATCCATTTGCTAAGCAGTTTATGTGTAATAAGCGGCTTTGGATCACTAATGTGAAGAATGCCACGGTACCACGGGCCATCAACATACTACCCCTTGGCCAACCCTGCAAACGTATGGCCATAAAAGGCGACGGGAATTGTTTCTTTCGGGCCATCAGTCAAGTTCTTTCCGGCACCGAAGATAACCACGAGACGATTAGAGCGGCACTCGTGTCAGAGTTGCGACTGACAAATGCCGAGTATGTCCAAGAGAGTGGCATGGATTGCGTTGGCGTGTGGGCTACCGAGATTGAGATAGAAGCATTGGCAGCTATGTTATCTACGAGAATATATACCTATTACCATGGTCGGTGGCTAAGAACTGTCCGCAAGGGAATGTGGAAGCTGAGTATTTATCTCAATAACGACGGCTGCAAACGATCACTTCGCGAACGGTGGAGCCGTATATCGTCGTAACACCAATAGATCCTGACACCAGACCGATGTTTGGACAGGGGCTCTCCAGTAGCACCTTGACATTAGGCGTTACGCTGTCCACTATCGCGAAACTGTCCACGTAGTCGCTCATGGCTTGATACAGAGCCGTCAAGTATTTCATGAGCGAATGTGGAATCACAATTCTTCCTTGGTAGCAGTCTCTAGGTGGAAAGTCAGTCGAGAACGGACCGTCGGGTAGTCCGCAGTCCGATCTAGTTAGTTCCGTCAGAATGCTCAGATTGTCGGCGCAAGCGCATCGGATCAGGGTCATGATGTCGCACAAAGCTTGATACGTGCGATCTTGTACATTTCGAGCCGAGGGCATGCAAACGTATGTGTCTTCGCACTCTGGAAATGCAAACGACGATCCCGAGTCGTTTTGAGTGTACACTACGCTTCGGCGTCCACATAAGTCACAATGCACGTTGAACTCGTTAGCAGCTGAGGCCATTAAGATGTCTAAAGCCCCCCTTGCTTTATCCGCGACCCAAAGACTCTCCGACATCATGAATCGTAACACATTTAGAGCAGCCTGTTTATTCTCATCCTCGTAGACAGATAGCGCACAACTGAACGGTTCACTGTCGGTCCCGGCTATCTTGACGCAACGCCGACCGTCGGAGTGGTCCTTGTTTACGCCAAAGGCTTCTTGTGCACCGATCGTACGTGATGACCCTTGTCTTGTTTCCGTTTAACACTGCAAATTTCACAGGCACCTTCTTCCAATCCTCTTGACTGTATGCCGTAACGGTCATCGAATCTATCGTGAACAAACGTAGTCGGTGTGGCTGAACGCCATGACGCTGATGTCTTTAAGGTCTCGCTGGCCCGAGGTGAATGTGACCGCGCGTGGCGGTGATACTGTATATATAATACAATCAGCTATGCTGACGTGGTGCACTGAGACCACGGTGGCTCCAATCAATCACGACGCGTCGTGCTTCTGCGTCCAAAGCCAAGGCTTTTCTGCCGTCTTGTCTGCCATGGAGTACGGCATGATACAGAGAGTGTTCGATGGGCATAGTGTGTCAGTGGACCGCGTGAATGCACCGGGATTCAGTATCTGTAGCATGAGCGTGGTTTGGTAGAGAAGACCCGCTAGGTCGACCAGGGGTCTTTCGTGTAACTCGTTCCTTGACACGTACAGTTCTCCTGTCTCAGACGCAATCCCCGCTTCGCGTAGCATGGCAACAGGTAGCGATATTGATATCTTCTCACCGGTGTGGGTTTGCGTGCGTGTGGTCGAAATCGCACCTTGTCTCATCAGCGTGGACAACGACTCTCCCAGCTTACGGCACACGTTACTGTACACGGCCGCCGGACGGAGTGTCATGTCACTGACCACGACGTTCACGCACGCCGTCAGTTTCTCACCCCGAAGCCGGCTCACGTGCTGCCGGTTTAACATAATCCTGTCCAGCTCGTGCTCTCCGCATGTCGGTATCATGTGCTCGGGGCAGGTGTTCATGATACAGTTGAAGGCAGCGTTGGCCCTTTTCAGGCGGTCCTTGATACAGCAAATCGACAGAAGCAACCGGGTCTTGCAGTCTTCCACCACCTGCTTTTCTGAGTTGTCGCTGTACATGTGTCTAGGTAGACAAAAGTCTATTATGCAGTGCGCAATCAGTTTTGCCGCCCGATTCACCAAAGACCGATCGGCCGAATGGGCCAGCATGACTTTTGAGTTGGCGTAGCATTTGTTACCCAGCTGGTAGGGATGGTTGATCAAGCAATTGTCGGTTCTAGACCCAGGGTCCATGTGTGTAGACGGGGAACCCGTTTGAGTACCGTCATCTCGTAGAGTAGACTCTACGGTGATTTCGCACAACAAGGAACCGCCGAACATGACTGTCAAACAGCCCGACGTGGCCTGTAAAGCCACCGGGTATCTGTAAAACGTGGCTTCGCACGGGTAGCATTCTACCGGTTTCACAGCGAGGCCGGTGATGCGCTGCAGCCAGGTCTTAGTGAGCTCAACGTACATCGTTTTGACGCTCGAGTTGCCGACTTTCAGGCGAGCCAGCGTGTGTTGGCTAAAGTGTTTGTTTTTAGCGCATTTGATCAGGGTGCTCCAGGGGAACAACCCTAAGCCCATTTTAGATGCGATCATTTCAGACGCCCTAGCAGCAAGCAGGTCTCTCAGGATACTTTCCTTTCTGGAAAACATGTGATTCATGCAGTAAACCCCGTCCTTGTACAAACTCAAACAGTACACGGTGCGTCTTGCATCCTCGAGCTGCGTGTTTTCCAACTTGACCAAGACCGCACTATGACCCCCCGTCAACTGGAGCGTATCGACAGATACGACTCTGTGTGGCGTTAGAAACGACGAGGCCTGGCTGAGTTCGGCCCATCTACTCGACTCGCCGTCAAACGTAGGCTCCTCTTTCATGTACAGTATTTCGTCTCCGGCTTGAAGCCGATGCCACGGTGCAGTTGAAAAACACGACACTTGATCGGTTTCCAATTTGACGCAATCCCCTTTCATTACGCACGATATGAACGTATCCGTGACGGCAGAGTCGCAGGGGGATCACATGCTTTTGAAGGCGGCCAGTCCCCTCACCTTAACCGAGATAGAGGAGAGTTGCTCGCCCAAACAGTCCACCGTGTGCGTCAAGGCCAGATATGTCTTCTTTGCGACATGACAATATATGGAGCAACTGTTTTCGTATTCTAGTTTCACCCGTCTGTCTTTCACAAACGCCTCGGTGACAGGAACGCGAGCGTCTGCACCAGGGACTCTTGCGAGATACACAGGGTAACCTTCGTCGGTGAGATTACCCTGTGGGTCGCGGTGGAGCTTTTCGTGCTTGTTATCGCGGCCGATCGCGTACATTCGCTTCAAAACATCTTCCACCAGTGTACATACTTTAGGAAATCGGGCACTTGCTCTCCGACTTGCTTCAGCTTTGAACGTATGGCTTCCTGGGCCTTGTAGGCAAACTGTCGAAGCGAGGCCTTTTGTTACTGAGGGTTCATTTCTCTGTCGCGCACGGTGTCCGGCACGTCGATCTCGACCGAGTCCCCGGGTCCGTAACCCACCGCTACCATTACGCTATCCGTGTCGCCGTACACCACGGGGCATTCGTGACGGTAGAACTCTGACACGCAGTTGTTTACAACCGCGATCTGTTGCCTTCCATGGCCAGATATCAGAGGCCTACAGGGGTACGGAGCAGTTCCGTAAAAGGAATTGGCCATAACTTTGCACTCTCCTTCTTGCAACTTGAAGTATATTCGCACTGCATCGCCGACTGCGGGGTCCTTAAGTTTTGTTTTGAACGCCGAGCGTTGGTTCAGGTAATACTCCACCGACGAGGCGAACACTCCAGGCGCCCTGATGTACGAGCCGGTGCTCTCGTCGTACTTGAGAATCAGAGACGCGTACTCGTGCCCTTCGGCTTCCCAGCTGTAGCAAATCTAACCCGATAGATCGTGAGGGAAATCGACCGGGGCACACGGTATGGTCGTTTCGGGCAATATGTTGAGCGCGCACATGATGGAAGGGTACATGCCCGCAAAGTCAAAGGACAACTCCAATCCCATACCCGGACCCGAGTAATGTAGACCGGTGAGAGGTTCGCACACAGCGCCTCCTTTCCAGGTCTCGCTGTCTCCGTCGGACACTTGCGATTTAGGGTCCCATCTCAGTCTCGCTTGCTGTTCACCGCCAACCGGCCCCGCTTTCACTCTGAGGGTGTTGAGCGTGAACTTCAGTTGTGGTATTTGCACCGAATGGATACTCTGTACGAAACCGCTAAACATGTCCCCTCTGCCGTGAACTACAACGTTGATGTTGAGCGTAGTCCTGCATCGATGGAACAGAGCGGACACCGGTTTGAGCACCTTGGCCAATCTACAGCACAACTGCGAATCGACCAAGTTGTACACAAGCACCGCGAACAGGCTTTTGCCGCCCATGCTTATCATCTCGTCCATTTTGTCGTAGCTCACGTCCGCCACCTTGTACAGTTTTCTCGGGTCTTTGGCGGGTTTCTTGTATATCTCTCTGACTTTCGTGACGACGTCGTTGAGTTTCATGCTGGTACACGCGTACTTGATATCCCTCGTGCCGGCCATTCTGTACAGGTCGATCACGTTCATGCCACAGCTGTTCATTTTGAAGTGGCCCAGTTTGGCTTTGTCTTTGTTGAACGTTTCCACGTGCGTCGCTATCTGTCTCAGTTTGTATTCGGTCAACGTGCCGCTGGAAAGCACGGAACCCACGTTTTTCAACATCTCCCTGTACATGTCCAGAAACCGTACGTTTTCAAACTGGAACACAGGCTCCGCATCTGCGCTGAGAGCTCTCGTGACAAACAGGCCTGTCCACATTCATTTGAGTTTCTCACATCGCTGTCTAGCGGTCGGCTCTAGCGTTTTCAGGTAACAGGGATCCGCGTAGAAGTGCACGCGTTGGTTCAGCACGCGTATGTCGAACTCGGCGTTGTACACGTACAACAGTTCAATGCGGTGGGTTCGTAATATGGATATCATTCTCTCCAACACCGCGAGTTCCCCTCCGCAAGCGTTAAACTCCACGCGACGCACATCGTCTATACCGGCGGTTTTGGCCATGTCGAGGTCGAGTTCGGGGTGAGGACAGACCGTGGCTTTCTTTTTGTTGTATGCCACCAGTAACTTTTTCCTGTGACCCCCGTACGCCTTGGGCATGTGTGAGTTTAGGACCACAATGGAAACGCACGTTATCTCGTGCTGTTGCCCCGGCATGTCCGAAGGCAGGCTGGGGATGGACACGCGTTTAACGTGTTGAGGAAACCGTTTTTGCTGTTCCTTTAGATTCGACACCATCCTATTGCGGCATGTAGTCATGTCGTCCACTGTACCCTCTGTGCAGTAAGGGAACCTCTACGCGAACGAGTTTGATCGGACCGCAGGATCCCGGTGAGCCCCGGCGAACACGGTTTCAATGTCCAGACACGCCGCTTTGTAGAAATGATTCACGTGAGAGGCGTCGAACGCTCTAGCCTCGATCTCCGAAGCTCGGTGGTCGTAGACGAGATCTCTCGGGGACACGGTGCGATTAAGTTTGCTGACCGGAATGTAATACATTCTTCCAAACATTACATCTGAGCAAAGCGCCGGCGTGTTGCCATCCCTGGCTAGGTAGTAGCCCTTGTCGGGACTGAAATCCCCAAACGTCAGCGCACCTCATACAATTTTCATGTACGCAGATGCCCGCGCCACAGATTTCAAAGGAAAGACAGCGGCGTTCACTGCCCGATTGATGTCTTCGTGCGAGACGCTGATGAAAATTGGCTCTGCTGCAAAATGCCTGGACCATGTAGCTTTCACCGCGTTCCAATTTTCGCTGTCATCCGCATCCATCTCTAGGCCGTAACCCACCACGGGTGCCATTTCGGTCACTTCCAAATTGACAGTAGTGTACAGTGGCACGGTTTCGCATTGCGACCGAATCACCAGTCCCCTGCACAGCAATGATTCTTTGTGATAAAATATCGACTTCAGTAACACTCCGACTACTGTCGGTTCGCGATCGATGTCAACGCTTCTACGCTGGGGATATATGTCTGGAAAATAGTCGACAAACGGCAGCGGCTTGTCCATAGACACAACACATGTATACTGCTGCATTATATATAGCGTTATACAGTAGAGGTAAACACAAGTGGATCAGTTGGATCATCTTCCACATCTGGTTGTTATAGGAATCCAAGTTGCATAATCGCTCCAGTTACTCCAGAACTTTTGCGTGAAAACGCCAGGGTCGACCAACGTCGAAGGGTTGTCCCATGGTATCATCCTTGTTCTCACCCTATATGCCTTACGTGGATGAAGATCCCGAATGGTTGTTTTGCACAGTGTACCTCGTTTACACATGACCTGTTTGGTGTTCGCCGTGTCGCCAGGATGAGGCAGCTCCGTTGACCACTCCACTTCGACGGTCGGGGCGTAGGAGGCGGATTTAATCTCGTGTAACACGCTGGGTTGTAGTTGTCGACCGTGGCTTGAACGACGTTGTTGCGGATCGTGTCTACGGTCCATCTCTGCTCGTGATTGAAAATGCATCGTTGTGGAAATTGCATGGTGCAACTCATGCTGCCGTCAGTGGCCTTAGTCAGCACACAGCTTGCCCGATACTCTTTGCCAGGACTTGCCATCGCGACGCTGGTGTTCTCCGGGGCTTCGTCTGCAGAACAATCAATCTTGTAGTCGTAGTCATTTACGCAGCGTAAGCCGTAGGGCAATGGTGGGCAATATGTGAGGAACGGACAGTCATCGTGAGAGGGATACAAACGTACTCCGAGATACAAATATCCGGTAGCGGCGAAAAACTGTGAAGACCACAGGAACATAGCCGTGAAGGCTAAGAAAGACACCATGTTCCACACAAACACAACACTGGTCAATAACGAGCAGAGTTGGGATTCTAAAAGTCCAGGTTCACGCTGTGCTCCTCTCTTTGTATGTAGTGGCTAACACACTTAAGTCTCAATATAACAACCACTGAGAAAGCAGAATCGTCCCCACGAAGGGTTTCGAGCTGCCGACCTGCGGGTTTCAAGCTGCCGACCTGCGGGTTTCGTGCTGCCGACCTGCGGGTTTCGAGCTGCCGACCTGCGGGTTTCGAGCTGCCGACCTGCGGGTTTCAAGCTGCCGACCTGCGGGTTTCGTGCTGCCGACCTGCGGGTTTCGATCTGCCGACCTGCGGGTTTCGAGCTGCCGACCTGCGGGTTTCAAGCTGCCGACCTGCGGGTTTCGTGCTGCCGACCTGCGGGTTTCGAGCTGCCGACCTGCGGGTTTCGAGCTGCCGACCTGCGGGTTTCGAGCTGCCGACCTGCGGTTTCACTGTCTTTTATTTCGTAGTGTGGTTTCTAAATACACGCATACACTATATTAATTGCTCAGACAGAGTAATTGAAACAGCACTAAATACAATCCCTGATAGCACATCATATAGTCACAAAACGCAATTGAGCTGTGATACGTTCATCCAGAGTGCGTAGGTGGACCAATAGGACCTGTAGATCGAGCAAACAACTTAAGCGACCATGTCTTTGAATATCGGAAACCGTAAGCGCATAAACGTGCAGCCCGTGGACGACATGACCGGGAGTCTGTTGCCACCCAAGAAAAAATGGCGAGGAGCGACGTTGGGCAGACGGGATTGGGACACTGGAAATGCCTTAACTATCACTTACGATGTCACAGGAGGTCTCCCCTGTGTGACGTTCATGAGTACATGGCCAACCGTGAAGTCTGGCCATAAGGTTCTACTCACGGTTGACAGCGCTGGTGAGCAGCTGTTTGCCGATAAAGTGGTCATCCCGCTCAGGGTCTTTCTGGATTTACTGCACATGCATCTCACGCATAATGAAGACAAATATCTATACTTGTACACCAATGCATTTCCTAGTACGGAAGACCCCGACGTTGTTGTACAGGACATGCCTGCTAAATGTAAAGATGCAGGTTGTTACCACACGGTGGCAATACATGGTCCTGCTGAGGACGAGGAGGAGGATGAGGACGACGGCAACATCGCTGAACGCATACGCATGCCTCAGGATCGGGAATGACAACAACTGGCCTAAGATCCCCGAAGTGTCAAAGGAACACTTAAGATACACCGGTGTTCCAGGCGTATGTTGTACTATAGTCAGACAACCTAAAGGTACACTCTTTCTTACCACCGGTCGCTGGCACATTCAAACCGAGGATGGAGAGAAAACAACCATGATGCCCGGGGACTGCGATGAGACGGAGTATGTGTTTCCTTTATGTCACACTGAACACCTACCGGGCCTGGTGGCTGTTGTTCACAAGTGGTTGGAAACAGACTACCAGAAACTGGGCCTGTTAGTCACATGCAACGTGCCGAGCAACATGACGCTAATACCCACGCCCATTGAAGCGCTGGGGTATCAGTATACCCTCACCAGTATGGACCAGTACTGGCCCCTGCTCTCCAACCCAAAGGATATGTGGCACACCTCGTACGAGGATACAGTTTTGTCCGTGGAACCACAGTACGGTATATGCCGAAACGCAATGATCAAGTGTCCCCACAGCAAGAGACATTGTCCCATCAAGAAGCGTCCGCGTCCTTGAACATAGGAGATATTGAAATGCGATACCGGTGTCGGCAACAATAAGAGCTGTGTATTAGGAATACTCATCACCGCTTCAATGTTTACGCTGTTTTTCCTGTATCTAAAAATAAAACAAAAACACAGATTCAACTCCATACTGTTTCTTTGTGTTTCCTTGTCATACGTGCGGTCTAAGTTTTTTATATATATATATATATATATATATATATATATATATGTCAAAGCCTTCTTTCTAAAAACACACAGACACACGCACGCAGTCACACGCACACACACACACGGATATCTATCTGCACATACAACAGAGATTAACACCAGACCGCACTAGAGGTCCACATGGCGACATTAAAGCGCACCATCGACGACGAGGTTATCGCAGCTCCGAAACGACAGAAAACACAGCAAGATCCCCCGGACACTGTAGACCGGCACCCATGGGTATATGTTGATATAGGACCAAGCGAGTGGAAGATCGGACCTTCTTTTACTGTTCAGTACATCACACCGACAATTGGTGTGACGTGTCTGAAATTCACCTCCCTCACAGAGTCCGTCTCGGAGAGCTGGCCTTGCAAAGTGCACGCCGAGGCACCCCTGGGGTATTTTGCAAAAGTGCTATGCATGCCCCTGAGAGGTGTGTTGGATTTACTACATGTGCTCCTAACAGGGAATATAGAGTTGGTCGACCACGTTGGTTATGACGGCGCTTTCTCTAAACCCAATATGCACAGTG
Source organism: Neolamprologus brichardi (assembly GCF_056152115.1). Classification (NCBI taxonomy): domain Eukaryota; kingdom Metazoa; phylum Chordata; class Actinopteri; order Cichliformes; family Cichlidae; genus Neolamprologus; species Neolamprologus brichardi. The sequence continues at coordinate 31,540,805 of NC_142116.1, read as the reverse complement.
ACGGATGTTACTTTATCCTAGCGGCAATTGCCTCTAGGTTAACTGGTATAATGGTCCCGGAGCGCATGAACATCTCGGCGAGACACGGCGATATCTCACGGAGTGTAACCGGATACTGGGGCGTGTACAAGCAACCTAAAGGCCCGGTGTTCATCAGCAGGGACACATGGGTTGACTGGGAAAATGAGCCGCTAGAGTACGGGGAGAATGCTGCAATCAAAGATCCAGTGCTAAAACCGCTCATGGGTGACGCTCAGGCCTGCGAAAACTCTGGGTTTGAGGAAGACTGTTGTGAACTAATAGCCAACACCCACCGCGTTGATACAGACTGTGGCATACAGTACGACGAAGAAGACGACAGTGACATACGGTACGACAAAAAAGAAGACAGTGGCATACAGTACGATGAAGAAGAAGAAGAAGAAGAAGAAGAAGACGACAACTATGACATTCAGTCCGATGATACAGGGGACGACGATCCCACCGATGAGTCTGTGTTTCCCTTGTGTCACAGCGAGCAACTACCAAGCCTGATAACCGTTATACACACGTGGTTGGAAGACACGGACCACAAAGCGCAAGGTCTTGTGGTGCACTGTAAAGTACCTGAGCGTATAACACTTGTCCCACAGCCCACAAAGGAAGCTGGTTACGAATACACACCGTTCAATTGTGCTGTGCACTGGGTACATTTGACGGACGACGAAGTCATCATGCGGCCATGAATACGGTCACCTACAACGGTATATGACAGAGGCTCACTTGTCAAATGTGATGTTGATGATGACGATGATGATGATGATGATGATGATGATTTCAATGTACTTGCTTAGCCATACTAGTGTTCACTTAACAGTGTTTCAGTGTCTTTTTTTGTGTGTAATTGGGTAACCGGATAAATAAAGAGAATGTGTGCAACATCGTCTCCTATCTCCTGCTTGCTAATATCATTCAATGTAATAACTGCTAGAATCACAGACACATAGACAAAAAACTTGGGCAGAAATCAGAGTTGACATTAAAGTTTATTGGGGTTTGCTATTACCGTCGCATACACAATTTTGTAGCATACATTCAGAAAAAGCAGCTGTCACATACAGTCAGACTAGATCACCAGCATCATACGCCACAGGCGAGATGCGGGCGCTTTGTAACGAGGATCATTGGTGTCACACCAGAGCATGCATTCTTCGTGCTGTAACTGGGTACGATACACATCGCCCAGAGCGGGTAGTTTGCCCAAATGACCCTCTATGAGATTGTCAAAGTCCTCCGGGTGTTTACAGATCACTTGCACCCTGCTATCCTCAAACTCCCGATCCTCGTACAATCGCGTCACATCGTACGCCGCTGTCTTCGTGACGCCTTTGGGTAACCAGCTGCGACGAAAGTAGTCCTTGAAGGCTCGCCACAAGGTCTCTACGAAACGCTCAGCGTCGACCTCGGTCTTGTCGGCATCGGCTAGCACCACGTGAAGCCGCCAACAGCTATTGGGACTTCGGTCCACCAGTATATACCACCGGCCCCAATCCGGAGTGCAACTGATGCAATAGTTCATCCAGAACTCCGCCATGTGGAACCCGAGCAGGCTCTCGGTGTTCAAGTCGGCCACATCCAAAACGTAGTCAATGTAATGACCTCCTTGGCAAAAGTGTAGCTCCTCAGCGGTGAATTTTTCTCTGATCTCGGTGTGTAGAATGTGTAACGCCATTATATCGTCTGAGCCTTTGTTTGTGAATCGAGATATGGCGTCCACCTTTCCAGGCCATACGGCCTCCGGGTGGAAGAGTGTAATGTGGTAAGCTGAGGGCATTGTGTGCTGGTGAATCGGGTGGATCTGTGAGTCTCCTTCTAAACAGCTTTTAAAGAGCTTTTATATCTGGCAGCCTAGGTGTGTGTCGGTAGCGCGATGTGGACGTTATACGGAAAGAAGTGTTGTGAGGCCTAGGACTGTGAGGAATGCGATGTGTGGTGTTTGCGTTTCTCCCCTTGCGGGAAATGCGATCTCACCGACTGACGTACATCTGTCTCCGACCGAGAGTGAGAGTGTCCGACTGAGACACATCATTTCGACGCGAAGGTTTTTATATTGACACCCAACGCGTTCATAATATTACGATTGACAATGAAATATACATGCTGTAAGCACTATGAGTGTGAATGTCTCGAATAAACACAGACACTGTATGGGAACTGTTACGGGTTGTCTTTATTTTTATAACAACATGGAATCGTGTAAACTACTTAGACAGTAGCATCACAACACATCATCAGCAACATTATCATCATCATCATCATCATCATCCTCATCATCATTATCATAGTAAGAAGGAGTATTCCGGTTAATCAGAGTAGTCGTATCCGCAGTCTGCGTCGCTGTCATCCACCACGGACAATTCCGCAGGCGCACAACGTTCTGTCTCACTGTAGCTATCGCGGGCCACGTTGCCAGCTGAAACGTGTGCAATCTTGCTACTCTTTTTACCACCGGAAAGCGAGTTGGCGGGTTCTTCCTCTTCCCTGTCCTTTCTCTTCAAAGAATCGACCACAACCACAAGCAGATACTCCTCATTCCAGGAGCGCCCACGCCTTCTGTGCAGCCAAGAGTCGAAGGCGATCTCAGGTGTTCCAAGTGTCTGAAAAACCAAACGTTTCATTCCTCCGAAGTGAAAGGCAACCCTAGGAATATAGATGTCGAATACGTTCAATGTTCAATGTGCCGCTTAGCACCAGAGACGTCAACACGTGCACATTCACTGACATGAAACAAATGTACATAGCCTGCCCCAAATGTACGCAACCGATTTTTTCTGAAGTACTAGTGGATATCGAAACGCTGTACCCCCAGTGCGTAAGCTGCCAAACACTCGCTCGCGCCTAAGACATAACCACAACAATGGAAACTAACCTCGCCGTAATGAAAGCCGTCACAGGCATGCTGTACACCGAGCTTCTAGATGCAATAGGGAGACATTACCCAGACATGTTCGACGTGAGGGCCTGGGAAATGGATTGTACTCTGCAGGGCTTAGGTACACAAAACAATTTGATGTTGTGCCTAACCGTTATAAACACCATGGGTGTCAAGGACGAGTTTATCAATGAACTGATGAAAGTAGCATCACAGCAATAAGAAGGATTCGGTTCCTCCGCTGGCACAGTGAGCACCATAGCGCGTGTAGATGACTACGACCTAGAATCCGATTCCACGTACGTGATGAGTTTGGCCTGCAACACTACACGGAGCTGCGTATTTGATCTCGAATGCGAGGATGGTGAGGATGTTGGAGACGACAGCAATGTCCCCGCGGTCTCTGATAATACAACACAGGACCAATCCAAAGCATCTGAGGCGCTGGATGTGTTAGATGTGACAAGCAAGCCATCTGTAAAAGACAAAGAGATGGACTCTCCCGGGCAGGAATGCCCAGACTCAGCCGAACAGGGCTTAGAGACTCTGACACCCGCATCTATCGCAGAGCAGGCTTCCGAACAGGGCTTAGAGACTCTGACACCCTCATCTAACATAAAGATCGACAGTGAAGAAGGACCAAAGACTGTCATGGATGATGATGATGATGATGATAATCACTGTCATGTGTTTGTTATAGACTGTGTGTAATCCCATTTGCAGGTAGTATATCTCACGTTGTTGGTGTTGCTTTTGTTTCACAGTACATACAACTGTTTTTGTGTGATACCAAGCGCGTGTGATTATTGTACAACTTATGCTTTGTGTATCACGCACAACACGCCACGCTATTCCTTCACACATGGCATTATCAGCGTTGTGTAGTTGCAAACATGGATCTGAGTCAAGTGGACGACTGGAGCGGAGCGTATCATTTGACGGTGCGTTTGGCCCAATACACCTCTAACGTGCAACTCATAGAATATTTTTGGTCGCACACGGTCAACATCGAGAAAGTGATACCAACAACGGTTATTCTCACAGAGCCGGGTGAGGATGGTCTCTATCGTATCCCACTGACCAAGGCGCAGTCCAGAGTCGGCAACTGTCTAATAATTCGGGTCGCGTACACAGAGAGCAAAAAGGACGATCGCGGTCTTATCACAGCCAAACACCTCACCGGCATGTACACGAACTCTAAGGGCCACGAAGTAAGGACGGTGAGCATCCTAGCAAGAGCACCGTTCGCATGGGTGAAACCGCACGTCCCGTCACACGTAATCGCAAATCCGTTTTTCGGGGACACGGTCGACGGTCATCGCCCGGAGTCGATCGTATCTAGGATATACTCCGCCGCGGATATGGAATTTCGGAACTTGCTATTTCACGCAAATGGCGAGGACAAAGACATGTACATAGCAGAACTTGTCAGAGATACGCTGTCTAGGCTGGCGGATCCTTTGGCGTTCAAAGTCGTGTACGAGCAAAGCAGACTGACCCTAGAGCACCTGCGTCGCGAAACGTCGCGAGTCGCCGACGGTACTTCTTTCATCAAACCCGAAAGGGACCTGTGGGGCACATCCGTATTATGGACACTGTCTAGCGACATAACACCCGTGGCATGTACGACTGTTAACCAACACGACCTATGGCCCATGCGTGCAGCTAGAGAGTCCGCTAAGCGATCCGCTCTAGGTTGGGTGGAAGTGGAACTGACACGCACTGGTCTAGCTATATCGAAGCGCGTATCGCAAGCCGTCGCCCGGGAGGTCATAGACGCTCCGTAGCCTGCCCCGCAGAACCCAAGAGAGTTTTGGCCGTGACGCAGATTGACAAAGTGCTCTTCGGTGACCTGTGTACGTCTCTGTGCGCTAGAGTGTTTTCGACACGCTCGTCTTCCGAAAATGGACACGCGTATGCGAGAACCCAAGGACCAGGACGATGCCTTAATCACAAGCGCCCCTACACCACGAGCCTCGAGGAGGAATGGGAAAACGAGCACCGCAGCCACCGGAGTGCAGCAGAAGAGAGAGGATCAACGGCGCAAAAGCAAGTCGAATGCACGTCGGACCAAGAAGACAATCCAGACCTCTGCTGCGGACACGGCGATGACACGTCAACAACACACAGGGCACACTACAGCGAGCGAGGCGAGTGCCACGACCACGAGCAAATGTACCCGTGTGCGAAAAGACAGAAAAGACAGAACAAGCCGCCGAAGAATGAGCCCGACCCCGTCTGGTGGATGTGGCAAAAACGATACCGAGACCACGCGCACGGACGAACAGGAGGCGTCCAGTCGCGAAAACACAGAGTCTGGGAACTGTACAGGGAAAGCTGGGAAGCCGTACAGGAGTTGAGTGAAAAATCGACCTCCGTTCAGTGCTGGCGAAGATTCTCGTGTCGCTCTGTTGGATATCATGTCAAGACTCTTCCATTCGGACACCCAGACGGACCCCTCGCCATCTGAGGAGACTGTCGATGACACACAAAGGCCTTCCCTGGCACACACGATAACGAGTACGCTCAGGGGAATGACAGAGACTTTCGCCGAGTTGACTAGATGGTTAGAGTCATTCGAAACAACCGATGCTCGTGAGATTATAGGCTTCGATTTGGCTATGGAAATATGCGGTTGTTATGACATGACGATCCGCAGATTAGAGAACTGTGTAACAACGGGCTTGTTCTCGGAGTGTAGGCACATGAAGAGCTTAGCTGATATACCCCTGGCGGACAATGTAATAGCTTGTTGCACAAGACTGTGTGCAGAAAATATAGCCATCGAGACCACGGATTTCGACGCCATCACCGAGCATGCCCGTGAGAACGATTTCGGTCTCTGTGAGAAATTGTTGTCAATCGTGCAGCGATTGAAACCCGTCCCGTCACAAAATATACCCGACACCAGTGATACGTTGACGCGGCGCTTCCAAGCGCTGGTAGAGTTGGTAATCCAGCTCACGACTGTCATCGTAAACACTACCAACAAACTCACACGTACAACGCTGACATGCAAACAACTACAGGCCGATAAAACAAAGCTAGCCAACGTGTTATCAGCCAAAGAGGAAGATCTCCAGTCACAAGCTGAAGAGCACAAACTGACGTCGGATAGTCGAATTCGAGATCTGGCCGCGGAAGTCGATGAACACAAAGTCATGGTTCGGAAACTGACGCAGATGCACGAGAAGTACAAGCGAACAAGCGAAGACGGTAGACAGAGGCTTGTGCAGGAATTAGAAAAAGCTAAAAAGGACACCCATGACGTTAAGAGAGAGTTCCTTTCATTCGAAAAAGACAGCGACCGAGCTAAAGCTTATCACAAGGCGTAGATAGATAATCTCAGCCACAGGTTAGAGAAACTTGTAGTCGACAACACACAGTCGCTGCAGAAGAGGGAGAGTGAAATCCAAACCCTCTCTGAGGAACGTGAGTCGCTGCAGACCAGTCTGAGTTCTCTGAAAAAACAGAACGTTACACTGAACTAACAGAGAAAGTCAAATACATTTTCAATCTCGAGCGTTCAATCGAGATCGCGAAGGCCGAGGTTGATCACATGGAAGCTAAAGTAACTGAAATGCGGTTTGAAACTGCAGCCTCTCCTTGGAAGGGTTCGTTTCCCCGTAACATCCATGTAACCACTGTAGAACATGTAGATCCCCCTCGGACACCGAGTGCCCCATCCGAGTCATCACGAGATCTAGGTTAACGCCAAACCATTTCTGCTCATTGAGTAGACTCTGCGTGCCCTTATCCAAGTAGTCAGTAGTCAAGTGTTGTCTAGCCCAGTTTGTTGTGGGGGTTTTCCGTGGGGTGTCAGTGTCAAAACGGTCAAAGGGTTTACCGTCCAGTAAACCTATTGCTGTAAACTTGTGTACACCCGGCAATCCAAGGTCTTTGGACAGCGCTGTACAAATGTAGATCAGCGAATGAGTTGCCGAATTCACTGCCAGTATACGTGTGACAAAGTACAAAAACACATACCGCACGTCCATCGTAAGAGCTACCTCAATCATGTGCGGTGTGCAAATGCAAGTGAGTCCAACGCTCCCACTGTTGGGGCAAATAAACTCGCCAACGTTTCGGCCAGCTCACAACAAAGCTCGCTATCCGACCGACAATCCCACACCGGCTGCCCTGTTCCACATCCACCGCATATACCCCAGCTAAGACCTAGCCATCCCCACGTGTGTCGGTCTTTGTGAGAAATGAACGCTGTAACTGAGAGGTATCTTACTTATAGTTGTACAATGTGTGTGACTGTGTATATAAGTACAGCACGGTAAACGCAGAAGCGGGGTGCGCGTGTTTCTGCCGCAATGGAGTAAGTCAGTGTTTGTGGTGTTAGAAGAGCGGACGGCTGGACTGAAATGAGAGTCATGTAGGTTTATTATTACAAGCAGTATGATAACAAGCCGATACAATACAATACAGTGCACACTTTGCCCCCGTTCTACTGTTCGGGGTACCAGAGCCTAAGAGTTGCGGCCTTTCGCCTCGCATCCGTGTCGTTGGTCTTGCACCACAGAAGACAATCGCTGCCGTTCAGTTCCGTCCGAAAGACCTCTCCCAGACGCGGCATCGCTGCCATCCGCTCGTTGACTAGCCGTCCAAAGTCACCGCGTTCGCCCTCACTTGTGGTAACACATAAAAGTTTGTCCTGCACGACTTCATATTCGCAGTCGTCATAGGTGGTCTCGGGGTTGCACCTGTCACCCCTCAAGCCAGGCTGCTCGACGACCCATCTCGATCCAAAGTAATCCCTGTAAGCAAGCCATAGCTGTCGAGCGAGCGCTTCTGCGTCCGCCGCCGCCTTGCCCTCGTCTTCTAACAGCAGGGTCATACTAGATCCCACCGCGGCCACTCTGTCCACGTACACGTACCAACGAGCCCATCCGACCAGCAAAGCCTTGAGTTTGCAATCAAGCCAAAAGTGCACCATGTGAAATCCGTCGAGGCACAGCACACTCAGGTCTCGTAGGTCCATAAAGTCTACGTAATTGGGCGCCATATCACCCCATTCCTCCGGGTACTTGATCCTCTCTATCATATTGCCAGACAACATGTGTATCTTCATGATGTCATTGGCCCAAGGGCTATACACCGTCCAAGGCTTCGTCATTTCTCCGCCGGGGAACACCAACCTCGGGTGCGTTAAACGTATGCTGTGCACTTGCGGCATCACTGGCTTTGCTCTGCTGCTGCGTTATACACCGACACTGTCACAGAGTGAGCTTCACTGTCTTGCAATCACATCCATGCAGCTTATATAGCATCCCACAGCTCGACACCTACCCAGGTCAGGGATAAATGTACAGCGTAGGATGCCGTCTCAGACACATCCGTCTCGTCGCACGGGTGTCCAATGTAGCACTTTCGCTCTCCTTGGTTTTGGTGGGTATTGCATCGCCAAAGGCATCACGATCGCAGGTCTCTGGATGGCTGTATTGACACAGAACGTAACCGCAGGCGGCGACAGCGAGGAACAGCCCTGGCAGTCCCAGAAGCAGTGAACTATACCCACACATAAGCAGTACTGGTCGAATGTCAGCTCTTATTGTACCTGTCCTCGTACCAAATGAGCTTACGTTCAGATGACATAGAATGCGCTTGAGTTTGCAGCCGATGTATGAGAGAACACAGAGACCAAACACAGAGGATCACACGCAGAACAACAGAATGTAAAATGCCATTTAGTTTATTACAGTCAGCAATGGTGATACAATGCACACAGTAACATTGGTGACAGCCCTCAGTTCACCGCAATCCTTTATGTGTGGCTTCCAAAAACATCAGGTCGTTTGTTATATTGCTATCAACATTGTGATGCGATCAGAAAAAGACACACATCATGTCAAGTTTTATTACAGTCAACATTTGGATATGATGAAAAAACACAACAGCAATACAATTAAGCGTGAAGCAGAGAGTGTGACACGACGACAGGCTGCTCGGTACAATAGCCGCGGTCCAATCTGTCGATTCTTCTACTGTTTGCGGGTACCACAGCCCAATCGTCGATGCCTTTCGCTTCTCATCAGCGGCGTTGGTGTGACACCACAGAAGACACTCTCCTTCGTGACGTTCGGTCCAATAAACCTCGCCCATACGCGGCATCACGGTCATCCGATCGTCAACCACTCGTCCAAAGTCACATCCCAGCTTTTCTAGTGCTATTCACGACGGTGATGTTATCGACAATGGCGAACCTGGTGTACATAGTATGCGACCCAGCCCGTTCCTAAGTTGTTATGTCTGAGCACTGGTTCTACAGCCATCATCAGGGCCACCTGTCCAAAAGCAATCGTGGTCAAAGAATGCTCAGATGTCGATGTGTTTTAGCGAAAGAGAACGATTTTAGAGGAAAACTCATGTACTGACACAATGAAGACCAAGTGTCATAGTCTGACTACTAGCCACTTTCCCCGTGCCCCACATCGACATACGTGGCTCACAATGGACTCGTTCGATCGCAACGACAAGAAGAAGAAGAATAATAGGATCCCCCTCTCCCAAACAGACCACGGGACGCTCGAAAAGTATGTACAGGAGGTGCGATCGACACGGGCAGCAACACAGCGCCCCGAACCAGTGCAGGGCTCACCCGAGAAGTACTGGGACAGATAAAAAAGAAAGGCAGCGGTTCAAGCCGTTGCTCCGTTCGACAAGACGTGCATATGTACCGCGTGTAACGCTGCAAACAGCGCCCGCTACGCTTCCGATGTAGCCCATGAAACACCACAGTGCAGAACAAACACAGCGAGACTCGTATTCCAGCACTACGAATGGATTTTCGATCCACCGCAACCAAGGAATCACCATCACGATTAATCGACAGTCGCAGCTATCCCCAACAAAGCACCTCGCCAAAGCGGTGGAACGGGACAGCGAACGTCGAGTAAACCACCATCACGATTACGCGACATTCGCAGCTATCCCCAACAAAGCACCTCGCCAAAGCGTTGGAACGGGACAGCGGACGTCGAGTAATGTCTTATGTCAATCGAGAGTGCACCGTTGTCTGTATCGTATCATTTGCTACTTTCCAATAGAATGTAATGTGACAACGACGAGGAATAAAGAGCAGTGGATGCAAAGATATCGTTCTACCATGTGTTTGTTTTGTCTGTCAGACAAGTTAGTGTCTATGTCGACCGAGCGCCCCATCGAGAAATGCACAGAAATGGTCGCACACAGCGCACAACATCAGTGCGATCGACATGCCAGTAACCCCGATGGAATCCCGACAGTGCAAGTCAGAGTACAAAACGCGGGCCCATGGGCCGGATACCCCAGGTATCCCCGCGAGCCCCGCCTTTCCGTCCGCGGCCGTGATCCGCCTAGCTGAAACAACAGGGTTTTCGCGCAGGCTCTATGGCACGCGGCCAACGGAGGCCGCTGTTAACCCTGATGCACCTGCCAGGGGGAGAGCGGCGGGGTCGGGGGATGCGGGTCCCCCGCGGAGGGATGGAGGGATGGAATGAGGAGGTCGGGGTCGCGAGATCCCCCGAGTGGATGGGGGGGAGGGGGGAGAGGAGAGAGAGAGAGAGAGAGAGAGAGAGAGAAAGAGAGAGATTGGTGGTCGAGAAACACCCCGGCGAAAACACAGCGTGTCGCGTGGCGAGACGATAAGAGCGTGGATGGCGGGTACTAAGTGTGTCGGGGTTTGGTTACGGAGGCGGCATCCGGGCGCGTGCTGTACTACAACAACAACAACACTTCTGGCAACAAGGTGCCAACGTGAAAGAAGAAGACGAAGAAGACAATGTCACGCACTAGACCGTGGGAGCCAAAGAGCACAAAGGTCGGTACAGGTGGACCGCTTTCGCTGGCGGTGTCATCGTCGTCCTCCTCCTCCTCCTCCTCCCGCTCACCCTCACCGTCGCCATCACCGTCGCCATCGCCATTGCCAGCGCGTTTGGCGTACGCGGGGTGGGCTGCGGTTGCTCCGTTGTTGCGACCGGCAACGTTTCGTTATCGAGGGCTAGGGGTCGAGGAAGACCAAAAGCAGCAGCAGCAGCAGCAGCAGCAGCAGCAGCAGCAGCAGCAGCAGCAACAACAACAAGAGGAGAACTCGGAGGAGGAGGAGCAGGAGGAAGAGGAGCAAGAGGCCGAGGGGGACGACGACGACACGACAGCCCGAACACTCGCAGACAAGAAGCGCTACTGGGAGGATCGGGAGGAAGAGACCGAGGAAGAGGAGCAAGAGGCCGAGGGGGACGACGACTCCACAGCCCAAACGCTCGCAGACGAGGAGCGCTACTCGGAGGATCGGGAGTCGGACGAAAACGATGAGGCAGCGGACCAAGGGTACGCAACCACAGAGGATCACGGTTACGAAATGCCGTCGCAACTTTGCCAGGACGGCTGGGCGAGCCGAAAGGCCGAGAGAACGAAGAAGAAGCAGGCGCCGAACCGGGGCGGGGGGTTTCGGAGCTTTTGCAAGAGGACGCCGGCCATGCCGCAGGTGGCGTTCATGATCTTGGGCGCGATCGCCGCCACGGCACTGTCGGCGAAACTCGCGATGCAGATGTAGCCGATGATTATGACGAAGAAGAAGAAGAAGAAGAAGAAGAAGAAGAAGAAGGAGAAGAAGAAGATGACGAAGACTATGAAGAAGACGACGAACACTATGAAGACAAAGACTGTGGAGGAGGAGGAGAAGAAGAAGAAGAAGAAGAAGAAGAAGAAGACGACGACGACCTCGTCCTCACTGGTCGAGGACGAGGAGGCCCCACCGAAGAGACCGTGGCGGCGGCGCGAGACGAGGCCTCCTCGTTCATGGCCTGCTTCCCGCTGGAGATAGAGGACTCGGTGATCGCCATGACCAACCTGGAAGTGGACAGGCGCAGGCCCGCCATCGATGGATGGAAGCCCATGGGCTGCATCGAGTTCCGAGCCTACGGGGGGCTGCTCGTGCTAGCCGGCGTGTACAGGTCCCGGGGAGAGGCCTGCGAGAGCCTGTGGGATGCCGAGAGCGGAAGGTCCGTGTTCAGAGCGGCGAAGCCGCTCAAGACCTTTCGAGCCTACTCGAGCGCACTGCGCCTCGACGACAGAGAGACCAGACGAGCCAGGCGAGGCGAGGGCAGTCACGACAAACTGGACCCCATCAGAGCCGTGTGGGACGAGTGGTGCACGAGGTTGCCCGCCATGTACCGCCCGGGACCGGAGGTCACCGTCGACGAGAGAATGGTGCCGTTCAGAGGTACGTAGTGCGTGCGTGTGCGTGCGCGCGTGTGTGTGTGTTCTATCGCGAAAGAGGCCACACCGTGCAGGGCACATCGAACAGGCCCGAGATCCCCAGAGAGCTGCGCTGCGTCAAGGGCAGGGCCATGGGGTCCGTCGAATCCGTAGTACTCGGCGGCTCTGCGGGACGAGGACGAGGAGGAGGAAGAGGGCTCGACACGATCATCCTCTCCTACGTGGCCAAGAAGAACAAGAACGTGCTGCTCCTCACCACCGCTCCTCGTTACCACCACCGCTCCGACCCCTAACCCCGGCCTAGTCGCCGCAGTAGCAGCGGCGGCGGAAAACCTCCCTTGGTGCGGTTGTAATGCAGCACCAAGGGAGGTTTCTAGGGTTTGTTTTCTTGTTTTTTTATGTTGTTCTTTCAGTGTTTGTCTTGAGATAAGGTTTGAAGTGTCTGTGGTGCAGCTGGTCTGGTCTGTCTCGAGACCTGTAACAGGTGGAGACTCACCAGGACATTCAGAACTCACAAGTTTTGTCTTTCTAAACTCTTCTGTAGAGGGTTTCTCTGAGAAGCAAGGGGAAGGCAGTGAGGCCTGGGGGAGGTCCACCAATATAAAGCGTGGCCAGGAGGAACTTTACAGATAAATTGTCCAAGTAAAAAAGATACCGGGATCCACAAATGTCATGTGACAACCTAATTGGCTTGCGGGATAATGACGTCACATATATTTAGAATCTTACAACCAGCCTTAAATTCTTTGATCCTTAAATCCATAAATGGGGCTGAAAAGTGACGACTTTTAGTCCGTTAATTACAGCAATTATGTTTGCAGAACTGAAACATTCGCCAGAGAAGTATTTTGAAACATCTGGATCCTTTCCTAAGTAACTGTTTACAGATTCCAAATACAGATTCCACTTTTTTTTTCCTTCTTATGTTGTTCATTAACGGAAACAGTGCCACCCCATCACAAGGGCTGGCAAGGCTTTGGGAGCCTGGAGAGCGGACACCCGCACAAAGGGTGGCCAGGCGGCCCGGTCCGGGTTTTTTCTTCTTTCTTTCACACGCCTGGTGGGCGGTGTCACCTGATCACAAGGGGTGGCAAGGCTTTCGGAGCCTGGGGAGCGGACACCCGCACAAACGGTGGCCAGGCGGCCCGGTCCGGGTTTTTTCTTTTTTTCTTCTTTCTTTCACACGCCTGGTGGGCGGTGCCACCCCATCACAAGGACTGGCAAGGCTTTCGGAGCCTGGGGAGCGGACACCCGCACAAAGGGTTGCAAGGCGGCCCGGTCCGGGTTTTTTGTTTTCTTTCACATACCTGGTGGGCGGTGTCACCCGATCACAAAGGCTGGCAAGGCTTTCGGAGCCTGGGGAGCGGACACCCGCACAAAGGGTGGCCAGGCGGCCCGGTCCGGGTTTTTTCTTCTTTTCTTCTTTCTTTCACACGCCTGGTGGGCGGTGCCACCCGATCACAAGGGCTGGAAAGGCTTTCGGGGAGCGGACACCCGCACAAACGGTGGCCAGGCGGCCCGGTCCGGGTTTTTTCTTCTTTTTCTTCTTTCTTAAAAAAGCCTGGTTGGCGGTGCAACCGGATCACAAGGGTTGGCAAGGCTTTCGGAGCCTGGGGAGCAGACACCCGCACAAAGAGTGGCCAGGCGGCCCAGTCCGGGTTTTTTCTTCTTTCTTTCACACGCCTGGTGGGCGGTGCCACCCGATCACAAGGGCTGGCAAGGCTTTCGGAGCCTGGGGAGCGGACACCCACACAAAGAGTGGCCAGCCGGCCCGGTCCGGGTTTTTTCTTCTTTCTTTCACACGCCTGGTGGGCGGTGCCACCCAATCACAAGGGCTGGCAAGGCTTTCGGAGCCTGGGGAGCGGACACCCGCACAAAGGGCGCCAGGCGGCCCGGTCCGGGTGTTTTCTTCTTTCTTTCACACGCCTGGTGGGTGGTGCCACCCGATCACAAGGGCTAGCCAGGCTTTCGGAGCCTGGGGAGAGGACACCCGCACAAACGGTGGCCAGGCGGCCCGGTCCGGGTTTTTTCTTCTTTTCTTCTTTCTTTCACACGCCTGGTGGGCGGTGCCACCCCATCACAAGGACTGGCAAGGCTTTCGGAGCCTGGGGAGCGGACACCCGCACAAAGGGTTGCAAGGCGGCCCGGTCCGGGTTTTTTCTTCTTTTCTTTCACACGCCTGGTGGGCGGTGTCACCCGATCACAAGGGCTGGCAAGGCTTTCGGAGCCTAGGGAGTGGTCACCAGAACAAAGGGTGGCAAGGCGGCCCGGTCCGGGTTTTTTCTTCTTTCTTTCACACACCTGGTGGGCGGTGTCACCCGATCACAAGGGCTGGCAAGGCTTTCGGAGCCTGGGGAGCGGACACCCACACAAAGGGTGGCCAGGCGGCCCGGTCCGGGTTTTTTCTTCTTTTCTTCTTTCTTTCACACGCCTGGTGGGCGGTGCCACCCGATCACAAGGGCTGGCAAGGCTTTCGGAGCCAGGGGAGCGGACACCCGCACAAAGGGTGGCCAGGCGGCCAAGTCCGGGTTTTTTCTGCTTTCTTTCAAATGTCTGGTGGGCGGTGCCACCCGATCACAAGGGCTGGCAAGGCTTTCGGAGCCTGGGGAGCGGACACCCGCACAAAGGGTGGCCAGGCGGCCCGGTCCGGGTTTTTTCTTCTTTCTTTCAAAAGTCTGGTGGGCGGTGCCACCCGATCACAAGGGCTGGCAAGGCATTCGGAGCCTGGGGAGCGGACACCCGCACAAAGGGTGGCCAGGCTGCCCGGTCCGGGTTTTTTCTTCTTTCTTTCAAACGTCTGGTGGGTGGTGCCACCCGATCACAAGGGCTGGCAAGGCTTTCGGAGCCGGGGGAGCGGACACCCGCACAAAGGGTGGCCAGGCGGCCCGATCCGGGTTTTTTCTTCTTTTCTTCTTTCTTTCACACGCCTGGTGGGCGGTGCCACCCGATCACAAGGGCTGGTAAGGCTTTCGGGGAGCGGACACCCGCACAAACGGTGGCCAGGCGGCCTGGTCCGGGTTTTTTCTTCTTTTTCTTCTTTCTTAAAAAAGCCTGGTTGGCGGTGCAACCGGATCACAAGGGCTGGCAAGGCTTTCGGAGCCTGGGGAGCAGACACCCGCACAAAGAGTGGCCAGGCGGCCCAGTCCGGGTTTTTTCTTCTTTCTTTCACACGCCTGGTGGGCGGTGCCACCCGATCACAAGGGCTGGCAAGGCTTTCGGAGCCTGGGGAGCGGACACCCGCAAAAAGAGTGGCCAGCCGGCCCGGTCCGGGTTTTTTCTTCTTTCTTTCACACGCCTGGTGGGCGGTGCTACCCGATCACAAGGGCTGGCAAGGCTTTCGGAGCCTGGGGAGCGGACACCCGCACAAAGGGTGGCCAGGCGGCCCGGTCCGGGTTTTTTCTTCTTTCTTTCACACGCCTGGTGGGCGGTGCCACCCCATCACAAGGACTGGCAATGCTTTCGGAGCCAGGGGAGTGGACACCCGCATAAAGGGTGGCCAGGCGGCCCGGTCCGGGTTTTTTCTTTTTTTCTTCTTTCTTTCACACGCCTGGTGGGCGGTGCCACCCCATCACAATGACTGGCAAGGCTTTCGGAGCCTGGGGAGCGGACACCCGCACAAAGGGTTGCAAGGCGGCCCGGTCCGGGTTTTTTCTTCTTTTCTTTCACACGCCTGGTGGGCGGTGCCACCCCATCACAAGGACTGGCAATGCTTTCGGAGCCAGGGGAGTGGACACCCGCATAAAGGGTGGCCAGGCGGCCCGGTCCGGGTTTTTTCTTTTTTTCTTCTTTCTTTCACACGCCTGGTGGGCGGTGCCACCCCATCACAATGACTGGCAAGGCTTTCGGAGCCTGGGGAGCGGACACCTGCACAAAGGGTTGCAAGGCGGCCCGGTCCGGGTTTTTTCTTCTTTTCTTTCACACGCCTGGTGGGCGGTGTCACCCGATCACAAGGGCTGGCAAGGCTTTCGGAGCCTAGGGAGTGGTCACCAGCACAAAGGGTGGCAAGGCGGCCCGGTCCGGGTTTTTTCTTCTTTCTTTCACACACCTGGTGGGCGGTGTCACCCGATCACAAGGGCTGGCAAGGCTTTCGGAGCCGGGGGAGCGGACACCCGCACAAAGAGTGGCCAGTCGGCCCGGTCCGGGTTTTTTCTTCTTTTCTTCTTTCTTTCACACGCCTGGTGGGCGGTATCACCCAATCACAAAGGCTGGCAAGGCTTTCGGAGCCTGGGGAGCGGACACCAGCACAAAGAGTCGCCAGGCGGCCCAGTCCGGGTTTTTATTTCTTTTCTTCTTTCTTAAAAAAGCCTGGTTGGCGGTGCCACCCGATCACAAGGGCTGGCAAGGCTTTCGGAGCCTGGGGAGCGGACACCCGCACAAAGAGTCGCCAGGCGGCCCGGTCCGGGTTTTTATTTCTTTTCCTCTTTCTTAAAAAAGCCTGGTTGCCGGTGCCACCCGATCACAAGGGCTGGCAAGGCTTTCGGAGCCTGGGGAGCGGACACCCGCACAAAGAGTCGCCAGGCGGCCCAGTCCGGGTTTTTTCTTCTTTCTTTCACACGCCTGGTGGGCGGTGCCACCCGATCACAAGGGCTGGCAAGGCTTTCGGAGCCTGGGGAGCGGACACCCGCACAAACGGTGGCCAGGCGGCCCGGTCCGGGTTTTTTCTTATTTTCTTCTTTCTTTCACATGCCTGATGGGCGGTGCCACCCCATCACAAGGACTGGCAAGGCTTTCGGAGCCTGGGGAGCGGACACACGCATAAAGGGTGGCCAGGCGGCCCGGTCCGTTTTTTTTTTCCTTCTTTGACACGCCTGGTGGGCGTTGGCACCCGATCACAATGGCTGGCAAGGCTTATGGAGTCTGGGGAGCGGACACCCACACAATGGGTGGCCAGTCGGCCCGGTCCGGGTTTTTTCTTCTTTTCTTTAACACGCCTTGTGGGCGGTGTCACCCGATCACAAGGGCTGGCAAGGCTTTCGGAGCCTGGGGAGCGGACACCCGCACAAAGAGTGGCCAGGCGGCCCGGTCCAGGTTTTTACTTCTTTTTTTTACACGCCTGGTGGGCGGTGCCACCCGATCACAAGGCCTGGCAAGGCTTTCGGAGCCTGGGGAGCGGAAACCCGCACAAAGTGTGGAAAGGTGGCCCGTTCTGTTTTTTTTCTTTTTTTTTTCACACGCCTGGTGGGCGGTGCCACCCGATCACAATGGCTGGAGAGGCTGTCGGAGCCTGGGGAGCGGACACCCGCACAAAGAGTGGCCAGGCGGACCGGTCCGGGTTTTTTCTTCTTTTTTTCACATGCCTGGTGGGCGGTGCCACCCGATCACAAGGCCTGGCAAGGCTTTCGGAGCCTGGGGAACGGACACCCGCACAAAGGGTGGCCAGGCGGCCGGACTGGTTTTTTTCTTTTTTCTTTCACACGCCTGGTGGGCGGTGCCACCCGATCACAATGCCTGGCAAGGCTTTCGGAGCCTGGCGAGCGAACACCCGCACAAAGGGTTGCCAGGCGGCCCGGACTGGGTTTTTTCTCCTTTCTTTCACACGCCTGGTGGGCGGTGCCACCCGATCACAAGGGCTGGCAAGGCTTTGGGAGCCTGGGTAGTTGACACCCGCACAAAGGGTGGCCAGGCGGCCCGGTCCGGGTTTTTTCTTCTTTCTTTCAAACGTCTGGTGGGCGGTGCCACCCGATCACAAGGGCTCTCAAGGCTTTCGGAGCCTGGGGAGCGGACACCCACACAAAGGGTGGCCAGGCGGCCCGGTCCGGGTTTTTTCTTCTTTCTTTCAAACGTCTGGTGGGCGGTGCCACCGGATCACAAGGGCTGGCAAGGCATTCGGAGCCTGGGGAGCGGACACCCGCACAAAGGGTGGCCAGTCGGCCCGGTCCGGGTTTTTTCTTCTTTTCTTCTTTCTTTCACACGCCTGGTGGGCGGTGTCACCCAATCACAAAGGCTGGCAAGGCTTTCGGAGCCTGGGGAGCGGAAACCCGCACAAAGGGTGGCCAGGCGGCCCGGTCCGGGTTTTTTCTTCTTTCTTTCACACGCCTGGTGGGCGGTGTCACCCGATCACAAACGCTGGCAAGGCTTTCGGAGCCTAGGGAGCGGACACCCGCACAAAGGGTGGCCAGGCGGCCCGATCCGGGTTTTTTCTTCTTTTCTTCTTTCTTTCACACGGCTGGTGGGTTGTGCCACCCGATCACAAGGGATGGCAAGGCTTTCGGGGAGCGGACACCCGCACAAACGGTGGCCAGGTGGCCCGGTCCGGGTTTTTTCTTCTTTTCTTCTTTCTTAAAAAAGCCTGGTTGGCGGTGCCACCCGATCACAAGGGCTGGCAAGGCTTTCGGAGCCTGGGGAGCGGACTCCCGCACAAAGAGTGGCCAGGCGGCCTAGTCCGGGTTTTATCTTCTTTCTTTCACACGCCTGGTGGGCGGTGCCACCCGATCACAAGGGCTGGCAAGGCTTTCGGAGCCTGGGGAGCGGACACCCGCACAAAGAGTGGCCAGCCGGCCCGGTCCGGGTTTTTTCTTCTTTCTTTCACACGCCTGGTGGGCGGTGCCACCCGATCACAAGGGCTGGCAAGGCTTTCGGAGCCTGGGGAGCGGACACCCGCACAAAGGGTGGCCAGGCAGCCCGGTCCGGGTTTTTTCTTCGTTCTTTCACACGCCTGGTGGGCGGTGCCACCCGATCACAAGGGCTGGCAAGGCTTTCGGAGCCTGGGGAGCGGACACCCGCACAAATGGTGGCCAGGCGGCCCGGTCCGGGTTTTTTCTTCTTTTCTTCTTTCTTAAAAAAGCCTGGTTGGCGGTGCCACCCGATCACAAGGGCTGGCAAGGCTTTCGGAGCCTGGGGAGCGGACACCCGCACAAAGTGTGGAAAGGTGGCCCGTTCTGGTTTTTTTCTTTTTTTTTTCACACGCCTGGTGGGCGGTGCCACCCGATCACAAGGGCTGGCAAGGCTGTCGGAGCCTGGGGAGCGGACACCCGCACAAAGGGTGGCCAGGTGGCCCGGTCCGGGTTTTTTCTTCTTTTCTTCTTTCTTAAAAAAGCCTGGTTGGCGGTGCCACCCGATCACAAGGGCTGGCAAGGCTTTCGGAGCCTGGGGAGCGGACACCCGCACAAAGAGTGGCCAGGCGGACCTTTCCGGGTTTTTTCTTCTTTTTTTCACACGCCTGGTGGGCAGTGCCACCCGATCACAAGGGCTGGCAAGGCTTTCGGAGCCTGGGGAGCGGACACCCGCACAAACGGTGGCCAGGCGGCCCGGTCCGGGTTTTTTCTTCTTTTCTTCTTTCTTAAAAATGCCTGGTTGGCGGTGCCACCCGATCACAAGGGCTGGCAAGGCTTTCGGAGCCTGGGGACGGACACCCGCACAAAGGGTGGCCAGGCGGCCCAGTCCGGGTTTTTTCTTCTTTCTTTCACACGCCTGGTGGGCGGTGTCACCTGATCACAAGGGCTGGCAAGGCTTTCGGAGCCTGGGGAGCGGACACCCGCACAAACTGTGGCCAGGCGGCCCGGTCCGGGTTTTTTCTTCTTTTCTTCTTTCTTTCACACGCCTGGTGGGCGGTGCCACCCTATCACAAGGACTGGCAAGGTTTTCGCAGCCTGGGGAGCGGACACCCGCACAAAGGGTTACAAGGCGGCCCGGTCCGGGTTTTTTCTTCTTTTCTTTCACACGCCTGGTGGGCGGTGTCACCCGATCACAAATGCTGGCAAGGCTTTCGGACCCTAGGGAGCGGTCACCTGCACAAAGGGTTGCCTGGCGGCCCAGTCCGGGTTTTTTCTTCTTTCTTTCACACGCCTGGTGGGCGGTGCCACCCGATCACAAGGGCTGGCAAGGCTTTCGGAGCCTGGGGAGCGGACACCCACACAAAGGGTGGCCAGGCTGCCCGGTCCGGGTTTTTTCTTCTTTTCTTCTTTCTTTCACACGCCTGGTGGGCGGTGCCACCCGATCACAAGGGCTGTCAAGGCTTTGGGAGCCTGGGGAGCGGACACCCGCACAAATGATGGCCAGGCGGCCCGGTCCGGGTTTTTTTTCTTTCTTTGACATGCCTGGTGGGCGGTGCCACCCGATCACAAGGGCCGGCAAGGCTTTCGGAGCCTGGGGAGCGGACATCTGCACAAAGGGTGGCCTGGCGGCCAGGTCCGGGTTTTTTCTTCTTTTGTTCTTTCTTTCACACGCCTGGTGGGCGGTGCCACCCGATCACAAGGGCTGTCAAGGCTTTGGGAGCCTGGGGAGCGGACACCCGCACAAAGGGTGGCCAGGCGGCCCGGTCCGGGTATTTTCTTCTTTCTTTCAAACGCCTGGTGGGCGGTGCCACCTGATCACAAGGGCTGGCAAGGGTTTCGGAGCCTGGGAAGCGGACACCCGCACAAAGGGTGGCCAGGCGGTCTGGTCCGGGTTTTTTCTTCTTTCTTTAACACGCCTGGTGGGCGGTGCCACCCGATCACAAGGGCTGGAGAGGCTTTGGGAGCCTGGGGAGCGGACACCCGCACAAAGGGTGGCCAGGCGGTCTGGTCCGGGTTTTTTCTTCTTTCTTTCAAACGCCTGGTGGGCGGTGCCACCCGATCACAAGGGCTGGCAAGGGTTTCGGAGCCTGGGAAGCGGACACCCGCACAAAGGGTGGTCAGGCGGCCCAGTCCGGGTTTTTTCTTCTTTGACACGCCTGGTGGGCGGTGCCACCCGATCACAAGGGCTGGCAAGGCTTTCGGAGCCTGGGGAGCGGACACCCGCACAAAGGGTGGCCAGGCGGCCCGGTCCGGGTTTTTTTCTTCTTTCTTTCACACGCCTGGTGGGCGGTGCCACCCGATCACAAGGGCTGGCAAGTCTTTCGGAGCTTTGGGAGCGGACACCCGCACAAAGGGTGGCCAGGCGGCCCGGTCCGGGTTTTTTCTTCTTTTATTCTTTCTTTCACACGCCTGGTGGGCGGTGCCACCCGATCACAAGGGCTGGCAAGGCTTTCGGAGCCTGGGGAGCGGACACCTGCACAAAGGGTGGCCAGGCGGCCAGGTCGGGGTTTTTTCTTCTTTTCTTCTTTCTTTCACATGCCTGGTGGGCGGTGCCACCCGATCACAAGGGCTGTCAAGGCTTTGGGAGCCTGGGGAGCGGACACCCGCACAAAGGGTGGCCAGGCGGCCCGGTCCGGGTATTTTCTTCTTTCTTTAAAACGCCTGGTGGGCGGTGCCACCCGATCACAAGGGCTGGCAAGGCTTTCGGAGCCTGGGGAGCGGACACCCGCACAAAGGGTGGCCAGGCGGTCTGGTCCGGGTTTTTTTTTCTTTCTTTAACACGCCTGGTGGGCGGTGCCACCCGATCACAAGGGCTGGCAAGACTTTGGAAGCGTGGGGAGCGGACACCCGCACAAAGGGTGGCCAGGCGGCCCGGTCTGGGTTTTTTCTTCTTTTCTTCTTTCTTTCACACGCCTGGTGGGCGGTGTCACCCGATCACAAGGGCTGGCAAGGCTTTCGGACCCTATGGAGCGGTCACCCGCACAAAGGGTTGCCTGGCGGCCCAGTCCGGGTTTTTTCTTCTTTCTTTCACACGCCTGGTGGGCGGTGCCACCCGATCACAAGGGCTGGCAAGGCTTTCGGAGCCTGGGGAGCGGACACCCACACAAAGGGTGGCCAGGCGGCCCGGTCCGGGATTTTTCTTCTTTTCTTCTTTCTTTCACACGCCTGGTTGGCGGTGCCACCCGATCACAAGGGCTGGCAAGGCTTTCGGAGCCTGGGGAGCGGACACCCGCATAAAGGGTGGCCAGGCGGCCCGGTCCGTTTCTTTTTTCCTTCGTTGACACGCCTGGTGGGCGGTTCCACCCCATCACAAGGACTGGCAAGGCTTTCGGAGCCTGGGGAGCGGACACCCGCACAAAGGGTGGCCAGGCAGCCCGGTCCGGGTTTTTTTTTCTTTCTTTCACACGCCTGGTGGGCGGTGCCTCCCGATCACAAGGGCTGGCAAGGCTTTGGGAGCCTGGGGAGCGGAGACCCGCACAAAGGGTGGCCAGCCGGCCCAGTCCGGGTTTTTTCTTCTGTTCTTCTTTCTTTCACACGCCTGGTGGGCGGTGCCACCCGATCACAAGGGCTGGCAAGGCATTCGGAGCCTGGGGAGCGGACACCCGCACAAAGGGTGGTCAGTCGGCCCGGTCCGGGTTTTTTCTTCTTTTCTTCTTTCTTTCACACGCCTGGTGGGTGGTGTCACCCAATCACAAAGGCTGGCAAGGCTTTCGGAGCCTGGGGAGCGGACACCCGCACAAAGGGTGGCCAGGCGGCCCGGTCCGGGTTTTTTCTTCTTTTCTTCTTTCTTTCACACGCCTGGTGGGCGGTGCCACCCCATCACAAGGGCTGGCAAGGCTTTGGGAGCCTGGGGAGCGGACACCCGCACAAAGGGTGGCCAGGCGGTCCGGTCCGGGTATTTCCTTCTTTCTTTAACACGCCTGGTGGGCGGTGCCACCCGATCACAAGGGCTGGCAAGGCTTGCGGAGCCTGGGGAGCGAACACCCGCACAAAGGGTGGCCAGGCGGCCCGGTCCGGGTTTTTTCTTCTTTTCTTCTTTCTTTCACACGCCTGGTGGGCGGTGCCACCCGATCACAAGGGCTGGCAAGGCTTTGGGAGCCTGGGGAGCGGACACCCGCACAAAGGGTTGCCAGGCGGCCCGGTCCGGGTATTTTCTTCTTTCTTTAACACGCCTGGTGGGCGGTGCCACCCGATCACAAGGGCTGGCAAGGCTTTCGGAGCCTGGGGAGCGGACACCCGCACAAAGGGTGGCCAGGCGGCCCGGTCTGGGTTTTTTCTTCTTTTCTTCTTTCTTTCACACGCCTGGTGGGCGGTGCCACCCGATCACAAGGGCTGGCAAGGCTTTCGGAGCCTGGGGAGCGGACACACGCACAAAGGGTGGCCAGGCGGCCCGGTCCGGGTTCTTTCTTCTTTTCTTCTTTCTTTCACACGCCTGGTGGGCGGTGCCACCCGATCACAAGGGCTGGCAAGGCTTTCGGAGCCTGGGGAGCGGACACCCGCACAAAGGTTGGCCAGGTGGCCCGGTCCGGGTTTTTTTCCTTCTTTGACACGCCTGGTGGGCGCTGCCTCCCGATCACAAGGGCCGGCAAGGCTTTCGGAGCCTGGGGAGCGGACACCCGCACAAAGGGTGGCCAGGCGGCCAGGTCCGGGTTTTTTCTTCTTTCTTTCACACGCCTGGTGGGCGGTGCCACCCGATCACAAGGGCTGGCAAGGCTTTCGGATCCTGGGGAGCGGACACCCGCACAAAGGGTGGCCAGGCGGCCCGGTCCGGGTTTTTTCTTCTTTTCTTCTTTCTTTCAAACGCCTGGTGGGCGGTGCCACCCGATCACAAGGGCTGGCAAGGCTTTGGGAGCCTGGGGAGCGGACACCCGCACAAAGGGTGGCCAGGCGGCCTGGTCCGGGTTTTTTCTTCTTTCGTTTACACGCCTGGTGGGCGGTGCCACCCGATCACAAGCGCTGGCAAGGCTTTCGGAGCCTGGGGAGCGGACACCCGCACAAAGGGTGGCCAGGCGGCTTGTTCCGGGTTTTTTCTTCTTTCTTTCACACGCCTGGTAGGCGGTGCCACCCGATCACAAGGGCTGGCAAGGCTTTGGGAGCCTGGGGAGCGGAAACCTGCACAAAGGGTGGCCAGGCGGCCCGGTCCGGGTTTTTTTCTTCTTTTCTTCTTTTTTTTCAAACGCCTGCTCGGCGGTGCCACCCGATCACAAGGGCTGGCAAGGCTTTGCGAGCCTGGGGAGTGGACACCCGCACAAAGGGTGGCCAGGCGGCCCGGTCGGGGTTTTTACTTCTTTTCTTCTTTCTTTCAAACGTCTGGTGGGCGGTGCCACCCGATCACAAGGGCTGGCAAGGCTTTGGGAGCCTGGGGAGCGGACACCCGCACAAAGGGTTGCCAGGCGGCCCGGTCCGGGTATTTTCTTCTTTCTTTAACACGCCTGGTGGGCGGTGCCACCCGATCACAAGGGCTGGCAAGGCTTTCGGAGCCTGGGGAGCGGACACCCGCACAAAGGGTGGCCAGGCGGCCCGGTCTGGGTTTTTTCTTCTTTTCTTCTTTCTTTCACACGCCTGGTGGGCGGTGCCACCCGATCACAAGGGCTGGCAAAGCTTTCGGAGCCTGGGGAGCGGACACACGCACAAAGGGTGGCCAGGCGGCCCGGTCCGGGTTCTTTCTTCTTTTCTTCTTTCTTTCACACGCCTGGTGGGCGGTGCCACCCGATCACAAGGGCTGGCAAGGCTTTCGGAGCCTGGGGAGCGGACACCCGCACAAAGGTTGGCCAGGTGGCCCGGTCCGGGTTTTTTTCCTTCTTTGACACGCCTGGTGGGCGCTGCCTCCCGATCACAAGGGCCGGCAAGGCTTTCGGAGCCTGGGGAGCGGACACCCGCACAAAGGGTGGCCAGGCGGCCAGGTCCGGGTTTTTTCTTCTTTCTTTCACACGCCTGGTGGGCGGTGCCACCCGATCACAAGGGCTGGCAAGGCTTTCGGATCCTGGGGAGCGGACACCCGCACAAAGGGTGGCCAGGCGGCCCGGTCCGGGTTTTTTCTTCTTTTCTTCTTTCTTTCAAACGCCTGGTGGGCGGTGCCACCCGATCACAAGAGCTGGCAAGGCTTTGGGAGCCTGGGGAGCGGACACCCGCACAAAGGGTGGCCAGGCGGCCCGGTCCGGGTTTTTTCTTCTTTCGTTTACACGCCTGGTGGGCGGTGCCACCCGATCACAAGCGCTGGCAAGGCTTTCGGAGCCTGGGGAGCGGACACCCGCACAAAGGGTGGCCAGGCGGCTTGTTCCGGGTTTTTTCTTCTTTCTTTCACACGCCTGGTAGGCGGTGCCACCCGATCACAAGGGCTGGCAAGGCTTTGGGAGCCTGGGGAACGGAAACCTGCACAAAGGGTGGCCAGGCGGCCCGGTCCGGGTTTTTTTCTTCTTTTCTTCTTTTTTTTCAAACGCCTGCTCGGCGGTGCCACCCGATCACAAGGGCTGGCAAGGCTTTGCGAGCCTGGGGAGTGGACACCCGCACAAAGGGTGGCCAGGCGGCCCGGTCGGGGTTTTTACTTCTTTTCTTCTTTATTTCAAACGTCTGGTGGGCGGTGCCACCCGATCACAAGGGCTGTCAAGGCTTTCGGAGCCTGGGGAGCTGACATCCGCACAAAGGGTGGCCAGGCGGCCCGGTCTGGGTTTTTTCTTCTTTCTTTCACACGCTTGGTGGGCGGTGCGTCCCGATCACAAGGGCTGGCAAGGCTTTGGGAGCTTGGGGAGCGGAGACCCGCACAAAGGGTGGCCAGGCGGGCCGGTCTGGGTTTTTTCTTCTTTTCTTCTTTCTTTCACACGCCTGGTGGGCGCTGCCACCCGATCAGAAGGGCTGGGAAGGCTTTGGGAGCCTGGGGAGCGGACACCCGCACAATGGGTGGCCAGGCGGCCCGGTCCGGGTTTTTTCTTCTTTCTTTGACACGCCTGGTGGGCGGTGCCACCCGATCACAAGGGCTGGCAAGGCTTTCGGAGCCTGGGGAGCGGACACCCGCACAAAGGGTGGCCAGGTGGCCCAGTCCGGGTTTTTTCTTATTTCTTTCACAAGCCTGGTGGGCGTTGCCACCCGATCACAAGGGCTGGCAAGGCTTTTGGAGCCTGGGGAGCGGACACCCGCACAAAGGGTGGCCAGGCGGTCCGGTCCGGGTTTTTTCTTCTTTCTTTCACACGCCTGGTGGGCGGTGCCACCCGATCACTAACCGGTTCAGGAGGATATTGTGAGAAATGGTATCAAACGCCACACTAAGATCAAGAAGAATGAGGATGGATAGCAGACCAGAATCAGCTGCCATCAGAAGGTCATTGGTAATCCTAACAAAGCAGTTTCTGTGCTATGATTGGGCTGGAAACCAGATTGAAATTGTTTATAAAGATTATGGTCATTGAGGTATAAGTGAAGCTGGGAGCCGACAGCTTTTTCAAGAATTTTTTAAATAAAGAGGAGATCTGATATGGCGAAGATTATCAAAGTTATTGGGGTCTGCACCAGGCTTTTTGAGAGTTGGAATAACAGAAGCATTTTTCAGAGATGAAGGAACGATTCCAGTGTTCAGGGAGGAATGAATAATACTGGTTATGAGAGGAGCTAACGAGGGAAGACAGGCTTTAACTAACACAGTGGGAAGAGGGTCAAGTTGAGAGGTTGATGATTTAGATTTTTTAATAAGATTAGATACATCAGTTATGGAGGGAAGAGTAAAGCTTGAAAATAACTGACAGGAAGACAGCGGGGGAAACAGGAAGTCCACTTCAGAGTCGTAATTTCCTACAGAGTTAAGTTGACGGTGAATATCTGAGTGAAAAAAGAGATAAAAGAATTACAAAAGTCAGCAGAATACATGTGGGAGGAAAATGTGTCTGGAGGTTTTGTAATTTTACTGAACAATGAAAAGAGAGACCTGGAGTTATGTCTGTGAAGGTTCTCAGTCATCCAGGTCATCGTAGTCAAAGGAGCTTGCAAAGAAAAGCGTCTGGACTTCTTTAAATTGCTTGAAGACGTTTCACCTCTCATCCGAGAAGCTTCTTCAGTTCTTAGGTCAAATGGTGGAGAGTCCCAGATATAAACCTAGTGGGAGTTTCCCCCCACAGAGGGACAAATTCAAATATTGGGGATGGATACAAGAGGAAAACCAAAAATAACCACACTGGTCCGGCCGGGTCAAGTCAAACAATGATTTAATGAACACACGCGTGGGAGATGGACACCATACAGCAGACAGCATCAGATCTCAAAATGGTGGAGCCTTGATCAAACTCTTATAGCCTCTAGTGGCCCCCACCTAATCATAAAAGCCTAAACATTCACATTCTTTCTCACACACAGTGCCTAAGCTACGACCTTGGCTCCCTGTTTATCTGCTCCTGCTAAGATGGGGCAATATGCTCTGTTCTCTTCTAACCAGACAAATAAGGCGATGACTTTCTGCAAACAGTATTTCTTATAACTCAGAAGTATAATGCATCATAAAACAATATCATTCATTCACAATATCAACAGTCTAATGTAATGCAAATCAGTTTACCAAATGTAATAGTTATCACCTTCTTCTAATTCAGGAGAATAATGCAAACTAAAACTACATAATAATTCACAATCTTTAATTAGGGGTCTCACATGGCATAAAATAATATTATAATCCGACAGGAGGGAACTCAAAACTGGATTATAGATGGCAGACAGTTGGTGTTTTAAACCACCGCCTCTGTTCAAGGATGGTCGCTCACAGTGGACATAGATGCTTCTTTCACTCCTCTTTCAAACCATCTGTCGTCTCTGTCCAAAATGTGAACATTGGCATCCTCGAAAGAGTGTCCTTTGTCCTTTGACTATGATGACCTGGATGACTGAGAACCTTCACAGACAAAAGATCTTATCTTTCAATTCAAGTGTCTTATATTACTATATTACTATATGTTATGCATATTTGACTTAACGGTTCTTTCATTCTAAAATTTAAATTTGGTTTTGCCGTATGTCATTTGAAAGGGTACTAAGTGGTGCTGTAAAGACGATTCCCACGTCTGGTAGACCTTCAAAAGACTCCTGAGGGAGGCTGGGGAGCTTAAGTGTACCATGTTCACCATACCATTTATATGTAAATGGCTAAATGCATTAAAATGGTTACCTGTGGTAAAACGACTCAGTATCCCAACACCTTCCATAGTTACACCTCTTTCGTAGCGTGCGGCTCATAAAAATCGGTAATCCATTATCTCAGATTATTAGAATATTTTCCAAGGTCAAGCAGAAAAGTATTTACAGAAATATCTGAAAAGTATGCTCATTTAAACACTGACTGTATCGATGGAGTTCGTTAGCTTGTGGGACTGCTGAGGTGTTATTAAAGCCTAGGTTGCTTTGATAGCGGTCTTCAGCTCATCTGTAGTTTGAGGTTGGGTGGTTCTTGTCTTTTTTTTCAACATGTGGAGTTCATGTGTTGGCCAGTGGGAATATGGCCAGAAAATCATTTGGTAAAGTCCTTCTGAAAGCTAAAATCCATCTCCGTATAGCTTGTCAACAGATGAAAGCATGAAGTGTTCTGAAATTACATGGCAAAGTTTGGCTTTTGACTTTATAATAGTGGACTGACCACCACAAATACCAGCAAAGGACTTGGTGCAACAGTCATCACAGGCTTTGCACTAGACTTCAAACACCCTGGACTTGCTGCCTCTCCACTCGTCCTCCAGGATTTTCAAATGAAGTACAAAATTTGCTTTAATCTGAAAAGAGGACCGGATCACAGAACAAAAGTCCAGTTTGTTGTCTCCTTAGCACAGGTAAGAAGCTTCTCACACTTCATTCAGGTGGCTGTAGCTCAGGAGACAGCGCAGGTCATCTGTTAATTAGAAGGTTGGTGGTTTGATCCCTGGCTGTTTCAGTCTGCATGCCAAAATACCTTTGGGCAAGACATTAAATTCTTAGTATTTGAGAGTTTATTATGGTTCATTCTTAAAGTCTCAGCGTTTGCAGTAAAGATGCTTTCACTGTCTGAACTGGACAGAGCAATGTGGTAACTTAAGCACCTAGTCTGGAACAACTTGTATTCAAAGTGGTGATGTAGACAATGTAGCAATGTTTTCAAGCTTGATGCTAATGCTGCTGGACTACAGCACTACTGGAATTACAACAGAGAATCGATGTATTTAGAGGCTATTCCTGATCATTTTCAGTCAATAAAATTAAATTCACTTTTTCTGAGTCTGAATAAGTTTACAAAGTGAAATTCATTTAAAAGTGAAACTGATTTGTGTGAGTGTATGCGCGCGTGTTCGTTTCCTGGCGGACATTAAAGACGCAGTCAGTTAGAGATCTTTTATTATTGGTCTCACCTAACTCTTTTGATATAAACACTTCCTCGCACATCAATACGCCACTTAAGACAAGCAGCTTGTAAACATTTCAAAAAAGCATCAAACAGTTGGAGAACTGGACAATACAAAGCAAGAAGGGGTTTAATTTGTCCAAAACAAGATTTTACATTTGAAGGAAAAGTCAAGGGGTGAAAAAATAAAATCAGAATACAAAAACAAATATGGCGATGAATAAAAGGCCAAGAGGAGATTTTAAATGGAGTTGAGGTTGAGGTCACGTTCCAGCTATTTCATAGGTTTTTTTTCATTAAA
Organism: Neolamprologus brichardi; assembly: GCF_056152115.1. Lineage (NCBI taxonomy): Eukaryota > Metazoa > Chordata > Actinopteri > Cichliformes > Cichlidae > Neolamprologus > Neolamprologus brichardi. The sequence goes on along the minus strand of NC_142116.1, from coordinate 31,511,553 downwards.
GTTACTGCAAAAAATATGCAATATAGCTTACCAGTTCTATTGGGTATAAAGTCATACAAATAAATATTAAGTGGCAGTGCCTGATTACAAATTATTGTAAATTTATTTGATACACTGTAAAAGATTAAACTCTTGTTTGCCATATAAAATACCAAGTGCATAATTGTTTCCTCCCTTTGGGAAAATAGACATTTCTCAGTAAGCAAACAACATTTCAAAGAGCAACTCTGAGGCATAGAAAAGTGACAGAATCCAATACTACAGGAACCCCGAAGATTTAAGTGCAAACGTTTCATCACAACATCTGCATTTACAATATCAGCACTATTATCAAAACACATAACATAGAAAATGCAGATTTAGATTTATCCCATAAGGCTTTGATTTCCTACAAAACAAAACAAAAATGGCCAACATCGCCACGGGGCTGTCGTTGCCACCTCCTCCTAAATCCACAAGAGGAAACACATGCACAGAGAGAACATTAAAACAGAAAACCCAACATAGGAGACATCGAACTACTTGGCCATTACAAAAATAGAAATTAATCTTAAAATTCTATTTGTGTTACAGGAAAATAAAGAAGATTACACACAAACAAAAGCTTAAACAGGTCTTCTATATATATTCATATACTTTCTGAGTAGAACATTGAGAAGCAGGCTGGAAACAGACATGGCTGCCAACTTTAATACACGGCCTGATTACATTTTACATGCTGTGCATGTTGCTGTCCATATGTACACTAAAGCATCCAGAAGGTCACTGCGGCACATTTGAGCTGCAGTGTGCTTGTGCACAAAACATCCCTGGTGAAGTTTTACTCCAAACTTCCGGGGTTTGGTCTAAGATATGGCATAAAAGCGAAGAGGACAGCTGTGGTTTACTGTTCCATCGCTTTACCTCCATCCAGTATCGGGAGAAACGTGGGCGCGGCTGTGGTAAGGCACCATATATCACTCTGATGGACAGTGGGGTCTGTTAGTTGAGCAGAAATGAGCAGTAAGTTCCCCCACTCCCCAACATCCATCCCTGGGGTGCAAAGTCTGGTAAACACACAAAATTCAGTGTGTTTTATCCAAGTATTGTGTAAACATGTCGTGTACAATTTGCATGTTTAGCATAGAAAGGTGGGATTTACCACCTTTGGGATTTCAGTCTGTCACTCAGACGTATGGCTTTAAAATCAGTGGCAAAGAAGGTGCAAATCTCTCATGGCTGATCAGTGAATAGAGGGTCCTAAGGGGGAAGGAGCTTTTCTGCGGATGAGCCACAACATGATGGCTGCTCTCATGAAGAGAGAATAATCTGGGGTGTGTTTAAAGGTACTGTGAGCGAACTGCAAACTAGTAAATCTCGGGGAAACAAGCAGATAGCTCTCACAATGGCCAGCGACAACACATATGGAACACCAAGGCTGGCGTGTAGTAACCAACAAACCACCTTCAACTGTCTGATATAATCCCCAACACAGCAGGTGTGCACTGTGGCACATGAAGGTTCATTAGCATATGATGAGGGGTGATCATAAATGCTTCGGCTCATCACTGCATGTTCAGATGACTAACAGCCAGTGCTGGGAACCAACAGCAGCACTGACACGCCAAGCAACACGTCGGATATCAGTGAGACTGTAAAAGATGCTGGGAATGTTTCCTGGGAGAAGAATCCTTCTGGTTTCAGCTCCCACCAAAGATTAACTAACACATCAGCTCTTTAAAAACACCACCTCAGCTGACAGAATAACCCAGTATATATGATGTCTGCCATTTTTACTAGATTTTGGCGTGTTAAACAAATTGTACAGAAAAGATGGACACGGTCTCCACGACATTGCCAATTGGTTTTGGTTTAAACATTTTGAAGCCTCAGTGTTAGGAAACAAGAGGCTGTAAACATACATTTAATGCTGTACTGGAGACTTCTCCACATCACTTGTCTTTTGCATAACTACATCAGATAATGATAGACTGGTGTTGGCACAGGTGAGCTTTCATCCATACTGAACTAAGGTTATGCATATTAATCACTGAGCTTTAGCGGTTTCTGCTGGAGTGGCAGTAGAGTGGCTGCTATGCAATGAAGTCCTTATTTTCTCTCGGCTTTTCTCTTACATGATTTGTTTGAGACACTTATGGTAAGAGCCGTTAATGTCACGGGGCCGAGTGGCCTGTACTGAGCAGGACTCAGGTGCAGAGACCCAGAGCTGAGACAGAAGATGTGACAATTTATTAGGTGTAGTGCAAAAAACGTAGCAAAGACAAAAAACAATAATACGTGGAGTTTGACGTGGCGTGGCCTGGGAAACGTGGCTTGGGCGAGGGAACGGGATGCAGAGTGGAGCTGAGCAGGGAACAGTCACACTGAAGAGAGAAGACAGTGGAGTTAGGGAGGTAGTGGAGGCAGCTCTGAAGTGGCAAGAGATTCTTACTTGCAGACATGGAGTGTTGAGTGGGGGGTAAGAGAATCCAGGGAGGGCTGAGTGGCGTAGAAAGGCTGACCTGAGATCCGGGGCTTCAGATGGAGTGTGATGGCAGGAGGGCAGGCAGGTGAGGCACAGAGGGATTTTCAAAATGATTGCTTGGTATCCTGAGTCTGGAGGTGGAGCGTGAGCCAAGGTGAAAACAGCAACAAAATGTGTTGATGACGAACTGGCAGTGAATGAACATCAATGTGTGGCTTAAATCCCTCTGGCTTGATTGCCTGCAATAGGCTCCAGGTGTGCAGGAGTTGGCCCTGCCCAGGGGCGGATCCCAGGTAGGTTCAGGAGCCTTATGGAAATTCCAGCCACCCACTGCAGACCATGACAGTTAACATGATGCCTGAATTACAAATGAAGGATTTGTCGTTGCTTGGAGAAAGAGTTATGGCTTCGCTTTCGTTCATTCCCACGTGAAAGCTTTACCAACCATAGGCAGACCAGCTCATGCTGGATTTCAGACCTATTCTACTAGAGACGCACTATTCACTAGAGCTGATACACCGAGGCAAGGTTCATGGTTCAGCTTGGATTATGGCCACATGTCACGGTAAGACAGAGCAGCTGAGGCAAGGCTTAACATTTAAATTTGTGTTGAGACCTGGCTAGAAGATAGAGGAGCTGCAGGTAAACATGCAGGTTGAAATAAATCCTTTAAACTAGAGGAAAAGTTAAGGACTGAGCACAAAACCAAACAGGATCCGGTGTCGTGTTTGGCAAGAACACTTTAGCACGAGAAAAGAAGGTCTGAGTCTATAAAAGGAAAGATTCAGCTGCTCCGTGTGTCCAGGTATGAAGCAGACTGCGGCTGCTGAGGGTTCAGTCCACGTGCTCATCTGGTTCCATAAAAAAGGGTTTTCAAAAAACAACTTTCTTTCAACTTTTGTGACACAAGGAGCCCCAAAAAAGCCAGACTCGGTTTAAGTGTGTTGGTATTATTAAGATAATAGTGAAGATGAAAATAAACGAGCACAGCAAAGCAGTCACACAGCAGGCCTGCCGACACTTCTCCACAAACCTGAGTGTAGTGTGAATCCTGTGGCAGAGAACTTCAAAGCACCAGAGTGATGTGAAATAAACCCTCAGCTCTCACATCATCGTCCTGGATGTGGGTGGAGAAGGTGGAGTAGGAGCAGGGTAGGTGTCTGGCTTTCTGGGTCCAAATGTGTTGGTACTGAGGGGAGGGGCAGACGGGCTACTCCTATGTTTTCTGAGGGTCTGGTGAAATGGGGCCAGGTGTGTTGGTCCCGTCCATGCTGTGCACTGGGATCTGGAACTGGGGGGTGACGACCGACGGAAACTGAAAGAGATTATCAAGGGGTGAGTTAGATGCACCAATAGATACAGAAAGACAGAGACAGAGCAGTTTAATCCAGAACATCCAGCTCTCCTTAATGATGTGCTGTTACTGCTTAGGGACTCTTTTGCTGCCACAACTCGTCAATAAACGGGTCCAAGCCCAATATTTGACCACCTTGTATGGATGAGGGGGTTGTAGCAGACCTTTTACTATCTTTACACAAGAAACGTTAAATATTTAGAAATCCGTGTTTCCTCCAAGCTGATAGAGTTGTTCAGCCTTAATTTTATTCTGCTGCATAAGTCAGGAAAAGATGATTTAAAGCAGCGGTCCCCAACCCCCGGGCCTCGGACCGGTACCAGTCCGTGAGTCGTTTGGTACTGGGCCGCGGGAGTTGAGGCTCAGGTGTGAAATGTATAGTTTTCAGGGTTTTTATCGGTTTTCAGCATTATTTTGTTATCGTTTTTATCGTTTACTCCGTTTTCCTGGGTCTTTTCACGTGTGTTATGAATAAATTTTCTTTTTTTTCGGTACCGGTACTAGTTTTATTTTGTTGTATTTATCCGCGACACCTTAAAGGCCGGTCCATGAAAATATTGTCGGGCATAAACTGGTCCGTGGCACAAAAAAGGTTGGAGACCACTGATTTAAACTGCTGGATCAGCCTCTGCACATCACTCTGTGGATGGATGGCAACAGCTAAATGGGTTTCTTAAAATCAACAATCCCAGTTGTGCTGGAGGCCGTCTCAGCCAGCACAGGGCTGGGTCTATCACAGGGCTAACAAACAGAGACATCCTCACACTCACAGCCAGTTTAGAATCACTAATGAACCTGAGCTCACTGACTGCATGTTGAAGGAAGCTGGAGTATGTGGAGAGGATCCACGCAGACACGGGGAGAAAAGTGCCCACAGAAAGGATTTGTACCCTTGTTGCTGCGAGGCACTGCTAACCACTGTGACACTGTGCATTCAACGTTACACTTTACAAAACCCCAGATCTCAAGGAGGTCTACAAGCACCGAACATAGAGTCAAACCACTTAAAACACAGTGTTTATCCTCAGTCCAATTCACTGTGGTTAGAAAGTGAGACGTGCACTTTATCAGCCCAGCTATCAACAAACACCACTGCTTTCATCGCATATGTCAGCTCTCCTTCAGCCTCCTCAGCCTCCATCATCAACAATAAAACATTAAGCTTCACGTCTCAGCTTTATTGCTGTGCTAAGCAAACTCATGAACACACAAGAAAAGAAACCTTTGAGCTAAGGAACAGGAAAACATGTGGGATCTAGCCCCTACAGGTGAGCCACAGAACTGCAGAATAGGCAGCATGAGCGAGGACAATGCAACAACAAGTCGACGGAGACTAAGGACATCAATGCACACAGTATAACGAGAGGATGGGCAACAGGTGGGAGCACCGCTGGAACTAATACAGACTAACAGGACAGGAGGAGCAAAAGTGAACACTGGACAAGAGACTGTCAAAATAAAACAGAAAGTACAATAAACACAGAGGCTGGGACAGGACAGAAATAGACATGAGGAGAAGACTAAACATGGAACGTGGAGCACATGTAAGGTTTCTGTTGTCATGGCCGACTACCAAGTCTGAGCGACAAAAGCAGAGCAGGCATGGGTGGAGGCAGAGACCCTCAGATGGCTTGGCTGGAGGCTGGTGATGGTGGCGGAGACCCTCGGAGGACAGAACTGGAGGGTGACGAAGGCGGCAGAGGCAGGGACCCGACACAGACGGAGGCGCCCTGGTACGGGATGAGCAGGGCCAGACGGCCACACGATGACCTCTGACCTGGGCAGAGCAGGACCTGAAGGTAAGAGATTACCTCAGGCTCGGGTGGAGCCTGACCAGACAGTGCAGAGACCTCTGGCAGAGCAGGACAAAGTGGTGTGGAGACCTGTGGTGGAGCAGGACCAGGTGGCGGCAGTAAAAACTGCTAAATCTTACCAGTCCAAAGAAAACCCAACATTTACACAACTGTGTGCAACTGCATTAACACCTGTATCACATCTGGAACATGACCTCTCTGTCTGTTCTGATGGGAAATATGTCATACTAGATTACCACGTCTCCTCATGCCTCAGTGTTCATCCAGGACACATGTCAACACTACAGCAACAAAACTCTACTGCTGATGTTCTCTTCACAACACGAACTATTGCAGAAAGAGCCATCCTCCAAATCCTGGAATCACAAACACAACCTGAACGTGTTACAGTGGAAAACCTTCTACTAGATCATTATAGATGATCCCTATGTGCACATGTATGTGATGGATATGAAAATGGGAGTATGCATACACAGAATTCAGCTACTTCACAATCTATTGCTTGCTGCTTGCTGCTGATGGTAATGTTAATAGTATAATTATAATGCACATATTTTCCCTCAGCCTGTCCTCTTCATGTTTAATGTCTCAGTATGGAGGACTTCTGAATGTAGACGTGGTTCCATGAGAGGGGCCTCAGGTCCCTCTGCACTGCTGAGCCTCACAAAATATCTCCTGAAGTGGACCAGTCATCCACTCATGAACAGGGGGCTGGCCGCATCACCAGCAGCAAAAGGAGAGGCGAAGGAGACGGGATGTCTTCAGTGGCTTGCAGGGGACCAGGCCTGGCACTGGCAAAGAAAGTGACGGGACCACTCAGGTCTCGGCTGGGTGGTGAGGGATCCACAGGCACTGGTGGAGCAGGAACCATGGATTCAATTCAATTCAATTCAATTTTATTTATACAGCGCCAAATCACAACAAAAGTCGCCTCAAGGCGCTTCATAGAGACAGAGAAAAACCCAACAATCATATGACCCCCTATGAGCAGCACTTTGGTGACAGTGGGAAGGAAAAACTCCCTTTTAACAGGAAGAAACCTCCAGCAGAACCAGGCTCAGGGAGGGGCGGGGCCATCTGCTGCGACCGGTTGGGGTGAGAGAAGGAAGACAGGATAAAGACATGCCTTGCCAAGGAAAGACATTCAGGGCACTCAAGCTCAGGCACAGGCACAGGGGGATCCATGGACCCTTGAGGCATTCTGGATCTCTCAGCAAAGCAGACAGGTCCCACTGTAGACTGGGGTAGTAACAGTGCTTGGTGGGGACCCTCCAGATTGTTAGGACGCACCGGTTTCTCTGTGTGTGTTGGGCATTCAGCCAGCTCGGTTTGCACAAGCTAGGGGAAAAGCAGTGTTTGAACATGTGGACTCTAGAACAGAAAACTCAGCCTTGCTGAAACATGTCTTAGAGGACATCCAGGTGTGGCTGGCTGAGATACAAATATACCCCAGAAACGTGTCAGATGACTGCTCCACAGTAAGACCATGGACTCAGCTGAGCAGTCTTTCCTCCACTGCTGAGAACCTGTCAGAAAGCACACAGGTGATAGCAGAGGTGTGGAAGTGGAAAGAGCTGGGTCGGATGAGTCACAGACAGATAGGGATCAAGAGCTGATGGGGAGCTGGGTGGTGAGGAGCAATTAGGCAGTAGCAGTAAAACATGATGACCTCTGAGGTTAAGCAAGGCAGGCTGCCAAGGTCCAGAGTCCAGGGCAGAAGCCGTGGGAGGATGTAAATGGTAAATGGTAAATGGACTGATTCTTATATAGCGCTTTTCTACTCTCTCGGAGCACTCAAAGCGCTCTATACAACATGCCACATTCACCCAATCACACCCATTCTCACAAGCACTTTATCTATACTTAGTGCTATCTAACTACATTCACACACATTCATACTCCGATGGACGCATCGGAGAGCAACTTGGGGTTAGTATCTTGCCCAAGGATACTTGACATGCAGACTGGAGGAACCAAGGATCGAACCACCAACCTTCCGATCAGTAGGTGACCTGCTTTACCTCCTGAGCTACAGCCACCCCGCAATGTGTGGTGGCTACAGCAGGTCCCGTGGATCAGCCGCTCCACCCCGGGACTCTTGGAGGAATTAAAACATATGACAGGAACTAACAACCAAGAAGATCCATCCATCCATCCATCTTCATCCGCTTTATCCAGGGCCGGGTCGCGGGGGCAGCAGCCTAAGCAAAGAGGCCCAGACCTCCCTCTCCCCAGCCACCTCCTCCAGCTCGTCCGGGGGAACACCAAGGCGTTCCCAGGCCAGCCAAGACATATAATCTCTCCAGCGTGTCCTGGGTCTGCCCCGGGGCCTCCTTCCGGTGGGACATGCCTGGAACACCTCACCCAGGAGGCGCCCAGGGGGCATCCTTGTCAGATGCCCAAACCACCTCAGCTGGCTCCTTTCGATGTGGAGCATCAGCGGCTCTACTCTGAGCCCCTCCCGGATGGCCGAACTTCTCACCCTATCTCTAAGGGAGAGGCCAGCCACCCTTCGGAGGAAGCTCATTTCCGCAGCTTGTATCCGCGATCTCGTCCTTTCGGTCACTACCCACAGCTCGTGGCCATAGGTCAGGGTAGGGACGTAGATCGACCGGTAAATTGAGAGCTTTGCTTTTACACTCAGGTCCCTCTTCACCACGACGGACCGGTGCAGCGTCCGCATTACTGCAGCTGCAGCCCCAATCCGTCTGTCGATCTCCGGCTCCCTTCTCCCATCACTCGCGAACAAGACCCCGAGATACTTGAACTCCTCCACTTGGGGCAGGAACTCATCCCCGACCCGGAGTGGGCACTCCACCCTTTTCCGGCTGAGAACCATGGCCTCAGATTTGGAGGTGCTGATCCTCATTCCCGCTGCTTCACACTCGGCTGCGAACCGCTCCAGTGCGAGCTGGAGGCCCTCATCCGATGAAGCCAACAGAACCACATCATCCGCAAAGATCAGAGATGAGATTCTGAGGCCACCAAAGCGAAAGCCCTCCGCCACTTGGCTGCGCCTAGAAATCCTGTCCATAAAAAGGACCGGTCCGGGTTTTTTCTTCTTTTCTTCTTTCTTTCACACGCCTGGTGGTCGGTGCCACCCGATCACAAGGGCTGGCAAGGCTTTCGGAGCCTGGGGAGCGGACACCCGCACAAAGGGTGGCAAGGCGGCCCGGTCCGGGCTTTTTCTTCTTTCTTTCATATGCCTGGTGGGCGGTGCCACCCGATCACAAGGGCTGGCAAGGCTTTGGGAGCCTGGGGAGCGGACACCCGCACAAAGGGTGGCCAGGCGTTCCGGTCCGGGTTTTTCCTTCTTTTTTGACACGCCTGGTGGGCGGTGCCACCCTATCACAAGGGCTGGCAAGGCTTTGGGAGCCTGGGGAGCGGACACCCGCACAAAGGGTGGACAGGCGGCCCGGTCCAGGTTTTCTTCTTTCTTTCAAAAGCCTGGTTGGCGGTGCCACCCGATAACTAGGGCTGGCAAGGCTTTCGGAGCCTGGGGAGCGGACACCCGCACAAAGGGTGGCCAAGCGGCCCGGTCCGGGATTTTTCTTCGTTCTTTCACACGCCTGGTTTGCAGTGCCACCCGATCACAAGGGCTGGCAAGGCTTTGGGAGCCTGGGGAGCAGACACCCGCAAAAAGGGTGGCCAGGCAGCCCGGTCTGGGTTTTTTCTTCTTTCTTTGACACGCCTGGTGGTCGGTGCCACCCGATCACAAGGGCTGGCACGGCTTTCGGAGCCTGGGAAGCGGACTCCCGCACAAAGGGTGGCAAGGTGGCCCGGTGCGGGCTTTTTCTTCTTTCTTTCACACGCCTGGTGGGCGGTGCCACCCGATCACAAGGGCTGGCAAGGCTTTCGGAGCCTGGGGAGCGGACACCCGCACAAAGGGTGGCCAGGCGGCCCTGTCCGGGTTTTTTCTTCTTTCTTTCACACGCCTGGTGGGCGGTGCAACCCGATCACAAGGGCTGGCAAGGCTTTGGGAGCCTGGGAAGCGGACACCCGCACAAAGGGTGGCCAGGCGGCCCGGTCTGGGTTTTTTCTTCTTTTCTTCTTTCTTTCACACGCCTGGTGGGCGGTGCCACCCGATCACAAGGGCTGGCAAGGCTTTCGGAGCCTGGGGAGCGGACACCCGCACAAAGGGTGGCCAGGCGGCCCGGTCCGGGTTTTTTCTTCTTTCTTTCACACGCCTGGTGGGCGGTGCCACCCGATCACAAGGGCTGGCAAGGCTTTCGGAGCCTGGGGAGAGGACACCCGCACAAAGGGTGGCCAGGCGGCCCGGTCCGGGTTTTTTCTTCTTTCTTTCACACGCCTTGTGGGCGGTGCCACCTGATCACAAGGGCTGGCAAGGCTTTCGGAGCCTGGGGAGCGGACACCCGCACAAAGGGTGGCCAGGCGGCCCTGTCCGGGTTTTTTCTTCTTTCTTTGACACGCCTGGTGGTCGGTGCCACCCGATCACAAGGGCTGGCACGGCTTTCGGAGCCTGGGAAGCGGACTCCCGCACAAAGGGTGGCAAGGTGGCCCGGTGCGGGCTTTTTCTTCTTTCTTTCACACGCCTGGTGGGCGGTGCCACCCGATCACAAGGGCTGGCAAGGCTTTCGGAGCCTGGGGAGCGGACACCCGCACAAAGGGTGGCCAGGCGGCCCTGTCCGGGTTTTTTCTTCTTTCTTTCACACGCCTGGTGGGCGGTGCAACCCGATCACAAGGGCTGGCAAGGCTTTGGGAGCCTGGGAAGCGGACACCCGCACAAAGGGTGGCCAGGCGGCCCGGTCTGGGTTTTTTCTTCTTTTCTTCTTTCTTTCACACGCCTGGTGGGCGGTGCCACCCGATCACAAGGGCTGGCAAGGCTTTCGGAGCCTGGGGAGCGGACACCCGCACAAAGGGTGGCCAGGCGGCCCGGTCCGGGTTTTTTCTTCTTTCTTTCACACGCCTGGTGGGCGGTGCCACCCGATCACAAGGGCTGGCAAGGCTTTCGGAGCCTGGGGAGAGGACACCCGCACAAAGGGTGGCCAGGCGGCCCGGTCCGGGTTTTTTCTTCTTTCTTTCACACGCCTTGTGGGCGGTGCCACCTGATCACAAGGGCTGGCAAGGCTTTCGGAGCCTGGAGTGCGGACACCCGCACAAAGGGTGTCCAGGCGGCCCGGTCCGGGTTTTTTCTTCTTTTTTGACACGCCTGGTGGGCTGTGCCACCTGATCACAAGGTCTGGCAAGGCTTTGGGAGCCTGGGGAGCGGACACCCGCACAAAGAGTGGCCAGGTGGCCCGGTCTGGGTTTTTTCTTCTTTCTTTCACACGCCCGGTGGGTGGTGCCACCCGATCACAAGGGCTGGCAAGGCTTTGGCAGCCTGGGGAGCGGACACCCGCACAAAGGGTGGCCAGGCGGCCCGGTCCGGGTTTTTTCTTCTTTCTTTCAAACGCCTGGTTGGCGGTGCCACCCGATCACTAGGGCTGGCAAGGCTTTCGGAGCCTAGAGAGCGGACACCATCACAAAGGGTGGCCAGGCGGCCAGGTCCGGGTTTTTTCTTCTTTCTTTCACACGCCTGGTGGCCGGTCCCACCCGATCACAAGGGCTGGCAAGGCTTTCGGAGCCTGGGCAGCGGACACCCGCAGAAAGGGTGGCAAGGTGGCCCGGTCCAGGTTTTTTCGTCTTTCTTTCATATGCCTGGTGGGCGGTGCCACCACATCACAAGGGCTGGCAACGCTTTCGGAGCCTGGGGAGCGGACACCCACACAAAGGGTGGCCAGACGGCCCAGTTCGGGTTTTTTCTTCTTTCTTTCACACGCCTGGTGGGCGGTGCCACCCGATCACAAGGGCTGGCAAGGCTTTCGGAGCCTGGGGAGAGGAAACCCGCACAAAGGGTGGCCAGGCGGCCCGGTCTGGGTTTTTTCTTCTTTCTTTCACACGCCTGGTGGGCGGTGCCACCCGATCACAAGGGCTGGCAAGGCTTTCGGAGCCTGGGGAGAGGAAACCCGCACAAAGGGTGGCCAGGCGGCCCGGTCCGGGTTTTTTCTTCTTTCTTTCACACGCCTTGTGGGCGGTGCAACCTGATCACAAGGGCTGGCAAGGCTTTCGGAGCCTGGGGAGCAGACACCCGCACAAAGGGTAGCCAGGCGGCCCGGTCCGGGTTTTTTCTTCTTTCTTTCACACGCCTGGTGGGCGGTGCCACATGATCACAAGGGCTGGCAAGGCTTTCGGAGCCTGAGGAGCGGACACCGCACAAAGGGTGGCCAGGCGGCCCGGTCCGGGTTTTTTCTTCTTTCTTTCACACGCCTGGTGGGCGGTGCCACCCTATCACAAGGTTTGGCAAGGATTTGGGAGCCTGGGGAGCGGACACCCGCACAAAGGGTGGCCAGGCGGCCCGGTCCGGGTTTTTTCTTCTTTCTTTCACACGCGTGGTGGTCGGTGCCATCCGATCACAAGGGCTGGCAAGGCTTTGGGAGCCTGGGGAGCGGACACCCGCACAAAGGGTGGCCAGGCGGCCCGGTCCGGGTTTTTTCGTCTTTCTTTCAAACACCTGGTTGGCGGTGCCACCCGATCACTAGGGCTGGCAAGGCTTTCGGAGCCTGGTGAGCGGACACCCACACAAAGGGTGGCCAAGCGGCTCGGTCCGGGTTTTTTCTTTGTTCTTTGACACGCCTGGTGGGTGGTGCCACCCGATCACAAGGGCTGGCAAGGCTTTGGGAGCCTGGGGAGCGGACAACCGCAAAAAGGGTTGCCATGCGGCCCGGTCCGGGTTTTTTCTTCTTTCTTTCACACGCCTGGTGGGCGGTGCCACCCGATCTCAAGGGCTGGCAAGGCTTTCGGAGCCTGGGGAGCGGACACCTGCACAAAGGGTGGCAAGGCGGCCCGGTCCGGGCTTTTTCTTCTTTCTTTGACAAGCCTGGTGGGCGGTGCCACCCGATCACAAGGGCTGGCAAGGCTTTGGGATCCTGGGGAGCGGACACACGCACAAAGGGTGGCCAGGCGGCCCGGTCCGGGTTTTTTCTTCTTTCTTTCACACACCTGGTGGGCGGTGCCACCCGATCACAAGGGCTGGCAAGGCTTTCGGAGCCTGGGGAGCGCACAACCGCAAAAAGGGTGGCCAGGCAGCCCAGTCCGGGTTTTTTCTTCTTTCTTTGACACGCCTGGTGGGCGGTGCCACCCGATCACAAGGGCTGGCAAGGCTTTCGGAGCCTGGGGAGCGGACAGAGGCACAAAGGGTGGCCAGGCGGCACGGTCCGGGTTTTTTTCTTCTTTTCTTCTTTCTTTCACACGCCTAATGGGCGGTGCCACCCGATCACAAGGGCTGGCAAGGCTTTCGGAGCCTGGGGAGCGGACACCCGCACAAAGGGTGGCCAGGCGGCCCGGTCCGGGTTTTTTCTTCTTTCTTTCACACGCCTGGTAGGCGCTGCCACCCGATCACAAGGGCTAGTAAGGCTTTGGGATCCTGGGGAGCGGACACCCGCAAAAAGGGTGGCCAGGCGGCCCGGTCCAGGTTTTTTCTTCTTTCTTTGACACACCTGGTGGGCGGTGCCACCCGATCAAAAGGGCTGGTCAAGGCTTTCGGAGCCTGGGGAGCGGACACCCGCACAAAGGGTGGCAAGGCGGCCCGGTCCGGGTTTTTTCTTCTTTCTTTCACACGCCTGGTGGGCGGTGCCTCCCGATCACAAGGGCTGGCAAGGCTTTCGGAGCCTGGGGTGCGGACACCCGCACAAAGGGTGGCCAGGCGGCCCGGTCTGGGTTTTTTCTTCTTTTTTGACACGCCTGGTGGGCGGTGCCACCCTATCACAAGGTCTGGCAAGGCTTTGGGAGCCTGGGGAGCGGACACCCACACAAAGGGTGGCCAGGCGGCCCAGTCCGGGTTTTTTCTTCGTACTTTCACACGCCTGGTGGGCGGTGCCACCCGATCACAAGGGCTGGCAAGGCTTTGGGATCCTGGGGAGCGGACACCCGCACAAAGGGTGGCCAGGCGGCCCGGTCCGGGTTTTTTCGTCTTTCTTTCAAACACCTGGTTGGCGGTGCCACCCGATCACTAGGGCTGGCAAGGCTTTCGGAGCCTGGTGAGCGGACACCCACACAAAGGGTGGCCAAGCGGCTCGGTCCGGGTTTTTTCTTTGTTCTTTGACACGCCTGGTGGGTGGTGCCACCCGATCACAAGGGCTGGCAAGGCTTTGGGAGCCTGGGGAGCGGACAACCGCAAAAAGGGTTGCCATGCGGCCCGGTCCGGGTTTTTTCTTCTTTCTTTCACACGCCTGGTGGGCGGTGCCACCCGATCTCAAGGGCTGGCAAGGCTTTCGGAGCCTGGGGAGCGGACACCTGCACAAAGGGTGGCAAGGCGGCCCGGTCCGGGCTTTTTCTTCTTTCTTTGACAAGCCTGGTGGGCGGTGCCACCCGATCACAAGGGCTGGCAAGGCTTTGGGATCCTGGGGAGCGGACACACGCACAAAGGGTGGCCAGGCGGCCCGGTCCGGGTTTTTTCTTCTTTCTTTCACACACCTGGTGGGCGGTGCCACCCGATCACAAGGGCTGGCAAGGCTTTCGGAGCCTGGGGAGCGCACAACCGCAAAAAGGGTGGCCAGGCAGCCCAGTCCGGGTTTTTTCTTCTTTCTTTGACACGCCTGGTGGGCGGTGCCACCCGATCACAAGGGCTGGCAAGGCTTTCGGAGCCTGGGGAGCGGACAGAGGCACAAAGGGTGGCCAGGCGGCACGGTCCGGGTTTTTTTCTTCTTTTCTTCTTTCTTTCACACGCCTAATGGGCGGTGCCACCCGATCACAAGGGCTGGCAAGGCTTTCGGAGCCTGGGGAGCGGACACCCGCACAAAGGGTGGCCAGGCGGCCCGGTCCGGGTTTTTTCTTCTTTCTTTCACACGCCTGGTAGGCGCTGCCACCCGATCACAAGGGCTAGTAAGGCTTTGGGATCCTGGGGAGCGGACACCCGCAAAAAGGGTGGCCAGGCGGCCCGGTCCAGGTTTTTTCTTCTTTCTTTGACACACCTGGTGGGCGGTGCCACCCGATCAAAAGGGCTGGTCAAGGCTTTCGGAGCCTGGGGAGCGGACACCCGCACAAAGGGTGGCAAGGCGGCCCGGTCCGGGTTTTTTCTTCTTTCTTTCACACGCCTGGTGGGCGGTGCCTCCCGATCACAAGGGCTGGCAAGGCTTTCGGAGCCTGGGGTGCGGACACCCGCACAAAGGGTGGCCAGGCGGCCCGGTCTGGGTTTTTTCTTCTTTTTTGACACGCCTGGTGGGCGGTGCCACCCTATCACAAGGTCTGGCAAGGCTTTGGGAGCCTGGGGAGCGGACACCCACACAAAGGGTGGCCAGGCGGCCCAGTCCGGGTTTTTTCTTCGTACTTTCACACGCCTGGTGGGCGGTGCCACCCGATCACAAGGGCTGGCAAGGCTTTGGGATCCTGGGGAGCGGACACCCGCAAAAAGGGTGGCCAGGCGGCCCGGTCCGGGTTTTTTCTTCTTTCTTTGACACGCCTGGTGGGCGGTGCCACCCGATCACAAGGGCTGGCAAGGCTTTCGGAGCCTGGGGAGCGGACACCGGCACAAAGGGTGGCAAGGCGGCCCGGTCTGGGTTTTTTCTTCTTTTCTTCTTTCTTTCACACACCTGGTGGGCGGTGCCACCCGATCACAAGGGCTGGCAAGGCTTTCGGAGCCTGGGGAGCGGACACCCGCACAAAGGGTGGCCAGGCGGCCCGGTCTGGGTTTTTTCTTCTTTTCTTCTTTCTTTCACACGCCTGGTGGGCGGTGCCACCCGATCACAAGGGCTGGCAAGGCTGTCGGAGCCTGGGGAGCGGACACACGCACAAAGGGTGGCAAGGCGGCCTGGTCTGGGCTTTTTCTTCTTTCTTTCATATGCCTGGTGGGCGGTGCCACCCAATCACAAGGTCTGGTAAGGCTTTCGGAGCCTGGGGAGCGGACACCCACACAAAGGGTGGCCAGGCGGCCCGGTCCGGGTTTTTTCTTCTTTCTTTCAAACGCCTGGTTGTCGGTGCCACCCGATCACTAGGGCTGGCAAGGCTTTCGGAGCCTGGGGAGCGGACACCCGCACAAAGGGTGGCAAGGCGGCCTGGTCTGGGCTTTTTCTTCTTTCTTTCATATGCCTGGTGGGCGGTGCCACCCGATCACAAGGTCTGGTAAGGCTTTCGGAGCCTGGGGAGCGGACACCCACACAAAGGGTGGCCAGGCGGCCCGGTCCGGGTTTTTTCTTCTTTCTTTCAAGCGCCTGGTTGTCGGTGCCACCCGATCACTAGGGCTGGCAAGGCTTTCGGAGCCTGGGGAGCGGACACCCACACAAAGGGTGGCCAGGCGGCCCGGTCCGGGTTTTTTCTTTGTTCTTTGACACGCCTGGTGGGCAGTGCCACCCGATCACAAGGGCTGGCAAGGCTTTCGGAGCCTGGGGAGCGGACACCCGCACAAAGGGTGGCCAGGCGGCCCTGTCCGGGTTTTTTCTTCTTTTTTTTCACACGCCTGGTGGGCGGTGCCACCTGATCACAAGGGCTGGCAAGGCTTTCGGAGCCTGGGGTGCGGACACCCGCACAAAGGGTGGCCAGGCGGCCCTGTCCGGGTTTTTTCTTCTTTTTTGAAATGCCTGGTGGGCGGTGCCACCCTATCACAAGGTCTGGCAAGGCTTTGGGAGTCTGGGGAGCGGACAAACGCACAAAGGGTGCCCAGGCGGCTCGGTCCGGGTTTTTTCTTCTTTCTTTCACACGCCTGGTGGGCGTTGCCACCCGATCACAAGGGCTGGCAAGGCTTTCGGAGCCTGGGGAGCGGACACCCGCACAAAGGGTGGCCAGGCGGCCCGGTCGGGGTTTTTTCTTCTTTTCTTCTTTCTTTCACACGCCTGGTGGGCGGTGCCACCCGATCACAAGGGCTGGCAAGGCTTTCGGAGCCTGGGGAACGGACACCCGCACAAAGGGTGGCCAGGCGGCCCGGTCCGGGTTTTTTCTTCTTTCTTTCACACGCCTGGTGGGCGGTGCCACCCGATCACAAGGGCTGGCAAGGCTTTCGGAGCCTGGGGTGCGGACACCCCCACAAAGGGTGGCCAGGCGGCCCGGTCCAGGTTTTTTCTTCTTTCTTTCACACGCCTGGTGGGCGGTTCCACCTGATCACAAGGGCTGGCAAGGCTTTCGGATCCTGGGGTGCGGACACCCGCACAAAGGGTGGCCAGGCGGCCCGGTCCGGGTTTTTTCATCTTTTATTCTTTCTTTCACACGCCTGGTGGGCGGTGCCACCCGATCACAAGGGCTGGCAAGGCTTTCGGAGCCTGGGGAACGGACACCCGTAAAAAGGGTGGCCAGGCGGCCCGGTCCGGGTTTTTTCTTCTTTCTTTGACACGCCTGGTGGGCGGTGCCACCCGATCACAAGGGCTGGCAAGGCTTTCGGAGCCTGGGGAGCGGACACACGCACAAAGGGTGGCAAGGCGGCCTGGTCTGGGCTTTTTCTTCTTTCTTTCATATGCCTGGTGGGCGGTGCCACCCAATCACAAGGTCTGGTAAGGCTTTCGGAGCCTGGGGAGCGGACACCCACACAAAGGGTGGCCAGGCGGCCCGGTCCGGGTTTTTTCTTTGTTCTTTGAAACGCCTGGTGGGCAGTGCCACCCGATCACAAGGGCTGGCAAGGCTTTCGGAGCCTGGGGAGCGGACACCCGCACAAAGGGTGGCCAGGCGGCCCTGTCCGGGTTTTTTCTTCTTTTTTTCCACACGCCTGGTGGGCGGTGCCACCTGATCACAAGGGCTGGCAAGGCTTTCGGAGCCTGGGGTGCGGACACCCGCACAAAGGGTGGCCAGGCGGCCCTGTCCGGGTTTTTTCTTCTTTTTTGAAATGCCTGGTGGGCGGTGCCACCCTATCACAAGGTCTGGCAAGGCTTTGGGAGTCTGGGGAGCGGACAAACGCACAAAGGGTGCCCAGGCTGCTCGGTCCGGGTTTTTTCTTCTTTCTTTCACACGCCTGGTGGGCGTTGCCACCCGATCACAAGGGCTGGCAAGGCTTTCGGAGCCTGGGGAGCGGACACCCGCACAAAGGGTGGCCAGGCGGCCCGGTCGGGGTTTTTTCTTCTTTTCTTCTTTCTTTCACACGCCTGGTGGGCGGTGCCACCCGATCACAAGGGCTGGCAAGGCTTTCGGAGCCTGGGGAACGGACACCCGCACAAAGGGTGGCCAGGCGGCCCGGTCCGGGTTTTTTCTTCTTTCTTTCACACGCCTGGTAGGCGGTGCCACCCGATCACAAGGGCTGGCAAGGCTTTCGGAGCCTGGGGTGCGGACACCCCCACAAAGGGTGGCCAGGCGGCCCGGTCCAGGTTTTTTCTTCTTTCTTTCACACGCCTGGTGGGCGGTTCCACCTGATCACAAGGGCTGGCAAGGCTTTCGGATCCTGGGGTGCGGACACCCGCACAAAGGGTGGCAAGGCGGCCCGGTCCGGGTTTTTTCATCTTTTATTCTTTCTTTCACACGCCTGGTGGGCGGTGCCACCCGATCACAAGGGCTGGCAAGGCTTTCGGAGCCTGGGGAGCGGACACACGCACAAAGGGTGGCCAGGCGGCCCGGTCCGGGTTTTTTCTTCTTTCTTTCACACGCCTGGTGGGCGGTGCCACCCGATCACAAGGGCTGGCAAGGCTTTCGGAGCCTGGGGAGCGGACACCCACACAAAGGGTGGCCAGGCGGCCCGGTCCGGGTTTTTTCATCTTTTATTCTTTCTTTCACACGCCTGGTGGGCGGTGCCACCCGATCACAAGGGCTGGCAAGGCTTTCGGAGCCTGGGGAGCGGACACACGCACAAAGGGTTGCCAGGCGGCCCGGTCCGGGTTTTTTCTTCTTTCTTTCACACGCCTGGTGGGCGGTGCCACCCGATCACAAGGGCTGGCAAGGCTTTCGGAGCCTGGGGAGCGGACACCCGCAGAAAGGGTGGCCAGGCGGCCCGGTCTGGGTTTTTTCTTCTTTCTTTCACACGCCTGGTGGGCGGTTCCACCTGATCACAAGGGCTGGCAAGGCTTTCGGATCCTGGGGTGCGGACACCCGCACAAAGGGTGGCCAGGCGGCCCGGTCCGGGTTTTTTCATCTTTTCTTCTTTCTTTCACACGCCTGGTGGGCGTTGCCACCCGATCACAAGGGCTGGCAAGGCTTTCGGAGCCTGGGGAGCGGACACCCGCACAAAGGGTGGCCAGGCGGCCCGGTCTGGGTTTTTTCTTCTTTTCTTCTTTCTTTCACACGCCTGGTAGGCGGTGCCACCCGATCACAAGGGCTGGCAAGGCTTTCGGAGCCTGGGGAGCGGACACCCGCACAAAGGGTGGCCAGGCGGCCCGGTCGGGGTTTTTTCTTCTTTTCTTCTTTCTTTCACACGCCTGGTGGGTGGTGCCACCCGATCACAAGGGCTGGCAAGGCTTTCGGAGCCTGGGGAACGGACACCCGCACAAAGGGTGGCCAGGCGGCCCGGTCCGGGTTTTTTCTTCTTTCTTTCATACGCCTTTTGGGCGGTGCCACCGCCTGATCACAAGGGCTGTCAAGGCTTTCGGAGCCTGGGGAGCGGACACCCGCACAAAGGGTGGCCAGGCGGCCCGGTCCGGGTTTTTTCTTCTTTCTTTCACACGCCTGGTGGGCGGTGCCACCCGATTACAAGGGCTGGCAAGGTTTTCGGAGCCTGGGGAGCAGACACCCGCAGAAAGGGTGGCCAGGCGGCCCGGTCTGGGTTTTTTCTTCTTCTCTTCTTTCTTTCACACGCCTGGTGGGCGGTGCCACCCTATCATAAGGGCTGGCAAGGCTTTCCGAGCCTGGGGAGCGGACACCCGCACAAAGGGTGGCCAGGCGGCCCGGTCCGGGTTTTTTCTTCTTTTTTGACACGCCTGGTGGGCGGTGCCACCCTATCACAAGGTCTGGCAAGGCTTTGGGAGCCTGGGGAGCGGACACCCGCACAAAGGGTGACCAGACGGCCCGGTCCGGGTTTTTTCTTCTTTCTTTCACACGCCTGGTGGGCGGTGCCACCGCCTGATCACAAGGGCTGGCAAGGCTTTCGGAGACTGGGGAGTGGACACCCGCACAAAGGGTGGCCAGGCGGCCCGGTACGGGTTTTTTCTTCTTTCTTTCACACGCCTGGTGGGCGGTGCCACCCGATCACAAGGGCTGGCAAGGCTTTCGGAGCCTGGGGAACGGACACCCGCACAAAGGGTGGCCAGGCGGCCCGGTCCGGGTTTTTTCTTCTTTCTTTCACACGCCTGGTGGGCGGTGCCACCCGATCACAAGGGCTGGCAAGGCTTTCGGAGCCTGGGGAACGGACACCCGCACAAAGGGTGGCCAGGCGGCCCGGTCCGGGTTTTTTCTTCTTTCTTTCACACGCCTGGTGGGCGGTGCCACCCAATCACAAGGGCTGGCAAGGCTTTCGGAGCATGGGGTGCGGACACCCCCACAAAGGGTGGCCAGGCGGCCCGGTCCAGGTTTTTTCTTCTTTCTTTCACACGCCTGGTGGGCGGTTCCACCTGATCACAAGGGCTTGCAAGGCTTTCGGATCCTGGGGTGCGGACACCCGCACAAAGGGTGGCCAGGCGGCCCGGTCCGGGTTTTTTCATCTTTTATTCTTTCTTTCACACGCCTGGTGGGCGGTGCCACCCGATCACAAGGGCTGGCAAGGCTTTCGGAGCCTGGGGAGCGGACACACGCACAAAGGGTGGCCAGGCGGCCCGGTCCGGGTTTTTTCTTCTTTCTTTCACACGCCTGGTGGGCGGTGCCACCCGATCACAAGGGCTGGCAAGGCTTTCGGAGCCTGGGGAGCGGACACCCGCACAAAGGGTGGCCAGGCGGCCCGGTCCGGGTTTTTTCTTCTTTCTTTCATACGCCTTTTGGGCGGTGCCACCGCCTGATCACAAGGGCTGGCAAGGCTTTCGGAGCCTGGGGAGCGGACACCCGCACAAAGGGTGGCCAGGCGGCCCGGTCCGGGTTTTTTCTTCTTTCTTTCACACGCCTGGTGGGCGGTGCCACCCGATTACAAGGGCTGGCAAGGCTTTCGGAGCCTGGGGAGCGGACACCCGCAGAAAGGGTGGCCAGGCGGCCCGGTCTGGGTTTTTTCTTCTTTCTTTCACACGCCTGGTGGGCGGTTCCACCTGATCACAAGGGCTGGCAAGGCTTTCGGATCCTGGGGTGCGGACACCCGCACAAAGGGTGGCCAGGCGGCCCGGTCCGGGTTTTTTCATCTTTTCTTCTTTCTTTCACACGCCTGGTGGGCGTTGCCACCCGATCACAAGGGCTGGCAAGGCTTTCGGAGCCTGGGGAGCGGACACCCGCACAAAGGGTGGCCAGGCGGCCCGGTCTGGGTTTTTTCTTCTTTTCCTCTTTCTTTCACACGCCTGGTAGGCGGTGCCACCCGATCACAAGGGCTGGCAAGGCTTTCGGAGCCTGGGGAGCGGACACCCGCACAAAGGGTGGCCAGGCGGCCTGTTTGGGGTTTTTTCTTCTTTTCTTCTTTCTTTTACACGCCTTGTGGGCGGTGCCACCCGATCACAAGGGCTGGCAAGGCTTTCGGAGCCTGGGGAACGGACACCCGCACAAAGGGTGGCCAGGCGGCCCGGTCCGGGTTTTTTCTTCTTTCTTTCACACGCCTTTTGGGCGGTGCCACCGCCTGATCACAAGGGCTGGCAAGGCTTTCGGAGCCTGGGGAGCGGACACCCGCACAAAGGGTGGCCAGGCGGCCCGGTCCGGGTTTTTTCTTCTTTCTTTCACACGCCTGGTGGGCGGTGCCACCCGATTACAAGGGCTGGCAAGGCTTTCGGAGCCTGGGGAGCGGACACCCGCAGAAAGGGTGGCCAGGCGGCCCGGTCTGGGTTTTTTCTTCTTTTCTTCTTTCTTTCACACGCCTGGTGGGCGGTGCCACCCTATCATAAGGGCTGGCAAGGCTTTCGGAGCCTGGGGAGCGGACACCCGCACAAAGGGTGGCCAGGCGGCCCGGTCCGGGTGTTTTCTTCTTTTTTGACACGCCTGGTGGGCGGTGCCACCCTATCACAAGGTCTGGCAAGGCTTTGGGAGACTGGGGAGCGGACACCCGCACAAAGGGTGACCAGACGGCCCGGTCCGGGTTTTTTCTTCTTTCTTTCACACGCCTGGTGGGCGGTGCCACCCGATCACAACGGCTGGCAAGGCTTTGGGAGCCTGGGGAGCGGACACCCGCACAAAGGGTGGCCAGGTGGCCCGGTCCGGGTTTTCTTCTTTCTTTCAAACGCCTGGTTGGCGGTGCCACCCGATCACAAGGGCTGGCAAGGCTTTCGGAGCCTGGGGAGCGGACACCCGCACAAAGGGTGGCAAGGTGGCCCGGTTCGGGCTTTTTCTTCTTTCTTTCACACGCCTAGTGGGCGGTGCCACCCGATCACAAGGGCTGGCAAGGCTTTGGGAGCCTGGGGAGCGGACACCCGCACAAAGGTTGGCCAGGCGGCCCGGTCTGGGTTTTTTCTTCTTTTCTTCTTTCTTTCACACGCCTGGTGGGCGGTGCCACCCGATCACAAGGGCTGGCAAGGCTTTCGGAGCCTGGGGAGCGGACACCCGCACAAAGGGTGGCCAGGCGGCCCGGTCTGGGTTTTTTCTTCTTTTCTTCTTTCTTTCACACGCCTGGTAGGCGGTGCCACCCGATCACAAGGGCTGGCAAGGCTTTCGGAGCCTGGGGAGCGGACACCCGCACAAAGGGTGGCAAGGCGGCCTGGTCCGGGCTTTTTCTTCTTTCTTTCATATGCCTGGTGAGCGGTGCCACCCGATCACAAGGTCTGGCAAGGCTTTCGGAGCCTGGGGAGCGGACACCCGCACAAAGGGTGGCCTGGCTGACCGGTCCGGGTTTTTTCTTCTTTTTGGACATGCCTGGTGGGCGGTGCCACCCTATCACAAGGTCTGGCAAGGATTTGGGAGCCTGGGGAGCGGACACCCGCACAAAGGGTGGCCAGGCTGCCCGGTCCGGGTTTTTTCTTCTTTCTTTCAAACGCCTGGTTGGCGGTGCCACCCGATCCCTAGGGCTGGCAAGGCTTTCGGAGCCTGGGGAGCGGACACCCGCACAAAGGGTGGCCAGGCGGCCCGGTCCGGGTTTTTTCTTCTTTCTTTCACACGCCTGGTGGGCGGTGCCACTCGATCACAAGGGCTGGCAAGGCTTTCGGAGCCTGGGGAGCGGACACCCGCACAAAGGGTGGCAAGGCGGCCCTGTCCGGGTTTTTTCTTCTTTTTTTTCACACGCCTGGTGGGCGGTGCCACCTGATCACAAGGGCTGGCAAGGCTTTCGGAGCCTGGGGTGCGGACACCCGCACAAAGGGTGGTCAGGCGGCCCGGTCCGGGTTTTTTCTTCTTTTTTGAAACGCCTGGTGGGCGGTGCCACCCGATCACAAGGTCTGGCAAGGCTTTGGGAGCATGGGGAGCGGACATCCGCACAAAGGGTGCCCAGGCGGCCCGGTCCGGGTTTTTTCTTCTTTCTTTCACACGCCTCGTGGTCGTTGCCACCCGATCACAAGGGCTGGCAAGGCTTTCGGAGCCTGGGGAGCGGACACCCGCACAAAGGGTGGCCAGGCGGCCCGGTCTGGGTTTTTTCTTCTTTTCTTCTTTCTTTCACACGCCTGGTAGGCGGTGCCACCCGATCACAAGGGCTGGCAAGGCTTTCAGAGCCTGGGGAGCGGACACCCGCACAAAGGGTGGCAAGGTGGCCCGGTCCGGGCTTTTTCTTCTTTCTTTCACACGCCTAGTGGGCGGTGCCACCCGATCACAAGGGCTGGCAAGGCTTTGGGAGCCTGGGGAGCGGACACCCGCACAAAGGTTGGCCAGGCGGCCCGGTCTGGGTTTTTTCTTCTTTCCTTCTTTCTTTCACACGCCTGGTGGGCGGTGCCACCCGATCACAAGGGCTGGCAAGGCTTTCGGAGCCTGGGGAGCGGACACCCGCACAAAGGGTGGCCAGGCGGCCCGGTCTGGGTTTTTTCTTCTTTTCTTCTTTCTTTCACACGCCTGGTAGGCGGTGCCACCCGATCACAAGGGCTGGCAAGGCTTTCGGAGCCTGGGGAGCGGACACCCGCACAAAGGGTGGCAAGGCGGCCTGGTCCGGGCTTTTTCTTCTTTCTTTCATATGCCTGGTGAGCGGTGCCACCCGATCACAAGGTCTGGCAAGGCTTTCGGAGCCTGGGGAGCGGACACCCGCAGAAAGGGTGGCAAGGCGGCCCGGTCTGGGTTTTTTCTTCTTTTCTTCTTTCTTTCACACGCCTGGTAGGCGGTGCCACCCGATCACAAGGGCTGGCAAGGCTTTCGGAGCCTGGGGAGCGGACACCCGCACAAAGGGTGGCCAGGCGGCCCGGTCGGGGTTTTTTCTTCTTTTCTTCTTTCTTTCACACGCCTGGTGGGCGGTGCCACCCGATTACAAGGGCTGGCAAGGCTTTCGGAGCCTGGGGAGCGGACACCCGCAGAAAGGGTGGCCAGGCGGCCCGGTCTGGGTTTTTTCTTCTTTTCTTCTTTCTTTCACACGCCTGGTGGGCGGTGCCACCCTATCATAAGGGCTGGCAAGGCTTTCGGAGCCTGGGGAGCGGACACCCGCACAAAGGGTGGCCAGGCGGCCCGGTCCGGGTGTTTTCTTCTTTTTTGACACGCCTGGTGGGCGGTGCCACCCTATCACAAGGTCTGGCAAGGCTTTGGGAGACTGGGGAGCGGACACCCGCACAAAGGGTGACCAGACGGCCCGGTCCGGGTTTTTTCTTCTTTCTTTCACACGCCTGGTGGGCGGTGCCACCCGATCACAACGGCTGGCAAGGCTTTGGGAGCCTGGGGAGCGGACACCCGCACAAAGGGTGGCCAGGTGGCCCGGTCCGGGTTTTCTTCTTTCTTTCAAACGCCTGGTTGGCGGTGCCACCCGATCACAAGGGCTGGCAAGGCTTTCGGAGCCTGGGGAGCGGACACCCGCACAAAGGGTGGCAAGGTGGCCCGGTTCGGGCTTTTTCTTCTTTCTTTCACACGCCTAGTGGGCGGTGCCACCCGATCACAAGGGCTGGCAAGGCTTTGGGAGCCTGGGGAGCGGACACCCGCACAAAGGTTGGCCAGGCGGCCCGGTCTGGGTTTTTTCTTCTTTTCTTCTTTCTTTCACACGCCTGGTGGGCGGTGCCACCCGATCACAAGGGCTGGCAAGGCTTTCGGAGCCTGGGGAGCGGACACCCGCACAAAGGGTGGCCAGGCGGCCCGGTCTGGGTTTTTTCTTCTTTTCTTCTTTCTTTCACACGCCTGGTAGGCGGTGCCACCCGATCACAAGGGCTGGCAAGGCTTTCGGAGCCTGGGGAGCGGACACCCGCACAAAGGGTGGCAAGGCGGCCTGGTCCGGGCTTTTTCTTCTTTCTTTCATATG
This sequence comes from Neolamprologus brichardi, assembly GCF_056152115.1. Taxonomy (NCBI): domain Eukaryota; kingdom Metazoa; phylum Chordata; class Actinopteri; order Cichliformes; family Cichlidae; genus Neolamprologus; species Neolamprologus brichardi. The sequence continues at coordinate 31,486,615 of NC_142116.1, read as the reverse complement.
CCTGGTGAGCGGTGCCACCCGATCACAAGGTCTGGCAAGGCTTTCGGAGCCTGGGGAGCGGACACCCGCACAAAGGGTGGCCTGGCTGACCGGTCCGGGTTTTTTCTTCTTTTTGGACATGCCTGGTGGGCGGTGCCACCCTATCACAAGGTCTGGCAAGGATTTGGGAGCCTGGGGAGCGGACACCCGCACAAAGGGTGGCCAGGCTGCCCGGTCCGGGTTTTTTCTTCTTTCTTTCAAACGCCTGGTTGGCGGTGCCACCCGATCCCTAGGGCTGGCAAGGCTTTCGGAGCCTGGGGAGCGGACACCCGCACAAAGGGTGGCCAGGCGGCCCGGTCCGGGTTTTTTCTTCTTTCTTTCACACGCCTGGTGGGCGGTGCCACTCGATCACAAGGGCTGGCAAGGCTTTCGGAGCCTGGGGAGCGGACACCCGCACAAAGGGTGGCAAGGCGGCCCTGTCCGGGTTTTTTCTTCTTTTTTTTCACACGCCTGGTGGGCGGTGCCACCTGATCACAAGGGCTGGCAAGGCTTTCGGAGCCTGGGGTGCGGACACCCGCACAAAGGGTGGTCAGGCGGCCCGGTCCGGGTTTTTTCTTCTTTTTTGAAACGCCTGGTGGGCGGTGCCACCCGATCACAAGGTCTGGCAAGGCTTTGGGAGCATGGGGAGCGGACACCCGCACAAAGGGTGCCCAGGCGGCCCGGTCCGGGTTTTTTCTTCTTTCTTTCACACGCCTCGTGGTCGTTGCCACCCGATCACAAGGGCTGGCAAGGCTTTCGGAGCCTGGGGAGCGGACACCCGCACAAAGGGTGGCCAGGCGGCCCGGTCTGGGTTTTTTCTTCTTTTCTTCTTTCTTTCACACGCCTGGTAGGCGGTGCCACCCGATCACAAGGGCTGGCAAGGCTTTCAGAGCCTGGGGAGCGGACACCCGCACAAAGGGTGGCAAGGTGGCCCGGTCCGGGCTTTTTCTTCTTTCTTTCACACGCCTAGTGGGCGGTGCCACCCGATCACAAGGGCTGGCAAGGCTTTGGGAGCCTGGGGAGCGGACACCCGCACAAAGGTTGGCCAGGCGGCCCGGTCTGGGTTTTTTCTTCTTTTCTTCTTTCTTTCACACGCCTGGTGGGCGGTGCCACCCGATCACAAGGGCTGGCAAGGCTTTCGGAGCCTGGGGAGCGGACACCCGCACAAAGGGTGGCCAGGCGGCCCGGTCTGGGTTTTTTCTTCTTTTCTTCTTTCTTTCACACGCCTGGTAGGCGGTGCCACCCGATCACAAGGGCTGGCAAGGCTTTCGGAGCCTGGGGAGCGGACACCCGCACAAAGGGTGGCAAGGCGGCCTGGTCCGGGCTTTTTCTTCTTTCTTTCATATGCCTGGTGAGCGGTGCCACCCGATCACAAGGTCTGGCAAGGCTTTCGGAGCCTGGGGAGCGGACACCCGCAGAAAGGGTGGCAAGGCGGCCCGGTCTGGGTTTTTTCTTCTTTTCTTCTTTCTTTCACACGCCTGGTAGGCGGTGCCACCCGATCACAAGGGCTGGCAAGGCTTTCGGAGCCTGGGGAGCGGACACCCGCACAAAGGGTGGCCAGGCGGCCCGGTCGGGGTTTTTTCTTCTTTTCTTCTTTCTTTCACACGCCTGGTGGGCGGTGCCACCCGATCACAAGGGCTGGCAAGGCTTTCGGAGCCTGGGGAACGGACACCCGCACAAAGGGTGGCCAGGCGGCCCGGTCCGGGTTTTTTCTTCTTTCTTTCATACGCCTTTTGGGCGGTGCCACCGCCTGATCTCAAGGGCTGTCAAGGCTTTCGGAGCCTGGGGAGCGGACACCCGCACAAAGGGTGGCCAGGCGGCCCGGTCCGGGTTTTTTCTTCTTTCTTTCACACGCCTGGTGGGCGGTGCCACCCGATTACAAGGGCTGGCAAGGCTTTCGGAGCCTGGGGAGCGGACACCCGCAGAAAGGGTGGCCAGGCGGCCCGGTCTGGGTTTTTTCTTCTTTTCTTCTTTCTTTCACACGCCTGGTGGGCGGTGCCACCCTATCATAAGGGCTGGCAAGGCTTTCGGAGCCTGGGGAGCGGACACCCGCACAAAGGGTGGCCAGGCGGCCCGGTCCGGGTTTTTTCTTCTTTTTTGACACGCCTGGTGGGCGGTGCCACCCTATCACAAGGTCTGGCAAGGCTTTGGGAGCCTGGGGAGCGGACACCCGCACAAAGGGTGACCAGACGGCCCGGTCCGGGTTTTTTCTTCTTTCTTTCACACGTCTGGTGGGCGGTGCCACCGCCTGATCACAAGGGCTGGCAAGGCTTTCGGAGACTGGGGAGTGGACACCCGCACAAAGGGTGGCCAGGCGGCCCGGTACGGGTTTTTTCTTCTTTCTTTCACACGCCTGGTGGGCGGTGCCACCCGATCACAAGGGCTGGCAAGGCTTTCGGAGCCTGGGGAACGGACACCCGCACAAAGGGTGGCCAGGCGGCCCGGTCCGGGTTTTTTCTTCTTTCTTTCACACGCCTGGTGGGCGGTGCCACCCGATCACAAGGGCTGGCAAGGCTTTCGGAGCCTGGGGAACGGACACCCGCACAAAGGGTGGCCAGGCGGCCCGGTCCGGGTTTTTTCTTCTTTCTTTCACACGCCTGGTGGGCGGTGCCACCCGATCACAAGGGCTGGCAAGGCTTTCGGAGCCTGGGGTGCGGACACCCCCACAAAGGGTGGCCAGGCGGCCCGGTCCAGGTTTTTTCTTCTTTCTTTCACACGCCTGGTGGGCGGTTCCACCTGATCACAAGGGCTTGCAAGGCTTTCGGATCCTGGGGTGCGGACACCCGCACAAAGGGTGGCCAGGCGGCCCGGTCCGGGTTTTTTCATCTTTTATTCTTTCTTTCACACGCCTGGTGGGCGGTGCCACCCGATCACAAGGGCTGGCAAGGCTTTCGGAGCCTGGGGAGCGGACACACGCACAAAGGGTGGCCAGGCGGCCCGGTCCGGGTTTTTTCTTCTTTCTTTCACACGCCTGGTGGGCGGTGCCACCCGATCACAAGGGCTGGCAAGGCTTTCGTAGCCTGGGGAGCGGACACCCACACAAAGGGTGGCCAGGCGGCCCGGTCCGGGTTTTTTCTTCTTTCTTTCATACGCCTTTTGGGCGGTGCCACCGCCTGATCACAAGGGCTGGCAAGGCTTTCGGAGCCTGGGGAGCGGACACCCGCACAAAGGGTGGCCAGGCGGCCCGGTCCGGGTTTTTTCTTCTTTCTTTCACACGCCTGGTGGGCGGTGCCACCCGATTACAAGGGCTGGCAAGGCTTTCGGAGCCTGGGGAGCGGACACCCGCAGAAAGGGTGGCCAGGCGGCCCGGTCTGGGTTTTTTCTTCTTTCTTTCACACGCCTGGTGGGCGGTTCCACCTGATCACAAGGGCTGGCAAGGCTTTCGGATCCTGGGGTGCGGACACCCGCACAAAGGGTGGCCAGGCGGCCCGGTCCGGGTTTTTTCATCTTTTCTTCTTTCTTTCACACGCCTGGTGGGCGTTGCCACCCGATCACAAGGGCTGGCAAGGCTTTCGGAGCCTGGGGAGCGGACACCCGCACAAAGGGTGGCCAGGCGGCCCGGTCTGGGTTTTTTCTTCTTTTCTTCTTTCTTTCACACGCCTGGTAGGCGGTGCCACCCGATCACAAGGGCTGGCAAGGCTTTCGGAGCCTGGGGAGCGGACACCCGCACAAAGGGTGGCCAGGCGGCCTGTTTGGGGTTTTTTCTTCTTTTCTTCTTTCTTTTACACGCCTGGTGGGCGGTGCCACCCGATCACAAGGGCTGGCAAGGCTTTCGGAGCCTGGGGAACGGACACCCGCACAAAGGGTGGCCAGGCGGCCCGGTCCGGGTTTTTTCTTCTTTCTTTCACACGCCTTTTGGGCGGTGCCACCGCCTGATCACAAGGGCTGGCAAGGCTTTCGGAGCCTGGGGAGCGGACACCCGCACAAAGGGTGGCCAGGCGGCCCGGTCCGGGTTTTTTCTTCTTTCTTTCACACGCCTGGTGGGCGGTGCCACCCGATTACAAGGGCTGGCAAGGCTTTCGGAGCCTGGGGAGCGGACACCCGCAGAAAGGGTGGCCAGGCGGCCCGGTCTGGGTTTTTTCTTCTTTTCTTCTTTCTTTCACACGCCTGGTGGGCGGTGCCACCCGATCATAAGGGCTGGCAAGGCTTTCGGAGCCTGGGGAGCGGACACCCGCACAAAGGGTGGCCAGGCGGCCCGGTCCGGGTTTTTTCTTCTTTTTTGACACGCCTGGTGGGCGGTGCCACCCGATCACAAGGTCTGGCAAGGCTTTGGGAGACTGGGGAGCGGACACCCGCACAAAGGGTGACCAGACGGCCCGGTCCGGGTTTTTTCTTCTTTCTTTCACACGCCTGATGGGCGGTGCCACCCGATCACAACGGCTGGCAAGGCTTTGGGAGCCTGGGGAGCGGACACCCGCACAAAGGGTGGCCAGGTGGCCCGGTCCGGGTTTTCTTCTTTCTTTCAAACGCCTGGTTGGCGGTGCCACCCGATCACAAGGGCTGGCAAGGCTTTCGGAGCCTGGGGAGCGGACACCCGCACAAAGGGTGGCAAGGTGGCCCGGTCCGGGCTTTTTCTTCTTTCTTTCACACGCCTAGTGGGCGGTGCCACCCGATCACAAGGGCTGGCAAGGCTTTGGGAGCCTGGGGAGCGGACACCCGCACAAAGGTTGGCCAGGCGGCCCGGTCTGGGTTTTTTCTTCTTTTTGGACATGCCTGGTGGGCGGTGCCATCCTATCACAAGGTCTGGCAAGGATTTGGGAGCCTGGGGAGCGGACACCCGCACAAAGGGTGGCCAGGCTGCCCGGTCCGGGTTTTTTCTTCTTTCTTTCAAACGCCTGGTTGGCGGTGCCACCCGATCCCTAGGGCTGGCAAGGCTTTCGGAGCCTGGGGAGCGGACACCCGCACAAAGGGTGGCCAGGCGGCCCGGTCCGGGTTTTTTCTTCTTTCTTTCACACGCCTGGTGGGCGGTGCCACTCGATCACAAGGGCTGGCAAGGCTTTCGGAGCCTGGGGAGCGGACACCCGCACAAAGGGTGGCAAGGCGGCCCTGTCCGGGTTTTTTCTTCTTTTTTTCACACGCCTGGTGGGCGGTGCCACCTGATCACAAGGGCTGGCAAGGCTTTCGGAGCCTGGGGTGCGGACACCCGCACAAAGGGTGGTCAGGCGGCCCGGTCCGGGTTTTTTCTTCTTTTTTGAAACGCCTGGTGGGCGGTGCCACCCGATCACAAGGTCTGGCAAGGCTTTGGGAGCATGGGGAGTTGACACCCGCACAAAGGGTGCCCAGGCGGCCCGGTCCGGGTTTTTTCTTCTTTCTTTCACACGCCTGGTGGTCGTTGCCACCCGATCACAAGGGCTGGAAAGGCTTTCGGAGCCTGGGGAGCGGACACCCGCACAAAGGGTGGCCAGGCGGCCCGGTCTGGGTTTTTTCTTCTTTTCTTCTTTCTTTCACACGCCTGGTAGGCGGTGCCACCCGATCACAAGGGCTGGCAAGGCTTTCAGAGCCTGGGGAGCGGACACCCGCACAAAGGGTGGCAAGGTGGCCCGGTCCGGGCTTTTTCTTCTTTCTTTCACACGCCTAGTGGGCGGTGCCACCCGATCACAATGGCTGGCAAGGCTTTGGGAGCCTGGGGAGCGGACACCCGCACAAAGGTTGGCCAGGCGGCCCGGTCTGGGTTTTTTCTTCTTTTCTTCTTTCTTTCACACGCCTGGTGGGCGGTGCCACCCGATCACAAGGGCTGGCAAGGCTTTCGGAGCCTGGGGAGCGGACACCCGCACAAAGGGTGGCCAGGCGGCCCGGTCTGGGTTTTTTCTTCTTTTCTTCTTTCTTTCACACGCCTGGTAGGCGGTGCCACCCGATCACAAGGGCTGGCAAGGCTTTCGGAGCCTGGGGAGCGGACACCCGCACAAAGGGTGGCAAGACGGCCTGGTCCGGGCTTTTTCTTCTTTCTTTCATATGCCTGGTGAGCGGTGCCACCCGATCACAAGGTCTGGCAAGGCTTTCGGAGCCTGGGGAGCGGACACCCGCACAAAGGGTGGCCAGGCTGCCCGGTCCGGGTTTTTTCTTCTTTTTGGACATGCCTGGTGGGCGGTGCCACCCTATCACAAGGTCTGGCAAGGATTTGGGAGCCTGGGGAGCGGACACCCGCACAAAGGGTGGCCAGGCGGCCCGGTCCGGGTTTTTTCTTCTTTCTTTCAAACGCCTGGTTGGCGGTGCCACCCGATCACTAGGGCTGGCAAGGCTTTCGGAGCCTGGGGAGCCGACACCCGCAGAAAGGGTGGCCAGGCGGCCCGGTCCGGGTTTTTTCTTCTTTCTTTCACACGCCTGGTGGGCGGTGCCACCCGATCACAAGGGCTGGCAAGGCTTTCGGAGCCTGGGGAACGGACACCCGCAGAAAGGGTGGCAAGGCGGCCCTGTCCGGGTTTTTTCTTCTTTTTTTTCACACGCCTGGTGGGCGGTGCCACCTGATCACAAGGGCTGGCAAGGCTTTCGGAGCCTGGGGTGCGGACACCCGCACAAAGGGTGGTCAGGCGGCCCGGTCCGGGTTTTTTCTTCTTTTTTGAAACGCCTGGTGGGCGGTGCCACCCTATCACAAGGTCTGGCAAGGCTTTGGGAGCATGGGGAGCGGACACCGGCACAAAGGGTGCCCAGGCGGCCCGGTCCGGGTTTTTTCTTCTTTCTTTCACACGCCTGGTGGTCGTTGCCACCCGATCACAAGGGCTGGAAAGGCTTTCGGAGCCTGGGGAGCAGACACCCGCACAAAGGGTGGCCAGGCGGCCCGGTCTGGGTTTTTTCTTCTTTTCTTCTTTCTTTCACACGCCTGGTAGGCGGTGCCACCCGATCACAAGGGCTGGCAAGGCTTTCAGAGCCTGGGGAGCGGACACCCGCACAAAGGGTGGCCAGGCGGCCCGGTCCGGGTTTTTTCTTCTTTCTTTCACACGCCTGGTGGGCGGTGCCACCCGATCACAAGGGCTGGCAAGGCTTTCGGAGCCTGGGGAGCGGACACCCGCACAAAGGGTGGCCAGGCGGCCCGGTCCGGGTTTTTTCTTCTTTTCTTCTTTCTTTCACAGGCCTGGTGGGCGGTGCCACCCGATCACAAGGGCTGGCAAGGCTTTCGGAGCCTGGGGAGCGGACACCCGCACAAAGGGTGGCCAGGCGGCCCGGTCCGGGTTTTTTCTTCTTTCTTTCACACGCCTGGTGGGCGGTGCCACCCGATCACAAGGGCTGGCAAGGCTTTTGGAGCCTGGGGTGCGGACACCCGCACAAAGGGTGGCCAGGCGGCCCAGTCCAGGTTTTTTCTTCTTTCTTTCACACGCGTGGTGGGCGGTGCCACCTGATCACAAGGGCTGGCAAGGCTTTCGGATCCTGGGGTGTGGACACCCGCACAAAGGGTTGCCAGGCTGCCCGGTCCGGGTTTTTTCTTCTTTTCTTCTTTCTTTCACACGCCTGGTGGGCGGTGCCACCCGATCACAAGGGCTGGCAAGGCTTTCGGAGCCTGGGGAGCGGACACACGCACAAAGGGTGGCCAGGCGGCCCGGTTCGGGTTTTTTCTTCTTTCTTTCACACGCCTGGTGGGCGGTGCCACCTGATCACAAGGGCTGGCAAGGCATTCGGATCCTGGGGTGCGGACACCCGCACAAAGGGTGGCCAGGCGGCCCGGTCCGGGTTTTTTCTTCTTTTCTTCTTTCTTTCACACGCCTGGTGGGCGGTGCCACCCTATCACAAGGTCTGGCAAGGATTTGGGAGCCTGGGGAGCGGACACCCGCACAAAGGGTGGCCAGGCGGCCCGGTCCGGGTTTTTTCTTCTTTCTTTCAAACGCCTGGTTGGCGGTGCCACCCGATCACTAGGGCTGGCAAGGCTTTCGGAGCCTGGGGAGCGGACACCCGCACAAAGGGTGGCCAGGCGGCCCGGTCCGGGTTTTTTCTTCTTTCTTTCACACGCCTGGTGGGCGGTGCCACCTGATCACAAGGGCTGGCAAGGCTTTCGGAGCCTGGGGTGCGGACACCCGCACAAAGGGTGGTCAGGCGGCCCGGTCCGGGTTTTTTCTTCTTTTTTGAAACGCCTGGTGGGCGGTGCCACCCGATCACAAGGTCTGGCAAGGCTTTGGGAGCATGGGGAGCGGACACCCGCACAAAGGGTGCCCAGGCGGCCCGGTCCGGGTTTTTTCTTCTTTCTTTCACACGCCTGGTGGTCGTTGCCACCCGATCACAAGGGCTGGAAAGGCTTTCGGAGCCTGGGGAGCGGACACCCGCACAAAGGGTGGCCAGGCGGCCCGGTCTGGGTTTTTTCTTCTTTTCTTCTTTCTTTCACACGCCTGGTAGGCGGTGCCACCCGATCACAAGGGCTGGCAAGGCTTTCAGAGCCTGGGGAGCGGACACCCGCACAAAGGGTGGCCAGGCGGCCCGGTCCGGGTTTTTTCTTCTTTCTTTCACACGCCTGGTGGGCGGTGCCACCCGATCACAAGGGCTGGCAAGGCTTTCGGAGCATGGGGAGCGGACACCCGCACAAAGGGTGGCCAGGCGGCCCGGTCCGGGTTTTTTCTTCTTTCTTTCACACGCCTGGTGGGCGGTGCCACCCGATCACAAGGGCTGGCAAGGCTTTTGGAGCCTGGGGTGCGGACACCCGCACAAAGGGTGGCCAGGCGTCCCAGTCCAGGTTTTTTCTTCTTTCTTTCACACGCGTGGTGGGCGGTTCCACCTGATCACAAGGGCTGGCAAGGCTTTCGGATCCTGGGGTGCGGACACCCGCACAAAGGGTTGCCAGGCTGCCCGGTCCGGGTTTTTTCTTCTTTTCTTCTTTCTTTCACACGCCTGGTGGGCGGTGCCACCCGATCACAAGGGCTGGCAAGGCTTTCGGAGCCTGGGGAGCGGACACACGCACAAAGGGTGGCCAGGCGGCCCGGTTCGGGTTTTTTCTTCTTTCTTTCACACGCCTTGTGGGCGGTGCCACCTGATCACAAGGGCTGGCAAGGCATTCGGATCCTGGGGTGCGGACACCCGCACAAAGGGTGGCCAGGCGGCCCGGTCCGGGTTTTTTCTTCTTTTCTTCTTTCTTTCACACGCCTGGTGGGCGGTGCCACCCGATCACAAGGTCTGGCAAGGCTTTCGGAGCCTGGGGAGCGGACACCCGCACAAAGGGTGGCCAGGCTGACCGGTCCGGGTTTTTTCTTCTTTTTGGACATGCCTGGTGGGCGGTGCCACCCTATCACAAGGTCTGGCAAGGATTTGGGAGCCTGGGGAGCGGACACCCGCACAAAGGGTGGCCAGGCTGCCCGGTCCGGGTTTTTTCTTCTTTTTGGACATGCCTGGTGGGCGGTGCCACCCTATCACAAGGTCTGGCAAGGATTTGGGAGCCTGGGGAGCGGACACCCGCACAAAGGGTGGCCAGGCGGCCCGGTCCGGGTTTTTTCTTCTTTCTTTCAAACGCCTGGTTGGCGGTGCCACCCGATCACTAGGGCTGGCAAGGCTTTCGGAGCCTGGGGAGCGGACACCCGCACAAAGGGTGGCCAGGCGGCCCGGTCCGGGTTTTTTCTTCTTTCTTTCACACGCCTGGTGGGCGGTGCCACCTGATCACAAGGGCTGGCAAGGCTTTCGGAGCCTGGGGTGCGGACACCCGCACAAAGGGTGGTCAGGCGGCCCGGTCCGGGTTTTTTCTTCTTTTTTGAAACGCCTGGTGGGCGGTGCCACCCGATCACAAGGTCTGGCAAGGCTTTGGGAGCATGGGGAGCGGACACCCGCACAAAGGGTGCCCAGGCGGCCCGGTCCGGGTTTTTTCTTCTTTCTTTCACACGCCTGGTGGTCGTTGCCACCCGATCACAAGGGCTGGAAAGGCTTTCGGAGCCTGGGGAGCGGACACCCGCACAAAGGGTGGCCAGGCGGCCCGGTCTGGGTTTTTTCTTCTTTTCTTCTTTCTTTCACACGCCTGGTAGGCGGTGCCACCCGATCACAAGGGCTGGCAAGGCTTTCAGAGCCTGGGGAGCGGACACCCGCACAAAGGGTGGCCAGGCGGCCCGGTCCGGGTTTTTTCTTCTTTCTTTCACACGCCTGGTGGGCGGTGCCACCCGATCACAAGGGCTGGCAAGGCTTTCGGAGCATGGGGAGCGGACACCCGCACAAAGGGTGGCCAGGCGGCCCGGTCCGGGTTTTTTCTTCTTTTCTTCTTTCTTTCACAGGCCTGGTGGGCGGTGCCACCCGATCACAAGGGCTGGCAAGGCTTTCGGAGCCTGGGGAGCGGACACCCGCACAAAGGGTGGCCAGGCGGCCCGATCCGGGTTTTTTCTTCTTTCTTTCACACGCCTGGTGGGCGGTGCCACCCGATCACAAGGGCTGGCAAGGCTTTTGGAGCCTGGGGTGCGGACACCCGCACAAAGGGTGGCCAGGCGTCCCAGTCCAGGTTTTTTCTTCTTTCTTTCACACGCGTGGTGGGCGGTGCCACCTGATCACAAGGCCTGGCAAGGCTTTCGGATCCTGGGGTGCGGACACCCGCACAAAGGGTTGCCAGGCTGCCCGGTCCGGGTTTTTTCTTCTTTTCTTCTTTCTTTCACACGCCTGGTGGGCGGTGCCACCCGATCACAAGGGCTGGCAAGGCTTTCGGAGCCTGGGGAGCGGACACACGCACAAAGGGTGGCCAGGCGGCCCGGTTCGGGTTTTTTCTTCTTTCTTTCACACGCCTGGTGGGCGGTGCCACCTGATCACAAGGGCTGGCAAGGCATTCGGATCCTGGGGTGCGGACACCCGCACAAAGGGTGGCCAGGCGGCCCGGTCCGGGTTTTTTCTTCTTTTCTTCTTTCTTTCACACGCCTGGTGGGCGGTGCCACCCGATTACAAGGGCTGGCAAGGCTTTCGGAGCCTGGGAGCGGACACCCGCACAAAGGGTGGGCAGGCGGCCCGGTCTGGGTTTTTTCTTCTTTTCTTCTTTCTTTCACACGCCTGGTGGGCGGTGCCACCCGATCACATGGGCTGGCAAGGCTTTCGGAGCCAGGGGAGCGGACACCCGCACAAAGGGTGGCCAGGCGGCCCGGTCCGTGTTTTCTATTCTTTCTTTCACACGCCTGGTGGGCGGTGCCACCCGATCACAAGGGCTGGCAAGGCTTTCGGAGCCTGGGGAGCAGACACCCGCACAAAGGGTGGCCAGGCGGCTCAGTCTGGGTTTTTTTTTCTTTTCTTCTTTCTTTCACACTTCTGGTAGGCGGTGCCACCCGATCACAAGGGCTGGCAAGGCTTTCGGAGCCTGGGAAGCGGACACCCGCACAAAGGGTGGCCAGGCGGCCCGGTCCGGGTTTTTTCTTCTTTCTTTCACACGCCTGGTGGGCGGTGCCACCCGATCAGAAGGGCTGGCAAGGCTTTGGGAGCCTGGGGAGCGGACACCCGCACAAAGGGTGGCAAGGCGGCCCGGTCCGGGTTTTTTCTTCTTTCTTTCAAACGCCTGGTTGGCGGTGCCACCCGATCACTAGGGCTGGCAAGGCTTTCGGAGCCTGGGGAGCGGACACCCGCACAAAGGGTGGCTGAGCGGCCCGGTTCGGGTTTTTTCTTCGTTCTTTGACACGCCTGGTGGGCGGTGCCACCCGATCACAAGGGCTGGCAAGGCTTTGGGAGCCTGGGAAGCGGACACCCGCACAAAGGGTGGCCAGGCGGCCCGGTCCGGGTTTTTTTGTTCGTTCTTTCACACGCCTGGTGGGCGGTGCCACCCGATCACAAGGGCTGGCAAGGCTTTCGGAGCCTGGGGTGCGGACACCCGCACAAAGGGTGGCCAGGCGGCCCGGTCCGGGTTTTTTCTTCTTTTTTGACACGCCTGGTGGGCGGTGCCACCCGATCACAAGGGCTGGCAAGGCTTTCGGAGCCTGGGGAGCGGACACCCGCACAAAGGCTGGCCAGGCGGCCCGGTCCGGGTTTTTTCTTCTTTCTTTGACAGGCCTGGTGGGCGGTGCCACCCGATCACAAGGGCTGGCAAGGCTTTCGGACCCTGGGAAGCGGACACCCGCACAAAGGGTGGCAAGGCGGCCCGGTCCGGGTTTTTTCTTCGTTCTTTCACACGCCTGGTGGGCGGTGCCACCCGATCACATGGGCTGGCAAGGCTTTCGGAGCCTGGGGTGCGGACACCCGCACAAAGGGTGGCCAGGCGGCCCGGTCCGGGTTTTTTCTTCTTTTTTGACACGCCTGGTGGGCGGTGCCACCCGATCACAAAGGCTGGCAAGGCTTTCGGAGCCTGGGGAGCGGACAGCCGCACAAAGGCTGGCCAGGCGGCCCGGTCCGGGTTTTTTCTTCTTTCTTTCACACGCCTGGTGGGCGGTGCCACCCGATCACGAGGACTGGCAAGGCTTTCGGAGCCTGGGGAGCGGACACCCGTACAAAGGGTGGCCAGGCGGCCCGGTCTGGGTTTTTTCTTCTTTTCTTCTTTCTTTGACAGGCCTGGTGGGCGGTGCCACCCGATCACAAGGGCTGGCAAGGCTTTCGGACCCTGGGGAGTGGACACCCGCACAAAGGGTGGCCAGGCGGCCCGGTCTGGGTTTTTTCTTCTTTTCTTCATTCTTTCACACGCCTGGTGGGCGGTGCCACCCGATCACAAGGGCTGGCAAGGCTTTCGGAGCCTGGGGAGCGGACACCCGCACAAAGGGTGGCCAGGCGGCCCGGTCTGGGTTTTTTCTTCTTTTCTTCTTTCTTTCACACGCCTGGTGGGCGGTGCCACCCGATCACAATGGCTGGCAAGGCTTTCGGAGCCTGGGGAGCGGACACCCGCACAAAGGGTGGCCAGGCGGCCCAGTCTGGGTTTTTTCTTCTTTTCTTCTTTCTTTCACACTTCTGGTAGGCGGTGCCACCCGTTCACAAGGGCTGGCAAGGCTTTCGGGGCCTGGGGAGCGGACACCCGCACAAAGGGTGGCCAGGCGGCCCGGTCCGGGTTTTTTCTTCTTTCTTTCACACGCCTGGTGGGCGGTGCCACCCGATCAGAACGGCTGGCAAGGCTTTGGGAGCCTCAGGAGCGGACACCCGCACAAAGGGTGGCAAGGCGGCCCGGTCCGGGTTTTTTCTTCTTTCTTTCACACGCCTGGTGGGCGGTGCCACCCGATCGCAAGGGCTGGCAAGGCTTCGGAGCCTGGGGAGCAGACACCCGCACAAAGGGTGGCCAGGCGGCTCAGTCTGGGTTTTTTTTTCTTTTCTTCTTTCTTTCACACTTCTGGTAGGCGGTGCCACCCGATCACAAGGGCTGGCAAGGGTTTCAGAGCCTGGGGAGCGGACACCCGCACAAAGGGTGGCCAGGCGGCCCGGTCCGGGTTTTTTCTTCTTTCTTTCACACGCCTGGTGGGCGGTGCCACCCGATCAGAAGGGCTGGCAAGGCTTTCGGAGCCTGGGGAGTGGACACCCGCACAAAGGGTGGCAAAGCGGCCCGGTCCGGGTTTTTCCTTCGTTCTTTGACACGCCTGGTGGGCGGTGCCACCCGATCACAAGGGCTGGCAAGGCTTTGGGAACCTGGGGAGCGGACACCCACACAAAGGGTGGCCAGGCGGCCCGGTCCGGGTTTTTTCTTCGTTCTTTCACACGCCTGGTGGGCGGTGCCACCCGATCACAAGGGCTGGCAAGGCTTTCGGATCCTGGGAAGCGGACACCCGCACAAAGGGTGGCCAGGCGGCCCGGTCCGGGTTTTTTCTTCTTTTTTGACACGCCTGGTGGGCGGTGCCACCCGATCACAAGGGCTGGCAAGGCTTTCGGAGCCTGGGGAGCGGACACCCGCACAAAGGGTGGCCAGGCGGCCCGGTACGGGTTTTTTCTTCTTTCTTTCACACTCCTGGTGTGCGGTGCCACCTGATCACAAGGGCTGGCAAGGCTTTGGGAGCCTGGGGAGCGGACACCCACACAAAGGGTGGCCAGGCGGCCGGGTCCGGGTTTTTTCTTCTTTTCTTCTTTCTTTGACAGGCCTGGTGGGCGGTGCCACCCGATCACAAGGGCTGGCAAGGCTTTCGGACCCTGGGGAGTGGACACCCGCACAAAGGGTGGCCAGGCGGCCCGGTCTGGGTTTTTTCTTCTTTTCTTCATTCTTTCACACGCCTGGTGGGCGGTGCCACCCGATCACAAGGGCTGGCAAGGCTTTCGGAGCCTGGGGAGCGGACACCCGCACAAAGGGTGGCCAGGCGGCCCGGTCTGGGTTTTTTCTTCTTTTCTTCTTTCTTTCACACGCCTGGTGGGCGGTGCCACCCGATCACAATGGCTGGCAAGGCTTTCGGAGCCTGGGGAGCGGACACCCGCACAAAGGGTGGCCAGGCGGCCCAGTCTGGGTTTTTTCTTCTTTTCTTCTTTCTTTCACACTTCTGGTAGGCGGTGCCACCCGTTCACAAGGGCTGGCAAGGCTTTCGGGGCCTGGGGAGCGGACACCCGCACAAAGGGTGGCCAGGCGGCCCGGTCCGGGTTTTTTCTTCTTTCTTTCACACGCCTGGTGGGCGGTGCCACCCGATCAGAACGGCTGGCAAGGCTTTGGGAGCCTCAGGAGCGGACACCCGCATAAAGGGTGGCAAGGCGGCCCGGTCCGGGTTTTTTCTTCTTTCTTTCACACGCCTGGTGGGCGGTGCCACCCGATCGCAAGGGCTGGCAAGGCTTTCGGAGCCTGGGGAGCAGACACCCGCACAAAGGGTGGCCAGGCGGCTCAGTCTGGGTTTTTTTTTCTTTTCTTCTTTCTTTCACACTTCTGGTAGGCGGTGCCACCCGATCACAAGGGCTGGCAAGGGTTTCAGAGCCTGGGGAGCGGACACCCGCACAAAGGGTGGCCAGGCGGCCCGGTCCGGGTTTTTTCTTCTTTCTTTCACACGCCTGGTGGGCGGTGCCACCCGATCAGAAGGGCTGGCAAGGCTTTCGGAGCCTGGGGAGTGGACACCCGCACAAAGGGTGGCAAAGCGGCCCAGTCCGGGTTTTTCCTTCGTTCTTTGACACGCCTGGTGGGCGGTGCCACCCGATCACAAGGGCTGGCAAGGCTTTGGGAACCTGGGGAGCGGACACCCACACAAAGGGTGGCCAGGCGGCCCGGTCCGGGTTTTTTCTTCGTTCTTTCACACGCCTGGTGGGCGGTGCCACCCGATCACAAGGGCTGGCAAGGCTTTCGGATCCTGGGAAGCGGACACCCGCACAAAGGGTGGCCAGGCGGCCCGGTCCGGGTTTTTTCTTCTTTTTTGACACGCCTGGTGGGCGGTGCCACCCGATCACAAGGGCTGGCAAGGCTTTCGGAGCCTGGGGAGCGGACACCCGCACAAAGGGTGGCCAGGCGGCCCGGTACGGGTTTTTTCTTCTTTCTTTCACACGCCTGGTGTGCGGTGCCACCTGATCACAAGGGCTGGCAAGGCTTTGGGAGCCTGGGGAGCGGACACCCGCACAAAGGGTGGCCAGGCGGCCCGGTCTGGGTTTTTTCTTCTTTTCTTCTTTCTTTCACACGCCTGGTAAGCGGTGCCACCCGATCACAAGGGCTGGCAAGGCTTTCGGAGCCTGGGGAGCAGACACCCGCACAAAGGGTGGCCAGGCGGCCCGGTCCGGGTTTTTTCTTCTTTCTTTCACACGCCTGGTGGGCGGTGCCACCCGATCACAAGGGCTGGCAAGGCTTTCGGAGCCTGGGGAGCGGACACCGCCAAAAAGGGTGGCCAGGCGGCCCGGTCTGGGTTTTTTCTTCTTTCTTTCACACGCCTGGTGGGCGGTGCCACCCGATCACAAGGGCTGGCAAGGCTTTGGGAGCCTGGGGAGCGGACACCCGCACAAAGGGTGGCCAGGCGGCCCGGTCCGGGTTTTTTCTTCTTTTTTGACACGCCCGGTGGGCGGTGTCACCCGATCACAAGGGCTGGCAAGGCTTTCGGAGCCTGGGGAGCGGACACCCCCACAAAGGGTGGCAAGGCGGCCCGGTCTGGGTTTTTTCTTCTTTTCTTTTTTCTTTCACACGCCTGGTAAGCGGTGCCACCCGATCACAAGGGCTGGCAAGGCTTTCGGAGCCTGGGGAGCGGACACCCGCACAAAGGGTGGCCAGGCGGCCCGGTCCGGGTTTTTTCTTCTTTTCTTCTTTCTTTCACAGGCCTGGTGGGCGGTGCCACCCGATCACAAGGGCTGGCAAGGCTTTCGGAGCCTGGGGAGCGGACACACGCACAAAGGGTGGCCAGGCGGCCCGGTTCGGGTTTTTTCTTCTTTCTTTCACACGCCTGGTGGGCGGTGCCACCCGATCACAAGGGCTGGCAAGGCTTTTGGAGCCTGGGGTGCGGACACCCGCACAAAGGGTGGCCAGGCGGCCCAGTCCAGGTTTTTTCTTCTTTCTTTCACGCGCGTGGTGGGCGGTGCCACCTGATCACAAGGGCTGGCAAGTCTTTCGGATCCTGGGGTGCGGACACCCGCACAAAGGGTGGCCAGGCTGCCCGGTCCGGGTTTTTTCTTCTTTTCTTCTTTCTTTCACACGCCTGGTGGGCGGTGCCACCCGATCACAAGGGCTGGCAAGGCTTTCGGAGCCTGGGGAGCGGACACACGCACAAAGGGTGGCCAGGCGGCCCGGTTCGGGTTTTTTCTTCTTTCTTTCACACGCCTGGTGGGCGGTGCCACCCGATCACAAGGGCTGGCAAGGCGTTCGGAGCCTGGGGAGCGGACACCCCCACAAAGGGTGGCCAGGCGGCCCGGTCCGGGTTTTTTCTTCTTTCTTTCACACGCCTGGTGGGCGGTGCCACCCGATCACAAGGGCTGGCAAGGATTTCGGAGCCTGCGGAGCGGACACCCGCACAAAGGGTGGCCAGTCGGCCCGGTCTGCGTTTTTTCTTTTCTTCTTTCTTTGACACGCCTGGTGGGCGGTGCCACCCGATCACAAGGGCTGGCAAGGCTTTGGGAGCCTGGGGAGCGCACACCCGCACAAAGGGTGGCCAGGCGGCCCGGTCCGGGTTTTTTCTTCTTTCTTTCACACGCCTGGTGGGCGGTGCCACCCGATCACAAGGGCTGGCAAGGCTTTGGGAGCCTGGGGAGCGGACACCCACACAAAGGGTGGCCAGGCGGCCCGGTCCGGGTTTTTTCTTCTTTCTTTGACACGCCTGGTGGGCGATGCCACCCGATCACAAGGGCTGGCAAGGCTTTCGGAGCTTGGGGAGCGGACACCCGCACAAAGGGTGGCCAGGCGGCCCGGTCCGGGTTTTTTCTTCTTTCTTTCACATGCCTGGTGGGCGGTGCCACCCGATCACAAGGGCTGGCAAGGCTTTCGGAGCCTGGGGAGCGGACACCCGCACAAAGGGTGGCTAGGCGGTCCGGTCCGGGTTTCTTCTTCTTTCTTTCACACGCCTGGTGGGCGGTGCCACCCGATCACAAGGGCTGGCAAGGCTTTCGGAGCCTTGTGTGCGGACACCCGCACAAAGGGTGGCCAGGCGGTCCGGTCCGGGTTTTTTCTTCTTTCTTTCACACGCCTGGTGGGCGGTGCCACCCGATCACAAGGGCTGGCAAGGCTTTCGGAGCCTGGGGAGCGGACACCCGCACAAAGGGTGGCCAGGCGGCCCGGTCCGGGTTTTTTCTTCTTTCTTTCACACGCCTGGTGGGCGGTGCCACCCGATCACTAACCGGTTCAGGAGGATATTGTGAGAAATGGTATCAAACGCCACACTAAGATCAAGAAGGATGAGGATGGATAGGAGACCAGAGTCAGCTGCCATCAGAAGGTCATTGGTAATCCTAACAAAGCAGTTTCTGTGCTATGATTGGGGCGGAAACCAGATTGAAATTGTTCATAAAGATTATGGTCATTGAGATATAAGTGAAACTGGGAGCCGACAACTTTTTCAAGAATTTTTTAAATAAAGAGGAGGTCTGATATGGCGAAGATTATCAAAGTTATTGCGCTCTGCACCAGGCTTTTTGAGAGTTGGAATAACAGAAGCATTTTTCAGAGATGAAGGAACGATTCCAGTGTTCAGGGAGGAATGAATAATACTGGTTATGAGAGGAGCTAACGAGGGAAGACAGGCTTTAACTAACACAGTGGGAAGATGGTCAAGTTGACAGGTGGATGATTTAGATTTTTTAATAAGATTAGATACATCAGTTATGGAGGGAAGAGTAAAGCTTGAAAATAACTGACAGGAAGACAGCGGGGGAAACAGGAAGTCCACTTCAGAGTCGTAAGCTCCTACAGAGTTAAGTTGATGGTGAATATCTGAGTGAAAAATGAGATAAGAGAATTACAAAAGTCAGCAGAATGCATGTGGGAGAGAAATGTGTCTGGAGGTTTTGTAATTTTACTGAACAATGAAAAGAGAGACCTGGAGTTATGTCTGTGAAGGTTCTCAGTCATCCAGGTCATCGTAGTCAAAGGAGCTTGCAAAGAAAAGCGTCTGGACTTCTTTAAGTTGCTTGAAGACGTTTCACCTCTCATCCGAGAAGCTTCTTCAGTTCTTAGGTCATATGGTGGGGAGTCCCAGATATAAACCTAGGGGGAGTTTCCCCCCACAGAGGGACAAAAGGACCCCCTGATTATCCTCTAATTGCCTGAGCCAAGGTGTGAAACTGGGTGTGGGTCCCAATCAGCCAGAATTTCGGGTGAGTTCATTGTGAAACCTGGCCCCACCTTATCATGCGATTTCCTGAGGTCAGATGGCCCAGGATGTGAGTGGGCGTTAAGGCGTCTGGGGAGGGAACTCAAAACTGGATTATAGATGGCAGACAGTTGGTGTCGTAAACCACCGCCTCTGTTCAAAGATGGTCGCTCACAGTGGACATAGATGCTTCTTTCACTCCTCTTTCAAACCATCTGTCCTCTCTGTCCAAAATGTGAACATTGGCATCCTCGAAAGAGTGACCTTTGTCCTTTGACTACGATGACCTGGATGACTGAGAACCTTCACAGACAAAAGATCTTATCTTTCAATTCAAGTGTCTTATATTACTATATTACTATATGTTATGCATATTTGACTTAACGGTTCTTTCATTCTAAAATTTAAATTTGGTTTTGCCGTATGTCATTTGAAAGGGTACTAAGTGGTGCTGTAAAGACGATTCCCACGTCTGGTAGACCTTCAAAAGACTCCTGAGGGAGGCTGGGGAGCTTAAGTATACCATGTTCACCATACCATTTATATGTAAATGGCTAAATGCATTAAAATGGTTACCTGTGGTAAAACGACTCAGTATCCCAACACCTTCCATAGTTACACCTCTTTCGTAGCGTGCGGCTCATAAAAATCGGTAATCCATTATCTCAGATTATTAGAATATTTTCCAAGGTCAAGCAGAAAAGTATTTACAGAAATATCTGAAAAGTATGCTCATTTAAACACTGACTGTATCGATGGAGTTCGTTAGCTTGTGGGACTGCTGAGGTGTTATTATGTTATGTTACAAAGGACTTGGTGCAACAGTCATCACAGGCTTTGCACTAGACTTCAAACACCTTGGACTTACTGCCTCTCCACTCGTCCTCCAGGATTTTCAAATGAAGTACAAAATTTGCTTTAATCTGAAAAGAGGACCGGATCACAGAACAAAAGTCCAGTTTGTTGTCTCCTTAGCACAGGTAAGAAGCTTCTCACACTTCATTCAGGTGGCTGTATCTCAGGAGACAGCGCAGATCATCTGTTAATTAGAAGGTTGGTGGTTTGATCCCTGGCTGTTTCAGTCTGCATGCCAAAATACCTTTGGGCAAGACATTAAATTCTTAGTATTTGAGAGTTTATTATGGTTCATTCTTAAAGTCTCAGAGTTTTCAGTAAAGATGCTTTCACTGTCTGAACTGGACAGGTCAATGTGGTAACTTAAGCACCTAGTCTGGAACAACTTGTATTCAAAGTGGTGATGTAGACAATGTAGCAATGTTTTCAAGCTTGATGCTAATGCTGCTGGACTACAGCACTACTGGAATTACAACAGAGAATCGATGTATTTAGAGGCTATTCCTGATCATTTTCAGTCAATAAAATTAAATTCACTTTTTCTGAGTCTGAATAAGTTTACAAAGTGATATTCATTTAAAAGTGAAACTGATTTGAGCCCAACAATCATATGATTGTTGGGCTTTTCTCTGTATCTATGAAGCGCCTTGAGGCGACATTTGTTGTGATTTGGCGCTATATAAATAAAATTGAATTGAATTGAATTGAATTGAATTGATTTGTGTGAGTGTATGCGCGCGTGTTCGTTTCCTGGCGGACATTAAAGACGCAGTCAGTTAGAGATCTTTTATTATTGGTCTCACCTAACTCTTTTGATATAAACACTTCCTCGCACATCAATACGCCACTTAAGACAAGCAGCTTGTAAACATTTCAAAAAAGCATCAAACAGTTGGACAACTGGACAATACAAAGCAAGAAGGGGCTCAATTTGTCCAAAACAAGATTTTACATTTGAAGGAAAAGTCAAGGGGCGAAAAAATAAAATCAGAATACAAAAACAAATATGGCGATGAATAAAAGGCCAAGAGGAGATTTTAAATGGAGTTGAGGTTGAGGTCACGTTCCAGCTATTTCATAGTTTTTTTTTCATTAAAGTTACTGCAAAAATATGCAATATAGCTTACCAATTCTATTGGGTATAAAGTCATACAAATAAATATTAAGTGGCAGTGCCTGATTACAAATTATTGTAAATTTATTTGATACACTGTAAAAGATTAAACTCTTGTTTGCCATATAAAATACCAAGTGCATAATTGTTTCCTCCCTTTGGGAAAATAGACATTTCTCAGTAAGCAAACAACATTTCAAAGAGCAACTCTGAGGCATAGAAAAGTGACAGAATCCAATACTACAGGAACCCCGAAGATTTAAGTGCAAACGTTTCATCACAACATCTGCATTTACAATATCAGCACTATTATCAAAACACATAACATAGAAAATGCAGATTTAGATTTATCCCATAAGGCTTTGATTCCCTACAAAACAAAACAAAAATGGCCAACATCGCCACGGGGCTGTCGTTGCCACCTGCTCCTAAATCCACAAGAGGAAACACATGCACAGAGAGAACATTAAATCAGAAAACCCAACATAGGAGACATCGAACTACTTGGCCATTACAAAAATAGAAATTAATCTTAAAATTCTATTTCTGTTACAGGAAAATAAAGAAGATTACACACACACAAAAGCTTAAACAGGTCTTCTATATATATTCATATACTTTCTGAGTAGAACGTTGAGAAGCAGGCTGGAAACAGACATGGCTGCCAACTTTAATACACGGCCTGATTACATTTTACATGCTGTGCATGTTGCTGTCCGTATGTACAGTAAAGCATCCAGAAGGTCACTGCGGCACATTTGAGCTGCAGTGTGCTTGTGCACAAAACATCCCTGGTGAAGTTTTACTCCAAACTTCCGGGGTTTGGTCTAAGATATGGCATAAAAGCGAAGAGGACAGCTGTGGTTTACTGTTCCATCGCTTTACCTCCATCCAGTATCGGGAGAAACGTGGGCGCGGCTGTGGTAAGGCACCATATATCACTCTGATGGACAGTGGGGTCTGTTAGTTGAGCAGAAATGAGCAGTAAGTTCCCCCACTCCCCAACATCCATCCCTGGGGTGCAAAGTCTGGTAAACACACAAAATTCAGTGTGTTTTATCCAAGTATTGTGTAAACATGTCATGTACAATTTGCATGTTTAGCATAGAAAGGTGTGATTTACCACCTTTGGGATTTCAGTCTGTCACTCAGACGTATGGCTTTAAAATCAGTGGCAAAGAAGGTGCAAACCTCTCATGGCTGATCAGTGAATAGAGGGTCCTAAGGGGGAAGGAGCTTTTCTGCGGATGAGCCACAACATGATGGCTGCTCTCATGAAGAGAGAATAATCTGGGGTGTGTTTAAAGGTACTGTGAGCGAACTGCGAACTAGTAAATCTCGGGGAAACAAGCAGATAGCTCTCACAATGGCCAGCGACAACACATATGGAACACCAAGGCTGGCGTGTAGTAACCAACAAACCACCTTCAACTGTCTGATATAATCCCCAACACAGCAGGTGTGCACTGTGGCACATGAAGGTTCATTAGCATATGATGAGGGGTGACCATAAATGCTTCGGCTCATCACTGCATGTTCAGATGACTAACAGCCAGTGCTGGGAACCAACAGCAGCACTGACACGCCAAGCAACACGTCGGATATCAGTGAGACTGTAAAAGATGCTGGGAATGTTTCCTGGGAGAAGAATCCTTCTGGTTTCAACTCCCACCAAAGATTAACTAACACATCAGCTCTTTAAAAACACCACCTCAGCTGACAGAATAACCCAGTATATATGATGTCTGCCATTTTTACTAGATTTTGGCGTGTTAAACAAATTGTACAGAAAAGATGGACACGGTCTCCACGACATTGCCAATTGGTTTTGGTTTAAACATTTTGAAGCCTCAGTGTTAGGAAACAAGAGGCTGTAAACATACATTTAATGCTGTACTGGAGACTTCTCCAAATCACCTGTCTTTTGCATAACTACATCAGATAATGATAGACTGGTGTTGGCACAGGTGAGCTTTCATCCATACTGAACTAAGGTTATGCATATTAATCACTGAGCTTTAGCGGTTTCTGCTGGAGCGGCAGTAGAGTGGCTGCTATGCAATGAAGTCCTTATTTTCTCTCGGCTTTTCTCTTACATGGTTTGTTTGAGACACTTATGGTAAGAGCCGTTAACATGATGCCTGAATTACAAATGAAGGATTTGTCGTTGCTTGGAGAAAGAGTTATGGCTTCGCTTTCGTTCATTCCCACGTGAAAGCTTTACCAACCGGAGGCAGACCAGCTCATGCTGGATTTCAGACCTATTCTACTAGAGACGCACTATTCACTAGAGCTGATACACCGAGGCAAGGTTCATGGTTCAGCTTGGATTATGGCCACATGTCACGGTAAGACAGAGCAGCTGAGGCAAGGCTTAACATTTAAATTTGTGTTGAGACCTGGCTAGAAGATAGAGGAGCTGCAGGTAAACATGCAGGTTGAAATAAATCCTTTAAACTAGAGAAAAAGTTAAGGACTGAGCACAAAACCAAACAGGATTCGGTGTCATGTTTGGCAAGAACACTTTAGCACGAGAAAAGAAGGTCTGAGTCTATAAAAGGAAAGATTCAGCTGCTCCGTGTGTCCAGGTATGAAGCAGACTGCGGCTGCTGCGGGTTCAGTCCACGTGCTCATCTGCTTCCATAAAAAAGTGTTTTCAAAAAACAACTTTCTTTCAACTTTTGTGACACAAGGAGCCCCAAAAAAGCCAGACTCGGTTTAAGTGTGTTGGTATTATTAAGATAATAGTGAAGATGAAAATAAACGAGCACAGCAAAGTAGTCACACAGCAGGCCTGCCGACACTTCTCCACACACCTGAGTGTAGTGTGAATCCTGTGGCAGAGAACTTCAAAGCACCAGAGTGATGTGAAATAAACACTCAGCTCTCACATCATCGTCCTGGATGTGGGTGGAGAAGGTGGAGTAGGAGCAGGAGAAGGGTAGGTGTCTGGCTTTCTGGGTCCAAATGTGTTGGTACTGAGGGGAGGGGGAGACGGGCTACTCCTATGTTTTCTGAGGGTCTGGTGAAATGGGGCCAGGTGTGTTGGTCCCGTCCATGCTGTGCACTGGGATCTGGAACTGGGGGGTGACGACCGACGGAAACTGAAAGAGATTATCAAGGGGTGAGTTAGATGCACCGATAGATACAGAAAGACAGAGACAGAGCAGTTTAATCCAGAACATCCAGCTCTCCTTAATGATGTGCTGTTACTGCTTAGGGACTCCTTTGCTGCCACAACTCGTCAATAAACGGGTCCAAACCACATATTTGACCACCTTGTATGGATGAGGGGGTTGTAGCAGACCTTTTACTATCTTTACACAAGAAACGTTAAATATTTAGAAATCCGTGTTTCCTCCAAGCTGATAGAGTTGTTCAGCCTTAATTTTATTCTGCTGCATAAGTCAGGAAAAGATGATTTAAAGCAGCGGTCCCCAACCCCCGGGCCTCGGACCGGTACCAGTCCGTGAGTCGTTTGGTACTGGGCCACGGGAGTTGAGGCTCAGGTGTGAAATGTTTAGTTTTCAGGGTTTTTATCGGTTTTCAGCGTTATTTTGTTATCGTTTTTATCGTTTACTCCGTTTTCCTGGGTCTTTTCACGTGTGTTATGAATAAATTTTCTTTTTTTTCGGTACCGGTACTAGTTTTATTTTGTTGTATTTATCCGCGACACCTTAAAGGCCGGTCCATGAAAATATTGTCGGGCATAAACCGGTCCGTGGCACAAAAAAGGTTGGAGACCACTGATTTAAACTGCTGGATCAGCCTCTGCACATGACTCTGTGGATGGATGGCAACAGTTAAATGGGTTTCTTAAAATCAACAATCCCAGTTGTGCTGGAGGCCGTCTCAGCCAGCACAGGGCTGGGTCTATCACAGGGCTAACAAACAGAGACATCCTCACACTCACAGCCAGTTTAGAATCACTAATGAACTTGAGCTCACTGACTGCATGTTGAAGGAGGCTGGAGTATGTGGAGAGGATCCACGCAGACACGGGGAGAAAAGTGCCCACAGAAAGGATTTGTACCCTTGTTGTTGCGAGGCACTGCTAACCACTGTGACACTGTGCATTCAACGTTACACTTTACAAAAGCCCAAATCTCAAGGAGGTCTGCAAGCACCAAACATAGAGTCAAACCCCTTAAAACACAGTGTTTACCCTCAGTCCAATTCACCGTGGTTAGAGAGTGAGACGTGCACTTTATCAGCCCAGCTATCAACAAACACCACTGCTTTCATCGCATATGTCAGCTCTACAGCTTCAGCCTCCTCAGACTTCATCATCAACAATAAAACATTAAGCTTCACGTCTCAGCTTTATTGCTGTGCTAAGCAAACTCATGAACACACAAGAAAAGAAACCTTTGAGCTAAGGAACAGGAAAACATGTGGGATCTAGCCCCTACAGGTGAGCCACAGAACTGCAGAACATGAGCGAGGACAATGCAACAACAAGTCGACGGAGACTAAGGACATCAATGCACACAGGATAACGAGAGGATGGGCAACAGGTGGGAGCACCGCTGGAACTGATACAGACTAACAGGACAGGAGAAGCAAAAGTGAACACTGGACAAGAGACTGTCAAAATAAAACAGGAAGTACAATAAACACAGAGACAAACACTGAGATGGTGGGACAGGACAGAAATAGACATGAGGAGAGGCTAAACATGGAACGTGGAGCACCTGTAAGGTTTCTGTTGTCATGGCCGACTACCAAGTCTGAGCGACGAAAGCAGAGCAGATGTAGAACCCTGCGTGGCGGGCATGGGTGGAGGCAGAGACCCTCAGATGGCTTGGCTGGAGGCTGACGAAGGCGGCAGAGGCAGGGACCCGAAACAGACGGAGGCGCCCTGGTACGGGCGGAACAGGGCCAGACGGCCACACGGTGACCTCTGACCTGGGCTGAGCAGGACCTGAAGGTAAGAGATTACCTCAGGCTCGGGTGGAGCCTGACCAGACAGTGCAGAGACCTCTGGCAGAGCAGGACAAAGTGGTGTGGAGACCTGTGGTGGAGCAGGACCAGGTGGCGGCAGTAAAAACTGCTAAATCTTACCAGTCCAAAGAAAACCCAACATTTACACAACTGTGTGCAACTGCATTAACACCTGTATCACATCTGGAACATGACCTCTCTGTCTGTTCTGATGGGAAATATGTCATACTAGATTACCACGCCTCCTCATGCCTCAGTGTTCATCCAGGACACATGTCAACACTACAGCAACAAAACTCTACTGCTGATGTTCTCTTCACAGCACGAACTATTGCAGAAAGAGCCATCCTCCAAATCCTGGAATCACAAACACAACCTGAACGTGTTACAGTGGAAAACCTTCTACTAGATCATTATAGATGATCCCTATGTGCACATGTATGTGATGGATATGAAAATGGGAATATGCATACACAGAATTCAGCTACTTCACAATCTATTGCTTGCTGCTGATGGTAATGTTAATAGTATAATTATAATGCACATATTTTCCCTCAGCCTGTCCTCTTCATGTTTAATGTCTCAGTATGGAGGACTTCTGAATGTAGACGTGGTTCCATGAGAGGGGCCTCAGGTCACTCTGCACTACTGAGCCTCACAAAATATCTCCTGAAGTGGACCAGTCATCCACTCATGAACAGGGGGCTGGCCGCATCACCAGCAGCAAAAGGAGAGGCGAAGGAGACGGGATGTCTTCAGTGGCTTGCAGGGGACCAGGCCTGGCACTGGCAAAGAAAGTGACGGGACCACTCAGGTCTCGGCTGGGTGGTGAGGGATCCACAGGCACTGGTGGAGCAGGAACCATGGATTCAATTCAATTCAATTCAATTTTATTTATATAGCGCCAAATCACAACAACAGTCGCCTCAAGGCGCTTCATACATACTGAGAAAAACCCAACAATCATATGACCCCCTATGAGCAAGCACTTTGGCGACAGTGGGAAGGAAAAACTCCCTTTTAACAGGAAGAAACCTCCAGCAGAACCAGGCTCAGGGAGGGGCGGGGCCATCTGCTGTGATTGGTTGGGGTGAGAGAAGGAAGACAGGATAAAGACATGCCTTGCCAAGGAAAGACATTCAGGGCACTCAAGCTCAGGGGGATCCATGGACCCTTGAGGCTTTCTGGATCTCTCAGCAAAGCAGACAGGTCCCTCTGCAGACTGGGGTTGTAACAGTGCTGGGTGGAGACCCTCCAGATTGACGCACCGGTTTCTGTGTGTGTGTTGGGCATTCAGCCAGCTCGGTTTGCACAAGCTAGGGGGGAAAGCAGTCTTTGAACATGTGGACTCAGAACAGAAAACTCAGCCTTGCTGAAACATGTCTTAGAGGACATCCTGGTGTGGCTGGCTGAGATACAAATACACCCCAGAAACGTGTCAGATGACTGCTCCACAGTAAGACCATGGACTCAGCAGAACAGTCTTTCCTCCACTGCTGAGAACCTGTCAGAAAGCACACAGGTGATAGCAGAGGTGTGGAAGTGGAAAGAGCTGAGTCGGATGAGTCACAGGCAGATAGGGATCCAGAGCTGATGGGGAGTTGGGTGGTGAGGAGCAATTAGGCAGTAGCAGTAAAACATGATGACCTTTGAGGTTAAGCAAGGCAGGCTGCCAAGGTCCAGAGTCCAGGGCAGAAGCCGTGGGAGGATGTGTGGTGGCTCCAGCAGGTTCCGTGGATCAGCCGCTCCACCCCGGGACTCTTGGAGGAACTAAAACAGATGACAGGAACTAACAACCAAGAAGATGACCTAGAAAATAATCAGACTGCAGAGGATATAATAAATGCTAAGGGAAACTATCAGTCATACTAATACACAAAGACAGCCACAAAAGATTGTCACAAACCCAGAATCAATAAAGAAACGACAAAACACTCTCCGATGGACAGTGGACAGTGTGGATATGTCTTCAGTAACTGCCAGAGTATCTCCGTGTACATTTCAGAAAGGTTGGGGGTGTCTGGCTTCCTCCTTGGAGACTATTGTTTCTTTATTGTCTCCTACTTTGGCCTTAGCGGTGCAAGTTTGTTAAACAGAGAACTGGAAATGGCAGTCCTGTACACACAGATGATGGTGAGGACAAACCTGACAGTAGGCACATTTCCTAAATGCTACTCGAAGTCTGTTTGCACAGAGTAACAACATTTTCGGTTATTTGATGACTTTCTCAAAGGTGGACCGTGGTCGTCCTTCGTCTACCGTCCTGCAGGAGTTCAGAAGACCTGATTGTCAGACACAAATGCTGATAACTCTTCTTCTGTTTTGTGCAGGGTATCAGGTGGGGAGCTGTTTGATCGCATTTTAGACAAAGGTGCTTATACTGAGAAGGATGCCAGCAAAGTGATCAAACAGGTGCTGCAGGCTGTCAGCTACCTGCATGAAAACAGCATTGTGCATAGAGATCTGAAGGTAAGACACAAAGATCCACCATAACAGAGACATAAACATGCTCCCAGTAGGAGAGTGAAAGCCACAGATGTTGACATGTTTGGTAAAATGACTTTACCAGATGTTTACTGAGTGTATTTGAACATTTGAGGTACATTTCTTTATTTCATGTTTTGCTTTTCCTGCTCTCTCAGCCTGAAAACCTGCTGTACTATAATACAGATGAGAATGCAAAGATTATGGTCAGTGACTTTGGTCTGTCTAAGACGCTGGAGCACGGTGTGATGTCTACAGCCTGTGGAACACCAGAATATGTTGGTGAGTTTCTCTGCATATGTAATGTGTGATATAGTTAAAAATGAGAGATTGACTTACTGTTTTTCCCTCTGCAGTGATAGAGCACAAACAATTACTTTGGTCAAAATCTCATCACACTGGAGCAAGAAAAAAAATCAATTTTCATAAATCAGACAGTTATTGTGTATGTGCTGAATGACAGCACCTGACCTCCAGGAGTCACTGGGCGCTCCATCGTCCTGCTGAGAGGCTTCAGTGCTCATGTGGGCAGTGACAGCCAGTGTTGGTCAAGTTACTTGAAAAAAGTAATCAGTAACTAACTACTGATTACTTCCCCAAAAAAGTAATCCCATTACTTTACTGATTACTTATTTTCAAAAGTAATTAATTACTTAGTTACCTAGTTACTTAGTTACTTTTTAAAAACACGATTTACAACCTGAATAGGTGATAAAGTGATAGATCTTTCAGCCCAATTCTACTTTTTCTGCATAATCCATCATACAAAATGTAATCAAATGGAAAAGTCTCTTTTTAAAATTTGTTTTATTAGTTTTAATATTTTAACTTTATGCATCAAGCAAACATTTAATTATCTGCAACATTCTCTGACTGGAAGAAATTAGTTTAACATTTAAACTTATTTTCTGCACATTCCAGCACATAAAATAAAATATTTTTTGTGTTTACACTCAGTCTTTCAAATAGATGCAAGTAAAACACAGCAGAAAATAAATAAAGTCAAAGACTAGCGGTCCTGTTGCTCTATTTTCACCTGTAAAGCAGGAGTGGGGCAGGCGGAGGTTTATCCTGGTGCAGGTGTGCAGCGGTCAGTGGAAGAATCCGCGAGTTTCTCTGTGAGTTTCCCATTACGTCGTAGCTACTCGGTGCTTGGTCAGAAGTTTAGGGTTTTTTTCCCTGTAAAAACAAGTTTTCTTCCCACGCACAACGGACACTAATGTTTTTGTCACTTTTTATGGAATCAAACTCAAAGTAAGGTCAGTACTTCCACGCTTTAAACGCTGCACGCTCATACTCTCTCTGCACTCGATATATGATCCATTGTTGATCTGCACACAGCTGTTGTCACGAACGTCGCACTCGCTTACGTCACTGTCATGAGACATTCTCGCAAAAAAATCACGGTTTTAGTAATGCAGTAACGCAGCGTTCCTACGGGAAAGTAACAGTAATCTAATTACCGTTTTTGCAATAGTAATCCCTTATTTTACTCGTTACTTGAAAAAGTAATCGGATTACAGTAACGCGTTACTGCCCATCTCTGGTGACAGCAGGACCTGGAGGGCTCGATTGATTTATTGTGAAAGTAAGGACCAGGTGGAGCAGCAGGAACTTTGGTCAGCTCTGTTGTTTTTATGTGATAAACTGGACTTTGATCTTATTGTTACTGAAAACTAAAGGCAACTTTTTGCCTTTAGTTTTGAACCATATATTAACTTTAACATATTAACTTTAACATATTAGCTTTAACATATTAGCTTTAACGTGACTTTTTCTGGAGTGGAACAGTCTGTTGTTTGGTGCTTATATTGCACGTTGTTTGTCCTGCTTCTGCAGCTCCGGAGGTTTTGGCCCAGAAACCCTACAGCAAAGCAGTGGACTGCTGGTCAATTGGAGTCATCACGTATATTCTGTAAGTACAGGCCTGTGCGTTCATGATAACATGGCTAACTGTAGACATGAATATTCATTATGGAGAACTGTGAACATTCATCAGTTATTGATTTTATTCATGTTCCAAAAGTCAGAAGTACATGAATACTTGTACAACATTAGAGTCACCAGATACTGCAGTATTTACTTCCACTGTAGTAACTGTGGCTCCAGCAGTAGCCGGGTCACTGTGAGCTGGAAGGTTGGGCTGAACACGAAGCTGTGTGCTCCAACAATGTTGTGTGAAATATAAATAAGAGCAGAAGCATCTGAAAGCTCATCAACTCATCAAAGACGGGATCAAATGATCGTTGCTGTAAAAGCATCAATACATCATAGAAATACATCAAATGTTTAAAATGAGACAATTTACTCATTTTAGAAAAACATCAGCTCATTCTGAATTTGGTGGCAGCAACAGGTACGAAAGGTTGGGAGGGGCCGCTGGGGAGCGGACACCCGCACAAAGGGTGGCCAGGCGGCCCGGTCCGGGTTTTTTCTTCTTTCTTTCAAACGCCTGGTGGGCGGAGCCACCCGATCAAAAGGGCTGGCAAGGCTTTCGGAGCCTGGGGAGCGGACACCCGCACAAAGGGTGGCCAGGCGGCCCGGTCTGGGTTTTTTCTTCTTTCTCTGACACGCCTGGTGGGCGGTGCCACCTGATCAAAAGGGCTGGCAAGGCTTTCGGAGCCTGGGGAGCGGACACCCGCACAAAGGGTGGCCAGGCGGCCCGGTTCGGGTTTTTTCTTCTTTTCTTTCACACGCCTGGTGGGCGGTGCCACCCGATCACAAGGGCTGGCTAGGCGGCCCAGTCCGGGTTTTTTCTTCTTTCTTTCAAACGCCTGGTGGGCGGTGCCACCCGATCACAAGGGCTGGCAAGGCTTTCGGAGCCTGGGGAGCGGACACCCGCACAAAGGGTGGCCAGGCGGCCCGGTCCGGGTTTTTTCTTCTTCTCTTTCTTCTTTCAAACGCCTGGTGGGCAGTGCCACCCGATCACAAGGGCTGGCAAGGCTTTCTGAGCCTGGGGAGCGGACACCCGCACAAAGGGTGGCCAGTCGGCCCGGTCCGGCTTTTTTCTTCTTTCTTTCACAAGCCTGGTGGGCGGTGCCACCCGATCACAAGGGTTGGCAAAGCTTTTGGAGCCTGGGGAGCGGACACCCGCACAAAAGGTGGCCAGGCGGCTGGCCCGTTTTTTTTTCTTCTTTCTTTCAAACGCGTGTTGGGCGGAGCCACCCGATCACAAGGGCTGGCAAGGCTTTCGGAGCCTGGGGAGTGGACACCCGCACAAAGGGTGGCCAGGCGGCCTGGTCCGGGTTTTTTCTTCTTTTCTTCTTTCTTTCACACGCCTGGTGGGCGGTGCCACCCGATCACAAGGGCTGGCGAGGCTTTCGGAGCCTGGGGTGCGGACACCCGCACAAAGGGTGGCCAGGCGGCCCGGTCCGGGTTTTTTCTTCTTTCTTTCACACACCTGGTCGGAGGTGCCACCCGATCACAAGGGCTGGCGAGGCTTTCGGAGCCTGGGGAGCGGACACCCGCACAAAGGGTGGCCAGGCGGCCCGGTCCGGGTTTTTTCTTCTTTCTTTCACGCGCCTGGTCGGAGGTGCCACCCGATCACAAGGGCTGGCGAGGCTTTCGGAGCCTGGGGAGCGGACACCCGCACAAAGGGTGGCAAGGCGGCCCGGTCCGGGTTTTTTCTTCTTTCTTTCAAACGCCTGGTGGGCAGTGCCACCCGATCACAAGGGCTGGCAAGGCTTTCGGAGCCTGGGGAGCGGACACCCGCACAAAGGGTGGCCAGGTGGTCCGGTCCGGGTTTTTTCTTCTTTCTTTCACACGCCTGGTGGGCGGTGCCACCCGATCACAAGGGCTGGCAAAACTTTCGGAGCCTGGGGAGCGGACACCCGCACAAAGGGTGGCCAGGCGGCCCGGTCTGGGTTTTTTCTTCTTTCTCTGACACGCCTGGTGGGCGGTGAGACCTGATCAAAAGGGCTGGCAAGGCTTTCGGAGCCTGGGGAGCGGACACCCGCACAAAGGGTGGCCAGGCGGCCCGGTTCGGGTTTTTTCTTCTTTTCTTTCACACGCCTGGTGGGCGGTGCCACCCGATCACAAGGGCTGGCTAGGCGGCCCAGTCCGGGTTTTTTCTTCTTTCTTTCAAACGCCTGGTGGGCGGTGCCACCCGATCACAAGGGCTGGCAAGGCTTTCGGAGCCTGGGGAGCGGACACCCGCACAAAGGGTGGCCAGGCGGCCCGGGCCGGGTTTTTTCTTCTTCTCTTTCTTCTTTCAAACGCCTGGTGGGCGGTGCCACCTGATCACGAGGGCTGGCAAGGCTTTCTGAGCCTGGGGAGCGGACACCCGCACAAAGGGTGGCCAGGCGGCCCGGTCCGGGTTTTTTCTTCTTTCTTTCACACACCTGGTCGGAGGTGCCACCCGATCACAAGGGCTGGCGAGGCTTTCGGAGCCTGGGGAGCGGACACCCGCACAAAGGGTGGCCAGGCGGCCCGGTCCGGGTTTTTTCTTCTTTCTTTCAAATGCCTGGTGGGCGGTGCCACCCGATCAGAAGGGCTGGCAAGGCTTTCGGAGCCTGGGGAGCGGACACCCGCACAAAGGGTGGCCAGGCGGCCCAGTCCGGGTTTTTTCTTCTTTCTTTCACGCGCCTGGTCGGAGGTGCCACCCGATCACAAGGGTTGGCGAGGCTTTCGGAGCCTGGGGAGCGGACACCCGCACAAAGGGTGGCCAGGCGGCCCGGTCCGGGTTTTTTCTTCTTTCTTTCAAACGCCTGGTGGGCGGTGCCACCCGATCACAAGGGCTGGCAAGGCTTTCGGAGCCTGGGGAGCGGACACCCGCACAAAGGGTGGCCAGGCGGTCCGGTCCGGGTTTTTTCTTCTTTCTTTCACACGCCTGGTGGGCGGTGCCACCCGATCACAAGGGCTGGCAAAACTTTCGGAGCCTGGGGAGTGGACACCCGCACAAAAGGTGGCTAGGCGGCCCGGTCCGTGTTTTTTCTTCTTTTCTTCTTTCTTTCACACGCCTAGTGGGCGGTGCCACCCGCGCACAAGTTTTTGCAAGGCTTTCGGAGCCTGGGGAGCGGACACCCGCACAAAGGGTGGCCAGGCTTTCCGGTCCGGGTTTATTCTTCTTTTCTTCTTTCTTTCACACGCCTGGTGGGCGGTGCCACCCGATCACCAAGGCTGGCAAGGCTTTTGGACCCTGGGGAGCGGACACCCGCACAAAGGGTGGCCAGGCGGCCCGGTCCGGGTTTTTTCTTCTTTTCTTCTTTCTTTCAAACGCCTGGTGGGCGATGCCACCGGATCCCAAGGCCTGGCAAGGCCCTTTCTCTCACCCTCTCTCTCGCATTTTTTTTCCGCTTCACTCTGCATGCGAACCTTGTGCTTTGTGCTGGGCTGAGGATAGAGGGGCGGTAGTTACAGTCGCAGTAGCACAGGAACAGAGCAGGAGGGAGAGACAGAGAAAGAGAGTCAGGGACAAAAACGTCACATTAGAAAGGTATAGTAATCATCCACAACTATTTTCAGTTGCAGATGATAAAGGATTCAGAAAGTTTATTCACGCAGGTCCATATGACAGAGAATGTGCATCTTCTTTTTGTTTTTATATTTTAATTCATATTTAATTGTGTTGTGATTTGCAGTGTTTTGTGTTGTTTCACTTTAAATTTGTTTAAAAGGAAAAAGCTGAAAATTTAAATAGTTAAAAGTTGAAATGTGAATAGTTGGTTTTTGTATTATATGATTGATTTATTTATTACATTTTATGTGGAGTGAATAAATAAAAGTATATATACGGTGGCTCCTAGAGACAAAGCACGTAGAAACCCCGAAGCACGCACAAACCCCGAAGAACGTACAAACCCCGAAGAACGTAAAAACTCAGAAGAACGTAAAAACTCCAAAACGCTTACAAAAGACAACAGAAGTACTCCAGGATGCTGGGCGCAGTGTTGAGCTTTTGTTACCTAGTGGCTACACAAGTCAATATGTACCAGCGACCAGATTTGGTGTGTGGTAGTAACAGGTAAATGAACATTTTTTCAAAATTATTTGAATATATATGAGTGCTTGTGTATAAATACACAAACAATGCACATATGCTTTCAATTGTGTAATTTAAGTGATCTAGGTAGCTTCAGTTAACGCTAGAAATGTGTTTTGGAGTTTGTACGTGCTTTGTCTCTAGGGGCCACCGCATATATTTATATATAAACATATATAAATAAATCCACTCTTTTTTTACATTAGTAATTCCTTTTGTGCATAATTTTATATTGTTGTTAATAATAAATTCATTAAAGCAACAAAACAAACTAAAGAGCCGGTTCGGAGCCGAAAGAGCCGGTTTTCTAAAAAGAGCCGGAAATCCCATCACTAAAAGAGATTGCTTAGACACATACTCAACAACGAAATTGTGAAAAAGAAAAGGCATTTTTTATACGTCGTCCATAACCCAGCGAATAAGTTATGTTTTGCTATAAGTCTTGCCCACCTTCTGCACCGCGCTTTTAATGACTATCAAGCACAAGCATTCGCTAGAGAAATTTAACAAAAAGCTGGTCTAAATGATCAAACGTCTGTGGGCTTTAATCAAATAATTACATTTGAAAGGTTACTCGGATGTAAAATTATAGTATTTTACCGTAACGAGCATGATCGCAGCCTTTGTAAATTTCAAACTAGTACAGCAACTAGCGAAAAAACCCTGAGTTTATTTTCATTTGAGAATCATTACTATGCTATCAAAAATCTAAAAGGATTTATGGGCACAGACTACGTCTGTAATCACTGTTACACAGGGTTTAACCATGTGTTATCCCATTTCTGCCCTGCTTGCTGCTCAGTCTGTATGCAGCCTGACTGTAGCCAACATTTCCTCTCGCCTATTGTTTGTGCTGATTGTAATCGCACCTGTAGGTCTCCGCATTGTTTCGAGGCCATAAAAAACTCATTGAGAGGCGTGAAAGATCCGCCAGCAACTTCGATCTCTATAAAAATTGTTTCAAGTGTTCGCGGCTTTATTGTTTAGCAGCAAACGAAAAACCTCATAAATGTCAAAAGAGCAAATGCCCAATCTGTCGCCAGGAAATCTCTAGTGATCATCAAAAACACGAGTGCTATATGCAGGTTTTAGAACGCGAAACAAAACATAACAACAAGTTGATTTTTTTAGGATTTTGAAACGTTTGTAAACGATCACGGCGAACACGCTCCTTTTCTGGTGTGTACAAAACCATCAGATGGTAAATCTTGGAGCTGCAAAGAAAAAATTTGACAAAATGCATAAAAATTCAGCACATGACACAGAGAACAACAGCCACCAAAATAACACAGGAAGGAGGACACAACTGAAGGTACTGTTCTTCTTTGTTCTCTTGGCACTTTAGAATAAACTTGTGCTTCATCTGCATTAGTAAATCATATGCCTAATTACTATGTGCTACTATGATCCACAGGTATGATCACAAATTTATTTATTTATTTATTTACCTTTAAATAAACATAACAAAACATATTGCTGTTTTTGAACTCTACCTAAGAGACAACGCAGGTGTAACAGAAGACACAGTCATAGCTCAATATGTATAGAAAATGCTGTTATTAACCAGTTTCTCTATCTTGACCTTAACTGGAAATCATTAATCTGGTTTATTGCCCTATTCTTTCGAGGTATTCAGACAGTGTTAAATTGAATACACTGTTGTGTAGCTCATTTTTTGTCAGTTTTGCTACAAACACATAGCATGTCCCCTTCAGACTGAGTGATAAAAATAAATAAGTTATTAAAGATAATTGTATTATTATTATTATGATACTTTTTCAAATATCAGCTCGGTGAGTGAACTCAGTTTGCCTTAACTAAGTATGAGCATGTTTACCTAAAAGTGTTGGCAATGGCAATATCTGATTCACAGTCACACTGGTCAGTACACCAGAAACTGAGTGGATAATTTTACATATGGACAGTGAACTATACTACTCCAAAGCTATGAACACTTCACACACATGAATCAGGATGAAAGTAAAGCTGCTGCTGCAGACAAATCAGTGAGAGAGAAAAACTGTACTCTAGTTTAGTGTTAAATGCTCACAGACAGCTGCATGCTGGAGCTAAATAGGCTATAGTAGCTCTGTTTCCCTTCCTATGGTGTGTTCTCATGCAGTTCCTGCTCTGAAAATTAAAAACGAACATGTCTCTGTGTAACTGCTTGGAGGTGATAGATTTAATTAAGCTTCTGTCATGGTCCCTGTGCCTCACCAGCTGATCCTGTATTAGGCAACATGTGTTTTGTTGTTTTTTGCTCTCTCCTTCTCTCTCTCTCTCACCTGCCGGGGCCCCTGGCCCACGCACCTGCCATCTCCACGCCTGCTGCCTATCTGGGTGATCGCAAGGCCTATTTAAGAGGGCAGCACTGTGTTACTCGTCGCTGGATCGTTGAGCTATCAGCGTCAGTCACGCTGCCGTTAGTGAGTTGTTTTTTTTTTTTTTTTGTTTTTTTTTTCTCTTTTTTTGCCTGTCCCGTTTGGCTCTTTTGCCATCAGAATTATTGTCTAAAGGCGAAGATTCTTTATTTTATTTTCACTTGCTGAATACGGGACAGACTTGACTGGGGGAAAGAAAAGGGAGAAAGAAAGAGGGAAAGAAAAACAGTTGAGAAGAGGGACGGGGGAGAAGGGCAAAAAACAAAAAACAGAATAAGCAAAAAAAAAAAAAAAAAAAAAAAAAAAATACATGTATAGATCACCTGGATCACCTGTTGAGAAAGAAAAGAGAATACAAGCAGAAGAAAACGAGAGTAATACAATAAACAACATCAC
This sequence comes from Neolamprologus brichardi, assembly GCF_056152115.1. NCBI lineage: Eukaryota > Metazoa > Chordata > Actinopteri > Cichliformes > Cichlidae > Neolamprologus > Neolamprologus brichardi. The sequence goes on along the minus strand of NC_142116.1, from coordinate 31,449,931 downwards.
AATGATATATGGGAATATGACAGTAAATACTAAATATTAAACATTATTGTGCAGCACGTAAGATCGACAGCACAGTGTGCATTGAGGTAGGAGCCAAAAAGGGTGTAATTTGTGTGTGTGATCACCCGTGTGTACACCTGTGAGCATGGACGCGCTTGTTTTCTTAAAAGGTTCCCTCATGTAATGATCTGCTAGAGGGTGTGGGGGGCCACTGCCCCGTCCTCCAGGGCATGAAGCAGGTATGGAGGAGATCAAAACTCCAGACATCCAGAGGCCCCCAGAACACAAGAGACCAAGGAAGACCAACAGAGGGGCAGCCGTGCCACTGTCCCAGAAAGAGCTGAGGAGAGTCCCAGATGAGGGGTCACCCAGCAGCCACGGAGCAGAAGCCAGGGGGGGGTTGCAGCGACGTGCCCGTGAGCTCCGCCGGCAGCCAGCTGTGCCTGAGTGACCGAGCCCCAGGCCGAGAGGCCGGGGGCACCCCACCTCCGAAGTGGCCCAAGCGAGCCCCAGGCTCCAGGCCCCGATAAGCAGCCGCCAATGAGTGAGCCGGTGTGTACCCGGACGCCCACCCCCGGACACAAAGAACCACCAACGCACCGATGTCTGAGGGAGTCCGCCCCCGGCAGGGGAGGTGGTGGGGGGAGATAGGCCTCCAAACCTTGGAGGGCCTGAGCTGTCCTCAGAGAGGTGGCGTCTGATACCCAACCTGACATATGGACACAGACATACAGGCACACACAGATACAAACATCCATTCCCACCCTCATGCTCTCATATGCACTTACTCCACACTTAACCAACGTGGAGACAGACATAAAGAGACGCTGTACACACAATCACACTCCCCAAGCGTACTCTACAAACCGGGTCTAGGTACCCTTGCCCCTGGAGGGGGGAACTGCACCCAGACCCAGGTTGTGTTACCCTTTTTCCCTGCGGTGGGGAGAAGCAGACCGCCCCGACTCCGCAGCAGCAGGGAGGCCCCACATTCCGGACCCCAGTCGGATGGCCAACTCCTCCTCCTAGCCCCCCTGCTCCAGCAGACCGCAGAGAACGAGGGTGAGAGAAGACTCCTAACCTCCCTCCACCCGCTCATTGTAGTGTTGATGTATGTGTGTTCTAAGGTGCATTTAAAACCCAGGAGGGCATGGAGCTACCTGCCAGAGAGCAGCAGGTAAGCGCATAGTCCCTCCTGCTAGCCCTCAATGTCTACGTGTATTTAAAATTGAGAGGTGGGCAACGACGCCAGGGGTGAGGTGTACACCCTGATGGTAATTGAGATTCCGTGTAGCGTGCCCACCCCCAAGATCCTATATGTATGTGTAATGAGAGTGTGAGTAATGTGAATGTCTAAGTTGCGGGATAAAATTGAGGCAGAGGCAGCCAGAAGGGGACAGAGGGGGGGGTTACCTCCTCTGCACCCTGGTGACACACCCCTACTCCAAGGCCCTGCATGTGTGGGTGGTTGTGGTGGAGCGGGAAGAGGGAGGCAGCTGGAGATGGGGAGGGAAGGAAGGGAGGGGCAAGTGACCCCTCCCTGGGGCCAGCTCCCCCGCTGACCCCAGTAGGCACCCCCATACTCCGCGACCCGCCAGGGAAGGGGGGCCCAGGCCCATCCGAACCGGGGCCCAGTGCAGCGGCGCCGCCCGGCCCCACAGCGCCCGGGGCAGTCCACCCAACCCCACCACAGAGAAAACTGCACCCACCCCATCATCCACTCATCTTCCAGACTACATAAGACAATAGACGCCCAGGCTGAGATCTTCCTCCACCTCTCCTGTATCTCCCCCTCTTGCAGAGAGAGTTCCTGAGAGAGGAAAGCTCCTGCAAGATGTGACAACCCCCCCCCCCACCCCCCCCACCAGTTGAAGAGCCCCCCCAGGTGGCTCGGCGCACCGGCGGCACCCCGTGCCAGTGGTGGGCCCCCATATACCCACCGGCCCACAACCCCGGCAACACACCAACCAGGACCCAGGCCAGAGCCGGAGCGCCCCCAGAACCTCACGCCCGTCCCGGACCCACCCAGGGGCAGCCAGGCTACCAGGTCAGTAACCCCCGTCCGTCAGCACAGACCCTCCCCTAGCCCCGCTGCACGTAGCCACGAGGAAACCGTCACCTAAGAGCCAACAGAGCCCCTAATTGGCCATGACCGCTACCCCGGGTTGAGCCCCCCAAGGAAGATGCTCCCGGGGAACCCCCCGACGCCCTAAGCCTGACCCTACCCCCACACCAATCACAACAGTGAAGGCGAGACCAAAATATGACCCCCCACCCCCACTAGGTGATGGAGCTGATCAGAGGAGCCCAGAGCGATTGATCTGATGTGGTGGCAGAGGCTGTATCAAGACTAATGTAATCTAATAGATAATTTCTATATTGGTTAGAATTAAGATTGTTTTTATTTTTCCAGTTCATGAGGACTGTTTTCTTGGCTATGCATAGGGCAGTGAAAACCATATGGGCTATATTCTTTTCTGAAGTGACATTATCTAAGCTGCCCAACAAACACACTAAGGGGGAAGTTGGAATGTTACATTTCAGACACTTTGATAAGTCTTCACATATCTCGCGCCAAAACTTCTGAACTGGTGGACAGAACCAAAGAGCATGGATATAATTGTCCGGTGAATTGGTTTGGCAGTGTGAGCAGTTGTTGGTAGATGCAAAGCCCATCTTGAACATCCGATGACCTGTATAGTGCACTCTATGTAGTATTTTGTATTGAATTAATTGAAGACTGGGATTTTTGATTAGATGAAAGGTTTTTAAGCAAATCTGAGACCAGAAGTTTTGGTCTAAGTTAACTGATAAATCTGCTTCCCATTTTGCAATAGGAAGTGATATTGATTCATCTATTTTAGAAAGCATTCTGTATATTTTGGATAGTAATTTGGGGGTTTTAAGAGTAAAAAATTGAACCACACTTGGTGGTGTTTGTAGTTCAACTTGACCCGGTTTAAATTTCTTTTTTATTATGGATTTAATTTGTTGATATTCTAAAAATCTTTTCTTGTTGATCCCATATTGTGTAACTAGTCTGTCAAATGAAATAAATTCTGTTCCTTCTAGTATATGTTCTACATATTTGATTCCTTTACCATTCCAATCTGAAAAGTTTATCATATTATTGTTTTGTAATATGTCAGGGTTGTTCCAGATAGGTGTACGTTTGCATGGGATTAATGAAGACTCTGTCAACTTCAGAAACTCCCACCATGCTGTCAGAGAAGAGCTGATGTTGATGCTTTTGAAGCATTCATGTCGTTGGATGTTTGAGCTGATAAATGGTAGATCTGAAATCTCTAGATTATTGCAAAGTGCTTGTTCTACATCTAGCCAAGGTTCATCTAAAAGGGTATGTTTTAGCCATCCTGAGATAAACTGAAGCCTGTTGGCTAAGAAGTAGTGCTGAAAGTTAGGTAGTTCTAATCCTCCTTTATCCTTGGTCTTTTGTAGTGTTTTTAAGCTTATACGTGGGGGCTTATTTTTCCAAAGGAATTTGGACATATATGAATCTAGAGATCTGAACCAATCTTGCGGCGGTTTAGTTGGGATCACTGAGAATAAATAATTTATTTTTGGTAATACCATCATTTTTATAGCAGCAACCCTTCCCATGAGTGATATGGGTAGACATTTCCATCTAGCCAGATCACCTTCTACTTTCTTTAAAAGTGGGGTATGGTTTAATTTAGTTAGATCTGCAAGCTTGGGAGAAATATTAATACCTAAATATTTTATATTTCCCGATTGCAGTGGAGTAGAAGAGGAATTATGGAAGCAGCAATTAATAGGAAGGACTGTAGATTTTGACCAGTTAATTGAGTAATCTGATATTCTTGCAAAAGAGTTTATCAATTCAATCACCCCAGAGATATTGGTTTGTGAATTTTGGAGAAAGAGTAACACATCCAGTGTTAGTGAGTTAAATTCTGTAAAGTTGTTTCCGTCTGTCCGTCGTTAACTCTAGTTTCTGTGTACAGATCTACCCCGGACCTTTCCCTGCCTGCCTGTTACCGTGTGGACGAGTGAGTGGATTTGTATTACCCTGCTGTGGAGAAAGGAGAGAGTGTTGGAGTGTGTCTGTTAGTGATGGCCAAATGAAGCTTTCTGAAGCTTGTATTGAAAAACGGTTGATTACTCGAAGCTTTTCAACACAGTCCTCTCTGGTGACATCTGGTGGCTAAAGATATGAAGAGCAGCTTGAATCCACAAAATAAAACTAACTGCTTCATTATGACTGATTCTGTCTGATATTGGGCCACCGCTGTGTTGCTTTAAACATGTATTTTTGGGGGGGTTAAAAAAAAGTGGTTTATTTGTTTAATAAATAATTTTGACCAGTAAACTCTCCTTGTTCAAACATGCACCATGGTGTGGTCTTTCTTTGCTTGTGACGTCTTGATGTTGGTAAATACAATAATTGAAAAATACCACATTACATATAATATACATATAATAATGTACAAAACATTGCGGAGTATGCTTCTGCTGTGAGGTCCTTCCTCCATGCACTTGTGCAATTACCCGCTAGATGGGTATATTTATAAATAATATTATATTAGGGAAATTTTCCCAGACATATTTTTGACCTCGGGGTAGAATTGATTGTGAAATGGAAAATGCTTATGAACTTGCAAATTAAAAACATGATGCATTTAAAGTAACCCTTTTTCATTTTTATTTAAGAAGAGAATTTGTTCCACTCTGCGATGGCCGAACCTGTTCCTTTTATATTTAGATAATTTCTCCTGCATTAAGGAAAATCCCTTCACATGGAACAGAAGAGGCTGGAGTGCAGAGAAACTGGTAGAGATGCAGTTATACAGTCTACCTGGGCCCCACAAACTCTCAGCTAAAGAGAATAATTAAATTAATTGCTGCACATTTGGCAGACTAACATTTTCAGGTTAATTAAACAATAAAATATATATTTTTATAACATTACATGTAAAGAGTCAAGTGGAAGTTTTTCTAAAGTTATTTAATGATATTTATATTATGAAAGCAGATTTTTTTGACATTTTAAGTTTTTTCCCATTATAAGATAAAATAAACGCACAAAACAAAAGCAAATGGCCAGAACACAAAGCTGGAAAACCCACCGGATTGACCAAAATCAACTCAAAATACTCCCACACAACAGAAAAACGCCAGAACAACAGGTGACTCTGGCCAAACGAATCAAGCTTCGACACAGTGCTTCTGAAGCAGTGTGTTGATTTTTTTGACACACGCACCGAAGCGTCAGCTTCAAGCGAGCCATCACTAGTGTCTGATTTCCGTCCTTCCCCTCACATGTGCCGGAGCCCTGGACCCCCCTCCCCTCCCTCCAGCACGTTGTAAATAGTGTCACCTGGTGTCATTTGTGTTAATAAACTGACTGTCTACTCTGCAAGGATTCCCGGTCTGCACCTGAGTCCATTAACTAAAACGTGACAGCTTCTCCATTTTCCATTTAACTGTTGTACACAGGGTTTAGCACATTAGTCGTTTGTATAGGTTTACCCTATATTTTAACAATGTCTCATAATAGGATGACAGGTTTTCAAGCAGGACAAGTGCCTCTATGCACTTAATTAGTTTATATATTTTCCTTATTTGCTTCATCTCATATGTCATTTTACCTAATTTGAGCTACCCTAAGCTTGATGCAGACTACTTCTAGCAATTATCCACCTTACGTCATAACCGACTAAGGTGTCTCCACATAATTATTATTTTGTCGTCATTATTGCTGTTATATATTTATATAACAGCAATAATATATTGCAATATTTCATTTATATTTTATTTTGTAGGGCTGCGGGTGATCTGCAGTTTCACCCTTTCCCAAGTTGGAGACATTTTCCTTTTCACACACTGTCCTCCGCTGAGTGATGACAAACCTTATTATATATAATAATAATAATAATGATAATAATAATAATAATAATAATAATAATAATAATTCATTTTATTTGAGGGCGCCTTTCAGAAACCCAAGGTCACCTTACAAAAGAACAACATTAATAAAAGGAACAGTAGTCATAAATCCTACTTTTTTTTAGGCTAATAATACAATCAGGTTTCTATGATCTCTACTTTGGTATTTATTATTCTCTTTTACTCAATTTTTCACCAACATTCTAAATACTTTGTGCTGCCGCGAGCAAAGTTCTGCATAAACTTCCCGTCTCACTCACTCACACGAACGCACACACACAATAACACAAAATAGGCCTATTGTCAAACACACAGTTCGACTCTGCGGACTTCTCAACTCCCCACAAAGCGGCGGAGAATTTACTCCATACAGTACTCCACAAAGCAGCCTGTACTTCGCTCCCACAAAGCGACGAAAACACTCTGTACATTGTCCCACTAAGCGGCTTTGTACGTCTCCCAACACAGCGGCGACGAGCCCCTACACGTGACACTGGGCTCCACACAGTCCCAGACTGTGGCTTTATCCCACACAGCAGTAAAGACTTCTGTTTGTCACCCCACACAGCGGTGAAACAAAAACAACACAGTCACACGGTTATAGAGTCGCCCTCTTTCAACTTACTTGGTGTTGTTTTGTGCGCAGTATGGGCCTCGGATCCCGTCAATCAGCATTCATCGAGGAGAAGAAAACAGACGCTATATCACCGGACTGGCCATGAATTTACGTTCCAGGTCTTTTCTGCAGGTGTGCCTATGAGTCCTGGCTGACGTCAGACTTCGGCGCATCGTTCTCCTCCTCTGTGAATGTAGATTTTGGAATCCGGCAATCGAAGGACCAATTTATGTTGGGTTTATTAAAGTACAAAACCCTGCTGGAACACAAGACCAATAGCTGCACGACAAAACAAGGCAAGAAGGTGCTCTCTGTGTTTGTGGCTCACGGGGGAAGTCAGCCAAAGTTGAGGAAAAGATTCCTTCACCTGAACTCAGCTCACTTTTTTCTTCCATTCTGTATTATGTTAATGATTTTGTCTACTGTCGCTTTTCAGTTACGATGGATGGCATTTTTTAATGAGCTTAAATTACATTTTGAGTTGAATTCACTGATACTGCAGTACTGATGATGATGAGCCTTTATTTGTCACTACAATGTTACACGTACATGTCATACACGTTATTCTGATCAGTAGCAGTTTTTGATACGGGCGACACAGGCGGTTGCCCGGGGCGGCATCGTGGTGGGGGGCAGCATCACAGGCATCGGCAAAAAAATAAAAAATAAAATAAAATAAAAATTGCTCGTATTCATGCTGCCCCGACGTCATGCCAGCGCATATTGGGAATGGCACAGGCACCGATCGGTTTTTTATCGCCCATTTGCTGGGAGTAAGGGCGCCCTCCGTTTGCGAGGTGTGCCTGCTGCTTGCGGAGAGGGCGGGGCGGCGGGGGATTCACTGGCTGGCTGGAGCAGCATCTAATGACCAACTCGCAAAATAAAAACAAACCAACAAACACGAAAACACCAGACATCATGATACAGACTTATAATTTGCACTGATGTTTTTTCGAAATTCTATAAGCAAAAAGTGAGCACGAGAGCCGTCGGTGCGCCTGCTCGCTGCTGAAGTCAAAGTAAACTTTATTGTCATCTCCGCTACATACAGTCCAGTAGAGAGAAGAGACGACGAGGCTCCAGTTACAGCAGTGCAAGTAAACAAACAATAAATATAAGAAGAGTAAGAAAATAAATATACACTTTAGGACTCGGGGTAAAGGGATCAATAACAATTTAAAATTTATATTTTACAGTTGGATGATTTAAATAGAGTGCATTTCATTCATAATGTTGCAAATCCAAGCCGATTATGTATTCATGATTTGAATCCTGGGTTGTGTGAAATCTCAGAAATAAACCTTAGACAAAGTGAATCTGTGAACTAAGGTGTAGGTCTGTTAGATCATGTTGTGGTGATCCTCGAGTTGGGGAATGGGTGTTCATACTGGAGCGCAAAATTAAAACCAATGGAAGATGGACAAGAACAGTTCAAAGCCATCAGGTCCTCAGTTTAGAAAAAAGAGAAAAGAAGAGAAACGAGCAAAAGATGCAGGTAAGCAGATGTGTGATTGGATGATGGCAGGTCATCCTGAAACAATCAGAATCAGAATACTTTATTAATCTCTAAGGAAATTATGTGGGTTACAGTTGCTCCAAGAAGAAATGGTAAAAATAGCAACAGTAACAGACTAAACTCCAAACAATACATTATGTTACAGAATTTAATATTAATTAGTCATTATCAGTTGTTGATTTGATGATGAATTATGATGGCTGTTTGGTAGCTGTTTGCATACAATGCATACTCTCTCTCTCTTCATATGTGTGTGTGTTTCTCTGGTGAAATTCAGTATGGTTCTGACAACAGTTTTATGTCAATGGACAATCCTTAATGTGTGTGTGTGTGTGGGGGGTGGGGGAGGGGGGCGCCAGAGGGTGTGTTCGCCCAGGGCGCCAAACAGGCTAGGACCTCCACTGATTCTGATGTTTCCCAACTGCTCTTGTTAAAAAAACCTGAACTCATCAAATGACACAAGTTGATATAAAGAATAGATTTTATTCCACAAATGTAGTGAAATACAGTTTTTTTAAATTATAGAAACAATTAAATACAGCCATTTAAAACAAGCAAACAACCATTTTCTCACTAAACCTGTTGTGTTCCTGTTTGTTATGCATGAACAACAGATTCAAATCAGTAAAGAAGGGAACCTTCAGCCTTTATCCACTTTGGAAAAATGCAGTGTTGCTGTGAACATGAAACTTTGTTGAAACAGATTGCAGATTAGTGATAAATATACAGGCAGCAATATGACTCTAGAAACCATGAGAGATGTGACTGGCACAAATACAGGGTAAGGTTACATTCAAATAGGACCAAAAACATCAGCTTTGGTGTTCATGATGCTGAAATTCATTTTCATTAAAGCTTGTCGTATGTTTCTCATTCAAAGGCAGTTGGTACAGCGCAGGTCTGAGTAACCCGTACATGCTGAAGTAAATTTTGGTCTCTAAGCACGACGACATCAGAAACAGCAGTAGAAGGTACAGTGAGAGTTGTTATACTGCATATTAATACTTGTACCTATGAATACTGTGTCTGTACACCACCACAGGGTGTTTCAGATAATCAAAGTCTTTCATGCTGTTATTCACCTGTGCAGGAATTACATTGTCTAAAACGTAAACTCACAAAATTTTAAATTTGTGAGCTAGTTTTATTGTTTCTAATCTGTCTGTCTGATTTATTTTGATTTTTAATGACAGCCTCTACTTACTTATCTCGGAGCTCATAGTTCTTGTGAACAGCCACTAAATATAAATGTATCATTTGGGATCAAATCTTTCAGCTTTTTAATGAGCAACATGTCGCGTGCAGCCATGAAACTGCCTGTCAGTCAACTGTCCAATTACTTTTGAGTCTTTAAAATAGAGAGTATGTATAAAATGGTTGTAATTCCTCAGACAGTGTTATATTACAGTTACATACTAACTGCACTGCTACATGTGAACTCAGGCCTGGCATTCACTGAGATCTTCAGCTTTCTTACGGAGTTGTGTCAGAAGTGTTTTAAGTTCGACATCGAGCTGTTCAAGCTTTGTTGATTTCTGAACTATCTTGTCCTGCAGTCTTTGGATGGAGTCGGCTTTTCCTAGAAGAAAACAAACACAAGGAGCATTTCAGGGAGTGGGACACACTGTCTGTGTCAGGACTGTAGAACTGTATTTCTGATATATTTAGTCATTAGAGAGCGCCACACAGAATGTCCACAGAAGCAAAATATTAGACCACCAAGTCAGCGGGGGTGAGCTCATGGTAGGAGCACGCAACAACAAAGTTACCTGTAAAAATTCAAACTGAACTGTTGATATGAAAACTTTCATGCTCCCAAAATCACCTACTTTTACATGCTAGTCAAGCAGCTACTTACTAACCTCACAATCAACACTTTATGCTTTATGACTAAATGTCCTACTTTCCCCAATGAACTGAGGATGCATTGAGTGAATTTTTTTCTTTTAGTGGAAATGTTGGTTAAATTACCGTCTAGAGCCTGCAGCATGTTTTTGGTTATGTTAGCCAGAGCTCCAGCATCCTGCTGCAGTTTGTTCAGTCGATCCCCCGCTGGCTCCGTCTCACCATCTGTCCCGGGAACATCTTTCTCTTTAAGATGGTCAAGGTGCTTCTCCAAAGTCAACAGGTTCTACAAGTACACACATAATATGGCACTCAGTTGTGGCCTTCTTATCCTTAATCCATAGCGTTTAATATGATGTTGCCAAACCTTTGCTTCAAGTCTTATAGGAAGACTTTCCACAAGGTTCAGGAGTGTGTTTATGGGAATGTTGACCATTCTTCCAGAAGCACATTAGTGAGGTCAAACACTGAAGTTGCACAAGAAAACTCTTAGTGTGAGTTTCTGCACCAAACCCACTCATGCTTGTGTTTATGGACCTTGCTTTGAGCTCTGGTGCACAGACCATCTCCCAAGTGTTCTCACAAAATAATCTGAAATGCATTGGCACGCTGAAGCAGGAAGAAGTCCTTCCACTAGAATTAAGGGGAGAACACAACTCCTGAAAAATAATGCTACACAATAATTCCCCCAAACTTTACACTTGGCACAGATTTCCTCTGGCAGTCACCGAATCCTGCTTTAGAGCCTTTGTAGCCTCGTGCTTGACACCACTGCATCCAACGCTTTGCATTGTGCTGGATGTCAGTCTAGGCTGCAGTTGCTCAGCCATAGAAACCCAGTCTGTTCAAGTGTAATCTCACGGTCACATGAAGTTTGGAGTCCTGTAGTGATGAACTCTGTGCTTCAGCCTCTGCTGACCTCACTCTGTGATTGTACATGGCCTACCACTTCATGGTTGAGTTCCTGTCAGTCGCTTCCGTTTTTTAAATACCACTAACATTTGGAATATTTAGCAGTGAGGAAATTTCACACCTGGACTGGTTGCACAGGTGACATCGTATCCCAGTAACACGCTGGAATTCACTCAGCCTCTTAAAGCGACCCATTCCTTCAGAAATGTTGGTAGAAGCAGTCTGCATATGTGATGCTTCATTATATACACAGAAGTAGAAGTAATTGGAAGACCTGAATTAAATAGGAGCTAAATAAACCTAGCTACAGTTTAATCTGGCCTACCTGAAATGTGAATTCTTCACTTTTATTTAAATTTGTAATTTTAAAAATATAAACAAATACTGAGAAGAAAACATTTTCATGTTAGCGACAATCTGTTACCGAAGATATCCACGACTTAATTCAGCAGCATGAAGAACAACGACCCACAGAACCAGTCTGCAACTCAGCACATTTACAGCTGACTGCACTGCAAAAACACACTATGAGCTTTCAAGTGTGTGGACACTCATTATATTCATTTATATTCATGTTTACAGATGACTGATAAATGCAAATAGTAGCTTACACTGGGTTCTTGTTCTTCCTTATTAATGTCGATGCTCGTCTAAAGCAGCTGCAGCAGATCTTTTACCTGATTTCCAGCAGCTGCTTCTTTATCAGCGTTTTCTGCATTGTCCCGTGCATCTTCAGCCTGCTGACCTCCATCCTGCAGCAGGTCTCTCAGCTTTTCCAGCTGGGGTTTCATTGGCTTTATCAGTGTTGCTACATCGTCCAGAGCCTTCTCTACTGGCACCAGCTGGTCTTTGGCCTGTATGAAGAAAACCCACCCAAACTCAGCCTATAAGCAGTTTTTATTGTAATAAATAGACCATTGTTTCATCTACGCTTTCTACCTTAGTAAGGTTGTTATTCAAGGTCTCTATGACATTAATTTTGTCATGCAATTTGTGTTCCAGCTCAGCAAGGGAAGGGCTCACTGAGGCGAAGCCTGCCAGCAGCCCATCAACATCAGCCTTCACACCCAGTGCTGTGTCCCTGCAACCACAGAAACCGTTAGTTTGAAGGACTGATGGGTAAAAACGACAAAAAATAAGGACTGGATTAAAACAGTCTGGAAAAACTAATCTCTGATTAAATGTAAGGCACTAATACTCATATTCGTGAAGACATAGACTTTGTTAGTTCTGCATTAGGGAAATTCCCACGGTATAGCTGTACAAGCATGTGTTCGGTGCTTGGTCTGTACAAACAGTGGGAGCAAAGCTGATGATTCTTTAAAAAAGGAGCATCTTATTCAACAGTTTGACAGTGAAGTGCGAGCATCAACCTGGCGTCCTGTGCATCCTGTAGCAGTTTCTTGGCTGCATCTAACTGTGGCTCAGCTTCCTTCAGCACCGCTGTGCTGTCTGGTAGATTGGCTGTCAGATCCTTCAGCTCCTGCAGCTTCCCTTTAAGCCCTGCCAATCTGGGGGGCAGCTTGGCATTCAGGATCCAGTCGCTCACCTCCTGGACATGGGTCAGGTTAGCGGATGGGTCTGGTCACCAAAATAGGAAAAGCAAGAGTTTAGTACAGGAGCTGGAGTTCACACTGTGGTGGTGTTTAAAGGGCGACTGATCTCAGCATCACCTTCTGTTACACCCAAAGAAGTTTCCCCCTCCATCTCAAAGTGGTTTCACTCATCCAACAAACCTGACAGGAAGTCTTTGAGCTCTTTCACAACGCTGCGTGTCTCATTTAGGTCGTCTTCGAGTTTATCTCTGGCCTGCTGCAGCTTACTGGACAGCTTCTCTGCAGACTGCCTCACCTGATTGGTCATCTCCTGTGTTTTCTGCAGCTGTGCACACATTGACATTGAATAACTGCTTGAGATGTGTAAACAGATTAAGAATGACTTGTGTGAATCACAAAACTCATTATTTGCATGTAGCTGTAAGTGTCTACCTTCTCTGCAGCATCGGTGATCCTCCCAGAGAGTTTGTCCAGTCCCTCCCTCACATCATTGGCATCAGCGTCTGCCTTCTTGCTCAGAGGCAGAGCGCCCACACACTTTCCCCCCTTTTCACAGGGTGCGTCTCCCCCTGGTGGGCACAAATCTCCAATATCACACTGGAGAGGTGTGCAGGACTCGGAGTGAACACTGCCACACACCTGAAAAACAGAGTTAGAGGTGGAGGGCAATGACGATTACTAGTCTGAATGATAGGAAATGAACTTTCCATGCACTCAGGACAAACAAGAAAGATTATGATTAATGGCCTGGATTATGCTCACACTGAGAAATATGACACATATGGATGCTTATTTAAGACAATAATCTTTCAGTTTTACTCATATGCTGCAAGTCAGCTAAACAGTAGATCAAGAAGTTTTTTTTCTGAAACACAAAGCAAGATCAGTGCTAGTTACTTGTTTGGCAACAGGAGTGAGGTTGGGTTGGGAGGCCATGCTGTTGTTCAGTTTATCCAGATCTCTGGTGTTGGCCGGTTGTACTTTGCTCGGAATGTCCTCAGTTTTTCCTCGGACATCAGTTGATTCCTTTACGGTATTTTTCCCGGCCTCAACTTTTTTGGTGGCATCTGTCGAGTTATCGTAGGCGTATCTGATGGTGTTGAATGCCCCTGCAAAGACAGGACAAGTCTACATGAGTGGATTTCATGCTGTTGTGATACATGAATAGTCATCAGCCACATCTGTGGAATTGCAGCGAATGCTTAGTCTTTTCTGACCTATATTGTTGGGACTCTTTGTGGCATTTTTCTTGGCATTGTACTCCAGCGTGAAGCGTTCCAGCAGGTCCTGCAGTTTGTCCAGCTCAGAGTCCAGACCAGGAGTTTTTGTCAGGGGTGAAAGGTCATTATCAAGCTGGTACCTGGAGATGATATTATCAATGAAAAAACAGTGTAAGGTGATCGAATTTAAGGGTGATTCGTATTTGTTAGAATTAAGTTCTTCAGCAGTTTCCCACCTGAGCTCCTTCAGCTTAGAAAGAGCATCACGTGTATCAGTGATGGGTGACAAGGACATGGAGTTCTGGATCGCTTTCAAAGTGGCCTCCAGGTTACTGATGCGGGGCCCAAAGTCAGCGCCGCCTCCAGACTGAGACGATAATCTGGAGGCAAGTGTCGACAGTACCGAGCTGACATTCTCTCGCTGAGCCTTTAGGCTGAAGAAGCAGGAGGGACACATCTCACAGTCAGGGAAGGAGTCGCAGCGGTCACGACTGCAGGAGTCGCAGCGAGCTCCAGAGACACCCGGTCGGCAGAAACAGGATCCCGACTGCTTGTCACAAACTCCTGGGAGGGTTCCATCGGCATCACAGTCACAGGCTAACACAGAGGAGGGTCATGCAGATCAGTTACGAAGCGTTTTTCAAAATGGAAATGTTGCAGACATTCAGCCATGCTCAGAGGGCTTACATCAAATTCTTTTTAAGTTTGGCTTTTGATGATTTCTTTGAACTCTTCTTTTTTCTCGGGTGGATTGATTGTGTTTCATTGTCCTGCTGTAACACCAAGTCGTGTCCAAGATTCAACCATTCTATTGATTTGAGGTGAATTTGAATAACTTTTAGACTTTTATCTACTTTGGACAATCTAACAATGGCACTGGCAGTGAAGTAGCCCCAGAGTATGATTACAGTTGGTTCAGTGCTCTTTGGTTTGAGCATCTCACCCCTCCAAACATGTGTCATTGTAACCAGTCACGAGCTCAATCTTTGTCTCATTTGACCAAATAACGTATCTCCAGAAGGCATATTTGGCTGATCCATGTGGCAGCTACGAGTGCCAGTTAAACTTGAGTCCATCTTCTGTGAGGACTTCAGTGGCTTTGCTGTGGACACTGATGTACCAGCAGCTTCCAGTTTGCAGCAGGCTTGAGGCTTGGTGGTTCCTGGATTATTACTGAACATCCTAATTTCCCCTCATGTAATCTGCAGTTGTTTTGGAATAAGTCCAGCAGACCTCCCCAAGTCGTGCAGATCTATAACTCTCCTTATTATGTCTTCAATGAATTCCTGAGACTTTCCTCTTGTTCTCTATGATCACTAACCAAAGTCCTGGCCTCGTCAAGTTTAAACACTGTCAGCACCACATATGAAAAGATACGAGTGAGTGTATGTAAATATTTCATTTTGACCATACATGGATCTGAGAACGAACGTATTTTTTAAAGTTATTAAAGATGTATACTGTGCAATCGTTTCATCTTGGAAAAAGAACAGTTCAAAGAAATCATTGAAAGTCAACAACTACCATAAAAATGACGTTCACATCTTTGTAAGTGAACACACTTTGAACTTCAGCAGTGAATCATAAATGATCTCTAATCCATGCTGGGAGTTTCCTCTCTACCTTACAATGTTTCACCATTACCCTCGTTATGATCTGGCACTATATAAATGATACTGAACTGAAAGAAAACTCCCAAACGAGTGGTGGACTTACGCTGGCAGCCTTTCAGAGGGTCTCCATATGTGTTATCAGCGCACTCTGTACACGTTCGGCCTCCAAAGCCTGATCTGCACTGACACTGACCAGTCAGCTGAACAAAAACAACATTTCATTATTTTCCAGAGAAGACAAACGATATAATCTGTGATGATGAGACAAAGACAGAATATTTGCATCCTCGCTACGATCATATCTCATAGCAACACCAGTCCTTTCTAAGTCACACCAGGTGTAAACAACTTCTCAACTGTCATTTTCAGGAGTGAATTCAAAGTGAAGATAAAGTTAGTCTTTGTAGGCTCTCGGTCATCCGGGACTGGAAAAATTCAGTTTTTAGCTACATAAACAAACAGTTGTAGACGACATTTGAGGGTCATTAATAAATTTACCTTTTGCCTACAATGTAGCTGCCATCAGCAGTGTGTGAACGTGTGGATGACTGAATGTAGTGTAAAGCGCTATACAAATACAGGCCATTTACCATTTAACCCTCATAATGTCCTCCCGATTTCCATACACACACATTTCCATACACACACATTTCCATACACACACATTTCCATACACACACATTTCCATACACCTGTGGTGCTCAAGGGTCAAAAATGTCCCCACTTCATTTGACTGTTTTTTACAGTATAAAGTATAAATTGTCAATCAATTCCGTGTTACATCTTAGTTTTACTTAAGACCAACACATTAACACAAAATTTACCCAACATTTTACATTTTAGGGCCACCAGACCTTGTTTACAAAAAATACACCCTGTTTTTTAAGCGAAAATAAAACAAGAAAATTAAATATTTAATTGTTTAGATAATTTTGACTATCTGACTAACTACAGAGTGCTATATGTTGAACTTTAGTGAGAATTTATTTTTTGAACCATTTAAATTTTTTAAATGGCAGCACATAATCACAGCTGTGGTCCTCAGGGGTCAAAAATGTCCCCACTTCATTTGACTGTTTTTTCAAGTATAAAGTATAAATTGTCAATCAATTCCGTGTTACATCTTAGTTTTACTTAAGACCAACACATTAACACAAAATTTACCCAACATTTTACATTTTAGGGCCACCAGACCTTGTTTACAAAAAATACACCCTGTTTTTTAAGCGAAAATAAAACAAGAAAATTAAATATTTAATTGTTTAGATAATTTTGACTATCTGACTAACTACAGAGTGCTATATGTTGAACTTTAGTGAGAATTTATTTTTTGAACCATTTAAATTTTTTAAATGGCAGCACATAATCACAGCTGTGGTCCTCAGGGGTCAAAAATGTCCCCACTTCATTTGACTGTTTTTTCAAGTATAAAGTATAAATTGTTAATTAATTCAGTGTTGCATCTTAGTTTTACTTAAGACCAACACATTAACACATAATTTACCCAACATTTTACATTTTAGGGCCACCACACCTTGTTTACATAAAGTACACTGTGTTTTTAATGAATCTTTAATTCAATTAATAACTATATTGTAAATGCTTTAAAAACAAACACACTTTTGACTGCTCTGGATGGAAAGAGCTGGATACACACAGTTTATGTCTTAGGCCAGCGGAGTAGTGGTCCCCAACCCCCGGGCCTCGGACCGGTACCGGTCCGTGAGTCGTTTGGTACCGGGCCGCGAGAGTTGAGGCTCAAGTGTGAAATGTATAGTTTTCAGGGTTTTTATCGGTTTTCAGCGTTATTTTGTTATCGTTTTTATCGTTAACTCGGTTTTCCTGGGTCTTTTCACGTGTGTTATGAATAAATCTTCTTTTTTTCGGTACCGGTACTAGTTTTATTTTGTTGTATTTAACCGCGACACCTTAAAGGCCGGTCCATGAAAATATTGTCGGGCATAAACCGGTCCGTGGCGCAAAAAAGGTTGGAGACCGCTGTCTTAGGCTGCAGCATTACAACAGCTGATGATCTCACCGAAAGGCCTTTGCGTCATACCTGATCACAGGAATCAGTGGTTGACTTGGTGGCATCACAGCCGCAGGGTTTGCAGGTTTCTGACATGTTTAGCTTCCAGTAGCCTTTCACACACACGTTGCAGGTAATGCCGTGGAAGTGGGGACGACAGAGACACTGGCCAGTCAATGGATCACAGACGTCTGAAAGGGAGCCGTGTGGAGAACAGGAACACTCTAGAAAAGAGCAAAGTCTGATGGAGATCTGCATGCTTCAAACATTAAACTAAATGATATTAACATCTGTATTCTTACAGTATTGATATAAAGTACTATATGAACATCAGTGAAAGTTAATAGTTTACAGGCTTTTAATTAGTTTTAGTAAAAGCAAAGATTCCATGTTTACTGCAGCACCAAGCTAAGCTTCAATGTGTGACTCACTAGTGCAGCCCAGCGGGTTGGAGGAGCTCAGACCGTAGTATCCTGTCCTGCAGCGGTCACAGCGGGGACCCTCTACGTTCACTTTGCATTGACAGGATCCTGTGCTGTCATCACACCGGCCGCCGTTCGCTGTCCCCTCGGCACTGCAGACGCAGCCTGGCGCCAAATACATCAACACGGTTTATCCACAAACGTTCAGCGTGAGCTGCAGTCAGAAGTGCACAGAAATGTGAGGACTTACGTATGCAGGCGTCAGGACGATCCATTCGACTGCGGGGGTTCGGCTGGTATCCTGGAGCGCACTGGTCACACTTTGGCCCCGTGGTGTGGTGCATACAACTTTCACACACACCTCCACTCCTCTGTCCACTGGCCTCATACAGCGCCCAGTCAAACCGGCAGCGCTGTGCGTGGTTGTTACACTCACAACCTGAGGACAAGACATACCCAGATAATTAAATGAAGAAATTTAGGGATTAATAACTTTATCTAAACTTTTTCATAAGCTGGGCTTTGGTCTATGGTGAGCCAGTATACACACATTCTTATTATTTACCTTTAAATACATCTCACAAGTGATTACAGCTAGAGATTAAAGAGAGATTACATCGAGCGGGACACACACACACACACACACACACACACACCTACACACACACACACACACACACACACACACACAGAGTTTAGATTAAAGAGTGTGTAGCAGGTCCTACGTTTGCAGGCATGAGTGTAGCCTTCCTCTGCAGGTCTCCAGGGCACATCGTTGTAGAGATCAGCACAGCGCTCACAGTTCACACCTGCTGTGTTATGCTGGCAGTCACACTGTGCGTTCACCTGCCAAGACCAATGAGCAGATCAACAAACTGGAATAAGCTGATGGTCGATAAACGTCTATTTTCACAAGCACACCCAAATACTTAAATGATCACTACATGCACACATCACCACAAGCCAAAGTACGATCAGGAATCCTCACATCCGTCCACGGGGAAACAATCTCCACATAACATATGAAAAACCACACCAAGGAAAACCACGAGAAGGAAATAAGGTCTCCAAAAGTGTGGCGTCATCGAAACATTTTTTATTTCCCTGCAGACGTGCTGATGGATGTCAGGTTAGCTGAGCTGGTCGAGGAAGTGGATGGATGGATTTCCAGTGACACAGTTAAAGCAAAAACGTCTCTGTAATATTAAAATTGTTTAGAGGCTTTTTACTGTAATCATTTTGGTTGATGTGTTGCTGATGTGCAAAAGAACCTGCTTCTATCATACAACACAATGGCATCCTGACATAACAGAGTAACCATTAGGAGCTTACAGTAGGACTAAATAAAGTGATCTGACTTTATTTGCTTACTGTAAACCGTTCGAATGACTACCTGGGACCATGAAAGGGTAAAAGGCCCTGCATACAGACCTGTATAGTGCTGGGCAGAAGGTTGCTGCTGTATTCTTGTGGCAGACATCGGTTAGCATGTCCATGGCACATACAGCTGCCCATCACCTTCATCTCTTTCAGGGCGTAAAACCTACTGAGACTCCTGCCTGGCAGATGAGGCACATCCCCCAGCTCTGTGAATCTCACCCTCAGCCCTGTTAACCCAGACACATCTGTAGACAAAATAGTTATGAGTCACTGAACTAACACTTAAACTGGATGCAGAGGCCAGTGTTGATCCGTGGAACTGTTAACTTACCTTCAATCATCTGGCTTTTGGGAGCGGCGACGTAAGCGTATTGACGTAAAGGACTGTACTCAATCTGGGGAAGTGAAATGCATAAATATTAATTCTGTACACAGATAGAAAATCTTACAATACTGCATTACATTATTAGAAACCTTTTGTTGATGCCATTCCCACTCAGAAAGATTCAAACAGTCTGGTATGGATTTGTCTATTTATAAAGGATGAATCAAATATAAAAATAAGATCTATGCATTTTAAATATAAATGAATAAAAATAAGAAACAGAAATGTTTCTGTTCTGTTTCAGCACTAAATGATGTATTTAAGGATGTACTTCTATGTAAATGTATAAAAAAGAAACGAAGAGGAAACATCATCATCAAAATGAAGGTGAAATAATTAACAGCGATTTCTCCCTTACTGTGTGATCTTTATATGGATTTGTGTCTGTAGGGGGCAGTGTGTAGCAGTATGTCTGGTCCATGGCAAGAGGAACTCTTGTGGGTACGCTGGGAAAAGCTCTTTGACAGTCTGTTGCCATGTAGAGGGTCGGCTGCCATGTTTTGCCGTTGTCCAGTGTCCTCTCTATGACCAAGGCACTGGGACGAGGGCCCTGCAGAGAAAAACCCAGAAAAGTAGCATACACTGAGTCAAATCACATGGATGCTTAGAGCATTCATTAAGCTAGAAAGACTGTGTCACACCTTGAAGTTGAGCACCAGGTTGTCAAGCTGGAACAGGTTGTTAAGGTTGAGCTGAAGGGTAACTGGACTCATCTCTGCAGGAACAGAAAGCAGAGCAGTAATGTAGCTTATGTGTGAGCTCAATAACAAAGATCTGTAATCAGTCGTCTCCCTGCTTTCTGTTCTTTACATCACTACCACTGTCAGTCCCAATACTGTCATCATTACTCTAGTCCAATCATCTTCTTTCACCTCGTTTTGTCCTGTTATGCTCAATCATCCAGGTAAGGGAGTTCCAAAAAAGTTGATTCTGTTCACCTGGACGCAGCGTTTTCAGGTCGAGTAACGTTTTGTAACTCATCAGGTGACGTCTTCAGTCTGAGCTGGCTGCAGGTTTCCCGCCCTTATAAACAGGACATTTGCATAATGGCAGAAACTAGCACCAGTGAGTGACAATGGGCTGTGAGGTCAGTTTCATTATCATTAACATGCCGTACCATTCATAGAGCCCTTAGCTCAGGAGGTGGAGCAAGTCACCTACTCAACTGGAAGTTTGGGTTCGATCCCAGTCTGTTCCAGTCTGCATGGGCAAGATTTTAACCCTCCGATGCATCCATCAGAGCATGTAAATGTTAGATCGATACTTACCCAGAAAGAGCATAAAAAATAATGTGAATGAGGCAAGTTGTGTAAGGCGCTTTGAGTGTGTAGATGAAGTAGAAAAACGCCATATAATATAATAACCATTAACCATGAGTCCCATTCACAGAGAGTTGGGGAATGGCTGCAATCACAGCATGTAAGATGGTGACAGATGGACCCTTAGGCCCCTCCTCCAATCAGAGATGGTCTTTCCCTTTTCACGTAAATGGCCTCCTTGACTCCGCCCTCAAACCAGCATTCCTCCCTGTCCAGGATGTTACATCCTCATCATTGAAAGAGTGTCCACTGGCCTGTAGCTGTGAATAGACTGCAGAGTCCTGGCCTGACGAGGTAGCTCTTCTGCGTTGTGCCATCCGCTTCATTAGAGGTTGTTTGGTTTCCCCGATGTATACATCCTGGCAATCCTCCTGCACTTAACAGCGTACACTATGTTACTGGATGATAGGGTGTGGCTAAATATTGGTGGATCTTATGTGATTGGATATCCAGGGGGAGAGGTGGAGACGGGTGGGCACTTGACAGGGTATGAACTGGAACGCCCCAAAGTGGGTCCTGTACAGGGATCATGGGCCCTGCCAGTCAACAGCAACTACAGTAGGCGTCATGACTGAACTTGACGTTCCTTATTTCTTGTTAATAGGGGACATAGTTTTCAATTTAAATATAACGCACTTTCACTCTATAGCACCAAGATGACCCCCTATGAGCAAACACATGGTAACAGTGGAAAGAAAAAACTCCCTTTTAACAGAAAGAAACTGTTAAAACAATGTGAATGAGATAAGTTGTGTAAAGCGCTTTGAGTGTTTAGATGAAGTAGAAAAAGAGAGATTCAGAGGGCAGGGTCACCTGATCCAACCCTAACTCTGTGAAAACAAAAAAAGGAAAGGTTTAAGCCTAATCTTAAAAATAGAAACTGGTCACTGCTTCCAAAGAAGACAGGCCTGAAAGCTGTGGGGTCTGTCTCCCATTGTATTCATAAATAACCTGGTAACCACGAGTAAGTCTGAGAGCAAAGTGCTCTGGTGGAGCCTGATTAAAGCCTACCAGGAGTAACCCTTTTCTGAACTGTTTCTGTCAATAGATGCAGAGCAGCTTGGAATCTTGCCCACGTTTATTTGGCACGCAGACTGGAGCAGCCAGGGATGGAACCACCAACCCTCCGATTAGTAGATGAGCAGTTAGTAGAGTATCTCCTGAGCAACAGCCAACTACAGCCACCTGATATTCAAGTGTTTCAATCACTTCGATGGCCACAAGGTGCACATTGGTCATGGAAGTGGCAATCAAGATGCAATCAAGCCCTTAGTAATGGAGATCACTCTACAAACATTTGGTTGTGTTCAGGAGCTCAGTGAATTCCAGCACAATACCGGGATGTATGCTACTTGTAGAACAAGTCCACACATGAAATTTCCTTTCCACACTCAACTGTTTGTGGTTTCTCTTATATTACCACTCAGTGTAGACCACGTAAAATCACAGAGTGGGGGAAGTGAATCATGAGGAGTATCGTGCACAGAGGTTGCCAAATTGCTGCAGACCTCCAAACTTCACGTAGCCTTCACATTAGCTCAAGAGAGCATAGAGAGCTTAATGGTTTCCATGGCTGAGCAGTTGCATCCAGGCCTGGCATCACTGAGCACCATAGAAAGTGTTGGGTGCAGTGGTGTCAAGCATGCCACCACTGGAAGTGTTCTCTGCAGTGACAAGTCACGCTTCTGCATCTGGCAACGCTCCCAACTTTGAGGGAACACTTCGGGGATGGCCCGTTCCTTCGCCATCATGACTGCTCATAAAGACACGAACGAGCTGGGTTGGTGCAGAGGATCTTGACTGGCCTATTTATTAAGAATGGGTCAACACTCAAGTTCACGCGCATGTGAAGGCAGATTAGTACTTTTGTCAGTATAGTGTATTAGTTGTATTATGCATTAGTCCTTTATGATTGCTTGCTTTCATCCCCCACCTTTCTTGGACTGCCACCATCTGTCTGGCCCTGAGGTGGACACAACATCCTGGACAGTGTGGGCCAGCTGACTGTTTGGGTTCCTGGAGTCGCACGGACAACATTTCATCTTCCTCTGAAAAAATAAAAACACAAAGACATAAATAAACCTTTTGTTTTCCCACAAGAGATTCAGTGTAATGTGTGATGTAAGGACAGTGTGCCACTGAGCTTTCTAATAGTTCTAGCACTGAACCTTTGCCCAAGTAAAAGCTTAGTAAAACACAACAGTTTATTTACTATATTGAATTAAACTCTCAGTCATCTGTAGAACCAACCATAAATCCAAAGAATGTTGGACTTTGTAAAAAACAAACAAACAGTTTGCAAACTGTATATGTTATTTAATATTGAGTATTGGGATTTTGTACAGTGCTGACATGTGCAGTTTATGAAAAACTGAATGTGCTGTTTATAGCTGAACATTTCCTCACTGACAGCTCGCACCATAATCTCAGCAGTCAGTATTTATGAACACATCTCAGGAGGGATGGTGCTTTACAGAAACTCTGAATATTTTCTTTAGAGGCTGCTTGGCTGCTGCTTGGCAAATGAAGGTTCAACTCCCTCTAAAGATTTTATATAGACTTGAGGTCTGGAGATTGGCCGGGCTATGGCGCCGTGGGTTCAGGGGGCGGTGCCAGGGGAGACTGGCTAACACAGCTGGCAGTCAGCACTCTAATGCTGCCTTCTCTGTTTAAGCAGCACGCTTGGAGGACAGAGGGAGGAGCACTGTGCTAATAAACATTCACTAATCTGCAATGCTGAGTGTACTGGCTCCTTATATTACAATGACTATAATGTTCTTCTTCCTTAGCCACTTTTTAGTGTCCTTGGTCAGATGTCACTGGAGAACTCATCCTCATCTCCAGTGACCTGGCTGAACATTCAAGGTTTTTGGGTACATGGCCCCATCCATCCATTGGCCCTCAACGCAGTGACGTTGTTCTCTATCATTAGCATAAAAACAGCCCCAACACATGTTTCCACCTCTGTGCTTGACTGTGGACATAGTGGGTTTTTCTCAGCACAACTTGAGTTGATGGCAAAGATTTTGGGTTTGGTTTCATCTGACTACAGCATCATTTAGATGTTCATATGGACATATGGGAGCAGGAATGTAAGTGTTAATACTTCATGCACATATCATTTATTTGCAGGAAACCTGCTCTTGGAGAAATAGACAGTATCTCTGAGATGGGTTGGGAAGTGTCTTTCATCCTTTTCCAGCAAATTTAAAGATGTTGCTGCCCCTATTCATAGAAATATTTAATTCACATTAAACAGCCTCGGACTCTGCTGGCAGCTTTATAATTGTCTGGGGGCACGTTTATGAGGCAAAGATGGCTCTTTTAAATATGTATAATTAAATATGTCTTTGAACGTTGCTCTCTTCTAATCTTCTCAGTTCCCTCTGGGATCAGCACTACCTAAATCAATGTGTTTCCATGCTTTTCATGTTTAACTTCATCCTGATCTTGCTTCTTCTCGCTTTTTTTCTTATTTAGGATGTTATTTGGAACAAGAAGCCTCCTATGGCTGTGCCGCTGAGCCTTAGAGGCCCAGGGTTACCTAAGCTCTTGTATTTTGGGGCAACAAATATGAGGAGCCTGAATTATTGAGTTGATATGAAAAGTTCCCTCTATGATGGCTGTCTGTGAATGCCACACTGTGCTCACCTCTTCACTCTTCCACCTCGACTTACACAAAGATCGTGGCCTCCTGTCCACCCTCTGCCGGGCTTTTCACAAACCACAGTTTTTCTCATCCTTCATTAGATGACACCTGGTCTACTGGGCTAAATGTGGGGACTTGTATGTTTATTCTGTGTTTGCTTCTCCTCAGCAGTTCGTGAGCAGAGTTTTGCTTCGAGTACCTTCAGCTTTGACACTTCTTCTGCAGCTCTTTTTCATTAGATACTAAATTTGACACCTCCAGCAGTGAAGTGGCATTCCTGGCTAGATCGGACTTGTTTTCTCTGATGACGCCGAAGGCTTTCATCGTCATGTGTGCGTCTGAAGTACAAGGTTACATTTAAATGGATGAACAGAGGACCACGCCTAAGACAGTTATTAACTCCCTGAGGCTAATCCAACATCGCCCATACTGTGATCTATGAAGATGAAGTAACACCATGACATCCTATGTCTCTGTTTATTTGTATATATTTTCTTATCTTTGTGTTTGTAGTGCCAGTGTCCTGTGCTGCCAACACGCTCTGTGTTGTCTGTGTTGTCTTTTCTTTGGTTTTACTTCTGATCGGTTGCTATTGTCTTTCCCTCCCCTCACTGGTTGCACATGAATCTCATTGGTCCTCCTGACCTCTTCTATCAGTCTGGTTTGCACTGGTTTAGTTTGTGTACATTTCTGTTCCTCTTTGCCTGTTTTCTGGAAGCCAGAGACACTTTGAGTGATTTTGTATAATAATGTCACATATGACGTTGTTGTATTGAAGCTGCAGCTTCTTCTTTGCGATCTTTGTTTTCTCTAAATCAAAAACTGAAGCTGAATCTTTGGATATTTTACCTGAAACGCTCTTAAGCTGGAGTTTCCTTCAGCTACACAAATATGCCTGGAAGTTCTCACTTGTTTGTTAAAGGGTGATATGAGCAGTGGCACAAACTTTCCCTTCGCTCACAGAGATAAAATGCCCAAACAGGAAAGCACGCTCTTACCTGTTGGTACGGGGTACAGAAGACCTCTGAGCCAGTGAGGCCACAGGTAGATGAAGCCTGAAGTTGGTGAGCCCTGCCAAGGAGCAAGTCATCCGTGGGTGGGTAGCATGCCCCCCATGAGCAGTCATTTTGGGCATGTGACAGTATGGCTGAGGCTGTGAGGAGGAGGGACGAATGTGAACAGGTATGAACACAACACACCTAACTCTGAGCTTTCTGAGGCTCTCAGAAACGTCTTTATTATTAACTGCTGTTCAACATGCATCTAAAATACAGAGTAACCTACAATACAACTGTTAAATGAGTCTCATGCTGCTTTAGAAGCAGGAACAGAGATGATGGTCTGCAGCTATCGTACTGTCTATTTTCAGGCCAAAGGCCGTCATAACCCACAGCTGTGTACTGGTCAGATGAAACCATGTGCATGAAGCACATCGATGTTTGATTAAGGTTTACTTAGAACAGGTAAAATTATAAATAACCTGGTTATTCTTAAAGATGTACTGCAGCTCGACACAGCAGTTATACGCTGTGTTTGTGTCTTCTTACAAGATTTCATGACAGATACCAACATGTCTAACATCACAGATTTCAGACACAGACTGTCATGCACCATCTTGAACCGTTCACTGCTACAGCTTACTTCCATCTCTTTAGTTAGTAAATAAAAAAGCTGCAGGCTTTCTATTTCAGGGTGTGTAGGAATGCTAACATCACAAACTCAGTGAACAGGAAATAAAGCAGCAGTGAAAATGGGAAATCTCACCAGCCAGTAGTAAAAGTATTCTCATGTTGTGTTGCTCCTGTTAAAACGTCCAGAAGAAACAGGAGCAGCTGTCAGCAAACAAACACAGAAGAAGCTGTGCTGGGGAGTTCAGCTCTGCTGTGTAAAGTTGTGCACTGCTTCGTGTCGCTGCCTTAAAAACCATTTCTCACCTGGATAGTGACACAGCGTGTGTCAGAGTCACGCCCTGCACCACCACTCCCTCCACTCATGAATCAGCACACACACTCACAGAGCCAGACACACACTCAATGAAAGGAGTCATTACTCATTTTCATTTAATTTATACATTATTGTTAATAATAATAATTAATATTTATTAATTATCAAGTAATAAATGAAACTGACTTCAGTTAAAAGTAGCAAATGCATTCTGTGTTTTTATGATTTTGTACAGCTGATAGCATGAAATATTAAAACGAATCATTGTTCAGACTCCTTTACCTGCATTTCAGTTTTTAATTAATTTAATTAAATATCTACAACTTAATTCAGGTGCCTCTGCTACTTTGTGTTTAGTTCTCATTTCTGGCTGTAAACATGTAGGCTTGAGTGAAGGGTGATGATGACTAAAGTACCAGGACAGGACATGGCAGCTTGCAGTCACTCGGTCAGTTCTCCTCTGTAAATGGTAAATGGTCTGTATTTGTATTCCCTAAGGACCCCAAAGCGCTTTACACAACCAGTCATCCATCCAGTTTAAAGCTGACCAGCCTGGGTTGTGCAGTAGGGTTACCATCCTAACTGCTGTGTGTGCTGTCCTCTGAATCATCGCTGTGTAGAAAGAAACAATAGCCTGAGGCCAGGTGAACATACACTGTGTGCTTTTCTTCATAGCCTCAGACACACTGACTAATGCTAACTGCAGGGTGTGTTTTCTGAGAAATCACAAACGCACACTTCTGACAAGCGTCGTCATGCCTGGACAGTTGCTATGGTTCTTTTGTTGGTAACCAGAAGGTTTTATATCTACATCAATCCCAGCCTTAGTTACAGCAAGATGTTTCAACAAGTCCTCCAATCTAGACAACAATGTCAGTCTGGAGCGGAGGACTACCCTCAGACCCAGAAGGGCATTTCCAAACTGAGCTACATGTGGCGAGAAGCAGTGTAACCGACACTGTGATGTAAACTGCACAACACTTTTGTGATGTTTTAGCTGTTCTTGTGGTCTAACACATTTAGTTCCCGTACACTTCAGTGTAAAAAGAAGGTGTGCCAACCTTTGATTAACACTACTGTAATAAAACGTATTTACATTAAACAGGTAACACTGACACCACAGGTGTTCAGAACTATCAAAATAATGGCACACTCCTAAACACCAGTAAGATACGTGCTTCCTTAATATGTTATAACTAAATACACATTTTTATTCTTAAATAATAGATTCATATATAACATGTTATTTGTATTTAGATGTTAGTAGAGGTTTTATAAATACTTATTTCATATTTTGATTGAAAATAAGTATTTATAAAGCTTATTTTATAAATACTTATAAAATAAGTTTTATATGCTTGATACTCATTTAACTAATGAGTATCAAGCAAATACTCATTAGCTCAGTATTTTGTGTGACCTCGTATAAAGTGACTATTTTTGCCTTATAAGGCATGTTTAAATAAAAATACCTCACGCCTTCAACAAGTCGAAGCTTCAAAGCAGAAAAATGCAAAGTGTCAGTGATCGTCACAGACAGACCAAAAAGAAACACTGTTCTTATTTAACGTCTGAAATGTGTTTAGGAGTAGAGTCTAAGTTTGTCACAGGAGATTATGGAGGAAAGACACACTGAGCAGCTGGAGCCACAGGATAGTTTAACTTAAGTATACTGAAGCTCCTTCAAAATAAAATATGAATTGTGTTTTCACAAAAAATAGTGAATATTTCACAGAGATTCACAAAGAAGTGTAAGAACCATAAAGTGCCAACTGAATTATGTGGCCCAGATGTTTTAGAAAAGCACCCAAAATGCAACAGCTGTGGTGCGAGTGAGTGTTTATATGTGACCAAAGTGGCAAAACAGGGACTGAGGAACGGAAAGCTATCAAACCCTATACTGGGAAACTAATGAGCAAACATGAACTTATAATGAAACGGGATGAAGAGCAGAGCGCCGCAGAACCAAGAACAAAACACCATCAAACAAAGAACACAGACCGACACCCACTGTACACACACACAAGGTAATCAGGTAATGACACACAGGAGGGAAGCACAGCTCATCCTAATTCACAAGACAACATGACACGACACAACACAGACCTTCAAAGTAAAACAGGAAATTCACAAACTCAGGGACACGAAAAAAGCACTGGGGGGACGACACAAAACGCTGGGTCAACGACCCAGCACCATGACAATAGCTGTGTCCCAAAACGTCGGCTGCATCCTCCGGAGGACCCGGTCTACGTGGGCCGGGTCCTTCAAAGACTGAGGCTGTATCCCAATTCAGGCTCTGCAGCCTTAACGATCCTCAAGGGCCGCATACTTAAAGACCGCTTAGGCCGGAAGTGCGAGGCTTGTGAAATGGGACGGTCTAGCCTCCGTTGCGCTGCCCAGGTTGCCTAGCAACCATGATACTAACAGCTGGAAACGTTTCAAACAGCTTTGTTTGACAGAAATGAAGGAGAAAATCTTTTGTTCATCTGTTTGTTTCTACATGAGCTTTGATCATTCTCTGATTAAGCTCAGCTATTGAACGGCGTATATTTGAAAGTAAAGGCTTTAAAACCAAGTTAGTACAAACGTCACTAATGTCACATGACTTTGCCGACATGTGGCCAACAGGAATGTTTTAATGTTCTTCGTTATTAAACATTTGCACATAAATAAGTGACATAATATTCAGTACTTAAAGTTTACTCTTCGGGCGCCCCTCATCCGCCGTTTTTTCGGTAAAATTATCCACATCCACCTCCGCGCTATGCATTCTGGGATATGTTGGGCCACGAAGTCTACACCGCCACATCCTGAAAATTCAGGGAAATGAAGGACGCATTTGAGGGCCGCATTTCGAGCAGCCTTTGAATTGGGACAGCCTTCGTCGCGTCGCTGTGGAACAAATAAAACACAGAAAAAGGCAAACAATTACATTTTTCAATTATCCGAGTGACTTATATCATGTTTAACCTGAGTAGCGAAAGACAGCAGTGGGTCTGAAAACGATGAAGCCGGGAGTCCGCTGCTCTCGCCGGCTCGTGCTCCTCAGCATATACATACTTACATACATATACATACATGAGCATATAGAGAGTGTGCAGTTATATTAAGAGGAAAATAACAGGAAAATAATAGTAATAATAATAATTAAGAAAGAAACAAACAATATACTAAAGTATTACATATTTAGATAATTTAAGGCAATTGTTGGTATTTACAGTTTGTGCAAAAACTTGTCCAAGGAGCATTAAGTAGCATTAGTTGAAGTGACAGTGTGCAGAGTCCTGTAATTGTAGTGGTGTGTAGACAGTGTCAGCAGTTCAAAAGCCTGATGGCTTGTGGGTAAAAACTGTATCTGTATCTGGTAGTGCAGGTCTGGATGCTCCTGAACCGCCTGCCAGACGGCAGGAGTGTGAAAAGTGTGTGGCTGGGATCAGAGAGGATCCGCTGTGTCTTCCTCATGCAGCTGTCTGTAGAGATCCTGCATGGCTGCCAGTTCAGTCCTGCTGATGCGCTCTGCTGATCTCACCAATATTGGCAACTAACTTGGCAGTCCCAAAAGTAAAAGGCCTGATTCTCATATATATACTCAAAGCGCTCGATACAACGTGCTGCATTCACCCAATCATACAAGCACTGTTATCTGTACTTTCTCACTGCCATTCATACACATTCTCTGATGGATGCATCAGTGAGCAAGTTGGGATTAGTATGTTGCCCAAGGATATCTGACATGCAAACTGGGGGAGCCAGGGATTGACCTTCCAGTCAGCAGCTGACCTGCTCTTCCTCCTGAGCTACAGCCAGCCTGAAAGATATGGAAATGGTTAGCACCATCTCCCCGACACCTTTTCTAAGCAGGGGGGACGAAGAATCTCATGATGCTTTTCCAGCAAAATTCATGCCAGACATTTGACCCAGTTGTGGCTCGTGTATCTCTTCCCAACACTTCTGTGTAATTGTCAGATTACCTTCTTTATCCCACTTCACTTTAATACAGTCCTGTTGTTTTTACACCCCAGGATGCTGTTGTATAATCTAGAAATAATTTTACTTTGTACTCCAGATTTAGTTAATGATAAAAATGTTTCCACGAATTGTAAATCATTTACATTTTTATGATTTGTAAGTTTTGCTTAAAATAATCTCTGACCTGTGTAGATATCTGAAAAAATTGTCTGTTTTCTCCTTATGGTTCAAAGCATTAAAATGCCCCTTTGTAGACAAATGAATAAGTTTGAAATCCAGTTCTTGAATCTACTATTGCACTGATTCAGGGTAAAGTCTGAATTATATGCGCACCATCTTAAGACTTTAGAGGCATTTTCCAAAACACACATTTTTATTGCTTCATTCCAGCAGATACCATTACCTGTAACATGGGTTCATCTGCCATGTGCATTTTGTTCTGCAGTTTTTGGTCCGATATTAAAGCTGTAACTGATTTTCCTTTAACAGTTGTTCCTTCAACATCTTCCCATCCCACAGTGTAATCTAGACAACAGAGACATATCAGTGGTCTTCACTGACCTGCACAGTAATACTCTTGTAGACAAGCAAGTCCACGACCTCCTTTTATATTAAACTGTGGCTTTCCCCTTTTCCACGTGTATTTTGACAGCATTTTATCCCACTCCACAAATTGTTTTTGTGGTATGGGAATGGGACTGAAACAAAGTCCTTCAGCATCTAACACATTCAATCCTAGAGTGTAGGTCCAGAAAAGGAATGCTACTCCATCTTTGTACATCAGATTTTATGGATTCGTTCAGAGGATCATAGTTGGCATCGGACATTT
Source organism: Neolamprologus brichardi (assembly GCF_056152115.1). Classification (NCBI taxonomy): domain Eukaryota; kingdom Metazoa; phylum Chordata; class Actinopteri; order Cichliformes; family Cichlidae; genus Neolamprologus; species Neolamprologus brichardi. Next base: position 31,418,796 of record NC_142116.1, on the reverse strand, counting down.
TGGTCAAGTCATAATATATCACCACCCCTAGGTCTTCTATGCTATCTGCATCCCATTTCCATTCATAGCGATTATTAATTTCGACTGGTGGATCATAGTTTAGAGACAGTACCTGCGTTTTGTTTACATTAACCTTGTATCCCGAAACAGAGCCAAACTCTGATCCATGATTTTAGGGAGTGCCTGTGTGGGACAGGATATAGTTAATAGTAGGTCGTCCGAGAACAGTGCTAACTTCCCCTCCTGCCGTTCTTTCTCCAGTTATATCTGTCTCTGCCTGATCATCGGCTGTTCTGTAAACAATTCAAAGAGCAGTGGTGAAATGCAGCAGCCGCATCCTACACTCCAATATAAATGGTTGGGTGAGGTCTCCATTGAGTTTGGTTTATTGTATAAACCCGAAATAGTGTCAATCTTGGATTTATCCAAACCAAAAGCACCTTATATAAAAACTTTTCCCAACTTGATTTTTTAGGTAAGGTGTACTAATTGTTTTCCCTCTGATCACTGCCTTCAGTGCGTCCCATTATAATCCAGGAGACACGTCCTCATTTTCATTATGGTCTAAATAAATCTCTATTTCTTTCTTCAAACTCTCTTTAGTATCTGGATCATTTAGGATATTTGTGTTCAACCACCATAGATCTGTTTTTGCTGTTCAGGCAGAAATCACCGTTAACCAGATTATAATCTGAAATGGTACAGAGACCTATTTCAATTCAATTCAATTCAATTTTATTTATATAGCGCCAAATCACAACAAATGTCGCCTCAAGGCGCTTCATAGATACAGAGAAAAGCCCAACAATCATATGACCCCCTATGAGCAAGCACTTTGGCGACAGTGGGAAGGAAAAACTCCCTTTTAACAGGAAGAAACCTCCGGCAGAACCAGGCTCAGGGAGGGGCGGCCATCTGCTGCGACCGGTTGGGGTGAGAGAAGGAAGACAGGATAAAGACATGCTGTGGAAGAGAGACAGAGAGTCACAGCTTTTAATTTTAAAAAGAGCATTCGTAAACATAAAAATATAGTCTAGTCTAGGGTGTACTTTCTATCAATTGGATGGAAATCTCTCCACACATCAAGTGGTCCTTAATTGTCCATAAAATGTCCCGTCCTTCTTCCAATGTTCCTCGCATCACCTTTTCCGTTTAAAGAGTCTAGTTTAGCATTTAATGTGACATTGAAGTCACCACCACAGATAAAAGTTCCCTGACTGCTTGTTGTTGCTAATTTCAAAATCTGCCTATATAAGGACCAGTCACTGCCAGGGGGAATCGTCATGGTTCTCAGAATCTGGAGAGGTTGTGGTGTGTTTTTGTCTTCGCCTCTCCCACCAGGGCGGGACTGGACTTTGCTTCCCCGCCTCTGAGCCCCCCCTCAATGCACACCTGTGGCTCGTTCACACTGATGTTGCTCTGGCTTCTCATCACATGTATTAGGCTGTGTCCCAATTCAGAGACCGCACGCTTGAAGTACGCATTTTGAGTGTGATTACGTCACCGCCACGCGACGACGGCTGTCCCAATCCGAAGTGTACTTCAAATGCGCCGTCGATTTCCCCAAATATCAAGCGTGGTCCGGTGCACGCTTCGTGGTCCTATATATCCCACAATTCATAGCGCGGCGGTGGGTGTGGATAATTTTGCTGCAGACGGCAGAAGCGGAGCGGCCGAAGAGTGAACTGTGAAAAGTAAGTACTGAATATGATGTCACTTATTTCTGTGCAAATGTTTAATAATGAAGAACATTAAAACATTCCTGTTGGCCGCATGTCGGCAAAGTTATGTGACATTAGTGACGTTTGTACTAACTTGGTTTTAAAGCCTCTACATATATATATAGTCGACCTTAATCTTACAGAGAATGTGAGGATTTTGTGGATAATTAAAGTCAGTCATATATCCACAAACACAACAAGCTGAAAGTCAGTGATGCTGCTCGGTTTGCAGTCCTGAATATCACGGCACAAGCAGGATTCACTGCACTGTTAATGTTAGCTCTGTTATATTGCTGCCTCTGTTCGGTGGTGTCGAGCCAAACGGACTTTAACGTGTGTTTGAACGAGCTGACGGTTCACTCGTTACGCTGAAAGAAAGATGCTTTAATCACAGCAGTCACACATGTGTCCACTGTACCATCTGGAACTCTTCTTGTTTACACTCGTAATAACACAAACACTAAATCCTCCTGTTTGTAGCAGTGTAAACACCTGAGACTGTCACCTGTCTGTCTGTCCTGCACTCTCTCTCTGTTTCTTTCTCTCTGATTGTGGAATAAAAGTATGAACATGTGTTTATAAGTTACACTTGTGTTTGAATCCTGCAGCTTATCACACATTTGATTTCCATGTGTGACGACTGCAAGTGTCCAGAGTGAGGACAGACTGAGGGACCCACTGCTGCACATCATCTGTGAGGCTTTGCACCCCTGATGATCCACCAGGACAAACTCAGCAGTGTGTGAGGAGGAGGAGGAGGAAGAGCCAGCAGCAGCTGACAGATGGACAGAATAGACAGACTGTTCCCTGTTTGTGAAGGACTGCTAGGAAAGTTTAACATAACTAACTGTCTGTCCTGAATCAGTCTTATTAGGTAATGTTCAAATAATGTTATCATCCAGTGTTTTCAGTGTGGGAGAAAGTACTCAGGGCCTTCAAGTTACACACTATGAAAGGCAGCAACAAGTTTAATGTTCAGAAACCTAAAGTATGTATAATAGAGCAAGGTTTTGAATTCTGGATTTAACAGGAAGCCAGTACAGGAGAAATCTGCTCTCTCTTTCTAGTCCCTGTCAGTACTCTCGCTGCAGCATTTTGGATTAACTGAACTCATGTTCTATTGTCACGGTGCGTGTCGCTTCCTGTCTTACTTTGAAGGTACCTCGTCTTTGCTTCCTTTGTCTTGTTGTGTCTGATTAGCCTCAGCTGTGCCTCCTTTTTTCTTCTTCTTTTCCTTGTGTATTTAAGCCCTCTGTCCATTGGCGTTGTGTTTAGGGTTGAGTTTGTTCTACTTTAGTTGTGTTCTACTTTTTAAAAGTAGAGCATGTTTTGTGTTGCAGTCCTGCCTGCTTCATAGCCGGTTCATGACAGTGTCTTCGGGAACTGCAGGTAAACATATCTGGGGAAAAAGGTGAGGGTGTTTTTACACAGTTTTCTTGAAAGGAGTGACTTGAGACAAACATCCCTTCAGCGGGTCCGGCTGCCTGTTCCCTGTGGTCCTCTCAGCCCTTGGCAGCGGTCGCTCCGTCGAGGGTCTCCCTTCTTCTCCTGTTGCACTGGCACGCAGATATTGCAGAGATATGTGGCCTTAGATCTTCAGCACTGTTGGGGGTTGCGGATCGCCTGGTTCTCCCGGATCCTTCTCTTTGGTTTTCTGGCTTCTGGGGGGCTTTATTGGAGCTCCCCCCACTCATTTTCAAGTACATTTTGTGACAAAAACACACAGACACTCTCTCTCACACTCACATAACCCACAAGAAGACTGTTGATTTATGTACCTGTGCATTTTTGAACTCTTATGTTCCAGGTGCTGTATGTTTGTCCTTCTTACAGGTGCAGGTTCAAGGTGCTTTATTTGTCACATGCATAGTTATACAAGTATAACACACAGTAAAATGTAGCCTGACACGCTCCTCGACATGTGCAAAAATGAGGGGGGGGGGGGGGGGTGTAAGAGGAAGAACATTATATATATATATATATATATATATATATACATTAGGTGAATGTGCAGTAGTAGTAGCAGCAAGCGGGTGAATTCTGTACATTAATAAGAATAGACATCTGACTATTTTACAGAATAGACAATATAATCATATTTAAAATTAAAGGAATTTGAAATGTACATTGTGCCTGGGTTTAGAGTGTCTGGAAGAGAGTCCTGTCTCAGTCAGTTATAGATGATGTGAGAGGGCGGGTGTGTGTGTTTGGGGATAGAAGCTCCTCTTGAGTCTCTCTGTCCTTGTCCGGATGATGAGGAACCTTCTACCAGATTGCAGAAGTTGGAACAGTTTGTTGCCAGGATGGGACGGGTCCTTCAGTATCTCCTGGTGTAGGTGTCCTGAAGCGGGGGGAGAGCAATCCTGCAGCAGCGTTCTGCTGTACGGATCACTCTCTGGAGAGCTTTTTGGTCCTTCACACAGCTGTTCCCAAACCACGATGTCATGTTCTGTGTGAGGATGCTCTCCACAGCGCCTGTATAGAAAATCCTGAGGATCTTTGGAGAGACCCTGAACTTCCTCAGTTGTCGTAGGTGATACAGGCGCTGCCTAGCCTTTTTGGTCTGGACCAGTTGCAGTTGGTGATTGTGCATTTCTATTTGTACTCTCTTATAGCTCCTAAAACTCAATAACAGAAATGACACAAACAGATAAACCCTGAACAAGAGGAGCCAATAGAGAATTTATAAAGCTGATCTTAGAAGATGAACTATTGTTTGGCACATCTGATGGTAAAAGCTGCCAGACTGGATTAAGTAACATAAAAAAAGAGAAACCTCGGCTTTCTATTTTTATTCATCCTTAGGCAGTTCTTTGTTATAGTTTATTTATGAGCTAACACTGTCATATGTAAGTGTGCATTCACTGTGCCTCCTAAAAACAGTGCTGTGGTTTCATAAACACACTCGTGTCTTTACACGTTAGTCAAAGAAGAGCCGGTTTGTCTTTTCACTAACAGCACTCCTGATTCTTTAAGAATAACTACACTGATCCTGTCATGGTACTGTGTCTGTGACCCATGCTGCCAACAGGCATGAGATATAGGGAGAACAGGAAATGAGGCTGCTAACGTTTAACAATACGAATAGTAACACCCAACCCCTGACGACGGACTACAAAAGAAGAATAATGAAAACATAGAAAAGGATGTACCATTATAAAATATTGAGCAGGTGTGATAAAGTGACAGTGACCTTAAATGACAGAACGTAGCAGAAGTTGCACAGGATGAAAAGTGTAAAGTAATGCACATGACTGAAGAAGGTAAAACTACTACGACAAGAGGCTGAGATGGCCAAGCGGAGGAGGCAGTTAATGTTTAATGGAGCCAGAAGCAGCATTTGATTATCTAGGATGCCTAAAGTGCCCAGAAACTTCACAGCATGTGCACAAAGTGATTTCTCATCTGAGAGGACAACGTTACAGGTTAAGTGAAAGGATGAGTGAAAAGCCTGAGTTTAATGCTTTGGTGTGGAAGATGACTCTGCAGACGAGAGGATGACTTTTATAACTGTAGATTTCATTATTAGTGAATATCTGTAAGGTCTGAATACAAAGGCTTGAGCCTATTTCACCATTTCAGGCTGGTTACTCAGAACGTGACTCAAACAATGAACATCACCTTCTGATTACAAAGTATGAGAAAACAAACTTTGAATTTCCCAACTTTGGATGTGTTGCTGCAACGCTGCGAGCTTACAAGGGTTAAATGCCTTTTTTGCTAGAATCCTGCAGTTGATTTGGTCATGTAGGATTAAATAGCACAGGAGACAATTAACATGCATGATTGGGCTGCTGAGAGAGACTGGTCTGGGAATTTGAGCTCCTTAACGTGATCGGCCGGGAGAGGCAAGCATGAAGTTTACACCATTGAGCCCTGCTCTCAAAAACAGACACAACTCTGTCTGTCAAGCTGGATTAACAAAAAAGTGCTTAAAGTTTTAAAAACATGTTTTGGCGCCATCTTCTGTACATATGATGAACTGGAACATGACGTAATGTGGTGGGTTGGCTGGTTGCGGCTAATAGATTTACAATAATATATATATATATATATATATATATATATATATATATATATATATATATATATGAGAGCAGGGACAACAACGTCACATTAGAAAGGTATAGTAATCATCCACAACTATTTTCAGTTGCAGATGATAAAGGATTCAGAAAGTTTATTCATGCAGGTCCATATGACAGAGAATATGCATCTTCTTTTTGTTTTCATATTTTAATTTATATTTAATTGTGTTGTGGTTTGCAGTGTTTTGTGTTGTTTCACTTTAAATTTGTTTAAAAGGAAAAAGCTGAAAATTTAAATAGTTAAATAGTTAAAAGTTGAAATGTGAATAATTGATTTTTGTATTATATTATTTAAGGCAGCACGGTGGCACGGTGGTTAGCACTGTTGCTGCACAGCAAGAAGGTCCTGAGTTCAATTCCACCATCAGGCCGGGGTCTTTCTGTGTGGAGTTTGCATGTTCTCCCCGTGTTTGCGTGGGTTCTCTCCGGGTACTCCGGCTTCCTCCCACCGTCCAAAGACATGCAGCTTGTGGGGATAGGTTAATTGGATAATCCAAATTGCCATTAGGTGTGAATGTGCGAGTGAATGTGAGCGTGAATGGTTGTCTGTCCCTGTGTGTTGGCCCTGTGACAGACTGGCGACCTGTCCAGGGTGTACCCCGCCTCTCGCCCTATGACAGCTGGGATAGGCTCCAGCCCCCCCCGCGACCCTGAAAAGGATAAGAGGAAGTGAATGAATGGAATGATTTATTTATTACATTTTATGTGGAGTGAATAAATAAAAGTATATTCACGGTGGCCCCTAGAGACGAAGCACGTACAAACTCCAAAACACGTAAAAACACAGCAGAAGTGCTCCAGGATGCTCGGCGCAGTGTTGAGCTTTTGCTACCTGGTGGCTACACAAGCCAGGAAGTACCAACAATGATAAAAAGTTGACGGACATCCTAAAGTAGGAAGAGGATTCTCCACAGAGGGGTGTAAAAGTGAAGCCTTAAGAGAAAAAATGATTTAAAAATTGCTCACAGTAACATTTAGTGTCTGTGCTCTCAGGCTCAAATAAGGCAGAGTTTTAAAAACCACAGCCTCAGAATTAATTATATGTACGCAGAAGTCAGTTCCATTGCATTTAACTCAGCATCGAACATAACCAGAGATGCCAACATTATCAGTGCTCTTGATACAGATATCCAGACTATATGAAAAGACCAAGTCCAACGAGTGGCCCTTTAAATGTGTCGGCTCACTCACCCACTGTGTAAGGTTAAAGGAATCGGTCAGGGCAAGGAAATCCTTGGCCAATAAGTCATCTTTACAACAAATATATTTGTTAAAGTCGCCGGAAATAAGAACCGATCATAATTTCAGAAAAAAGAACCTAAATGGTCGGCAAATTCACAGATAAAAGACTTATTATATTTGGGTGGTCAATAGATTACAGCACAAAGAGTCACAGGGGGGCCAGCCAGCTCCAATAATTGTACTTTGAAGCTAGAAAAGGTGGGAGATGTCGGACTTTAAAATTATTTTAAAAACCGAGGCTAGGCCACCACCCCTCCCTGAGAATCTCGATGAGATGAAGAAAATACAAATTCAGAGAAGGAAAAGGACTCACCGGGTTTCCATCAGGAACAAAGAATCCAACCACAAGGTGAGAAAAAGATCGTTTAGGATGAAGGTTTTATTCACCAGCGACCTTGTGTTAAGAAGAGCCAACTGAATCGTTGTCCCTGCTAGAAGCGCGTCTCAGCCTGTGTTGCACAGGTATATAAATCAACAATCTCCTTGCAGTGTTTGTGTGTGTGTAAGAGAGACAGTGGAAAAAATGAGGGTGGGAAGCTGCAATAATGCCCCCCAGGAGCCGGAGGTAGAGAGAGAAGGTTCCAGGAGAGTCGGGCCATCTGCAGCCTCCAAGACCATCAAAGACCTGAGGCCATGCATCTGTGTGTCCATCCCAGCAGGAGAAGAAGGGAGGCCTCAGATGAGCCCAAGAAAGATGAAAGGCTTGCTCACATACACATACCCACCCACTAATGACACACACACACACACACACACACACACACACACACACACACACATACGCCCCCAGCGTATTTGGACTGTGACCCAGGAGTCTGTAATCCTGAGGATCAACATTGGGTACCAGATGTGTTTGGAGAAGGACTGTGCTTGGAGTTTGAAGATCTTAGTCTTCCTGGGTATGTGTAGGCCCTTGCTAATTAACTTTTAACACCCATGGAGCTCAGTCCCAGAGACCTTTTGAGAAGAAAGACATAAAAAAAAGCAGTGGAAAATCAACTACATCCAAGAAAAAGCTGTCAAACTGAGATAAAACCACTGCTGTGGAATAACGTGAGGCTGAGAAGACCAGAGAGCCTCAGTTTGAGTCAACGAGCCCAGGAGGTGATGCTGCCTCTCACACCACCAACTCCTGGAGGCAGATTAAGGGAAATTGTTTGTGTTCATTTCCTTTCTTTTAAGAAATACAGGAGAACGACTACGTTTGAAAAGATTTGCTTCATCAGCTGAAATTACAAGTTACAGTGCTGGACCTCCATGTGAGCAACAGTCTGCTTCATAAAAAGGATGACCCTGTAAGCGGGCAATACAGTGTTATACCACCATTATTATGACCATCTTCTCCTGGGAAATGCCACGGCGGTCCTGCCGTCCCTGACTGGATCTTCTCCTGCACTCGTCTCACCTCTGCTCTGAAACCGACAGGGAAAGAAAAACTCCTCGCTCCCTAACCGTGGTCTGTTAATATCAGCTAGCAAGTCACAGCCTGTGGTTTCTACTTATTATCCAAGTCTAGGACATCCTGTTCAGACTCCCTAACTAGTTATGATGTGTAAGCATGTTTGCAGCTGCAACGTGTCAGTCTCAATAATTCGATTCAATCGCAGCACTGAATTTATGCTTTTGACCTTTATTACACAGAGTGCCAACTCTTAATGAGGACAACTGCAAAGTGTATATAAAGATAACAGAAAACAGCTTCATTTAATCACATTATTCCTAACAAAATGTACACAGAAAAGGAGAACTGACCACGTTTAAGTGGTCTGATCACTGATCACTCATCCTGACTGTTAAGGCGCCAACAAGAGTGTCATGTGTAGGGATGGCTTCTAGAGGGAGGGGGGCCTTCTCAGGGGGAAGCTCAACTAGATGACCAGGAAAAGGTCACCACAGAGAGGGTATCCTTCTCGGTGCCAGAGGGAACGAGCTGTCATCACACAGGATGACTGCGGAGAAAAAGGACAGCAGTGGCTGTTATTCTTTCATGCAGGAGGACCTCCAGAGACCCAATCCAGAGAAAAACTGTGAGGAAAATGTGTGAAGCTGTGGGTTTTTTCAAGGTAGAAGAAAGATGTTGGAAAACTGGATTTAATAATATTACGAAGAAATTATTTTTGTCGCCCGATCAAATCTGGATCGACACAAAACCAAGCTGAACCAGGGGAAACCAGTCAGACTGGCCCAGCACTGCAGATGCAGAAAACAAAGCCAAGGACAGAGGCTGAGCAGTTCCAGCAGGTAATTTATGAGCCAATTTCACCAGCTGGAGCTGAAGAGCCACTTGATCTCAGGGGCGAGACCCCTACGCTGACCCTGATCAAAACGATGGGTGTACAACATGCTCTGCTCCTTTCATCAAACTGCTGCAGAAAGAAAGAGTGAGGGGTGAAAAAGCACCCTCCTCCAGCAGAGTGTGCCAAGCCCGACCGAAGTGGAGTGATCAGCAATGGAAGACAGACGAAGGGGGCCGGTGTATGACTTCAAGTAGGGGGTTTTGTACGACCAGGGCAAGAAAGAGATCTCCCCCCCCCCCCTTGTCAAGGTCACCTTTATAACCCAGCGAGGAGAGGGTATAAGTAGGGCTGGGTATCGTCACCAATTTCTAGAATCTATTCGATCCACAATTCGATTCAGTTAGATTTGAATCGGAGAAATTTTGCCTCAGTCAGAAATATTGTAATTCTGATCACGTATCAGCAGTAGGGGTGCAACGATACACAAAATTCACGGTTCGGTTCGGTTCGATACTTTGGTGTCACGGTTCGATATTTTTTCGATACAAAAAAAATGTTCATGCCTTTTTATTAATTTGTCATTTATTAAATTTTCACGGCACATTCTGCACCACATCTCTGTGCGTTCATCATTTGTTTGAAGCCAGCTCACCTCCTGCAACCACTTTTCCGAGAATACGCGCTTCTTTTGTGGTTCGGACTCCTTCTGACATTTCTTTGGAGGTGGAGGAACATCACAGTAATTGCTTAAAGGAGCTTCTTCGACATCTTTAAGAGTTCTAAACAAATGTCTGTCCTCCTCCTGAAAATCTTATGTACGCAAACACGCGTTGCAACTTCTTATCTTGTGCGGGTTTTTATTTTGACAGCGAATGCGCACCTGCGGACCACTTATGTGCAGCCCTGGTTATTTAGCTCGTCATATTGCAGCCACAGAAATTCTTTTGTCCATGAAACCATAAAGCTGCACTTTCTTTTTTCCTTATAGTCTGATTTGTCATAACTTTTCCGTTTTGTGGTAAGCTTTTCTTTGGCTGTCACTTCTTCACCCTGACCTGTCTTATTTGGCTCAGCATAACTAAAATATATATCCTGCTGCTTTTACACACGCACTTACATAACGCTCAGCGATTCTCTGCGCGATCAACCCCTCACATGTTTAAGCTGCGGGAGATTTCACTTGTCATGTTTGCATAGTAAGCTAACGATTGATAAGACGATGTCAGAGGAATTGGTGCGCAAATTATCATCACTCACCAATCAGTACTGTCGCTCTCTATACACAGTTCACGCGATTGCAAAGTGAAAGCAAAAAACAAGCGCAAATTCAAACGCGATTTCAGTATGTCACATATTGACAGTGGCCGATGCCAATGACATAATTACCCAGCTACATTTCCGAAAGAATGCAAAAGCATTGACATATATTTTTCCTTCCTACGATAGGCCGACGGGCAGGACAGAGATAGATTTTGGTAGCCCGACTGGAAAAAAGCCCCAGGACGTCGGGCTAGCGATTTTGCGAGCCCTGTATCTGATTGAGGAATCACTCATCTTTGGAAAAGAGAGTTTATTATGGAGAAATGTCTCTTTCCAAAATAAAAGCTATACTATACGCTTCTTCTGGGCTATATTCTCAGCAGCATATTAAACATATCAGGTCCCCATAAGGAGAATCATGTGCTAACGGCTGTCTAAATGACTCGGGTAAAGTTTGTAGCATGCCTGCTTGTTTTTGTCTGCTTCCACTTGTCTTTGCACTAGGATGATGTCGGAGTAAATGTGCAGTCATATTGGTTGTGTTCCCACTAGTGCTGTCAGCGTTAATCTGAAATGACATTAACGTCACAACACGGCAAATCTCCGTTAACGAGCTACCGCGGATCGCCTCATGAGTGGGGCTGGAAGACGTCAACACATTAACGAGCTAACTGCGCTAACACACTAGTTCCCACCAATTGAGCATTGCTGGCACATCCAACATACTGTTTTACTTTTGTCCATGACACGCTTACCTTCAGGGTCATACATCACATGAAAACCAAAATAGTTCCAAATGCCAGATCTGAATGAGGGTGGGGGAGGTTCAATTTGCCATGTTGCAACTAGCCTAGCTTCTGTCTCGCTAGCTTGCCCTGCGCTCAGTGAATCTGTGTTCGACTACTCCGCCTAGGCTGCACTGTCGAGCGCAGATCCACTGAGCGCTCAACACAGATAGCATCGTCAGAAGGAAAGTTGATAAAATAAATTAAAAATGTTGTATCGTTCGATACATATGCGTACCGAACCGAAAGCACTGTATCGAACGGTTCGATATCGATACGAGTATCGTTGCACCCCTAATCAGCAGTGATGGGAATAACTACTAGCGGCGTTCCTTTTTTTGGTAACGAGTAATCTAATTACTATTTCTGTCGTTACCGTTACTAACAAGAAAATGCGGTGTGGTCACGTTACTATTTTTCAACAAACAGATGGTTGAAGCTGTCGTCAGTTTACCGCATTTTATATCAGTAGCTGTGAGTAAACTGGGCGCTACAGCTTTAAGCAGCTGCGCGTGCTCCCGGCAATCACTTTCTACCCGACCATCACTTTTTCCCATAACACCTGGAGCTCAGGGGGCAAAACAATGGCATGAGTGCTGCTGTTTGACTGAGGAAGAATAAAGTTGTCGTGGTAAGTCAATCACATGACCACTTCAAGATGACAAAGCAACAAGGTGACATATACCAGTTTATAAACTGGGCCACGTAAAACCAGAGTCATGATAAACAATATATACGCGGCGTTTTTTGCTGAATAGTTTCGTCACGTTTGCTGTCTAAGGACAGCGCAGCGAGCACGCTCTGCTTATGAGCAAGAAATAAAAAAACAAAACAAAAAACCTGGTTGTTCTGTAAATACTTTGAAATGGTTATTTAAAAAAGAGGGTAAAAGGTAAATGGCTGCAAATAACTTTGTTGTTTGCAAAACTTGTGCATATGATTTTAAAATTGACCATTTATATTTGCATTTAAAGTTATAAAATATGATTCAATAAACATGTTTGTGGTTGTTACAGTAAAAATATCACTTTTTCTACTATGTTTTCTGTCTGATTTTAGATCAGTGTGTTAATACAGTTTGTCAAAATGAAAACATGACTGTAAATTCAGACATGTGAGGCTGAAAAGGACGATACCAAACAAGGCAAAGTAAACAGTTTTAAAGGTGAAATATAGAGGTGCAATTCAAAAGTAGTTAAAAATGGCCAATTATACCCCAGAGGGTTAAATGTTTTTTTTTAAAGTAGCGCAATAGTTACTTTTCAAGTAATTAATTACTTTTAGAATCTTGTAACTCAGGTTCTTTTTTTGAAGAAGTAACTAGTAACTATAATTAATTACTTTTTCAAAGTAACTTGCCCAACACTGCACATCAGCACATTTCCATATTTTTATATCTACAAAAAGAAAGCTGACACTTGCAAGACTTTATCAAAAGTGTGAGCAGATGCCTTTGTGTCAAAGTAACTGAGGATAAAACAGAAAAACATGAAGGCGACTTTCCTTCCTTGAGTGTTTTTCTGTCCTTTTCACAGTCCCAGTTGACATTAAAATCTCCCATTACAATTATTTCATTAGACTTATTATTTATAGTATTATATTTAAGAAAATGTTTTAGATCCTCCCTTAGTTATGCTGCAATCCGGTCTTTAAGTCTGACGCCATTAGCCATGTCTGGGCTCAAACTCTGCCTCAGGTCCCAAAGTCAAACGATCAATGCGGCATCATTGAGAGCTAGTGATGTGTCGATCGCGAAACGGCTCTTAGCGCCGACTCTTTGAAGTGAACAACGTGAGCCGGCTCCTTATTGGGAGTCGTGTTTTGTTTTTTTTTCTCTCACCCTCTCTCGCGCGTTTTTTCCGCTTCACTCAGCACGTGAGTCTTGTGCTTTGCGCAGAGGGGCAGAGGGGGGAGGGGCGGTAGTTACACTCAGTAGCACAGGAACAGAGCGGGAGGGAGAGAGAGAGAAAGAGAGCCAGGGACAACATCATTAGAAAGGTATAGTAATCATCCACAACTATTTTCAATGTGAGTGAAGTTGCCCCCCCCCCCCCCCCCCCCCCCTTCTTCAAATCCAACAAAAGTGGTATCAAATGTTTGTGCTACATTTGTGCTGCTATCATTTTAAAGATATCCAAGAAAATTTCTAGAGGTCGTCAGAGGTCAACCAGCCCCCCCAATTAATGGAATCAAACAAAACTGGTGTCAATCAGTTGTGCTGCTAAAATTGTCATTTGTGCTGCTTCTGTTTTAAAGATATTAACAAAAATGTAAAGGTCAAAAGGTCAACCAGCTCCCCCACATTACCCAAATCAAAGGAAAATGATGTCAAACATTTGTGCTACGTTTGTGCTGGTTTGTGCTGCAAAAATTTTCGTGTGTGCTGCTATCATTTTAAAAACATTAATAAAATAATGTCCTAATGCTCAATCATCCAGGTAAGTAAATCCCAAAAGGTTGATTCTGTTCATCTGGATATTTTCAGTGGGAGAAACGTTTTGTCAGTCATCCAGGTGACTTCTTCAGTCTCAGCTGACTGCAGGTTTTTCCCCAACCTTAAACATACATACATTTTTATTTATATAGCACCTTTCAAGACAGAATCACAAAGTGCTGCACATAAGATTACAAGTCATGAAAAAATTTAAAAAGAGAAAATAAAACAGGCACAAAATGAACCAAAAGCAGTTTTAAAAAGGTGAGTTTTGAGTTGTTTTTTAAAAACAGCGACTGAGTCCACAGTTCTTAATGTTTGGGGGAGAGAGTCCACAGTCTCGGGGGCCACAGCGGCAAAAGCTCTGTCAGCCTCAGTCTTCCTCTTAGTGTTTTTTATAGCTAGTAAGCCCTGATCAGATGACCTCAAAGACCTGCTGGGACATCGGGCTGTAGCAGATCAGAGATGTAGGCTGGTGCCAGTCCATGCACAGCTCTGTAGGTCAAGACCAGGATCTTAAAATCAACTCTAAATTTAACAGGAAGCCAGTGTAGCTGAGATAACAACGGTGTCACATGTGAGGACTCGCTGCAGCATTTTGCACAACCTGCAGACGATCCAGAGAACCTTTGCTTAAACCTTATAAACAGTACATTTGCACAGTGAAGGAAACTAGCACCACTGAATGAACAATGGGCTGGGGGGTGTTAAATCCAGTTCTTTTGGATTTTTTTAGGGGGAAAAAGACACGGCTCAAAAGTGGTCTTTTACTTTAAAAATGATCTTTAATTAACATATCCTGGATATGGAGACCTGAACACACGAGCTCAGGTCTGAAGCACAAACGGAAGCCTAGTTATTTATATACTTGCTCTCACGTCACACCACACTTTAAGTTTCGATCAAACAGCCTAGTTGGTTTCACTTTTCTAGCTGCAAAAGCACGCTCTGCAAAAGCATGCAGTTTCCTGTCAGCACTTTTTGGCACAGAGTGTACTCAGAGTTAGGCCTTTCTTATATGAAGCAATATAATCAGCATATAAACATTTGAGATGATAAATTTAAACCTCAACAGTTGTTAGTTCCATGATTGTTAGTATGCAAATTCTTATGACCATTGATCAACGACTACTAATCAAAGACACAGATTCGTGAATGGCCATGAGTACCATTCACAGAAAATGGGGAATGGCTGCAATCACAGCATTGTAGGATGGCGAAAGATGTACCCTTAGGCCCCTCCTCCATTCAGATATGGTCAGCATCCTGACAGCCCGATGGACGAAGCTCTCTCAGTCTGCGGGTTCTGGCCGGAGGCTCTTCAGTATCCTTCCTGATGGCAGCAAACTGAAGAAGTTGTTGAAGGAATGAGTGGAGTCACCTGTAATGGAGAGGACCTTCCGGATGAGGCAGGCGCAGTAGATCTCCTGGGGAGGGAGGCAAGAGAGGTCCCCACAATGCTCTCCGCTGCTCTCCGCTGCTCTCACTACTCGTTGTCATTTTTTCCTGCAGGACCCAGTGCAGGAGTCATACCACACAGTGATGCAGCTGGTGAGGACACTCTCAATGGTTCCTCTGTAGAAGGTGCTCATAATGGGGGTTGAATCTCTTGTCATGGGTCAGCAGAGTGAAGAGAATTATTATGTGCATAATTATTCAGCCCCTCTGGTCTGAGTGCAGTCAGTTGCACATAGACATTGCCTGATGAGTGCTAATGACTAAATAGAGTGCACCTGTGTGTGATCTAATGTTAGTACAAATACAGCTGCTCTGTGACGCCTCAGAGGTTGTCTAAGAGAATATTGGGAGCAACAACACCATGAAGTCCAAAGAACACACCAGACAGGTCAGGGATAAAGTTATTGAGAAATTTAAAGCAGGCTTAGGCTACACAAAGATTTCCCAAGCCTTGAACATCCCACGGAGCACTGTTCAAGCCATCATTCAGAAATGGAAGGAGTATGGCACAACTGTAAACCTACCAAGACAAGGCCGTCCACCTAAACTCACAGCAGAACAAGGAGCTGATCAGAAATGCAGCCAAGAGGCCCATGGTGACTCTGGACGAGCTGCAGAGATCTACAGCTCAGGTGGGGGAATCTGTCCACAGGACAACTATTAGTCGTGCACTGCACAAAGTTGGCCTTTATGGAAGAGCGGCAAGAAGAAAGCCATTGTTAACAGAAAACCATAAGAAGTCCCGTTTGCAGTTTGCCACAAGCCATGTGGGGGACACAGCAAACATGTGGGGGACACAGCAAACATGTGGGGGACACAGCAAACATGTGGAAGAAGCTGCTCTGGTCAGATGAGACCAAAATGCAAAACGCTATGTGTGGAAAACTAACACTGCACATCACTCTGAACACACCATCCCCACTGTCAGATATGGTGGTGGCAGCATCATGCTCTGGGGGGGGGGACTTCTCTTCAGCAGGGACAGGGAAGCTGGTCAGAGTTGATTGAAGATGGATGGAGCCACATACAGGGCAATCTTGGAAGAAAACCTCTTGGAGTCTGCAAAAGACTTGAGACTGGGGCGGAGGTTCAGCTTCCAGCAGGACAACGACCCTAAACATAAAGCCAGGGCAACGATGGGATGGTTTAAAACAAAACATATCCATGTGCTAGAACGGCCCAGTCAAAGTCCAGATCTAAATCCAATCGAGAATCTGTGGCAAGATCTGAAAACTGCTGTTCACAAACGCTGTCCATCTAATCTGACTGAGCTGGAGCTGTTTCAAAGAAGAATGGGCAAAGATTTCAGTCTGTAGATGTGCAAAGGTGGTAGAGACAGACCCTAAAAAACTGGCAGCTGGAACTGCAGCAAAAGGTGGTTCTACAAAGTATTGACTCAGGGGCTGAATAATTACACACACCCCACTTTGTAGTTATTTATTTGTAAAAAATGTTTGGAATCATGTATGATTTTCGTTACACTTCTCACGTGTTCACCACTTTGTGTTGGTCTTTCACGTGGAATTCCAATAAAATTGATTCATGTCATGACCTCTGATGACCTCTAGATTTTTTTATTAATATCAAAATTTTTGCAGCACAAACTAAAATTTTTGCAGCACAAACGTTTTATACCACTTTTGTTGGATTTGAAGAAGGTGGGGGCAACTTCACTCACATCTATTTTCAGTTGCGGATGATAAAGGATTCAGAAAATTTATTCATGCAGGTCCATATGACAGAGAATATGCATGTTCTTCTTGTTTTCATATTTTAATTTACATTTAATTGTGTTGTGTTTGCAGTGTTTTGTGTTGTTTCACTTTTAATTTGTTTGAAAGGAAAAAGCTGAAAATTTAAATAGTTAAAAGTTGAAATGTGAATATTTGGTTTTTGTATTAAATCAAATCAAATCAAATCAAATTTTATTTGTCACATACACAATCATACACAGTACGATATGCAGTGAAATGCTTGGACAACTGCTCGTGACCTTAAAAAAAAAAAAGGCTATGAATAAGATAGGAAATAAATAAATAAATATGAAAAAATAAAAAAGGGGTAAATTTAACCAGGAAGGAATAAAATAAAATAAAATATAAAAAATTAAGTTAAGAATGAGATAACTGTACAACACAAATTAGAATGAAGGGTAATTTAACTGGGAAAGAATAAGATAAAATATATAAATTAAAGTTGAAAATAAGATAACTGTACAACAAAATACACAGTATAGACATATATAAACATATATAAGAATGTATGAGAAATATAAATATATATACACACAATAACAGCAGCTGTACAAATATTAACTGGAAATGAGGAATATAATGTCCAGTGTTGTGCAAATATGCTTAAAGTGATGAAGTGAAAACAATGTCCAGAGTGTCCAGTGTGTGTAAGAACTATATGTGTGGGTCAGTCCTGTGTGGTGGTGTGATTGAGAGACCGTATCGCCTGCGGGAAGAAGCTCCTCCTCAGTCTCTCTGTGTTGGTCTTCAGGGAGCAGAATCGCTTTCCTGACCTCAACAGAGAGAACAGTCCGTTGTTGGGGTGGCTGAGGTCCTTCACGATCTTCCTGGCCTTGGTCCAGCACCGTCTGCTGTAGATTGAGTGCAGGTCAGGGAGCTCTGAGCGGATGGTGCGCTCAGCTGAACGCACAACCCTCTGTAGAGCTCGTCTGTCCTGCATGGTGCTGTTCCCGAACCAGGTTAAGATGTTTCCCGTCAGGATGCTCTCTATATTATATGATTTATTTATTACATTTTATGTGGAGTGAATAAATAAAAGTATATTTATGGTGGACCCTACAGACAAAGCACGTACAAACTCCAAAACACGTACAAACTCCAAAATGTACAAAACACAACAGAAGTGCTCCAGGATGCTAGGGGGCAGTGTTGAGCTTTTGTTACCTCGTGGCTACACAAGCCAGCAAGTACCAGTGTTGCCAACTTAGCAACTTTGTCGCTATATTTAGCGAGTTTTCAGACCCCCTAGCCTAAAAAAAGACGTGAAAGCACATATCACTTTTACTCTCAACAAGCAGCGGGTGCTGTAACACAGTCAGTTCTTCTTTTACTCTTTTACTCTTATGCTGTTTTGTGGATCACAAGGTTTAAAACTACTTATAAACACACACACTAAGTAACTCCACCAGAGTGCCTATTTCGGGTCACTTTTGCCGGTCCAAGCCCAGATTAAGGAGCAGGGTTGGAATTGTGACATTAAAAAAACAATAATTGCTAAAATAAATTTAATTTGTAGTTCTAAATAAATTCTAAATGCATTTAGGACGTTTTTTACTCACTTTATGTCTATTCCACGATGTTATTTCTCTCTCCAACAACATAGATTACAATTACATTAGCATGACCAATTATGCAAATTAGGTGATGACGTCATTTAGCGACTTCTAGCGACTTTTAGGACAGCCAATAGCGATTTTCCTTACTGAGGAGTTAGCAACACTGGCAAGTACCAATGACCGGATTTGGTGTGTGGTAGTAACAGGTAAATGAATTTTTTTTAAATTATTTGAATATATATGTGTGCTTGTGTATAAATACACAAACAACACACATATGCTTTTCAATTGTGTAATTTAAGTGATCTAGGTAGCTGTTTTGGAAGTTCAGTTAACGCTAGAAATGTGCTTTGGAGTTTGTACGTGTTTTGTCTCTAGGGGCCACCGTATATATATTTATATATAAACATATATAAATAAAACCACGGGTTTCTTTTTTACATTAGTAATTCCTTTTGTTCATAATCTTATATTGTTGTTATTAATAAATTAATTAAAGCAACAAAACAACCTGAAGAGCCGGCTGGGAGCCGAAAGAGCCGGTTCTCTAAAAAGAGCCGGAAATCCCATCACTACTGAGAGGTAAAAACAGTCTAAATTCTTTCATCTTTAATAAAATGATCAGTGTTGCTGTTTTACCAGGTGTGACAATTAAATTTAACATCCAGGCATCCATGAAAACAGAATTTATGAAATTTAACAGAGTTAGAAGTTAGCAGGAAGTTAGCTCGCTAGCTTCCACCTAAACATGATATAGCATGTTCTGACTGACAGATTTCTGAAAAAATTAAAATATACAGCTCTGCTATCACTTCTGACATAAATGAAGACAGAAAACTATACAGCAATGACGTTTGCAGGGTTACTGAAGTTGGGCTAGCTGGCATATAATGATGTGCTACGTGATCGCTAGCGATACAGCCATGTTAGCATAGCATAAACAGCGAAGCTGGAGGATGAACGCTAACTTTTTTCCACTCAATAAACGTTAACGTGAGGTTAACTATATAAGAGGTTAGTCATTAATATACTGCTGCATGGGCTGGGCTGTAGTTACATTGTACGGGTTTAAAAACAACGTTTTAAAATGAACAGTGGTAATAAAAACCGAGAGAGGCAGACAGTGATCACTGTTTTGAGGGTCGTGTTGAGATTAAATAGAAGAAGATACAAAACAAAATATTTTAAATATTTTAAAAAGACAACAGATTATTAAACTCGGAAGCAGGATTGATCACGTCATCACTTGAAGATCGGATAGGTGTAGGTTGCTGGGGGAATCCCATGATGCACTGTTTCTCTTTTCCATTACTATGTGTTTATACACCACTCTTAATCATTAGTTTTTAGTAATCTCTGTGTGTCTTTTTTTTTTGTCTTCATCTCCTTGTGACAAAGTGGGTGAGAACACTATTTGTCCATATTCTCAGTTAACATTCTTGTTTTGATTTAACCACATTTCATATGTAGTCTGCAATAGGCAAACATCTACTATTTATGTTTTGCACTTTTACAGATTATGTAACATAACATCTTGGTTTAAATCAATTCCGAAAAGTTTGTTAAGTTAACATGTTATCTATTTCAACTGTTAATTGGTTTAGTTAGGACTCACCTTACCTACCTGTGTTCCAGGAACAAAAGAGGAAATATAGTTTTACTTTCTATATGTATAGCTTCCTGGTTATTCTGAGGTCACAGGAAGAGACCAGGTGAAGAAGGGGGAGAATCTTTGTAATTTAATAAAGCTGATTTTAGACTGTGTTTATACAGATAAGGATTATTGGTGCAATATGTATTGAGTACACCGTAGAGTTTTATTGCTAGGAAGGAGTAGCAGTATAGGTTTGAGTATTGAAATGCTCGTCTCACCTACCTAATGGAATAGTGCAGGGGTGAGTGGACTTTACGCAGAGGAATGCAGATGGTCAGTGTAGCTTTGTGCAGTTTGACCTTAATTTCTGTTGATTTAAGTTCAGTTATGTTTATTTGACCTGAGTTAATCAGTTTTTTATTTATTTTTGTAAATATTGGGTCACAAAATGGTGAATAAATCACTTGCTACACTGGACAGCATCTGTCTCCTGCACTTCTTTAGCTGTGAAGGTCAAGTCTTATCACAGAGCCTGGTCCTGCCGGAAGTTTGTTCCTGTTAAAAGAGAGTTTTCTCTTCTGATTGTCACCAAAGTGCTTGCTCAAAGGCAGTCATTTGATTGTTGGAGTTTCTCTGTTTCTCTTTGTATTATTCTTGTCATGGTCCACGGCTCGGTGTCTGAGGAGCGGTGGGGATGCCCACGCCTACGGGTGTGGCTGTCGTCTTCACACCTGCATCCCATTCCAGGCGATCATCAGGAGGGCTATTTAACCCCACACGGCCGGCTGGTCCACACCAGTCCGTCAGTCACCATTCAGTGGTTATTGTCTGGCGTATTCGAGCCTTCACCTGCCTGTCCTCCTGCCCGCCTGGAGTTCAGATAAACACCCTGTCATCATCCTCTCCGTCTCCTTGGAATCCTCTCCCGCCGACACTTACTCCTCCCTCCGGTCCCCACCATCTGGCCCCGATCGCAAGATAAATAGCTCTACCCTGTTGTATGTCCCTGCTCCCCAGTAACTCTCTCCCTTTTCTGTTGCAGCCTCCCACGGTCCTGATCACGGCGTTCCCGAATCGTTTATCTCCCGGTCTCTTCTGTCCTAACATTTCCCTTTGGTTATTCCGGGTCACCTTTAGTTAAGAAATAAAGTTTATTCTGCGTGCATTTCCTGCGTACTGTGTTTGTTTCTGGGTCCAGCTTGCGTGTTAGAACTACGGTTCTTGACAACTCTAGGGTCTTTACCTTACAATATAAAGCACTTTGAAGCACTTTGTTGTGATTTGATGCTATATAATTAAAATCAAACGGAATTAAATAGAACCAAAGTGAAAGCTTTTAGGTTACCTCCTGTATTGTACAGTCTAGCTGCACCTCGTCACACATACATGTTATGTATGGAAACTGGAACCAGATGAAATAAAAATAAGTTACCAACAACATCTTTTATTAGCAGATGAATAATAAATTCTTGCCTTTAAGTTTTAGACCAAACAAAGTCCTTCTAGCCTCTACTTTATAGAATGTTTTAAACACACAGACAAAGGTAAACAAGCAAGTCAGAGAGAGAAAGGCCAAAACATCATCTGGTCAGGGTCACTTAATCATTGTTTGTTTGAACAATGCTTATTTGCATTTAATCTGGGAAAAGCCCCGTTTCCCTTAAAAGGTGCCACATTTGTAAGGAAAATGCATTTATGGTTTGAGCAGCAGCAGAGTTAAGTATGTGGGTCACACTCATGCAACACTTACAAATCTTCCCTGTCAATCCCAACAACCTATTCTGCTAATGGGCCTTGTTTTGAGCTGCTGGTATCACAGGTGCTGACAGTCAGGTGCCTGATTGATGCCTGCAGCATTCAAACATGAACCCTGCTAAAGTAGTCAGCTGGTGTTTGTCCGTCTGTCCCATCTTTGACTGGATAGGGCCCTGTCATTGGACAAGTTCAAGCTGGTGTTCCACAAAACCAAATTGCAGCATTATTTGGAATGATCCCTAGAACCATGTCCAAAATGAAGTTCAACTTCCCTATAATGGGGGATGTCAGAGACAGACTGTGAAGCAGGTGTCCAAAGAAGACAACAACATAAGAATCCCATTTCCACACCTATCAGCATTTAGGAACCATAGCCAATCGTCAAATTGGTAATCAAGGCTTGCAGGATGATGTGGCCGATGGCTCTCTATCCAGACAACCCTGAACAGACTGCACAGAGCCATTCTCCAGTGTCATAGGCTGCTGGAGGCTGCCGTGACTGCCCTTCACTGTCAGGGGCATTTGCACTGGAATGTTTTGTTTATAGTGGGGAATGAGGAACGCCATCTTCCTCATTCCCCAGTATAAACAAAACATATGGAGGGAAGAAGTGGGCGACCATGGCTCAGGGGGTTGGGAAGCGTATCTGTAACTGGAAGGTCGCCGTTTTGATCCCTGAGCTCTCTGTCCTGGTCGTTGTGTCCTTGGGCAAGACACTTCACCTACCGCCTACTGGTGTTGGCCAGAGGGGCCGATGGCGCGATATGGCAACCTCGCCTCTGTCAGTCTGCAGGGCAGCTGTGGCTACAACTGTAGCTGCCTCCACCAGTGTGTGAATGTGAGAGTGAATGAATAATAGCATTGTAAAGCGCTTTGGGTGCCTTGAAAAGCGCTATATAAATCCAATCCATCATCAAGAAGTAACCACGAGGGAGGTGAAACATTGGTCTGCCCAATCAGAAGCTACGCTGCAGGACGCACTCAACGACGTCGACTGGGACATGTTCAGAACATGCGCAGTCGACATCAACGGTTTACGGAAGTAGCAGTATGCTTCGTCAATATGCTAGCGGGGGAGATTATCCCCACTGCGAGAGTCACCACATTCCCGAACCAGAAACCGTGAGTGGACAGATCGATCCGCACTGCAATGAACGCCAGGACCGCCACCTACAACGTGGGTCTCACCACTGGCGATATGAGCGCCTACAAAGCGGCCTCATACGGCATGCAGCGTGCGGTAAGAGATGCCAAACGCAGGTACTGTTAGCTATTCAATAGCTGAATAAGCTGTTTGGTACTGGCAGAGAAAACAGAGGTTTGGTGCTTGTAAGTGTTTGCTATCATCAATATTCATTTTGCAAAAAGGGCCATAAGGATAATCCATAATACTGGTTATAGAATTCACTGATCCGGTTCATCACTGTACAAATTATATATAAAGCAATAAACAACCCACTTCCTGACAATATTCTCAAATCGTTTTCTAAAAGGGAAGAGGGACACAGTTAGGGGGGGGGAGATAAATGTAAAACATCCCTGTATTCATACAACACTAAAAGGCTTTTGCATCTCTGTGTGTGGAATAAAGCTGTGGAACAGACTGAGTGAAGAACTGAAGCATGACTCAGTTTAAACAGACGTTCAAAACTATGGTTTTTGCAAAGTGCAGGGAGGAGGAACGGCTCTGATCAGGTGTTCTCCCCCATTAGTTTCACAACAGCGATGTGTATGTATGTGTGTGTGGGTGCACAAGTATGTTTACACAAGTATATATATCTGTAAATGTAAAAGCCTTTTGACGTGTTACTACAGTTATAAAAGCAAATACATGTAACAAATTGTACGGAAGAATTTACAATGGACAGGGAGAAACGGTGTAGCCTATTAGTTACTACAGGGGGGAGAGGGGGTGGGATTAAATAAGCTTACACTTCTTCCAGCTGCTTTTTAAACATATTATTTATCATTTATAATTATTATTTTTTTGTTTTGCTTTGTTTGTTTGTCTCCTTTTTCTCTGTTGTTATACTATTTTAACATGTTCAAAATAAAGAGACAACACAAATACAAATGCTGTTTCCTTAAAAATGTGGCATCACACATACAGCCTTTTAGAGTTATTAGATTAATTGCCAAGAAGCATTGTTACATCAAAGAACTGACTTAACGAACACAAATTTCCTTATTTGATTCCCAAGAAAAACAGGACTTAGTACTTGCTGATGGTTTTATAGGCCATTCAAGCCCGTGCAGGTCTACAACTGTGACATCCTTTATCAGCTATTTGGCCTTACTGTAGTCGATAGGTCCGAATGAAGGAACTGGTTCTGCAGACAGAAGTGCTTTATACAAATAATGAGTAGAGGTTAGCAGTCTCTGATTCATTGATTCATTGACTGATTAGGATCTGTGTGGTACATGGGCACACAGCAGTATTCTGGCTGCATTGGACAGGTTCACCACGAATTTCACTTAATGAAATCCAAATCAATTTATAGCGTTTGTTATGTGGTTTTCTGGATTTTATTAGAGACTGTTCATTTCTTTGGAACTGAGAAACATTACAAATTTATCAGGGGAGGGATTCGTTATGTTCCCACAGTATGTCAGCACGGAGAGTGAAAAGTGAACTTTTCAAAGGGACAAACAGCTGCTGTCACCAGGTGGGCCACTCCACGGCTGTTTCTTCAGTGTATGACCTCAGCATACTTTGTGGACACGTGGTATATTTTCACAGCATGACTAAACAGTTACTTCAAAGACAGAGTGAAAATAGCATGTGTGTGACTAAACACTGAGCACATACTTTCATACTAATAGATATAAATTCTATCCTGCTTTATCTCCTCATAGCAACATAAACGACACCACCTGTGTAATTACATTTAAAACACAAACCACATTTAATCGACTCCATCACATCTGTCCATGCCAGAGTGTCACACATCGTCACACACCACTCAGCCTTCATGATTCATGTCCATGTACCAATCATGACCTGTTGGACAGTCCTGCTGCTTTACACACCTGCTGTCGTAACCACCGCGGTCCCCATCGCTCTGCCACTGGCATGTGTGTGTGGAGTGACTTTTCCCGGTCGGTGCTCCTTATTGCAGATACAGCTGTGAGTGCATAACTGGCATGAGGCACAGGCTGAGTTGCAGCAGGGTAAGAAGCGACAGGCGCTAACTCGCCACATGAAGCAGCCAGGTGACCAGAAGCACCAGCAGAGCACTATGCCACCTGTCACCATGCCCATGATGATGTAGAGAACCAACAGGGACAAAGAGGCAGGAGAGTCTAGAGTTAAAACAAAGAATAGTTATTTGTATCGGAAATGACAGTCGTAATCAAATAAACACCAGCAGTGAAAGAGTACATTCATTTATGTGTGTGGTGGGGAAGATCCATCTCACAGAAAAACAACAGTCAACAATACAGTAACACCCAACAGGGTCCATGCACTTGGAAATGTCCTGCCCATTGATCATCCATTCATAAAAACAGTGTCATGAATCTCAGGATGTGTTTTTGTGCCTTCGCCTCTCCCACCAGGGAAGAGCTGGACCTTGCTCCCCCACCTCTGCACCCACCTTCAACACACACCTGTTGCTCATTCATGCTAATCCTACTCTGGCTTCTCATTGTGAGTGATTACACTGGCAGGCGACTACTTCCTCGCTGGATCGTTGTACTGAACAGTGTCAGTGTAGCCCAGCCACTTGAGCATCTTTTCCTCGAGATTTCTCCGAGTTTCTCCCTGACGTATTTTCCTTGTGTACAGGCTTCCCAGATCCCCTGCCTGTCTCCCCTGTCGCTTTGAACTCTGTGGATGTGTGTGAGTGACGGTGAGCGTTTTGGATCAGACTGCTTGAGTGAGTCACGGACGGAGTAAAGAAGAACTAATGTGGGTGCCTGCCTCAGACCTTTCCCTCACCCTTGGACTCCCTCGAGCCCTGTGTTTTCTTATCCCATTGTATATATTTATATATCTTCACCTGGTGCAATATCACAAATAAACCCTTCATCTTCTCCCTAAGCTTCTGAGTACTGCGATTGAGTCCTCTACCAAACAAACGGTGACAAAAAGTCCTAAACCACAGATTGCCTGACCATCCATCAGCACTTCAGAGCCTCTCTTTATGTTCCTGCTGCAGAGAGTTCCTTAAAAGTATATCTGAATATGAACAAAGGGCCAAAATATATTTAAAAAACCCTCCACTATTTCAACTGAATGCTCACTTTGACTATGATTATGTTGCTCTGTAGATATTTGCTATAACTTACTTCTCCACAATAAATTAAGCACATGAATGAAATTCTGACCACTGAAAGCAAGTAGTCTGCTCCTCTAGATAGAGCTCTGCAGCGATGGGCAAAGCGAGGCGCTAAAGTAAAAACCACCATCGCTTCTTGCGGATACCCCTTCGGTGCCAGCTGCGGTCTCAAGGCCGGAGCTGAACAACAACTCCCTGATAACGACTGTGTTGAGTCCTTCCCGTTCCATGCAAGGCCACCTGGGTTGGCTGGTAGACTGTTTACTTAGCCTGGCAGCAGTAGCGGTTTTAGATACGGGCGACACGGGCGGTTGCCCAGGGCGGCATCGTGGTGGGGGGGCGGCATCAGGGGCATCGGCAAAAAAAATAAAAAATGCTTGTACTCATGCTGCCCCGACATCAGCCAGCGCATATTGGGAATGTCACAGGCACCGATCGATTTTCTATCGCCCATTTGCTGGGAGTAAGGGCGCCCTTCGTTTGCGAGGTGCGCCTGCTGCTTGCGGCACAGAGAGGAGAGGGCGGGGCGGCGGGGATTCTCTGACCGGCTGGAGCAGCATCTAATAACCAGCTCGCAAAGTAAAACAAAATAAAAACAAACCAATAAACACCAAAACACCAGACATCATGATACAGACTTATAATTTGCACCGATGTTTTTTCGAAATTCTATACACGAAAAGTGAGCGCGAGAGCCCTCGGTGCGCCTGCTCGCTGCTGAAGTCAAAGTAAACTTTATTGTCATCTCCGCTACATACAGTCCAGTATATAGAGAGACGAGATGACGAGGCTCCAGTAACAGCAGTGCAAATAAACAAACAATATATGTAAGAAGAGTAAGAAAATAAATATACACTTTAGGACTCGGGGTAAAGGGATCAATAACAATTTTAAATTTACAGTTTGATGATTTAAAGTCTCACACACAACCCGTCAAAAGGGGAGGGGGGGCCTGCTGCTTCCAAATAAAACACATTTCATTCATAATGTTGTAAATCCAAGCCCATTATGTATTCATGATTTGAATCCTGGGTTGTGTGAAATCCCAGAAATAAACCCTAGACAAAGTGAATCTGTGAACTAAGGTGTAGGTCTATTAGGTTATGTTGTGGTGAACCTCGGGTTGGGGGATGAATTTTCATACTGGAGTGCAAAATTAAAACCAGTGGAAGATGGACAAGAACAGTTCAAAGCCATCATGTCTTCAGTTTAGAAAAAAGAGAAAAGAAGAGAAACAAGCAAAAGATGCAGGTAAGCAGATGTGTGATTGGATGATGGCAGGTCATCCTGAAACAATCAGAATCAGAATACTTTATTAATCTCTAAGGAAATTATGTGGGTTACAGTTGCTCCAAGAAGAAATGGTAAAAATAGCAACAGTAACAGACTAAACTCCAAACAATACATTATGTTACAGATTTGAATATTAATTAGTCATTGTCAGTTGTTGATTTGTCCTGTTCTCATTGTATGACGAATTATGATGGCTGTTTGGTAGCTGTTTGGATACTATGCATACTCTCTCTCTCTTCATATGTGTATATGTGTGTGTACAACAGTTTTATGTTACTGTACAATCCTTAATATGTTTTGTGTGTGTGTGTGTGTGGTGGTGGGGGGGGGGGGGGGGGGGGGGGGGGCGCCAGAGGGAGTGTTCGCCCAGGGCCCCAAACAGGCTAGGACCGCCACTTCCTGGCAGGGTGAAGGACACTGTCTCAGCTGAACTATGGACACGCACACACATACACTTACACTGATAAGCACACACTCATCCCCCTCCCTTTCCAAATGCCTTCGATGCTTGTTTCCAGCGGGGGAACATGGCGGGTCTGTGTGCCACGCTGGAATGGTAGCGCTGTGTAGGGCGGCTGCTGTGTTAGCTTCGGATTACTCCTCACCCCCCACCCAATCCTGTGGCTTGTCATGTCTTTCACAAGTTGTACTGTGGATATTTATGTGCTTTTTGTGCAGAGGAGTTTTTTGTTTCCTGTTGTCATGCTGTCCTACCATGGAAGCCCAGCATGAGTAGAGCTCTCTCTTTTTCCTCTTGCACTTTCCCATTGTAGTGTATATTTCAGTGTTTTTCTGTAACGCTACCGATCTCCGACCATGTAATGTCTGTGTTGTGTGTGTAAGGTTGTGCATGTGGCGAATAAAGCTTTGATTGATTGATTGAATGAAATTCTGACCACTGAAAGCAAGTAGTCTGCTCCTCTAGATAGAGCTCTGCAGCGATGGGCAAAGTGAGGCTTTGTAAAACACTGCAACATTTAAAGCAATTGTGCCAGAATTGTAACGAGGCTTTGAAACAGTCCGACCCCCCCACAGTCACCCCTACTCGCCACATCACATCTGATAATGATCTTCTGTGAAACAATGAATGAAGAAATTTCATTGGACTACTCTTGAGTGCAACTGAATTTTGTTATTTAGCAGCCAACTGACTGCAGGGTGTAAGCGCTGTCTTTGTGCAAGTTTACGTACCTGCTGCCGACTCGGGATTGGGAGAACCAATCGGCGCACCACAGTTCATACGTGTCAGGAAGGGCACAGTGGGTGGACTCAGAAAGGGATGAGGAGGGGTCGCTATTGCTGGTGAAGGTTCAGGAGGTAAAATTTGACCTCCTGAAGAAGGACAGATTTGGGTCAGCTATTAAATATTACAAATGGTGTTTCACTGGTAAGCTTTACAATACATTTCTGTTTACAGTATTCCAAAATCCTCAAATTTCCTAAGTAAGTATCAGCCTAACTGACCTTTGCAGCCTGTGGTGAGGTTTTCCTCCAGGTCACTTCCATCCCCACAGTTATCAATGCCTTTTTCATCACACACCAAACTCAGAGGGATGCACTTTCCATTCCTGCAAGTGAAGTAAGGCTCGTTGCTGCAATCTGATTGATTAAAACCTGAAGGAAGAAGACGACAACAAAGACAGTGAAAAAGAGGGATTACTTTGGTAGTGGGACTACTGCCACTGAATACTGACACACACATTCAGTGCATGCAATGGATTTCTACCTTGTACAGAAAATAGGTATGGTAGGTATGGTCAGAGGTGGGAAGTACGAAGTACAAATACTTCCTTACTCTACCTAAGAACATGTATCTGTACTCTACTTGAGTAGTTTATTTCCTGACTACTTTTTACTTTTACTCCCTGACAGGCTTGTTACTTTTGGTTTGATGGATTTGAGTTGAATGCGTCAAACATCAAACCGATTAGAATTTTGACAAATTAGTTTGTTTGGTTTATGCCACAGCACGAGAACAACTGCAACTGTAAGCTGTGGTACTTCAGCATCGAGCTAGCCCTACAGAAGAGGAGCGAACATAAAGAGTGTGAGGTAATTTCTAACACAGCGTTTCTATCAACTCAACAAACACAAACTGTGTGTGTGCAGTTTGTCTCTCAGGCTACGTTCACACTAGCCTAGATAGATTTGAAAACGGCGTTTTCATCTGAAAACGCTCCACATCCACACTGGCGTTTTCAGTCATTTTCACAGAGTTGTGCGTCCGCAGGCGCAAAAGCGAGTGGGAATTAAAGAATTCGAAGAAAAGCTATCTGGAGCATGTACAAACTGATAATAATCTTTTTTAGGGCTGTCAAAACAACTGCTGCATTATGCACTCCACTATCTTTTTTTAAGTGGTCACATGACTGCATCACATGACTAAAATGTGTCATTGTTTTTTCCCTCGAGGAAAACGCCGTCTCAGTGTGGGAGGCCAAAACGGAGAGAAAACGATGTGTGGACGTAGCCTCAGTGTGTTGCAGCTAAAGGTCCAGCTGCCATATTTGACAGGGAGAGAAGTGAAAGAGAGCTAACTTCACTCAAAGATCAGAGTCAGAATGTCTTTATTGTCACTGTCACAGGTACAACCACATTATAAGTGGTCCCCGATCAGTGCATAAAAAATAAAAATGTGAAAATATAAATAAAACAATAAAATTCAATAAAATCAATAAATAAAATACTTAAAGTGCTAATAAAAGTAGTATGAGCACACATTCACATACATTCACATACATTCCCACATACATGCTTCAGTCAGCGCATAGATCAATTCAAGAGTGGCGTGATGGACATTTTTTAGTAGCAGCAGCTTTTTTAAGACAGTGGGTATTGTGTAGATCTTCCCGTGTGGGGAGAGGGCAGCTAGTGATCCTTTGGGTGGTGTTAATGATCCCCTGGAGTGCTTTTCTCTGAGCCACGGTGCAGCTAGTGTACCAGATGCATATGCAATAGGTCTGTGTCTGTTGGTGGCTCTGCAGAAGGACACCAGCAGTCTCTGTGAGCCAGTGCTGAGGCTCAGGGCTGAGGATGTGTGATGGTCAACTCACTCTCTGTCTACAGCCTGAGAGGAAGCTGTTGAGCCACATGCAGGTGCTGTATGGAAGCCCCAGGTCCTGCAGCTTAACCACCAGTTTGTGTGGAAGAATGGTGTTAAAAGCTTAGCAGTAATCCATGAAAAGCATCCACACATAGCTCCTGGTGTGTTACGGCAGCATGGAGTGCTGTGGCTACAGCGTCTCCCGTGGACCGGTTTGCTCTGTAAACAAACTGGTGTGGGTCCAGGTTGCGAGGCAGGGCTGCTGTGATGTGACTGGACCAGCTTCTCAAAGCATTTCATTACCACTGGGAAAAGTGCCACTGGTCTGGTCATTCAGGCTGGTGATGTGGGCTTCTTAGGCAAGGGGACTATGGTGGAGGACTTCAGGCAGAGTGGGGCAGTCACCTGTGCGAGGGATTTGTTGAAGATCCTGGTAAAGATCCCAGCCAGCTGTTCTACACAATCCCTCAATATTCGACTTGGCACACCATCAGGACCAGCCGCCTTCCTTGGGTTAACGGCCTGCAGAGTGAGCCTCACCTCGTGCTCTTCCAGGGTACCATGGCCTCAAAGCGGGCGAAGAAGATATTCTTGTCCTCCGCCAGCAGCAGGTCACCTTCGACAGCTCTGAGGTTGATATTATAGTTAGTTAGATGATGGATACCCTGCCACACCTGCTGGCTGTTGTTACTCTCCAGATGGTTCTCAATCCTCCTACTATAGTTCCCCTTCGCCTCTCTGATGCATCTCTTCAGGTTGGATCAGGCTGCGGTGTAGTGGTCCCTGTTGCCAGACCTGAAAGCGATGTTCCTCTCCTTCAGCAGCTCCCTGACCTCCCGGGTCATCCAGGGCTTTTGGTTGGGATGTGCCCGGATACATTTGTCTACTGAAACAGTGTCTGTGCAGTGTTTTATGTAGCAGAGAAAACTGTCTGTGAACATTTCCAGGCCTTTAAATATGATCAACCTATCTCTAATAATTGGCTATGTACCACAGGCCTTCAAGCTGGCTGTAGTTAAACCTTTACTCAAAAGCCATCTCTAGACCCAGCAGTCTTAGCTAATTATAGGCCAATCTCCAACCTTCCTTTCATATCAAAAATCCTTGAAAGAGTAGTTGTCAAACAGCTAACTGATCATCTGCAGAGGAATGGTTTATTTGAAGAGTTTCAGTCAGGTTTCAGAGTTCATCACAGCACAGAAACAGCTTTAGTGAAGGTTACACATGATCTTCTTATGTCCTCTGACAGTGGACTCATCTCTGTGCTTGTCCTGCTAGACCTCAGTGCAGCGTTCGATACTGTTAAACATAATATCCTATTAGAGCGATTAGAACATGCTGTAGGTATTACAGGTACTGTGCTGCAGTGGTTTGTATCATATCTATCTAATAGACTCCAGTTTGTGCATGTAAATGGAGAGTCCTCTTCACACACTGAGGTTAATTATGGAGTTCCACAGGGTTCAGTGCTAGGACCAATTCTGTTTACATTATACATGCTTCCCTTAGGCAGCATCATTAGAAGACATAGCATACATTTACACTGCTATGCAGATGACACCCAGCTCTATCTGTCCATGAAGCCAGATAACACACACCAATGAGTTAAACTGCAGGAATGTCTTAAAGACATAAAGACTTGGATGGCCACTAACTTTCTGCTTCTTAACTCAGATAAAACTGAGGTCATTGTACTCGGCCCTGAAAAGCTTAGAAATATGGTATCTAACCAGATTCTTACTCTGGATGGCATTACCTTGGCCTCCAGTAACACTGTGAGGAACCTTGGAGTCATTTTTGACCAGGACATGTCCTTCAACGCACATATTAAACAAATATGTAAGACTGCGTTCTTCCATTTGTGCAACATCTCTAAAGTTAGAAATATCCTGTCTCAGAGTGACGCTGAAAAACTAGTTCATGCATTTATTACTTCCAGGCTGGACTACTGCAATTCATTATTATCAGGAAGTCCTAAAAACTCCCTGAAAAGCCTTCAGCTAATCCAAAATGCTGCAGCAAGAGTCCTGACAGGGACTAGAAAGAGAGAGCAGATTTCTCCTGTTTTGGCTTCCCTTCATTGGCTTCCTGTTAAATCCAGAATTGAATTCAAAATCCTGCTCCTCACATACAAGGTCTTAAATAATCAGGCCCCATCTTATCTTAATGACCTTGTAGTACCATATCACCCTATTAGAGCACTTCGCTCTCGCTCTGCAGGCCTACTTGTTGTTCCTAGAGTATTTAAAAGTAGAATGGGAGGCAGAGCCTTCAGTTTTCAGGCCCCTCTTCTGTGGAACCAGCTTCCAGTTTGGATTCGGGAGACAGACACTATCTCTACTTTTAAGATTAGGCTTCAAACTTTCCTTTTTGCTAAAGCATATAGTTAGGGCTGGACCAGGTGACCCTGAATCCTCCCTTAGTTATGCTGCAATAGATGTAGGCTGCCGGGGATTCCCATGATGCATTGAGTCTTTCCTTTCCAGTCACCTTTCTCACTCACTATGTATTAACAGACCTCTCTGTGTTGAATCATATCTGTTATTAACCTCTGTCTCTCTTCCACAGCATGTCTTTTATCCTGTCTTCCTTCTCTCACCCCAACCAATCACAGCAGATGGCCCCGCCCCTCCCTGAGCCTGGTTCTGCCGGAGGTTTCTTCCTGTTAAAAGGGAGTTTTTCCTTCCCACTGTCGCCAAAGTGCTTGCTCATAGGGGGTCATATGATTGTTGTGTTATTCTCTGTATGTATTATTGTAGGGTCTACCTTACAGTATAAAGTGCCTTGAGGCGACTGTTGTTGTGATTTGGCGCTGTGTAAATAAAATTGAATTGAATTCCTGATGTTCAAAGATATCCCAGTTAGTCCTGTCAAAACAGTCCTGCAGCTGCTGAGAGGCACCCTCTGGCCATATGGTAATATCTTTCTCCATGGCCAAAGACTAAGACAGAAGGACAGGAGAGGAAGAAGAGAGCTTAGATTTAAAGGGAAGGATGCTCAGTGGTGCTTGATAGACTGGGAATTTAAAGCTTCCATGTAAGTCCTCATGTTTTTAATCAGATATTAAGTGTGTCTATGTGACATTATGTTTTATCACATTGCTGCAAAACAAACTGAGTGTAACTAAGTGTGTTATTCTATCTATCTATCTAGTGCAGGATAAGCAGGTTAGTTAGTTGTAGTGTGATGGGTTTAAAGTAAAGAACAGTGTGTGACTGATACACTATGGCTGTAGTTTCATGGTCAGAGTAAGGTTACATCAAGTGTAGCAGCGATTCATGTGAATTTAGCTGATGATGCTTAGATTCACTGACTGAATTCCACCAGTCAATAAATTGATCTCCACATTGATTTAAGCCGTGTACAAAGAGTGGATCAATGACCAGGGTTCCCATGGTCACTGATCATGACTCAATGATCATTGATCAGTGGTTGTTGATATATAGTCATGAGAATTTGCATATTAATGATCAGTGAACTGACCTCTGAGCCCATTGTTCCTTCAGTGGGCTGGTTTCAGTCATTATGCAAATGTCCTGTTTATAAGGTTGAAACCTGCAGTCAGCTGAGACTGAAGACGTCACCTGATGATGAGCAAACATTTCTCCCACTGAAAACGTCCAGATGATCAGAATAAACTTTTTGGGATTTACTCACCTGGATAATAAAGACATCAATAAATTTGAACCCTCTTTTGAGGATGTTTCTATTTTTGTGAAACTGAAACCCCCCCCAAAACAAAACAGAAAATGTGCACAGTCAGAGGTTAAAGTGGATTCAGCGGGTGTGAACCCTGTAATTGGTCTTAGTGGCTCAGTGTGGGGAAAATAATCATAACTCTCAATAATTTCTACTAAGAGCTGCAGTAGATTTTCTTAGTGTACAGGCTGTGATCAGCTGACCTGCTGCTCTCTGTGGATGTACACAACTTACATCAACCAGATGTGAGCAGATGTTTGTCCTGGCTGATTTCCATCCTCCACACTGACAGCACACTGTTTATGCTGTCTGTTTTTCTAGGTGGTATAAAGTTGATGTGATGGTGGAATTCAGTCAATAAGCGCCTTGAGGCGACATTTGTTGTGATTTGGCGCTATATAAATAAAATTGAATTGAATTGAATTGAATTGAATCTCAGCATCATCATCTAAATTCACATCTCTGCTACACCTGCTGTAACCTTCCTCTGACCATGCAGCCACAGCCACAGAGTATCACTCACACACTGCTCTTTACGTTTAGGAAGTCTCTTGGATGATGACAAAACGTTTCTCCCACTGAAAACATGCAGATGAAATTATTAAACCAAGTGCACAAAAGTATACAGATGATTTGTTTTTAAATATAAATCTACGTGTCTGCTGCATGACACAAAACTTTTTCAAACTTCAAACCATACCGAAGACGTTCTTTTACCACAAACAGCACCAATTTACGCTGAACAAAATAATCTGTTTTCACATCTCTACTCAGTGTTGTGTGGAAACTGAAAGACACAATAAACACCTGAACAAGCCAGGGTTTTAATAGTTTTGCAATTTTCATTAGTTTTTATTTTTATTTAGTTTTGACTTCAGATTTTCAATTTTATATCAGTTTTAATTAGTTTTTACCAATTGTTTGCTAGTTTAGTTTAGTTTTTATTTTTTTGAAAATCCTTAGTTTCAGTTTAGTTTTGATTAGTTTCAGTTATAGTTTTAGTTGTGTTTGCAATAATTAAGTGTAACAAAATCCCAGTTTCATCATATCAGTCATTCTGCTCATCCTTGGGTATGTTGCTATTCCAGCTACCATACTGCACCCTGGACAGGTCGCCTGTCTGTCGCAGGGCTAACACGCAGAGACAGACAACTCACATTCCCACCTATGGGTTCTTTAAATAAATAAATAAAGGCAGATGAACAACCATTGATACCAGGCAACTATAAAATGTATATCTTGGCCCCAATAAGACTATTAACTCTCGCAGCACCGGGTGTTCGTAATTTTGGTTCAAGTGAATTGATAAACTTTTTGAAGGTAATTGACTCACACAGTTGTGTAGATATCCCCGTCCTGTTGTCTCGGGATGCATCACGCTGCCTTGCCTGGGGTTAGCTTCTGTTTTCTGGGGATGAGGGTTGAGTGTGCTCCCTTACCTTCTCAAGCTAAGCTAGGTTAGCCTTCTTGTGTGAGCTTTTCAAGTGCACTCTAAGGTTTGTGGGATTTTTTTCCCTTTAGAAATGTCCCTCATAATTTGTCTGTTTCCACTACAAGACACTTGCTTTATCCAAAACACAGTCATATTCAAAGTAATCCCAAATTGGACTCTGGCTCCCGACTTTTCCTGACATGATTCTGCGCGTGGACTGAGCAGCAACACAGACGACTCGACTAACGTGCTGCCACCTGCTGGCATAATGAGACACAGCAAGAAAAAAATCTGGAAACTAAACTTCATTTTCACCCTTGACTATTGTATGACACGCACACATCAATGAAAACTAAACACATTTTTGCTATAAATTCAGTTAATTTTAGTTCGTTTTGTGAACACTCATTATAGTTTTAGTTAGTTTTCCTTTTTTTGTTTTTATTTTTATTTCCGTTAATGAAAATGTTTTTTCATTTCTAGTTTTCATTATTTCGTTAGTTTTCGTTAACGATAATAACCTTGGAACAAGCGACAACAAACTCAGCTTGACAACAAAACAAAGTGTTGCTTCTTGAAGAAAGATGCCCTGTGTTCTGGTTCTGGTCCATTTCATAATGGAAGATGTGGTTCGGACAAGAATGAATATATCTACCAAATTTGAAGAAATTACTGGCCTTCCTGACAAACAGAAATCTGCTAATGTAAAGCCTCCACGTATTGCTGACACAGAGTCACAAAGTCTAGCTGCAGATACAGTGAAGGGGGATAATGATCGCCCTGCTGCTACCTCAAAGGGAGATATCAAATTAAATATCACCAAATATTTTGGTGATATTTAATATTTGGTGATATTGTGCCTTTGTTGGCTTGCAGATTTCAATTCTGACGGCTAAAGAACCAAACCGGACAGGCAAAAAAGAAAAGAAATCACACCTGCTCACAGAACCGATTTCTTCCATTCCAACCTCAGCACTACTCTGGGCAAAATCAATGTCAGTGACAACCCTGCAGACCTGCACAAGTTGCAGGAGTGACCTAGCCAGTCTCCAGACCTCAGTCCTGTAGGAAATCTGTGGACAGAGCTCACGTTTTGAGTTGCCAAGTTGCAGCAAAGACACCTAAAGGATTTAGAGAGTTGGAGTAGTAGACCAAAAGCTCCCAGCGCTACTTCTCAAATTAAATTAACACTGACTTTAAATGATGCAGCATCTGTCTATCCTGTTAAATCTCCAGTGACATTTTGTATCTGCAAAATAAAATGTTACATTAAAATACAAGACGTGTTATTCCAGTTTCTTATAAGCTTCTTCTGTCATCGCTGTGGGTTTTCTGCTTAAAACAAAGCAGAACCTTCCTAAAGTATGTGTTTGATTAAAGGTCTCCCGTTTCTTAGCTAAAGACTGACTTTCAAACACATTTTTATAACCTTTACCGTGTTTTTCTTACCCAGTCTGAAGGAGGTGAAGTCCCCCACAAAGTCAACTCGAGGCTGAGTCCCCCTGGTCACCAGTCTCAGGGTCAGGTAGTTTCCTGTGGACAGCACTGGTCGGGGTGGGCTCTTCCCACAAAGAGGAGGCCCCAAGAGAGGCGAGGTTGTGTCCCGACCATCATAGAACTGAACGTAAGAGCCGGCATGACACGGATCTTCTGAGTTTTCACCAGAGGTAGACTGCGATCTGGGGCTGAGAGGGGCAGAACCGTGGGGGGACAGAGACTCTGGCAAGACAGGCGCAGGACTCAGGGGGGCCACTCGAAGCAAGCTGTAAACCAGGAAGAAGCGGAAATGGAACTGGACCTTGTCTTTGGGAGAGCTGGCCTGCATTGTCAGGTGGCAATCAGTCCCCATGATCACAAAGTAGTACTTCTTGGATTCCTGGTGTGAGTTGATGATCATACCGTCACCTTGGATTGTCTGGCCACAGAAATCCACCACATTCACTGACAGGGAAGAAAAAAAACATATTACACATATTACACAGTCAAAGCAAGGTTGTTACAGATTTTTAAAAGGTTACTACGTTTTTGATCAATTTCTCTTTATTAAAAATGGGCTAACCTGAACACACTCTGTGTTTTTGAGTTGTGTTGCTTTTGCTTTTTTTGTTTTTTTACAGTATTTTAAAGTATTTTGAACCATTATGGTTGTTTGAGTTTATGTTGCCTTCCTTTCATCTTAAAGCTATTGTCGTGTAACGTCAGCCAATAAATTTAACAACAAATATTTTCGCTTTCCCATTCTCTGTAAACTGTGCAACTCTGACTTCACTGTTTAATGTTCTTACAAACCAAAAGAATTCAGTAGTGTCTTTTTTTTTTAAACTAAACTAACGTTTGCACATCAGCACAGATATGGATTTGCAAACGAGATGAAGGCTTCCACCTGAATACCATTTTGTTCACAATTACCAACCCACAATACCAGCTTTTTGGTTTACACTTGACTAAAATTTGAATTCCTTCTTCTTTTCTGTTTTTTTTTCTTCCTTATTGGGTCTATGCAGAGTAGGGGAGACCAGGGATAGTTGTAACGTGGGTCAGTTGTAACACTTCCAATTTCTCCAATCAGGGCTAAGTTTCAAATGATGTGACTCATCCTGTGCATGCCCAATTCAGTTCTGCTATCACATGTGAAAAATCAGCACATTTTGTCAAACACAGACAATTTAACACGAAAAAAAGTCATTTGTATGCCAAAAAGTAAGTTTTTCTACTTTATTTCAATTTCAAATAGCATTATCTGCTTTGCAGTTAAACTCATCAAACTTAAATTATGTTATTTGCATGTCTATGGGGATATATTCTGTGTAGGTCTTTAGTGCTAATGTTTTAGCCGTTGGCTGTAATGTTAGCTAGTTCATGGCTATAGGAGTCTGGGTCAGTTGTAACAGCAACAGTCTGGGTTAGTTGTAACAATAATGCAGATGTTAAAACTTACCACACTATTACTTTAACTTATATTAAACAAGTTGGGGCAACGACATCAGCAGAGAGGTTCACTGGTCGCTTTTGTATATGCGGTTAATGCCATTGGCAACACAATTCCTCCACTGTTTGTGTTCCCACACATAGATTATGCAGACCACTGTGTCAGAGATGGACCAGTAGGAAGTACTGGTAGTGGAAATAAATCAGGATGGGTGTGAGAAACAGATTTCCTCATCTTTCTGAAGCACTTAGCAAACCACACCAAGGTAAGCCGTGATAAAAAGTAATGGAATTGCGATGCTGGTGAACAACTACATTTTTTCAGCTTCATTGTTATGTTCAAAATTGGTGCAAGAGTTGTAGGTTATAATGCCCACTGAGCCAATGAGGCCAAACTCAAGGAAGACCAACCAAAATTAATGAAATATTCAGTTGCAGAAAATTCCATAATTTGTCTTTTTTGGGGGGTTGGAACATGTTCAAAAGCTCGATTTCTGCATTCTGTCACACACACACACACAGCTACATAAATGGCTCCAAGTGCATTCATGTGTTGAATAAACAAAGATTACATGTTAATGTTTTGTCAGTACCCTTATTTCATTGTGTTACATTTCACCCCAGGATATGTTACAACTAACCCAGACTGTGGGGTTAATTGTAACATTTCACTCTTTGTGTTTGAGACCATACCATGCAATGGGTAATTGTGCTGCAGAGAAAATAGCTGCACTATTTAATAGCAGAGACATGTAAATACTTTGCATTACATTTTCAATCCACTACCTTAAAAGAGCTCTAATTTACAGACAGAAATGTCAAAAATCTTACAACTATCCCTGGTCTCCCCTATCTGTGGTGCTACCATGTTTTTCAGTCATCTCTGGCTAGCCCTGGGATGTTTTTATCAAACTTCAACTCAAAATGTGTGCTAGCCAGTCTGGTGTTACATTAACCCTTTCACACACAGTGCTCACTACAGTAGACAGGTATTTATAGGTGGTTTTCTTGTATTTGTGTCAGTGTTGATGGTATACTAGCACATAAATCACTACACACTGATGTGTCACTCCATAACCTGCCACCCACTGGTCAGCCAGCGGACTAAGTGTACATGTAAAAAAACCTCTTTGAAAAGTAAATAAAAAAAATTAAGCTCAAAATTTTTTTTTCATGCCTAAAGATGAATAAAAATACTTAAGAAAAAAAATCCTGATTGAGGGTGTCATAATTCATGCAGGACAGGTTTAAATGGTGGTTCTAGGTAGAAGTTGACTTTTTTCCTTTTGACACCCAAAAATTCAATATTTGCTAAATAAGCCCATTTAAACAAAAGTCATGAAAAATAACATAATGTGGTTTTAATTTAACAGAGTTACAGAATTATTAAAATGCCAAGGAGGTCAAAACGACACCCTTGGCAGAAAAATAGCTGGCTGACAAGGAACAGGACCATTTTAGCCTGATAGGCCAGAGTTAGTTAAACCACATCTGAAGAGCAGATCCTCGGAGGACACACATATCATAACATTGTAGACCTGGTCTGCTAAATCTACCGTGGGACCAACGTCTAAGAAGCAGCTTATCTAAAAGCAGGCCTCCACACTGTCACCCATGGCCCCTTCCCTCTGGGCCACAGGCCAAATAATGAGGAAATTTATGACCACCCCTGAAGTTTATTAGCTTTGTTTCCGTGGCAACTTGAATGTCCTAAGGCACATGAGCCCCTGTTGGTGGGAAACAGCTCATCCCCTCCACATGGCCTAAGTAAATACAAGACCTGGAGAGGATAACATCCAATGCATGGGTGACCAGAAGGTACAGAGGCCTCACTAAAGAATTTTGCAGGTTGAAAATTCAATTCATCTCTCAAAAATGTATTGTAAATGAAGTCTATGTTGTTGAGCTGACAGACGAGGGGTTATTCACAATGCTCACAGGTTATATTTAGATTTGATTTGATAACTTTTGTAGTTTAGTAATTGTTTTTTTTCTTGTGCAGCTTTCATGAGTTCTTGGAGGTTAAAAAAGGTAATTTGACCCATTCTTATATAGTCCTTTTCTACTCTCCCAGAGCACTCAGTGTTTTAGACAACATGCACTTTTTCTCTCTACGTAATATTCACACACACTCATACACTGATGGATGCTTTGGAGAGCAATTTAGGGTTA
Source organism: Neolamprologus brichardi (assembly GCF_056152115.1). Lineage (NCBI taxonomy): Eukaryota > Metazoa > Chordata > Actinopteri > Cichliformes > Cichlidae > Neolamprologus > Neolamprologus brichardi. Next base: position 31,378,065 of record NC_142116.1, on the reverse strand, counting down.
GTAATTTGCTCAAGGATATTTGGCCTGCAGACTGGAGCAACCAACAACCAGTCAGCAGTGCTTGTCCAGTGCCTAAGCTGTACAAGCACTCAAGAACACATGCAAACAACAGAAATACACTCACTGGCCACTTTGTTAGCGACACTATTTAATTAAATTGAAAGCCTTTATTGTCATTATACATAGTATAACGAGATTAGACACAGCTCTAGAAAAGTGCATGCGTACATTATAAAGACTATACAATAATTTAACTATACACTTAATATAAATATAAATACACAGTACAGTACTGGATGACAGAGACAGACAGGCAGAGAACTGATTGTATTTCAGCGCAGATTACTTTTTGTGCAAGCACCCTTAGGATGTGTAGCCGCTGCTGGGCCATCTTGACTAGCGCCGTGGTGTTAGTTGACCAGGAGAGGTCTGCAGAGATGTGGACGCCAAGGAATTTGAAGGACTCCACTCGCTCTACACTTTCTCCGTTGATGTGCAGGGGGGCAGAGGCAGTTCTGTTCTGCCTGAAGTCCAGGATGAGTTCCTTGGTCTTGGTGATGTTAAGTGTCAGGTTGTTTGATGCACACCATTTTCCCAGTTTCAGGACTGAGAGTGTGAGGGGAAGAGAGGTGAGGGCCGAGCTTCACCCGCTGGGGTCTGTTGACCAAGAAGTCCTTTATCCAAGAGCAGGTGGGTGGTGGGAGCCCCAGGTTGACTATCTCGGTGATCAAAATGTCCGGTATTATTGTGTTAAAGGCAGAGCTGAAGTCAATGAAGAGCATTCTGACATCGCTCCCGTGTTGTTCCAGGTGGCTCAGTGCTGTGTGGAGTGCAATGGCTATGGCGTCTTCAGTGGATCTGTATGTGAATTGGTGTGGGTCCAGAGTGGGGGGGAGACAGGTTCTGATGTGCCCCAGAACCAGTTTCTCAAAGCACTTGGTGATGACAGGGGTTAGTGCAATTGGGCGGAAGTAACTGAGACTGGTTATGGGCGACTTTTTGGGGATGGGAACGATTATGGTAGATTTCAGGCAGGGTGGGATGACGGCTTGTTCCATAGACAGGCTGAAGATGTCAGTGAAGACCTGTGCTAGCTGCTTGGCACATGCTTTGAGGACCTTCCCAGGTACTCCATCGGGACCTGCAGACTTCCTGGAGTTCACGCCTCACATCCTGTGCCTCGAGAGTGAGTGGGGGGTTGCTAGAGGCTGGTGTGGGTTGCGGTGGTCGTTGGGGTGGTGTGGCTGGGTGCTGTGTTTTAGACTCAAAACGGGCAATGTGTTCAGCTCCTCTGCTAGCCCCGCGTCTGAGTCCCCAGGTGTCACAGAATATCCTTTGTAGTTGGTAATGGTCTGTATGCCCTGTCACACCTGTCTGGGGTCGTCGAGATGTTCCTCTATTCTCCTCTTGTATTCTGCCTTGGTGGTCCTGATGCCCCTCCTTAGGTTCGCTCGAGTGGTGCTGTACAATGCTCTGTCACCGGACCTGAAGGCTGTATCACAAGCCTGGAGGACCATATGGACCTGGCTCGTCATCCAGGGTTTCTGGTTTGGGGATACCCGGATGTAGAAGGCATCCCACTGTGTGTGTTCAAAGCAGTCCTGCAATCGGGGGAGGGTGACCTCAGGCCAGGTGGTGATGGTCCTCTTTATGGGCTTTGTTTGCCAGCTAAGGGGGTGTATGCTATATGCTAGTTCAACATGCTGGAAACATGTCGCAGAATTCTGTTCCATGACATGACATCGTGGCTTTGCTGCACATCCATGATGAAAATCTCCCTTTCCACCAAATCTGAATGTTGGACTGAGTTCTGGTGAGTGTGGAGGCACTCTGAGTTCAGTGAATCTTCAACCAGGACCATCACCTGTGGTGGAACCAGCTCCCAGTGTCAGTTCAGGAAGCAGGCACCAAAGCATCAGCATCAAACTTTTGTTTTTCATACTGCAAGCTTGAGTCTTCGGCAATGTTGTCGATCTGCTGTGATCTGCTGGAGCCATTCGCCTTGCTTGGGAGTCACTGCACCAAGCGCTCCGATTGCCACCACTGTTACCTTCATCCTCCACGTCTTCTAGAGCCCTTGGTATTTCTCCAGCCTCTCGTGTTACTACTTCCTGATGTTGCCGTCATTCAGTATTGCTACATCTATCACTACGGCCGTCTTCTTCAGTTGGTCCACCACCACTATGTCTGGTTGGTTAGCCGCCACCATTTTGTCCGGGGTGGTTGTAGCTCAGGTGGTAGAGCAGGTCAGCTACTAACTGGAAGGTTAGTGGTTCCCATGTTGCTCTCTTTTAGTGTGAATGTTAGATAGGGAGCACTTAACAGCTTAGCTTGCGTGATTGGGTGAATGAACGATTTGTATAGAGTGCTCAGATAGAGTAGAAAAGTCCTGTATAAGAACCAGCATATAGTTAGGGCTGGACCAGGTGACCCTGAATCCTCCCTTAGTTATGCTGCAATAGACGTAGGCTGCCGGGGGATTCCCATGATGCATTGAGTTTTTCCTTTCCAGTCACCTTTCTCACTCACTATGTGTTAACAGACCTCTCTGCACTGAATCATACCTGTTATTAACCTCTGTCTCTCTTCCACAGCATGTCTTTATCCTGTCTTCCTTCTCTCACCCCAACCAATCACAGCAGATGGCCCCGCCCCTCCCTGAGCCTGGTTCTGCCGGAGGTTTCTTCCTGTTAAAAGGGAGTTTTTCCTTCCCACTGTCGCCAAAGTGCTGCTCATAGGGGGTCATATGATTGTTGGGTTTTTCTCTGTATCTATGAAGCGCCTTGAGGCGACTTTTGTTGTGATTTGGCGCTATATAAATAAAATTGAATTGAATTGAATTGAATTGAATTGAATTAAATTGTATCTGGAAGTCCCACAGGATCTTAGCTCGGTCATTCTCCATCACGCTACTGGTCATGTCCCCCTTTGACCTCTTAAATTTCTCCCACAATTAAATTATTTGGTCTCATATGGTGGGAGCATAAGTAAGACAAACCTTTAGGTATAACAACATCAGCCATCACATCTCCTTACTTTAGAGGTCTGGTCTAGGTTAGCTCTTGAGTTTGGCTCCCATCTGTATATTTCATGTACAATAATTAATTTATTAAGACACAGAACACATTTACAAGCAAATACATGTTAGCAGCCTAGCTTAATTTCTAGTGATGAAGGACCCTGGAGTGTACATCATACATGTTTATCTCACTACCGACTTATATATATTATAAATATATTATCTCCCCCTTTTAGTAATGCAACTTCTGCATGTGGGACGTTTCAGGCTTTGGAGAGGCAAACTGTGAAATGGACACGGTGGACTGTGACACTTGTTTGTGATTACAAGCCGAATTTTGTTGGGCACTGTCTTCATAGACCTTTTGTTCAAAAGAAGTTATGTAGAAGGCAAAACGTGTGTGATATACAGGGTCAGTGTTCCTGAGCCTAGTCAGTGATTTCTACTTTATGGACAGCAGTACAGCCTGAGCACACACTGAAGCACTAGAACGTCTCGGCCTCTCGTGTTTTTGAAGTAATTAGTATAAATACTAACAAATAAACTTGGCCTGGTTTATTTGAAATGTGTTGCTGGTGTTTTTGGAAAAACCTTGTTAACGCAATTAAAGAAAAAAAAAACACACAGAGATTTTTAAATGATTGCATGTTAACTCGACTCTCACACATTTAACGCAATCAGAGCGTTGTGCACAGAGAAATACAGCACGCACACATGCACCAATCCTCTTTTAGCTGAGTTTGTGGAGTATTTCACACAGTTGTGTCCGGGTGTTAAAAACTTACTGGTGTCGATGGACGAGGTGGAGAGACTCATGAAGCAGCGCAGCAGGAGCAGCAGTGTGAACACCCGCTGATTGCAGCTCTCCATTATCCAAACCGGGATACGAACGTGAAAAGCAGAGTAGGGTTCAGTCAGTTCACAGGTTAACAGAGTCACTTTAACCTAAATGTGTCACATTTGTCCAAAATAGAAAGTGCAGCATGCAAGAGTGTGACTGTCTGTTTAGCGGTGTGCTCCTCTCTTCTGTTACTTTGTTATTCGAGTTGAACCTTCTCCTTCGTGTCCAGTCATCTCCTTGACAACACCCAACCAATCAGCCTTCAAGTTAGGGAAGGGGCGCGCACGCACACACACACACACACACACACACACACACACACACACACACACACACACACACACACACACACACACACACACAGTCTTTGTTCAAAATAAAGGTCCACTCACTTGATGTAAACGTCATTTAGTTAGCTGAACTCTCCTTCTTTTAGCTGCTTCTCTGGTTTAAGGCTAAGTTAGTAAAGTTATGTGCTTAACCAAAGACTGGCAGCTGTAATTGCAGCAAAAGGTGGTTCTACGAAGTATTGACTCAGGAGCTGAATAATTACACACACCCCACTTTTCAGTTATTTATTTGTAAAAAATGTTTGGAATCATGTCTGATTTTCGTTCCACTTCTCACGTGTTCACCACTTTGTGTTGGTCTTTCACGTGGAATTCCAATAAAATTGATTCATGTTTGTGGCTGTAATGTGACAAAATGTGGAAAAGTTCAAGGGGGGCGAATACTTTTGCAAGCCACTGTACCTCAGTTACTGAACTCAAGTGAAAGGATAACAAGTGTACAGAGACAACAGTATGGAGTCATAACAAGTAACATAAACACATTTAAGCTGTTTTTAATGTTTAATCTTGTTACTGCGACCAGTTCTCTAACTAGGCGTTTGTGACTTTTATTTGCTTTTAAACAACCTCATGAGACTGACGTCTGCTGACTGTCAGGGATGGAGCTGTGCCCATTTCACCCAATCCTCTTCACCTTGATGGGGGAACACTAAAATCTGTGTCATGGCTCAGCACAGGCAGAGTGTACATGATGTGATCAGCAAACCTGCTGCTCTGTGTGGATTTATACAACTGATGTTTCACAAGATGTTCACACCTTCACAAGCCATCTTGGATGATGTGATTGGCTGTAGCTCGGGAGGTAGAGCAGGTCATCTACATCAGAAGGTTGGTGGGTCGAACCCTGGCTCCTCCAGTCTGCATGCCAAATATATTTGGGCAAGACACCAACTCCAAGTTGCTCTCTGATGCATCCATCAGAGTATGAATGTTAGCTGTGGCTGAAAGCTTAGAAGCTGTGAATGTGGCATGTTGTATAGAGTGCTTTGAGTACACTGGGAGTAGAAACGTTCTATACAAGAATCAGTCCATTTACCATGATGTCCATCCCCTACAATCACACTACACTCTTTATATTAGACCAGTGGTTCTCAAACTTTTCACAATGACTACCACCTCATAAAATATATAGCTCTTGAAATACCTCGCCTCTGTCAGTCTGCCCCAGGGCAGCTGTGGCTACAACCATAGCTCCCTCCACCAGTGTGTGAATGCGAGAGTGAATGAATAGTGGCATTGTGAAGTGCTTTGGGTGCCTTGAAAAGCGCTATATAAATCCAATCCATTATTATTATTATTATTCACTCTTATGACCGACATTAAAATACAGTAGTATTGGCCTATTTAACAATATATACAGTTTACACAAGATAATTTTATTTCTTATAGGAATGTTATTTATTTTAACTGTCATAAAACACCACAACTGTACTTGACTAAATCACCCATCAAGTGACAATATGAAGTGCACTGCATTTAAACATTCAGGACGTGACAAGGGAAAATAACAACTGTACTGCACTGAAACACTTAGTAAGATTGTTAACATCTGTACTGCATGAAAACATTCACAGCAAAAGGGATGTTAATAATAACGGCTCCATGAATACAATCAAAACATTTAAATGTTGTTGTTATTTGCAACTTGGTCTACATATCTATTGAGAGGGATGTGCATGGCGTTCTGTGATGTCTGGGTTGATTGAGGTCAGCTTCAGCCTAAAGTTGGATTCAGCATCTAATCTGTTTCTGTATTTTGTCTTTATGAAGGCGAGTGAAGAGAAGCAATTCTCACATAGATACGTGGTCGCAAATGGGAGGAGAAAATCTACTGTTGCTGGGAAATATTCACTGAACTGCTGTCTGAGAGAGACAAGGTGGCAACAATGTTGTCTCTGACTCCATCGGTGAAGGTCAGATTGTTGTCAGACAGGAAACACTCCAAAGTGGGGAAAGCTGAAACATCACCTGTCTTGACTTTGATTACATATAACTCCAGATTTTTCAACATTGCATTGATTTTGTCCTGCACATCAAAAACACTGATGGAGAGTCCATGTAGGCCCGTCAGCTTGTTTAAACGAGAGAAAATGTCCGACATGTATGCCAGCTGACTGAGCCACACAGTGTCTTCAGAAACATCTGATGAGGGGAAGTTTTTGTCCTGTAAAAACATCTGGATCTCTCTGTGCAATTTGAAAAGCCTAGAAAGGACCTTCTCTCTTGAAAGCCATCTTACTTCTGTACAGAGCAGAAGTTGGAGGTGTTCACTGCCCATCTCATCACAGAGCACATGAAATAGGCGAGAGTGCGCCGGCCTGCTCTTTATGAAGTTGACAGTTTTCACAGCTGAGTCTAGTACAGCTTTAAGTTCTTCAGGTATTTTTTTGCACTGCGAAGGCCTCGCGATGGATACTGCAGTTTGGGCTGCTACTCCGCTGTGGCGACCTGTCATGGACCTTTAGCACCATCCGTGCAGACTCCAACGCACCTTTTCCAATCCAGCCCATTTCCTTGAAAAAATTCATTCAATAACTGGAAAATGTGTTCAGCTGCTGTTCTGGTCTGAAGTGAGTTACAGAACAGAAAGTCTTCTTGAGCTGCACTTTCGTGTTCATATCTAATGTAAACAAGCAAATTGGCCATATCTGCAACATCTGTAGTCTCACCAAACTGAATAGAAAAATAGCGACTAACTTTAATGCGCTCAGTGTGTTTTTAACATCATCTGCAATGGATCTTATTCATCGTTGGAAAGCGGCACTAAGTTCAGCTGTTTGCTGAGCAAGGCTGATGGCGGACGACTTCCACGTGTTCATAACTGTATGTTATGAACACGAAGCAGTGGCAGGCGGAGTTTGGAGCTCTGCCCTTGCGGGGTAAGTGCTGATCTGATAAAACTCATACAGACGCTCCAGTAAAATTAAGAAGGGTGACTGCTGCTGCTCTCCTTGTGCTTAGCAGAAGCTGGAGCGAAGCGGGAGAGAAGACGATGGAGGACGTTGTTGGCTTGGCTCCATTGGTGGACTTTCTGGTGGACTCTTAACGGCCTTAACTTGTTGGTTGAGGTCAAATGGGACCCTTTAGTGGCTTCAGTTTGCTAATCAAGGACAATTGGACTCTTATTGCCTGATCGGGGTAATTTTTTTATGGTGATGTAAATAAAGAGGATAAAGGAGGATTAGATCTGCCTAACTTTAATCACTATTTTTTAGCCAACAGGCTTCAGTTCATCTCTAGATGGTTTAAACACACCTTCCTAGATGAACCTTGGATAGATGTAGAACAGGCACTATGTAATAATCTAGAAATTTCAGACCTACCATTTATCAGCTCAAACATCAAACGACATGAATGCTTTAAAAGCATCAATATCAGCTCTTCTCTGACAACATGGTGGGAGTTTCTAAAAATGACAGTCTTCATTAATCCCATGCAAACGTACACCTACCTGGAACAATCCGGACATATTACAAAACAATAATATGATAAACTTTCCAGATTGGAGTTGCAAAGGATAAATACTTGGAACATATATTGGAAGGAACAGACTTAATTTCGTTTGACAGACTAGTTACACAATATGGGATCAACAAGAAACGATTTTTGGAATATCAACAAATTAAATCCATTTTTAATCTAAAACCCCCCAAATTATTGTCTAAAATATACAGAACACTTTCTAAAATAGATGAATCAACATCCCTTCCTATTGCAAAATGGGAAGCAGATTTATCGATCATCTTAGACCAAAACCTTTGGTCTCAGATTTGCTTAAAGACCTTTCAATGGATCAGAAGTCCCATTTTGCAATTAATACAGTACAAAATATTACATAGAGTGCACTATACTGGTCATAGGATATTCAAGATGGGCTATACGCCTTCCAACAACTGCTCACACTGTCTAGCAAATACACCGGACAATTACATCCACGCTCTTTGGTTCTGTCCACCAGTTCAGAAGTTTTGGCGTGAGATATGTGAAGACTTATCAAAGTGTCTGAAATGTAACATTCCAGCTTTCCCTTTAGTGTGTTTGTTGGGCAGCTTGGATGAGGTCACTGCAGAAATAAACACAGCCCACGTTGTTTTTACGGCGCTATGCATTGCCAAAAAAACGGTCCTCATTAACTGGAAAAATAAAAATAATCTTAATTCTAACCAATATAAAAACAATCTAATAGATCACATTAGTCTTGATCCAGCCTCTGCCATCACATTTGATCAATCCCTTTGGGCTCCTTTGATTGGCTTCATCACCTAGTGGGGGTGGGGGGTCATGGTTTGGTCCTGCCTTCGCTATTGTGGTTGATATGGGGGTAGGGACGGCCTTAGGGCGTCTGGGGAGTCCCTAGGAACGTTTTCCCTGGAGGGCCTAACCCGGGGGATGTGGCCATGACCTGGTTAGGGGCTCTGGTGGCTCTTAGATGGTGTTTTCCTTGTGGCTGCGTACAGCGGAGATGGGGGAGGGTCTGTGCCGGCGCACGTTGGTTACTGGCCTGGTAGCCTGGCTGCCCCTGGGTGGGTCCGGGACGGGCGTGGAGGCTTGGGGGTCTGGGGGTGCTCCGCCCCCGGTCTGGGGTGCTGGCTGGGCCTTGGGGGCTTGGGTCCTGGTTGTTGTGTCACCGAGGCTGTGGGCGGGTGGGTGCAGGGGGGCTCAGCCCCAGTGCAGGGGACCTCTGGGCATCGGCCCAACTAGGTGGCTCTCTAACTGGTGGGGAGGTTGTTATATCTCTACAGGAGCTCACTCTGCAGGTGGGGGAGAGATATAGGAGAGGTCGAGAATGAACTCAACCTGGGTGTCTATTGTCTTGTGTAGTTTGGGAGATGATTGGATGCCAACTCTGCAGTTTTCTCTGCGGTGGAGTCGGGTGGGCTGCCCCGGACTCTGTGGGGCTGGGCGGTGCTGCTGCTGCGGGCCCCGGTCCGGATGGGCCTGGGCCCCCTTGCCCTGGTGGGTTCCAGAGTGTGGGGGTGCCTACTGGGGTCAGCGGGGGAGCTGGCCGAAGGGAGGGCCGCTTGCCCCTCCCTTTCTTCCCTCCCCATCCTCAGCTGCCTCCCTCTTCCCGCTCTACCACACCCACACACGCAGAGCTTGGGGTGCAGGTATGTCACCAAGGTGCAGGGGAAGCACTCCCCCTCTGTCCCCTTCTGGCCTGTGCCTCAATTTTATTCCGCAACCTAGACATCCACATTGCTCACACTCTCACATAACACATACATATAGGGCCTTGGGGGTGGGCACGTTTTACAGCATCCAGAGGATGGTCGGTGTATTCCGACCCACCTCTGGCGCTGGTGCCCTACCCTCAATCTTAAATGCATATAGACACTGAGGGTTTTCGGGAGGAGCAGTGCTGCTCTCTGGCAGGAAGCAGGAACCATGCTCAATTGTGTTTTAAATGCACTTTAGAACAGCACACAGCAACACTACATATGAGCAGGCGGAGGGAGGTTTGGGGTCTTCACTCACCCCGGTTCTGTTAGCCGTCAGATTGGGGTCTGGGATGCGGGGCCTCCCTGCTACTCCAGATCAGGAGGCGGTCCGCTTGCCTCCACCCCAGAGAGAAGGGTTACATCTCCTGGGTCTAGGTGCGGCTTGCCCCTCTGGGGGCGGGGGGACCTGGACCTGTGATATAGAGTATGTTTGGGGAGTGCGACTGTCTGTGCAGTGTGTATTTGTGTCTGTCTACACGTTGGGTGAGTGCCGAGTATTTGTTTGTGTATATGGGGGTGGGAATGCATGTTTGTGTCCGCGTGCACCTGTTCGTCCGTGTCTATATGTCAGGTTGGGTCTTAGACTCGACCTCTCTGGGTACATCTCAGGCCCTCCAAAGTACAAAGGGCCTTTCTCCCCTCACCACACTCCCTGCGGGTGGCTAATGCCGTCAGACGTTGGTGTGTTGGTGGTTCTTGTCGACTGGGGCTGGGTGCTCATGTATGTGCCGGCTAACTCCTGGTGGCCGATTGGCGGGGCCTGGCGCCTGTGGCCCAGCTGGGCCCCTTCCGGTGGGTGGGGTGCCCTCAGGCCTCTGGCCTCTGGGCCTGAAGCTCGGTCCTCTCTGGCACAGCTGGCTGCCGGCAGAGCCCGCGGGCACGCCATTGCAACCCCCTCTGGCCTCTGCTCCGTGGCTGCTGGGTGACCTCTCATTTGGGGCTCTACTCAGCTCTTCCCAGGAGGGTGGCACGGTTCCCCCCCTTCGGTGATTCTCCTCAGGTCCTCGTACTCTGGGGTCTCTGGATGTCTGGGGCCTGGATCTCCTCCATACCTGCTTCATGCCCTGGGGGACGGGGCTATGGCTCCCCACACTCCCTAGCAGATCGTTACATGGAGAAACCTTTGTAATACAAGCATGCTGATCCACACAGGTGTGCACACAGGTGTACACACAGGTGTTCACAGACGTGGACTACACCTTTCTTGGCTGCTGCCTCAAAGCACATTGTGCGCTGTCTATCTTGTGTGCTGCACAATAGCGTTTAATATTTAGTATCTACTGTTATCTACTGCTAGCTAGTTTATTGTGATGGTGCTGTATTTATTATGTTGCTCTTTTTTGTTTGTTTTCTCTTCTGTTTTTTTTTCTCCATACAGGTGGTCCAGGTGTTTTGTTTGTTTTTCTTTCTTTCTTCCCCCCTTTTTCACCATCTCTTCTCCCCTCTGTTTTTCTTTCTTTCTCTCCCTCTTCCTTTCATTCTTTCTCCCTGTCCTATCCCTCAGTCATGTCTGTCCCGTCTGTAGCAACCAAAAATAAAATAAAATAAATTCATAATTATAATAAAGGTCAAACAAATGGACCAACATGGCAAGGCCATGATGATCCACTTGGTAAAGTAAATCCGCTTGGCATCTTTCTTGGCCTTGAGACAACAATTCTGATGGCTAAAGATCCAAACGGGACAAAATAAATAAATAACAAAAAAAATAAATAAAGTGTATATATTTTTTTTGTAGAATTTAACTGGGTTCTACATCTTTCTGCTTCTGTAATTACCCCATGCTGCTGTCTCGTTTAAAAGGGCGTGACTGGTCACACCCGTGACCAGAGTTGGCAACTCCTCAGTAAAGAAAATTGCTGGCTCACTCATGGCTCACTTCTCGACAGGCAGAGCGGGGCCTTTGCAGCCACAACAGCTCTTTTAAGAGCCACCCACAAACCTATTAAGAGCTTTCCTGTCTAAATAGTTTAACCTCTTTATAATGTTTATTTTTTTATTCCTGTCTCTGTATAGAAAACAGTTGGCGTCATGTAGCTCGGGGTGATTAGCCATGGTGTTTATCAGTATCCATGTCCTGCTGATGCTGTGACTCCATTCACTTAGTCACAGCATCACTGACACCCGTCACCTGATTGGTTGTTGCGGCGTTCAGATTTTTCCAACTTGAGTGGCAGATGTGATAAGCGCGAATGCACAAAATGCACCACCTAAAATGCCACGCATATTTTACTTTGCGCTTCAAATGCATCAGTCGCGCTAATTGTTTGCGCGAATAAGGCAGAAAAGCCTTTTCGCGATGCAAATCTTTTTTCTGGTCACTTCTATCGCGTGTACGCACCAAAAGAGCGATAGGCGCTTTCACGTCAAAAAGTTGTCATAAATAAGTCTCCAATAACACCAGAAAAAGTTGCCAGATTTGTCACTAGTCGCTTTTTAGAAAAAAAGTCGCTAAGGGGGTCTGAAAACTCGCTAAATATAGCGACAAAGTCACTAAGTTGGCAACACTATTGGCACATATATAATTATGTTATCTTTAAAAAAAAATCTTAGACTTCCCACGTACCACTGTTTGAGAATGACTGTACTAGACAGTATAAAGTTGGCATTTACTTCAAAAATCTTTGAGGAAAGTTATCTTGCAAATTTTTCTCTCCCTGGAAATACAGCTAGTGACACACACACACAAACTGTACTCGGGCAGTGTTTGCTGATGTTTCTGCTGATAGAAAGATTGCATTTTTAAGTACCTGCTCACCTGATTCTACACAGAGTAGAGTATTTTCTACCAAAATGGTTAGTAGAACTCTTTGCTACTGCCCATACAAACGAATATGGATAATGCAACAAGGTATGTTAAATCATTTTGTGGTACTCATCCTCCCACACACCGAAACTCACTCTGTTCTGCCTGCTGCGTCTCTAAATCTCTCACATAATATTTAAAATTTTCAGATTTTAGTGCGAATCTTAGTTACATTAGTTACATTTTCAGTATCAGTTATTGAGGAATATTTTGTTTACATTTGAGTGGTTAGTTAGTCCTGAGTTCTCTGCAAAAACACAGACACACACACACACACAAACACACACACACACACACAGGTCCACTGCCGGTTCAGATAGAGGGGGAGGAGGTGGTCAACAAATACAAGTACCTCGGGCTGTGGGTGGACAATAAACTGGACTGGTCATGCAACACAGAGCACCTGTACAAAAAAGCCCAAAGCCGACTGTACTTCCTCAGGAGGCTGAGGTCTTTTAACATCTGCAGGAAGCTCCTGAGGATGTTTTACCAGTCGGTGGTTGCTGGAGTACTGTTCTATGCTGTGGTGTGCTGGGGGAGCAGCACAGCAAAGAAGGACTCATCCAGGCTGGAAAAACTGATCAGGAGGGCTGGCTCTGTGGTCGGCATGAAGCTGGACACTCTGGTGTCAGTGGCAGAGAAGAGGACACTAAAGAAACTGCTGGACATTATGGACAATGCTGGGCATCCTCTGCACACGGCCATAAACAACCAGAAGAGTCTGTTCAGTGACAGGTTGCTTCTCCCAAAGACAAGAACCAACAGACTTAAAAACTCCTTTGTCCCACACGCCATCAAACTGTTTAACTCCTCTCTGGAGGGTAGAGGGAGGGGAAACAGGAGGACAAAGGAGGGGGGAACAACTAAGCTGTAGTGCCTCTCCACTTCACTGTGCAATTACCTTTTGTGCAATACTTTTTGTTAATAATCAGCGGTGCAATAGACTCCATACTTGAAATGTGCAATTCACTTGTATTTTTATTTTTATTTTTATTCCTATTTATTCTATTTATCCCCTTTGTATATTTTATCTATATATGTCTTTGTATTTATATATGTGTGTATATATATATATATATATATATAATATTCTTAACTCTGTAACTTCTGTCGGTGCTGTGCTTTTTGGAAAACAAATTTCCCAGAGGAACCCACCCGAGGGATGAATAAAGTTTTATCTAATATAATCTAATCTAATCTGTAGCTGCACTGGACTGGACTTGAAAATTTTTATTTTTCTTGACCATAACACATTCTGAAATTAGGCTACTCGTGAAGGCTCAAATGTATTTATTTATTTAGAAAATTCAGGTTTCTATGGATATCAGTGATCACGAGGGATGGGTATTGATACGATTTTCACGATTCCGATTCCATTTTCGATTCTGTTTAACTCTTATCGATTCTTTTAAAAAAAAGGAGAACACTAAGGTCGATTAGCTTAGAACTTTGTTTTTTATCTTCTCTTTGAACAAGATAGAAATTTAGGAGTAACATGCCCTTACAAACCCAACAGTGAGATCTTAAGAGATCCACAGCCTACAGCTCTTCAATGGGGTGTCACAGGGTCCTCAGGAAAAAAAATTGTAAATGTAAAATAATAAAATAAATATTCTTCTGCAGCAATAACAAAGTGTAACATAAATTATTCTGTAGCAATTACACAAGAATATCCAGTAATGTCCCTGCCTACAATTAAACACATACACTTACCGAAACTCGGGGGCATCTGCTGTGGCAAATGGGTGCAAGCCTCAGTCAAACTTAGTCACTGCTCGGTGACATTCGTCTATCCTGGCCTGAAAGGAGACACTGCCGGTAGACTGCAGAGAGAACTGCCAGCATCTGAGCCAGACACTGGCTGTATCCCAATTCAGGGTCTGCAGCCTTAAAGTACACAGACTTAACGGTCCTCAAGGGCCGCGTACTCAAAGGCCGCTAAGGCCGGAAGTGTGAGGCTTGTGAAATTGGACGGTCTAGCCTCCGTCGCGCTGCCCAGGTTGCCTAGCAACCATGATAGCGGGAAACGTGTGGTTGACAGAAATGAAGGAGAACATATTTTGTTCATTTGTTTGTTTGTTTCTACATGAGCTTTGTGTGATTAGTTGAGTATCTGAGGCTGAGACCACAGGACTGTAAATCATGATTGTTGGGCTTCATTTCTGTACTGAACAGTCATTTAAGATTGGCTATGTTATGTCTCTGGCCATAATCTGTTTTGGTGGCTGTTTCTTTGTCTGTGTCTTTAAGTCTTTGCAGATCCCTGAGTGGATGAGCTGACGGCTGCTGATTGGTCCCCTGGTCATGTGGTCTCATTCAAAATCCCTCACCAGGAGTTGTCCCGGGGCAGCCACTGACAGCAGCAGCAGACCTGACCCTGGCCTCCAAAACCTGTGACATTTGTGCCTGTGACTTTTGCGACTTTCTGAGCTCTGTATATAGTGTGTACATTAGTTTTCATTGTAAATAGCACTGGAACAGAAGGGGTGAGCTGCCATATTGTTTTCCTTTGCACTGTTTTCTCCTGTTTATCTCAGGGAGTTAGGGGTAGCGCTTGTCTTTTGTTTTTTTTTGGTTTTTGATTTCACATAGGGTTTTAGATAGCACCTCCTCCTGACTTAGCTTGTTTTGTTTGTTATTTTGGCCTTTGTTCACCCCGGAGCTTCATTTTGCAGTGAGTGGAGTGAGAATAAACCACCGTTCACTAAGAAATTGGTTTTCCCTCTGTGTATGGTTTTGGGGACCAGGGCGGGGCATTCTTTTCAAACTTATGTTGCATTCCTGTACCCCTAGACTGGGGCGTACCAAGCTAGTAAATAACAAATAGTTAATGTTGTTCATGAGACTAAAGTCAGTGTAAATATGAGATGGCCAATATTATAGTTATTATATTAATCATTATTAGTTATTACAGCAGTGAGTTTGAACTCTCAAATCAAATCACTTCTATTGTCACATCACATGTGCAGGTACACTGGTACAGCACATGTGATGTGAACTCTGTGTCAAACACTCAAAGTTGCAGTTATTTATATTTCCTATCACCTTAAATCTTCACTCAAAGATACTCAAGTATCTGTGACAGTGTATATATAGATGTATTATATATAAGAGACAAATGTTGTTCCTTCAGTATGTTGGCATTATTACATTTGGCTCAATGCTTACATATATGTGTGTAAAAAGAAAATGTACGAGCTGTGATAACTGTGTCTGATAGAATGAAGAGTAGACTGATATATGAAATATTCCTTTATTGGGTGAGAAAATCAGACCATGTCATAGCTGCTTTAAGTCATACAGAATAGATATCAGAGCCTTAAACAGGCTGACTTCTGCTAAATGGGTCAAACTGGGCAGAAAGTCTACAAACACATAACATCCTTATAAAATATGATGTAACACTATAGATCAACTTACCTCAGAATATATAAAGCATATAAACAATTACAGCAATGATGCAACAAACACAGCAGTGCTACTAATCCAAAATACTCAGCTTCATAGAACTGAAACAAACATTTATTTTTAGCTCCATTCTGCTGCTGATACATACTTTAGGTTTCTGAACATTAAACTTGTTGCTGCCTTTCATAGTGTGTAACTTGAAGGCCCTGAGTACTTTCTCCCACACTGCAAACACTGGAATGATAACATTATTTGAACATTACCTAATAAGACTGATTCAGGACAGACAGTTAGTTATGTTAAACTTTCCTAGCAGTCCTTCACAAACAGGGAACAGTCTGTCTATTCTCTCCATCTGTCAGCTGCTGCTGGCTCTTCCTCCTCCTCTTCCTCACACACTGCTGAGTTTGTCCTGGTGGATCATCAGGGGTGCAAAGCCTCACAGATGATGTGCAGCAGTGGGTCCCTCAGTCTGTCCTCACTCTGGACACTTGCAGTCGTCACACATGGAAATCAAATGTGTGATAAGCTGCAGGATTCAAACACAAGTGTAACTTATAAACACATGTTCATACTTTTATTCCACAATCAGAGAGAAAGAAACAGAGAGAGAGTGCAGGACAGACAGACAGGTGACAGTCTCAGGTGTACACACTGCTACAAACAGGAAGATTTAGTGTTTGTGTTATTACGAGTGCTAAACAAGAAGAGTTCCCAGATGGTACAGTGGACACATGTGTGACTGCTGTGATTAAAGCATCTTTCTTTCAGCTTAACGAGTGAACCGTCAGCTCGTTCAAACACACGTTAAAGTCCGTTTGGCTCAACACCTCCGAACAGAGGCAGCAATATAACAGAGCTAACATTAACAGTGCAGTGAATCCTGCTTGTGCCGTGATATTCAGGACTGCAAACCGAGCAGCATCACTGACTTTCAGCTTGTTGTGTTTGTGGATATATGACTGACTTTAATTATCCACAAAATCCTCACATTCTCTGTAAGATTAAGGTCGACTATTGTATTATTATATTTTAAAGGCTTTAAAAGCAAGTAAAAGCTGAACGTACAAACATCGCTAATGGCAAATAACTCTGCTGACATGTGGCCAACAGTAATGTTTTAATGTTCCTCATTATTAAACATTCGCACAGAAATAAGTGACATAATATTCAGTACTTACTTTTCACAGTTTACTCTTTGGCCGCTCCGCTTCTGCTGTCTGCGGCAAAATTATCTACACCGACTGCCGCGCTATGAATTCTGGGATATGTTGGGCCACGAAGTCTACACCGCCACAGCCTTAAAATTCAAGGAAATGAAGGACGCATTTGAGGGCCGCATTTCGAGCAGCCTTTGAATTGGGACAGCCTTCGTCGTGTCGCTGTGACGTAATCGGCCTTAAAATGCGGCCTTTAAGGCTGCAGACCCTGAATTGGGATACAGCCTCTGTCTGTCTCATCATGGTCACCTAAACGCACAGTCATGGCAGGTTTTGTAATAAGGCAGATCGCGCTAACATAATATACACTGTTAGGTGATTATTTACCTGCCGCATTAACGGGAGAGGACGTGCAAACGTTACCGCTGCTGCTGGGTTGAGATTCACGAGTCCGGAGCGGAATTAAAAACACGACATTCATTTAAGGTCATCATGTGTTTTGTGAGCAAATGCATTTGCATATTCGTAGTGTTTCCTCCCTTAAATGAAATATCTACTTTGCAAGTATTGCAAGTTGTCCTGTTGTCGTCCGTTCTCGTAAAGTGTAACCAAACTTTTGAGCGTTTGAGCCGCCGTGTTTCCTGCCAGGTAAATGACGCTCCGCAACGTGGTGACGTCATTCGGGGAAACTGGAATCGATAAGGGAATCGTTTGTAAAAATGGCAAACAATTCCAAGGAATTGAAACAGTGGGAACCGGTTCTCAACAAGAACCGGGTTTCGATACCCATCCCTAGTGATCACGGTACATATTTTGTATTTTTATGTATTTATTTATGTGGCTTTTTCAGCAGTGACAATGCACAATACGCACACTGTATGGGCATGTTGACACTGTTATGCCTAGCTGTATTACTTTTTATTTCCTTGTTGCATATCTCCTGGCACACTTTCATACAATATTTTCATGTTAAATCAGCTTGTCTGGGGTGAGATGACTGCTATTGCATTTTTAGGTGTATGTTTTTACAGTGTTTTGAATCAGTAAATATACATTTTTTTTTAATCTCTGTCCTAATGAGGACATACATAACACCTGAATTTCAGGATTCAAGTACGAAGAGAAGCAAAGCTGAAAACCAGCCCAAAGAGCACTTCACCACAGTTTCCACAATTCCTCTGTAAAAACAGATGCAACTAAAAAAAATGGCATTTCCTGCGAAAATGCAGTGTCAATGCAGTGTAGTGTAATCTGAAACCAGCAGAAGGAGTACTGAAAACAGTACAGACTCTGAACAAATTCAGCTTTTTCACCTCTTTTCTGCACAAATTTCAGCCTCTTCTGTTCTTTAAGCAGAATTGCAGCTTTTTCACCCGTTTTAAGCATACAGTTCTGCTTCTTCACCTCTTTTCAGCACGATACAGCTTCTTCAGGACCTTGCACATTTTTTCTCTCACCATATCGGCGTTTGGGACAGTAACTAGTTTGGCTCAGTGAGATGAGCAGCTGCTGTGAGACCTGGGGGTGCAGGTTCGAGTCCTACCTGTGGCTGTTGTGACGCATCTTCTCTGCTTTCACTCAGTGTGCTTTATTGACATTATTCAGTGTACCCTTTCAAATACGACAGTTTTCAGCAAAGACTTCAGTTTCTACAAACTATTTTCAGCAGCTAAATTTTACAGTAGCTAAATGTTAAAAGATGGTTTTACCTTAAAATAATTTATATGTTTTTGGATGGAGTAGCAATAAGTATGCATATATCAATAATAATACAAATATAATAACTAATGCAATATAAAACTTATTTAAAGAGTATAAATAAAGCATAAATGCAATCACTATATTGTTATATTTGATTTTAAAAACCTAATCTTTAATGCTGACCACATGCATATTAATACATCCTCAAAAGAAAGTCTGTATAGTGCCATCTGGTGGTGGTTTTTGTATGGCGTAATATTGAAGTCCCCACCGGAATAATAAAACCTGACTGAAATTTTTTTAAAAAAACTTCAGAAAAGCCATTGAGCATGTAGTTTCTGGCATCCAAAAAGTCCTAGAAAAAGGGCTGAGGTATAGCCAATCCTATATTCACAAAAAAAACCGAGGTCCCCGCGGGTCCCATTTTTTTCAGGCGAACATCGAGGTCCCCATGTGGCAAGGTTTACAAGTATGTGTGTGTGTGTGTGGACGGTAGTTGGTAGTTTATTATACTTGTGGAGACAAACAGCCCTCATGGGGACCCCACGAGTTTGAAGGCAATTTTGAGACTCAAAATGTGGCTTTAGTGTCAGTGTCAGTACCAGAGGCGGAGGCAGACATTTGATACACCCGGGGCTTAGCTTAGGATGACTGAAAGATTAATAGGCTGTGTTTTGAGTTTTGTTCAAAAAAGAATGACTTCATATAGGGAAAAATATATATCACATATATAGGACACCTTAAACTAGTTTTTTAATTAAGCAGCAAGGCAGAACAAAGTCAGGGCTGCATCAAGACACGAGGACTAAACCCCAATTCAACCAGACTCAGAACTGATCCAGAATTAAAACAGGACTACAACAGTTCAAAATCAGGACTACTGAGGACTTAACCAAGACAGACCCAGAATCAGAACTAGATGATAGTAGCACTAAAAATCATCATAGACCTGCACTACACTTATTTTTAATTCTACCAAAGTCCACTATTTAACAAACAAGCCTGGAACTGGTACTGACTCAGTACCATTATGTTATGGTTAGGTTAGGGTAAGGGTCAGTACTAGGCATTCATTTTTGATGGTCAGGGTTAGGGGAAGCGGCTAGGGGAAGCATTGTGTCAATGAG
The DNA here is from genome assembly GCF_056152115.1 of Neolamprologus brichardi. Lineage (NCBI taxonomy): Eukaryota > Metazoa > Chordata > Actinopteri > Cichliformes > Cichlidae > Neolamprologus > Neolamprologus brichardi. The sequence goes on along the minus strand of NC_142116.1, from coordinate 31,358,434 downwards.
ATGTCCCTCACAAGATATAAATACACAGGTGTGTGTCTGTGTGTGTGTGTGTATGTGTGTGTGTAGCATATTTTCCAGGGTGTCTGTGTGAATGAATTCAGCCACCAACAAAAAGCAGGGAGCACATCACTACTGCTAGTGATGGCGAAACAAAGCTTTCTGAAGCATTGAAGCCTGTCTTAAAAAATAATTCATTACTCAAAGCTTTTCAGTCATCTCTGATGACATCTGGTGGCCAAAGATATGAAGAACAGCTTGAATCTGCAAATTAAAGTGTACTGCTTCATTATTTGATCACTAAACTTTCTTTGTTTGTAACCTTTTGATGTTGGTAGATGAAAAATAAATATAATTTACATATAATAATGTACAACACATTATGGGGTATGGTTCTGCTGTGAGATCCTGCCTCCATGTACTTATTCTACTAATCACTGGACAGCTGGACAGGTAGGTTGATAAATAATCTTATATTAGGTCAATTTTCTTACTCATATTTTTGACCTGTCGGCAGAATTGTGAACTGGAAAGGGAAACAAAGTAAAAACATGATGTATGATGATATTTAAGCTCATCCTGCTTGGTTGTTATTTAAGAAGAGAGTTTGTTCCACTGTGCGAGGACTGAATCTGTTTCTTTTCTTGGAGATAATTTCTCCTGCCTTAGAAATAATTATCTCACGTGGAACAGAAGAGGCTGCAGAAACTGCAATGCAAGTTGGTAGAGATGCAGGTATACAGTCTTCCTGGGTCCCACAGTGTCGTGGAATTTTCTATAACGGTCAGCTGTGGTCAAGCTATTTGTTATTGCATGCAGGAGAACGAACACACACATCAAAACATCACAGGTTCACAGTAATGACCGCTCTAACCCTGCGGTTAGGTCACTGGTCATCTTGGAAGTTTAATTTTTCTAACAGCAGATAACATAGTGAAACCTCATTAAGCAAAGCTAAGCAGTTTTCCACCAGGTCATCCTGACACATATAGTTCATCTACCATCCCCTTCTGTTTTTTAAAAGCACTTTAGAACAGCACGCAGCAACACAACATATGAGCGGGGGGAGTGAGATATGGGGTCTTCACACATGCGTTTTCAATACATCATCGGGGTGGGGGGCTGGGAGGAGTTGGTAGTCTGGCCGGGGTCTGGGACGCTGTGCCAACCTGCGGCTGCCAGGCCGGGGGCAGTCTGCTTGCCTCCACCCTGGGGAAAAGGGTAGCATCTCCCTGGTTTGGGGGTTGATTGCCCTCCCTGGGGGAGGTGATACCTGGACCTGGGTGTATAAATTATGTTTGGGGAGTTTGAATGGGTGTATTTATTTATTTATTTATAAAGCACATTTAATAACAACAGAGAGTTGACCAAAATGCCTACAAACTAATAATTAAACAGTGACATTAACATCAAGAACGGGTAAGAAAATTAAAAGAAAATTAGGATAAAAAGAATTGGCAACTCTCATGCAGTATCGAAAGCCAAAGTGAAAAAATATGTTTTAACCCTTTAAGACCTACCATAGAACTCAGTCCGCCAGAGCTTATATTATATTTTTACATGCTGTGGAGCCATTTTTGGGAGCATTTCAAGTTGCTATACATCAATACAACCATTATAGCCCAAATCTTAACAATATGTCTGCATTAAGTGCATAGTAATTACATAAATTGCAAAAAAGTGCAAAAAACTACAAAAAAATTGTAATTATTTTTGCTTTTTTAACATATATTTCTAGTTAGAGAAATTTAAGAGGCTTATCCCTCAAAACTGTAAATACAAAAAAGTTGCACAAAATAGTTTCCATTACTATTAAGTAGTATAAACTTTCATAATTTTCTTAGATGCTCAACATTGACTTGCCATTGGTCCACCCACACTGTTATATAACTCCATGCTCTATTCAAATATTATTTTTTCTGTTTTGTACATATAATGTATACATAGAACACAAAAATGTATGCCGGGTAATGGCACAGCTAGCGATGGGGTGAATTTATCGCACCGGTTTTATAAATTGTTCTACAATCCTTTTCATATTTGGAAATCCTTATATATTTTTAACCTGTCGATCATTCTGCTACAGCTGTAACACATCTTCTCCAACTCCTTTGAATACATGCAGTCATTTTACCGACTGCTTTGGATAATCACGCTCTTACGTATTAAATTAAATTAAATTAAACAAATAAAAAAGAACAGCTTTTTTTTATTAGGCAAAACATTTTCGGTGCTGTTAAAGAATTCATGGCGACTCACTTGTTTATTTTTGAGAAATATATTTTTTTATCATATTAGATGAGCGGCAGTGACGTCACCGTACTCGATCGTACCACAGGTAAGTAAGAATCTGAATCTGTAGTTTTTAAAAAAATATTTTTCTTATTTATAACTAAAAAAAAAAAAACTAAACAGTCAGCTCACAAGTTGCTTGTAGCAGTTCTATGGGTTAAGAATTTTGTGGAACAGCGAATGACTTAACATTTATTGCATATATGTTGCCACACCACATGTGCTGTAAGCTAGCTAAATTAGTATCTGTTAGCCAATCAAGTCAAGCTTATCATATATCATCATCCAGGGTACAGTGATAGAGAAGTGTGTGCTGAGGTTTGCTGTTGTTGCCACTTTGTAAAGTTTGAGGGTTCTAATAAGGGTCAGTATTGCCATAATTAAATATGGTCAATCCCTTACTTTAGTTAAGAGGACTTTGTAATTCAGCTTGATTTGATTGAGAAAACTAAAAAGCACTTTGAGAGAATATTTTAGTTTATCTCAAAAAATAGGCTATGCATTTATATAAACAAGGTCCAGTGGCCCTAAATTACAAAATGAAGGGGGGATTTCTTTGTTGATGTGTTGGTCCTAAGTAAAACTAAGGTGTTACACAGAATTGATTCACAATTCATAGTATGTACTTTAAAAAACACTCAACTGAGGTGTCTCAGGTGTGCACACTGGATTACACACAAGCTTTATGAAGACACCTATCCATTAACCATGTTATTTAACGATTGCCTCTCTGATTCCTTCTGTCGAGGGGAACGCAGAAATAAAAGTGCGTTGGTTGCCTTGCTCTGTTTGGTGAGAAGCTCTTGATATTTCATTCTCTGAGAATGTTCTGTTTCCATCTATTACCTTGTTGGAGCAGAAATGAAAATGGAAAACCAGGTGTTTTGTCACGTCTTACTTCTCACTTTTTCTTCTTATTCTATCTCGATTATTTAATCTATTGAGGATTATTGTAAAGTTTCTTGCCATCTTTGTGGAATCATAAAATAAAAAAAATTAATACAAAGTGTTTTTGAAACTGTTCAGAAAACACACGTAGTGTCTCACTTAGATGCAAAAGTACTGGGAATTATTCCAGCTGGACTGTGCTGTGACCATAAGAGCGCTCACATTAATGGTAAGAAATATATGAAAGCTATGAGGACACTGACAAAGTGGAGAGAATATGTCCATGTCTTGCACAGATTTATGTGTGCCAAAGGATAAATTGCCTAAGCAGTGGAGGAAGTATTCAGATTCTTAACTTTCCAAAGAAGTACTAATATCACACTGTGAAAGCTTTCAGTTGTTTTGCATCCTGTATTTCTAGCATTACAATTGTGTGACAGCAACGCATCTCTACAGATTAAAGAGAAAACAACAGCCTTTAGAATGATCAAAAAGAAATTAATTATCACATTTGGACAAGTTTTATTTTCACTTCACAGAAAGGATGTGTTGAGTGTAACTGTACACTAGTGTTTTGTTTGTAATCCATCTAAATTACAAATAGTGTAGCAGAAGCTAAAAATATCCATAAAAATGACAATTTGCGTTTTGGTACAGTACTTAAGTAAATGTATTTATCATGTTCTACCTCTGGTGTTAAACATAAAAAGCATGAAGTAATCAAGGTTATTATTGTTAACGAAAACTAACGAAATAACGAAAACTAGAAGTGAAAAAACATTTTTGTTAACGGAAATAAAAATAAAAACAAAAAAAGGAAAACTAACTAAAACTATAATGAGTGTTCACAAAACTAACTAAAATTAACTGAATTTATAGCAAAAATGTGTTTAGTTTTCATTGATGTGTGCGTGTCATACAATAGTCAAGGGTGAAAATGAAGTTTAGTTTCCAGATTTTTTTCTTGCTGTGTCTCATTATGCCAGCAGGTGGCAGTACGTTAGTCGAGTCGTCTGTGTTGCTGCTCCGTCCACGTGCAGAATCATGTCAGGAAAAGTCGGGAGCCAGAGTCCAATTTGGGATTACTTTGAATATGACTGTGTTTTGGATAAAGCAAGTGTCTTGTAGTGGAAACAGACAAATTATGAGGAACATTTCTAAAGGGAAAAAAATCCCACAAACCTTAAAGTGCACTTGAAAAGCTCACACAAGAAGGCTAACCTAGCTTAGCTTGAGAAGGTAAGGGAGCACACTCAACCCTCATCCCCAGAAAACAGAAGCTAACCCCAGGCAAGGCAGCGTGATGCATCCCGAGACAACAGGACGGGGATATCTACACAACTGTGTGAGTCAATTACCTTCAAAAAGTTTATCAATTCACTTGAACCAAAATTACGAACACCCGGTGCTGCGAGAGTTAATAGTCTCATTGGGGCCAAGATATACATTTTATAGTTGCCTGGTATCAATGGTTGTTCATCTGCCTTTATTTATTTATTTAAAGAACCCATAGGTGGGAATGTGAGTTGTCTGTCTCTGCGTGTTAGCCCTGCGACAGACAGGCGACTTGTCCAGGGTGCAGTATGGTAGCTGGAATAGCAACATACCCAAGGATAAGCAGAATGATTGATATGATGAAACTGGGATTTTGTTACACATAATTATTGCAAACACAACTAAAACTATAACTGAAACTAATCAAAACTAAACTGAAACAAAGGATTTTCAAAAAAATTAAAACTAAACTAAACTAGCAAACAATTGGTAAAAACTAATTAAAACTGATATAAAATTGAAAATCTGAAGTCAAAACTAAATAAAAATAAAAACTAATGAAAATGGCAAAACTATTAAAACCCTGGAAGTAATCCCCAACCTGATATTAATGGTTTTGGTGTTGTTTCTTTCAATAATTATATTTTCCAGTGGGAAAATCTGTGATGACACGTGGGAGCCGGCCAGTGAATTTAAACACCACGTTGCCATGCCAGATGTGCCACCTCCTTCAGCCACTGAGGAGTCTTTTTATGATGTTGTGATGTTTGTTTTTCCATGTTACAAACAAGTAACATATAATGTCTGAAAACTGCAGTTGTGTATTCTCTACAAGGAACAGTTTCAGAAATATGTGGAACCGAAGGTCCATACATCCAGATGTCACATGATCTTCTCTGTTCACAGACAGGATGTGTTCATTTCCAGGAGTTTGATTGTTTAGAAATGTTAGACAGATATTTATACTTGTTTAAATGCATTGTGTTACGTAAAAAAAGACTTTATCTTGTGTCGTTAACTACAATAGTAATTCTGTGTTCTTAACTTGAATGTTTTTGTACAGCATTTATCTTTGCTACATTCTTTAAAAAGTGAGTGTAGACTGTTAAAATTGTTACAGTGAATATGACGCGCAGCTAGCAACTGAATCCATAAACCCATCAGTCTGTTTGCCTTTGTTTCTCATATGAAGTTGTTATTATAAACATGTATTTTTGTTTAGTTTGAAGTATGAAGGCTGGTGAAATTGTACTGAGTACTGTCAGTGAAAAGTCAAATAAAAAAGGTTTATTGAGATGTGAGAAGTTGTAGTACTTTTTTATGTTGAGACTGAACGTTTCCATTACTATTAAGTAGTATAAACTTTCATAATTTTCTTAGATGCTCAACATTGACTTGCCATTGGTCCACCCACACTGTTATATAACTCCATTCTCTATTCAAATATGATTTTTTCTGTTTTGTACATATAATGTATACATAGAACACAAAAATGTTTAATTTCACTAACAGTATTTATTTCAAGTTTGATGTCCCCACAAAGAATAAGCATGTTAGATTATGTACACATATTTTCAAATTAAAATCAACTTTGTCCCATTACCATTGACAACATTGTTTTGAGTATTTTAACTACATTGATTATTAGAGGGTTAAGTCAACCCTCTGAGCTGTAACAGCACTTAACCCTGTATTTTGGGAATATGTCATTTTTGACTTTATAAGATTACTAACTGTTACGCAGTGAGGGGCGGTGAAGGAAACATCAGACTTCACTCTATCTTAATTAAAGTAATTGTTTTATTGTCTCTTGCCAACATCATGCACATGCAGACAACAACTTCTCAAAATGGCTCCCAATCCATTTCCTGCTCACTTTAAATACCCTAATGACCACGCCTTCTTAATACATACTGGCCTATAAAAGAGCTGCAATTGAGGCAGGCTTCCTCTTTACTGAGAAAACAAGATGGCCACCACAGAGGTAACCTGCAAAACACTGTTACATGAATGCTTCCCAACATTACTCACTACCCCTCCCCCCCCCCCCCCCCCCCACCCCCTTCTGGTCGACACATCTCCGGCAAACAGGAAAGATAGTCAGCAATAAGATTGTTCTTACCCGGACAATGCTGGATGGTGAACTGGTATGGCTGGAGGGCTAGGCACCAGCGCAGTATCCTCGCATTTTGATGTTGCTTGGAGTGCATCCACACCAGGGATCGGTGATCTGTCTGAAGAATAAATTCTCTTCCAAGGAGATAATATTTCAATGAATCAATTGCCCACTTAATTGCCAGTCCTTCTTTTTCTACTGTAGAATAGTTTTTCTCCCTGTCAAACAGCTTCTTACTTAAGAAAAGCACAGGTTTTTCTTCACCAGCTTCTCCCTGAGCCAGCACTGCTCCAAGTCCAACATTAGAGGCATCTACCTGTACAACAAATGACTTGGAAAAATCCGGGCTTTGCAAAACAGGGGCTTTAGAAATCTGTCTCTTTAAACATTGGAAGGCATGTTCACAGTCGTCATTCCACATCACTTTAGAAGTGTGTTTTCTCGTGAGATCTGTAAGAGGGGGTGCCAAGGTTGAGAAATGGGGAATAAACCTCCGATACCAGCCAACCAAGCCCAGAAACGACCTCACTTGCTTCTTGGTTTTAGGTCTGGGAATTGTTTGTATAGCCTTTACCTTTTCAACTTGTGGCTTTATTTGTCCATGGCCAACAATGTATCCTAGATACTTCACCTCTTCTTGTGCCCAGGCACACTTGCTCACATTCAAAGTCAAACCAGCCTTCTGGATCTTTGCCATCACAACCTTTAGATGCTGCAGGTGTTCCTCCCAAGACTCACTGTAAATCACCACATCATCCAGGTAGGCAGCTGCAAACTTTGAACAACCATTAAGGATAATGTCCATCAACCTTTGAAAAGTTGCAGGTGCCCCATGAAGACCAAAGGGCAACACAGTGTACTGAAATAAGCCCATTCCTGGAATTTGGAAGGCTGTGTATTCTTTACAGGATGGCTCTAAGGGCACTTGCCAGTAACCCTTACACAAATCTAAGGTTGTAATGTATCTAGCCTTTCCTAGTCTTTCCAGTAGCTCATCAATCCGTGGCATTGGATAAGAATCAAAACAGGAAATACTATTTAGCTTTCTCATGTCTGAACAAAATCGTAGTTGAGGGGAGTCTTTCTTTGGAACAAGTACAATGGGGTTTGACCACTCACTCCTTGAGGGCTCAATCACTCCCAGTTCCAGCATCATCTGAACCTCCTTCTTCAACGGTTCCACCATCCGTTCTGGTATCCTGTAAGGCTTAAGACGAAGAGGTTTTGTGTCTTTCAAAATGATGTTATGTGTTATGACATTTGTTCGCCCCAGTGTGTCTAAGAACAAAGATGGAAAGGATTGCCTCACCTCATTCAACTGTTGCCACTGATCTTCAGTCAGATGTTCAGGAGGGTCTTCAGATTTGGGCATGCCTCTGAATGGGCTCATCTCAGCCTCTCCAACCTCCAGAATGCCACCGTCTTCAGGCTGAACATCTTGTACCATCAGGATTTGCTTCATATCTGGTTCTGGGGCGTTTCTTTCATGATACTCTTTTAACAAGTTTACATGTAGAAGTTGCTTTGATTTGTGTTTCTCTGGACAAATGACCTCATATGTCACTGGGCCGGTTTTTCTGGCCACAGTATAAGGTCCTTGCCACTTAGCCAGCAACTTACTTGGTCCAGTAGGCAAAAGTACCAAAACTTTCTGACCAGTCTTTAGTTCTCTCTCACAGGCATGCTTGTCATACCATACCTTTTGCTTTTGCTGCGCCTTCTGCATATTACGGTGGCTGGGAAGTGCAAAGCGCAACAAATTAAAAATCCGCAACAAATTAAAAAACCACAACAAATTAAAAACCCACAACAAATTAAAAAACCGCAACAAATTAAAAAACCACAACAAATTAAAAATCCACAACAAATTAAAAATCCACAACAAATTAAAAATCCACAACAAATTAAAAAACCACAACAAATTAAAAACCCACAACAAATTAAAAAACCGCAACAAATTAAAAAACCGCAACAAATTAAAAAAACCGCAACAAATTAAAAATCCACAACAAATTAAAAAAACCGCAACAAATTAAAAATCCACAACAAATTAAAAAACCACAACAAATTAAAAAGCCGCAACAAATTAAAAAACCGCAACAAATTAAAAATCCACAACAAATTAAAAAACCGCAACAAATTAAAAATCCACAACAAATTAAAAATCCTTGACGGAAAGGGATTGTCTGAAATACCGGAAGTGGCACAACGATCAGGCTTACTCCACATTTGTAGCTCAGAAAAGTGATTCGGGATGTCAACAAATGTCGAGAAACTCACTCCTCACAGCGCTTCCTCATTACCCTGACGGTGCTCGCTGCATAGAGAACCGGAAAATGTTTTGTCCGTTTTGTGGCGTTAGCTTCAGCCTCTTCACCCCTTTTTGTGCTTCCTGTGGATGGTCTCTGGAGCTTTTGCGGCACACAGACCAGGCTGAAGGGTCAGACAACCTACAATACTGCATTAAATATTTCAACGAAGGTCACTCATATAGTGTTATCGTGGACATGATGTTAAGTTTGCATGGTGTAAAGATGAGTTTAAGGAGTCTTAAAAGTAAACTCAATAATGCTGGACTTTACCGAAGAAAACATTTTCACTCCAGAACAACAATCATTAACGCAATCAGAGCGGAGCTTCAAGGACCTGGGCGATTGTTTGGGTATCGAACAATGTGGCAGGTACTTAAACAAAAGCATCATCTTAAAGTGAAGAGGGATGATGTGATGAAAATACTCCGGGAGCTTAATCCTCATGGATGCCAGATGAGAACACGCAGAAGATTCATTAGGAGAACCTATCATTCGCTGGGACCCAACTACATGTGGCATGCTGATGGTTATGACAAGCTCAAACCATTCGGTTTGGCCATTTCAGGGTGCATTGATGGATTTTCACGCAAGGTTTTGTGGCTAGAATGTGGACCAACCAATAATAATCCAGTGGTCATAGCTTACTATTACTTGTCATGTGTTGGGAGCCTTGGTGTTGTACCGATGAGACTGAGAACTGACTGTGGGACAGAAAACGGCATTATGGCTGCAGTTCAGTGCGCACTACGTCACCATCATGATGACCACTTCAGCGGAGAGTCTAGTCACATGTTTGGTTCATCAACGAATAACCAGCGAATTGAGTCCTGGTGGTCCATATATCGAAAAGGAAGGTAAATATAAAATTTAATTTTGCCTGATATTTAAAGGTGTAACAAATTTCAATGTTGTGCAAAAGTTGATTTATTGTCAGTCTGCCCCAGGACACCTGTGGCTACAACTGTAGCTGCCTCCACCAGTGTGTGAATGTGAGAGTGAATGAATAGTGTAATTGTAAAGCGCTTTGAGGGCCTCGAAAAGCGCTATACAAATGCAGGCCATTTACCATTATTATTATTATTATTATTATTATTATTATTATTATTTCAGTAATTCAACTTAAAAAGTAAAACCGATATTAAATACTCATTATATGCCAAACTAGACATTTTTAGCCCATTTAGTAATTATGATGATTATGATTTGGAACATAAGAAAACCCCAACTTTAAAGCCAGAATAAACCATGTAAAGCACTTTGTGCTACATTTCTGTATGAAAAGTGCTTTATAAATAAAGATTGATTGATTAATCATTAACATTATAACAAATACTTGAAATACCACACTTTGTATGTAATGAGTCAATATCGCTAATTTCACATTTAATTTGAATTACTAAAATAAATTAACTTTTGCACATTACTCAAATGTTTTAGAGTTTTGCCTGTATGCAATCCCTTTTGATAGAAAACATTTTAACTGACTGGAGTCTATATATGATTCAGTTAAAATGAACTGTAAAGTCCCATGCAATGACGTGTTGTGAAATGATGCCATGTAAACAAACTAAACTATTTCTAAACAATTGTTTTTTTTAACAATTTCTCTAGGGCTCAGTTTTGGTTGGAGCTGTTTGCGGATCTTCGAGATGCTGGACACTTCAATGGAAGTCATGAGCATCAGTGCCTTTTGAGATTTTGCTTCACTGACATTGTTCAAAAGGATCTTGATGAATGTGTGAAGCTGTGGAACACTCATCGGATTCGTCCCTCAAGAACAGCTTCATGTCCAGGAGGTGTGCCAAATGAACTGTACTACCTACCCCACAGGTAATGGATAATAATGATCAAATAATTACTTTATGTGTAAACCTATATTAATGCAATTGTCTTCCATTGACCACAGATACGGCTCCAGGGACTGTGGATTCCTGATTCAACAATCTGAACTGGACGCTTTTCCTGAGTCTAGGCTGTCAGTAGTTGTATGTGGGGACTCAAACATACAGGAGTATCTGAATTTTGTAATGGAGCAAAATCATTTTCAAAAGCCAGTCTGTTGGGATTCTGCCACTGAACTTTACATGAAGTTATTAGAAATTGCACATTTCTAAAAAAAACCAAAAAAAACCCCCTGGCTTTTTGTCGTTTTTACCAAAACCTAGTGCATATCCTGTATTTTTGGACTAGGCTACATGAGTTGGCTGAAGATGCCAAAAGTTTAAGTTTGTGTTTGTAAAAGCACATTCTTACTGCAATGTCTTGCTAATTCTGGTCCTTGTTTAGCTGATGGAAGTTGAGATACAGTCCTGAACATTTAGATCAATAATAAATCAAATCAAAATCAAATCTTGCACTGTATTGTGTGTTTATTACAACTTTTAAGAGTAGAACACTTTTAAATGCCTTTACTTTTAGTAGCACTGTCAAACCTTTGAACAAATCAAGTCAAGCCATTGTATTTTAAATGTCCTTTGAACATATGTACCTACATTTTAGAATAAAAAAAAACATGCTCAAATACACAACTGATTTCTGGATAAGTCCCGTAGCAAAAAAACTACAGAATTTACAATGTAATGCCAAGAAGAAGCAGCTGTAAGTGACTGGGTTATCTAATAAAACTACAATAACCCTGGTAAACTATAATGGATTTGTGCTGCACCACCAGCATGTCCCACCTTCTCCTATTCATAACATCTTTAAAAAAAAAAAAATCTTGACTTAAAAACTTGAGAAACAAATCAACAGCAGGTTTGAACTACAAGGCCAGACATCCTAGAAACATCCAAATCCTGGGGAGTTTTGAATTCCAAAATCCATGTTGGATTTAAACATGGAATATGAGGTTATCATTGGTAGTTTCAATAAGTTTAAGCATGTATTTGCCATCGGGAATAAAGAGTCATCCAGGAACTGTAGGCTTGGTAGTGGATCTAATCCAGAAGGTGGCAGTGATGTTAGCCCAGTTGCAAACATCAGAACATCGCCCACTGACACAGCAGTTTGTGATTCTGCAAAAAATAAAAATACATGTAAAAAATTATATATGTATATGTGAACTCAACACATTGTCTTGTAATGAGTACTAAAAGAAATACTGGTATACACCTTCACAGTCAAGCAGATAGTCTGACCAGTAGCCCACAGTTTGACTTTCCAGACGTCTCCTGTTACTTCCAGATGGGCTGAAGTCAGGTTTGAAAAGTCTCTCAAGTTCAAGAGCTGTGAGTTTCTTTTCCATGTGACACAGGACCGGGGAAAGCAAAGTAGGGTGTTGCTGGAGTGCACTCAGGAAATGAAGTGCTGAAAGACCATCTTTAAATCTAAAGAATGAGGAGAACTTTATGTAATTTACCAGTTCATAATACATGCAAACTATGGACAAACTTTGAACTCTGGAAACCTTGGAGAATGTAAAACATTTCAGTCGGAAATTATGCACAACACCGTCATAACAATAATTCTATAGTCTCTTCTATAGTAGTCTCACCTCTCAATTACAGATGAGTTTCGAGCAATTATATACCACCGGAGATAGTCAGACACAATGTCTTTCTTTTCCTCAACTGTGGAAACATGCCTTAGACAACCAGCCACCTGTAGCATAGTACTGTGTTTTATGACACAGTCACGCAGGACATCCACTGAACCAGCACTGTCGATCTGAAAAACCCATAAAAATGGACATACACGATGTAAGCTTACATGTCTGATTTTCATTCCTGTTTTTTCCCTACACAAAGAAAGAATATTTTAATTTCATACAGATGAAGAAGCTATAGTTCTATCCTGCATTCAAAACCTGCGCTGTCCTCACCTCTTGTAAAGCTTTCCCTATGTCGTCATCTGTGACTGAGGCAACTGTTGCTTTTACTGAAGTCTGGCCTGCAAGATAATGTACCAGCTCTTCTGACAGGAAATGGGGCCCTGGACCACCATGCACAACTGACACGGCTATCATCTTTCCTGCTAGGTAGTATTCATCCTCCCTTACAGCTGTGAATGAATACAGTAAATGATAAACTCTCTCACACACATCTATCGATCGATCAGATCCGATCGATGTCAGATCAACCAACAGATAGACAGACAGACTAATGCTGTGTTGAAATAATCCAAAAAACTATTGTGAGTTGCTTCTGATAATAATTAAAAACAAATTGATTTACAAGTCCAAAAAAGCCTTTAAATTAAGTTTATCAAACATCTGATCATTGCATACCCTTTGCATTGTAGACGAGGAATCGATGTCCTTCTGGTCCATCAAAAATGGGACGATCTTTCATGTGTTTCATTAGCAGACTCAAAAACTCTCGTTTTGGGCCACCTGCATCAAGTCCTTCTTCTAGAATGCCAGCATCATCAGTAAATTTAACCAGCATGTCAGCGGTTTCAGAGTATGACAACCGCCTGAAACCCCTGACTGCTCCATCCCAGACATTTGCTCTTGAGATGTTGAATCTGCTGACACTTCCATGATGAATAGCACTGGATAAGTTTGCAATGATGTCAGGTAGAGTAATGTTAACGTCTTCCCTGTAATCACAAAAATGAAAGACATAATGCAAGACTATACAATTTAACGTTGTTATTTTAAGTAGTATTTGATATTTTACAGTGCTTTGTAGTCAATCGGTGAAGCAACTTCAACCAGCTCTTCATCCTCGTCCTCAATGCAGGGGGCACACAGGTCTGCATATTTACTGTTGAGAAATTATAATTCCAAGATTAGACTAACTTCTATTCACCCTATAACTATCTTTACCCATTTCACAAACCCAAACGTGTACTGTAGTTACAGGTTTAAAATTACGTATAAGACACATTTTTATTTACCTATAGGGACTCATGACTGGATTTGTTTCGTTTTGGTGATCAAGATCCTCTGTATCAGATATTACAATCTGAAAAACAACAACAACAAAAATTGCATACTGTACATAAACATACATAGCATTGTATTATTTCAACAATTGCAAAAAACCTCATGCTGACAGAAATTGCCCAAATACCTGACTTGGCTGTATGGTAGATGAAGGTCCTGGAGCATGTCTGAAACAGAATACGAGTATTGGAATTAAAATGTCCAGATAAGTAGCTCATAACGTTTAATATTATTTATGATACCAACATTATAAAAAGGCTATGAAACCAATAAATACTTATATTAGGGCGGGGCAATAAAATAACAACAATATGTATTGCAGTATACTTTTTTCTCAATGGAAAGCAATAGCAGCAGAAAGCAATGGAAGCAGTGCCACACACGGAGATGTTTGGGCACCACTTACATCTAAACCAACCATTAAAATAAATATACAAGGAGAGATTAGGAGAATTGGCTTTTATTTCTTAGCTTATTCATATGATATTGACAAAAACTTTGTCAATTTTACATCTGTTCTCATGTATAACTTACTGTAAACTAAGATTTATTTTTAGAATCATTCTTTTTTGTTTTTAAATGTAATTGAACAAGAATTTGAGTGATCTGGTGTTTGTTGTCTTTTGAAACTGGAAATCTTTATCCCTGACTTTTTATTTAGTTTTTAACATGTACCTTTTTTTAGTTATCCGAAACGGATGTAATATGTTAATACATCTGTCTGTCTGAACTTATGACAGGAAATAAATATTTAAATCAAAACAAGCTTCTGAGGATTTCACAACTTATGTGAAATTTTAAGTTCATCTTGTAATTGGAAGGTTGCCGGTTCGAGCCCCAGCTCGGACAGTCTCGGTCGTTGTGTCCTTGGGCAAGACACTTCACCCGTTGCCTACTGGTCGCGCCAGTGGCAGCCTCGCCTCTGTGCGCCCCAGCGTGGCTGTGGCTACAATGTAGCTGCCATCACCAGTGTATGAATGTGTGTGTGAATGGGTGGATGACTGAATGTGTAAAGCGCTTTGGGGTCTTTAGGGACTAGTAAAGCACTATACAAATACAGGCCATTTTCCATGAGCAATAGCACATTTAATATGTAAAAATCTAGCGGTTTATATCATGATGTATATCAATATTCCCTGAAATAAAACAAAGAAATATTGTGACATGAAAATATTGTATTGCCCAACTCTAATATATAGCAGAACAAGCTCTGAAATAACTTACTCCTTCTCTGCATGTCTACCATTAGGGGTACTCTGGTCTTGTGGTTTGAAAACCTAAGATGAAAAATATGCACTTTTCAAAGCTTTCAACAACTTCGTATCGTATTTAGATAGTTCATCAATACTTTAAAAAAAAAAATATATATTTTTTTTTAAGAACATATAATCACACAATGAAAATAATCCACCCATGGATGTTACAGAATTATAATCATTATAGAGAAAAAAAATACAGACTCAGAGGACATGCACCTCTGCCAGGGCCACTCATAGGCCTCTGGCATGGTGGAGGGGAAAAAAAAGTACACACCAATGTGTCTGCCTGGTTGAACTCAGCTGTGCTTCTTGATGTAATCACAATCTCAGGGTCTGAGTCTGAGGTACCATCCTCTGCAATCAGAGCTGAGAAAATAAACACATTATTAGTTGCTGTATATGTAAACACATCAAAATATAAAATTAACGAACCTTGTTTGAAGTGGCTCTCTAGGCAAATGAAAAGAGAAATCCTGTTGTAGTTCTTTCCTATTTCCTCTTTGTAGTCTGCCAATCGGAATGGCCTTTCTGTCCCAGGCACATTTATCACCTCTGTGCAGTCGGGATACAAAAGGACATATGGTCCCTCCACCAAGTCCTTGTTGAATGTTCTCATTTTTTCTACAGCCTGCTTCAGGAGGTCAGGGGCTGTAATTTCGGGGCTGATAAATAAGGGCAGTGTTTTCCCTCTTAGCGGTTTTAAGTCCGTTTGTTGTGACACCATTAATCCTATATTGATCTAGAAAGAAATAATAAAAGCCAGATCACTTTAAGAATAATTGCCAAATCCTCATTTATAAAGTTACCTGTGATGGCTTACCTTGACAGGTTTACTCTGTTGCTTGAGTTTTAATTTTGCTCCACAGCTGAAGGCCTGACGCTCTATGGATTTTGATCTTTTGTACTCCATGAACTGCTTGTATGACGGACATGTTTGTTCTGGTTGAATGAAAAACGTTTAACATCAAAACGGGGTTATAAGCACTCTCCATTACTAAACGTAGACGAGAATACAGTATAAGCAAACATAAAAAGAAAACGGAGCCAAAATGGTAAATAAACGTGCTATTTAACTGAAATAGCATAGACTGTCTGAAGAGAATAAAAAGTGAGTAATATATCAAAATTACTTTGTTCAGAATTTTCTGTTTGTTTTGATGTCCCTGGGGAGTCTGACCCTTCAGCCTGGTCTGTGTGCCGCAAAAGCTCCAGAGACCGTCCACAGGAAGCACAAAAAGGGGTGAAGAGGCTGAAGCTAACGCCACAAAACGGACAAAACATTTTCCGGTTCTCTATGTAGTGCAGCGAGCACCGTCAGGGTAATGAGGAAGCGCTGTGAGGAGTGAGTTTCTCGACATTTGTTGACATCCCGAATCACTTTTTTGAGCTACAAATATGGAGTAAGCCTAATCGTTGTGCCACTTCCGGTATTTCAGACAATCCCTTTCCGTCAAGGATTTTTAATTTGTTGCGGTTTTTTAATTTGTTGTGGATTTTTAATTTGTTGCGGTTTTGTAATTTGTTGCGGATTTTTAATTTGTTGCGGATTTTTAATTTGTTGCGGATTTTTAATTTGTTGCGGATTTTTAATTTGTTGCGGATTTTTAATTTGTTGTGGTTTTTTAATTTGTTGCGGATTTTTAATTTGTTGCGCTTTGCACTTCCCAGCCACCGTAGCATATGGTCTCTAACCTGTTCTCTGTATGTTTCCAGTTTGTCTCTCATCTGCAATATGTAGGAAATGATGTTCATCGTCGAAGCCACTTCAGTAGACCCCTGTGCCACTCCAGCCACCCAGTTCTCCTTCAGCATATCCAAGGGGCCTCTAACCTGCCTTCCATAGAGCAGCTCAAAAGGGGAGAAACCAGTTGAAGCCTGTGGTACTTCTCTGTATGCAAATAACAGAAAAAGCAACCATTTATCCCAACCTTTGCCAGTATCATCAACAAACTTTCTCAACATTTGCTTTAATGTACCATTAAATCGTTCCACCAGACCATCTGTTTCTGGATGGTAGGGAGTAGTTCGAATACCTTTTACACCAAGTTGGTCATAAAGAGACTTTATCAAATGTGACATAAAACTGGTACCCTGATCTGTCAGGATTTCCTTTGGAATGCCAACTCTGGAAAAAAGGTCTACTAAGCATCGAACAATGTGTTTGACCTGCAGAGAACGCAGTGGATAAACATCCGGATATCTTGTGGCATAATCACAAATGACTAACGCATATTTATGACCACTACTGCTCTTAGGTAAAGGACCTATGATATCCATAGCTATTCTCTCATAAGGTACATCCATTATTGGTAATGTTTGCAACGGGGCTCGGCCTGAAATTTTGGTAGGAGCCACTTTCTGACATTCATGACATGTTTTGCAGTAGTCAACCACATCTTTGTACAATCCTGGCCAGTAAAAACGTTGAGCAACATGATTATAAGTCTTTGCCTGTCCTAAATGTCCTGACCATGGTTAGAGTGTGGCCCAAATGCAGGATTACTGATCGGTACTCTTTTGGTACAACAAGTCTGGGTTTCTCCATGTCTGCTAGATACAGAAGTTTATCCTTTATTATGAAAGGTTCTCCAGTTACACTTTTAAGCCCTACATCATTTTCTTTTCCATCATCCATGTTGCATGCTTTCTTAAAGAGAGGTTTTAAAGATAAATCATTTTCCTGTCTTTCTCTAAAATTATTGGGAAACTCCCACTGAAGATCAATAGGTGGAGATATTGGTAAGGTTGGTTCCGGAAGTTTTGCCCTACCACTGTTTTTATTTTTCTCCTGCCTACGTTGTCGTTTTGTTTTCCTGAGTTTACTCCCTCCTTCAAATAAGTCTTCATCTACATCAGGCAGTGGTTCTAAACCCCTTTTCATTGAACGAGTGACAACAGCACAGGAATAGGCTTCAGAGTTATTGTGAACCAAACTGTCTAAGATTGGTAAGTCTTCTCCCAGAATGACATCATATGCTAACTGATCCAACACTCCTACAGTTAACATAAATGCTTGGCCCTCAAGTTCAATAGTGACATCTGCTGTTGGATAATCTTTTTGACACCCATGAACACAAGTAATATTTACAGGTTTGTTAAAGTCAGGTAATACATTGCTCAACATAGAAGATTTAACCAAGGTTTGTGAGCTACCAGTGTCAGCAAGGGCCTTTACTGTTCGGCCATTTATTGAAACATCTACCACATGTTTATGTGGCACTAAACCATCACCAGTAAGTTCCCCTTCAAGACCTGTGGAGGGAACTACACACAACTCTACTGACTTTGGTTTTCTTAGGGGACATAAAGAAGCTTTATGACCAGGCTGCTGACAGTAATAGCAAATGAGGTTGTACCTTTGACTGCAATGTATAGGCTTCTTACCACCCCTAGTGTCCAAGCTTTCAACACTAGTCACCCCTGGAGGTTTTACCTCCCCAAACCTTGGTCGCCCCACAGTCATCTTTGACTTAGAAGGTTCACGATGAGCAGCTAGGTAACGTTCAGCCAGATCTGCAGCTTCCTCTCCTGTCTTTGGGTTGTTCTCTTTCACCCAGGTGCGGACGTCTGACTGCAGCACGCGAAGAAACTGTTCCAAAATAATGGTTTCGCCAATCTCTTCTTTGCTCCGACTGTCAGGACGCATCCATCGCTTATAGAGTCCCTTTATCCGATTGTAGGTTTCACGCACACTCTCTCCCACTGGTACACTGGTGCTCCGGAACCGGTATCTGTAGGTCTCCTCTGTTACATTAAACTTGGATAACACTGCAGCTTTAATGGTCTCATAAGAGTCAGACTGTTCTTCATCCATGCCAGCATAAGCTTCAAGGGCTTTTCCAGTCAATAATGTGACCACTCTAGCTGCCCATTCAACTTGCGGCCATCCCCACGTTTTAGCTATGCATTCAAATCGTACAAAAAAACTTTCAGGATCCTCACCTTCCCTGAAGTCAGGTATTCTTGGCTCACCCCCACGATGTATTTCTGCTCTCTGCACTGGAGCAGGTTGAACGACATGCATTTGAGACTGTACAAGCAGAGGTTGAGATGGAGAAGGCAGCTCAGCTTGGTGCTCAGTGGCTCCGTGAGGTGGCTGCACAGCTGATAGTGGAGGCAGTTGCCCAGCCTCTTGCTTTGGACAAACAGCTGCTGTAGAAATGTCACTCTGGACAGAAGGCTGAAGTTCAGAATGTACAGCATGTTGCAACCTTGGTATATTGTAACTCAGTTGTTTTATCTGTTCAAACAGTATTGCTTCTGTTCTTTTGGAATGCCGCATAAATTCTCTAATTTCATCAAAGATATCCGGTTCAGAAAGTTCTTTACTCACGACACCAACGGCAGTCTGCTTAGGTCGTACTACTGGTTCAAAATCATCCTCATCAGCCATTGCTCCTTCAGGTGGTGGACCTGGCTCAATTGTTTGTCCACCTTCTCTTTCTTCCATGTCAGCAAGGGGGTTTTTCCTTGTCCCACGGTTTCTTCCACGTCCTACACCCCTCATCCAGCGTGTTCTGTCCCTCATTCACAGGCGTAACCAAATCCCACTTCTGACACCAACTGTTATGCAGTGAGGGGCGGTGAAGGAAACATCAGACTTCACTCTATCTTAATTAAAGTAATTGTTTTATTGTCTCTTGCCAACATCATGCACATGCAGACAGCAACTTCTCAAAATGGCTCCCAATCCATTTCCTGCTCACTTTAAATACCCTAATGACCACGCCTTCTTAATACAGAATGGCCTATAAAAGAGCTGCAATTGAGGCAGGCTTCCTCTTTACCGGGAAAACAAGATGGCCACCACAGAGGTAACCTGCAAAACACTGTTACATGAATGCTTCCCAACACTAACCAATACTGGCCATCACAGGACAAAGGGAAGCTATTTCTGTAGAGAGATACGACATGAACTAAAATTTAGGGTTAGGGGCCAGTACAACAGCAAAACTGCTTAAAGAGATTGGAGCCAGAGGACAGGTGCTGTGGCAGGCTATAAGAAAATTAGTTAACACTGCTGAGTGGGCCAACCACTGGCTGTAGTTAAAGAGGGCTGAGATCACTTGGGCAGTCAGCTAGCTGCGACACACATGCCCAGAACTGGTCAAACCGTGGTGGAGCTACCTAAGCAGAGGGCATCAAAAGGGTAGAAAACCTAACACTATAATTTGTACTGTGATAAACCAGAAGCCTTGTTGACTGATACAGCTGTCTCAAGGCCTCCTGTGCAGTTAACCTCATGGAGTGAAACATAAGGGAGGAATGTAAAAACGTGCTGCTCTTCCACCCTCACCTCTTTTTCCTGTTTGTGGGAGGCAGTGGAGAGGTAGAGGTTACAGCCCGATCCGGGCAGGGAGGTATGGGATGCCAGATCAGATGCCCCACTTCCAGCTCTCCTCTCTATCTTATCTCTCTTCTCTTACTTTTCTCTTTCACCTTTTCTATCTCTTTAAGAAGTGAGGCTCTTTAAGTACTAAAGAGATAAATATTACTTCTCGTTTTGCAGTGAATTGATAGGAGAAAATAAATTGTAGAAAACTAAACAGAAAAAAGTAGAAGAGAAATAACAATTTCACATCAACCAGTGACACACCCCTGGGCCTGATCAACCCTGGCAGGGTTTATGAGGGTGTCTACTGGTAAGGGCCAAAACACCCAATGAATCCAAGGCCCACTACTGATGATGTATCACAATATTTTAATATTATAATTTGGATTTGGTCTTTAATCCCTAAACCTAACCAAGAACTTTAAAAGAAACTAAAAAAATGGCAAATAGCTTTTGATAAAAGACCAAAAGACACCGTGAAGTTCATGCACACAACAATTTGTCCTCCTGATGAAGTTTCCAGACTGTCTTTGCTCATATTGGCCATCCATCTAGTCCTTTTGTGGAATAAATTTATGTGCTGTATGTGTCACAAATAGCTAAATTTGATCTGGTGTGGGCTGTAGTGTTGAAAGGGTTGCATAATAGGAAATTGTTTTTTTTAAAAATAGATTTCTACGTTCTTTTACACAAATTACTTACATAATTTGCAGTCATTTTCAGTTGTTACATATCAAGTCTACAGTCATAACTATATTAAACAGAAATGTGTTTTATGTCTTTGTCATGGAAACATAAATGTTGCTAAATTTTAACTGTGGTGACAAAATGATCCATTGAAACTGCATGAAAACATCAAACTGACAGTTATTTTTCAGCTTTATTTGATTGTGTTCATTGGTAATCTCAAAAAAAAAAAAAAAACTACAGTGATACAGACAATTTCAGGAAATTCGGTGGGGATAAAATGACAATGATGTTGGTCCACCCCAACACACTGTAGGCCTGGTAACCACTGGATCAATTAAGACAGTAAATTTGAAAAAATATGGTTGAGCACATCGCTGTACAACTGGAACTAAACAAAGAAAGTTAAATATCCAAAAGTTAATTTGTGGATCAGGGTTGTTGTGACATAATCAGCTGAACTGCCTACTGTACTGTAGCATGGTTATGTTAAAAATAAGTACTACTAATGCACTCTAACATTATTGATACTGTTGATACTAATGATTCATACCATGAAAATATACTTAACATGTACATCAAAATACTCAAGAATGAAAAATATCACCTGTGACAAGAATACTTGAAATTTGCTTACAAAGTTCTATCAACCACATTTCAATATGTCTTGTAAATTCTGTGAGCCAAAAATATATCACAGTAACTGAACATGACAAAAATGTAAAAAGTACATTTTTCTCCCTCTGATACCAGTCTACTGTTAAATGCATGTTTAAAGACAGTGTAACAGGCTCTACGAATGACATTAAATTAAAATGTGCCAGCTGTCTTTGTAAAAAACTATATGCATTGATGTGATGAAGTCTTGGGAAAGCACTGTCAGTGACTGGTCTATGGCAGACATGAAAAAATTTGGGTCCCCAGCAATAAACCTACCAGGTAGGAAGACAAACTGATATATTACAGATATTAATTACCGACTTTAATCAGAAAATTCAGGGTCACTGTAAAAGTCATCATCGGAAGTATGATCAAGGTTAATGTTCTCTGCTCCTGACAAAACTTGCATAAAACACTGTCTTGCATGCAGCTTGTTATGTTTCACATTATGTCGTTTTCTGAGGATGATGCTCTGTAGACCTCTCAAACTCACTTAGGCCACAATGCGAACCTTAAAAATAGAACATATAATTTAGTCTGCTTTACTGCATTCAGAAACAGTCAGTGTTTTCTATGCATTACTTAAATACATACTGTTAAATATCTCACTGGAAAACAGGCCGGACAGCTCTTTCAGGGCATCATCATATTTTGAAAGAGATTTCCAGTGATGGTCCATCTCTCTAACAAGAATCTTCTTTTCCTCCTCGAGTCTTCTTATTGCCATGATGATATCGAATGCCCTTCTCTTTGTTGTAAGGCTGACAGAGTCTGAAATGCATTTATAACAAAATTATAAATCAATTCACAAAGAACGTCTGAAGTCGTAAGTGATTTTAGGTTAACACCTGAAGCTTAGGGTTTCATTCTATGTCAGATATGCTGAAAGTAGACAACATATTTGTACCGCTGTGTGCTCGCTGCCACGGCCAAGCTGTGTCACCAGACAGAATCTCTTCCAAGCACAGAGTTTCTTTGTCTGGAACCATTCTGTTGTATTTTTCCACAGCAGAAGTCAAGATTCCTTTCTCTTCTCTGATCTTGCGACGAATCTTGGCACGGGCTTTGTTTCCATCGGTGTCTTTATAAAGACGCTGGATCTCTTTATGCTCGCTATGAGCACTTCAACTCTGCTCACTAAAGGATCAACATTGCTTGTCCTTGTTGTTGCTGCTTAGAAGAAATAAGACAGCTGCACTTACATAAAGTCATTGTGCAATTGCATCACATTTTTAAATCAGTTTTTGCTCACTCTGCCCACTCCTTTACATCACTGACCCATTCATCCAGTTCACTGTCAGTCACTGCTAATTGGACTTTTAAGGACTCCAGGTTCTGAAGCTGGGTTAGAAGAGCTTTTGTGGCCTACATTGTCAATTTGAGATTAAAAAACATACAAACAAACAAACAAAAAAACACTAAACACATGTGTGAAATGCACTACACACAGGTACACACATACCCAGGTCTTTGTCTCCAGATGCCACGTTTATTTATTGTTTCCTTTGTTATGACCGACCACAGTCTGACAGCTGTCGGTCTCAGCTGAGCCCTCCTCCGCTCCTCTCCCGTCTCACTATAAAAGGGAAGGAAACCATCATCAGTCCAAAACGCCATCAGCTGTTCTCACCTGCGTCTCCAGCACCGCCCCGTTGAGCTCACCACACCACTCCTCCCCTGCAGCCGCGCCCGGGACCACACCTCCGCCACAACATGTTTACTCAAAATAATTAGAACACAGAGGAGTAAGCATCTAGAAATAAAGTACCAATATCATTACCTTCTGATATCGATGGGTCAGAGAGGTGGCCAACTGGTCTAGCTTTTGTTGATTCCAGCGCATGACCATAAGAGTTAGCATGTCCCTCCGTCCTGCACACACAGAAAACGTAATGTTACCACTTTCATCATAATTAGACACTTAAATATAACTAGTGCAGCATCTCACCTGCTAAAAAAAAAGGCATTACACTGCTCCACCTCCTCCCCTAGAGTCAAACCAGCCCCATCTTGATATGCTCCACTCCATTTCAAAAAACACACACAGATGCACATACACACACAGATAAAATACAAATTACACAAAATGTTGATGTGCAAGTGTTCAGATAAAGTGATTAAAGTCAGAATTTCATACCTCACATTTGAAATCGTGGGCTTTAGCATGAAAGACTGAAAGAAATGGCTTCATGCTAAGAAGGTGCTGGAGCTCTGGACAGCTTTTTGTTACTCTTTCAAGATATGGCCAATACTTGCAGGTAACATCCATACAAAAAAAGTGATATGTCTATTGGCCAGCTTTTGTTGCAGGTACAAGGGATAAGTAAAAATTTCACCCCTGTACATATTTAGAGCACTGAGCAGCGCTCCATGCCTGGTCGATAAACCACCACGCAGAGTGTGGTCGTGGAGGCAGTCATCTCCAATAATTGGACTTCAAAGCTAGAGTAGGTAGGTGAGGGTAGCTGCCGAACTGCATAAGAATTTTTAAAGACCGAGGCTACGCCGCCACCCCTACCAGTAAGCCTTGGTGAGCTAAAAGCGACACCGTCTGATGGAAGAAGTTCGGTAAAAGGGATGAACTCACCAGGACGAATCCAGGTTTCAGTCAGGAATAAAGCATCAATCCCATTAGAGGAGAGGAAGTCATTTAAGAGAAAGGTCTTATTGACCAGCGACCTGACAGTAAGCAATGCCATCCGTGTCCTAGGGGCTAAGTCGCCACGGGTGGTGCGTCGTAGGACACTTAGGTTGCTTCGGCAAACCCCGCATCGGAGCGATGTTATCCAAACCCGAGCAGGAAAACATGCCACAGGAATCGCAGGGTAGACTTCGTGGTCGGCCGAGCAGATCCAACGGTGGGTGAGCATCTTAGCATCAGAGCGCTCCTGGGAAGGAGGGAAAGAAGATAAAATATCCAGGCTGGCATGTGGGTAGCCTGTGGCTCTGGCTTTAAAGTAGACCCTGAGGCAAACGCGACGGCCGCTCCTTCTACCGCGTTTCCTATAGCGTTTCTTGTGTAGATTCGGAATAGGTAGGTGGAGGAAGCCGGTCGGAGGGTCCGGTCGGAGGGTCCGGTCGGAGGGTCCGGTCGGAGGGTCCGGTCGGAGGGTCCGGTCGGAGGGTCCGACCGGAGGGTCCGGTCGGGGCGCGGTGGCGTCACCCAGGTTCCAGCAAGGATCAGGCCGAGAGGAATGAGAGAGTCTTAGATTTAAAAGTGTTTGCCTGTCGTATGTAATCAGTGCACAGCCATTAGATGAGCATACAACTAAAAGGATAAAAAAATACAATGAAAAGGTCCATAAAGAGTGTAGAGAGGACGGCTACATCTGATTTCTGGGCTTTCATAGCCCTAGAAAAGTTACCAGCAGCTACTGAGACCACCCAGATTCTTACAGACCATGTGTTCCGACGTCATGGCATACCCACAGAAATTTCTGACGGGGGCCCCAGTTCATCTCTCAAGTGTGGAAAACCTTCTGTTCGGCCCTATGTGCCAAGGTTAACCTGAGTTCCGTTTTTCATGCTCAAACGAATGGTCAGACTGAACGTCTGAACCAGGAATTACAATCCGCTCTTCGCTGTGTAATTTCACAGAATCCGGCTACCTGGTCGTCTCAGTTACCTTGGGTGGAATACGCCCATAATTCTCTCACATCCTCAGCGACAGGTTTGTCACCCTCACTAGGTTATCAGCCACCGTTGTTCCCAGAGAATGAGACGGAACTGGCCGTTCCCTCTGTCCAGCACCACCTTCGACGCTGCCGGCGGGTGTGGCAGAAGGTTCGACAGGTGCTCCTCAAGACTGTCGACCGTCAATGGGACTATGCGGATCGCCGCCGCTCTGTTGCCCCGGCTTATCAACCTAGACAAAGGGTTTGGCTCTGTGCTAAGGACATTCCCTTAAGGTCGCTTTCTCGGAAATTGGCACCCCGTTACATTGGCCCCTCGAGATCGCTGCTGTCATCAGTCCCTCGGCAGTCCGACTCAAGCTTCCGGCTTCCTGGCACATCCACCCAACGTTTCACGTCTCTCAGGTCAAACCGGTCCGTAGCAGTCCTCCCACACTCACCTTCTCCTCAGCCTGCCCTCCAGCCCGTACTTCAGCTCCCCTGGACACCTTGGAACCTGGACCAGCTTCCCCACACTGTCAACCATCCCTGGGATGCTCCCACGGCAACCCCCTCCCCGCCTAATAGCTGGTGTTTTCAAGTAAGCACAAGACTCTCCACAAGTACCCCTCACCTCTGCCCGTTAATTGTTTCCCATTCAGTAAAACCTTTCTCCTGTGTTTGCAGAAGTTCCCGCCCGTGTTCTCCTTGTGTTCAACGTCCGTTTCGCCGCCCTCGGGCCTACCTCAGTTCCTGCGAATAATTTCTGTTAGACCCAGTCTTGTTTAAGTACCTTTTCCTTTTAATAAATTGAACATAGTTCGAGCAACTGAGTCTGCTCTTGAGTCCACTGCATCCTTGTTTGTGACAACACTGTCAAAAACAAGGGTGCAACATGCATGCAGTTGAATTTTAAGTTTACAATGACAAAAAGGGGGGAATGTTAAGTCTAATTGTTGAATGTTGTCATTGTGTTTCTTAAATTTGTAAGGTCATATTTCAATCTATAGAATCAAGACATTCCTTTGTCTCTGACCACCTCTCCAGCCACTCTGTGCTGGGGGAGGTTTTATTGCAGATACAGTTTATCTGGAAGATTTGTTTCCTGTGATGTTGCTTCCTGCTTTCATGATCCTTTTGGTGAAGCAGGAAGTCATGCATACAGACACACACACACACACACACACACACACACACACACACACACACACATGACACATACACACATTCTTGCACATGCATACAGATGTTTAGACATACACACATATAGTGCCTTGTCTTAGAACCATTTGGGGGTTTTACGGCGGGAGGTGCTTTTGCTGTGATGTGTGAACTGTTTTCCAATAAAAGGCAGCAAGCGGAGGCCGGATTTGGGGTCAGTCTGCGGTAGGATTCAGAGTGCTTTCTGAGGGGCCTCCCTTGCTAGCAAGTAAAAGATGTTCATCTGCTTTAAGTACTGATTTAAGACCTCAAATAACCAAAGTGAGATTCAATACAAGAGGCAATGCTTTCCCCAATGGAAAACCCAATTTGTGTTGCAATCTCTCCATAAAGGTTTTCTTTTGTGGGATCAGTTTCTGATCTAGCGTTATTTAGAGCATCACAGTTCCCATCAATAGGGTTTACATTTAACTCGGCAAGGACAGGCTTAGGTGTGGATGAAACTGGGGCTGTCAGCCACCTTGTTCTGCCCCTGCCAAATGAATGCAGTGGGGTAAAACCAACTGTCCCCCTTCCCCTGCCAAAACTGGGAAAATCTGCCATGGTTCAGCAATGTTTCTCTCTCTTTTTGTTCACTCCCCAAAAAGAAAGCACGGAATCCCACCTCAATGTCTCTAAAGAACACGGAAAATGCCAGGACCTTTTCCACCTTCGAGGAAATAGATGGAGTGTTGCAGTCGCAGGATCACAGGAGCTTCCCACTGCAACGGGTCAGCCCAAACAGACAGCTCGACTCTGCTTTGTGTTTTTAAGAATACAAGGAGTCTCTGATTGAACGTCGCCACTTTATTTCCCCAGGAGCTGACGGTTCACGCGTTAATGCTTTAATCACAGGAGTCACACATGTTTGAACTGTACCATCTACCTCTTCTTGTTTAGCACTCGTAATAACAGAAACGCAAAATACTCCTTCTCTTTTGAATAGAATAGAATAGAATAGAATTCAACTTTATTGTCATTGCACATGTCACAAGTACAAGGCAATGAAATGCAGTTTACATCCATCCAGAAAGTGCTTTAGCAATAATATAGGTATATTACAGAATATAGATCTATTATAGGAATGTTACAATATACACACTTATATACTATAAGTATGTACAGGCTATAGCTTTAGTGAGTGTACAAACTATGTACAGGCTATGAACAGGTTATACATATGGTTACAAATATGAAAACTATACAGATTGTAGATATACAATTGCAAGTAAACAGCTGTAAACAGCTGCAAAACTATAATTATTGTATTGTACAGTATGATTGTCTATACAGAATTTACAGTAATGCCGTTGAGATCAGTGAGATATGTGGATAAATTATACAGTAGCTATAAAAAGTGCCAGTTGTAAGTTCAATGGTTCAATCTTATTATTTTATGTATGATGGTACAGTCAGCCATTTGTTTGTTTTGTCCATTGTGTGTGTGTTCAGTTATGGGTGGCTGTGAGTGTGTGTATGTTCGGTCAGTTTAATGTGGGTCAGATGTCAGGAGGCGGAGTTCAGGAGTCTGACAGCTGAAGGAAAGAAGCTGTACTGGTACCTGATGGTCGTAGTCTGGAGGCTCCTGTAGCGCCTCCCAGAGGGGAGGAGGGTGTTGCTGTTCTGTAGCAGTGTATACACCTGAGAATGTTGTTTGTTGTGTAATAAAAGTATGAACATGTGTTTATAAGTTACACTTGTGTTTGAATCCTGCAGCTTATCACACATTTGATTTCCATGTGTGACGACTGCAAGTGTCCAGAGTGAGGACAGACTGAGGGACCCACTGCTGCACATCATCCATGAGGCTTTGCACCCCTGATGATCCACCAGGACAAACTCAGCAGTGTGTGAGGAAGAGGAGGAGGAAGAGCCAGCAGCAGCTGACAGATGGAGAGAATAGACAGACTGTTCCCTGTTTGTGAAGGACTGATAGGGGGACTCATACCTGTGAGTCCCCATGCCTCCTCGTTGTGTTTTATTCCATGTTTTCCCAGCCCGTTATGTCTGTGCTCTCCCCGCTTGCTTCCCCTCCTGTCTGCGCCTCTGTGTACTTCCTGTTTTACTCTGACTGCCTCCCGTCAGTATGTGTCATGTTTGCTCCTGCCCTGTCTTGTTATGATTATCTGTGTCAGCTGTGTTCCCCGTGTGCTCCCATGTCCCTCATTATCCTTTTGTGTATTTATGTCCGCATCTCCCTCCATTCCATGTCGCGTTCTCCCTCATGGCTGTGTTTCCTCGCGTTTCAGTTAATCGTTTCCCAGTTTTTGTTTAGTTCTCTGTTTTCCCTTTACTCCTACAGTAAAGTAGTGATTTTGAGTTTATTCCTCGTGTCTCCGTGAGTTTGCATTTGGGTCCTCACCTGCCTCCGTTAAGCAGCCAAATCATGAGTGTCAATTTTACACTTACAGAGTTGATTTTAACTCTGTTTCAGATAGCATTCGGTCCCACTCAAAATTAGAGTAAAATTTGCTCTTTGGTCAGTGTTAATTTTCAGTGTTAATTCTACTCAATTTAGTGTCAAAATTTAGAACAAGACATTAACACAACATTATGGAAATAACAACAAACATACAGGTTACAGTAACAGCATTTATTATATCTCATTTCAGTGTCATTTGATTAACGTAACAAACCCTTACAATTCACAGTAGCATACAGTACTATGATGAGAAAGCAATATGACGTTTCCACAATATCAATGTTGTAAAAAGTTGTTTGCAGAAAAGTGAAAAAGTTGGTCAGGGATGAACGGCATGATACACCAAAGATGGGCCTTAAAGAGTTCATCAAGGGCTCCTACTGAACCTGCCACTTTACATGGAAGTGCGTGCTTGTCAATTACAATGAAGAAGCCATGAATGCTGCTTCTTGTGGGTCCCTGAGCAAGAATGTAGGACTGACAGCTTCGGGTGATGTTGTCTAGATGCTGCTGTACACTGGTTCCAGCCTACAACAACACATTAACCTTTTAAAGCCGGTCGGAGCGGGCACACTCCGTTTTGCGTAACTATTTTTAAATCCCGGTAGCACTGCAACCACGTGAGCTAGCGCAATATTTTTTTTTGCATATGAAGCCGGAGGAGTTGTACTTACATCTTATGCCATCAGCTTGTCCTCGGTCACAGTTTCCTTCCACATATAGCTTTGCAAAAACTGCATAAAAAGCACTTGCAGCAACAAAAACATAATATTCCAGAAACACACTTTGCTGATCCGATCAGCTGTTCATAACACTTCCTACGTTGGAATAGACGTCAGCGCGAACTATCGCATGTCCGCCATGACCTGCCCGAAACCGGAAGTGACGTCATTTTTGCGGAAATGTAGTTTTTTTTTATCATCAGGGCCTCAATGAGCCTATACTGGTGTTTTTAAAAGTTATCTTTGACTTTATGACTTTCTGTGTCGTTTCTGGGATGCTTAGGACTCATATTGCACTGCTGGAAATAGTTTATTTTGATGCATATGCTGCTTTTTTGCAAATTTGCACTATAATATTTATTTTTGTTTTTCCTGCAGTATATGAAAATTGGTGTATTTCAAAAATAAAACTATGAAGACACTCAAAATAAATTTCCTGTGGTGGGAAACTATTTTGTGCAACTTTTTTGTATTTACAGTTTTGAGGGATAAGCCTCTTAAATTTCTCTAACTAGAAATATATGTTAAAAAAAAACAAAAACGATTTTAAATTATTTTGTAGTTTATTGCACTTTTTTGCAATTTATGTAATTACTATGCACTTAATGCAGACATATTATTAAAATTTAGGCTGTAATGGTTGTATTGATGTTTAGTAACTTGAAATGCTCCCAAAAATGGCTCTAAAACATGTAAAAATATAATATAAGCTCTGGCGGACTTGGTTCTATGGTAGGTCTTAAAGGGTTAAACAGCAGTATTTAGTGACTATGCTCTGACAGTAGATTAGATCACCTCACTGTACATGAAAATGGAGGTGATGGTATTTTAAACATACTGTTAGGAATGTGATGAGCTTGAGATGCAGACATCTTTCCTGGTCTCTTTCGCCCTTGTGCTGATGGTGGTAGCAGATGTAGCAGCAGCAAGATAGCAGACATGTTACTGTCCCAGCCCTACAGACAAATAAACAAAGAATTATTCCAAAAATACATTCAATTGACAGAATTACCTAAATAACCAACAATGGCAATTAAAAACAGTCATAGTCATACCATTCTGAACGGTCTGGATCGACCATGGCCTGGCCCACCAACTAAAGAAAAAACTATTTGACACCTGCTTACAATTTACTATCGTTTAAATGATATGTGAACTTCTTTCCTTGCAGCTTTTCTTTGAATGGTCTTCAACCACCATGCAAGGTATCCTGAATCCTGAATCCGGATTGTAGTAATGTTCCTATGTAATTAAATACATGCAGAATGACAATGTTGTCAAATTTTCTGATAGCAATTATGTTTTTAATGTTGCAAAGTCCCCTTTACTTACATATCCAAGTTGTGAATATGGGTCTTGCACCAATCCCCTGCCCCTAATGTATAAATTCAATGATGACCGTCCCTCAATTGGCATTGAACATCACAATTAAAAATAATACAATACTAAAAATGTTTCTTTATAGCCTAAATTTATGATTCTTACCCATGTGCTTCTGTCATCTCGGCCGCAAGTATGTTTACCATCTGTCTTCTGGTTGCATCTGTCAGAGATTTGGTTTTTGCGTACTCTTGTATGATGTGTTCACCGCCGGGCTTTGTTGTTAAGATTTTTTCAATCAGCTTAAATGGACATAAAATATAAAGTCAGAAATTTTTAAACCTTAAAAAAGACTAGAGAACAATTACATAAAACACTTCACATCAAACATCCAGATTAGACTTAACAATGTCCACTACCCACACCTTTTGCTTTATAGTTTATATGGGATGGCCTTTTAGATTGTCTTCCTTTGGTGGCAGCTGCTTCTTCAGGAGGGTCACACATTGTGAAGTTTAGAATGACTGTATCATCAGATGCTGAAGATGATGATGATGATAGAGATGAACCTGTGCATTAACGAACATGACCAAAGCAGAAGCATTAAATGTAACTGTTAATGCTCTAATCTCAACCTTTAAATTTAATATAAACATATTTACGTACGTGAATGGTGAGTGATTACCAAGTTGTTCATTGCTCAGCATGACTCGGTGACCCCTTCACTATTTCTTCCAATACCTCTGCATCTACTTCTGTGTGCGACTGCTCAAACACCTTCATAGCTGTCTGCCTTCTAGTATGTTACATTTTAGGCTGAAATAAGGTAAAAGAAAAGAAACGTTACAGGGTCAAATGGTGCTGATGACATTAAGCTGAAGCATATAGGTAATTCTGATTCATTGTCAAAGTAAAAACAATTATCAACGTTAGAATATGGTTTTATAATGAAGTTGGTATATTGAACAAGTAAAAATTGATATATTTTTTTATCCTGATATTCTAACCTTCTTTAATGAAAGCATCGAATGTTAGGTCAGGCAGCCTAACATACTTCTGCTGCTAACAAAGATCCTTTATCAGCCAGTGTTACTGCGAATGGGCCAAGTGTGACTAACATCTAATATTGTTTGATGACTTTAGCCTACTTATCAAGTATTGGTCTGCTTTGCAGTTCACTTTATTTCTGTGAACAAGTGATATACAATAACATGTCATTAGCATCAGTTAATGAAAACAACATGCATATTAGTTACTAAATAATAAGCGTGAATCTAAAGTAGTGTATGCCTTTGGCATTTGCTTAAAAGAATATAAATCAGTAGAGTTAATTTTATGGTAATGTTACCCACGTTTTCTGAAAGTTTGTTCGCTTACGGAAGCTAATTAGCAATTATTAGCTTACTAATAAACGCTAATTCAGTTGTTAAAACTATGGCATTAGACATGTGACAATTATATTATCTTGGCAGCATTTAGAAGAAATACATAGTTAACATGTTTAGGTTCATATTAACTCATTGAGAAGATAATGACATCTGAACGTTTAGCAACTGTTAGCATGTAGCTACTCGACAATATCATTAAACCTATGGGTAAATGCTGCTAACATGTCCTCACTCGACATCAGTGAAACTATAAAGAGCGGCAGCCTACGTCTATTGCAGCATAACTAAGGGAGGATTCAGGGTCACCTGGTCCAGCCCTAACTATATGCTTTAGCAAAAAGGAAAGTTTGAAGCCTAATCTTGAAAGTAGAGATAGTGTCTGTCTCCTGAATCCAAACTGGAAGCTGGTTCCACAGAAGAGGGGCCTGAAAACTGAAGGCTCTCCCTCCCATTCTACTTTTAAATACTCTAGGAACAACAAGTAGGCCTGCAGTGTGAGAGCGAAGTGCTCTAATAGGGTGATATGGTACTACAAGGTCATTAAGATAAGATGGGGCCTGATTATTTAAGACCTTGTATGTGAGGAGCAGGATTTTGAATTCTGGATTTAACAGGAAGCCAAAACAGGAGAAATCTGCTCTCTCTTTCTAGTCCCTGTCAGTACTCTTGCTGCAGCATTTTGGATTAGCTGAAGGCTTTTCAGGGAGTTTTTAGGACATCCTGATAATAATGAATTACAGTCGTCCAGCCTGGAAGTAATAAATGCATGAACTAGTTTTTCAGCGTCACTCTGAGACTCTGAGTTAAATCTTCACTATGTGTCAAAAGAACTTTACACTGACTTTTAACTCTGATGTTAGAGCTGGTTTACTCCTCATAGAGTTGTAAATAGTTTATCTAGGTTAAAACAAGTTTACTCTGAAATACTGACACTCCCTTTTTTACTGTGTAGTCTCATGAACAACATTAGCTAATTGTCATACCAGCTAATCTTGAAATGACTGTTCAGTACAGAAATGAAGCCCAACAATCATGTTTTTACAGTCCCGTGGTCTCAGCCTCAGATACTTATCAATTCAAACAAAGCTCAACAAACAGATGAACAAAAAATGTTCCCCTTCATTTCTGTCAAACAAAGCTGTATGAAACATTTCTAGCAGTTGGGATCATGGTTGCTAGGCAACCTGAGCAACGCAACGAAAGCTAGACCGTCCCATTTCACAAGCCTCGCACTACATGCACTACATGCACTCGCACTTCGAGGACGCGGCCCACATAAACCGCAAAAGCCGCGTCCTGCAAGGCTGCAGCCCCTGAATTGGGACACAGCCAGTTCTTCTTCAGCTGTGTGTTGTTTTTTCTTTACACACACGCCGGAGCGTCAGCTTCAAGCGCCATCACTAGCTGCCATGAGTGTGATGACGTTGGGATTAAGGGATAGCTCATAGGTAGCATGGTCGCCCCATGATAGGAAGCTTCCCTGAGGTACCCGTGAGCAAGGTACCGTCCCCATGCACTGCTCCCTGGCACACTGTTATATTATGTTAAAGCTTTAGGAACGTTTGATTATTTCAAAATCAAATAAAAAAAGAAACGTGTCAAAGTCCTTACAGTGAAACATTTAACTCATGATGAATGTTGCTGTCCTCCTGTTGGAAACACATGATCCTTTGATCAGCTACTGGAGCACAATGAAAAGAAGCTTGTCCTCACTGTATGTAATTAAAGCCTTTTCCACATGTGGAAAACGTGGAAGATACACTTGGTGATAAAAAGCACACAGTAACAAACATAATCAGCTGCCGCTCTTCATTCTTTTACTTACTTACTATAATATCCAGGTTAACTCCAGGAACTGGAGTACCAAATACTAAAGAATGACAACCTTTTTACCATTTTGTCTTTTTTTAAAGCTTTTGTCTTATCATATGATGTTTGTGTTTCCGAAATAGGAAACACTGCTTGCATGAAGGTAAATTATGAGTTGTGTTGGAGACTCATTTGCATTTCAAATCCCCACTTGTTCCAGCACCTTCAGATAGTTCTTCAGCTCCCCCATTGCATCTTTTGCCATGATAACTGTATGTGGCACCACGCCCTGGCTCACAGCTCCACTTGGCCCTACAGATACATTTTCTTTGGCCTTTTACTGGTTTTCTTTCTGGTTCTCCCTGTTTCAAATTCAGTTGAGCTGGATGTTTCTGAAAGGACATCCTATGAATACATTCAGCCAAAATATACTTACTGCGGGCTGCACTGAAACAATCCACATCCATGACATTAATAAGACAAGATGAAGCCATGGCAAACCTGGTTTGCAACACTTTGGCCCATTTGAGGTTCAGGAAGTTCATCTGCAAAATAAGACATTAAGAAACGGCATTATCTTTGAATGTTCATCCCAGTCCATGTAACATGTACCTTTTTGGTTTGGCAGACACACACCTGAGATGGCTTTTAGGATGTCCTAAAATGCACACCGTCTAGCTGAAGATGAGACAATGAAACGGTTTGTATGAGAAACAGAGAAGAGTCACCAGCCTGCCCAATCACCAATCACTTTGTTATTCCAGGGGCTGTAAACATTTACATAACATGTTTTGTAGTAACTCCAGTTAAGTGGCAGTACAATGGCTAAAATACCGTATTATGTACTGTGTCTGGAAGCTGCAGTCCCGTGGTCTGAGTGATAACGTTGAAGACAAAAAGCCAAAGGGATTATCAGTCATGTAACTGGTGTCAGTCACTCATTTTGGTGTTTTAAGGAGTTGCTGATCTCAGACCTACTAAATGTAGTCATCTGCATGAAGAGGAAGCATTAAATCAAAGTGTGAGTTATGTTATGTTAAACTAAAAACTTCAACCTTGAATTCTCTCACACTGTGTTATTTACACCAAAGTACCCAGAGAGGATATCATATAGTTTAAATGTATAACATTCTGCAGTCCTCAATATTATATTAAATCATTATGTGCATTATATGAGAATGATGTGAGAACTTCTAACATTACAGAAAGCAAAGGTCACGTGATCATGATTTGCTGGTTTGTCCATCTTCTGGGGAGGGCGTAGCAGTCTGAAGAGTTGCTGGTGGAGATCTTGACTCCTGCTTGATCACTGCAATAAGCTTTAATCTTCCTGATGTGTCTCTCAGTAAGTCAACAGAACATCACAACACAGGAGATGTGATGACAGAAAGGAACCGTTTTTCCAAACTTCTGGACAGCTAACAGCTGATAACGTCTACAAGTACACGGGTATTTCTGAAAACACAGATTTCTCTCTGCGTTTGGGCCTTTCATCCACATGTTGGGGTCCTTAGGGACTAGAAAAGCGCTATACAAATACAGGCTATTTACCATTTACATTTAAAGCGCGTTTTGGGCCACTGAAAGTGGAGATTTTTAAAAACTCAGTTTTTGCATTTACGTGTGGACGAGAAAAACAGAGAATTACTGATGCAACATCGAAGGTGTGCACTGTTTTTGACCTCACGCTGTGTGCCACGTTATTGTTTACATGAGATACACTACATTACAATGGTGGATATAGACAAAATACTGTTGTTGTTAATCTTGATATCTGCAGTTTTCACAGGCTTACATACACACAGTTACTGTCCCTCCGTTTAGAAAGACAGAGGCTTCAGAGTGAACCTCCGACGTGGCTTCTGTCACAACCCCCACGTCGCTTTTAAATACATTTAATTTATTTTGATTAAAATTATGTTTGCTGTATGCATTGTGTTCGTTCCTAAGTTCTGAGTCTACACAACAGCAAAAATACTGTCTTTAGTTATTAACATTTGAAATGATGAAGACACTTGAAAAATAACACAAATTAGCTGCCTTTCTAGAAAGAGAAAAACTTTTCAGAAGTATTTAAGGTTTTGTGAGGATACAAAACCCCGTTTACTGCATTTTATACAAAACTCAAATGTGTCAATGACAGAGAAATGTGACACAAAATCAACTTTTAAGATATTTTCAGGTGAGAATGTTGCTGTGTAAACTTCAAATATCTGCTCGGTTTATCAAGACATCACATATTTGCAAAAGTGCTCCAACATTTTCGGAGATATCTGTTACCCACCAGCTCAAAAAGTGACCTGGAAATCGAGACTCACTAGCCGATGAGAACATCTAACTCCTGGCACGTCATTTTCATTGCTCTTCATTGAAATGGAAGAGCAATATGGAGGTCGTGGCTTTATTTGTTGCTGTGGTTGTGTGCTGGGTGTCCACACAACAGACAGCGAGAGTAACAAAACAAACTTATTAAGGAGACCAGCTCTGTGGTGAGAAAGTCCAGGAGGTTATGCAAAGATGAATGCTCTCAAACAGAGGCGGTCCTAGCCTGTTTGGCGCCCTGTGCGAACACTCCCTCCGGCTTTGATCCTTTCTTGTCCATCTTGGTTTTAATTTTGCACTCCAGTATGAACACCCATCTCAACCCGAGGATCACCACAACATGATCTAACACACCTACACCTTAGTTCACAGATTTGCTTTGTCTAAGGAGTATTTCTGGGATTTTGCACAACCCAGGATTCAAATCATGAACACATGATGGACTTGGATTTACATCATTATGAATGAAATGTGCTCTATTTGGAAGCAGCAGGCCCCTCCCCTTTCGACAGGTTGTGTGTGAGACTTTAAATCATCAAACTGTAAATTGTAAATTGTTATTGATCCCTTTACCCCGAGTCCTAAAGTGTATATTTATTTTCTTACTCCTCTTATATTTATTGTTTGTTTACTTGCACTGCTGTAACTGGAGCCTCGTCCTCTCGTCTCTCTGGACTGTCTGTAGCGGAGATGACAATAAAGTTTACTTTGACTTCAGCAGCAGACGCACTGAGGGCTCTCGCGCTCTCTCGCTCACTTTTCACATGAAGAATTTCGAAAAAACATCGGTGCAAATTATCTGTATCATGATGTCTGGTGTTTTCGTGTTTGTTGGTTTGTTTTTCTTTAGTTTTATTATGGGGGTGGGTTTATTAGACGCTGCTCCAGCCGGTCAGAAAATTCCCCGCCTCCCCGCCGTCTCCTCCCTGTGCCGCAAGCACCAGGCGCACCTCGCAAACGGAGGGCGTCCTTACTCCCAGCTAGTGGTGCAATACTGCATATTTTGGTATCGATCCGATACCAAGTAAATTCGGGCCAGTATCGCCAATACCAATACCGATACTTTTCAATAAATAAGGTGGATGCCTCATTGAATTGCTAAATCTCAATTAATTTTCATGACCTTAAGTGTTTTTGTGATTTTTCCTTTTGTATTATTCATTACTTAAAACCCAGGACATAATTAGGAGAAATAATTTATTTATAATTAAATAAAAAATGTTTTATTATTGTGGCGGCCGTGGTCTGCGATGCTGCTGCAGGTGAGATGGACTCACCTTCACTGCATCTACAATGAAGCCTCACCGGCTTAAAACCTGTGCGCTGCTTGTGCTGCTGTTGTTTTTGGTGTTGATGTGTACAGCTGGCAGCAGGAGGGCTGCAGCCGTTAAATGTAGGAACTGTTACAGCAACCGGGGGATCACTGTAAGGGTGGACAGCGTGCGGCTCGGGGTGAGCCGGAGGCTGGCGCGCCAGCGGGACCAGCTAAGCTGGAGGTCGAAGTGCGCGGCGGCGCCTGAGGGCGGCATGCTGTCCGCCCGTCTGCCCAGCTGCCTCTGAGCCAGGGGCGATTCTAGGATCAGAGTTTTGGGGGTGCTGAGCACCCAGAGCCTATCCAGGCAAAATAAACTTCACTCGTCACGACGTCTCTTCGTGACGAGTGAAGTTTATTTTCCCCGTCTCTGTCAGTCCCTGCATCCCTAAATATCTCCAGTTGTCCCGAGTTCTCTCTGACTGTCTCCTTGGTGCATTTAAACCTGTTCCTCTCTGTCCTCGTCGTCTGCTGTCTTCGTCTCCGTTATCAGTCATCATAATTTTACCATCTCTGTGCAAGTCTGCAAATTTCTTTATTAAATCGTAAGATTCTTAAATTCATCAAATCTCTCTGTGCCTGGGTCACAAAACATGACATCACTGTTTTGTACATTTTAACAATTTAATCCCACATTTGTGAAAAAAAAAAAAGCAAAACACTTTTTTGAAAAGTCTGTAACAAAACCATCAAATCTGATAAAGGTTATTTAAATGCTGCTAAAGAAGAATGGATTGGAATAAAAATACATATCCTAACCTTAATTACTGGGAGAATAATGAATGATGCTCACAGTGAGTAAAACGTACACTGACTGCATTTTCTGGACAGAGATTCACTTTTAATATAACACTTTTAATGTATAATACAATACAGATACATAAAAAATACACTCCAAAAATAGAAGAGTCCTTGAAATGTACGAAATATTATTAAAAAACTTGAAAAATGGAGACACCTTGGCTTATGGTACAATGTATGAAAAGATCTTTACTGCAGATACTAACATGGCTCTGCAGATTTTTTCTT
Source organism: Neolamprologus brichardi (assembly GCF_056152115.1). Taxonomy (NCBI): domain Eukaryota; kingdom Metazoa; phylum Chordata; class Actinopteri; order Cichliformes; family Cichlidae; genus Neolamprologus; species Neolamprologus brichardi. The sequence goes on along the minus strand of NC_142116.1, from coordinate 31,319,593 downwards.
TTCTTTTATCCTGAGGTTGGCAGATCTGTCTATCACATTTTGGTGTTCAAGTCTCTCACGCATCTCTTTTTTTTTTTTTTTTTTTTTTTTTTTTTTTGCCTGTCCCATTTGGTTCTTTAGCCGTCAGAATTGTTGTCTGAAGACCAACAAGGATACCCAATGGATTTATTTTGCCAAATGGATCATCATGGCATTGCCGTATTGGTCCATTTGATCGACCTTTGTTTTTATTATTTATTTTATTTTATTTTCAGTTGTTACAGACGGGACAGACATGAGTGATGGATAGGAAAGGGAGAAAGAAAGAGGAAGGAAAAGAAAAACAGAAGGGGAGAGGGACAGTGAGAAAGGGGGGGAAAAAAATATCTCCGGGATCACCTGTTGAGAGAAAAAGAAAAGAAAACAAGCAAAAAAAACCCAAAACAAAGCAACATACTATACACAACACCATCGCATTAATCTAGCTAAGTGTAAACAGCAGTAAATACTAAATATTGAATGTTGTTGTGCAGCACGCAGGACAGACAGCGCACAATGTGCTTTGAAGTAGCAGCCAAGAAAGGTGTGATTTAAGTCTACAAACAGTGAACACCTGTGTGCACACCTGTGTGGATCGGCGCGCTTGTATTCAAATGGTTTCCCCATGTAATGGTCTGCAAGAGGATGTAGAGCGCCATAGCCCCGCCCCCCAGGGCATGAAGCAGGCATGGAGGAGATCCAGGCCCCAGACATCCAGAGGCCCCAGAGTACAAGAGCCCAAGGAGGACCACCGGAGGGGCATCCGTGCCACCTTCATGGGAAGGGCTGAGGATACCCAGACGAGGGGTCACCCAGTAGCCACCGGGCAGAAACTAGAGGGGGCTGCACCGGCGTGCTCGTCGGCTCCGCCGGCAGCCAGCTGTGCCAGAGTGAACCGAGCCGCAGGCACAGAGGCCGGAGGCCCGAGGGCCCTCCGCGCCCCGGAAGAGGCCCGACTGAGCAGCAGGCGCCAGGCCCCGCCAAGTAGCCACCAGGAGTGAGCTGGCACATGACCTGAGCGCCCAGCCCCGGACACCAAGAACCAACAATGCACCGACCCCTGAGGGCATCAGTCACCGGCAGGGAGTGTGGTGAGGGGAGATAGGCCTCCACACTTGGAGGGCCTGGGAGTTCCCAGAGAGGTGGAGTCTAAGACCCGACCTGACATATAGACACAGACAAACAGGCACACACAGACACAGACATGCATTCCCACCCTCATGCACACATATACAAACACTCAGCACTCACCCAACGTAGGAATAAACGTAAATGGACATGTACACACAATCACACTCCCCAAACATACTCTATACCCCGGGTCCAGGTATCCTCGCCCCCAGAGGGGGAAACGGCACCCAGACCCAAGAGATGTTACCCTTCCCTCCGGGGTGGAGGCTAGCAGACCGCCCCAGGCTCCGCAGCAGCAGGGAGGCCGCATCTCTTTCTCAACTGACATCACAGCCAGGTGCTGGAGTCTGCTTTGACCCATGGTCCTTCTGAGCCAGGTATGGAGCTGACTCAAGACACTAAAAGACCTCTCACAGCTACAGCTGCTAACTGGGTTTGTTAGGGCAACCTGAATAACAGTTTTCAGTTTGGGGAAGATCTGATTATCCAGAAGATTGTACAATGTTAACATATGTGGGATGGCACCAGCCTCACTCTTGAGCTTCAAAAAGTTTTTGGCAACCGCGACTTCCTCTGACTGAAGCTCAATATGGTAATGCAGTGCCAGGGCTGGCAACCCAGTTTGTTTAGCAGATTCTGTATAGCAGCTTTAATATAGGGAGGACACAACTTCCAGATTGTGTGAGTAAAATTTGTTGTTTGTTTTTCTTTGTCAGTTTAACAGTTTCTGCCTGTCACTGCTCCCTGTCTGTTTTCTTATCTGGTTCTTCCTGACCTTGTACTTTCTCTTCATGTCCCCCTCTTTCCTCTCTCCCTCTTTGGACTGACAATCATACACAAATAGATTGTATTCAATTAGATTAAAAAAATAGTATTAAGATCACTAATAAAAAAGTCCTCTCTCAGTGTACTTTCAGCCAAAAGGCAAATAACCAAACCACATGTATATCTAATAAAAGATATAAATATTGAAACACTGATCTAACATTATCCTTTATTGATGGATCATTTGATTTTACACTTTTACCTGAATGTGGCTCCTTCCTTATATCCATTATGAACCTGGCTGTCTCTCTGTACACACACACACACACACACACACACACACACACACACACACACAACAGGAGTTATAAGGTTAATGGGCATCCAGTCAGTTAGCTAGTTAGTACCTTGGGTTCAATATCAGCACATATGACAAAATAACCAGTCATTACATTTCTAACAGGACAGTGGTAACAACAGCAGGCTGCGGACAATGTTAAGTTTTAGATTTTAAATAGGCTGTATACATTTCAATGGGAGCAACAGGACGGTCAAATATCACTGATTTTACTACAGGAGGACGGATTGTAGGGCAGCAAACACACGTTTTCAACACTGCAGGTTACCTGGTGTAATGTTTTTCAGCTAAAAGAAACATGGTCTGACTCCTACCAAATATATTAAGAGTAACAGAAGGTTAAATGCAGTTAACATGTCCTGTTTTAAGCCAGGCACTTCCACCTCTGCTCCGCTGCGTCTCAGCCACTAGTGATGGGTCGTTCGCGAACGAAATGGCTCTTAGAGCCGACTCTCTGAAGTGAACGACGCGAGCCGTGATGTTTTTTTTTCTTTCTCTCACCCTCTCTCTCGCCCTTTTTTCGCTAAACTCCGCATGCGCGCCTGTACTTTGCGCTGGGCAGAGGGGGGAGGGGCGTTAGTTACACTTGCAGTAGCACAGGAACAGAGCCAGAGAGAAAGTGAGCAGGGACAACAACGTCACATTAGAAAGGTATAGTAATCATCCGCTATTTTCAGTTGCAGATGATAAAGGATTCAGAAATCATGCAGGCCCATATGACAGAGAATATGCATCTTCTTTTTGTTTTAATATTTTAATCTATATTTAATTGTGTTGTGGTTTGCAGTGTTTTGTGTTGTTTCACTTTAAATGGAACTTTAAAGGAAAAAGCTGAAAATTTAAATAGTAAAAAGTTGAAATGTGAATAGTTGGTTTTTGTATTATATGATTTATTTATTACATTTTATGTGGAGTGAATAAATAAAGTATATTTATGGTGGCCCTTAGAGACAAAACATGTAAAAACTCCAAAACGCGTAAAAAAAACCTCAGACACACTTACAAACCCCGAAGCATGTACAAACTCCAAAACACGTAAAAACTCAAAACACGTACAAAAGACAACAGAAGTGCTCCAGGATGCTAGGGCGCAGTGTTGAGCTTTTGTTACCTCGTGGCTACACAAGCCAGGAAGTATCAACAACCGGATTTGGTGTGTGGTAGTAACAGGTAAATAATTTTTTTTTTTTAATTATTTGAATAAATATGAGTGCTTGTCTATAAATACACAAACAATACACACATGCTTTCAATTGTGTAATTTAAGTGATCTGGGTAGCTCTGTTTTGGAAGTTCAGTTAACGCTAGAAATGTGTTTTAGAGTTTGTACGTGCTTTTTGGAGTTTGTATATGCTTTAGAGTTTGTACGTGCTTTGTCTCTAGGGGCCATATATAAACATATATAAATAAAACCACTTTTTTTAACATTAGTAATTCCTTTTGTGCATAATTTTATATTATTGTTAATAATAAATTAATTAAAGCAACAAAACAACCTGAAGAGCCGGTTCGGAGCCGAAAGAGCCGGATCTCTAAAAAGAGCCGGAAATCCCATCACTATCAGCCACCATCGCTCTGGCAGCAACGGTGCTAGAGCCAGAGCAGGGGAGAGCTGGAACAAACCATTTGTTTTGGGGGGGGGGGGGGGGGGGGGGTTATCTATACTTTTGTTGTTAAAATGTTCCATCTCAATTAAGTACTGTATGCTTTTTTTATTTTTAGTAGTGTGTCACACAAACACCAAATATTGTCAAAAAAAGTAAGAAATCTTTGGGCGTGCTTTGAATGGGCTAAAATCGCCCCTGCTCTGAGCCCCGGCTCACTTCCACTCCTGCTGCGCCGCCGCTGCTTGCCATATGGGTGGCCATCAGGCCAGCTCCCGGGATTCCGCTGGAGGCGCGGGCGACTGCCAGAGTGGACACTTCCCCGTCGCTGGGCGCCGATGGTCCGGGCCAATTCCCTCGCCTGCTCGCGGAGTGGGGTGAAGCGGGCGATAGGGGTATGTGGCAGGGCGTGTTCTGCGATGCTGCTGCAGGTTTGGTGGTGGTGATGTACGGCTGCCAGTGGGAGAGCTGCAGCCGTTGAATGTACTGTTACCTGTGATTATTGAATAAGTGATGCTGCGAAGCATGAAAATGCCATCGGGTCTGCTGTGGTGGTGATCTTTTTTCTTTTTTTTTTAATCTTAAGTGCACGCAAACCACTAAACAAATTAAAACAAATACTGTTGATAAACTATAACACAAAAATTACAATTAAAATTCTCAACAACAAAAACAATTGGTAAAAATATAATTAATATGTAAACAACTGTCATGAATCGCTGTGCGGCAGGCAGCAGTTGGACCCAAAATGCAGGCACGAGGTTTAAACACAAAGAACTCAGCTTTACTTGCTGGCAGGGGAAAGTTATACAAAAGCAAACTGAACTAAACTGGAAACTCACAAACTGAGACACAACGAGATCCATGCAGCATGGTTACAAATGGTTACAAATGATCTTCTTATGGCCTCTGACAGTGGACTCATCTCTGTGCTTGTCCTGCTAGACCTCAGTGCAGCGTTCGATACTGTCGACCATAATATCCTATTAGAGCAATTAGAACATGCTGTAGGTATTACAGGTACTGTGCTGCAGTGGTTTGTATCATATCTATCTAATAGACTCCAGTTTGTGCATGTAAATGGAGAGTCCTCTTCACACACTGAGGTTAATTATGGAGTTCCACAGGGTTCTTTATTTGTAGTTAATATTGTTTTGCTGTTTGAGATGTCTGGTGTCATGTTCATATTGCAACATCATTATAGGAAAACACCATTAAATTTTTCATCATGTTGCATAAATCTAATTACATTTATTGAAACTATATTGTTGAAAGGGGGTCACAGTAAAACTTTAATGTGGGTTGTGATTGGGCTAAAGGCATATTCTGCGAAACATCTGTGAAATGCCCCAACTGTAGCAATAGTCCAGGTAGAGTAATGAAGAATGACGAAAAAGAGCATGAATTGAAGGCGATGAAAGAATTTGTCCGTTGGTCTTCAGGCGATGAAAGCAAAAACCTGTTGTGTAGCATTCCTGTAATCCGCTGGGGAAACTGAGTGAGCAGCATTGTGAAATCTGGGAGAAAGCAATGCTCTTTAGCAATTACTGACTGAAACAGATTCCAAAGGTTAGTAGGAAATAGGATTATAGGACACACGTCACCACCTGTCCACACCTAATATCTCTTCTCACTCTGAATGAGAGCCTGTGACGTCTCACCCTCATTTTATGACCAGAGACAAGTGATATGTTTTAGGACTTTTAAATTCTCTCCTAATAATACTGATCAGTTTATTATGATCTGATGGTAGCGCGGGAATGTCATTAATTCAAAAATGCCTCTATGAATAACGCAAAGCCTAATTAAAACAGGAACAACGTTGAGAACAGTAAATTCTGTACCGCTGTGATGTAGGAGGTTAATACATAAAAACTGCTAAAGTCTTTTTGCTCTAGCTCAGGTTTCTGATTCCAAGTATTGGGACAAAAAGTGCAAAGAATTGAAGATCCAAGTGTTGAGCTGTGAAAAATGTCGGATATACATGAAAGTTGCCTAAATTCTAAATGATTGAAGTACAACACACATTACTCCAAAGTCAAACTTGGTGATTTTCTTTTAAATTGAAAACCACATTCTTCTTCTTCTGTTCTGGTTTTTCTTTTTCAAGGCAGTATGAGAGAAGTGTTTCAGCAAACAAGACGTGTCTGGTCTCCTGGTGTTCCTGTCACTGAAAGCAGGCTTTCATAACTGCAATGCTTAATGTTGAACCAGATGTGTACTTATTGCTATGTCCCCAAGCATGCATCAGAAGAAAAACATTCGACTTTAAGGCCTAAAGCACGAGTTCTTTTGTGGTCTCATACCTTTATTCTTTGTGAACTTAAATATACAGAGTGATGATGTGTTTATTGGCCTATGAATAACAGAGGCAGTTACTTGTTTTGCTAATGCTGATGCTGACTGGCCAATTTGGATAATATGCAGGTTTTTATTACTTCTTTTATATCTATTTGCTTTTTTTTCACCGATTTAACTGGAGCCTCGTTGTCTCGTCTCTGTGTGCTGCACTGGCTATAGAGATGACAAAGTTTACTTTGATTTGGTTAAATGAGTTCATTTCTCCAGTGTTCCATGTTATTTCTCTTGCTGGGAGCATATTTGTGTTTCACTGCAAAACATTTCAACACACTGAGTCAAAAAAATAAAATCCATGATGCCTTTTTATTTGCATACAAATGAATATCTGCGCTGTGCTGCGTTAAACACTTTGTGGTAGTTACAGCACTCGTGTAGAAAACCATAGCTTCCTGTTGCTGAATTTCATGATTACTTCTGGAATCAATGATCGAGGACAAGAAAAACACTATTTTACAGGGACCACAGACCCTGGTCCTAAACAGTCACCCAAGAGATTAAAGAGTACAACAAAACTCTAATACGACATGAAACGTAACAACAATGTTACTTTTTAAAGCCTTTTTTAAAAAAGCAATAATTGACAGTATTTCAATGGTACATTTTTATGGTATATCTGTATTTCTTTCTATACTTGGCCAAGCCAACCCATATTGTAAGAGATCCTTTTTTATATTAGCAGAACAAATACTTTACAAATGCTGTAGGCTTTGGCAGGAGGTTACTAACCACTAGGTATCAGCACTGAGTCAGGCATTAGACAGAAAACCTGTTTCTTTCTGCAATATGACACCTGAACAGAGCACTTACACTCTGTGTCTGCAGAATACCATCTTACCATTAGGATGGAATAATTATCAACATGCCCTCTTGTGTTCATATCCTCTGATGTTTATCTAAACAAGTATTAGTACCCAATACTAACAATATGGCCACTGATATTTCTTTGCTGTTATAAGGATGAAGTTCACACTTCTCTAGGCTTTGAGCTGTTATATGTATCTAGGTACAGTAATGTTAAGAGAGCTGGACACTCTTAACTTTCTACAATTGTGACTGGAGCAAGGGAAACATACAGTGTGCTGACTGTTTCAGAGTAAGAATAACTTACAGCACCTCTGAAGTCAACAGGCAACATAACTTCATTAAGCTTTTGCCATCGCTGGTAACATGAACTGAAGGCTTTGTGCACTGATAAGAGGTTTGGCAGGTGTGGTTTGTTTTAGCTTGGTAGAGACTTTGGAAACAGACACATTTAGGCCTAATCTGAGCTGCTTTTAGGACTTACAGCTCAGTTCCCCCACAAACATGGGTCAAACATGGGTCAAACATGGGTCAAACATGGGTCAAACATGGGTCAAAAGGCTTGATGTGGTGCAGTCTACAAGCGTAGTCTAGGTCAGATATGGCCCAGCAGTCATAAACCTGGCTAAATATGTGAGGCAGGTCCATAAAATAAATGTCAGTCATCCTGGACATCAAGGCTGAGATAGAAATGCACATATTTTGGGCAAAAACTTACTGCTGGATATTTTGGATGTACAAGTCATATTTTCATGTTCACACGAGTATTAAAGATACAGGTTGATCAATACAAACGTTTTTCTTGTCATGAAAATCTTTCTCTGTGCCTGTGTGTGTTTATGTGTATAACCTGGTAAATATGAGGTCACCACTCAGCTTAGTGTTTGTCAAACAGGGCAGCTGGGTGCAGTAGAACTACATAACATGCTTTTATCACTGTTTGCCTGTGTTGACTGGTAAAACTGATAAAGGTAGCTGTCCACACAGGCACCTCTTTGTGTCTATTTTTTAGATTGTGACTATTTGCAAATGTCTGTCACACACACTCCTCACTGATGTGAAACGTGTCTGCGTCAATACCTTCACATTTAATATGTCAAGTTAGTTCAAAAACAGTAGAAATGTACAAAAAGTATTTCAAAAGGGACCCAGAATAAGAACCGTAATGGAACAGAAGAAATGTCAAGCAACAAAACTCTGAGGAAAAAGAAAAAAAGCTTGCCCAGTCAGTACAAAATATGATGTAGAAATATAAGCGGAGAATAAAAGGCAGGTTTGTTTTGTTGATCGAGTTCTCAGGAAACTGGGGGAGGAGTAGCAATGGAGGCGTGGCCATGTTCAGGTGGAATTCCCCTGAATTTACCTGAGTCCATCCCCCACAGCTATAAAGCTCAAAAGGTGAAAGCAGGTACATTTTTTTGCCGTGGATACAGACGCAGAGTGGCACTCAAACAGCAGGATCCTGACACTGGATTGTCTTAGGACGTCTTTCTGTTTCATCATATTGTGGCCAGTGTTGTAATCAGGTAAATTATATACATACCTAACTCAAATAATCGCTTCACGCTTCAATGATCCTGCTTTTAATAAGCTTTGTTTGCTGGTTTCCTGTTTGCTAGTGTTTCTGGTATGTAAACAAGCATTTTCTATGTTTCAGTGTCTCCATGTCATCGCCGTGCCTCAGCACTGTTCTGACTCATGCCAACCTAACCATGTATCAGACTGGTTTGCCAGATGTGCTGCAACATCAGGCCACTATGCTGTCCAGCATCAGTCCGCTGCAAATCAGCAATCCAGCATACAGTCCCAACATAAGTGGTGAGACATGTTGTTTCTGACCTTTCACGTGTTTAGTTGATCTGTGTCACACAAAAGATTTTCAAAATAAGTCTCTTGGCTTTGAAGCTTTAGTTCACCAGGCCAGTCCGGTTTTATCTACAGACTAATCTCAAAGTAAACAGACGCTCCATTTCAAACTTCAGCCAGCCTGCTCACCTTTGCTTTGACCTTATGTAGACACTCACTAAATGATTTACCAGGCAAGTAATGTTTAACTCAGCATAACCGCACAACAGGAGAATGCTGTGACCTCATGGTGAAAACAGTTTCACTCTACTTGTCCGAACTTCAGGGCTTCAGAGTTAAGCTAAACTAAAAAGGTCAGATTCAAACGTGTGTGTATGAACCAAGATCATGGTTTTTATGAAAATATGCTAAATTTCTGTTACTGTGTATCTGCACAGCTGAGGAATAATAAATAATCTCTGCTGTCACTGCAGGTCAGGGCTACAGGCAGATCAGCCCTAATTACTGGACAGCAGATCATGTGTTGGAGTGGATCAGTGACCAAGTAGAGAGCACCAAGTTCGACGCAAACACCCTTAGTCTGGCAAACTGTGCCATGGATGGCTCCGCCCTTTGCCAGATGAACCGCGAGCAGATGATTGGGATCTTTGGTGTGCAGCTTGGCCCACACCTCTATCAGAGTCTACAGGAACACAAGACCAAAATGCCTGGTAAATGCTTATGTTACTTTTAACATCTAGCTATGTGAAGGAGAATTATTTTTATGTATGGAAAATACATGTAAACTCGTAATCGTTCCTTCCCCAGAGATGCAGATGTTATCAGGACAAGAACTGAACGAGACCTGTCAGCTCTTGGACAACTTCTTGGACAACCTGGGACAAAACTTTCCTCTACTCAGCACAATTAAAATTGGTCAAGGTACGTCTTATACAGATATGTTCAAAGTTGACATATTATGTAGACTCAAGTTTACAAGTGGACTTGCTAATTTGTACTTACAGCTGAAGAAGCTGTCAACAGAAGAGAATTTGACTATCAGGACGACTATGATCTGACCACTCTGACCATGGGACCAATGACTCCACTGAGAGACGCTGGCTACATGTCTGATAATCACTCTGACAGCGAGTACAGCTCCTCCTCCAACAGTTAGTATTTTATCTTCATATTTGTCAAGACTTGTTATCATTCAAGTTCAAGAATGTGACATAAATATATCTCTCATGTATTCAGCTGGCATGTTTGGCTTTCCAAGCATCGGGTCACCAGAGTCTGGCAGCAGCGAATCTGACCCCGAGTTCTCTTACCCTCCGATTTCAAGTGAGTAAACAAGAAAAACAACAACAAAAAACGTTTGAAGTTATTTGCATTCCCTGTATTTCGATTCATTTCTGATAAGTCACCATTTCATCGACAGAAGCGTACATCAAGCCAGAGAAAGGAGAGTCCCGATTGAAACGACCACGGGGGCGACCTCCTAAAGTCAGCAGAGAGCACAGCAGCAACATGTATGACAATCCAAAGAAAAACAAACACGGTAAGCCCACAAATGCTGTCTTACTCAGTTTCAGTAGGCATGCATCTGAACACTGAACTATTTTACAGATTCTATTTTGCATTTCATTTGCATCTTTACTAGACCACAGATATTGATCTTTTCTTCTTGCTTGCTTTATGCTAATACAGCATGCACATGCAAACAGACATTTAGCTCATTTTATCCCACTGTCTTCAGCACCTCGTGGCACTCACCTGTGGGAATTCATCAGAGACATTCTGATCCACCCAGAAAAGAACCAGGGCCTAATGAAATGGGAGGACCGCCGCGAGGGTGTCTTCAAGTTCCTCAAATCTGAGGCTGTGGCTCAGATGTGGGGCCAGAAGAAGAAAAACAGCAGCATGACATATGAAAAGCTCAGCCGTGCAATGAGGTGAGTTCTTGCAGTAACAGCAGTAACAGCTTCTTCACATTTAAGATACTTTTTCGATACTTTTGCTATGAATCAAACTTTAACCCAACTAATCAGAGTTGCATTGGATACATAGCTCCTCCAGCTCACAAAAGTCAGAAAGTTGTTATGGCGGGCTCATTAAGACTCTTTGCTTCACATATAAAATGCTCAGTTGTTTTAAACTGAGCACCAGATGATGAAGGGGATGATATGCTATGTGCTGAACTTCAACTAACTGAAACTTCTCCATCTGCAGGTATTACTATAAGAGGGAGATTCTGGAACGAGTCGATGGCCGGAGGCTTGTGTACAAGTTTGGAAAAAACTCCAGTGGCTGGAAGATTGAGGAGATTGGTATGACTATGTAAGACATGAGTCACTAAGTGGGTAAGAACTGAAAAGCCAGTCAGAGCAGTAGTTCAGGAACTATAAATGCCTAACCATGTTGCCTGTCTGAAAAGATCCTCGCTGCCCCAAACGTTTAAGACACTAACTTCCTTTAGAAGGAAGGTGTTACAGAAAATGTAAGCCAGTGTTTATGGCTCTAGTAGGTTTTATGAACCAATATGACGTTTCACATGTTTTTAAATTGTTTTAGATACTTGTGAGTGCAAGTACCGACAGTAAAGGCTGAAAAAGCAAACCTCTTACAGATGAACAGATTTTACTCTGGTATTTACTTGTTTTTGTTGATGCAGGACTCTCGTCTTCATTCGCTACTGTAGCACTATAAACATCTTCTTTGTCATTTTCCCATATCACAGTTTTTTTTAAAATATTGTGTCTTAGTGTAACATAAGTTTGGAAAAACAAAAAAACTAGAAATAAATGTAGGTGAAGTTACTTCACATTAACAAATAAAGATGTGCACTACATGTCTTTTGGTATCACTTATTATAAAGTGTGTTTACACCATGTTTGAGTAAAGAGTAGTTCATAAGTGTCTGAATTTAAACATGACTGGTTGGTGTGAATCAGTCAAAAATTTGTTGCAGTTTGTGTGATTGTTTTCATGTAATCAGCTCTGGATTTGTGAGGGGAGTAAATCTTATGTCAATCATTATGTGAATTATGTGAATTGTTTTTATGTCTTTTTGTATAAATAAATTTTGACATGTATCAACTTTCTGTTTGGGGACAGTTTTTTCCACATACTTTGTTACTTACAAATAAAGATTCATTATTAGTAACCATGTTGTTGAAACAAACATATTGGATACCTCATTAGTGAAAGTGTTGGGGTTGGAAAGTCCTACAACAAGAGCTGCAGGATGCTGGAGAAAAGGCTGGGGACAACCAAAACCTATGAGTAGACAAAATTAGACGCAATTAAGTAACAGTAGACATTCAGTAGACGCTTCATTATGGTTGCCAGTCTCAAAGGACAACAGACTCACAAACTAAAACGTATATTACAGTATCCATTGCCAACAACCTGTTTATGAGATTAACCCTTTCATATTGCATTCATGTATGGTTCAGGTTATTTGGAAGCAGATATATTTATATTGATAAACTTTAGACCTATTTAGAAAGAATAAATAGTCTGTGTGACATAAATAAACAGATGATTAAAACCTAATGAGAGAGTGCATTTTATATATATTTTTTTATTAGCCAAAAATGATTAGAAAATATTTAACTGAAAGTCCAAACGGCAACAACATTATGGAATTGTTGCAATTTACTAGTAAACCTTAATCAATCTTCTACTTCTTCTTCTTTTGTCCTTTAATTGGTAATTGGAAGAGGAGGGGGTCCTCCGAGCCAACAGTCAAGGTGCCTCTGGTTTTGGGGCCTCATTCATGATTTGCTTCCACTTCCTGCAATAAATGGCTTCTTCAATCATTGACTTTTCATATCTTCTTGAAAGTGTTGAAACTGAAGTGCACTTGGGTTCTGCACAAGGACAAAACAAACCAGCAAGCCCACCTCTGAATTGCTTACGAAAAACAAATGAAGACCTGAATGTGAGTGAGATGCTGTGGCATTACCTTAAAAAGGCAGATCATGCTTGAAAACTACAAACTTGAAAAAATTGTGGCTGATATTAACAGTTTCAACAGAAAATTCTTCCAAAGCTCCTTAAAAGACTCATTGCCAGTTGATTGCAATTGTTGCTGCTATAACAACAACAACAACAACAACAACAATAATAATAATAATAATAATAATAATAATAATAATAATAATAAACACTTTCATTTAGAAAGTATATTTCGCATTTACTTTGTCTAATATTTACATTTGTTTGACGATCTCAAACATTTAATCATGACAAACATACAAAAAAACAAGAAATCAGGACGGGTGGCAAACTCTTGGTGGTCAGGAGGTAGAGCAAGCGGTTTGAAACCTGACTCCCCCAGTTCACAGATTTTTTATCCTTAAGTGCTTTCACATACATTTACTGTGGCATCCGAGACAAACTTGAGGTTATTATCTTGCCCAAGCAAACAGTAAAATGCAGACTGGAGCAGACAGTCTTTCGTCTGCACCATCCACCAACCTTCCGATTATTAGATGACCTGCTGTACCTCCTAAGATACAGCCACCCTCAAATATGCAAATATGATGCAAACACAGTTCTTGCAGCTGTATCAAGCGCCCACAGAAACTGTCCCTACTCTCCCATAGAAGACATACACAGACATGCCATGTGTTTCAGTCTTAAGTTTCCCGTAAACCTCAGTTTTAGACCATCAGTATGGGTGAACAATACTAATGGTCTAAAATCTTGGAACAGCCTCATCACACATTTTGGCAGCTGAAAAAGGGAAATAAAGTTAAAATCTTTCATTTTTTAATGCTGTCAGATGCAAAAACTGATCCAGTTTAACCCCAAGGAGCTAAAATGGATCATTATTATTACTCTGACTGAAAAAACCCCCCAAAAAAAACAAAACATGTTCATAAAGTAAAGGGGAAAAAATAAATGCAGGAGTTTTGATTTTAAATAGATGTTTTCTTTTGTTGCCTTCTTTCACAATACAGGCAGGTTAAAAATATTCTTTATTTTTAACATTATTACAGAATAAATTGTCAAAATCTTTGAAAAATATTTAGGATTAAGGACAAGACTAAGAATCCAAGTCAATAATGTGAGAGATACAATTTCAGAGAACTATCACTGAAGAAACTTTAGAACAGAATATCCAGATACAAATAAGACCTTCATTACTATTGGAAGGGGTTTCTGTTGAAATCAGAACTTTTAGAGTTTAAGATTGTGGCATCTCCATTTGCTTACGCTAAGTTGCCTAAAGATTGTTGTGCTAATAACAATATGATGTTAATATTATGTACCCATAAAAAAGATGGAACCCTTTTTTTTATCCTGATGGATAAAATAGAATAAAAATGGGAAACTTTGAATAATTTACTGTCCATATTATCTCAGCATAAAACGATTATAGACAGAACATGGTTTCTGCCCAACAACTTGAGCTGCAAGATCAAGCTAACTCTGCAATTGGCTGACCGAACTGCAATTAGTCTTCCATTTAAAATACTGGCTTTATATGATAATGCAAATATATATTAATCTTATACTGCTCACTGCTATCAGTGGAACTGAATGTGAACAACATGCATGTAGAGTGGCTGTATAGCAGGTCATCTAATAATCTGACCTTTGGTGGTTTGATCCTTGACTGCCCCAGTCTGCAGACTTATCTCTGATGTGTGTAAATACTTGAATTTAAGCAGAAAAAAGTGATTGTGTGAAAGGGTGAATGAGGCAAGTTGTATAAAGTGATTTGAGTCCTCAGGCAGAGTAGAAAAGTGCACATGTGGGATAAAACCCTACACAACGTTAAAGAGAACTCTGCAGATATCACACGTCGCATGGAAGTCCATTGTGCAGTGTTACAACAAACCAGGCCACATTATCTTTAGCTTTCTTTCTTTTTTTTTTACTTGTACTGCGAACAGAAAGCACTGTTATGAAATGAAACAAAAAACATAGCTTCATACCGGTCCATGCTGGAGACTCACTCGTGTTTTACCATAAAGACCAGTAATACCTGTTTGTTGGAATGGCTTTTTCTTTTCCATTGTGCAACAATGGAATCTTCTAGTCACGCTTTACCAACATAATTAGCACCAATGCACCTGCCAGTGTTATGAAAGTCCTTTTACTTTTTATTAAAGTTCATACATGATCAATATGTTGTATCACTTCTGAGTTAAGGCAAACATGTATCAGTAAAAACAGTCTATAGATAGTAATAATAATAAATTGCATTTATATAGCGCTTTTCGGGACCCCTCAACACACTTTACAATTCCACTATTCATTCACACACTGGAAGGCAGCTACAGTTGTAGCCACAGCTGCCCTGGGGCAGACTGACAGAGGCGAGGCTGCCATATCGCGCCATCGGCCCTTCTGGCCAACACCAGTAGGCGGCAGGTGAAGTGTCTTGCCCAAGGACACAACGACCGAGACTGTTCAAGCCGGGGCTCGAACCGGCAACCTTCCGATTATAAGACGAACACCCAACTCTTGAGCCACGATCGCCCCAACAGTGCTTTTGCTGCTGGAACTGATGGGGTCCCCTAAGTCTTTTGCTTTGTCATAATTCAGCACTTTCCACTTCTGGTTCACCGCCTGCCAGCGCTTAAAGATCCGGTAGACAGATGATCCTTCGTGGATTATAAGGCATATGCAAACTATGTCCATGAAGCCGTACATGCCGTAGCATATCTGGAAGAGAAGGTCCTGCCGTTGCCATTTGGCTGAGGGGCTGAGAGAGGACCAAACCAACCAGGAAATACTTGCGATGAGGAACAGAGAGCCAAGGATAATGGCTGCAATCTGTACCTTCTCAATCACAGTCAGAGAGATGGCCTGCCACTGCAGTGGGTTTTTGGTTCTAATGGCCAACACCTGGTACTTAAAGTAGCAGAGCTCACAGCTCCAGGAGCCTCTCTCACTGAAGTGAGGTGTGCTGTGTGTGTCTGTGATGTAATAATGAAATAATTACTATTTAGCTAAATTTGGTACTTTTAACTGCTACACACTATCAAGGCACCACTGTTTGATTTCTAAAAGGTAGAAGCTAATGTTTGTTTGTGGTTTTCACAGTTCTCAGTCTGCTTCGTTAACTCTGGCAGACATGGTTTCAGCTTTGCTGCAGGTCAAACCTGTTATTCGTGATGGGGCACGAGAACATCTCGTAGGGTAGGCTGCAACATGATGGAAGTGACATTTACCTGAGACTTTAGTAAAAAATTGCTTTTAATTACATATCTGATTTTCTTCAGCAACATATGAATAGGTATTAAATATATTTATGCTTTGCATTAATATATAGTTCATGTAGTTTACTGAATAACAATGCCACAAAATTCCTCCTTGATCAACATTTGGCAATAAGTGGGAAAAAAACTCCTAAGATACAAGAAGAAATCTCTGAGATAACTGAAATACAGAATAGAAAGACAAGAGGTAGAGGTGAGGGCATTGTTGTTGTATATAAAGCCTTGTTGCTAAAGGAGTAATTATAATTATAATAATAATTATTATTAATTATTATTAACTATATATTATTATATATAGTTTGTGGGGATAAGTTAATTGATTAATCCAAATTGCCCACAGGTGTGAATGTGAGTGAGAATGGTTGTCTGTCCCTGTGTGTTGGCCCTGCAACAGACTGGCGACCTGTCCAGGGTGGACCCCGCCTCTCGCCCTATGACAGCTGTGATAGGCTCCAGCGCCCCCCGTGACCCTGAGAAGGATAAGCGGAAGCGAATGGATGGATGGATTATTAATATAAGAAAAATATTAATAGAACACGACAGGTTTGTGGGACCCATGGAAGCTAAACATCAGTAGTAGCAAATTAATGCATGAAAACTGAAACTGAATAAACATTGTACTGAAATGGGAACACTGAGCCATTTTGACCAGAGTACAATGGAGGGACCCAGGCAGGCATCTGACAGGGATCCCTGTCAGATGCCTGAACCACCTCAGCTGCCTCCTTTCGATGTGGAGCAGCAGCGGCTCTACTCTGAGCCCCTCCTGGATGGTGCAACTTCTCACCCTATCTCTAAGGGAGAGGCCCGCCACCCTTTGGAGGAAGCTCATTTCCGCCGCTTGTATCCGTGATCTCGTCCTTTCGGTCACTACCCACAGCTCGTGACCATAGGTGAGGGTAGGGACGTAGATCGACCGGTAAATTGAGAGCTTCGCTTTTACACTCAGCTCTCTCTTCACCATGACAGGCCAGTGCAGCATCCGCATCACTGCAGCCGCCGCACCAATCCGTCTGTCGATCTCCAGCTGCTTCTCCCATCACTTATGAACAAGATACTGAAACTCCTCCGCTTGGGGCAGAAACTCGTCCCTGAACCGGAGTGGGCACTCCAACACTCCAAACACTGTATGTTCTAGTCATTAATAGATATTAAGTCATCAAGGTTTTGTTTTGTTTTTTTCAGAAATGCTCAGTTAGGTTGGCTACAGCCTTTGAACCTTATTAAAGCATTAGAACCAAAACGATCAATATACACAGGGCTGAATTCAAAGACAAAGACACCTTAAATATATAAGTGAAAAAGCGCAGCAGGCTAGTCCACTTTGACAAAATTTCACTGCAACCCAAAACGGCACTCAGTAGTTTGTACAGCCCCACGTGCTGTATGCATAAAACAGTGAAATGTGTAGTGGGGTATTTGCCCTAGATCTGAAACATATTGTCCCAGAATTCTGTTGGATCTAGGTCAGCTACATGGGAGCCAGTCAGTGGTATTAATTCCTTCATCCTGTAGGAACTGCTCTCTCCACTTAAGTACGGCACTGAGTCTGACAGAGGGTCCAAGGACTTCATCCTGATACCTAAAGGTTGTCAGATTGCTGTTGTTGCCTGCTCAATGACAGGGCTGTGTCAATGACAAACATATAGTTAATATAACTGGCGTCTCCAGACCCATTCACATCTGTTTCGTGTGCTCGAGTCAAACCTGACCTAACCATGGCAGAGTGGTGAAGCTGCTGTAAAACCAGCTCTAATCATTCTCTTCTGCAGTCGTCAGGATGTGCTGTGCACCTATAGTGGTTGTTTAGTTTGCTAAAAAGTGAAAAGTGTCTAATAGTAGTGGTTGTGGTGTGTGTGTGTGTGTGGGGGGGGGCATTGTAGGTTGTTTACCATGTAACTTAAGTCAGAGCCGTGTCTGTTACAACAAGGTAGCTTTTTATGCTGTCAGTGTTATTGTTGGACCTGTTAATGATCTAGCTGCTGAGTTTCACGAGAAACACACACGTGCACACACGCGCACACAAACACACACACACGTGCACACACGTGCACGCGCACACACACACACACACACACACACACACACACACACACATTTACCTGTTGTAAGTGGAAGACTATTCACCTCCTTCTAGGTCGATGTACCTGTCGAGCAGGTACATTTGGCCGCTAGCCAAAAACGGTGTGCAGCACGTAGCTTACTGGAAACCTCATGATCAGTGCCAGAAAAAATACAGGAAAGGGAGGGTGAGGGTGGATTTTTATTGCTGTGATCTCAGCACAATGTCACTGGATAAACACATGAGGAGTCATTACGCCCTTACATGCAGTCATTAAACGAACCTTTTATCATTTTGCTTTGTGTGCCACGCAGTGTCCATCCCTCAATGAAACCTCACACACTTACACAAATACGTGTGTATATGTGTGCAAAGCTAATGTTAGTCAGTGAGAAATTCAAGAGAAGAAAACAAAGTATGTGGTAGCATGATCACTGAACAAATGCATTATTTTATCTACACTCAAGTGACATCCAGAGACACGAGTCATGAGGTACACCCTACTGGGCAGGGCAGCCAATTACAAATGATTAACCTGTTTTTATGGAGCTGGTACACTAGTATAATGACACACTGACAAAAGAAAGACATAAAAGCAATCATCAAATGCCATTTCTATGTAGTAAACCCTCTGATATGCTCATGATATTCTTTCATTTCCTTTACACAAACTGATTTAGTTCTTTATTGTCATTCGACCATTTAGACATGATGTGAACAAAACAAATTCGTGTGTCTCTGCACCCAAGGCCTGAAAGTCTTTAGGTCAAAATGTGACACCCCACCTGAGAGAACACAGGACCTGAGAGATGCATCTGGCCTTTCATTAGATCACCAAAGCCTCATCAGATATGTTTCAGTGGAAGAGTGGCAGTCAAGAAGTCATTCGTAAGGAAGGGAAACTAGATTTTTAAAAAAAGGCTAAGTTAGGCCAAATTATACAAAACCTGGACTGGAACATAAGTGGCAACAGGTCTTAATGGATGATGGAGACTCTGTCATGGTTTGGGGACAGTGGTGTTGGTGATCTTATTAAAATTGACAAAATTATGAAGAGTTTAATCCACAATGCAATACCATTTAGAAAGCATCTGATTGGCTGTAAAGCTGGAAACAGCATGACGCAATTCCCAGGTTTTTTTATCCATTGATAGAAAAAACTTGGAATTAAACAATATGAGTCAAGGACTGGCCCAGACCCGAACATTATTGAAGCACCGTGGAATCAGAGAACAGGAAAAGAGTGTCACAGTGAAGGGAATGAGCAGACCTGAGATAAGATAAGTGCATTTAGTTACAGTGAAAAAAGGTGAACACAGTTCTGTACAATATCTACTTCCAAAAATGACTTCTCCCAGCTCCTAACAGTGTCCGTGTCGGTCCAGTGCAACTCCGTACTCCAAACAATAATCCCTTAGTCCGTGGTTCCTCCTGCTGCTCCCGAGCAATCCATCCTCAATTCCTAGTGAAACACAAACACACGGTGACTAGGTGATCCTTCAATACCACACGATTCTTCAAAACAGGCTTCACTCAACGTTCCAGCGCTGACAGTTGCCCGATCACACCATTATAAAGGTCTGCCCAAGATGGTGGATAATTATTCAAATCATTCAGTGCAATTCCAGATGTTTATTGTCAATACAACAATATACACAGTATACAGCGCATCGAAATGCCCTTTCACCCCAAGCCCCCCACAAGGTGCATTTAGCGGCAGCCGGTAAAGTGATGATCTGCAGGCGTGGTTGGGTTCAGTGGGAACTTCCGGAAATGTGGAAATGCTTCCACACAAAAAACAAACAAACACACAGTGAGACGGGGAGAAAAAAGGAGAGAGCACACACATGCAAACACAACAGGCAGGTCGACCGGCGATGACTGTCTGGCCATGACAAAGAGAGGAACGTACTTTATTCCTGAAGACGACTTTCTTGTAAGAAATGACGAGAAACATTAGAGGAGTTCGTTGAAGAATAAAGATGGTCATATTCACTTTTTGACTTTCTCAGTGAAATTTAAAGAACAGCTGTGGCTCAACAGTTTTGCACAGTAGTTCTCAGCTCCAGCTGTTGCATGCCGAAACCTATTAAGACAAAGTCTGTGGAGTTTCTCAGTAACATCACAACCAATATTTTCAATATATATCACTACCTGCCGTTGCTGGTTTACATTCAGTCAGGTATCAGTAAAATGTTTCTCCTAGTAAATGGAAAATTTAATTACTAATTGTTGTAAAAATGCAACCTTGAATGCACTTTTTTCATCTCCAGAACACTTCAGGTGGCAAACCAGTTTTTCAGCAGGAGTTTGGATGAAAGACAGTCAGTGGTATTTCAATATATGGTCTCTAAGTAGTAAATAAATAAACAACTTTGCAGTAGTTGGCATTGTACTTCAATGGTGCATACCCAAACCCAAGATTAAGTCTTTTCCTCCTCTTGATCCAGCCTTAATAAGGTGGATCAACCCCATAATCATCTTTCTAACATCTTCTGATTGACATGAATCAAACTCATAAACTCAGCAACATTTACTGTTGGCAGTAAATGTCATAAAAATCAATCAGTAAACACTTCCTGGCAAGAGGTTCAGGTATTTGAGGTCATTTCCAAGGAGTGGTTGTCTGTCATAAGGCACCATCAGGTGTACCCCTGGTGGGTGGAGGGCTACACAGATTTCATTTAATAGCGATTACATAGCTCCAACTTTATTTTGACGTTTTTCACACGGACTTCTGACAAGATTCATGACACCCAGTCATCTGGTAGAAACGTGAACCTTTTACATTTAAACACGATGTTGGAATTCAGATTTCAGCTTCTACTCGTCAGTCTCAAGTTCATTGTTGTTATTGGTTAGAAAATTCCTCAAAACCTCAACTGTGTCTTTAAATGTATGTCAAAAAAGTCATCATCATTCATAAATCCGAACGGGAATTACATATGACAGAAAGTTGGAATAATATGGGATTTGAACACTTTCTGAAATCTTAAAAATAAACATACAGGAGTGGCTCATGGTCAAAGTAGATTATTCATTTTACTCTTTTAATCCTTGAATTTCTCTGTTGGAAAAACTGAAGTGAGACACAGAGTAGCGAGTTCTAACATGTTTATTTCACCATACACAACAAACATCTATGCAAGTGTTCAATCCTGCAAGTTTCCTTTCTACACGTCTTCCAAAGTTATCCTGGTAGATACATGTGTGACAGTCACATGGTGTACTTGTACATGATTCTGACTGTGCTTTGGACACCAGCAGAGGAGCCACATCAAAGCCTGAGAAAAGGACAAAGAGTAAAGAGAGTTGCAGCTTTAATTTCAGGGTGTGATGCATAAATTTAATACGTTTTCTATCATTTGCCTGTTTATGCAACACTCCTTCATAATATTTACACAAATGCAGTGTACTGTGTTTTCTACTACTACATCAGGCCTCTCTCTCTCCTGTCTGCATTTACA
This sequence comes from Neolamprologus brichardi, assembly GCF_056152115.1. Classification (NCBI taxonomy): domain Eukaryota; kingdom Metazoa; phylum Chordata; class Actinopteri; order Cichliformes; family Cichlidae; genus Neolamprologus; species Neolamprologus brichardi. The sequence goes on along the minus strand of NC_142116.1, from coordinate 31,298,000 downwards.
GTGTAACTGTCATTATTGCATTACACTTCATTACTGTCCATAGTGTCATCATAGGGCTGTAGATCGTCTGTTTAGTCATTCTCTTTCTGCCTTATTCGTGATACATGTAGGTGGTCTTGGTGTCGATCAGCCTCTGCACCAGTTTTCTCAGGCAAGGAATGAAGCAGCATCCACAGGCAGTTAGCAAGGTCGTGACTACAACTCCATCCACCAAACCACAGTTCCATGTTTTTTGCTTTGAATGTGTCACTTATCCCTGAGTGCTCGGTCAATTCATCAGCAAGGGTCGTGAGCTATTCAAATGCTCAAATCACATCTCTTCCAGTAACATGTTGTGCCATTCTGTTGTGTCAAATCATCAGAGAGGTTGAAGCAGGAGTTGTTCACAGAGTTCAATGCATCTCACGTGTGATTCAGAAATCTCTGTTGGTTGTGATGAAGATAATTTATCCCGTCTACATTTTTATTAATTGGCACGTGAGTCTAACTGTGCCTGACTCAAACCTCCAGCTCCAGGGGAGTTGGAGGTTTCAGTCAGGCACAGTTCTCTAGTTCTCTCTAGTTCACAACTATTGTTGCGTGGAAGTGTGGGATTTGTTATGCATCGTGCAGGTTTACACTGTCAGATGTAACCAGGTCTTTCGCTCAGCTATTTTTACTGCAGTGGGTGTGGAGAGGAATACCTGATATGGTCGTTTGCACCTGGGGTGTGACCAATGTTCCCTCTAAGCTGCGCGCGGCACTGCTGGCACGTCTCTGCGCACAGAAAATCTGCGTTGCGCACAAAAAAAATCTAACCTGAATTGAAATTAAAATGAAAACTTTAACAATTCTGTTCTGCAGTGTTAGTCAGTGACTGGCTACTCCTGTATGGGATTAGAACGATGCCACCTTATCCCATAGTCCAGCCAATGATGCGATTCACATTTGTATATACGCAGCTAATCAATGTGGTTGACAGGCTATGACAGCGTCCTTATGTGCGACACCGGAGTTTTAGCAAAGCAGCTGATGTGGAGTGAAGCCACGTTAATGACAACATGTACAACCATTGGAGATGTGAGCAGGACAGACGGAACAACTGATGGACAAAGTGTGGACTTTATACCAGTTTTTAAATTGTGTTGATCGGCCGTAAAACCAGAGTTATGATAAAATATCTGCAATGTTTGTTTTTCTTTCTGAATACTGTCGTTGTTTATATTTACTGCGGGAAGAAACGGTAAAAACGGCGTTTTATAAGGAAAACGCTCGAAAGCCTGAGAGCAAAAACAGCCCCCCTCCCTCTGCCTTTCCTATTGGTGGAAAAATGTACCATGTCGACCAATGAAAGAATGATATGGCAACATGGCATTTAGTTGTTTAGGAAGGGGGAAGTTTTAGAGAGTGAGAGATTTGTGACGTTTAGCACAAATCTTGTGTAGTTAGTGTGTAGTTAGTGTGTAGTTAGTGTGTAGTGTAGTCAATAGTTGTGTTGTGTGTGTCAGAACAATGAGGCGACTGCTGAGTGTTACAGGTGTTACAGCAGTGACACATCTGCTGCTGTCAGGCCTGCAGGTATCAGGCTGTTGTTCTCCTTCATCTCATAGTGGACACAAATTATTTTTGGAGTGGCACAAATAATTTGATGCAGAACAGCTGATTGTTCTGTAAATAGTTTGAAATGTTTATTTAAAAACGCCTCGGCTGCATTTTTAGGTAAACAGCTGCAAAAAACTTTGTTGTTTGCAAAACTCAGTTACTTTTTTGAAGAAGTAACTATATAATTAATTGCCCAACATTGGTCATTATTTACTGTATTTTGCAGACAGAGAGTTACAGACTCTCTCCCAGACCACAGACTCACAATACAAGTCAGAGCTTTATTTAAAAAAAAGAAAAGAAAAAAAGAAAGTTTTTTGTGTTTTCAAAATTGGAGTTGAAGTTATTTTTACTTCCAATAGTGTTAACATGCTACACAGGTCATGAACAAGTGTTTTTTTTTTTTAATTTTCATTGTAAGTGGGCTAAAGCAGTTAGTCTAAATGCTGTTATTTGATTATTTTAATGAACCATGTAACTTGGATGGATTACTCACAACCTCACAACCTATCAAAATACTGATATGATTTATTGATAGATTTCTGTAATTTTGCACCTTTGTTTCTTTAACCTGGCGTGGATATGTGGACATCACATTTTAGGTTGTCTAGACCACAATGCAAAATTTTAATAATAATAATAATATATTTTATTTGAGGGCACCTTTCAGAAACCCAAGGTCACCTTTCAAAAGAACAACATTAATAAAAGAAGCAATAGTCATGAAATACATAAAATAAGTTAAAATTGCAAAACAGAGCTTGACAACAGATAAAATCAGCATTAAAGTGAATAAGCCAGTTTAAACAGATGTGTTGAGCTGTGTCTTAAATACGGAGAGGGAGTCAATATTTCTTAGTGCAGGAGGAAGAGAGTTGCAGAGCCGAGGAGCAGAGCGACTGAAAGCTCTGTTCCCCACAGTGATGAGACGTGAGGACAGAACAGTAAGATGAACAGCAGATGATGATCTGAGAGGGAAACAGTGGTGATATGGAGCAGGTCACACAAATATGAAGGAGCAGATTTATGGACACACTTGTACGTGAGAAGTAAGATTTTAAAGTTTATCCTGGTTTCTACGGGCAACCAGTGAAGCTGCTGAAGAACTGTTGTAATATGAGCTCTTAACAGAGCAGAGTTATGACCCGAGCTGCAGAGTTTTGGAGAAGTTGGAGTTTATGAAGAGACTTTTTAGGGAGACCAAATAAGAGGGAATTGCAGTAATCAATACGGGACGTAATAAGACTATGGACAAGGATGGCAGCAGCATGGGGAGGAAGGAAGGGGCGGAGTCGGTTAATATTACGTAAGTGGAAGTAAGCAGACCGGGTTATGTAATTAATGTGAGACTGGAATGAAAGAGTATTATCAAGTATGACACCCAAACTCTTAACCTGAGGGGAGGGAAGGGTGGGAGAACGTTCAATGTTAATGGAAAAACTGTGGGATTTGGTTAAGATAGATGGTGTACCAACAAGTAAAACTTCAGTTTTATTACTGTTGAGTTTGAGAAAATTGGAGGAGAACCAGGATCTAATCTCAATAAGACAGTCTGAGAGGGAGGAAGGTGGGAGGGATGAATTGGGTTTAGAAGAAAGGTAGAGCTGGGTGTCATCGGCATAACAGTGAAAATTGATATTATATTTTCAGAATATATGACCAAGAGGGAGCAAATAATAAATAAAAGAGGCCCCAATACTGAACCCTGGGGCACACCAGCAGAAACAGGACAGAGACTTGAAGACTGGGATTTAAATTGCATAAACTGAGTGCGGTCTGAGAGATAGGAGGTGAACCAGGCAAGGGGGGTGTGACTAATGCCAATGGAAGCTATCCATGGTATCAAACGCCGCACTAAGATCAAGAAGGATGAGGATGGATAGGAGACCAGAATCAGCTGCCATCAGAAGGTCATTGGTAATTCTTAACAGAGCAGTTTCTGTGCTATGATTGGGGCAGAAACCAGATTGAAATGGTTCATAGAGATTATGGTCATTGAGATAAATGAAGCTGGGCGGCGACAACTTTTTGAAGAATTTTTGAAATAAAGGGGAGAATTGATACAGGGCGAAGATGATCAAAGTTATTGGGGTCTGCACCAGGCTTTTTGAGAGTTGGGATAACAGAAGCCTTTTTCAGAGATTTAGGAACGATTCCAGTGTTCAGGGAGGAATGAATAATAGTGGTTATGAGAGGAGCTAACGAGGGAAGACAGGCTTTAACTAACACAGTGGGAAGAGGGTGAAGGTGACAGGTGATTTACATTCTATAATAAGATTAGATACATCAGTTATGGAGGGAAGAGTAAAGCTTGAAAATAAGTGACAGGAAAACAGTGGGGGAAACAGGAAGTCTACTTCAAAGTCAGAAGCTCCTGGAGAGTTAAGTTGACGGTGGATATCTGAGATTTTACGGGTGAAAAAAGACATAAGAGAATAAAAAAAGTCAGCAGAATACAGATGGGAGGGTAATGTGTCTGGAGGTTTTGTCATTAGAACTGATTAAACCAGAGTAGTATGCGGATTTGGCTGAAGCAATGCAGTCCTTATAGAACAAAACACGATCATTATACATTTCTTTATATGTAGTGAGTCCAGTGAGTCCAAGTTCAGTCTTGAATAGACGTTCGAGTTGGCGTCCTTTAGCTTCAAGATGACGGAGGTTGGGGGTAAACCATGGTGCTGAACGGGAAAATGAGACAGCTCTACAAGGGCCTGATTTCCACTTACGAGGACATTGTACTGCCACTGATCTATCGAAACCTAAAATGAATGTGGATGTGAATATCATTTTTCTCAGAAACAAAAAATCGGGTAAAAAAAAATCAGATAATTCTTCAGGTCCCAATCAGCACAAAGAGCAAAGAGAAATTAAAAATGCACGCCATGAAAGAGTCTTAGGAGGTTAAAGTTAAGCCCAAAGAGTCCTGCTGACACATCTATGTTTAACAATGCAGCATTTCTTATTTCCATAGTGCAGAAAGGCTACGACATACGAGTGAGACAGAACATTTCTTTGAGCATGCAATTTATTGAAGACAACACTTAAACTGAAACAGGCTGTTTTACAGCAAAAGTTCAATCAAAAGTTTAGGACCACACTCCTTTAAAAGGCAAAATCTGTGCAAAAATATATATTCATTGTCATTTCTGTCAGCTAGTCACACTGTCATGACGTTCTGATAGTTTTTCCTTTGCTAACTATTCAGTCATTGTTGCTGCTTCTGTGTTGGTTGATGGAGATGATGTTTTTATTATTATTATTATTATTATTATTATTATTTAGTATTAAATAAAACAGTTTCCTGTAAACGTCAGTGAGACTTTTACTAATTTTACATAACAGGGCATCTGTATTAGTATTGGCTGTTATTCACTGATAACTTTTAACTTTCCCGGCAACAAAAACCAAATGACTGGTTTTGTTGTATTTTGTTGTGCACACAGTGAATCCATATTCACTGTAACATATTTTATTATGTTACAGCTTTATTCAAAAACTGTATTACATTCATTTTTCACCTAAAAATGAAGTCTTCCATCTCATCTCTCTTGCAATGTTTTATATTTTTGCAAGAGTTCAGTATTAACATTCCCAGTTTATGTACAGTCCTCTTACTTACTTACATGTATTACTTTGCTTTTGTACTTGATAATACATTTGTGAGAGTTGTTGGATTGATGCAATATTGTTTTCATTACAGTTTTTTCTGAATGCTTAAACCCTAACTGTGATTCTTGTAGCACAATTCCTAAAACTATTAATACTTATAGCAAAACCACTCACTGAGTTTGCAAATCTAAAAGCACAAACACTGCTTTGCACTCAGTTTGCAATTTTGTAACACACACTTTGCAAAACTGTAGGCACAACTCACTGCTTACACTCAATTACCAAATTTCCAACACACTCCTAGCAAAATTATACACATGTATGGCTATCATTAACACTATTTTGCCAACTGTCTGGCACACTTTCACTTGTGAAAACTTTTTTAGATAATTAGTTCACTTTGCAATCAGCCTAAGCACTATAATACAGGTAAGCTCTGTGTGTGGAGTACAATGGAGGGAGCAGGAAGAGTGAGAAGTAGAGGAGGCCGAGGAAGAGGACGTGGAGGTGAAGAAGTAGGATGAAGAGGACGACAAGGACAAGGAGGAGCAGGAGGAGGATGAGAAGGGGGTAGAGGAGGACGAGGAGGGGGGAGAGGAAGGGTAAGAAGAGTAAGAAATAGAATTGCTGATGACATCAGAGCTACAATAGTGGACCATGTAATCAACCGTGGAATGACCCTGAGGGAAGCTGGCCAACGGGTTCAGCCTAACTCGAGCCACTACTCTGTAGCAAGCATCATAAGGACATTTTGAAATGAGAATCAGTTAGTACAGTCACTTTGCACTAAGATTTGTAGCACAACAATACCATAGATGTAAAAATACTGAAATTGTTACTTTACAGAATTGCTAGACGACCAGATGCTGGGGGCAGAGGAAGCATGTTCACTGCAGAACAAGAAACCCATATAGTCAATATGGCGATTGCAAATAATCCTATACTTGGAAATAAACACTTATGTTTGTTTTGATGTGTGTGAATAATAGTACTTGAAGTTAACTGACATAGCCTACCTTGTGCACAGAGAAAGCAAAAGCCAGATGTGTTTTTTATTCATACCATCAGTGTGCAGTTAGCGCATTGTGTGCTTAGTAGATGATGGCTTGTGTGTACTGTTTGATACGAAAACACCATTTTTACGAAGGTGTGAAGAGTTAATCTAGCTGTGTTCGCTTTTGCAAGAGAACTACAATGTTTTGATAATTGGGTGACAGGTTTTCTTATTTGTGTGTAGAGTTTTGCAAAAATAGCCAATAGTTACAAAAAATGTGCTTAAGCAATCAGAAAAAACTGTAAGACATCAACAGTTAAAAGAATACACTGCTTAATAGCATCGTAACTCTTAAGTGTTACTCAAACTGTGTAATATCTGTTTACAGATAAGACACAGTTGTTTTCTTCTGTTAGTGTTGTTAAACAGGAGCATTTACTTTAATAACTATTGGACTCTAAAGCAGTGCATAGTCTTAGTGTTGTTCGAAAAGATATACATGAAGGGCCATCTGGCTACGGAATAAATCTACCAGCTTCTTTCAGGTTTCACAGGTAAAAACACAAAGAATGTCTTTATTGTCCTCGTTTCTCCCTCGGGCAGTGAGAACCAGGGAGGAGAAACATGACACTCATTTCTAAAATAGTGGCCAAAATATAAACTTGTTCCCAATGAATACACAACAATAGTGTTTTACCTGCAATTGGCTGTTGCTTTACAATAGCTCCCAGTGCTGGGAACATGTTATGTAATACGGAAACCAAGCAGAAAATAGTGCGTGTGTGTGTGTGTGTGTGTGTGTGTGTGTGTGTGTGTGTGTGTGTGCGTGTGTGTGTGTGCGTGCGTGCGTGTGTGTGTGTGTGTGTGTGTGTGTGTGTGTGTGTGTGTGTGTGCGTGTGTGTGTGTGTGTGTGTGTGTGTGTGTGCGTGCGTGTGTGTGTGTGTGTGTGTGTGTGTGTGTCAATCTTTGCCTAAGGGGCTGCATTCCTGAGCATTCTCATTATTTATGCGATGTAGCTGTTAAGACAGTTTCTTCATGTTCACATTTAAAGTTAAGATGAACGTGCATTCAGACTGTTGGGCACCTTTTAGAGTCATTTTGCCTGTCAGTGAGATGTCTAAGTTGCTATTTTTACTGAGTGGTGAACTGGTCTTTCTATTGTTCAAATCCAGTAAACTGACACTTCACTTGGCTTTTCACAATAGATCCCATTGTGAAGGTGACTGGTTTTGTTGCTTTGAGGGAGAAACTTTGTTCGTGAGATAATGATGTAAAGACTTTCATATATTTAGAAAGAAATTCTTTTGTCTAAGCAGCTTATTGGCACATGTTGAACTTCAGTGTTTTTAATTAAGTTTTTACAAAGTTTATTTACACTTTTAATGAAACATGAAATTAGCATCAGCATATAAGGACTACAGTCCTTTAGACTATAACTGTCAGGAGTGGAGAGAGTGAGATGGACCCAGGAGCAGACACCGGCGAGGAGGCAGAACTGAACTTTAAACAGAACGCGAGCCTTTATTGTGGCTGATACAAGCAGCAGGGACACACACTAACCTTAACTAAAATCTAAACTGGAGCAAACTACAAGTGACTGTGATGAGTGACTAAGACAACGGGGAACTGGACTCGGCGAGAACGCGAGTACGGAGTCGTGATTTGTACAATTGGAACGCCAGCGTAATTGGTATCGTTGCATCCCTAGTTTTTATTAAGGGATTAGCTACAGGCGTTCATGGGGTTATTTTTTTCATTTGCTTTCTTGGGATTCCTCTACTGTAATCCGAGAGTCTCAAATATCGAATAGGATAGCAAGGATAGCATGAAGTGGCATTTAAAATCTAAAAAGTCGAGGGCGAAAGCCACTGTGACAACATTGTTATGCACTGTCAGTAATCTGTATTATATAAAAATGGTCTGTAAATACAGCATGTTTCAACATAGTTATAAATTACAGTTTGTTAAATCACACACTTCAATTTTTAAATAAAATTATTCACGGCACATGAGTGGACAGGCAAAGGAGGTCGACAGACCTGGTGATAATTGCTTCTACACTGTAAAATGTAATATTGTGTTTAATTAAAAATATTAAATAGGCTGAACTCAGTTTTTATTAATTTGTTATTAGAACTCGATTTAAATAAGTTACCAGTACTTTTTATTCAAAAACGCTGATAAACTCAATTTATTTGAGTTGTCTTAACTTGGAAAAACTAAGGCCCTTTCTCAATTCTCAAGTACGTAAGTCCGTACTCCCGTGCGTTCTCGGCGAGTACAGACTTGCTTATGTATTTGTACAATTGGAACACCAGCGTACTTGATGATGTCACAGGTCCGGAGTTTTTACTGCCCTCTTAATTTAATTGTGAGTAATATGTTATGACGCTTTAATCACAGCCAAACCGGTTTACTCAGGAACAAATAAAACACTGAAATAAACCAAACATTAACATTTAGAAGTGATCTAAGTGACTTATATATCATGTTTAACCTCAGTAGTGAAATCTCTATTAATAAAAATAGTGTACATGTACATACGTGTACATACCTTAATAAAAACAAGCAGGTGAGCTGTTAGAACGCTTTTATTTTTATTTTAGTGGACACTCAATACAATAAACAGCTGCTGGGGTTTGTTTAACCTGAGTAGCGAAAAGACCGCGGGGGGGGTGAAAACGATGTGCCGGGAGTCCACTGTTCTCGCCGGCTCTAATGATCCTCGACCTCGCTGTCTGCTATGGAGCTGGCGGGTCACAGACGTCTCCGAAAACGTCGGAGCTTGTTTGGAAATTTATGATATCTTAATAAATCGAGCAGATATTTGAAGTTTACACAGCTACATTCTCACTTGAAAAGAACTTAAAAGTTTATTTTGTGACCCAGAAAGAGTAATATTTAAAAGTTTTTAGCCCCGCTCGTCCGCCATTTGAGTTTTGGACGAAATGCATTCTGGGATATTTAGCTGTACCAAGTCCACACAAGTCAGCACCGATGCATGCTCGATAAAACGGGCGGAGCGAGAACACATCCGGGACTTTTTCGCGTTCTCGGCTTGACGCGCACAAGTACGCATATTGAGAAAGGCCCAAGGTAAGCAAAACTGAATACGCTGACATAAGACCCTCAAAGTAAAACAGGAAACAATTCACAAAGACGCAGATTTGACACAGAACTAAACCTACACTAAATACGAGGGCACAAGACACAAAATCTAAGAACAAAACCCTGAACCAGAATAAACTGGAACATTATAATAATAAACAACAAAGCATATCAAGAGAATCAGAATACAAACCATAATACAGAAGAATATAAGAAACGCTGTGACAATAATACGACTGGAAAAATGCAGAGTGACTCAGTGTGGCGCTGCAAAGTAATGTCTATATTAAACATGGTTCCAGCCACCCGTTCATCCAGCCATGGTAAATCAGAACGTCATGACAGTGTGACGAGCTGACAGAAATGACAATGAATATACATTTTTGCACAGATTTGGCCTTTTAAAGGAGTGTGGTTGTAAACGTTTGATCAGCTGTAAAACAGCCTGTTTCAGTTTAAGTGTTGTCTTCAATAAATTGCATGCTCAAAGAAATGTTCTGTCTCACTCTCATTTCTTCTTGTTGCATGTTGAAGCTCTACTTGTAACCTTGTTAAGATCCAACCATGCAAAATATGATTTTTTGCCATTTTTCAAGTGGTCTTAAACTTCTGATCGGGACTGTTTCTCTTCTGACAGGAAACATTTTTGCAGACTGTTACGCAATACAGCAACAATAACTAAATATTAAAAAACAACAACTAAGAGATACATACTTGTAAGTCATACAAGGTATACTGATAGGGAAACAGAGCTGGTTTGAGATGGAAAATATAATTAATTAGAATTTAATCTGATGGCAGCAGCTAGTTACCACAGAGATAGCAACATTAAAACAAATGTGCCAGATATCCCCTGATGTTGATTATCAGCTCATTAACTATATGTAATTACAGTTAATATATTCATTTACATAATCTAGCTGAATAGTCAGACTGGTTCATTGCAGGACTTCAGTTTGGTCTATTTAACTTTCTGTTAACTTTCTGTTAAACAGGCCATAAAATATATGTAAAAGTTAGAAGTAGATATGAATATAAGCTCATCAATGTATTGTCTTCATTGTTTTAATCGTATTTCAAACAACATGAAAACCAACCTATATGTTAAAAGTCAAACTTATTTTTATTTTTAGAGATTCAGGTAAAAAGCCCCAGAGCTTGTGCTACTGTTTGCTTTCACCTCTGTGATCATAATCTTGGCAGATCTCATGTGTTTAAAAAAAAATGTAGTTCTTCCTGGGAATGGCCGGGGAAAATCCCTTTCGCAGCATATTCAAATTAGCTGGTATCACCCATTTTGTCATAGGCTTAAAAGTTAACTTTACTAAACCTTCAACTGTGCTGACCATTGTCATGCTGTTGTTACATCACAAGTTTTCACTCTTTTCCTCTTTTCTCAAATGTTTAATGTTGAATTTTGTTAAATAGGAAAACTATGAAAACATGAAGACAATAAACACCATTTATAGTGGTAGTGCTACGTTTTAAACGGGCATTAACATAATAAAGGTTAAGTTTCTATCTGTTTTCTCAGCATTATTATTCATGCCCTTCATAACAGGAGAAGCCAGATGCATGCATTTATGTTTCAGCTTCATTCGTGTAGTCGTTTATAGGAAACAATTGTTCAATAATGCAAAACGAGAAAACATGCAGAATGACAAAAAGTTGTATTTTTCCAGCCAAAAACAGGGCTATGAATTAATCACATGGGTGTTTCTTATTGCACTCGATCCTTGTCTTCTGTCGCCATCTGGTGGCCTGTCTCAGGTACTTCGCTCCTGGGAATAATGCAAAGTCATTACACACTTTGGGCGTTTTTTTTTTCATATTTTGAGATGTTATGGTATGATATTATGAGCTCCAGCACATTCAGCCACATGAGCTAATTGAATGCTAAAAAGGTCATACATCCTCTTCATATCCCAAAAAACTCTGGTGAACTGCAAAATGTGAAATGTGACATCCTCTCTCAGAATTTGATTTAGGATAAGAAAATTAAGAGTTTTGGTTTATTGGCGGTGAGCCTTCTTGCCTTTGCAGACAGTAGTCCACCCTTAGCTTCTCACCATCTCATCATGAGCCCTGTTCTCACGTCTGCTGTGTGTGACACCTGTATCTTTTGCTTGTCCATGCTTGTGTTCTTTGTTATTCCTTTTCAAACAGAGATTTTAACATTGTGGCTTAACTTCGCTTTTATCATGAATCCCAATTAAGGTTTTTTAAAAGTAGTTTTTTGGTGGTGGTCAGAGGGCCCAGTAGTGCCAGTGTCCGGCAGCCTCGCCTCTGTCAGTGCGCCCCAGGGTGGCTGTGGCTACAATGTAGCTGCCATCACCAGTGTGTGAATGTGTGGATGTGTGTGAATGTGTGGATGACAGGTTGTGTAAATTGCTTTGGGGTCCTTAGGGACTAGTGAAGCGCTATACAAACACAGGCCATTTACCATTTACCAAAGGATAGTGCACAATGATCTCATTCACCACGGGGAACCATAAGAGCCACATGCATCGAAATAAAGAATTCTGTGCTTAAATAATGAAATGTATGAATAAATTATGTATTTGTAAATTAATTTACAAATTCATTTTTTACAGTATTTCATTTCTTCAAACACTAATTTATTATTTAATATTTTAATTTTAAATTAAAACACTATTTTCACATTTATTTTTCAAAATGAATTTTTAATCCATCAACAAATACTTCAAATTGAAGATTGAAAAAACAAAATAAACTCTCAATAAAAATCACATTTCAAAAACAGATTTTCAAAATCTTTTTTGAAACAAAATTTAAGAAAGAGAGATTTAAAAAGGCAGTTACACTCCTCATTAGAAAATCCTGTTTGCTCCTGATTAGCTCATAGATTAATTATTGGATTAGCTATCTCATTTTCGCTAAGCAATGCAAGTTAACCACATGGTCCAACATAAAGAGCTCTCTTCATTGGCTGGACAGACTCAGGCCTGGATTTTTCTACTGTTGTTTGTGCTCCTAGCTTTGCCCTCCTAAGAAGCGGACGATACCTAGCACGACACTAATCAGGTGATCTCCACCACCGCAGCAGTGATCAGTGAAATGCTCTCTACAAGACTAGAGGCCAAGATCAAAGTAGCACGGAGGGAGGTTAACCAACTATTGAAGCTGGAGAAAGGTGCGATGAAGAAGGTGCCAGCAAGCTGTCCATTCCTGAGGCTTTGGAAACTACCAAGCAAAGACTCACAGCCTTGGCCAGCCGCTTGAAGAGGTACACCAGAGAGACAGAAGACAGGAGAATCAGCTGATCTTGATGTTCTCATGTTGTTCTCCGCAGTGGCAGGGGAACAACATGAAAACAAGCCACCGAGATGAGCTGGAGACTGAGCAATACTGGAAGAGCATATGGGAGAAGGACGCAACCAATGCTCAGTGGCTAGTGGATCTAAGCGACCACAGCAACCTTCCTTGACAGGGCTCAGTAACCATCACAGTGGCAGACATCCAAGAAAGGGTCTCCAGTATGACGAGTTGGACAGCACCAGGCCCCGACATGGTTCACGCCTCCTGGCTCAAGAAGCTGACTGCACTCCACGAGCGTCTGGCAACAAATCAACCAGCTGCTCGTCAATGAGAGACACCGAGAACAGCTAACCGAAGGCCGGTATCACGGCACAAGCAGGATTCACTGCACTGTTAATGTTAGCTCTGTCATTTTGCTGCTTCCGTTCAGTGTTGAGCCAAACGGACTTCTGTGTAACGTTAAACAGATGTTTGTTTGAACAAAGCCAAACACAACAATCTTTTTTTGAAATCTAAGTTAGGAGGATTCATGATTTAATTTCCAAAACTTGCATCTTCAGTTTGTAGCAGATTCACTGACTATCACACAGCAGCTGGAGCAGTCTCAATCGAGGTCAGTCCACTGCTGCCACCTGTGGCCAAGTGCCAAAGCACACTACTGACACATCTGCACCTGCTGCTATGACCACAGCGAGGAGAGGCTGAGTGCTGCACTTACCCCTGGAGGATTCACATCCGATGAACTTCAGATTAACTTGTGTTAATAAGTACAATCGTTACCTTATTTCTCCTTCTTAAATTGTGTTTTAAAAAGATTATGAAAATCAAAATGGTTTTTGAAATGTTGTTTTTGTTGAGAGTTTAGTTCTGTTTCTGTGAAATTCATTTTTAATTTGAAATATTTATTGATGGATTAATAATTCATTTTGGAAAATAGATGTAAAAATAGTGTTTTTATTTAAAATGGAATAATTAAACAATAAATTACTTTTGTAATGTTTGAATAAATAAAATAATGAAAAATGAATTTGTAAATTAATAAATTCACAAATGCATAATTTATTCTACAATTCATTATTATTATTATTCATTATTTAAGCACAGAATTTTTTATTTCAGTGCATGTGGCTCATGTGGTCCTCAATCCTTGGCCCCTTCTGGTTGGTTCAGAAGAAGGAAATGTATGGACCAGACAATCGACAGCGCACATCATCGCTAACGACAATCGTCAATAACTCAAGTGCAGTGGGCAAGTTTTGTGTGCATGTTGTTGGCAATGACTGTAGAAAAGATGATGATCGAGCTGCACTTTCTCCCATTGTACAAAAATGAAGCTAACACTCACACACCACTCTCTCTGACGTAATTACTTTATTAAACTCCTTTTCGAAGAGTTTCAGATTGTTCGATGCACTGATTAAAATCTACAGTTGTTCCGATTAATTGATTAATTCCACAATTCTTCCTCTACCTCACTGCAATCTGGAAATATTAAATATTTAGGTGTTAATGTCGCCCCTAAGTTTGTAGATTTAACTGAATTAAAGACAATCTAGCTACACTGAAATCTCTCCCCATATTACTCATGGGATGGGTCGCTTTCATGAAAAGTATGATCTTGTAAACCATCAATATATTGGTTTAGATCTTCTGGAATAATCTATTTTTAAATTCCTTTGGAAAGACAAACTCCTGTGCTACATAGGACCAAGGTAATGGTCCTATGTAGCACAGGACCACTACTGTGGGAATGGTAGCACAGTACTCTACAGTAATATAGAGATGTGGCACCTACTATTGATTAGCTCAACATCAGCACCTCTCTGGTAGCATGGTAGGATTTTCTAAACATGACTGAGTCTTCATTAATCTCAAGCAAACACCCATTTGGAAGAACCCTGACATACTAGGGAACAATGACATGATTACCTTCCCGATTGTAAAGGAATTGGAAAACGTATTCGAAGGAAAATTTGTTGATATTCTAAAAATGTATTCTTGTGGGGTTGTGGTTTTGTCCCGCCTTCGTTATTGTAGTTGATGTAGGGGTGGGTATGGTTTCTGTTTATTCAGCCTCACCTCTGGTGCCGGTGCCCACTTCTCAATTTTAAATACATGTAGACATCGAGGGTTCTCGTAAGGGGCCATACTGACACCAGCTGTTATCTGGCTGATAACTGTTTTAAATGCGCTTTAGAACAGCATGCATCAGCACCACATATGAGTGGGCGGAGTGACGTATGGGATCTTCACACAACACTCTGTTCGCTATCTGGGGGCAAGAGGAGGAGCTGGTCGTCTTGCAGGGGTCTGGGCTGGTGCGTTTCTGTGCTGCTGCAAGACTGGGAGTAGTTTGCTTGTCTCCACCCCAGAGTAAAGGGAACCATCTCCTGGGTCGGGGGCGGATTGCTCCTCTGGGGTTGCTGGTTCCTGGACCTGGGAGTGTAGAGTATGTATGGGGAGCGTGAGTACTGAGTTCAGTACTGTGTGTCTCCATGTCGGGCCCCTTCCAGAGTGTGGAGGGCCTCTGGGCCTCAGTCTCCTCTGGCATAGCTGACTGCAAGCATGCTCTCACACACACAGGTGCGCACACAAGTGTTCACGCAGGTGTACAACAAACAGGTACTCACAGACACACACTTTCTTGATTGGCTGCTGCCTCTAAACATATCATGCATTGTTAGTCCTGCATGCTGCTCAGTAACATTTAAGATCAATGATTTTTACTGTCACTCATGGTTATGTTGGTTTTTGCTGTGGTTTCCCTACTGTGGTGTTTTTTGTTTTGCTTGTTTATTTTCAGCAGGTGATCAAGTTTTCAGTGTCTTTTGTTCTCTTTCCTTCTTCTTTCTCTATTTTTCTTTCTCCATTCGAGCAGGAATGTATGTCTGGTGAAGATATCCTTCCAGGGAAACAGAGCATGGAGCGGGGTGGTGTCAATCCAGCGAGAGCAACTCAGTGGCAAATTATCGCTCGGACCATGACAAGATTGTTCTCTCACGTTGGCCACGGTGATCACTAATGATAAATGAGAGGGGGGGTTTAACAGAAAATGCAGATCTCAGTTAACACAAAGCCACTGGGAGATTGTCTAGCACGCTGATCTTGAATCAATTGCCCGTCCAAGACAAAAACCAACAAAAAGTAGCTTAACAAAAAGGCCTTAGCTTGACAAGCTCAACACATTGTCTTCACTCATGCTCATTGGATCACTTACCCTATACAGATGTGGCAGTAATTTAAACATTAGATGCTTTGATTTCTCAAAGTGTATTTTTAGATTTTCCCAGAGGCACTACTTACCCTGACAGAACTGACCAATGAAAAACTTGTTTCTGGTAGGTGGACTGAGTTGACCACCACCCACTGTTTACAAATTTGTTGTTTCAGCCCTGATTCACGTGCAAACAATTAAGTCTAGATTTAATTTTTTCCTTCAGTCATAAACATCATTTATCAAAATAAAGCGTTGTATCCAGATGTTCTCCTCGGCTGCTGTTAAGCTAAAATGAGATGATTGATGTTACCTGCAGTTAATTGCTGCTTGATTCTTCTCATTAATCTAGATCTTACCTGTGTCATCCTCCAGCTTCTTCTCTGTCACAGCACTGTTGTTCTACAATAGTGCTGTGAAAGTGCTCTAAACGTGCTCTACTATCAGCTCCAAAAGCAAAGAAATGAAAACAACAATCACAAGCAATGACGTTAAATATTTTATTGGTTATCCTCATTTTGCAACTTAGTACAATCTGTACATTACCTGTGTGTTCAGAAAGAAAACTGAAAGTGGTGCATTTATAGTAATATTTAATATTGTTATTGTGTCTTAACAGATTTGTTATTTCATAGTTTTCATTTCACTTGGTTGACAATGAGATCTATCAGATCTAAAATTGCAAGTAAAATAACTAATGCTGATTTACACTGCAATTCAAGTCTTACCAATTGTAAACACACACTAAGTTAAATAAATAAATACATTTTTATTTATATAGCACCTTTCAAGACAGAATCACAAAGTGCTGCACATAAGATTACAAGTCATGAAAAAATTTAAAAAGAGAAAATAAAACAGGCAAAAAATGAACCAAAAGCAGTTTTAAAAAGGTGAGTTTTGAGTTGTTTTTTAAAAACAGCGACTGAGTCCACAGTTCTTAATGTTTGGGGGAGAGAGTCCACAGTCTCGGGGCCACAAAAGCTCTGTCACCCTCAGTCCTCCTCTTAGTATTTTTTATAGCTAGTAAGCCCTGATCAGATGACCTCAAAGACCTGCTGGGGACATCGGGCTGTAGCAGATCAGAGATGTAGGCTGGTGCCAGTCCATGCACAGCTCTGTAGGTCAAGACCAGGATCTTAAAATCGACTCTAAATTCAACAGGAAGCCAGTGTAGCTGAGATAATAACGGTGTCACATGTGAGTACTTGCAGGATTTTGTCAAAAGCCTCGCTGCAGCGTTTTGCACAACCTGCAGACGATCCAGAGAACCTTTGCTTAGACACATAAACAGCGAGTTACAATAATCCAAACGTGACGAATAAATGCATGTATAGCAATCTCCAGTTCAGAGCGAGATAAAACCGGGCTTAGCCACATTTCTTAAATGATAAAAACAAGGCCGAACCAGAGATTTCACATGCCAAGTTGTCTAAAGTATTTGCTCGTCCACCTAAATAGTTCTCAACTCTTTTGGGAAGGCTTTCTGCAAGGTTTAGGAGTTTGTTAACAAGAATTTTTGACCAGTCTTCCAGAAGTGCATTTGTGAGATGTTGCATGAGAAGGCCTGGCTCACAGCCTCTGCTCTAATTCATCCCAAAGGCATTCTGTCAAGTTTAAGTCACAACTCTGTGCGGGCCAGTCAAGTTCTTCCACACCAAATTAACTCCCCCATTTATACACTTTGTTTTGTGCACTGGTGCACAGTCATAGTGGAAGAAGAAGGGCCAATCCCCAAACTGTTCCCACAAAGTTGGGAGCATGAAGTTGTCAAAAATGTTTTGATATGCTAGAGCGTTAGGAGTTCCTTCCACTGGAAGTGGGGCGATGAGCACAACCACTGAACAATAACCAACTACATTTGACACAGTGCAGTGAGACAAGTACCGTTGTCCTGGCAACTGCCAACCCCAGACTGATGCTTTGGATCCAGAAAGAGAAGCACGATGAATCATGCCAGAGAACACAACACCACTGCTCTAGTTTCCAGTGGTGGTGTGCTTTAGACCAGTACATTGCAGCTCTTTACACTGTGCTTTGTGATGTAAGGCTTGAATGCAGCTGGTTGGCCATGGACTCAAATCCCACGAAGCTCTCTACACACTGTTTGTTGGCTAATTTGAAAGCTACATGAAATGTGGAGGTCTGTAGTGACGGACTGTGCAGAAAGTTAACGACCTGTCTCAGCATCCACTGATCTTACTCTGTGATATTAAGTTGCCTGCCACTCCATGGCTGAGTTGCTGACATTCCCCATCCCTTCCACTTTGTTATAATGCCTAACGGCAGACAGTGGAATATTTATCAGCAAGGGAATTTTCACAGCTTCCTTTGTAGCAAAGATGATACATCATATCTCTGAGCTCCTGAAAGTGACTAATTCTTTGTTGTTGGTGGTGTTTGATGTTATATACCTGTGGCCATAAGAGTGATTATTTGGACGGGTGGGTGAATACTTCTGGCAGTTTATTCATTTTGAGTACACCGCCCCCTTGATTTTCTACTTGTTCCTGTTCAGGTTGTCTGCCAAGGCATATTCAATTCAATTCAATTCAATTTTATTTATATAGCGCCAAATCACAACAAATGTCGCCTCAAGGCGCTTCATAGATACAGAGAAAAGCCCAACAATCATATGACCCCCTATGAGCAAGCACTTTGGCGACAGTGGGAAGGAAAAACTCCCTTTTAACAGGAAGAAACCTCCGGCAGAACCAGGCTCAGGGAGGGGCGGCCATCTGCTGCGACCGGTTGGGGTGAGAGAAGGAATACAGGATAAAAGACATGCTGTGGAAGAGAGACAGAGATTAATAACAGATATGATTCAATACAGAGAGGTCTATTAACACATAGTGAGTGAGAAAGATGACTGGAAAGGAAAAACTCAATGCATCATGGGAATCCCCCGGCAGCCTACATCTATTGCAGCATAACTAAGGGAGGATTCAGGGTCACCTGGTCCAGCCCTAACTATATGCTTTAGCAAAAAGGAAAGTTTTAAGCCTAATCTTAAAAGTAGAGATAGTGTCTGTCTCCCGAATCCAAACTGGAAGCTGGTTCCACAGAAGAGGGGCCTGAAAACTGAAGGCTCTCCCTCCCATTCTACTTTTAAATACTCTAGGAACAACAAGTAGGCCTGCAGAGTGGGAGCGAAGTGCTCTAATAGGGTAATATGGTACTACAAGGTCATTAAGATAGGATGGGGCCTGATTATTTAAGACCTTGTATGTGAGGAGCAGGATTTTGAATTCAATTCTGGATTTAACAGGAAGCCAATGAAGGGAAGCCAAAACAGGAGAAATATGCTCTCTCTTTCTAGTCCCTGTCAGTACTCTTGCTGCAGCATTTTGGATTAACTGAAGGCTTTTCAGTGAGTTTTTTGGACATCCTGATAATAATGAATTGCAGTAGTCCAGCCTGGAAGTAATAAATGCATGAACTAGTTTTTCAGCGTCACTCTGAGACAGGATATTTCTAATTTTAGAGATGTTGCGCAAATGGAAGAACGCAGTCTTACATATTTGTTTAATATGTGCGTTGAAGGACATATCCTGGTCAAAAATGACTCCAAGGTTCCTCACAGTGTTACTGGAGGCCAAGGTAATGCCATCCAGAGTAAGAATCTGGTTAGATACCATATTTCTAAGCTTTTCAGCGCCGAGAACAATGACCTCAGTTTTATCTGAGTTAAGAAGCAGAAAGTTAGTGGCCATCCAAGTCTTTATGTCTTTAAGACATTCCTGCAGTTTAACTAATTGGTGTGTGTTATCTGGCTTTATGGACAGATAGAGCTGGGTGTCATCTGCATAGCAGTGAAAATGTATGCTATGTCTTCTAATGATGCTGCCTAGGGGAAGCATGTATAATGTAAACAGAATTGGTCCTAGCACTGAACCCTGTGGAACTCCATAATTAACCTCAGTGTGTGAAGAGGACTCTCCATTTACATGCACAAATTGGAGTCTATTAGATAGATATGATACAAACCACTGCAGTGCAATACCTGTAATACCTACAGCATGTTCTAATCGCTCTAACAGGATATTATGGTCAACAGTATCGAATGCTGCACTAAGGTCAAGAAGGACAAGCACAGAGATGAGTCCACTGTCAGAGGCCATAAGAAGATCATTTGTAACCTTCACTAAAGCTGTTTCTGTGCTGTGATGAACTCTGAAACCTGACTGAAACTCTTCAAATAAACCATTCCTCTGCAGATGATCTGTTAGCTGTTTGACAACTACTCTTTCAAGGATTTTTGATATGAAAGGAAGGTTGGAGATTGGCCTATAATTAGCTAAGACTGCTGGGTCTAGAGATGGCTTTTTGAGTAAAGGTTTAACTGCAGCCACCTTGAAGGCCTGTGGTACATAGCCGATTATTAGAGATAGGTTGATCATATATAAGATCGAAGAATTAATCAATGGCAGGACTTCTTTGAGCAGTTTTGTAGGAATGGGGTCTAAAAGACACGTTGATGGTTTGGAGGAAGTAATTATTGAAGTTAACTCAGAAAGATCGATTGGAGAAAAAGAGTCTAACTTAACATCAATGGAACTAAGAGTAGCTGTAGATAATATTACATCTGTGGGATGATTATTGGTAATTTTTTCTCTAATGATAAAAATTTTATTTGTGAAGAAGTTCATGAAGTCATCACTAGTTAACGTTAAAGGGATGGTTGGCTCAAAAGAGCTCTGACTTTTTGTCTGCCTGGCTACAGTGCTGAAGAGAAACCTGGGGTTGTTCTTATTTTCTTCAATCAGTGATGAGTAGTAAGCTGTTCTGGCTTTGCGGAGGGCTTTCTTATAAAGCAACAAACTATTTCTCCAGGCTAAATGATGATCCTCTAAATTTGTGACACGCCATTTCCTCTCCAGATTACGAGTCATCTGCTTTAGGGTACGTGTTTGAGAATTATACCACGGGGTCAGGTACTTCTGATTAGAGACCTTAGTTTTCACTGGAGCTACAGTATCCAGAGTCGTACGTAGTGAGGAGGTGAAATTATTAACAAGATAATCGACCTCTGTTGGGGTAGCGTTCAGATAGCTGCTCTGCACTATGTTTGTACAGGGCATTGACGATGATAACAGTGGCTGGATTATATTCTTAAACTTAGTTACAGCGCTTTCAGAAAGACATCTACTTTGATAAAGTCCACTCTCCACTGCTGCGTAATCATATATGTTGGCTCCTTCCTTCAGAGGTCAACACAGTGGATCTTCTGTCTCCATCTAAGCTTAGTCTTAGGTTACTGTTTTGTCTCACCAACTGCATGTCAGTTTTTACTACATAAATCTTCTGTTACCTTCATCTTTTCCTTGTAGTTGGCAGCTCCATATTCAACCATCTTTCCCCAATATATCCACTGTTCCTTCTGAGAGCGAGGCGTGACAGGGGAAAAGGTTAATAGTGAATTGTATGTGAGGTTGGAAGGTCCAAAATCTCTTTATTATTGAACAGTGCCTGTTCTATGTCTACACGGGTGTTTATCTTTTCAAAGGAATTAAGAAATGAAGGACTCCAGACATCCCAGGAGGTTGATTCTGTTCATCTGGACGTTTTCAGTGGGAGAAACGCGTCGTCACTCATCCAGTGACTTCTTCAGTATCAGCTGACTGCAGGTTTCCCCAATCTTATAAACAGGACATTTGAACAACTGACACCAGCCCACTGAAGGAACAAGGAAGGAATGAGGAAGTGAACGAGGTCTTTCAATACCAGGTTCTGCAGCTTCATGCAGGTTGGCCTGGTATTGGCACTGAATGATGGATTTATTTTGAACATGACTAAAATAACAACAAAATATACTTTAAATAATGATGAGACAAAGAAAGGGTTGGTACAAACAGACTTAAAGGTAAACTCATTTGATCCTACCTCAATATACAACATACATGTATAATTACATACAATTATATAAGTCTACAAACAGATATTACGCATAAAAATCCTGATGATGATGAAGCTAAATGTTGGGTTTAATTGTCTGTAGAACAAATGAAATGTTTTGAATAAAAAAGGGTCGACTCATATCTCCAATCAGGCAACAAAGTATGGATCTCATTTACAGTGACAGAGTTTTTTTCCTTCCTCTCCCCCTCCTTTGTACATAAAATATAATTACCATTATATAAACAATCATATATCTGTCTATACACACACATTTATATACCTAAATAAGTATATACAAAGGAGGGGGAGAGAAAAAACAACAACCCAACCCCCCCCCCCACCTGCCCAGACCAGTGTCTTGGAGCAGATATGGGAGGAGGCCATCCCTCCCAGTTTACTTATTAAAGTGATCTATAAAGGCCAGATTAGGTAAAACAGTTTAACATGATCTCTCAATGAAAACTTTTCTCCAACTGTAAATGATACATTGTGTCTCTTAACAAAGCAGAGTGAGTTGGGGGGGCTTTATTTTTCCAGTTTAGAAGTATAAGGCGTCTTGCAAGCAATGTTATAAAACTCAGAGCACGAATTTGTTTATTATTTAAGTCTTTAACTGTAGCTACACCAAAAAGTGCCATCACTGGGTCTGTGGGGAGCTGTTTTTGAAAATATCAGAGTTTTAAATATTTTAGACCAGTAGGTGGCGATATTAGGACATGTCCAAAACATATGACAACGAGGCAGAATTCTGGCCACATCGATCACATCTTGACTCCGCCCCTGGAAACATCCTTGAGACCTTCAGTTTAGACACATGGAGCCTGTGCAGGACCTTAAATTGTAGTAGTGCCTGCAGCAGACAGAAGTGGAGTGAACCAGTTCTTGTGCCTTAGTCCATTGATCTTCAGTGATGTTAGCCAGTTCTTCACTCCAAGCATTTCTCAAGTGGTCCAGTGTAGTTGTTCTGTCTATTTGCAAAAGTTGGTTATAGATCCTGGAAATAGCTCCTTTCTTTAGCGGGTTCATCAGGAACAGATCATCTGAAACTAGCTTTTGTGGTTCATTGGGAAAGGATGGAAACGTTTCTAGGTTGGCCTTTCTTAGTGTTCTCTTTCATTCAGCTGTATACAATCTCACCTGCTCGCCATAAGTTAGAATATTTCTTTCTTTTTTTCTCCCCTCATTGCTTCAAACCTACAGCAGAACCCATTCAACACGTCAGGGAGGGAGACGTCCTACACTTATGGTATTATTTTATAGTCTTTTAAGCCTGAATCTACTGCAATTTGCACACCTGAATGCTACAGACTAGCAAACTGCCCAAACATGTATTTTACTGAGGTGGTTGATAATCAGTTGATCAGGTGCGTTTGATTAGCACCTGCTGGCTGGCTGCTACTTACCCTCTTAACTCCTGTGGTGAACAGTGAGAGTGTGCTTAATTTTCACATATTGTTTTTATAAAGCCTTAGAATTGAAAGAGGATGTAGTTTTATCATGACTTTACCAAGTCTGAACTCCAATCACACTTTTTACAGCTTTAACCACTATTTACACTATTTACTTTTTTATGGTAGCAGTGCTCAGTGACAAAAAAAAAGAGTTATTTACATTATTTTAAATGGATACATTAATATTCACTAATGTTCAATTTCATGTGGATTCTTTTGTTTCGATGAGTGGATTTGGACAATTATCCAGCCACTGTGGACCCCGGCACTGGAACGTAGGAAGGAGCGCTGAAGAGAAATATCAACGTATAGTCTATATACTTATAGAAAATACAATTTTAATCCTTTCAGTTTTTGTTGTTTGACAAAGAGACACACATTTGTATACCATTGTTGTATGCTTCAAACTAATAAAATCCAATCCACAAACATTAGTAACTGGTGATTGTGACCTATTGAATAAAAATGAGCAAAGTCTGCATGTTTCTGATAGTTTGCCCACAAGAATCTTTCCTATATTCATGCAGTTATTTCATAATATTTGACAACCTTATATTTCTTGTGCAAATTTAGGTCACTGATTTAAATAATTGTTATATAATCTAATAAATATTTTAACACATTTTATTTTTATAAATGTTAATAAAGGAATTTTTCTCACTCAGTCTGTAAACTTATTTAGAAAATCATTCAGACTGTTAATTCAGCCCCATTAGCAACTACATTTGATTCTTCTGGAGTATTCTACAAGATTTTTACACTTTGATACCCAGGAGGGAACAAACTGCCAAACTCAAAGAAACCTTAGATATGAAGCCTGATGACACAAAAAACTAGTTAAGCTGTTTCGACATAAATGCCAGAAGGGTCTTTATTTTTAAATACTAGATTCAGGCAAAAGTGAAGTCAATCTACTTGGCCCTGAAAATCTGTGAAGCACAGTGTCCAAATACAGATACCACACAGATTCTATAAAACAGTAATGCTGTAAGGAACCGTGATTACTTTTTTCAAGCACGTCCTCTGTGTTTCATTAAAGAAAAGTCAGTGACTGCCTTCTTTCATCTGTACAATACTGCTGACCTCAGGAGGAAAACAAACATTCACTGTGTAGCTTTTATATTTCAGCAACAAGTTAGATTTCTTTTGGTTGACTTGGTTGGTTGATATACATAATTCAGCAAAGATTTTGAGGATTTAATATACATATAATCAAATTAAGTCAAATAAAATACAATTAAATGTTTTATTATATTTCACATTGCAGATGTTAACTTTATGTTCATGGCGGTGCTGCCTTTATTAAATTACTGACATCTTTGGTTTTTCCATTCAGGTTTCTAGAGCTGTTTCCTCAGATCTGAAGCTTCTGCTGCCATTTCTTCCTCTGATCTCCACGTGGATGGTGTGTCCTTATCCTCCCGATCGTGGTTTTGTAACTACAAAGACAATGAAGATGTAATATGTAATAATATATTGTCAGAACAAATTTGGATTGTTTTCTGTATTAACTAGTCCATGAAAATGCATTGAGATATCAACTGTTACTGGGTTTAAAAGATGTTTACAGACTGCAGATTTTCTTCTTCAAAACTGTGAGACCACTCTCAGTTCAGTATGGAGACCCAGTGATCAGTTTTTGCTTGCACATCAATCTGATCCACTAAATTAAAATTGAGAAACTCATCATAATGAGGAGTTGTTGTTAGGAGAGATGGCATCCATCCCACTTTGGATGGAGCAGCTCTCATTTCTAGAAATATCGACAAATTTATTAAACCCCTCAAAACATGACTATCCAGAGTTGGGACCAGGAAGCAGAGTTGCAGTCTTACACGCCTCTCTGCAGCTTCTCTCCTCCTGCTACCCCCCCAAAAACCCATCTCCATAGAGACTGTGTCTGCTTCCAAAAAGACAAAAAACAAACTAAAAACCAGCAACAAACAACTTAAACATTTACAAAGAAAGAACAATACAGTATCCACATCTGAACCAAAGAGTAAAACAGTGAAATGTGGATTATTAAATATTAGGTCTCTCTCCTCCAAGTCTCTGTTAGTACATGACTTAATAATTGATCAACAAATTGATTTACTCTGCCTTACAGAAACCTGGTTGCAGCAGGATGATTATGTTAGTTTAAATGAATCAACACCCCCGAGTCATTCTAACTACCAGAAATCTCGAAGCACAGGTCGAGGGGGCGGTGTGGCAAAAATTTTTCACACCAGTCTATTAATTAATGAAAGACCAAGACAGACTTTTAATTCATTTGAAAGCCTGATGCTTAGCCTCGTCCACCCCAGCTGTGAAACTCAGAAACCAGTCTTACTTGTTATCATCTATCGTCCACCTGGGCCTTACAAAGAGTTTCTGTCTGATTTCTCAGACTTTATATCTAATTTAGTTCTGAGCTCAGATAAAATAATTATTGTGGGTGATTTTAACATCCATGTTGATGCTAAAAATGACAGCCTCAACATGGCATTTAATCTGTTATTAGACTCAATTGGTTTCTCTCAAAATGTAAAAGAACCCACCCACCACTTTAATCACACTCTAGATCTTGTTTTAACATATGGCATAGAAACTGAACATTTAACAGTGTTTCCTGAAAACCCTCTCCTGTCTGATCATTTCTTGATAACATTTACATTTACAATAATTGATTACGCAGCAGTGGAGAGTGGACTTTATCAAAGTAGATGTCTTTCTGAAAGCGCTGTAACTAAGTTTAAGAATATAATCCATCCACTGTTATCATCGTCAATGCCCTGTACCAACACAGAGCAGAGCAGCTATCTGAACGCTACCCCAACAGAGGTCGATTATCTAATTAATAATTTCACCTCCTCACTACGTACGACTCTGGATACTGTAGCTCCAGTGAAAACTAAGGTCTCTAATCGGAAGTACCTGACCCCGTGGTATAATTCTCAAACACGTAGCCTAAAGCAGATGACTCGTAATCTGGAGAGGAAATGGCGTGTCACAAATTTAGAGGATCATCATTTAGCCTGGAGAAATAGTTTGTTGCTTTATAAAAAAGCTCTCCGCAAAGCCAGAACAGCTTACTACTCATCACTGATTGAAGAAAATAAGAACAACCCCAGGTTTCTCTTCAGCACTGTAGCCAGGCTGACAAAAAGTCAGAGCTCTTTTGAGCCAACCATCCCTTTAACGTTAACTAGTGATGACTTCATGAACTTCTTCACAAACAAAATTTTTATCATTAGAGAAAAAATTACCAATAATCATCCCACAGATGTAGTATTATCAACAGCTACTCTTAGTACCATTGATGTTAAGTTAGACTCTTTTTCTCCAATCGATCTTTCTGAGTTAACTTCAATAATTACTTCCTCCAAACCATCAACGTGTCTTTTAGACCCCATTCCTACAAAACTGCTCAAAGAAGTCCTGCCATTGATTAATTCTTCGATCTTATATATGATCAACCTATCTCTAATAATCGGCTATGTACCACAGGCCTTCAAGGTGGCTGCAGTTAAACCTTTACTCAAAAAGCCATCTCTAGACCCAGCAGTCCTAGCTAATTATAGGCCAATCTCCAACCTTCCTTTCATATCAAACATCCTTGAAAGAGTAGTTGTCAAACAGCTAACAGATCATCTGCAGAGGAATGGTTTATTTGAAGAGTTTCAGTCAGGTTTCAGAGTTCATCACAGCACAGAAACAGCTTTAGTGAAGGTTACAAATGATCTTCTTATGGCCTCTGACAGTGGACTCATCTCTGTGCTTGTCCTTCTTGACCTTAGTGCAGCGTTCGATACTGTTGACCATAATATCCTATTAGAGCGATTAGAACATGCTGTAGGTATTACAGGTATTGCACTGCAGTGGTTTGTATCATATCTATCTAATAGACTCCAATTTGTGCATGCAAATGGAGAGTCCTCTTCACACACTGAGGTTAATTATGGAGTTCCACAGGGTTCAGTGCTAGGACCAATTCTGTTTACATTATACATGCTTCCCCTAGGCAGCATCATTAGAAGACATAGCATACATTTTCACTGCTATGCAGATGACACCCAGCTCTATCTGTCCATGAAGCCAGATAACACACACCAATGGGTTAAACTGCAGGAATGTCTTAAAGACATAAAGACTTGGATGGCCACTAACTTTCTGCTTCTTAACTCAGATAAAACTGAGGTCATTGTACTCGGCGCTGAAAAGCTTAGAAATATGGTATCTAACCAGATTCTTACTCTGGATGGCATTACCTTGGCCTCCAGTAACACTGTGAGGAACCTTGGAGTCATTTTTGACCAGGATATGTCCTTCAACGCACATATTAAACAAATACGTAAGACTGCGTTCTTCCATTTGCGCAACATCTCTAAAATTAGAAATATCCTGTCTCAGAGTGACGCTGAAAAACTAGTTCATGCATTTATTACTTCCAGGCTGGACTACTGCAATTCATTATTATCAGGATGTCCAAAAAACTCACTGAAAAGCCTTCAGCTAATCCAAAATGCTGCAGCAAGAGTCCTGACAGGGACTAGAAAGAGAGAGCATATTTCTCCTGTTTTGGCTTCCCTTCATTGGCTTCCTGTTAAATCCAGAATTGAATTCAAAATTCTGCTCCTCACATACAAGGTCTTAAATAATCAGGCCCCATCTTATCTTAATGACCTTGTAGTTCCATATCACCCTATTAGAGCACTTCGCTCCCGCTCTGCAGGCCTACTTGTTGTTCCTAGAGTATTTAAAAGTAGAATGGGAGGGAGAGCCTTCAGTTTTCAGGCCCCTCTTCTGTGGAACCAGCTTCCAGTTTGGATTCGGGAGACAGACACTATCTCTACTTTTAAGATTAGGCTTCAAACTTTCCTTTTTGCTAAAGCATATAGTTAGGCCTGGACCAGGTGACCCTGAATCCTCCCTTAGTTATGCTGCAATAGATGTAGGCTGCCAGGGGATTCCCATGATGCATTGAGTTTTTCCTTTCCAGTCACCTTTCTCACTCACTATGTATTAACAGACCTCTCTGCATTGAATCATATCTGTTATTAACTTCTGTCTCTCTTCCACAGCATGTCTTTATCCTGTCTTCCTTCTCTCACCCCAACCGGTCGCAGCAGATGACCCCGCCCCTCCCTGAGCCTGGTTCTGCTGGAGGTTTCTTCCTGTTAAAAGGGAGTTTTTCCTTCCCACTGTCGCCAAAGTGCTGCTCATAGGGGGTCATATGATTGTTGGGTTTTTCTCTGTATCTATGAAGCGCCTTGAGGTGACTTTTGTTGTGATTTGGCGCTATATAAATAAAATTGAATTGAATTGAATTGAATTGAATTGAATTTGTTCCTCAACTTGTTTCTACTTGTCACTCTATTTTCTTTTATTGTTTATAGAAAAAAGTGAGAGCATCTGTAAGAAGATTCAAAATATCAATTAAATAGTTACACTTAGCACATCAGGTCAACACAGTAATTTATAAACAGCTGGTGGAGCTTGCACTTCAGAACTTGCTTGTCTTGTGAATTGTGAACTGCAAAGTGGTCACTTCCTGTCTGAAAAATATGACATGGTTATTTAAAAGAATCTAGTTTCATACTGCACTCATAGGGATAGGCTATTCATACTCATGCAATAATCTGTCTCCTGGTATCTCTACCACACTCCTGAGACTGCTTGGAGACACAGGCCACATGTACACGAGTATTTTTGAAAACAAAGCTTTTTCTATGCGTTTGGGGATTGGGATGAGTTTCACTGAGAACTGAGAAATTCCTCCAAGAACATCAGCTTGGTTTAATGTTGACTTTGGTGAGTGCCCGGTGTTTGATAACTTGTGTAAAGTGATCACTCAGCAAACTAATGTTAAAAAAAACTCAATGTAAGCCCAAAGTATCACTGACCCAGCTGGGGGGGGGGGCAAGTTCCATAGGGGGCAGCGCTTACTCAGAGCGCGGCGAGGCCCCAGAGGCTGTTAAAATCTGCTGCTATTATGGCTCAGGTACAGCATTTCTGTGGGGTTCAAAGTCCTCTTTGTAGCTATACTTTTGCAAAACTTCCAATTTTTGCATCTGACTCAGCAAGAGCGGTCTGCACTGCATTTCAGTTCTAGTGTCTAAAGCAGCTTCTATTTGTTTGTGTTCAGCATCAGATTTACTTTTAGCCTCCAAATTTGCCAAAATTTTTAAGAATGAAGAGACAAAGAGGTCAAAAAAGGGGTTGGCTACACACACTCCTGTCTTTTTTCCTTTTTTTTTCTTGGTGCATGTTCAAATTGCACCTTATAGAAATGCAATAATAAACACACACAAGATAAAAATTACCTTACAAACACAGAAATTAATTATACTAAATGAGCACCCCACCTTACAGTGCCAAAAAATCTAATTCATTTGCGTGTTACTATTAAATATTACTCAAACGAATGAGCCATGAAATCTGACCAATCTGACCAAGTACTAGCCCTAATACTAATACTAATTATTATTACTAATAATAATAATTAGTATTAGTATTAGTAGTAATAATAATAATTAGTATTATTATTATTAGTAATAATAATAATTATTATTATTATTATTATTAGTAATAATAATAATAATTAGTATTATTATTAGTAATAATAATAATAATTAGTATTATTATTATTACATTTATCATGATCATGAAATTAAGACAAATCTGTCTATGCATTTACGCTCCTACAAACATCTTCAAACTATGTCTCATTGGCTGGATGTGATATGGAAAATATAAATGGCACTGCTCTTACAATAAACCTTCTGATCACATGCAGATTAAAAACAAACCTATTTCCATTTTGCTGCTGGGACTGCACTGTGGAAATGCACGTCTCATTTCTCCCCTTAGGCAGGAGGAGGAAGTATAGAGAGCTCTTTTTTATTAGACGTGGTTATTAGAATATTCATATCATCGTCCCCAGT
Organism: Neolamprologus brichardi; assembly: GCF_056152115.1. Lineage (NCBI taxonomy): Eukaryota > Metazoa > Chordata > Actinopteri > Cichliformes > Cichlidae > Neolamprologus > Neolamprologus brichardi. The sequence goes on along the minus strand of NC_142116.1, from coordinate 31,267,937 downwards.
CATTGATATTCATTTGCCACAGACTCTCTTGTTACAAAGTCAACATATCACAGTGAAATTTAAAATAGCGTGAAAGGCATGTTCATTATTTTCATAGTGCAGTGCTGCAGTTCATTGGTTTGGGGATTCTGAGGGTTATACAGCTCACTGATATTTGTTCAAACTCAGGTGTTTAATTAACATTATTAGCAGCCACATGTGAATCAGTTCATTAGCAGTGATCTGTCCTTTCATACTGCTGTGGTGACGCACTGGAGCATGAGCTTGGGAGAACAATACCAGATGTGCAGAAGATAAGTCAGCAGCCACCATAGTGCTGTTTTCCTTTAGTTATGTTCTTACTGGTGAGCAGGAGAGGATGGGAAATAGGCTGTCTTGTGTAACAGACATCTCATCAGTATCTGATTGATATTTATCAGAGAGATCAAGTACCCAGATCAGATTTTTTACAAAACCATGCAGGTCCTGGTTCCCGTAACTATTTCTTAACATTTTTCACATAGCTTACCAAAGTACAAGCCCACACTGACTCAGCTGTTTGTGTGTCCTGTACACAGTGACTGACAGTGAAAAAAATCCTTTTTTAATTTAAAATAAAATCAAAAATAATTTTTAAATGAACTAATAGGGATGGCCAAAAGTTGTCCATCTTACCTCATCGTAGATGCTGTCATTGTCCTTAAAATCCCCGGCCTTCCTGGGCAGCACGTGGACGTGGACATGCTGTAAACATGCAAACAAGGTTTAGATATTGTGGTTGATCTGGAGAAAATCTTACTTCTTCCTGGGAGCACTATGACAGAGTTTCACAGTATGCTGGAGAAGCCGTCAGGATGTTACTGGCGTGGCACAAATCACCGCAGGGTGAGGGTTCAGCAAGCAGGGATTTTCTATTTTTATGTGTTTAAGAATGGACCTGACTTTATTCTGGGACCCAGGAGCAACAGATAGCTAACAGTTTTTGCTAATATACAATTGTACTATAAACCTATACTACTGAGTATAGAAAATGATATCTAAGCATATCACTTTACAGCAGGTAACTAGTAATTGTGCATTTTCATCCTCATCAATTTACAAAGAAATAAGAAGACAAATTCAGACCACTCCAATATAAAGCTGTGTTTTAGCAGCAGTGTTCTTTGAAGTTCAGAACCATTGCTTATACAATTGCTTTCACACATCTTTATTTCTTGGTTTTGAGTAATTTTGCCATATTAATCTACACTGATGTCATAATCTGTAGTAAATGTTTTTACTTCATTAATGAAACTATTATTTTGTTTGTTGGCTGTGTTTACTTTAGAAGTAGAATTTCCCCAATTATGGGATAAATACATTTAAAATACAGAAGGTGTTTGTCTCTGAAATCCAAAGCTCGCTCCACAGGGTCTGAAAGCTGAAGGCTCTGCATCCTAGAAATGCTACCCCACAAATAAATCAGACAAAGCCTGGAAATAAAGTGATAAGGATAATGTGGTACTGTGAGATCTTTAAGAGGGCCTCATAATTCAAGACCTTGTGTGTCAGGTGAAGTTCTGGATTTATCAGGGGGGCGATGAAGAGAAGCCAGTGTGGGAGAAATATGACTTTTCTTTCTTGTCCTTTTTCAAGTGTACAAATGAATAAAATCCTTTTTCAGCATCACTCAGACAGGATATTTCTAATTTTAGAAATGCAGTGCAAATAGCAGAAAGCCTACGTATTTGTTTAATATGCACACAGAACATATTGTGGTTAACAATGAGTCCAACAGTGCACTTGAGGCCAAAGTAATATCATCTAGACTAAGATTTCACGTGCAGAGAACAAGAACCTTAGTTTTTGGCAATTAGGAGAAAGTAGTGGTATGTAATGATATGTCTCTAAGCTGGTTCTGAATAATTTCTTCTATAATGATTAATATTGTATTTGTGAAGAAGGTCATTACTAGTTAAGGGTAACTGACGCTTGGCTCAAACAGAGCTCTTACTGTTTGTCAGCCTGGCCACAGTGCTGAAGAAAAACCTGTTTTTCTCTGTCAGTGACGTTTCACAGAATAAAAGAAGTAAAACTTTTTCCAAACCAAAGAAAGATGTTTTAAATAAATGCAAAGCTATTTTCTCTCAAGCTTAAGACTTTTCTGGTTCGTCATGACTTTATACCAGGGTATGCCAGGGCATAAACCTCCAAAAATTCCTGCTTCCTTTGCATGCAGTGAGAATGTAACACTATTAACGAGATAATCGAGCTCTGTGGGAGTCGAGTCCAGGTCTGCACAAAGAAGAGAGGAGCTTCTTTCAGTTTTGTTCCAACACATTCAGAAAGATATTTAGTGTACTGAAATTGTTTTTGTTTTTCCGTTGTTTCCCTTTCCAGTGCTGTGCAATCCATTGTAAAACTAAATGCCATTAAGAAATGGTGAGACAAAAGGTCATTTTAAAGTTTTTTCTGACAATGTTCTCATGGTGGGTGTGTGGAGACTGGAAAGAGGACCCACATGCAGGACTTGCAGGCTGATTGAGGAAGTTTTATTATCGAGATGAACTGAACATGGATGATGAAATGAACTGAATGACTGATCTAGACGCAACAGCACCATCATATATATATATATATATATATATATATATATGGAAAAAAAAAACAAAAACACCCAGCACGCCCCTGCGGGCGGTCTCTCCTTCAAGCTCGGGTCCTCTACCAGAGGCCTGGGAGCTTGAGGGTCCTGCAGTATCTTAGCTGTTCCCAGGACTGCGCTCTTCTGGACAGAGATCTCCGATGTTGTTCCCGGGATCTGCTGGAGCCACTTGCCTAGCTTGGGAGTCACCGCACCTAGTGCTCCGATTACCACTGGGACCACCGTCACCTTCACCCTCCACATCCTCTCGAGCTCTTCTCTGAGCCCTTGGTATTTCTCCAGCTTCTCGTGTTCCTTCTTCCTGATGTTGCTGTCATTCGGAACCGCTACATCGATCACTACGGCCGTCTTCTTCTGTTTGTCTACCACCACTATGTCCAGTTGGTTAGTCACCACCAGTTTGTCCGTCTGTATCTGGTAGTCCCACAGGATCTTAGCTCGGTCATTCTCAAGGGGGCGTATCACATTTTGACCACAGGACTTCCAAGCCATACATATCACAGATACTTCTGTAAACTATGCCAGGCACTTGGTTATGCTGTGCCATGTATGCCCTGCCTGCTAGTATCTCACATGCTGCCGTTATGTGCTAGACTGTCTGAGTCTGGCCTGTACCTGGGGTCTTACCTAGCATGCCAGACCCAAGCCTCTATCATACTTGCAGCTTGTTCCTGTGATGCGTTTCTAGCTTGTTCCTCTGTGCTGTCTTCCAGTCCAGCTTGGTCATTGGTAGTGTGATGGCCAAACCCGTGGCCACACTCTAAAGTCAGTAACTCTTGTATTTTCATTTCTTCATTTGAACATAGTAATACACTTTAGTTTTCAATAACTTTATTGATTGGTTTGGATACATTTGTTCTATTGTTAAGCGCGCACATTTAGTTTACTTATGTATTCATCCCACTTCATTTTTTCACTTTGATTTTTGACTAACCTTTGTCTTTTTATTTCTTACCTGCCGTCATCCCTGGGAGTTGCTGGACAAAAGATGGTAGCCAGGGTTTGAAACCACTAAAGGCAAAGAGGGATAATTGGACCACACCACCCCTTCCTACTGAAGGGGAGAATGTGTGTTTTCTTTAATTTAAAAACAAAGTATTTGTATTTAATTAAATATTTGAGTTTAGAGTTTAATGGTTTTGATTTTCTTCTTTAGTGTTTAGTTTATTAACAAACTAGATTGTACTGCATTGTGTTGTGATTTATGATTGTGTTTGTTTGTTACCCCTCATATGTCACAATGAGTATATATACCCCTGTGGGTCATGTTTAGGTCAGTTATGTTTGTTTGGGCAGTCATTTGGTTTAAGTTTGCAGTCTTTGCCTGAGTTCAGTTTTGTTTCTTTGACCTCTTTTATGAGCTCAACATTTATTACTTTTGTGAATCTAATTTTTGGGGGTTAAATAAATGAAAACCATATTTTTCTAATAAATCCTGGGACTCCTGTTTTTCACCTCAGTCCATCACAGGTAGGATTTTTCAATATCAGCCACTTTTTCTGTCTACTGGTGGTTCATGTCATGCAGGGGCCTGTTGTTCCATGATTGTTCCTCTTCTTGATCCCCTTGTTTCTTGGGTTTCTCGCTGCCTTACGTATTTACTGAGCAATTAAATTAAATTTTATTTATATAGCACACAAAGCAAGGTGTTTAAAGCACTCTTCTGGGAGATCTCAGATATCACTCCTGGGATCTGCAGGAGCCACCTGCCCAGTTTAGAGGTCACTGCCCAAAGTGCTAGCATCTTGCACCCTGCTGTTATGTGCTGGATTGTCTCTTTACACACTCTGCACCTGGGCTCTTGCCTGGTGTGGTGGACCCTAATGATGTGCGGTACCACTGATTTCCTTTCCGATCCAATACCAAGTAAAATTCAGGGTGGTATCGACGATACTGATACTGAATTGTATTTCATAATGCAATATATAATTGTATTATGTAATTGTAATAATATTATAATATAGCGTCATAATGATTACAGGACATCAGACTACTTGTTCTTATTGCTTAATAATGCAGAAAAATCATACAGCAATAAATAAAACCTGAAGTTGTGCTATTTGAACACGTTGCCTGCAGCACTAAAGGATCCGTGAGAGACGTCTGTCTCGCCCTAGCAGCACCTGTCCCTCAACATACGCTCGTCATAATCTGTGATATGATTTATTCTGAGGTGTTTGACGAGGTCAGTGGTGTTGCTACAACACCTCACTTTCTTGCCACATGTATTGCAAACCGTGTCTCGGCTGTTTGTGGAAGTAAAATACGCCCACACATGACTCTGTTTACACTCAGCCCTTGTGAGTGTGCACGCCAGAGGCTGCGACACATTTACACAGCCGTATTTCACACATGAGTATGAACGGCATAAGAGGAAGTGGTTCCTTCCAATTTAGACGATCTGAATGATATCGTTTCTTTCCACTGTGTTCCTGTTAATGAAAAACTACAAATTTACCCCAAAGTACTAAAATATCGATATTTTAATATGAGAATCGATTCTAGAACTTAAATTACTGGGATCAGAAGAATCGATATTTCTATATCAATCCACACACCACTAGTATACCCATCTATGAATCTTGTGAGGTTGTTCCTGTCACACTCGGCTGTAAACCCTTCCAGTGTGAGCTTGAGGCCATCACCTGATGAACCCAACAGAACAACATCATCCGGGAAAAGCAGAGATGAGATCCTGAGACCCACTAAGTGAACGCCATCACTTGGCTATGCCTAGAAATTCTGTCAATAAAAATTATGAACAGAATCGGTGACAAATGGCAGCCCTGCAGAGCCGATCCCCCACTGGGAATGAGTCTTATTTATTACCGGCTATGCAAACTAAGCTCCTCCAACGGTTGTTTAAGGATCAAATGTTTTCTTCTTGCCTCATACAGCGTACAAGCACATCATCTGAACCTTTTACTCATTTGTTGCCAAAAACTTCTCCACTTAAGATGTGCATTTCAAACTGTAATATGAGCTACACATATGCGGGATCTCATACACTGATATTTTATTTATTATTCATAAGGTTCAAATGCATCATACATTTTTAATATAGTAAAAAATAGCACAACAGTACAGTGGGTTATTTTACAAGAGGATGATTCTCTCCCCTCACTTTAACCTATGTGAACTTTCCCAAAGGCTCCCAAGCAAGTGACATGAATAATTTCATATAGCCTTCAACCAAACTGAAAATTACACCTTTTAGAAAAGATAACTGAATAATTCTCCATCTCCAGGAGTTTAGCTCTACAAATTAATTGTGATGATTATTTAATAGTGCATAACTATTGCAGAGGGTTCATGACATATTTCAAGGTCATAAATTATTAAGTTCTCACCTTCACAGTTTGTCCGGCTTCAGGACCATCCTGGTGGGAAAAGAAAGGGGCAATTAGTCCAGAGAGGAGAATTTAGAAATACTTGCATTAATATTTTAAAGAAAGAATTTAATTTAAGGTAATAACATCTCACCTGCCCTAAAACAACCCCCTTGGTTTGTGTCAAAGCCGTCTTTATCCTGAGATATTTGTCTTCATAGACAACTTTTTGGCTATATTTATTCAATGGGATTTGGTTTTTTAAATGTTCCATATTTAGACTAAAGTGCATACAACCAACGTTAATTCAAGGGTTTCAACAAAGATATATCTGTTTAAGAATTACAGCCAACTCAAGATCTCCACTTCAAACCATTACTCAACCCTTTTGGAACAGATGCAGAACAGTTATTAGCACTCGATCCAACAGCTATAATGTAAAAATACAGCAGGTAAATTCTCCATTTATCTTGTAGAGATTGTCAAATTATGTTAAATATGATTTTTTTTTTATCTAATTGCATTCATGTATTTTGTATGTGATTTTTCCACTGAGCTTACCTGCAGTGGAAAAATTGCCCTGGCAACAGTCACCCAGTTGGGTCACTCAGATTTCTCATGCTAGGAAATATTATTAAAACCTCTTTTGTGGCTCTAGTCAGAGTGTGAGTGTGGTTTGTTACAGATGCAGCAGTACAAGACACAGTATGTTTGTTGTGCCTTTACTGTCTGCTGCAGCATAATACTCACTGGAGGTGAGGGACTATTTTTTGTGCCTCGATTCCAAAATGAAGGAAAGTGAAATAACTACTGAGTTACCAGTTTATGGGCTCAATCCTCTCACATGTACTGTTGCTAAATCACCACCTTTTTTTCTTTACTTTTGGTCCCTTGCGCAAAAAGATCTAAGAAAAGAGTTTTTCAGATTAACATTTGATATGTTTTCAAGGCTATATTGTGAATAAAATATGGTTGATGTGATCATTGAATCTGACTTTTCGTTTTTACATGTTACACAACTTTTCAACTTTTTTCAGATTTGGGTTTGTAGAAAAAAAGATACAATCAGTATCTACACAATGATGTGACCACACTGATCATCACTTCCCATCACCTTACAGTAAATGAGCTACATAGTTGTTTTCCCCCCTCTCTCTCCTAAATGTGCTTCAAGACCATCTCCATCGTGCCAGTGCCGAAACACTCACCACCAACATACCTGAACAACTGTCACCCTGTTGAACTCGGGCCCATAGTTATGAAATTTTTTGAGCAACTGCTCATGGCACAGCTCAAGACATGCTTGCTCCCCTCGGATCTTCAGCTCTCTTGGGTGCCGTGGACGGCTGGGGTCTCCTGGGTCTTACCCAGTCTGCCTCTGGCTCTCGGGAGGGTGGCATTACTGCATTATTACCCTTTTTTTATTATTACCCTATTTTTATTATTACCCTATTTTTCAAGTACCGTCATGGTTCTGGGTCATATCACCCAGCATTTTGAGTTTATGGTGCTTTTCATGTCTGCGTCCTGTTATGATGCATTCCTGTCCCCTGTGGAGTCCTTATGTTCATTCACCTCCTGTGTGTATTTAATCTGTCAGTTTTCATTCATTTCTCATCTGTCCATCCTACTTTGTCATGTTTCCAGGTCTATGAAATGATGCTTCTTCAAGTCTTTATGTTTCAGGTTTCCATGTTCATGTTGCCCTTTGTTAAGATCAAGTTGGGTTTTTGCTTGTCTGCACTTGGGTCCACCAGGTCACTCCACAAAGTCAGCTTCTCCCCGACTGTGACAGTGACTGTTATAAAATATTACAGAGTGTGTGGTTTACCTGGATGGCGATGGTGATTGAGGTGGCATTGAAGTGTTTCTCCACCAAGTTGGCGACTCTCTGAGCGGCGGAGAACAAATCTGCTAGCTCATCTGGCCGAAGATCCCGAAAACGCTCAACTGGTCTGAGTGGGCACACCAGCACATCTGAGCAGCTCTGTTAAGGAATTACCATGCTGCAGATATGGTTGGGAAGTCAGGAAGCACTGAGATAAGAAAGTCGGTTAGCTCTGCAATATTATGACCAAAGCTCATGTTCTTCATTCAGCAAAGTAAATCTGAGAGTTTTTTGTTGAAGTAATATAAGCTTAAAAGATATAATCAGGCAATGCTTTTTAAAGTGTGAAAATGGCCTAGAAAAAATTGAGTGTACCCTTAACTAAATATTTTATTACAGCCTTATGAGACAAACTGCAATCCAGGGATTTCTGTAACTCCTGGTACAAATACAGTAAATAACCAAAACAAAAGGTTACACTTCTGATTTGCAGCTCAAAACTAAGAATCATGTCAAAGATGACACCTAAATATTGGATTTGGAGGTATTAATTGCTAGTAAATATAGATATGCTGACAGCTTCTAGTACCAATAACTAAAACTTCTGATTTGTCCTGGTTGAGTTGTAAAATGTTTTCTCCCATCTACGTTTTTACTATAAAAAGATCGAACTTAAAAGAGTCCATGGCCCAGGTTCAAAATGAGACACAGAGTATTTGGGGTGGCTGTCGGGTGGTAGAGCAATCACCTTTGATTTTATTTTTATACTTAGGTATACTTATACTTTAGACTTAATACATATTTGCCTTAAACAAATATATATTAAAATTTTCAGCAATAATATTCCATGATAATTACAAAAGACCTCAGCAAATTTAAAATGCATACGCTGTTAATGAATTAACTTCTTTTGGATTACTTTCACTGGTTGAAACACTATACTTCATCACGACAAATCATGTCAGAGGCCAGCTGTCTGCTTCAAGTGGCTAAATCTTACTGCTCAAGAACCAGTGGGGAGCGAAAGTCATCAGAGATGCTTAGCATCCGATTTTAAACTCCTCCCCTCCACCTGGCAGGTACTAGAAAACCTCCCATACCACAACAACTAGAGACAGTTTTCCCCCACTGCCATCACACTCATAAATCATGACCAGTATCTGTGCTATATACCCATTCTAGGTTACTCTACAGGGTGGGCCACTTATATGGATACAGCGTAACAACATGGGAATGGTTGGTGATATTAAAGTCCTGTTTGTGGCACATTAGTATATGTGAGGGGGCAAACTCCTCAAGATGGGTGGTGACCATGGTGGCCATTTAGAAGTCGGCCATCTTGGATACAACTTTTGTTTTTTCAATAGGAAGAGGGTCATGTGACACATCAAACTTATTGGTAATTGTAGCACTCTCGTGTGATGCGACGAGCCAATAATCACTCTCGATGTTAGTCCGCTGTGAAACTTTAATGCGTACTCCAGCACACGACAAAACACACAGAGACCGCACCGGAAGAACAAACTCCCCCCACCATACTATTCCGGTTGGATTAGTCCCCCACAGTTATGGCAGGTCTGCACAAACAAATATTTCTTGGTGATCATTTAACCAATGAGCTACATCTTCCCCATTTAGCTTGTAGCACCTAACAAAACTAATTCACTCACAAGTTTCTAAACAGCGCTTCTTAACACAACTTTAACTTAACAATGTTTTTTGCTCGGAGTAACCCCACACCTTAACATAACAGCAATTATGAAAAATGCAAATAGCCAGCAAGCATCATATTTCAACATACTGACAACAAACTGATTACACCTGAGGCATCCTAGTGTTTTCCATTTACATGTATCTTGGGTTGGGTCTGCAGATGCGACCTGCACGTGTAGTGTATGGTGTCTGGTTCACAATGTTCTGGCCAGGCACCTGCACAGCAGGTTGGGGCTGAGGAGAGGATGTGTTTTGTGAATCTTCGTTTGAGCGTGTGTGTGATTCTGGTGTGAGTGTGGAACTGTCCATTGTAGAATGGTTAGTGTCCCCGCACTCAGGGTCATAGTCATGGAGTGGCGGCGGCGGCGGTTCTGCCACTGGGAGGATGTGGCGCGATTCCTCCTGTAGGTTCTTCCATCGACCTGAATGATGTAGGATCGTGGCTCCTTGCTCTTCCTTTCCACAATTCCCAGCTTGTCGTAGCCTTTCTCTGTCTGCACGTGGACCACTTGTCCTTCTTGCAACGGCTGTAGCGTGCGACTGGACTTATCATAGTGACGCTTCAGTCTGAGTCTTTTGTCACGAAGTCGGTCACAGATCTGTCCAGTGTCTTTTGCAATGGGTGCCAACAGCTTGCTGCACACAGGAATGCCCGCGCGTGTCTGACGAGACATGAGGCGTTCAGCAGGGGAGCCTAGTTGTGTGTCACGGGGAATGTTTTTAAGGTTTAGGAGGTCAAGAAACACATCGTTTCCATCTCGGTGAGATTTTTCCATGAGCTGTTTTGCGCTGCGCACCGCTCTCTCAGCAAGACCGTTTGACTGTGGAAACTCTGGGCTGCTGGTTGAATGGGTGAAGTCCCACTGTTTTCCAAAATCAATAAACTGTTGACTAGTGTATTGTCTGCCATTGTCAGTGAGGAGCGTGTGCGGTGTGCCATGAACTGAAAAATGTCTCTTTAGCTTGGAGATGACCACTGCTGTGGTCAAGTCACGGAGAAGGTCAATCTCAATCCATCCTGAATAGGAATCTACAAGGACCTGGTATTGTTTTTATGCCAGGTAAAAATGTCAGCAGCCATCGTTGACCATGGGAGGTCTGGAACAGGGTGCAGTTGTAGCGGTTCTCTCTGCTGATGTGTCTTAGTGCTGTTACACACAGTGCAGGAGAGCAGCTCTTCTGCGATGTCTTTTGACATTGCTGGCCAAAAAATGACACTCCTAGGGCGAGCGGGGCTCTTGAAAGGGTGTCGGCTAGATACATGTATTTCCCCTTTTTGTAGACCAGACTGATGTCGTAACTCTGTAGTCGCAGTAACATCCTCTGGAGCCGGGCAGGGGCGGCATGGATTGGCTTTTTCATTATGGTCACCAGGGGCTGGTGGTCGGTTTTAATGATTGTTGCTTTGCCATAGACATAATCTTTGAACTTCGTGCAGGCAAACACCACGGCGAGGAGCTCCTTCTCTATTTGAGCATATCGCGTCTCTGTGTCAGTGAGAGCACGCGAGGCGAAGGCTACTGGTCTGCCATTTTGCAAACACGCGGCACCCAGCCCATAGCATGATGCATCACATGTCAGTGTGACTGGCTCCTTGACATTGTAATACGCCAATACTGGCGGGCTGGAGAGGCATGATTTGAGGTGGTCGAAAGCCTCCTGGTGCTGTGGGAACCAGCACCACGCAGTCTCCTTGTGGGTTAGTTTCCTTAGGGGTGCGGCAATCTCACTAAGGTTTGGTATGTATTTCCCAAGGTAATTAACCATACTGAGGAAGCGCTGTAGCGACGTGACATCCGTGGGCACCGGCATTGCTCCTATTGCTGTGGTTTTGGAGGGGTCTGCTTTTAGACCGTCTCTTGTGAAGATGTGGCCCACATATGACACTTGATCTAGGCGAAATTTGCACTTGTCAGGGTTTAGCCTGAGTTTGATCTCTCGAGCACGTGTCAGCACTTTCTTCAGGTTGGCATCATGTTCGGCCACTCCGTGTCCTCCGATGATGATGTCATCCACGATGACAGAGCACGGGTAACCGGCAAACAGCTGTTCCATGGAGCGCTGGAACACCTCACTGGCTGAATTGATACCAAAGGGCATCCGCAGAAACCTGTATCGCCCAAATGGGGTGCTGAATGTGGTCAGCATTGAGGATTTCTCGTCGAGCCGTATTTGCCAGAAGGAGTTTTTTGCATCTAGCACTGAGAACACTGTCGCTGACATCTGTGCTGCCACTTCCTCAACGCTGCGCATTGGGTGATGGGGTCTTTTCAGTGCTGTGTTGAGGTCTTTTGGATTTATGCACAGTCTGATCTCATGCTTGTCTTTCTTGTGTGCTGCCACCATTGAGGACACCCAGTCAGTAGGCTCGGTGACTGGTGTTACAACGCCGATGCGTTGCATGCGTTCAAGTTCAGCTTTGACTCTTTCTTGCATCGCGACGGGGATGCGGTGAGCTGGACGGACCACAGGCTGTACATCGGGGTCTAGCATCATTGAGTATGTGACTGGAAGTTCCCCCAGTTCATCACTGAACAGGTCATGGTATTGTGTGAATATGTGGGAGCTGAAATCTGTGCTGCTTTCTGTGATGATCTGGTGGACCTCAGGGCTCATTTTCACAATGCCCATTTCCATGCATGCTCGAAATCCTAGCAGCGGTTGCACTTCTCTATCCACCAAAAAGAAAGGCAACGTGTGACACTGCTTCTTTAAGCAACAAGGGAGTGTAACAGTTCCAGTGGTCTGAATTCTCGTGCCTCCATAGGCAACAAGGCTCACAGGATTCTCTTGTTTGACAGTCTGTCTTCCGCCATTCACTGTTTCGAAAGTCTTGAGTGACATGACATTGCATTTTGCTCCTGTATCTACTTTCATCTCAGTGGGCACACCATTTATGTTTATTGTGACAAATCCCTCATCTTTTTTATCAGCTTTAGCGTGGATGCAGTCAATCTGTCTGTCAAGCTCTACACCATCCACGTAAAACGTTTCATCCTGAAGTGGTGGCTCACTCACTGTTAATTCGTTCACAAGCCGCCTTGCAGTCTGTCTGTTAGGGTGGGCTCTGTGATGGCTGCGTGGTTTAGACTTGCAGCAACTTTTGTAGTGATTCAGTTTTTTACAGTTGTGACACTGTTGTCCAAATGCTGGACACTTGTCTCGCTTGGCCGCATGGCTGCCTCCACAATTGGAGCATTTAGTGACAGTCTGTGGGAATGAAAGGGGCTTAGGCTTGTGCTTGCTGTTCAGAATGGGCTTTACTGCGTCGACACTGGTAGCTTGTGTTGCTAGTGTCTTGCTGTTTTTTTCAGTCATTTCGTGTATTCGACACACCGAGATAGCTTTACCAAGTGTCAGCTCGCTGTCTCTTAGCAGAGCCTTTCTCAACGTGTCGCTAATGACACCACAGACGATACGATCACTGAGCATCTCGTCAGTGAGGTCCCCAAAGTGACAACATTTAGCCTTGATCTTTAAATCACTGATGAATGATTCAAGTGTCTCACCTGGCTTCTGATTTCTGGTGTGGAATCTATATCTTTCCATCGTTCTGTTGTGTTGAGGATTGCAGATTTCTCGCAATTTTGCCTTCAAACATTCTGGATCCTCTCTGGACTCAGCAGCAGTGAGTATCTCTCCATCTGCACCAGCTGCGCGAACGGCAGGAGCATAAACGAATGAGCGTTCTCGTTCAATGGCGTCTGGTCCAGCAATATTTAGTAGAATGTAAGCCCTAGTCTTTGCCGGTTTGTCAGAGTGAGCAGCGGCGATGAAAATATCATATTCCCGTTCAAAAACACGCCAATTCTCGGCAATGTTCTCATCAAAAACCAGAGGGTCAGGTCTGCGAAATCCGTCCGCCATGATGGGGTGACTTCTTTTCCCTTTCTTTTTTCTTTAGCGGCTAATCCAACACAGCGCACAAAGCAGTGCGGTACCCCGAAAGGGATATAAACATACGCGCTGGCGTGACGTCCGTACCGTCTTCTGACACCATGTAGCACTCTCGTGTGATGCGACGAGCCAATAATCACTCTCGATGTTAGTCCGCTGTGAAACTTTAATGCGTACTCCAGCACACGACAAAACACACAGAGACCGCACCGGAAGAACAAACTCCCCCCACCATACTATTCCAGTTGGATTAGTCCCCCACAGTTATGGCAGGTCTGCACAAACAAATATTTCTTGGTGATCATTTAACCAATGATCTACAGTAATGTCACAAGAAAAACAATGGTGTGCTTGGTTTCAATGTAACTTTAACAGTGAAGCACTGTGAATACTTTCCAGATACACTGTGTACAGACAAAATCAGAACACTGAACAGAAAAGTCAATCTGGGAGAGACACATTTTTTGCAATGCACGAATGCAAAATACATCAAAACATTCATGTAGTTAATGATATGCTTCTTAAACTTGTCTTCTTGTATAATGGAGCTTGTCGTATTCCCTCTGTCACAAAAAATATGAGCTAAAGTCTGCCGAGAACTGCTGTTGTCCTTGAATCAAACAACACACTGGAGGTGGGACATCAATCCCCTGAAGCCTAATGCCTCATATAAAAACAGACTGAGTTTGAGCCAGATAGAGATTTTACAGAAACTCGACTGTATTTTCTTCAAAGAGTCTCCCAGCAGCTAAATTCAGCTGGAGTAGCAGCAAGCAACAGTTCACAATAAGTAGTCACTGAAAACCTGCTGGAAACTGCACCCAGTTTTAGCAGCTTTCATATAAATAAATCAACATGTAAATAAATAACTGTGAGATGTAGGATCACTGGGGGCAACGCAGCATGCCACAAGCATTAGAGCTCTATGTTATATATCAGGTATTGCACTGAATATGTAAATATTACTACTGAATTAATGTGGTGCAAACCACTGTCACAATAATCAATCAATACTCACAGTTTTTCTAGAGTTGAGTGATGATGTAGGCAAAAAAGTGAATAAAAACTGAATCAAAATGAAGACATGCAGGCACAGGTTTTGCAGAACATTATAAAAACAATACTTAAGTTGTGGGTAGGTGGGGACTAGTGATGGGTCGGTCGCGAACGAAATGGCTCTAAGAGCCGGTTCTTTGACGTGAACGACGCGAGCCGGCTCATTATTGCGAGCCGTCACGTGGTTTTTTGTTTTTTTTTTCTCTCAGCCTCTCTCTCTCGCACTTTTTTTCTGCTTCACTCCGCACACGAGCCTTGTGCTTTACGCAGGGCAGAGGGGGGAGGGGCGGTAGTTACACTCAGTAGCACAGGAACAGAGCGGGAGACAGATAGAGAGAGAGAGCCAGGGACAACAACCTCACATTAGAAAGGTATAGTAATCATCCACAACTATTTTCAGTTGCAGATGATAAAGGATTCAGAAAGTTTATTCATGCAGGTCCATATGACAGAGAATATGCATCTTCTTTTTGTTTTTATATTTTAATTTATATTTAATTGTGTTGTGGTTTGCAGTGTTTTGTGTTGTTTCACTTTAAATTTGTAAAAGGAAAAAGCTAAAAATTTAAATAGTTAAAATTTGAAATGTGAATAGTTGATTTTTGTATTATATGATTTATTTATTACATTTTATGTGGAGTGAATAAATAAAAGTATATTTACGGTGGCCCCTAGAGACAAAGCACATACAAACTTAAAATCACGTATGAACTCTGAAGCACGTACAAACTCCAAAACACGTAAAAACACGTACAAACTCCAAAACACGTAAAAACACGTACAAACTCCGAAGCACGTAAAAACTCAGAAGCACATAAAAACTCAAAACACGTACAAAACACAACAGAAGTGCTCCAGGATGCTAGGGGCAGTGTTGAGCTTTTGTTACCTAGTGGCTACACAAGCCAGCAAGTACCAACGACCGGATTTGGTGTGTGGTAGTAACAGGTAAATGAACATTTTTTTAAATTATTTGAATATATATGAGTGCCTGTGTATAAATACACAAACAATACACACATGCTTTCAATTGTGTAATTTAAGTGATCTAGTAGCTCTGCTTTGGAAGTTCAGTTCATGCTAGAAATGTGTTTTGGAGTTTGTACGTGTTTTGTCTCTAGGGGCCACCGCATATATTTATATATAAACATATATAAATAAAACCACTTTTTTAACGTTAATAATTCCTTTTGTGCATAATTTTATATTATTGTTAATAATAAATTAATTAAAGCAACAAAACAACCTGAAGAGCCAGTTCGGAGCCAAAAGAGCCGGCTCTTTTTAGTGAGCCGAACCGAAAGAGCCGGATCTCTAAAAAGAGCCAGAAATCCCATCACTAGTGGGGACCAAAAGAATGAGCTAGTAGATACAAGTGACGGACATTATTTTTTTCCGAAGGATGGCCGGCGTCTCCCTTAGAGATAGGGTGAGGGGCTCAGAGTATAGCCACTAGTCCTCCACATTGAAAAGAGCCAGATGCCCAGTGGTTCAGGCATGGATGGTCTGGGAACACTTTGGTGGTCTCCTGGATAAGCCACAGTAGGCTGGTTAGGCTGCTGCCCCTACGACACGGCTCCAGATAAGTGGAAGAAAAGTCTATCTCTATCTATAGACTGTATTTATTATAGTAGCAACTGCAGGGAATCACTTTCCCAAATCAAAGTCCCTCAATGGAAGTTGTGTTCTAATCACTTGTTTGTGCTCATCTATGATGTACACTGACATTTATCTGCAAACTAGTGAAAAACTTAAGTCAGATCAAGTTTTTGCTATTTTATTACTGATGAGTTTTGGGAAAATAAAATAACAACAACAGATGTAGCATAATAAGGATTATTTAATTCAGCAATGAACTGCCACAAGGTGTTGTTAACAAAAAGTTTGTGAATTTCAGCAGCATCTTTCCCAACAATAAAACAAAAGTGCCTTCTAGTGGTTTATTCTTGTGACTTCTTCCTCAGACATATACTCCTAAATATTACTTATCACAAAAAGGTAATTTTGTAGTACTTGTACAAAAACATGTATATGTACTACAAGCTGACAATGAACATTACACATCCATAACCTGCGGTGGCTTCCAGTGGTAACGTTCTGGTAAGAGTTCTGTACAGTTACGGAATCAAAGACAAGCTTCGTACACGTTTGCTGACCTGCTGTGCATGGTCACCTAAGTCACATGTAAAAATACCGTATTTTCCGCACTATAAGGCGCACTTAAAATCTTTTCATTTTCTCAAAAATCAACAGTGCGCCTTGTATTCTGGTGCGCCTTATGTATGAATTCTGGTTGTGCTTACTGACCTCAAACTGATTTTATGGGGTGCACATCTGTTAAAACATGTTTTAGTATGACTTCGCTAAGCCACGAAGCCGCACCGCTTGATTGATTGTTGGAGCATTGCAGCTACTGTAGTCAGGAGCCTCGCGGAGTAATCTGGGTCCAAAACTCCGTCCGCTTCAGGTCAAGACAAACGAACACTGCAGCATCACTGAGAGTTAAAAACTGTCTAAATTCTTTCATCTTAATAAAAAGATCAGCGTTGCTGCTTTACCAGGTGTAACTATGAAGTTTAACCATAAAAACAGAATTTATTAAATTTAACAGAGTTAGAAGTTAGCAGGAAGCTAGCTCGCTAGTTTCCACCTAAACGTGAGATAGCATGTTCTGACTGAGAGATGTCTGAAAGAATTCAAACGTACAGCTCTGCTGTCACTTCCAACATAAATGAAGACAGAAAACTAAACAGCAGTGACGTTTGTAGGGTTACTGAAGTTGGGCTAGCTATAATGATGTGCTACGTGGTCGCTAGCGACACAGCTATGTTAGCATAACATAAACACAGTGAAGCTGGAGGATGAACGCTAACTTTTTTCCACTCGATAAAAGTTAATGTGAGGGTTCCTGATGGTTAGAGACAAATGTAATCGCATGGCAGGATGCTGTAAACGGACCAAACTTCAGTCAGGAGAACAACTGAGATAATCCATCCACAATACGAGGTTAGTCATTAATATACTGCAACAACATGGGAACAGAGCAGCTGTGAGAGAATTCAACGTTAATGAATCAAATCAGGCTGATTCATTCTTCTTGGAGGAAGCAAGAAGAAAGAGTTGAGTAAAATTTGACGCATCTGTTTCGTTTCTTAGTGCGCCTTATGGTCCGAAAAATACGGTACTGAGCTCATAACTTGTATTTTCAGCACGAAAATACCTTAATATTGTAGAGATTTGTCTTTCAAGTCAAGTGGCTTTATTGTCAATTCCACCATGTGCAGTGGTACAGTACACAGTGAAATGAGACAATGTTCCTCCATGGTGACACGGTCTTGTCTGACCATGACAGATAAGTTCCTTAACTACAGTAATCTCAAAAGTGTTGCAAATCTCTGAAAGGGAAAGGACAGGCCAACAGGCCTTAAACACCAGTGGTTGCTTCCATATTTGCAGAGTGAAACGCCAGTTGGTCCAGAGCTGTCTGTATGATGTAACGGTAAAAGAAAAACAATAAAAGAGAAGAAAGTTCAAGCTGACACTGGCAGCTCCATCGTGGCTCAGCATTTTTGCCTTTATGTTTATGGATGTGTTATACAGATTATTTTTAGAGCAGTATCATTTGCCAGTTTGCAGTATTCTCCACAATTTTCCCTGAATAGAGCAGAATAAGAGAAACATCTAAATGACGTGACATAGACGTGTTAGAATAGTTCAAAGCATTTTCTTCAAATGGACCGATTTTTATATAGTCCTTTTAACTTTACCTGAGCACTCACAATGGTTTATACAACTTTTCTCATTCACCCATTCATACGAGTGCTTTTTCTATGCTTAAGTGGATGCACCGCACCACAGCTTGGGTTGAAGCAGCCACCAACTGTCCCATTAGTAGATGACCTGCTCTACCTCCTCAGCTACAGCCACCCCTTGACATAGTTTACCATGGAAACCTACTTTTTAAACTTCTATTGGCTAATGATAGAGTTGCTAAAGTATTTTCAATAGAAAACATAACATATGTTGTCTTTTTGCTTTTTTTCACCAGGCCAAACAAAGGTTAGTTTTAATGTTTGCTGATGAATTGTGATTATTTAAAATGATTTATTTCAGCAGACATTTTCAGTCTGATAGCTGCTATATTTTCACGAGCCATTGATTTGCTTTTTGTTGTTTTGCTTCCTCAGGGATAAAACTAGTGTAGTGATTTGTGTTCTGCAACCATAAAGCACACAAAGACAAACCATTATAGCAGTGGTGATTAATGTGTATTTTAAAATATGGGTACAGTGTATTTACATTAGTAAATAATCTTTATTCAAATAACAAAATCAACACAGTTTGAATAACTTCAAAAAGGAGGTGATCTAGGAGGTAAATATTATTCTATCACAGAACAAATGACTCGTTAAATGGAATTCTCACAGTTATAATTGAATGTTTGTGAACCAATGTGGACGTCTTCTCTCACACGGGCTGCTGTGTATAGCTTAGAGGCCTGCAGTAAAGGCAGGAATGATGGTGTAATCATCATAAAGCATGGACGCTGCAGATGCAACTAAATGAGCTTGCCTTCCAAGCCATTAACTGCATTTCAGATCCAGCATCTTTACCACAGAGCTTTCTTCTCACAGTAGCTGCCTTTCTGTGCTTCAGGCTACACTCACCACAAGCTCTATCCACTTAAGCTCTTTAGAGAGTCCATTAGGGAAATGAAAGACACCATTTGTGAAGATACGGTGCTTATTGGAGAGATAATCAAGACGCTTAATTTGCCTTGGGCCCATGACTTACTGTAGTTTACTGTGGGGTCAAGAAGACACAAACAGTGCATTGTAAACAGACACAATGCACCTATAATTTAACAAAGGCAGAGAAAAAACACCAAACCACCTGTCAGTCACACAACGTGCAACATGCTTTTTCATTAAAAGTTCAAGAAGGCTGCAGTGCAGGTAAACAGCTCAGAGCCTGTAAATACACTAGCAGTAAAAACTTTGGACACCTTCTCATTTAATAGTTTTTCTTTATTTTCATGACTGTTTACATTGTAGATTCTTACTGAAGGCATCAAAACTATGAATGAACACATATGGAAAATATGTAGTAA
The DNA here is from genome assembly GCF_056152115.1 of Neolamprologus brichardi. NCBI lineage: Eukaryota > Metazoa > Chordata > Actinopteri > Cichliformes > Cichlidae > Neolamprologus > Neolamprologus brichardi. The sequence continues at coordinate 31,248,384 of NC_142116.1, read as the reverse complement.
ACAAAAAATGTGAGAAATAAGCCTTGCTTTGATTACTGCTTTGCACACTCTTGGCATCCTCTCTCTGAGCTTCATGAGGTCGTCACCTGAAATGGTTTTTAATGAGCCGGCTCTTTGAAGCGAACAAAGAAAGTGTTTTGTTTTGTTTTCCTTCTCTCTCTAACTTTTGTTTTGCATATTTTAATTTATATTTCATCGTGTTGTGATTTGCAGTGTTTTGTGTTGTTTCACTTTAAATTTGTTTAAAAGGAAAAAACTGAACATTTTAATAGTTAAAAGTTGAAATGTAAATAGTTGTTTTTTGTATTTTATAATTTATTTTTTACATTTTATGTGGAGTGAATAAATAAAAGCATATTTATATATAAACATATAAATAAAAAGCATGTTTTTTTTAACATTAGTGATTCATTTTGTGCAGAATTTTATATTGTTGTTGAAAATAAATTAATTAAAGCAACAAAACAACCTGAAGAGCCGAAAGAGCCGGAATTCCCGTCACTAATGGTTTTCCAACAGTCTTGAAGGAGATGCTGAGAACGCTCGAGGGGCGGGGCATCAACGTTTCGTTGTGTTTTTAATGTGTAATATCTTTATGTATGTTGAACAGGGTTTACAAAGGGTTATATGTAAAGTTTAAAAATGACCTGTTTTTCAAGTATCTTTATAACTCTGTGTTACTGTACTTACATTATAACCAATCCAGTCCTCTTTGTCCATGTGATGGCGAGTGCTGTGTGGCAGGCAGGTTGAAGGACCCACATGAGGACTCAGAAACAGAAAGTTAAGCTTAGGGCAAAAACCATTTCAGGTGACATCATCATAAAGCTCATTGAGAGAAGGCCAAGGGTTTCCAGTGCTGTCAACAAAGGAAAGGGTGGCTAATTTGAGGAATCTAAAATATACAAACAGTAATAGTTATTTATTATTTTTTCTTTACTACATAATTCCTTATATCTTGCTTCATATATCTGATGTCTTCAGTATGTGTGTACAATGTGCAAAGTAGTACAAATAAAGAAAAACATTGAATGAGAAGGTGCGTCCAAACCTTTGACTGGTAGTTTACAAATAGTCATTTATTCACTTTTATGTTGCTGCACTACATAAAGGCATCTGACTTTTAAATTGAATCGAGCAGTCAGCCACTTTAAAACTGCAAACACAATGACAGTGTAAAAGTGTATCCACTATTGGATTGTCCCTCATAAATAATCATGTCCAGAAGCTTCAAAGTGATTAACAATGTGGAGACACGTCACACAATCATGCACAGCTCGCCACCCAAGCAAAAGGCGAAGAGAAGGAAGACTACATTCTCATTTTCCATCATCCACTCTATTCCTCTGGGAATTCGGAGCTCTGTAGTAAGATTGAAGAAGAACCAAAACTCTCATCTTTCCTTTCATCTTTTCCCAAACTCAGCTGCTGTCATAAAGTTTTAAATGCAAACCTCACCAGACTGCAGCTGCTTGCTGTTATTCTGCTAACTATCCCTTGGTTGATGCTGAGAAGAAAAAGCAAAATGAGGGGAATTTTGGGGGGGGGGGGCATCTGTTTGTTAATGCTACCACTTCCATAGCTGAAATTCATTAAAGGCTGTGCAGAAATTAGACTTGTAAATTCAGCCAAGCACATAGTTTCACATTGCTCTGTGCATTTATTACAGTGCATCAGTCAAATAGACGATTGTATACCTGCACATTTAGCAGAAGAAGATCTTCATGGGAATTAGCCTTTGCAGTTTTCTTGCTTAAAAATAACCACAGAGTGACAGGAAATCAAGTGCAAACACATTGGCCCTTAGATGCAAAGTCTTATGATAAGGAGAAAACAGATCTGAAGCATGAAAAATGATTGTGAAATGATGCTGCTAACATTTTTGTACTGGTTAATTACACAACAAATGAAATGTGAGGGGAAAATGACCTCACAGCCTCCACCGGAAATCGTAACAGCAGCCGGTACAGTAACTACTGTTCTTATTACTTTGGGTTTAATAAGTGTCACTCTTTGAGACGTCTTTGGGAGAGTGAGGGAGCAGAAACTGTGGGAGGTCAACTTTCTTCTAATTGGCTGGCCCTCACAAACAGAATGTTCAAGCAATAGGTAAGCGTAATGTATGTACCCACAACCAGAAGATGACCACATTTAAGGACATCCCCTCTCACTGACATCATAAGAGCCACGAACATGAATTATTTAACACTTGAGCTGTAATTTATGTACAAACTGACCTCAATGTTTACAATTGTTACAGTATATAGTATGCATAACATCCATCAATCCATCCATTTTCTTCCCCTTATCCTGTGCCAGGTCACAGCGGCTGCAACCTGAGCAAAGGAGCCCAAACCACCTCATCCATCTTATCTGGTTGAACACCAAGATGTTTCCCAGACAAGCCGGGAGACATAATTTTTCCAGCATATGCTGGGTCTATCCTGAGGCCTCCTCCTCAGCATCCGCATTATGCAGCTGGTAATCTACATCCTCGAGAGGATAAAGAGTTTGTCCAGTGTTCCGAAACCAAGAAACTGAGGTCTGAATAACGGATGAACTCTACTTTCCAGCACCCTGCTATAGACTTTCCTGGGGAGGCTGAGGAGTGAGATCCCTCTGTAGTTAGAGCACACCCCTCTTTCTTAAAGATGGGAACCACCACCCCAGTCTTCAGATCAAGAGCCACTGCCCCAGATCTCCACACAACATTATAGAGGCGTGTCAACAACGACAGCCCTACAACATCCAGAGCCTTCAGGAGCTCAGGGCGAATCGAGTTTAAGTGCCTCAGTGACCTTACCCCAGTGATGGGCGAGTCACTGGCCTTGTCCCCAGACTCTGCTTCCTCTATTGAAGGTGTATCAGTGGGATTAGAAAGAGAGAGAGATCGATAGATAAATGGATACTTAATTGATGCCACAAGGATCAATTAAGGAGGTCCTCAAAGTATTCCTTCCGCCGCCTGACTTTATCCTCAATTTTGAATTTGAAATTTGAATGCAGCAGCATTGTAGTTCTTACCATCCTGAGAGCCAAAGACCGTAGTGAAATCCCAAGAAGCCTTGTAGTCTATGCACATACTGCCTTGAGCATCTTCCAGAGTGAGAAGAAAGCATGCTTCTTGTTCTGTTTGCCATCTGTTAAGTAATGCAGAAGTCCCTGAGGTTTAGTGCTGCAGATTTTGTCACTCTGTTGGGGGTCTTTTGAAGTTGCTGCATTGATGGTTAATGGCAGAACTTCCACCTAAAGTCTGTGATTTAGAATAGTGGAGTTCTGCTTCAGATTTCCATTTTATTTATACAGCTCCAAATCACAACATTAGTCACCTTAAGGCGCTTTATATTGTGAGGTAGACTCTAAAATAATACATACAGAGAAAAACCCAACAATCATATGACCCCCTATGAGCAAACACTTTGGCGACTGAGGAAGGAAAAAATGTGCATTGAAGGACATGTCCTGGTCAAAAATGACTCCAAGGTTCCTCACAGTGTTACTGGAAGCCAAGGTAATGCCATCCAGAGGAAGAATCTGGTTAGATACCATATTTCTAAGCTTTTCAGTTTGATCCGAATTAAGAAGCAGAAAGTTAGCGGCCATCCAGGTCTTTATGTCTTTAAGACATTCCTGCAGTTTAACTAATTGGTGTGTGTTATCTGGCTTCATGGACAGATCAATTCAATCAATCAAACCTTTATTTGTCACATGCAAAGTTTACACCTGCAGTGAAATTAGACCCCCCCCCCCGCATACATACATACATAGCACAGACATCACATGGGAAGACAGGTTGGAGACAGTTAGATTTGGAATTTGGTCGGGGGAGCTACGTAGGAGAGTGTTGGAGCTCCCACCGGCGCGGGATCATTGAGTTGTCATCCCAAGTTAGTGTGTGTCAGCGTATGACAGTGCTGTTCGTGTATGTCTGCCGGGGTTAGTGTTGACGGCTGTTTCTGTGGTTTTCCTGCAGGAGGAAGAGTGGACCAGAAAGGCACCACGCACGGGTGTGAGGAAACACAACAGCGGGGAGCACGAGCACAGACGTCGGAGGGAAGCACACACACGGGATTCAAGGGAGCAACGGGGATTTATTGTGTTTACAGCTTTCACTGGACTGCACTGTTTGCATCGCAGAGTCTGCGTTTTGGGTCCTCATTCCCCACATCCCCATGGTCTGCCCGCCAGACCGTGACACGAACAACTGCATGTCAATTTTACAGTCAATCTAAATGTCCGTCGCTGGTCTGTCAATCTCCCACTGGAGAGCTGTGAGCTTCTCCGAGATGTTATCAATTTTGCGCTCAAAGAGCTTAATCTGAGTACTCACGACAGCCTCGAGCTTCTCCAAGATCTTATTGTGCTGCGTTCAATGGGCACATTTTGAGAAGTCACGACTTGCCCCATCATTTCCATCACAGTGGGGAGCCTTGTGGGGTTTTGAACAGCCATTTCAGCTTTTTTAAAATCTTTGATAAGCCAGGGCAAACCCAGCTCCGATCAGCAAAAACTCTGTTATCATGGTTCCAAAAAGGTAGATGTCTTCAATGTCCTTGATCGACAGTCCCGCCAGGCACACAACCCTCTAGTTCCTCCACCCATCCATCGTGTATCCGACAGGGAACGTCCCTCCAGGACACTCGGGCTCTCCTGAACCCAGGCGTTGAGAAGAGGCCTGTCAATTGCATTCAGGGACCAGTTGATCAAATCTATCATCCCTGTGAAGTGCTTAGCAGCCAATAAAATGTCCAGGTTCTGCCCACTGGCTTCTAACTAATATTTTTGCTTAATAGTACAATGTTCAGAAATGTTTGTCCTAAAGCTTCATCGGTTTTCAGAAGGTCTGTATGTATGTAAGAACTGTGAAATATCAACAAAGAGCAAAACTGCCAGAAGGCAATATGAAAAAAACAGCTACGCTTTCTGCAGGTGTATACCAAAGCAGATCCCCAGAGAGCAGGAATGAAAGAAATCTCCACATGAAGCACAAAGCAATCATTTGTATTTGTCTGGCAGGCAGCAGTACTGCTCATCTCAATATATTTCAATTTCATTTACATTTATTTAAATACTTCAATCCTAGTCTGTGGCTGATTTTCATGGTGGTGACAGACAAGACATCTCTTTAAAGAACTAAAAGAGCAGGATAGGACCTGCAGGTGACTCAGCTACAGGCTTGACAATCAGTTTAGTGCCATGTTTTAATGACAGCTATTCAGAAAAATTACAATAGATCTGCATAAAGCTTGATCAAGTCAGTAATTACAACCTGAGGGTATATGAAAATGCTGGAGTGTCGGCTATGTACCACAGGCCTTCAAGGTGGCTGCAGTTAAACCTTTACTCAAAAAGCCATCTCTAGACCCAGCAGTCTTAGCTAATTATAGGCCAATCTCCAACCTTCCTTTCATATCAAACATCCTTGAAAGAGTAGTTGTCAAACAGCTAACAGATCATCTGCAGAGGAATGGTTTATTTGAAGAGTTTCAGTCAGGTTTCAGAGTTCATCACAGCACAGAAACAGCTTTAGTGAAGGTTACAAATGATCTTCTTATGGCCTCTGACAGTGGACTCATCTCTGTGCTTGTCCTTCTTGACCTTAGTGCAGCATTCGATACTGTTGACCATAATATCCTATTAGAGCGATTAGAACACGCTGTAGGTATTACAGGTATTGCACTGCAGTGGTTTGTATCATATCTATCTAATAGACTCCAATTTGTGCATGTAAATGGAGAGTCCTCTTCACACACTGAGGTTAATTATGGAGTTCCACAGGGTTCAGTGCTAGGACCAATTCTGTTTACATTATACATGCTTCCCCTAGGCAGCATCATTAGAAGACATAGCATACATTTTCACTGCTATGCAGATGACACCCAGCTCTATCTGTCCATGAAGCCAGATAACACACACCAATTAGTTAAACTGCAGGAATGTCTTAAAGACATAAAGACTTGGATGGCCACTAACTTTCTGCTTCTTAACTCAGATAAAACTGAGGTCATTGTACTCGGCGCTGAAAAGCTTAGAAATATGGTATCTAACCAGATTCTTACTCTGGATGGCATTACCTTGGCCTCCAGTAACACTGTGAGGAACCTTGGAGTCATTTTTGACCAGGATATGTCCTTCAACGCACATATTAAACAAATATGTAAGACTGCGTTCTTCCATTTGCGCAACATCTCTAAAATTAGAAATATCCTGTCTCAGAGTGACGCTGAAAAACTAGTTCATGCATTTATTACTTCCAGGCTGGACTACTGCAATTCATTATTATCAGGATGTCCAAAAAACTCACTGAAAAGCCTTCAGTTAATCCAAAATGCTGCAGCAAGAGTACTGACAGGGACTAGAAAGAGAGAGCATATTTCTCCTGTTTTGGCTTCCCTTCATTGGCTTCCTGTTAAATCCAGAATTGAATTCAAAATCCTGCTCCTCACATACAAGGTCTTAAATAATCAGGCCCCATCTTATCTTAATGACCTTGTAGTACCATATCACCCTATTAGAGCACTTCGCTCTCGCTCTGCAGGCCTACTTGTTGTTCCTAGAGTATTCAAAAGTAGAATGGGAGGGAGAGCCTTCAGTTTTCAGGCCCCTCTTCTGTGGAACCAGCTTCCAGTTTGGATTCGGGAGACAGACACTATCTCTACTTTTAAGATTAGGCTTAAAACTTTCCTTTTTGCTAAAGCATATAGTTAGGGCTGGACCAGGTGACCCTGAATCCTCCCTTAGTTATGCTGCAATAGATGTAGGCTGCCGGGGGATTCCCATGATGCATTGAGTTTTTCCTTTCCAGTCACCTTTCTCGCTCACTATGTGTTAACAGACCTCTCTGCATTGAATCATATCTGTTATTAACCTCTGTCTCTCTTCCACAGCATGTCTTTTATCCTGTCTTCCTTCTCTCACCCCAACCGGTCGCAGCAGATGGCCCCGCCCCTCCCTGAGCCTGGTTCTGCCGGAGGTTTCTTCCTGTTAAAAGGGAGTTTTTCCTTCCCACTGTCGCCAAAGTGCTTGCTCATAGGGGGTCATATGATTGTTGGGCTTTTCTCTGTATCTATGAAGCACCTTGAGGCGACATTTGTTGTGATTTGGCGCTATATAAATAAAATTGAATTGAATTGAATTGAATTAAGCTGTTTTAAGTTCAGAGAAGTGCTTGTGTAACCATTTTCAGCTCAGGTGATTTCAGAATAAACTATTTTGAAAGAATTCAAACCTGAAACAAGAAGGAAAATTAGGAATATTTAAGTTATACTTGTGCATATATGCACATATGCCACAATTTAAGATACTGCATATTTATGGCCACTGAGGTGGAGTTAATACCTCTTTTAAAAAGACAGCCCTCTCTAGGTTGAATGTATTTTATTTATTGACACAAATTGTCTAATTTAGAGCACTTGTGATATTTATGTCTTCTTTATATTGTCACGTGTAGTTAAATTTTTTTAACCACTTATCCAGCTGAACTTGCTGGAGCCTGTCGCAGCTTTGACCAAGAAGCAAGATAAAGCCTGGTCAGTTTACCAGTCCATCAGATGGCCAACTTTTTATTCATATTCAGTGTAGTGGGACATAAGCTGTAAGCTGGGACAGTGTAAAGGAACATCTGTGGTACATGCACACATATGTTCCCAAGTCTTGATCTTAGCCTACATAGTTATGAAATATTTATCACAACTCGATTCTGTAATAGCCCTAAACCAGAGGCTCATCTTTTTAAGAAAGAACACTGATATTCCCGGAGAAAAAGTAAAAGAGGGAATAAAGCACAAAGAACTTTTTGTTCTGTAAAGTGTCCTTGGGTGTTTTGAAAGGCGCTTTTAAATAAAATGTATTATTATTATTATTATTATTATTATTATTATTATTATTATTATAACTGTGTGCAAGTCTAAACAAATAAGTGTAGACAGGGTGTAGAGGGTTTTAGCCAAAGGACTCAATTTTGCCATTTCTCCACAACAGATGCCCATAGTGGACCTCATCACAGCCACAGAATCTGCCATACGGATTAATAAATTATCACAGACAGAAGCAGAGCAAATCAGGATGAAAGTCTCAGCCACCCTCTCCAGTGCCAAAGTCCCTCCGTCTAAACTCACAATACAGGAAAAGAAGGCCGTCGCTTCCCTGAGCAAAGACCACAACATCACTGTTTTACCAGCGGATAAGGGAAGATGCACCGTGGTCCTAAACACTACAGATTACCACACAAAGATCACTACTCTCCTCAGTGACAACAATACCTACGAAGCTTTAAAGCGAGACCCCACAAGCAGCTACAAAAAGAAAGTTATAGCTTGCCTTCAAGACTTGGAAAAGGACAAAATCACTGACCGCCTTACTTATCACCGCCTTTACCCAGGGGATGCCATACCCTGCATTCACGGACTTCCTAAAATCCACAAGGAAGCTGTCCCACTCAGACCCATAGTCAGTAGCATAAACTCAGCCACTTATAACATTGCAAAACACCTTGCTACCATCCTTGCTCCTCTCGTGGGGAACACCCCACACCACATCAAGAACTCCACCGACTTCACTGACAAGGTCCAGAAACTTACCCTGGATCCAGATGAAACCATGGTGTCCTTTGATGTAGTCTCTCTCTTCACGTGCATACCCACCACGGAGGCCGTGGAGACTGTCAGAAAACGACTACAAGAAGACAGCTCCTTGGAGGACAGGACCAACTTCACACTCGATCAGATCTGCACACTGTTAGACCTCTGCCTCACCACCACATATTTCAAATACAACGAAGGCTATTACAGACAAAAACATGGCTGTGCCATGGGCTCCCCGTGTCACCTATCGTAGCCAACCTTTACATGGAGGAAGTGGAAAGGAAGGCTCTTGGCTCTTTCAAAGGAAGAGTACCCAGCCACTGGTACAGATATGTTGACAACACCTGGGTCAAAATCAAGACACAAGAAGTGGAATCCTTCACTGCGCACATCAACGCTGTGGATAAAAACATCAAGTTCACCAGGGAAGACACAAAGGACGACTGTTTGCCTTTCCTGGACTGCGCTGTGCACATTGAAGAGAACGGCAACCTCAACATCGAAGTTTACCGGAAGCCCACACACACGGACCAGTACCTCCTGTTTGACTCCCATCACCCTCTGGAACACAAACTTGGAGTAATTAGGACCCTACACCACCGGGCAGAACATGTTCCCTCTAAGCCTGAAGGAAAAAAGAAGGAACACACACATGTAAAGGAAGCACTCAAAACGTGCGGCTATCCTAAATGGGCGTTCTTAAAGTCAGCAAAGAGGCACAGAAAAGAAGATCAGACACCAGCGAGGGAGGATAAGAAGGACAGGCGCAACAACATTGTCATCCCCTATGTAGCCGGTGTATCAGAGAAACTCAGGAGGGTTTTCTCCAAGCATGACATCCCAGTGTACTTCAGACCCAGCAACACGCTCAGACACAAACTGGTTCACCCGAAAGACAAAACTCCAAAACACAGACTTAACAATGTGGTGTTTGCTGTACAGTGCAGCGAGGAATGCCCAGACCTCTACATTGGAGAGACCAAACAGCCACTTCACAAGCGCATGGCACAACACAGAAGAGCCACCTCCACAGGACAAGATTCAGCTGTCCATCTGCATCTAAAGGTCAAAGGTCACTCTTTCGAGGATGCCAATGTTCACATTTTGGACAGAGAGGACAGATGGTTTGAAAGAGGAGTGAAAGAAGCATCTATGTCCACTGTGAGCGACCATCTTTGAACAGAGGCGGTGGTTTACGACACCAACTCTCTGCCATCTATAATCCAGTTTTGAGATCCCTCCCCAGACGCCTTAACGCCCACTCACATCCTGGGCCATCTGACCTCAGGAATTCGCATGATAAGGTGGGGCCAGGTTTCACAATGAGCTCACCCGAAACTCTGGCTGATTGGGACCCACACCCAGTTTCACACCTTGGCTCAGGCGATTAGAGGATCATCAGAGGGTCCTTTTGTCCCTCTGTGGGGGGAAACTCCCACTAGGTTTATATCTGGGACTCCCCACCATTTGACCTTAGAACTGAAGAAGCTTCTCGGATGAGAGGTGAAACGTCTTCAAGCAACTTAAAGACGTACAGACCCTTTTCTTTGCAAGCTCCTTTGACTACGATGACCTGGATTACTGAGAACCTTCAAAAACAAGTGTAGACAATAATGAGATTATAGGTCTGATTTTCTTCTGGACTTATCTTTCACATGGTTTCACTTCACGACACAGGTCATATAAATAAATAAATGAAATAAATGAACTGAACATATCAAGAGCAGTCAGGTAGCTGTGGGGGTGAGATGCCATTTTCTTTTACTACACGTTCCTACTGCTTCTTACAAGGCAGGTAACAGGCTTGTATTTTTTATACATTTTTTGGGTTATAGGTAAGAGTACTTATATATCAGAATGCTTTTTTAATTGCTTATTCAGGCCATACCCATCCTGACAACAACGACCTGAAGGGATAAATAACACAAACTTGGCTGTCACATTGGTCCTACCTTGGGAGTTGTGGACAGAAAAGTCATGTTTTAAGTTATGCTCATGTTTGTTTAACAACTTTAGATTCAATAACACAATTGCTGTTGTTCAAAACAAACATTACATTACAAACATTAATATGTGGTCATTTGCTTACAGAGACAAAAATTGGTCCCTAGAACTGAAGAAGCTTCTCGGATGAGAGGTGAAACGTCTTCAAGCAACTTAAAGAAGTCCAGACGCTTTTCTTTCCAAAGCTCCTTAGGCTACGATGACCTGGATGACTGAGAACCTTCACAGACAAAAACTGGTGAGCTATCCAGAATGTTCTCCACAACAACTGCTTACATTTGCACACAATTATTTTCAAAACCATTAGCTTAGCCCTTTAGCTACTATATAGATCCTCGTTTACACTGAGTTGATTTATGCCATTTTCCTTTTCTTTTACCTTAGTAGGACAGTACGTTAATAATGTTTGTCACTTCTATTTGGTTCCCCAAACCTCTTGCTGGGGGCCTCTCTAGTGATCCTACAAAATGTGGCATGTTTACATGTGCTACAACTATTGTTTCAGGTGTATGTCCCTGTGATAACAGAATACAACACCTTCCACAAAACAGACAAAAAAAACATATGTTAATACATAGACACGTCTTCAATTACCTCTTTTGAACATATGGAATTCACCTTCTATTTTATTAAGTTAATCTTTAACAATTTATCATATAATGCAGAAATTGGACTGTGATATTCACAGTGGCCCGCTTCTTTATCTCCCTCTTGGCACACTTTGATCATACACAGACTTTGATCACTGGATACTAATCATTAAAACTTTGTGGCTTCAAAACTGTCCCCCTGCAACAGATGTTTCAAGTGTAAAGTGCTCATGATCATTCAAGCTCAGTGGTTCAGGCAAGGTTGAAGTGATTACTGAGAAACCAAACTAGTATTGCTCATCAGAGCAATAACATCAGTCTCCGCATGACTGCACACTTGCAGACGAGGCTTGGTTACACAGAGACAACTCATTAGAAGTGGGCGGATTGACAGGATCAATGCTTTGTTTAATTAATTACTCTGTAATTACTACACAGTAAGTAATAAGAAACAGTAATTAGTAGGGATGCAACGATACCAATTTTTTCAAACCGATACGATACCGATACTTGGATCTGAGTACTTGCCGATACCGAGTACAAAAACCGATACTTCTACCACACACACACACAAATACAATGAATTTTCAGGTTTTATTTTATTCTCTGCCGATAATAAATAATATCTTAATAAAAATGACCACAAAAAAAATTTCAAGTGAAAAATAAGCACTTCTGTTAAATTATTGCAGAGTCTCCACATTGTAATTTAACAAAATATCACTGAACTATTGGCACTGTCTCGAGCTTTCAGAATAATAAATAAACACTTCTGTTTGGAATAAAATAAATACAAATTAGGTTTGAGAATAAAATAAACTTTTAAATTAGAGTGTCCATATTGTAAACAAACAAACAAAATAATGAAAGTATTCAGCATTGACGAACAAACTCCTCATCTGCCCGTGGATCATCAGTCCACTGTGCCGTTAAACCAAGAACTGACATCGCGCACACACTGCTTGTCTTTACCTCTTCAGAAAGTTTTGGCACCATTATCTCCCTGATAATGGTGCCACGACCGTAATTGGCTGGTCATCCAGAGCGATAAAATGAGTCAGAGCCTCTGATATTTTAACTGCCCGTGGATTTTCTCTTGACATTTTTCATCACTTTTCCAAAACCTGAGTTAAAGTTGGCTGTTCCACACTGCTGACATTTTGTTTAGCCTAGCTACAGCAGTCTCCAGTTTCTCTTTTTTATCTGGAGCCACCAGTCTGACTCGTCTAACCCTGTGCCTGTTTAGCGTGGGATGTCACCCTAGTGGCCAATCTAAAAAACTACAACAGAAATGACAAGCCACCCTCTGACTAATGAAATAAGTTGGTATCGGTTAACTTTTACGAGTATGAGTACACACACATTTTACAGTATCGGCCCCGATACCCGATACGAGTATCGGTATTGGTGCATCCCTAGTAATTAGTTACTGTGTACTTAGTATATTGCTTTTATTAGTGTTTGTAGGTCACAAAATAAACTTTTAAGATATTTTCAGGTGAGAATGTAGCTGTGTAAACTTCAAATATCTGCTCGTTTTATCAAGACATCCCATATTAGCGACAGTGGTTTGACGACGTCAGTGCAGCCAGACAGCCAGCCGGCTAGCTAGCTAGCGCCGCTTGGCTGACAAGAGATCTGGGCTGGCTGACACCCAGGCCGGGCTGGTGATTCATTTATTCATTTTAGTAAAGGTAAAATCAGTGAAAGGTGGTGGATTGTCCAGATGCTGTTCGATGTGGAAAAATAACTCAGTTGTTTGGTGGTGGCTAACGCGGAGCTACAACAGAGGGCAGCTAGCCACCAGTGTATGACAGAAAGGACATGCGGGAAAAACAGAGATGCGAGGCGGCCGCCGAGCGACCGGGCCTGGCTTACACCGAGAGCGGTTCTCTGTCTCGTTTCACCCCCCTCTCTCTCGCTCTCTCTCTCCCGCCGCCGGTATGAGTGCACGGTGAACTGAATGTCAGGTAAGACGTTATGTATATTTTCGTTGTGCTGACTTTTTGCAATCAGTTACAATAAGTCGTACTGCGTACTAGCTAGCATGACAGACTCTCTATACAGCTGGGTGGGTGCTGTGTTACTGATGGTGAGGTTTATTGTATTCATAAGGTTAGTTAGTAGAGTTGCCAACCGTCCCGTGCAAACGGAATCGTCCCGCATTCAGAGAAAATATTACGCGTTTTGTATTGAGCTGAAAAGGAATGCAGTTTGTCCCGTACTTCAGCTACAATGGAAAAAGACAAAGCTGGATTTATTCTGTCGTTACACTGCACAGCGGACTCTTCCCCTGTCATTCTCTCGCCAACTTCAATCATGAAACTGATCAATGATCAGCTGAATCATCAGAGCTGAATAGGTGATGGAGAAACAGGTGTCATGAATGAGTTGAAGGGAAGTTATGAACTGTTTCTGAGAGACAAATAACACCAAGCTCCTTTTCTGTGTAGCTGACAGCTGGTAACTGTACAGGGGCGGATCTAGCAAAGCTTTTGCCAGGGGGGCCAGGTAGGGCATTAACAGGGAGAGGGGGGCACAAAGATATAATTTTCTTTCTTACTCTCATATAAAATATTTAGCTTTTATTAAATAGTTATCTGAATCTTACAACCAAAGTATAATAATACACAAGATTGGCTGTAGACCATTGTTAATCATTCAGAACACTGTGTAAAAATAACAAAAAGTGAATGCAAAAGTGCATAAATATTTATTTTACGTGTTTGATGTGTGTGGCAGGGCGTGCTGCAGTGCATCTTCAGCTGAAGTCTGAATTCAGCTCAAGATGCTGTAGATTCCCGTCAGTAACACTTTCGCTAGTAAAACATAGTTCTATTAATCTGAGCTCAATTACTCTTGAACCGAAACCAGATGTAAGTCCCAAAAAACTGAATTGTAGAACTGAAACTGAATGGTGAGAAGTGAATCTGAAATTATTCGAGAGCTAAATTTTTAAAGGATAAAATACAGTTTCAAAGCAAATGAATTCATTTTCAAAATATAAAATTCAATTTTAATTTAGTGATGATCACTTTCAAACCAATAAATGGAATTTCAAATTAGGCTAATTCATTTTCAGTTTTTAAAAGCATTTATTCAAGTTACAATTCAGATTCAATCCGAGAAATTCAAATTCAAATTTAACTTATTCCAATTTAGTTTCTGATGGCACAGATTTCTGCCCATACTAGTCACCCTGTGGGAAGTAAAGATCACATGATAAGAAACATATTAGTATAACACTAGTGCTCAGGGAGCATTGAATATTGTTTTTATGTCTATTACAGTGTTACAAGAGCAAACAACAGATTACAGAAGGGAATATCAAACAGATATGGCACTACCCTATGCAGAAATTCTAAATATTTCTCAGAGCTGGGTAGCCGGGCACATTTGAACAGCTTTTTCTCATTGCTATGTATGAACAGAAAAAGTGCAAAAACAGCAAAATGACACTGCATGTCTTTACATCTCAACACAACAATGTCCTGTAAAGTGATGACAGAGACAAGCAACCACAATAAGAGCTTCATTCTATTCTTAGAGTAGAACCAATGACAAGACTGTCATCCAGCAAGTCTTTGATATTAAAAACAAAAACTGAGAGCAATGAGAGGAAATTGAAGTGAGAGAAAAAAAACAAGCTTCAAGTCATACTCAAGACCTAACTGAGTTATGCAAATAGTGTCTGTTGATAGCAAAGTATTTTGAGATGCTTTCTTAAAGTCTGCTGGGAATAGGAACTGAGCGATGTAAACAGCCTTAAAGGCAGGAGATGAAAAATGCTCACACTGCTTCAGCTCTCTCGCAGTCATTTGTTTACCCATTAAGTAGGAAGAAATCTATCATAAAAGCCACAGTCATTGACAGTTAGGATGACTCAGTTGTGCACTCTTTGTAGTAAACTTCCAAAATTGATACATCATGTAAACTGCACAGCTAAGATTCACTTCACTATGTAATAAAATGATGAAATTTTCAGGTGCAAAAAACATAATGGCCTGTCTATTTAAACATCAATTTAAACAGGCCAACATTTTGGGAAATTTACTTGTTTGTTCAGTCAGAGGTTAGTGGTATGTGGTATGTACCACTGGCAGAAAGAGGGAGTGGCTGACATCCAGAAATCCTACCAGTGGGTGAACAAAGCTGGACTGAAAGACAGCACAAAGGCACTAATCATGACAGCACACGAGCAAGCTCTCAGCACAAGATCCACAGAGGCAGAGATACATGGAATGCCATAACCAAGTGGCCGGCACAGTATACATGAACATGTGTGCCGAGTATGGCCTGGAAGTTCTGAAAAATGGAACACGCCACCTAGAGTGGTTGAGAATGACCGAGCTAAGATCCCTTGGGTCTTCCAGATACAAACAGACCAATGGGTGGTGGCTAACCAACCAGACATAGTAGTGGTGGACAAGCAGAGGAAGGCGACCATAGTGTTAGATGTATCCATACCAAGTGATAGCAACATCGGGCTGAAGGAACATGACAAGCTTAAGAAATAGCAAGCGCTCAGAGAAGAACTCAAAAAGATCTGGAGGGTGAAGGCAACAGTGGTCCCAGTGGTAATCAGTGCACTTGGTGCAGTGACCCTAAGCTGGGTGAGTGGTCTAGCAGATCCCAGGAACAACATCTGAGATCTCCAGGAATGAACTGGACTTATTGCCATCTATGCATAAGCTCTTGGTTGTATAAGGATCAAATGGCTTTCATCAACAAGCCAGACACCCCATACTCCTGAACCACCTCCCAGAGAATACTACCGAGTGAAACGGTTGAATACCTTCTCCACAAAACACCTGTAGACTGGTAGGGCAAACTCCCATGCTCCCTCAACCATCCACGAGAGGATAAAGAGCTGGTCCAGTGCTCCGTGACTGGGACAACCGGGACAAAAACTGCATTGTTCCACCAAGGAATTGAACTACTGGAAACCAGTTATCTACACAAACCGGTTCTCGATTCCCAACCCACCTCCAGTGTCCAACAACGGGTTCGGGGGTTACCACCACGAAAGGCATCAGCCACTGTGCAGCCGCAGCTCAGTGCAGCAGCTTCAGCAATAGAAGTGCTGAACATTGAAACAGTTGCTACTGTTGCTGTTGTAATACAGGATATCGCCATATGATGGGGCCTCTTGTCTCATGACTTGTAGGTCACCCCCTTTTTATTCTTCATTGTATACCATTGCTGCAATGGATTCAACTCTAAATATGTTGTAACTGTACACATAACGTGTGTCCTTTAAGATAAGCATGCTCATTATAACTCCCTGTCTGGGAAACTAAGTCTAAGTTCCCAGACAGGGAGTTACGCGGCAAGAGTGTTCTCTAGTAAAGCGTGGTAAAGCTGGCACCTTTATATTAGATATTTAAAATAAATCAGTACTTGTGAAAAGTACAAGGCGTTGCCTGTTTGCTATCCACCTACTCACTTCTGCGGCTGTCTTCATCTCTGCCGCATGTTACAGCTGGCGCCCAAACCTTTTCCCTTGGACTTCAGATGATTTTTTATCCTGCAAAGAATTCTTCTGCTACACATGAACTTTCTCAGAAATCTCCACACATTTGCAGACAAGTTTTTCTCCCCTCCGACAATCAGGAATGCATCCTGAGAGGACTTTTGGATCATGTTCAGGCTCAGGACGAACCACTCCCTACCTTTGTTGCCCACATGTCATGTGACCTTGACAAACTGAAAAGCCCTCCACTTGAAAAAGACAGAATCGACCTAATTAGTAAGCATGCTCTTGAAAAATATGGAGTTGCCTTGTATGGCGCTAACATCACTTCTGTAATGGGTCTCCTACTATGGACCACATAGACCACTGCCTCCTTCACGTGACAAAGAACACCATGAGCCTGAACCTTATCGCTTAAATGCTCTCAGCCAGGGTTCACTACATGCACCTGCCCGAACTGTAAAAACCAACCTCATTTGACATACAGACCTCCAAATGCCACTAGACTCAGCCCAGTCCAGCCCTTGCCAGCGCCTGGCCATGAAAAATCTGAATTTAGCAGCACTGCCACCCAGCCTCGATACAAGAAGTTGGAAAACTACGAGGGGGACAGGGGGGACAACCTTCCCCTAGTTACTAACGGAGCCCACACACATTCACTGCCGGGTGGACACACTCTTGGACACACTCTTGGACACTTGGAAGACAATATTTCGAAAGTCCACTAGAATACTTCGCTAAGAGCAAAAGGGAACTTCAATGCTTCATCCATGGATGCTACATTCAACA
Organism: Neolamprologus brichardi; assembly: GCF_056152115.1. Classification (NCBI taxonomy): domain Eukaryota; kingdom Metazoa; phylum Chordata; class Actinopteri; order Cichliformes; family Cichlidae; genus Neolamprologus; species Neolamprologus brichardi. The sequence goes on along the minus strand of NC_142116.1, from coordinate 31,230,946 downwards.
TGGGTGCATCCCTCTCATCTGTAAGCGTGGATGTCATTCAAGTCAATGACTCCTACCCTAAAACACAAGTGAGTGGTATGGTCCTAGAGTTAACCTCGCCAATAATGCTCCCTGTGTCCCTGAGGGTGTCACTTGGCTCAATATTGGGTTCATGAACAAGAACTTTTACCAGCATTTTGCAATAATACCAGAGTTGACTTCTCCTTTCATTCTGGATATGGATTGTAGGGCACGAGCTTCTGTGTCCATTCACATTCACACAAGAACAGTCTACATTGAAGACATCCCCTGCCCACTCACAGACGATGAAGAGGACCTTCAAAACAATTATTCACATTCAACTGAAAAGGTGATGTCATTGGAAATGATTCACTCAGACTTAATAGCCAAACTGTCTGAATCAAGCCTCTACAACTACAAGAATGTGTTACTCAGCAAATTTAGCTCTATGTTTGATGGTTATCTTGCTCATACTGCTCTCACTGAACATGTTGTAGAGACTGGCGATGCAAAACCTGTGAATCTCCCACCCTATCACACATCGCCCACTAAGAAAAATGTGATGAAGAACAGGTGCAACAAATGGGACAACCTTATAGAACCTTCCACAAGCCCTTGGGCTGCACCTTTAGTTATTGTCAACAGAGCGGCCGCAGAAGCAAGGTTTTGTGTGACCTTTTGAGGACAGCCAAGTGACCTGAAAAGATTCTTATCCATTGCCTTGTGTAGATGAGTCACTGGACTTTCTGGCAAGGGGAAAGTTTGTCTCAACATTGGACTTTGCACGAGGCTATGGGTAGGTTGCTTTGGCGGAGGACTCTAAGCCTAAAACTGCCTTCATCTCTCACTGCGGTTTCTTCCAGTTTCAGGTGCTACCCTCTGCAATGCACATGCAACTTTTCAGAGACTTGTGAACTCAGGTCTCTGGTCTTATTTACAAAACATGCACTGTCTACCTGGATGACATTGTCATCGCCTCACCTACCTTTGAACAGCACTTTGTGGATCTTGAGGAAGTGCTGGACAGACTCCAGGCTGCTGGCTTGTACTTGAAGCTCAAAAAGTGCCAATTTTGCCTCGATGAATTCACCTTCCTCATGCACCACATCACTTCATCAGGTGTCAAACCCAATCCAGATAAAGGAAAGGCGGTTAAGGAGTTCAATACCCCAACCACAATGAAGCACGTCCGTCAGTTCCTCTACCTGACTGGTTATTATTGGTTCTAAATTCAGAATTATGCTGTGGCTTTTGCTAGTCACTCCCTTAACAAAACTGAGCACCCCTACTGCACTTCAGAAAAGGAACACTTTCGCCCATATGTTCAAGGTGTTCAAGTTACTATCTTCACTGACTACAACAGCCTCAGGTGGCTCATATCTCCTCAAAACTCAACAGGCCGACTCACCCGCTGGTCACTTTGCCTGCAGGACTTTTACTTTGATTTGAGTTATGTGCACAAGCCTGGTGCACACAACAAAGTGCAATCCTTTACCCCAACTTGTGACAGACCAACAATTCTTTTGCCAGAAGAAGCCGTCACTGCCACCCGTTACTCTGGCTGATTGTTCACAATTGAGACAGCTGCAGTTAGGTGATCATATCACAGGTCCACTCCTCAGAGACATTGAAGCGGACTCTCTGAACAGCTCGGACAGTGCCACCTTGTTACAGTATGTTGTGTATGACTCTCTTTTGTATTACAGAGACCCCATGTCCACATGTGCTCTACACCCTTTGAGAGCTGAAACTGTTTGCCCCTACTTCCATGAGAGGCATCTTGCTAGACTATTACCACAACTACCCCACAGCAGGACACTTGGGTGTTTCTAAGACATTGGCTTGACTGTGTATGTGGCTGTGGATTTTGTAGGGCCACTGCCCCGCACCCCTGCTGTTAATGCATATTCGATCGTGTTTGTTGACTATTTGACTGAGTGGGTTGAAGCCAGTGCTGTCAAAGAAGTACATCTCAGGTAGCAGATGGTAAATTTGTCACTGACACTTTTGCTAGACATGGTAGACCCACTTACTTGATTTCTGACAGAGGGTCTCCTTTTGGGAGTGAGCTTTTTGAATAGGTTGTTTCTGCCTTACACTCAGTGCACAGACTCACTGCAGCATATCACCCTTAGACAAATGCTACTGAACACGCCAACCGGACTCTGAAGACTGCAATCTGCACTTTTGTAGGTGATAGGCACAAGTCATGGGATAAATTTCTCCCTCAAATTTGCTTTCTTCTACATACCCCCCATGACAGTACAGGTATGATGCCTTCCATGATGTTTTATGGTCATGAGTTGGACACTTGACCTTATCACTCAGCCTTCTACAGCAGATGGTGATAAACTGGTTTACCTTAGCCTGAGACTCTTAGGTTACGTTCACACTGCAGGTCTTAATGCTAAATTCAGATTTTTTGATCAAATCTGATTTTTTTGTCTGCTTGTTTACACTACAAATAAAATGTGAAAGCAAACACGCTCTAGTGTGAACCCTCAAAGTGGCCCGCATGCGCAAAAGAAGACGTCACACACAACGCGCTCTGTTTAGACCCAGAGAAACAGTATTGTTTGACTGATGGCCCTTAATATAAAAACTTGTTTCAGACTTTTGCTTTAAGTTATAAAGTTATTTTGATATTTACATATGGCCTAATAATTATCCTTATTGCTGTTTTAGAGAGGAAAGGTGCTTCAAAGGATAGCTGCAGATTTCTGTCAGAATCTGCAGATTATACAGTACAAATAAAATGTTCACATTTCTCCAACATTGTCTTCCAAAAAGTTTCACTAACATCTACATGGGATGGCCAGGAAGCATTCGCGATGTCTTCTCGGGCGCTTTTCCAGCGCTGATAATTGGTGTCTGTCTTGTGTCAGTGGCGTAAAAGATGGATATAATGCGACATGACTATTCAAACAGCGGTCGCTTTCTAAAACATCAGATATGTATCGGATTCAGTACCACATACGAAAGTGACTCAGATCGGATTTGAAAATATCGGATTTGTGCCGTTCACACTGTCATACCATGATCGGATATGGGTCGCATAGGGTCAAAAAAGTCAGATTTGATGCGCTTTCACCTGTAGTGTGAACGTAGCCTTAGAGCCTCCCCACAGGAAGCTCACGACCATACCAGAGTGGCTCTTGACTTTAGCCATGACAGACAAAAACATTACTTTGACTTGAGACGTCGACACGCCACTTTCCGTGTTGGTTACCTTGTTAGAGTTAAGACGCACCCCAGGTCAGATGCCCAGTCTAACTTTACTGCTAAACTTGCAACACTGTTTGAGGGACCATTGTGTGTATCTCAGAGACTCAGTGATGTTAACTACAGGCTCACTTGGGTGGACTCCAGTGTAAGTGCAGGTGTTTATCATGTTGTGAACATGCAACTGTTTCATACTTGGGACTCTCTCACTTCCAAAGGACATTCTGTTTCCTCTCTTGCTAAGAGAGGGACTGCAAAGGATCTGGACACTGACACTGCAGCCCACCCTGCCCCACCTGCAGACACTGACATTAACTCTGATCTGTTCCCCTTTGATTTACCAAACATTCATTTTTGCCAAAATTATTTTCATACAGTCTTTTGCCCTGTGTGTTTGCCAATCTTAGCTGTAATCTCTATGTATAGGGTACTGTTAAGTGTGGTGTATGCTTTTTGTCCCTACAATCTTACAGAAAACATGGAAAACCTCAACAGTCAGATGATGAGTCAAACACCACACCCTTTATTGAATTTAAACAATTTCCTTTCAAATTGCATTAATTGCTGTAACCACCTATCCTAAATATGAATGAAATGTGCTGTGTTCCAGTGCTTACCAAAAGGGCCAATGTGACAGGTGTAAAGGTGCTTGGTCCACATAATCTCAATAAACTCACATGTGTATTAAAAGTATCTCCACTCCGCTATATCCAACTGCCAGTTATGTTTGAGGTACTCCCAGGTGATCTCACACATCTATGATTTCCACCTTTTTCTTCTCAATGGATACACTTAATCATGACTTTGGCACCAGAGAAGAATTATTCATGGGTTATTGAAATGAGAGTGCTGACCCATTAATCAGAAAGTAGTAACTGCCACAGATGAGGCTAGTGCCTATTAAAATGTATGTCTTTTAAATTTGGTTCTATGGTGCATACAGGGTTCAAACTGCCTTTAATAGTTTCCATTTGTGTTTACACGAATGGATAAGGCCAAAAGCACATGATGGTTATCAAGGTCAGTGATGCAGCTGTTTTCTTATGTTTACTGAGTTCTTCTTGCTCTTGACGAAGGCAGTCGCACTTTTCTCCTCTCCCTTAGCTTCCCTGCTTAGCCTCTTGTGTCCTTGTCTAGTCTCGTGTTTTTTGTATTACTTTTCCCTGGAACATTCTCTCACAGTCTGTTCTCTAAAACCTAAAAGAGGAATTATGGATTTGATCAACTGCTCCCTGAATGCAATTGACACCCTTTTCTCAACGAGAAGTCTGGGCTCGGGTGAGCCTGACTGCTGAAGATATCTACCTATTCAGAACCATGATAACAGGGTTCTTGCTGATTGAGGCTTATCGAAGAATTAAGAAAGCAGAACCGGCTGTTCAAACCCCCACAAGGCTGCCCGCTGGGATTGAAACAATGGGACGAGGCGTGAGTTTCTCAAAAGGGGCTCATTGAGTGCAGCATGGATAAGATCTTGGAGAAGCTTACAGCTACCGTGAATACTCAGAACAAGACCTCTGAGTGCAAATTGGATTACATCTTGGAGAAGCTCACTGCGGTCGTGAGCTCTCAGAATCGGCTCTTTGAGCACAAGAAGGACAACATCACGGAGCGTAAGTTTGATAACATCATTGAGAAGCTCACAGCTCTCCAACTGGAGATTGAGAGACCAGTGTTGGACTGTTAGAACAGCTTTGAAATTTATATGAGTTGTTCACACTAAAGTAAAAACCACCATCACTTTATGCGGATACCCCTTTGGCGCCAGCTGCGGTCTCAAGGCTGGAGCTGAACAAAACACCCTGATAACGACTGTGTTTAGACTGTTCTTCCCATTCTATGCAAGGCCACCTGGGTTGGCTGGAAGACTGTTTACTTAGCCTGGCAGGGCGAAGGACACTGTCTCAGCTGAACTCTGGACACACACACAGACATATATACACATGCAGATGTACACTCATCCCCCCTCCCTTTCCAAACGCCTTCGACGCTTATTCCCTTCCGATGCTGACGGTGGATCAAGGACCAGCGCTTATGCTGCAGGCCCGGATGTACTGTCTAAATCGGCGGTCTCTCACCCTTTACCCACCCCTGTTGCTTGCCATGTGTTTCTTTGGTGTATTAAGAGTTTCTCATGTGCAGAGGTGTTTTTTTCTGTTCTCAAACTGATCTCCCTGTTGGAGCTCAGTCTGGGGGGAGTTATTTTTTTCTCCTTATCTTTCCTCATGTGGTGCATTTTCCATTGTTATACCTCTCTGACCTGTCTTCCCCATGTGATGTTTGTGTAATGTATGTATGGTCGGAGAGTAAGATGGCGCCGCCATTGCGTGCAATAGGTCGGCAGCCTTAACATGAAATTTCCCACCTGTGGGACTAATAAAGGTATATCTTATCTTATCTTATCTTATCAAGCACATTTTTCTTAGATGGGATATTAAATGATCTATGTAAAAAGGCATCTGTACCTATTCTGGTGCAAAATCTGACTATGCACTGATTACAGACTCCCCACCACACACTTGTTGGGCAAGGCACTGAGCTCCAAATTCCAACCAGTGACAATCTCAGATCACATAAGGTGAAAGGCAGGGTACACCTGGGGCAGATCCTCCAAGATTGCAGGGCTACAGCAGAGTAACTAACAACTCCAGCCACTCTCACACGTACACCTATAGCCAGTGTAGAATCATTGTATGTCTTTAAGCTGTGGCAAGAAACCAATGCATCAGAAATAACTCCCCTAGGCAGAACATGCAAACTAACCAGAAGGTTTGAAACCATTTTATTGTTAGGTGACCCTGCTAACCATTCCACCACTTTGCTATCTGGTAGTGAAATATTGTTTATACAAATAATAACATTATTAATAATAATAAACACACAAATATAAATAAATGAAAATAAACAAAAACATAAAAATTGTAAATAAAGAGGTTTGTGTGTCTTCCATTGCTTCCACTATCTGATTCTGATACTAGTAAATCCTCAGTACTAAACTCAAAGGGTTGGGTATTGGGTAAGATAATGCAAATTCAAACAAAAAAATGAAATGAAAATGGACACTGCCAGTTAAAATAAATTCTCTTATTAACTGATATTATTAATACTTCATGTAATAGTAAGAGTAATAATAATTTGATTAGTCCAGAAACAATTAAGACTTTAAAAAATTATATAGAAAATAAAATAATGCTTTTTTAAAGAATTTTTTTTAAATTTTTGATTATGAGATAAATCTGACAAATAAATATGTGTGTGTGTGTGTGTGTGTGTGTGTGTGTGTGTGTGTGTGTGTGTGTGTGTGTGTGTGTTTCCGTTTTTTAATGTCTATGAACAGGTTTACAAGTAAAGCAACATGGTTGTAAATCAGTGCTACAACCAGTGTTTTCTCAGACAGTGGAAGGTAACAGACTTTGAAAATCAAGGATAAATTTAGTCATATATAAATAATGGAAGGAAACCTTGAATTGATTTTTCTTTTTTTTGTAATATGGGTAACAGAGTTATTTACAGCGACACACTCAACCAAGTCTAAAAAAAATTGGAAAAATACTAAATAAACCATTGGTCTATCGAAGGTTTTGGTCTGTCATTAGCTTTAGCACAAGATCTTTGTCATGTCACTCACTGTTTTTCCTTCCAGGCTAAATAGGCTTCAGTAACACATATGTTGCGGGACATTACTTGCAGTGCATAATGTTGATGTTAAATTAATTGTTTTGTTTTTTATAACTGTAAGAGGTATGTGCCAAGAAAAAAAGTAATAAAAAGAGCCTATTTTAACGTTGACATTTGACATGCAAATTTTTTTTATCAAAAAGTTGGAACAAGAAAAAAAAGCATTTTTTTAGTGGTTCTCAAGAGCCATTTTTATATTAAATATTATTTTGAAAAGACTTTTTTAACAAGACATTCACATTACTCACACTCTCATAACACATACATATAGGATCTTGGCGGTGGGCACGCTACACGGACTCCAAATTACCATCAGGGTGTACACCTCACCCCTGGCGCCATTACCCACCTCTCAATTTTAAATACACGTAGACATTGAGGGCTATGTGCTTACCTGCTGCTCTCTAGCAGGTAGAACACACATGCATCAACACTACATATGAGCAGGCGGAGGGAGGTTTGGAGTCTTCACACACCCCCGTTCTCTGCGGCCTGCTGGAGCGGGGGGGCTAGGAGGAGAAGTTGGCCGTCCGACTGGGGTCTGGAATGTGGGGCCTCCCTGCTGCTGCGGAGTCGGGGCGGTCTGCTTCTCCCCACCGCAGGGAAAAGGGTAACACCACCTGGGTCTGGGTGCAGTTTCCCCCTCCAGGGGCAAGGGTACCTAGACCCGGGGCTTAGAGTACGCTTGAGGAGTGTGATTGTGTGTACAGTGTCTCTCTATGTCTGTCTCCACGTTGGGTGATTTTTGAGTAATTGCATATGAGAGCATGAGGGTGGGAATGGATGTCTGTATCTGTGTGTGCCTGTATGTCTGTGTCTATATGTCAGGTCGGGTATCAGACGCCACCTCTCTGGGGACAGCTCAGGCCCTCCAAGGTATGGAGGCCTATCTCCCCCCACCACTTCCCCTGCCAGTGGCAGACGCCCTCAGACATCAGTGCGTTGGTGGTTCTTTGTGTCCGGGGATGGGCGTCCAGGTACACACCGGCTCACTCCTGGTGGCTGCTTGTCGGGGCCTGGAGCCTGGGGCTCGCTCGGGCCACTTTGGGGGTGGGGTGCCCTCGGCCTCTCGGCCTGGGGCTCGGTCACTCTGGCGCAGCTGGCTGCCAGCGGAGCTCACGGGCACGTCACTGCAACCCCCCCCTGGCTTCTGCTCCGCGGCTGCTGAGTGACCCCTCATCTGGGACTCTCCTCAGCTCTTTCTGGGACAGTGGCGCGGCTGCCCCTCTGTTGGTCTTCCTTGGTCTCTTGTGTTCTGGGGGCCTCTGGATGTCTGGAGTTTTGATCTCCTCCATACCTGCTTCATGCCCTGGAGGACGGGGCTGTGCCCCCCCCCCCCCCCCCCCCCCCCCACACCCTCTAGCAGATCATTACATGAAGGAACCTTTTAAAAAAATACAAGCGCGTCCATGCTCACAGGTGTACACACGGGTGCTCACACACACAAACTACACCCTTTTTGGCTCCTACCTCAAAGCACACTCTTCTTAAGAGGAAGAGTTTTGGTCACCAAAGCAGAGCGAATTTTACGATTAATATATGCAGCTCTGTGTATCCATGTGGAGAGAAAAATTCTTAAATGTTGCTGAACTGCAGAGCTCCTTCAGTGACAGACTGCTGCATCCTCGATGCATGAAGGAGGGTTTCGCTTCCTCCCTGCAGCTGTCAGACTGTACAATCAGAACCCAACAAACATAGATGTTTACATCAGCGCTGTAACTTGCACTATTTTATCAACCGATTCACACTATAACCAGGTTTGCTTCTTATCTGCATTTAATTTGATTTAATTTAATAACGGTACAGTACTCTCTTTTTGGTAACCATTGTCCTTGATATAAATATGTAAAAAGTGTATGTTTCTTGTTTGTTTGTATATTTGTGTCTGTGTTTGTGTCTTTCTTGCTGCTGTTACACCCAAAAAAAACAAAAAACAAAAAAACAACAACAGACACTAAAGCAAATTCAAATCTAATAAAAGAAAATACAAAGAGTAAAAAAAAAATTTAAAATTTAAAATGACACTACTCCACACAATGGTGTGAAATCAAAACATACTGTTAGAGGTCGTGGCTACTATTTATGTTATAACTTACTAGACATTGTCAATCTCACGAAATGTTCTTCATTTAAATGTCATCCTAAATGGCTGTGAGGGTGTCAAGCAATGTGCGCCTGGGGCTGCATAAATGCCTAAAGCTAAATAATATTCACAACCATAAGCAAAGATGGAACTTAGGGACAAATTAAGATTTAAAACATGATACTAAATGTGTTCAATTTAATTCAGTTCAGTTCAGTTGTATTTATATGGCAGCAAATCACAACATCAGTTGCCTCAAGGCGCTTTATATTGTAAGGTAAAGACCCTACATTAATACAGAGAAAACTGAGAAAACCTCCACAATCATATGAGTAGGGATGGGTATCAAAAACCGGTTCTTGTTGAGAACCGGTTCCCACTGTTTCAATTCCTTGGAATTGTTTGCCATGTTTGCAAACGATTCCCTTATCGATTCCAGTCGCCCCGAATGACGTCACCACGTTGCGGAGCGTCATGTACCTGGCAGGAAACATGGCGGCTCAAACGCTCAAAAGTTTGGTTATACTTTACGAGAACGGATGACAACAGGGCAACTTGCAATACTTGCAAAGTAGATATTTCATTTAAGGGAGGAAACACTACGAATATGCAAAAGCATTTGCTCACAAAACACACGATGACCTTAAATGAATGTCGTGTATTTAATTCTGGACTCGTGAATCTCAACCCAGCAGCAGCGGTAACGTTTGCACGTCCTCTCCCGTTAATGCGGCAGGTAAATAATCAACTAACAGTGCAGATTATGTTAGCGCGATCTGCCTTATTACAAACCTGCCATTACTGTGCATTTAGGTGACCATGATGAGACAGACAGAGTCTGGCTCAGATGCTGGCAGTTCTCGCTGCAGTCTACCGTAGCGTCTCCTTTCAGGCAGGATAGACGAATGTCACCGAGCAGAGACTCAGTTTGTGTTCAAAGGTTTGCAGCCATTTGCCACAGCAGATGATTTTCAGTAAGTGAATGTGTTTAATTGTAGGCAGGGACGTTACTGGATATTCTTGTGTAACTGCTACAGAATAATTGATGTTATACTTTGTTATTGCTACAGAAGAATATTTATTTTATTATTTTACATTTACAATTTTTTCCTGGGGACGCTGTGACGCCCCATTGAAGAGCTGTAGGCTGGATCTCTTAAGATCTCACTGTTGGGTTTGTAAGGCCATGTTACTCCTAAATTTCTATCTTGTTCAAAGAGAAGATATAAAACAAAGTTCTAAGCTAATCGACCTTAGTGTTCTCCTTTTTTAAAAAAGAATCAATAAAGAATCGAATCGTTAAACAGAATCGAAAATGGAATCGTGAAAATCTTATCAATACCCATCCCTACATATGAGCAAGCGCTTTGATGACAGTGGGAAGGAAAAACTCCCTTTTAAGAGGAAGAAACCTCCGGCAGAACCAGGCTCAGGGAGGGGCGGGGCCATCTGCTGTGATTGGTGCTGCGACAGAGATTAATATTAACTATTGATTAACTGCAGAGTGGCATATAAACACACAGTGAATAAAAAAGGTGAGTGAAGAAGAAACACTGAGTGCATCATGGAAAGCCCTCAGCAGCCTACACCTATTGCAGTTTAACTAAGGGAGGATTCAGGGTCACCTGGTCTAGCCCTAACTATATGCTTTGTGTAAAAGGAAATTCTTAAGTCTAATATTAAAAGTACAGAGGGGGTCTGTCTCCTAAATCCAAACTGGAAGCTGGTTCCACAGAAGAGGAGACTGAAGCTGAAGGCTCTGTCTACCATTCTTTAAAATACCCTAGAAACCACAAGTAAGTCTGCAGTCTGAGTGCGAAGTGCTCTAATGGGGTGATATGGTACTATGAGGTCTTTCAGATAAGATGTGGACTTATTATTCAAGATGTTGTATGTATTTTAAGTGTACATACAGTTAATTATTTTAATTCATTCTGGATTTAACAGGAAGCCAAAACAGGAGAAATCTGCTCTCTCTTTCTAGTCCCTGTCAGGACTCTTGCTGCAGCATTTTGGATTAACTGAAGGCTTTTCAGGGAGTTTTTTGGACATCCTGATAATAATGAATTACAGTCGTCCAGCCTGGAAGTAATAAATGCATGAACTAGTTTTTCAGCGTCACTCTGAGACAGGATATTTCTAACTTTCGAGATGTTGCACAAATGGAAGAACGCAGTCTTATGACTCCAAGATTACTCAGTGTTACTGGAGGCCAAGGTAATGCCATCCAGAGTAATTCAGAAGCAGAAAATCAGACATCATCTTGGTCTTTATGTTTTAAGTTTAATTAATTGGAGGCATGAATAATGTAAACAGAATTGGTCCTACCACAGAACCCTGTTGTACTCCATAGGTAACTTTATCTAGCAGACTAATAGACCAAATTGGAACCTATCAGACAAATATGATTCAGACCACTGCAGCGCAGTACCTTTAATACCTACACTGTGCTCTGATCGCCGTAATAAAATATTGTGGTCAACAGTATACAATGTTAAACTGAGGTCTAGCAGGACAAGCACAGAGATGAGTCCACTCCACTGAAGCCATGAGAAGTTTATTTGTAACCTTCACTAAAGCTGTAAACCTGACTGAAACTCTTCAAATAAAACATTCCCCCACAAAAAGTCAGTTAGCTTTTTAACAACTACTTTCAAAATTTTTTGAGATAAAAGGAAGGTTGGAGTTTGGCCTGTAATCATCTGAGACAGCTGGTCAACTTATAGCTTTTTAAGTAACGGTCTAACATTTTCACTGGTAAAAGCTTAAGGGTGCGTTTATCTTGAAGTAGAAGATAGAAGGGGGTTGCCTGGCTGGTCAATTTACTTCATTTGCGTAAGGTAGCAATACCTACTGTGTAGATTTCATAAATGAACAAAGTTGATAGTAAACAGTTTTTGAGACATTGGGAACTTACTTCCACCATTTAACCCCCAAAACCCAGCTGAATGTGTGTAGCCAGGTCCATCAAGCATAAAAGCTGATCATAGAAGAAGATGATGCCATTTGAGATGGATATTGCCAGGACTAGTTTTCAGCTTGGAAGAGCTGTCCAGAATGATCCTGTCAAGATGGAAGGATTTAGGTGATGCTAGTAAAAGCAAATAAGAAGCAAAGGGAAGCCTTGATGCAGTTGTTGTTTGTATTAGAGAGCAAGAACATGGATTTGGAGGAGGACATTAAAGCAGCTGAGATGTGTTAATATTAGTAATTTTGATCACACAAGCTGAAGCATGATGATCTCTCTCCTCCTCCTGTCTCCCCCTTTCCCTCATCCACCTGCTGGCCTCTGTGGAAACTCCGCCATAGCCACCACCAAACAGCTGAGTTATTTTTACATTTTACATATCGGCCAGCACCTGGCCAATCCTCCACCTTTCATTGTTTATACCGTTACAAAAATACAAAACAACAAACAAACAAACAAACAAACAAAAAAAGCCCATAAAAACAAAATATCAGTCCAGATATGGTCGTGCCATCAGTTAACCCTTCGCGTGTCAGCTGTGACATCATGTTAAATTTATAGCAGAATGTAGCTGAAAAGTATGCAGAAGTAATTTCTATTTGAGTCAGAACATGTTTCATTTAGGTCTGCTCAGTTACAGAAACAGTTTTCAGCACAGAGCCGTGTTCGTGAAATCTCCGCCATCAGAATATGACTCTTTTTTTTTTATCTTGGAGTAACTGTGAGAGCACAATCTGACAGAGAACTGTCAGTTTCAACAGAAACTGCAAAAACTCAATATCAAGTAGGAAACCGTTAAATGTATGGAACTGACATAGTAGTCTAGACTGACTTTTTTGTAGTCTTCTAATGTACCATTTTCAGGAAGGTGCCATGAGATTCTGTTTGCTCAGCTCCATTGCACATTTCCAAAGACATCATCCCATGCCCCATAAAACCCCAAACAGCTGATAAGTTACTCACCCACACACATCCATCAAGTTAACATTGGTCTAATACAATTTAAATTTGTACGGTGACAAGGTTAAAACAAAGCTGCCCTCTCAGGTACACAGACAGGACTGAGCAGCCAATGTCCAAAGAACAACTGGAGAGCACTTAAAAAACACCCCCAAAAAACTAGGTAACTAGGCCTCTCTTATGCAAAATATAGAGAAATTATGGGTCACTCAAGACTTTAGGACAATATACGAAATCTAAAGAATAAATCAAAATTCTAATAGAAAAAATGATTCAAACAGAGGAAGAAGAAGCAACAAACAGGCTAAATGAAAGATTTCTGCAATTCAGTTAGATTAAAATGGCTAAATGAAGAACGGTTTACTGGAAATAGTTCTTTGTGATCTACAGTGTAAAATTTCTAAAAAGTTGTATTTATTTATTTTATATCTTTAAAATGTAATTTTTTATAATTGAATGGGTGAAGGGGATTACGAACAAAAAGCTATCAATGAAATGTGAACGAATGTGAAATTCAATTCAATTATTTGTGCATGGCATTAAATCAAAACAGTGAGTTCAAGGTGCTTTTTATTATAAGGCAAAGACCCGACAATAATACTGAGAAAATTAGCTCAAGAACAGAAACAAACAGTGAATCCTTATAAATAACATGAATTTACCATTTCAAGCTATTTTCTGTATTCTAGTGGGAAATGTGTGCTTTTGTTTAACACCGTGTAACCATAGAAACCTTTAAAGGAATCTTAACTAGCTAAGCATTAGAAACTGTGTGATCTCTATGCCATTACACCAGAAACACAACCTGAAGTTACTCCAGGCCTACTACCATCACCTTTATGACATTATCTCTTTAATCAGGTTTAATTCTTTGATCAAAGATGCTTACAGAAGTGTGACTCACTGTGATCACAACCAGCTTCGTCTGAATTCTCTCTTTCATCGTGATGTTTCAAAACATTGCTTTGCCCATCTTTAAGGAAAAATACATTGAGCACTTGAAAAGCTTCCATGCACACACGGCCTAGTGATGTGCACAGTGAGAGTGCCATTAAAGCAGAGCCTAAATTCTGCCAGAGCTAAACCCACAGCAGCTTATTGTTCTCATGGGAAGTGTGGAATGTGCATCCTGAGCTGGTTATGGTAATTGACAAATATGCATATCTCAGTATGAGGGATTCCTCAAGTGTTGATGAATAGTGTGTTTGTTTTCTGGCGATGCAGGTTACTGCTTGTGTGTCTGAAACCTCATTGGGCATATGCTGTCATCCTCCATCTGTTTAGCTTTCAGCCAGTAGAGCCAAGGAGAGACGGGAAGCAAGCTGTCCACTTACTTTGACTTCACTTTTGATGTTTTTCTTCATTGTGTTTATACAAATGTTATACATTTCTTATCTTTTTTTGTTTGCGTTTCCTTATTACATCTTTGCTGTCCTTATTTTCTACCTCCTACTACACTACCCTGTCTAAAACAGCAGAACTGAATACTGACACTTCCTTTGCCTTCATAAAAACAGAAATAGCATTATGGGAGATTCACATTATGATTATGACTGGTTTACGACTGTACTTACGTTTCCTTTGCCCGCCCCTAAGGTACACAATAAAAAGTAGGTAAATCTTTCACATAACAGCCACTTTAGAATTCAATTTCCTTTATCAAATATAGCTTGGTGTTATTGCTTTGCATTCTGTGTTTGTCTTCTACTTTCTCTGCTCACTTGTACAGGTAAACACGTGATACTAAGAGTTCTGTTATCAAAGTGAAATGAGGTAAAAAAATCTATGTATTGAGAAAGAGAATTCAGCATTACAGATTCTGTGGAGAAATTCCTCTGTGGACAAAGAAAACCCAGATGCACTTCAGCAGGGAGCACAGAAAGACTGAGCTGGGAAGAGGTGAACAGGTGGATGGAGGCAAAGAGATGCAGTGTTTCCTCTGTCTGGATGGGATGTAAATAGAGTGGCTGGGATCAGAGTTTCCAATGAGAGTTGACCTCCAGAGGCTACTGCCTCGGGGATTCTGAGCTCTGTCAACCTTTGTGCCACTTCTGGGCTCTGCTAGCTGCCCCCATGCCCCTCCAAACTTTTTAATGAGGCGGTTAAGCCATGCAGTAGTGGCCTTTCAGTGGTGTTCACTGACCGAGTGCTCTGATGAAAGGAAATATTGATAAAGCTGTCGGGATAGAAGGTTCTACCTAACAGGAGCCTTATATATACTTATGTGTGTGACTGTGAGTGTATGCAGTCTTAATTATTTCCTGTCAGTCTGTCAGGTCCTGTATGAGACCAAATAATCAACCACACAAATAAATGGGATGATTGCAGAGAGGCCAGCAACAGCACCAGTTGGCCTAAAGCCCACTAGTTCTTATCTAAAAGAAACCTTTGGGAAAATTAGCACAGGTTTCAGGCTGTGTGTATGCATGCACTATGAAGTCACATTTTAAAGCTGTTAATACATCACTACTTAAAGATGAAGACTTTATTAAATATTTTAAAAAAGAGTGGACTTCATATTTAGACTATAACGACATTCCTGGAACATCAGCTTCTGTTCTATGGGAAACAGAGAAAGCTGTGATGAGAGGTAAAATAATCTCTTTCTCATCACATAAAAAGAAAGAAGAAAACAAAAATATTCAGGAATTGGAAAAAAACATCAAATCCCTAGAAGAAGCCTACGTGTCCCACCAAGATCAAGAAATAATGAACAAAATACGCAAAACAAAACTTGAATTAAATGAGATAATTGATAAAAAAACAAAATTCTTAGTACAAAGACTACGCTTACAAAATTATGAACATGGTAATAAATCCGGTCAATTTCTAGCAAACCAGCTAAAAATAAATAGAGAAAAAACAACTATATGTGCTGTTAAAGATTCACCTGGGAACACAATATATGACCCGAAACAAATAAACAACATTTTCAGGGATTTCTATAAAACGTTGTATTCACCACAAATAAACCATCTAAAAAGGATCCAAAACGGATCAGTTTTTGGACAACATAACTCTTCCAAAATTATTAGACACTCAAGCAATGGCACTGGATTCGCCACATCAGGTGAACTCTAGGAAGCCCTGATAAGTATGCCCAATAATAAGGCTCCAGGTCCAGACGACTTTCCTGCAGAATTCTACAAAGAATTCTGGACGATTCTAGCACCAGTTTTCTACAGAACGTTGTTGGAAATCAAAGAAAAGGGCAGACATCCATCAAATATGAATTCTGCAAACATTAATCTCCTGCTAAAACCAGGCAAAGACCCTGTATATCCCTCAAGCTATCGTCCAATATCCCTTATAAATGTAGACCTCAAAATAATCTGCAAAGCTCTCTCAAAGAGACTGGAGAAAATAACCCCCCTCTTAATTCATCCTGACCAAACTGGTTTCATAAAAGGTAGGCACTCATCAACAAATACACGTAGATTACTTAATTTGATAGATTACTCATACAGTAAAAATCTTGAAACTACAATATTTTCTTTAGATGCAGAAAAAGCATTTGACAGAGTTAACTGGAAATTTCTATTTGCAACTTTACACAAATTTGGTTTTGGATCCTCTTTCATTAACTAGTTAAAAATATTATATAATTCCCCAACAGCTTGTGTCAAAACAAATGACCAAATATCCTCCAGCTTCTGTCTCCTGAGGGGCACCAGGCAGGGATGCCCACTCTCCCCTTCACTGTTTGCAATTTATTGTAAAATAATATTGAGCCACTAGCAGCAGCAATTAGACAGGCTACAACAATTAAGGACATAAAATGTAAGAATGTAGAACATAAAATCAGCCTTTATGCGGATGATGTGTTACTTTTTCTCCAATATTCACAAACCAGTCTCTCTGGGGTGATTGAATTGATAAATTCTTTCTCAAGTGTCTCAGATTATTCAATTGGTCAAAAATCAACAGTTCTTCCGATTAATTGCTCCTTCCATAATTCTTCTCCTTCCCCACTGCTGGAAATATAAAATATTTAGTTATTAATGTCTCTCCTAAGCTTTCAGAATTAACTAAATTAAACCACATCCCACTTTTAAAGACAGTAGAAGGCGATCTGGCTAGATGGAAATCTTTACCCATATCACTCATGGGAAGGGTCGCCGCTATAAAAATTATGGTTTTGCCAATAATAAACTATTTATTTTCAATGATCCCAAATAAGCCATCACAAGATTGGTTCAGATCTCTAGACTCGTATATTTCTAAATTCTTAATGCTTAAAAACACTACAAAAGACCAAGGATAAAGGAGGATTAGATCTGCCTAACTTTAATCACTATTTTTTAGGCAACAGGCTTCAGTTCATCTCTAGATGGTTTAAACATACCCTCTTAGATGAACCTTGGATAGATGTAGAACAGGCACTATGTAATAACCTAGAAATAACCTACCATTTATCAGCTCAAACATCAAACGACATGAATGCTTTAAAAGCATCAATATCAGCTCTTCTCTGACAGCATGGTGGGAGTTTATAAAAATGACAGTCTTCATTAATCCCATGCAAACGTACACCTATCTGGAACAATCCAGACATATTACAAAACAATAATATGATAAACTTTCCAGATTGGAGTTGCAAAGGAATTAAATACTTGGAACATATATTGGAAGGAACAGACTTTATTTCGTTTGACAGACTAGTTACACAATATGGGATCAACAAGAAACGATTTTTGGAATATCAACAAATTAAATCCATTTTTAATCTAAAACCCCCCAAATTATTGTCTAAAATATACAGAACACTTTCTAAAATAGATGAATCAATATCCCTTCCTATTGCAAAATAGGAAGCAGATTTATCGATCAGCTTAGACCAAAACCTTTGGTCTCAGATTTGCTTAAAAACCTTTCAGTGGATCAGAAATCCCAGTTTGCAATTAATACAATACAAAATATTACATAGAGTGCACTATACTCTACTGCTAGCTAGTTTATTGTGATGGTGCTGTTTTTATTATGTTGCTCTTTTTTTTGTTTGCTTTCTCTTCTGTTTTTTTTTTTCTGTTCTTTTCTCCATACAGGTGGTCCAGGTGTTTTGTTTGTTTTTCTTTCTTTCTTCCCCCCTTTCTCACCGTCTCTTCTCTCCTCTGGTTTTCTTTCTCTCCCTCTCTTTCTTTCATTCTTTCTCCCTGCCCTATCCCTCAGTCATGTCTATCCCGTTTGTAGCAACCGAAAATAAAATAAATACATAATTATAATAAAGGTCAATCAAATGGACCAATATGACAAGGCCATGATGATCCACTTGGTAAATTAAATCCGCTTGGCATCTTTCTTGGCCTTAAGACAAAAACTCTGATGGCTAAAGATCCAAACGGGACACAGAAAAAGAAAAAAAAAAGTTACACACCGATTCAATATTGATTTTAGTGACCTTTGTTGATATGAGCCAAATATTTTACTGCTACTATTCATAACCATCATCATTACCATTGTATTAATAACATAATCTACAGCATTGATATTGCATTCAGATGTTTAAACATACTGGCACCATATTAACCTTTATTACAGGTGCAGTTATAACTATTTTTATACACACCTTGCAGTTTGTGCTTATTAACCTTTTAAAGTCGGTCGGAGCGGGCACTCTCTGTTTTGCGTAACTATTTTTAAATCCCGGCAGCACTGCAACCACGTGAGTTAGCAATATTTTTTTTTGCATATGAAACCGGAGGAGTTGTACTTACATCTTAGCCATCAGCTTGTCCTCAGTCACAGTTTCCTTCCACATATAGCTTTGCAAAAACTGCATAAAAAGCGCTTGCAGCAACAAAAACATAATATTCCAGAAACACGCTTTACCAATCCGATCAGCTGTTTGTAACAGTTCCTAGGTTGGAATAGACGTCAGCGCAAGCTTTCGCATGTCTGCCATTACCTGCCCGAAACTGGAAGTGACGTAATTTTGCGGAAATGTAGTTTTTTACCATCAGGGCCTCATGAGCCTATAATTGTGTTTTTAAAAGTTATGTTTGACTTTATGACTTTCTGTGTCGTTTCTGGGATGCTTAGGACTCATTGCACTGCTGGAAATAGTTTATTTTGATGCACATGCTGCTTTTTGGCAAATTTGTACTACAATGTTTTATATATTTTTTTATATATTATTATATATTTTTTTTGTTTTTCCTGCAGTATATAAAAATTGGTGTATTTCAAAAATAAAACTATGAAGACACTCAAAATAAATTTCCTGTGGTGGGAAACTATTTTGTGCAACTTTTTTGTATTTACAGTTTTGAGGGATAAGCCTCTTAAATTTCTCTAACTATAAATATATGTTAAAAAAAACAAAAACGATTTTCAATTTTTTTGTAGTTTATTGCAATTTTTTGCAATTTATGTAATTACTATGCACTTAATGCTTACATATTATTAAAATTTGGGCTATAACAGTTGTATTGATGTATAGCAACTTGAAATGCTCCCAAAAATGGCTCTAAAACATGTAAAAATATAATATAAGCTCTGGCGGACTTGGTTCTATGGTAGGTCTTAAAGGGTTAAAGAGTTAAAGCTCAGTCAGTAATTGAAGGTCAGAAGCTTCGTCCGGCGCTATGTCCAGACGATCTATTGTGCAAAGTGCCTTAAAGCTATGGTAGGATTGCCTACACGCTTACAAGACACATATGCCAGAATACCCCAAGGTTATAAAAACAACTGCTTGTGTATTTTTGGGCAGAAATCGACGCTGATTGTGTAACGGTGTTCATCTCCCCACACGTGTGTTCATTAAAATCATCGTTTGACCGCCTCATACACGGTCAAACGATGATTTGACTCGTACTGCCTGAACTCGAGGCAGTACGAGTTCAGGCAGACATACATGGTCACACAGCATAAGATTATTCTGTATGCCGATGATGTACTTGTTGTGTTGATAATTCAATAAATCAGAAGCGATGCCATTGGGCAGTCTGAAACAAAAACCACGGGCCCCTTCTCCATTTCCCTTCACTTGGTCCCCACAGGGCTTTACGTATCTGGGGATTAGGGTCACTCCCACCTTTGAACAGATGTATAAAAGTAACTTTACCCCCCTATTTGAGCAGGTCAAATTAGATCTAGAGAGATGGAAGTCCTTACCGTTATCCTGGCTCGGTCGTATCGCTCTTCTGAAAATGAATATTCTACTGAGGCTACTTTACCCAATACAGATGGTTCCGACCCTTTTTCCACATAAAGCTATCCAAACTCTAAATGGCTGGTTCAGCTCCTTTGTTTGGGCAGGGAGGAAACCTCGCCTTAAAATATCCATGTTATGTCTTCCATCCTCAAAAGGGGGCCTTGATTTCCCAGATATAAGGAAGTATCAGCTGAGCACCCATATGCGTATAGCTGCCGATTGGGTACAACAGCCTTCTCCTGTCTGGTTGGATATTGAGAGCTCTATGTCTAACTTCCCTTTGAAAAGTTTGCTTTTTGTGGGAAAACTTAAGACCTTAACGATGTTCTGTAGCAACCCACTCACATTATCTACTGTTAAAGCTTGGCGAATGGTTCAAAAATTAGAAGGAAGGTCTCACTTAACATCTCTTTTCACTCCCCTATCCGATTATCCTCTTTTTCTGCCCGGGACCACTGACCCCGGCTTTCGGAACTGGGCTGAGAATGGCATTTCTACCTTTTCTGACTTAATGGACGGGTCTAACCTCATGTCCTTTGACCAGCTAATCTATAAATACAACATTCATAGGCATGACTTCTTTAGATATTTACAAGTGAGGGACCATATACAGAGGGCTACAACAATACTCACCAATCAAACTGTCTCTAAATGTGAAAAGCAGATATTTCAGCCAAACCTTAGAACTTCTATAAAAATTTGTTATGGCCTGTTAACAGAATTTGGGGTCACTGACACAACCAATTTGAAGAGGACTTGGGAAAAGGAATTAAATAAAGAGATCAGTGACGAGGTATGGGACAAAGTTTGGGAAAATGCTAAATCTCTGAGCGTCTGTAATAAAGTTAAGGCAATCCAAATTAAAATCCTACACAGAGCTCACATATCACCTTCTCAACGCCATAAATACAATTCAGACCTTTCTCCGCTGTGCCCTAAATGTAAAATAGAGGTGGGCAACCTCACGCACTGTCTATGGTCCTGCCGGAAAATACAACAATTCTGGTTCCTCATAAAGTGTGAACTGGATAAGATCTTCACCACTGACACTGAAACCAATCCACTGTGTATGCTACTTGGAGTGGCAAACGGCAAAATTAGGGGGACGTTTGGAAAGCAGCTCTATGCACTGTTAACATTCTGTGGAAATGTGTCTAAGACTCAATGGCATCGGACGGTATAGGAATATGTCGCACTAGATTTCCTAACATGCAGGCTACATAGTGGGACAAAAAGTTTCATAAAATATGGGACCCATTTATGGCGTATGTGGGTTTGGATATTTCTGCTATTTTCTCACGGGCCTTGGTATAATGCCAGCAGATCACTGCTATTTTACATAATATGTATTGTTAATCGTATCTCATAATCAAAATGTCTGGATTTTCCACTTATTTCTTTGTATTCATGAGCCGGGTTGCCTGTCTCTTTGTTTTGTTTTGTCTGCTTTGTTTCGTTCTGCTATGTTGTTGTTGTTGGGTTTTTTTTGTTCTTGTTTTTTTGTTTTGTTGTTGTTTTGTTGGTTATTTGTTTGTTTGTTTCATTTTGGTGTCAGTGTAAAGTTTAAAACTCAATAAACACACAGTTAAAAAAAAAAAATCATTGTTTGACCAAACTCTCCTGGACCATCGTTGTTTTGTTCTCATCCTCAATATTCTGGACACGCGACACCTCCGATTTATGTAACCGGGTGTCATTTCTGCTGATGTAATTATTCTCATTGGTGAATTATAATTCTGCTGAATTTACATTTAACCTTAGGCAGCAGCTTTAAATTCCCCTCAATGTCGCCTGCTCTGGCCCCTGGAAGACAATCAACTATGGTTGCTGGTGTCTCTAGTTTCATATGTCTCAGAACATCATCCTATCCACCACTGTTTCTACTTTTCCCAAAAACAAGCAAAATTTGTGGCAGCTGTATTTGTCACACTCTCTTTCAACTGTTTGCGTTCATAGGCAATTATAAAAAGTATATCATTGTGTAGCATTTTTTAAAAAAGAAAAGAAAAGCAAAGGCAGTTTTCAGTCATTTGAGTTTGCTGGGAGGGTTTGAATCTATGAAGGCTGGAGGGGTTGAAATGTCCAACTCGTGCTCATATAATAATCTAATCACACTCACACACACCTTTACACACAAATACTGAAAGCTTATTGGCTATTCAATAAAGAACTTTGAAATTACTTAAAAACAAGAGCATTAGCATTCGATAGAGCTGCACCTGCATAAATTACACTGATTACCCCTTCAAAATAGAAGTGGTAGTAACGCATAAGATGTTAATATGATATGCAATTTCAAATCTCATCTCTGCGCTCCTCTGTCAGTGACACAGTCTATCACCTTGAAATGCTGAGCTGAAAGACAAAACAATTAAGTTCTGTAACTTTTTTTTTGGCATATATTTTCCTGATTGCAATTTTAAATTACAAGCTATAAGACTGAGTAAGGTGCTAATGCAGTGTTATTTTATTATCCCTGAATATTTATCTACTAATTATGGAACATCTCAGTAGCTACAGAGTACGTTGTGCCTTAATCTTTGTTGGTGCGATTCACCAAGTAGAGCCCCCTTAAAACTCCCAAAGAAAATGCAACATGGTTGTTCTGCTTTGCTGATTGTACTCCACCCTTGTGTTAACCCCAGGGTGGAATATAATTATATAATCCATCCTACAGGGTGGATAAGATGTAATTTGCTCTCACATCCAACTCTTTACATATGGAGGTTCATAAACCTCCGAGTATCATAACATTTAAACACATTTAAGCCTAACAAGATTTGATGGGTTATAGGTTTACTGATATACAGGGTGGGCCATTTATATGGATACACTGTAATAAAATGGGAATGTTTGGTGATATTAAAGTCCTGTTTGTGGCACATTAGTATATGTGAGGGGGCAAACTCCTCAAGATGGGTGGTGACCATGGTGGCCATTTAGAAGTCGGCCATCTTGGATACAACTATTTTTTTCTCAATAGGAAGAGGGCCATGTGACACATCAAACTTATTGGTAATGTCACAAGAAAAACAATGGTGTGCTAGTGTAACCACGGTGACTTCTGTCCCCACTCCCACCAGTCCCTTTATTGTGGCGGGAATGAACCCCATATAACTTCCGGGTCAATCAGCTGCATCTTCCCTGCTTCCCTGGCTGCTGTTGTCCCTGTGGTTGGCGTACTTGTCAGATATTGACAAATTTTACACTGCATACTGGTTGACAGCGTGCAACAACCCGGCCGATTCATTCATCTTTACACTACCTCACAATCGACTCAACGGTGAGTTATTTGTTTGTTTTGTTTGGTCGCAATCAATGTAAATGCGGAGCGGCGGTCGCACATCCTAAAACGCCGGTAAGCTGATGCTAGGCTAGCGACAGTAAGTGCAATTACTGGTTTTATTTATTGAATATTGTTGTTTTTGTTTATTCTACTATGGCCGAATTTTGAATTAACGTATCTAGAGTTGAACGAGTGATTTGATTTCTGTAGTTTTGTCCGTTTTGGATGGTTTTTGTTACTTTTCTGATGAAATGCCAAAACGGCCTAGGAGATTTTGCATTGAGTTAAATTCCGTTTAGATTATTGAATCTGTTGCGCAACATCTGTGATTAAATGAGTTTTGTAAATATATTTGAATAACTTTGGATAATGTTTATTAGCTTTATTGCTGATATACTTTGATGGGACCCATGATAATGTTTTTCTATAATAGTATTTTGAATGAGATTCATTAGAAGAGATGATGGTTTATTGATTGTTGTATGACACATGGCATTGATTACTTGACTTTGTTATTTATGGATTTATTTTGTCACAGCAGTAGAATGCTGTTTCATTTTCTTCTGTGAATGATAATTTATGTTTTTGACCTTGTTTAGGTCAGGTTTTTTTTCCCCGCGATCAGCCCTGATCAGCGCGGGATGGCGAGCCACCCGACCACCGCTACGTTGCGGTAGGAATCGTAAACCTATGGACTGAATTAAAAAAAACTGTTGACACATGACCTATCACAGGTCCATGGAACTGAAATCTCATACTGGACTAAACCTCATCCCACCTCCTTTTGGAACATAATAAGCTGTTTTGTATTGTTAACATCATTTTGTTTGTGATATATATACATATATATTTTTTGTATATCTGTCTCTATATTTATCATAACATACACAATATATATATATTTTTGAGCTCTATTTTTGGTTTCCTGTGTTTTCTTCACACACTCAGGCTCCATAGTCGAGACTACTTCTGAGGGCTCATTGTATATGTAGCTGCAGTCAGGCGCCCTGGTCCTTCAACCGCGTTACACTTGGTTTCAACGTAACTTTTTCAAGTCACCTTTCTCACTCACTATGTGTTAATAGACCTCTCTGCATTGAATCCTATCTGTTATTACCAGTCACAGCAGATGGCCCCGCCCCTCCCTGAGCCTGGTTCTGCTGGAGGTTTCTTCCTGTTAAAAGGGAGTTTTTCCTTCCCACTGTCGCCAAAGTGCTGCTCATAGGGGGTCATATGATTGTTGGGCTTTTCTCTGTATGTATTATTGTAGGGTCTACCTTACAATATAAAGCGCCTTGAGGCGACCGCTGTTGTGGTTTGGCGCTATATAAATAAAATTGAATTGAATTGAACTGAATGTACATTTTAGATAGTGAAGCGATAGTTTTAGCTATAGAGTAGATGATCCAGAACTGCTCGTCTGGAGAGCAGTAATGACAAACTCCATTTTTAAAGAACCTAAGATAAACCTCAGCTGTGTCCTTAAGAGGTTGAATTGTTTATTATCTTATTATATCCCACCACAGTGTCCTTGAACAGGACTGCTGTACAGATAACTATTATTTTGTGAGTAAATGGAGCCTTTATCAGACAGCTGAGGGCTAGAAATGCAGAAGGGCAAGATGATCACATTTCTGTGTGGACTAACTACTAGCCTGGTGGGCAGAAAAATAAGACAGGTGAGTGAGAGGGCTGAAGCTAAGGAGACAAATGACAAGCTCTCTGTGCACTGGCACTATCAAAAGGACACAATAACCCCAGGTCTTTTTGCTTGGCTGAATTTTCCAGCTGGTGACACTTCATGAAGATGCTAAAGAGACAACTCACTCACTGTCTTGTTGATAAGAAGCCACAGAGCACAGCCGTTTGCCTCCAACAACACTGGACAGGGAGTACACCAACAGTGTAAGTAAACTCTGTTCACTGGCAGGTCAGTATACTTATTTATTAAATAGATTAAATGAATACTGATACTGTCATATACCATTCCAATGCTTTGATTTGGAGAAAATGTGGGCCTGATTACTGCTCCTATTCTTTGGTTTAAGAAAGTCTTTTATCAATTTCTTTTTCTTTTCTGAGCATGTGCAGGGATTTTTTGGGAAAGATAAAAATTAATAAATAATAATAAAAAAAATCAATCAAACACATAGGAGCTTACACAGGAGATTAACCCCTACAGAGTAATAAATATAGCATTGCTTTTCAAAAGGTAAAGTCAAATAAAAAATAGGAACATTAGGAACAGCATTCACACAAATAATCACTTGTTTTGAGGAACAGCACAGTCATCAAGTGATAACTTTCCTGCTACATGAATAAAGTAGACCAGGGGACGGCACCCCTGGGCACACGTGCCACGCGAAGGGTTAACTGATGGCACGACCATAGCTGGACTGGCCATCGGGCCCGATGGTGATTTTTTGTTTTTATGGGCCGATGATTTTGTATTTTTTTTGTAACGGCATGAACAATGAGAGGTAGTGGATTGGCCAGATGCTGGCCGATGTGTAAAAGTAACTCAGTTGTTTGGTGGTGGCTATGGCAGAGTTTCCACAGAGGCCAGCAGGTGGATGAGGGAAAGGGGGAGGCAGGAGGAGGAGAGACCCGAGGCGGCCGCTGGTCGGAGTGTCAGGTGAACTGAACTTCAGGTAAGAAGTTATTACCTGCAGTCTATCTGGGTCAGATATAAACCAAGTTTAGGTGGAGTTTATTTTCGTTGTGCTGATGTTTTAGTTACAATAACTCATACCATGTACTAGCTAGCATGACGGAGTTTCTATACAGCTGGGTGGGTGCTGTGATGTTACTGATAGTGAACTTTTTTATTTTATTCATAAGGTTAGTTAGTAGAGTTGCCAACCGTCCCGTAAAAAAATGGAATAATCTCGTATTCAGAGAAAATATTACGTGTTTCATGTTGAGCTGAGAAGGAACACAGTTTGTCCCGAACTTTAGCTAGAATGGAAAAGACACAAAGCTGGAGTTATTCTGTCATTACGCTGTCAGCTGCCTCTTCTTCTCTCACTCTCTCCCCTCCCTCTCCTGTTGCTACTTCAATCATGAAACTGATCAATGATCAGCTGATCGTCTCTCGTGTTTGTTTATTGCCCACTTTGTGCCAGAAAGAGGAAACCAGCTGATGTTGCGTTAAACAACAGCAGCACGTTTAAGCTTGATCAGCTGTTGTTAGAATGTATTTAATATTAATTTCTAGTATCAGCTGATGTTTGCTGGAGCCACAGCTGCAAAAAAGCTGCTGGTCATGATGGTTTGGATATGTGGTGAGAGGGAAACATGAAGATGAAACCAGGAGATGTCCTTACTGAATCATCAGAGCTGAACAGCTGATGGAGAAACAGGTTCACCTTTTAGGTGACATGGATGAGTTGAAGTTATGAACTGTTTCTGAGAGACAAATAACACCAGGATCCTTTTCTAAGTAGCTGACAGCTGGTAACTGTGCAGGGGTGGGTCTAGCAAAGTGTTGCCAGGGGGGCAGGTAGGGCATTAACAGGGAGAGGGGGGCACAAAGAAATACTTTCTTATTCTCATTTAAAATGTCTCGCTGTTATTAAATAATTATCTGAATCTTACAACCAAAGTTTTTATCTGATGTAAAATGTATAGAAATCATAAATATACCAACAAGACTGTACATCACTGTCACAACAGCGTCTGTTTTCATTCAAAGGCTTTATGGCTTTAATACCTTGGGGGCCGGTCTCTAGTCAAAATGCCCGGGCCCATTTTTTGTCCCAGTCCAGCCCTGGGCACGACACGCAGTGAATTAATCTGAGAGGGTGCATTAAAAAATAAATGGCCGGGCCAGCGGTGCTCATCGCAAATCAGCTCACAGACACATTAGTTGTGCCGCTTCTTAATGACGGTATCTTAGCTAACAAACCTAACAATCAGATTCAACTTGTAATTGGGTTAAAATAACTCAGCCTACTGGTGAGAGGGACGTTGTTAGCTTTCTACATTCAGACACTTCAAAAGCTTCAGCAGCTGTCCGCTCAGCTTCAGCACCACGGAGATACACGGATACATCCGTAGACTCGAGACAGAATTCACAATGTGTTTTTGGGACTTTCAGGTGTTTGGACCAATGTTTTCTTTTCTGATCAAACCAGAAATCTTTAATGAGCAGCTGGATTTGTCTCACATTAACTGGCTGAGTTAATGCCAGTTAATGCAACATCGAAGCAGCTGGAATCCACAGCTGTGCGTGTTCATGGAGCTGCATGTTCACCTGCTGGACATCACTACCTGACAAGTTTAACTGTCTTCAGAACATTGCAGAGGCCTTATTGACAGTATTTGGCTCTACATGTCTGTGTGAGCAGATTTTCTCTCACATGAGTCCTCAGGTCTGAATGCTGGACACTGGGAGACCTGTGTCTCTGAGTGGGAGACCAGAGATCACATTAACATGTGTGTCTCTGTATTAACAAACATGCCATATTGGCCCAGTTTATTTTTCTCATCATTGTTGTGAGGAGACCATAAACAGCATTTGTATTTTCTGTTGTTCAGTTCATTTGCTGTTATGGATAAAAAGTATTTTTTGTTTCAAAATAGCTGATAACTATTCGCTGACAGCTGCAAACATCTGTGAACAAATATAATCTATAAAGTTGTTCTATATAGTGAGTAACTGTTCATATAGAGCGTTATTAAATTTATTGCTAATGCATCATATGGCACACTGACTTCTGAGGAAATTTTAGATGGCACGTGTCTGTGAACAGATGTCACAGTTTTGTTTCAG
Source organism: Neolamprologus brichardi (assembly GCF_056152115.1). Lineage (NCBI taxonomy): Eukaryota > Metazoa > Chordata > Actinopteri > Cichliformes > Cichlidae > Neolamprologus > Neolamprologus brichardi. Next base: position 31,202,822 of record NC_142116.1, on the reverse strand, counting down.
TCAAACGAGTTGAAAAGTGTTGAACTCACACTGACAAACTGCAAAAACTAAACTAAGGAGCAAACAGAACAAATGGTTGCAAGCAGTCTTGCTTGCTTTATTTAAAGTAGATTTATATATATAAATACCTCTGTGCCTGGTATAGATATGAAAATGGTCATATTTTTCAGTTATATGTGCACTAATATATAGATATTGACGATAACGGCAGACTGTATGTAAACAAAACTCAACTTTTTTATGCTGTGCAGTGTATAAATGACTGAACATTACAAAGGTGATGATCAGCGAGCACAGACATTGCTTGACTAATTTCTATATATTACTAAACACAATAAATGCATGTACCAACAAGGCCTTCGTGAATGTGTCATAAACAGTGAAAGATTTCAAATTTCAGTATGTGTTATAAAGGTAGAGTGAAAACTTTGACAGAGAAAGCTGCCTAAAAAATCTAGCAGAACCCTTAAAATATGACCTTCTTTTCTGTTGCTATCCATGAATTGCTAGCAGATTATTGCATTGTGCTGTGTTGATCCACGTTCCACAAAAAACCACTGTAAACTGGTAAGCACATAAAGAACAATTACCAGCAACAACCACGGGCTTCCAGCTATAAAACAGGAGACTCCCTCAGCAGCAGATGTACTTTTCACATGTAGTTGTCAAGCGCTGAGATATTACGCAAAGCACATTAAAAACTGGGGAAAGAACTTCAACAGTTTCCCATAGGCTAACACAACGCAAGTGGAAGGTCTTGGCTGTAGTGGTGCATTGTTTCCCTTCCTCTGCTCTCTGGTAAATAAATAAATTAAACAAGGATTAAAGGAAAACTCTAGGAAAGTTGGTCCGACCAGCATACGTAGCTTTAGCGTTGTTCTCCTTCGCTATAACAATCCCATAGTGCCACCTACTGACATTCTTTGGGGACAGCAGTTAATTTTCATGAGGCAAATTTTAGGTGGGTTACATGAATAATTTTAATTAATTAATGAATATATATATCTAATATATACAAGTAGCTCAAATGACTGACATTTTATTCTCCCCTGTAAAACTTTGTGACATGTGTATGTATCTTTGCAGATAGCGTAACTAGACTGCTGACAAGATCAGACAAGCCTCAGGACAGATAATCAGTCGCTGCACTGTGCTTCACAGCTCACCAAGGCCGCCTGCATAATTTTATTTTATTTTTTTCCAACACATTTTAAACCAAATCTTTGGATCCATTTCACACTTTTGAAATAAATAGCAAACAATAAATACATAAATCAATCAATTAGGTCAGTCAGAAAGAAAAGAAGCTGTATTAGCTGTGTCAGTATACACACACACACACACATAAATAAAACACAAGTTTTTTAAATGCTGTCAAATTATCTTGACATTTCCTGCAGCTTCTGTACGACATTGGTGGCTGTTTTCCTACAATCAGTATAAGAGGCCATTGCTTCCCTGTTGGGTGGAGTCAGAGGCAGTTCTAGCTGAACAGACTAAACGGCCGGGATCGTATGGTATTTGGAATTTTTTATGATTCAAAGCCAGCCTGGGTGATGATTGGGCTCAAAGTGTACAGTCATGGTAAAAAAACAAAAACAGTATGCTCTTGTTCACATCTGAGGTTTCAAATATCATTCTGAAAACTGTCTCATCATCACCAGGTCTTACAAAAAAAAATCAGCAACAAATCCATGAAATATCCTACCTCGTCATTATCAACTTAACTAAAACTAAACTGAAACACAAAAGCAATGTGTGGAAAAACTACAAGGCCGATCCAATACAGCAAATCTGGATAATAAGTCCATTCTCTCACCCCAACCAATCACAGCAGATGGCCCCGCCCCTCCCTGAGCCTGGTTCTGCTGGAGGTTTCTTCCTGTTAAAAGGGAGTTTTTCCTTCCCACTGTCGCCAAAGTGCTGCTCATAGGGGGTCATATGATTGTTGGGTTTCTCTCTGTATCTATGAAGCGTCTTGAGGCGACTTTTGTTGTGATTTGGCGCTATATAAATAAAATTGAATTGAACTGAATTGAATTGAATTCTCTGACGCTATGAGTATTACCCTGTAGGCAGTGCAGAGCTTGGACAGAGCTGAGTGTGACTCCATATTCTGGACATCTAGAACATGCCTACTCTGATTAAAAACCAGCAGCCCTGAGTAGCGTTGCAGGCCTGGCATTTTACCAGCCACACCCACTGCGGCATCTCCCGCCTTGATTGGTGCATCTAATTAAAAATTACACAATAATCAAATCACTTGAATTGCACTTGTCTAATTAACCTACTCTATTTTGTTCTGCTATTTAAGAGGGGGGACATGGAAAAGAGGAGGGTCAAGTCCTACAGGCATGACCCAAAGAGGACTATCAGTGATTATCAGAGGTCATTGTGGTCCTCTCTTTTTATGATATTGCCACAGCGCATTGAGCTTTGTGGACATTTGTTTATGCACAGCTTTCTTCAGCTCACAGAATTTCAATGAGATTGAGGTCTGGACTTGAGTGTAACATTCACATGCGCTATTTATGTAACGCATTTGTGTATATGCACTATTAGTGGACGAGGGCCATTGATTTAAAGGTCTCGTGTTTTTTTAGATGTAGCTCTAAGCTAAGGCTGTCATTTGGAAAAGCCTTCCAAATAAGCCACTTCAGTCTTTCACTAATTAAATGTGTGGCATGAATGTGTAACATGCTTAATGAGGCCCCAGAATTAAAATGTAGCTGTTTGAATTTTTGCACTTTCTCTGAGACGAGATGAGACGAGATTTGCAATCAAGTGCAATTTCTTGATTCTTTTTTAAGTTATTTTTTATACTGAATAATGGCATTGAGTCACATGTATCTTATGTCATGCTGTATTGTTCATCTGATTTACCTATTCTTCCAACTTGCCATATTAACATTATTATGTAGTGGTACACGAAACTGACGGAGGGTGTACTTTCTTTTTACAAGGACTGTATAGAGTTGGGAGTATTTGCCAGTGTTAGAGGTACACTGTTCTTGTCTCTATCACTCTATTTGTGGAAGGAGAGTGATGGAGGAGAAACCCGTGCTAAGTCACCTCACAGAGGACTTAAATGAAAATGCTGCGTGTGCTCACACATAGTTTGCAAGAACACCACCAAACTTGAATCCCAGCCTCTCTAGGATATCGACCCCTGCTGTTTCGTGGACATGAGATGAGCCCGCAGTTCCCACTGTCTACCACCGCCACCTGCAATGCTACCACATGCCTGGACACGAACACGTGAGGTAGCGCCGCTACAATTAGACACATGAACCAGGGGCTTCATAGTCCTAAGACTATGCTTTCTCCTCACCATCTCTAGCCATCCTGTTTCCACGACTCCTCAGGACAATCTGGCACGGAGTGCTAACAGTAATAATAATAATGGATTGGATTTATAAAGCGCTTTTCAAGGCACCCAAAGCGCTTTACAATGCCACTATTCATTCACTCTCACATTCACACACTGGTGGAGGCAGCTACAGTTGTAGCCACAGCTGCCCTGCAGACTGACAGAAGCGAGGCTGCCATATCGCACCATCGGCCCCTCTGGCCAACACCAGTAGGCGGTAGGTGAAGTGTCTTGCCCAAGAACACAACGACCAGGACAGAGAGCCCGGGGATCGAATCGGCGACCTTCCGGTTACAGATACACTTCCCAACCCCCTGAGCCACGGTCGCCCCAGTGACCGTGGGTCTTTGATTGCAACATTTTGCATTTCTGTTCAGGACTTTCTTTGAAAGTAGGAAATCATTTATGTTTTTCTGAATTAATTATCTTTAGTTCTTTGTTCCTTTTGGTGTTAGTTCCCATTTGTGTCCTACTCTCACCTCCGTGTCCTGTCATGAGTCTCTCCACGTTTGTTTGCCTTCAGTCTCTCTACTCAAGCCCCCGTCGTCATGTCTCTGTGTTCTCTGTCTTTAGTTCTTGTCTCTGTGTTTATCCTGTTACTGTGTCCATTTCTCTGTGTTTTGTCCTTTGGTCCATTAATATTTCTTTGTCAGTCTACTGTGACTCATTCTTCCACCAGTGAAATTACAACCTTTACATGCTGGTTCCCTGTATTGTTAAATAATTAATTAAGTTTGTGTGTGGAACCATCCATAGATAGCTATGTATTATGAAATGATCAAATCTATATGTCATAATATTCTGAGTAACATTTATATTTAAACATTGAATTAATATCACATTATTCAAACTAAAATCGATTTGAACCAGGAAATCGATACGTACATACAAACCATACATGGCAGCAGCTCTCACTGCCATCTTGTAAACCTTTCCTCTCTCTTGCTGCTCTCCTTCTGTCACAGATCACCCCTAAGACTCGTCTCCATGTTTCTTCACCTCTCTTGTGCTCTTGTGTCTGGGTCAACCCTGGGTAGGTAACTCATCTACCTTCTCTATCTCTACTCCTTGTGTCTTTGCTGTTTCTTTCATGCTAAGACAGAAATTAAATACTTTCAGCATTGATGAATGACTGCTAATGGCTATACTATGTTCAGTTTTACAATACTAGTGTACAAACCCTTAGACACAGTTTTATATGATCAGATTCTGCAGAACAACACCACCATGTTTGTCTCATAAGGACAGGAAAGAAGAGAATACTCATGTTTATTTTTTACAGGTTTCTATACTGAATCCAAATAGGTTTCATATTCATGTATAAGTCTAAAATGTTAGGTGAAAGCACTCAGAAGTGCATCTGCTATTGACAGCTAATGAACAGGAAGTCAGCAATTAAAGATAGAATGCTAACACGCTCATTCAAAGCATCAACTGAAAGTTGGAGATGCCCAGTGGCTTCATGTACGCCACTTCCACCGGATGTACTTTCAAGTGCCTTCTGCTCATCACCTTGCACACTGACCAGCTACTGACAACTCAGGCAAACTGTAAAAATTCATGTATGATCCAGTTTTAAGTGAACAAATATAAAATATTGTTTTTATTCCAGAATTTCTACTTTGAGAATTTCAGATTAGTGAGGCTAGTCTGAAAGTCTGAAAGTGGCAAAATTCTTCATTGAGATAAATTAGAAAATGTAAAATGCAACGATTTACAGGATTGGTACTCAGTAGTAACTGTGAACCATGCTTTTTAACTGCCCCGACCCAAGGGCAGGCACTGACGACAGCGTAGCATTGAGGGAGTTTATTTATAGTGCAGGACATAACGCAAAAGCAGAGCATGGTGGGGACTTAAACTAACAAAACCCAAACAGGTAGAAACTAACAAAAGAACATAAGGAAAGTAGAAAACATTACAAAAACCGGAATGCCGGGAACGAGGAGCCTGAGACATAAATACAGAGGATGATACACAGGATGGCGTGCAGACAAACGAGCAACACACAGAAGAAGAAAAAGACGACACAGAGGGACAGCAGGGGATGAGACACAGGAGGAGAGCACAGCTGGGAGTAATCAAACATGACGAGACCAAGGGGAAGCAAAACTGCAAACATGAACATAGGACAAAGTAAAACAGGAAACATAACACAGAGACGCAGACTTGACAAGGGGAGACAGAGCTAACATCACCAAAGAACTAGGGAGCTAGAAATACAGCGGTCCCTCGTGTATCGCAGGAGTTACGTTCTAAAAATAACCAGCGATAGGTGAAATCCACGAAGTAGCCAACTTCATTTTTTTACAATTATTATAGATGTTTAAAGGCTGTAAAACCCGTCACTACACACTTTACACACTTTTCTCAGACAGGCAGGAACATTTTCAAATTTTTCTCTCTTGTTTAAACTCTCAAAGTTCAAACCGTAAACTTTTTGTAGTCCAGTATTATAGAATGAAACCAAAGGTCCCCACGGTTGTCTTAGACAGTGCAAAACGATTCGTCAACATTGTTGTTTGTTGGGGAGAAAACTTACAAACATACAGTCCAGCACCTCAGAATCACACTGCTAGCAATCAAAGATTTATGTAAATTTGACAAGCTCAACGCATCCTGTACTGTACAAGAGACACGGCATGGAGGAGATTGATTGACAATGCTCCACAGCCAATCAGGACGCAGAACACAATGCGCTGTAAAAAACAAACAAACAAACAACAAAAGCATGCAAAATTGCACAAAAAAAATAAATCCACAAAACAGCGAGGCTGCGAAAGGTGAACCACGTTATAGCGAGGGACCTCTGTACTGCAAACCAAAATCAAGAGACCAGCTGTGAACTTATGATGAAATTAAAGATCGATGATAGTACAAAACTCAAAACACTGGTTCGCAGTCCCAGGACCGTGACAATCTGTGCTCTGCTTGCAGGAATGTTACGACTCTACAGACAGGCACATGCTTAAAGAGTGTGGATGTTTCAGACATGCATACTGGTGTCATATATATATTTTTTTTTTTTTTCAGCCTGGCGCCTGTTTCTCGGTCAGGCCTCTTCCGGGGCGCGGAGGGCCCTCGGGCCTCCGGCCTCTGTGCCTGCGGCTCGGTTCACTCTGGCACAGCTGGCTGCCGGCAGAGCCGGCGGGCACGCCGGTGCAGCCCCCTCTAGTTTCTGCCCGGTGGCTACTGGGTGACCCCTCGTCTGGGTATCCTCAGCCCTTCCCATGAAGGTGGCACGGATGCCCCTCCGGTGGTCCTCCTTGGGCTCTTGCACTCTGGGGCCTCTGGATGTCTGGGGCCTGGATCTCCTCCATGCCTGCTTCATGCCCTGGGGGGCGGGGCTATGGCTCTCTACATCCTCTTGCAGACCATTACATGGGGAAACCATTTGAATACAAGCGCGCCGATCCACACAGGTGTGCACACAGGTGTTCACTGTTTGTAGACTTAAATCACACCTTTCTTGGCTGCTACTTCAAAGCACATTGTGCGCTGTCTGTCCTGCGTGCTGCACAACAACATTCAATATTTAGTATTTACTGCTGTTTACACTTAGCTAGATTAATGCGATGGTGTTGTGTATAGTATGTTGCTTTGTTTTGGGTTTTTTTTGCTTGTTTTCTTTTCTTTTTCTCTCAACAGGTGATCCCGGAGATATTTTTCCCCCTTTCTCACTGTCCCTCTCCCCTTCTGTTTTTCTTTTCCTTCCTCTTTCTTTCTCCCTTTCCTATCCCTCACTCATGTCTGTCCCGTCTGTAACAACTGAAAATAAAATAAAATAAATAATAAAAACAAAGGTCGATCAAATGGACCAATACGGCAATGCCATGATGATCCATTTGGCAAAATAAATCCATTGGGTATCCTTGTTGGTCTTCAGACAACAATTCTGACGGCTAAAGAACCAAATGGGACAAATGGACTGATTCTTATATAGCGCTTTTCTACTCTCCCGGAGTACTCAAAGCGCTCTATACAACACGCCACATTCACCCAGTCACACCCATTCTCACAAGCACTACCTCTATACTGAGTGCTTTCTAACTACACTCACACACATTCATACTCCGATGGACGCATCGGAGAGCAACTTGGGGTTAGTATCTTGCCCAAGGATACTTGGCATGCAGACTGGAGGAGCCTGGGATCGAACCTCCAACCTTCCGATCAGTAGGTGACCTGCTCTACCTCCTGAGCTACAGCCACCCCTGTACAAGTACAAATACTTTGAAAAATACTTTGTTACTGTAATTAAGTAACATTTTAAAACTTCACATGAGGAGTGCCAGTTGTCTGGATTAAAATCATTTTCATTAATGTTGTGGTGCAAACAGTGTCTTTGTCCATCGCTCTAATAAAGCTAACACAACAAAGTGTGTGGACAGCCCCGGGGAAAGAAGGCTCTGAAAGGTGTTAGGAAACAAACCCGCACTGCAGCACACAAAGCTAAACACCTCTAACCTGTAAGTAATGAAAAGATACGTCCGGGCACCACAGGCTTCCTGTTGACCAGTGCGAAGGACAGCTCAGTCTGCAGGAACACAGCCGAGAGCTTGATGAGATGCTGTCCGAAGCGTAGAGTCGCCATGTGTCACTGACTGCCAGGCCTGGAAGAAATGCAGGTGCAGCAGGTTGTCAGTAACATCACACTAAACAAAGCTTCTGTTCACTGTATTTATGGTCTGTCCCAGGCAGAAGCCTCTTCCTGTGGGTTCTACCAGAGTCTGGTTTGTAACTGAAAGGCAATTTTCCAGCTGTCATTTTTTCACATTTTGTTTGGTTCTATTTTGTGTGTTGATTTGTAGGTATTTGAGTATTTATTGATTAATGATAAGTGGGATGTACTGTGGCACAAGATTTACCGCTGAGTTTAACTTTGTTTGCTCCAAATGTGGTAGTTGTGTAGTAGGGGTGCAACGATACTCGTATCGATATCGAACCGTTCGATACAGTGCTTTCGGTTCGGTACGCATATGTATCGAACGATACAACATTTTTAATTTATTTTATCAACTTTCCTTCTGATGGTGCTGTCTGTGTTGAGCGCTCAGTGGATCTGCGCTCGACAGTGCAGCCTAGGCGGAGTAGTCGAACACAGATTCACTGAGGGCAAGCTAGCTAGACAGAAGTTAAGCTGGTTGCAACATGGCAAATTGAACCTCCCCCACCCTCATTCAGATCTGGCGTTTGGAACTATTTTGGTTTTCATGTGACGTATGACCCTGAAGGTAAGCGTGTCATGGACAAAAGTAAAACAGTATGTTGGATGTGCCAGCAATGCTCAATTGGTGGGAACTAGTGTGTTAGCGCAGTTAGCTCGTTAATGTGTTGACGTCTTCCAGCCCCACTCATGAGGCGATCCGCGGTAGCTCGTTAACGGAGATTTGCCGTGTTGTGACCTTAACGTCATTTCAGATTAACGCTGACAGCACTAGTGGGAACACAACCAATATGACTGCACATTTACTCCGACATCATCCTAGTGCAAAGACAAGTGGAAGCAGACAAAAACAAGCACGCATGCTACAAACTTTACCCGAGTCATTTAGACAGCCTGTTAGCACATGATTCTCCTTATGGGGACCTGATATGTTTAATATGCTGCTGAGAATATAGCCCAGAAGAAGCGTATAGTATAGCTTTTATTTTGGAAAGAGACATTTCTCCATAATAAACTCTCTTTTCCAAAGATGAGTGATTCCTCAATCAGATACAGGGCTCGCAAAATCGCTAGCCCGACGTCCTGGGGCTTTTTTCCAGTCGGGCTACCAAAATCTATCTCTGCCCTGCCCGTCGGCCTATCGTAGGAAGGAAAAATATATGTCAATGCTTTTGCATTCTTTCGGAAATGTAGCTGGTTAATTATGTCATTGGCATCGGCCACTGTCAATATGTGACATACTGAAATCGCGTTTGAATTTGCGCTTGTTTTTTGCTTTCACTTTGCAATCCACGAACTGTGTATAGAGAGCGACAGTACTGATTGGTGAGTGATGATAATTTGCGCACCAATTCCTCTGACATCGTCTTATCAATCGTTAGCTTACTATGCAAACATGACAAGTGAAATCTCCCGCAGCTTAAACATGTGAGAGGTTGATCGCAGAGAGTCGCTGAGCGTTATGTGAGTGCGTGTGTAAAAGCAGCAGGATATATATTTTAGTTCTGCTGAGCCAAATAAGACAGGTCAGGGTGAAGAAGTGACAAAACGGAAAGGTTATGACAAATCAGACTATAAGGCAAAAAGAAAGTGCAGCTTTATGGTTTCATGGACAAAAGAATTTCTGTGGCAGCAATATGACGAGCTAAATAACCAGGGCTGCACATAAGTGGTCCGCAGGTGCGCATTCACTGTCAAAATAAAAACCCGCACAAGATAAGAAGTTGCAACGCGTGTTTGCGTACATAAGATTTTAAGGAAGAGGACAGACATTTGTTTAGAACTTTTAAAGATGTCGAAGAAGCTCCTTTAAACAATTACTGTGATGTTCCTCCACCTCCAAAGAAATGTCAGAAGGAGTCCGAACCACAAAAGAAGCACGTATTCTCGGAAAAGTGGTTGCAGGAGGTGAGCTGGCTTCAAACAAATGATGAACGCACAGAGAGGTGGTGCAGAATTTGCCGTGAAAATTTAATAAATGACAAATTAATAAAAAGGCATGAACATTTTTTTTGTATCGAAAAAATATCGAACCGTGAATTTTGTGTATCGTTGCACCCCTATTGTGTAGTTGTGGTAGTAACAAACACAGGGCCAAACCTCGGCTTAGCTATTCTCACGTTCAGAGCTGAGCTCCATATATTTCTGGTCCTCATTAATACTGCTATTTTGATGAAACAGAGCTGAACTTAACTGAAGTTAAAGTGGAGAATTGTAGGCAGTGAAAGTTACGTCTTTTTATTGTTTATTACAAACAGCCAGAATAGGTTTCATGGTGACTCGTGGGTTTCAACAATGAAAAAGTCTTTTTTGAGCACACACACACAAAGCCACTTTCTTTTTATGCTAATATTGTTACATACCAGTGAAAATGTATTTTAATATACTGATATTAACTCAGAGACATGTATAATGTGTTCAATCAATTTCTGAATCCCACATTATGTAATGACTTAAATAAACTGGAGCAGCCTGATGTGTATGTTTAAGGTGGCACAGTAACAACTTCATTAATGCATGTGTGGTTCAGGATCTGACAGTAAGTATATGTTCTGCAACATGTCAACGGTAACACTTAGAATTCAGTTTATATTCTTTTTTTTTTACATTTTTAGTGGAATAATTTATAATAAATCAGCCCTCCTTTGAATAAATAATGCGTCCCTCCTGTGTTGTTGGATTGATCCAAGAATCACTCCAATTTACACATTGATCCACACACTAATCCTGATATAAGAGCATCTGTTGTATTGTTGGGAGGTCAGTGATCCCTCAGCTGCTGCTCACTGATCTGAATTTCCTTTCTGTTTCAGCTCAGAAAGACACAAATAATAATATGCATTATTAACCCTTATTACTTTGGTTAGCAAGTTTCATTGGTTTGTTTTCACCCACTTAATTGCTCCTGGTACACTGATGACCATTATTGAAATGAACTGGCTGCATTTTTCTATAAGATGTGTATTTCCTTACCAATCCCAATGGTCCACTTCTGAAATTCATACTAGAAGTGGACCATTGGGATTCATACTAGGGGCAGTAATAGCAAGGAATCTATTATATATATATATATATATATATATATATATATAATAAATCAATGCATTGTAAATAAAGACATGCATGTACACCCACCTACACTCTTTCATAAAAATCTTAGCAAAGCAGGAGGGGAGCCCTGCTGTCAGTGATGAAGCAACCTGCTAATGCATAATCTGGGTAAGAAAAGAGACTTTCATTTAATTAAAGAACATCTATGACAAGCCTTTCACTGTGCAGTCCCCTACATCATACTCGGCACAAATAGGAAAAAAGGTCGTGAAAAGAGAATCTTATTTAGATTCAATTTTCTGATTGGAGATAAGTGAACAATATATCTGTCAGGCACACTTATTACATCTTCAGACCAAAATTACACGTTGACAAAAGGATAAGTAGCTAGCTAATGGAGTAAGTGGTAATACAAGGACTAAAATAGAATAGAAATATCCTTTATTGTCCCTCACTGGGGAAATTCAGGTGTTCCAGCAGTAAAGTGACAGGCAGATGGAGCATGCAAAAAAAGTGAAGAATATTAAATTAAAAACAAGAAGTAAGAGACTGTACAGTTATTAAAAATAGCATAATCAGATAATTTTTAAATGTAATAAATGTGCTGTATATTTGTGCTTAAAACAACAACAACATACTTTTAAAGAAAAAGGAAAAACTGTGCAAAGCCAGCAGGGATGTCAACGATTTATTGTGTTTGTTGTGAGCAGTGATGGTTACAAAGTCTAACGGCTGCTGGGAGGAAGGACCTGTGATAACGAATATCTAGTCCTTGTGAAATTCTCTCAACTCATAATGATAGTCAAACCAAGACAATTAGATGGAAATCATTGCGATGCTCTCTTATTTAGCCAAGAAAGGGTTATGCTGACTTTACCATCCATGTATATAACCAGTGTTGGGAAGGTTACTTTTAAAATGTATTCCACTACAGATTACAGATTACATGCTCCAAAATGTATTTTGTAACGTATTCCATTAAGTTACTCAATGAGAGTAACGTATTCTGAATACTTTGGATTACTTAATATATTATCATGCTGTTTACAACTACATGAATGTCCTATTGCTGTGATTTATTACTGTTACTGAAGGTTACTCTCCACACCAACACCAGCTAGATGTTTAAATCTTAATATAAATGAGTAACAGTAGGTGGACATTAGGTAAGGCTGCACTTTTTGCAGCGATCTCGTATAGAAAACTATTCGTATATAAAACAGGTCTGTGGCTCCGAACCGTAGTAAAGGGACCTCTGGCTAATACGGTGGGTTCTGTGTCGGCTCGTAGCTGAAAACTAGCTTTACTTTGTTGTCTGGGTCAACTTTGCTAGCAGAGACAGAGAGAGGCGTTGAAAGGCTGCTCCAACAGAACTTATTGTTTCAGAGGAAAACACGAACACGGTGTACAGTCGAGTCTTAATAGCTTACTTACAGCTGGGCTCGTCAGGCTCTCTTCTTGGCTGCAGTGGTTATTATTATATTTACATGCTTCCAGCTCCCGTTTCTGCTCGATGACAGCTCGTACTTTTCCTTTTTCTCCCTCCCTCGCTCACAGACACATAACGTGTATGGCAGTCCATTCTCCCTGCAGCACGGACTACACTGCCCATCAGGCTACATGCTTTAAGGTGATGCCTGTAACACTCTGCTATTGCCTTCATATTAAATCATTTTTTGAATAATAATTTTTAAAAAATATTTTGTCAGGTCATTAGGTTCAAAGTTGTGCACAGGCATTTTGAACCAGCTGCAAATGAGAGAGAAGACACTGACTAACTCCAAAATACAGAGCATTATAGTAATGCAAACAAGATGAAATAAAAGCGTAGATTACTGTTTCAAAACGCAGCCTGGATAAAATAGGTCTTACCTTTGCCGAGCACCTTAAATGATAAAAACTTGGCTTTACAGTACCCTTAATTTGAGCGTCCAATTTAATACACCACACTGCACTTAACCATCAGTTATTATTAATCTCTGGCTTCCTCAGCGAGTCTTTGTCCTGACTTCCTCCCTTCACCCCCATCCACTCCTGATTCTGCTTCCTGTTCCCGTTTTTCCTTCCCACTGTTGCCAAGTGCTTGCTCATAGACGGTTGTCTGTTTGTTGGAGTGCCTTTCTAATATTGTAGGATCTCCTTGAGGTGATGTGTGGTGTGATATAAATTAAACTGAACTAAAATGAATCAAATTGAATTGAACTGAGCTGAGAGGCTAGAGCAACATGTGTAACAAAGAAAATCTCTATTAAATACTAAATATATATACTAATATTATTATTATTATATATATCACTAGTATATTCTTTGAAGTTAGTTCATTTAAACTAACAACCCTCTATCTTCTGTACTTCAGTGTTTCCACTGGCTCAATCACTCCATTTTGGGCAAAAACATTAAAATTATAAATCAAATATGTACAAATAGACACACAAAGACTGACAAATCTTTTTAAATATAGAACATAGTAGAAATAATAAAAACACACCACTAAGTGACACTAAGTCAGCCCCGAGCTTATCTAATGTGGGACAGGAAGTACATGTCATGGTCCTGGGCCGGTGACCCAGCGTTTTGAGTTCATTGTTATTATTTTCTAGCTTCTTCTGATTTTGTGTTCATTCTTATTTTGAATTAGTTCTGAGGGTTTGGTTCTTGTGTTTAATGTTTTAGTGTTCTCCTTTCTGTGCTCTGTTCGCGTCCCTGAGTCAGTATTGTAGAACAGCTTTTGAATTTCCTGTTTTACTTTGAAGGTCTGTGTCTGGTCGTGTCTAATTAGGTTCAGCTGTGTTCCCCTCTGGTGTGTCATTCCTGCATTACCTTGTGTGTATTTATAGCGTGTGCCTGTGTTCCTTGTCGGTTCGTCTTTGTTATTTGGTAATCTCTGCGTCTCTCTGCTCTTCATTCTGCTCTTCATTCCCTGCGTAACCTCCTTATGTTTTCCCCTGCAGTTATGGTTTCGTGTTTTGTTTGTTATTAGTTTTCCCCAGTTTAGGTTTATGTTTAGTTCTGCCCTCGCCTCTGTAAATAAACTCACTCGCATCACCGCCGCTGTCTGCAACTTGGCTCCTCCTTCACTTCACCACACAACTGCTGCCCCAGCCTGACACTACAGCCCTTATATAAAAGGGACCAGTACTGTCAATAAAGACACCGCGGTGAATTTGGCAATGATTTTTCCAATTGAATCGATGTCAGATTAATGTCAACACCAAGACACACATACAGATGTGCACAGGTGGCCTTAACGCACACCAACAGCCCAAAGGTGTCACCAGGGTTTCCTCACAGTCTGCGTGGAATCAAAACTCACGTTCAAACACGTTCTTAATGCTGTATTCTCAGGAGAAATAAAATAACAAAATCCAGCGTACACCCAGGAGGCAACAGGACTGAACAGATTCAATAACTCAATTTGCTGTTCAGTTACATTCACATTCATGCTTTCCCTCCTTTAATTAAACGCTTGCACATGTTGGTGCTGAGCAGACGCAAATACAGTCAAATAAAATCCATCACAGCGCCCAGTATTCTTCCTGATTAAACAAATGGGGGATTTGATATTTAGCATCAAGCTTTTTTGTGTGTGTGCAAAGCAAATCAGTAATTTGCTAGCGTGAAATGACATTCAAAGCAATATATAGTTAACAAACTGAAACTAATGAACACATTTCAAGGGAGCTCAGGGGATGAGAATGAACGCAGCTTTGATATCAGTCACACATTTGGCACCTGTAGACATCAAACACATAATTACAAAGGATTCCTACATTTTACTGGTGTGATGACATGACTGCAGGTTGTTGCATACACACACAACCTGAAGAAACTATCCATCTATCCATCACCTGTAATCTGTTATTTAAACCATCAAACTAATGTTGTTCATGAGAAAACATACAATTGAGTGTTGAGTGTCCAAGTCTTAGCTGCAGGCACCTCAAATTGTCAGTTTTTATTCTGAGAACTTGATAAAGAACCAGAAAGCATCTGTGTTACCAAATTAGTGTAAATGGCCTTTAGTTGAGTTTTAGCAGATAGCTCGAAAGTGATTTTCCATTTACTTTAATGTAATGATGAAGAGTTCTATCAAAAAATACCTAAAATAACCAGAACTTTGGAGCATAGCGTAGTACCCTGCTAACAGCATGAATTTGCCCATAAGCAGTCTACTGGACACACTTGATGTTATTTGGAGTTGAGCCAGTGTTCTTACATGTCTTTGTTTTACCCTTGAAAATACTGGAGCCAGACTAAGTGACAGAGACCACTAAAAACAAGATCACCCTGAGCGTGCTGTCAACACAGGTCACAATCATACCGTGTATTTCACAAATATTTGTGGGGCAAATAAAAGAAAGGCCACATGTATTCTGTACATGTGTTTATCTGACGTGAGACTCCATGGCAAGCAAAAAAACCCAAACCTGTCCCTGTGCACATGCACATGAATGAAAGAGAGACAGAGTTGTGCAATGTTTTCGTTGGATATTGAAGATTTCGTCAGTGCTCGTGAAGGTTATGGAAGGTTTTGATGCAGAAGGAAGGAAGGAAGGAAGGTTGGGTGGATGGATGATGGATGGATGATAGAGCAGGACAAGAATCAGAAAGAAAGGGGAATTAGAGATATATTAGAAATAATAATAGAGCTCTCTTTTTCTAATAATAGAAAAAAATAAGGTGACAAATCAGTTCTTCGGTCCCTGGACCACTGGCACATCAACTAAGGGAATATCTTTTGTTTTTTTGGTAAATCCTCATCATCATCATCCAATGCTAAGGCACATGAAACCTGTTATGTATCCTGGCATGTGGTGGCTCAGTCATTCAGCCTAGAGACCAGCCGATCTCTCACACTGTATAGTCTCAGGGCCAAACATATGGCAACAAAGATGTAGACAATCAGAAAGAGTCTGAACAGAAATAGTTCAAATATAGTTCAGAAAGAGTACAATTTTTTTCATTTTGCCATTTATTGGGTAAAATCACTCAAAATAAACAAATAAAACATAAAACATGCAATTTGTTTCTGGATAGATGGCAATGAGGAGAAGAAAGGCAGCATCCATCCAAACAACACTATCATTTCTATGGAGAGTGTCTGTATACTTCAATCTATCACCAGCAAAGAGCCTGACACCTGTTGTGAATATGTATGAGTGTATGGCAATTAAAAGCAGGAGAGCACTGACAATGATAGCACAGACAGAAGAGCTATGGGCCATTCAAAGCTGCAGAGATGTGATTCATCTGCCCCACACCACTCCACACAGCTACTTTATTGGTTTTGTAATTCCCCTCTTTTCTCCCCCTCAACTCTTTCCAATCCACTCCCACTTCCTTTTTGCTGGATCTGTGTACAAATTAATCTTTTCTGCTCCGCCCTTGCTTTTCAGCCAGACCCATACAGCAGCAAAACATCCCCTAAACAAAGAGAAAAAAGTGAAAGTCTTCAGAGACTGGGATTCAAAGTCACCCGAGACTTTTAGTAGCTACATCTATGGTATCAATTTGAAAGTCCTACGGACTTCTTTAGTTACGTGCATTCACAAACATTGGTGTTCACCCGCCTGGTGGGTCGACGACATCAGCTTTGCACATTTGAGCCATAAAATGTCATTACCGTCAGGGTTCGTGGGTCGTTGACCCAGTGATTTCAGTTTGTTCATGTTCAGTTTAGTTCACCACGTTAATGTTCTCACTTCCTGTTTTTTCCCGTGTCAGCTTGTCTCTTGTGTCATTAGTCAGATTATGTTCAGCTCTGTACTCACCTGTTTCCAATCATTGTCATCATTCAACCTGTGTATTTAATTCCTCGGTTTCACCAGTTCTTTGTCGTGTCATTGATGTTGATGTTGTGTACGCTGTCTGTTTCCAATCCAGCCAGTTCAGTCATCTCAGTTCAGTCAGCCCTCCGTTGCATGTCCTGTTTCATCTGCTCATCATAATAAAGCACCAGGTTTCACCTACCTGCGAGTCCTGTGTTTGGGTTCCTTCTTCCTCGCCTCCACACAAAACCTGACAGAATGACATGAATCGTGCCACAAAGACACGACTGGAACCCAGCGGACTCGGACCTCTATGAGCGGCAGGAGGCAGCGCTTTCCCGTTGGGCAGAGGAGCTCAGGGGAAAACAGCGGCTCTTCGCGGAGAGAGAGCACGTCTTCGAGGGGACTCGCCTGGCTCTGGGCGGGCCTCGGAGACGCCGCGTTCCCCCACCTGCTGCCTCACCTGCACCGGAGCATTTGCCGCGGAGAGTGGGCGTTTCTCGTCGCGTTTCAGCTGCTCCTTCTCTCGCCGCTCCGCTCCTCGCTCACACACCCGCCGCCTCATTCACTGGACCTCCAACCTCGCCATGCCACAGCGGCTCTGCCTCCCACCTCGGCTCAACGGAGGCTCCCGCGCCAGAGGCTCAGTTGTTTACCCCGCCCGCTTCCTCTTCCCGGAGAAAGCGGCGCACACACCGCCATAATATGGACCGTTTCGAGCAACTCCCGGTGGTGAGTTCCAGTGACTGCACTCTTCGTCTGATTCTTCACTTAAAACACGTAATAGACTCATCTCTGATTCATGGGGAGTTCCCCTCCTGGACGATGATGTGGACTGGGAAGATTTTTTTCTGTTCCCCCAAAGACTGGTCCTTCTGCCACCACTATTTACAGTCTTTGACTGAACAGAGGCAGTATCACACACCCAGTCTTTATTTCCACCCCTATCAGTCAGCCTACACCCAAACCTGTGCCAGCTCCCAGGAGGAGGGCAGCTGCGACCCAGTCCACTCCTGCACCCGCTCGTGTTCCTCGGGTGGGTGTGACTGGCATCCAGCCCCCTTCCATACCTGTCCATACCAGCACCCAGGCTGAGGGCAGCCAGAACCCAGCCTGACCTTTCTAGAGGCTCGGAAGAGCTAGCCTCTCCCCCTGCTAGTCTACCTCTTCATCCTCCTCCTGATCCAGCTTTCCATGCTCTAGCACTTTCCTGGTTAGGCTAGCCAACCTGTCCCCTGCTCAGGCACCAGCTTTACCAGCCCAGGCTGCAGCTTTTTCCCCTTCAGTAATTCAGTCGTTAGCTCAGCCATTAGCCTCACCAACCTCTGTTCATCCTTTAGCCTCCCCAGTCCAGTCAGATCACTCACCTGCTGTTTAGCTTCCAGCTCAGTCAGTCCAGTCTCCTCCTGTCCTCCAGTCTCCTCCTGTCCTCCAGTCTCCTCCAGCCCAGTCAGCCCAGTCAGTCCAGTCCCCTCAGTCAGTCCAGTCGCCTGCTGTCCTGTCATTCCAGTTGCCCGCAGCTCAGTCGCCTCCTGTCCGGTCGCCTGTAGCTCAGTCACCCATCCTCCCACCGCCTGTGGTCCAGTCAGTTCAGCCTGTAGTCCAGTCTCTGGCCCAGTCACTCATTCACCATCCATTCAGTTTCCTGACCTGCAGCCACAGCATCCAGAGCCAGCTGTGAGCTCTCTAGTCCCTCCGTCCTGGACCCCCCCTCCGCCCACACACACCTCCGCCCACCCTGTTCTGTTTTTCTTTTCTTCCGGCCATCGGGTGCCGGCCCTTGAAGGGGGGGGGGGTTAAAAAATGTCATTACCGTCAGGGTTCGTGGGTCGTTGACCCAGTGATTTCAGTTTGTTCATGTTCACTTTAGTTCGCCACGTTAATGTTCTCACTTCCTGTTTTTTCCCGTGTCAGCTTGTCTCTTGTGTCATTAGTCAGATTATGTTCAGCCCTGTACTCGCCTGTTTCCAATCATTGTCATCATTCAACCTGAGTATTTAATTCCTCGGTTTCACCAGTTCTTTGTCGTGTCATTGATGTTGATGTTGTGTACGCTGTCTGTTTCCAATCCAGCCAGTTCAGCTATCTCAGTTCAGTCAGCCCTCCGTTGCATGTCCTGTTTCATCCGCTCATCATAATAAACCACCAGGCTTCACCATGACAATTACATGGCGTCTGTCAATGATTCTAGAATCAACTGACAAGAATCAATGAGAATAGTTCATCCATTATTTAAACCTGATGAATCTCTGTTCATATCTTACTGACAGAATAGGCTGATTGGTGGTGACTCCTGAAACGAGACACCAGAGTTGTCAAAAGCATCTTTAACTTCAAGGTATGCAGGGGTGGTGGGCACATCCTTTTATTGTCCTATGTGGGACCATTATTTGTACTTTATGTTGCTAACATTATTTTATGTTTGTAGCATGTTTCATACAGCATGACAATGGTACAGTGGGGCAAAAAAGTATTTAGTCAGCCACCGATTGTGCAAGTTCCCCCACTTAAAATGATGACAGAGGTCAGTAATTTGCACCAGAGGTACACTTCAACTGTGAGAGACAGAATGTGAAAAAAAAATCCATGAATTCACATGGTAGGATTTGTAAAGAATTTATTCGTAAATCTGGGTGGAAAATAAGTATTTGGTCAATAACAAAAATACAACTCAATACTTTGTAACATAACCTTTGTTGGCAATAACAGAGGTCAAACGTTTACTATAGGTCTTTACCAGGTTTGCACACACAGTAGCTGGTATTTTGGCCCATTCCTCCATGTAGATCTTCTCAAGAGCAGTGATGTTTTGGGGCTGTCGCCAAGCAACACAGACTTTCAACTCCCGCCACAGATTTTCTATGGGGTTGAGGTCTGGAGACTGGCTAGGCCACTCCAGGACTTTCAAATGCTTCTTACGGAGCCACTCCTTTGTTGCCCGGGCGGTGTGTTTTGGATCATTGTCATGTTGGAAGACCCAGCCTCGTTTCATCTTCAAAGTTCTCACTGATGGAAGGAGGTTTTGGCTCAAAATCTCACGATACTTGGCCCCATTCATTCTGTCCTTAACACGGATCAGTCGTCCTGTCCCCTTGGCAGAAACACAGCCCCATAGCATGATGTTTCCACCCCCATGCTTCACAGTAGGTATGGTGTTCTTGGGATGCAACTCAGTATTCTTCTTCCTCCAAACACGACGAGTTGAGTTTATACCAAAAAGTTCTACTTTGGTTTCATCTGACCACATGACATTCTCCCAATCCTCTGCTGTATCATCCATGTGCTCTCTGGCAAACTTCAGACGGGCCTGGACATGCACTGGCTTCAGCAGCGGAACACGTCTGGCACTGCGGGATTTGATTCCCTGCCGTTGTAGTGTGTTACTGATGGTGACCTTTGTTACTTTGGTCCCAGCTCTCTGCAGGTCATTCACCAGGTCCCCCCGTGTGGTTCTGGGATCTTTGCTCACCGTTCTCATGATCATTTTGACCCCACGGGATGAGATCTTGCGTGGAGCCCCAGATCGAGGGAGATTATCAGTGGTCTTGTATGTCTTCCATTTTCTTTTTTTTTTCTTTTTTTTTTTTTTTTTTTTTTTTTTTTTTTTTTTTTTTTTTTTAAACTTCTATTTAAACTTCATTTTTGTCTTCCATTTTCTGATGATTGCTCCCACAGTTGATTTTTTCACACCAAGCTGCTTGCCTATTGTAGATTCACTCTTCCCAGTCTGGTGCAGGTCTACAATTCTTTTCCTGGTGTCCTTCGAAAGCTCTTTGGTCTTGGCCATGGCGGAGTTTGGAGTCTGACTGGTTGAGGCTGTGGACAGGTGTCTTTTATACAGATGATGAGGTCAAACAGGTGCCATTCATACAGGTAACGAGTGGGGGACAGAAAAGCTTCTTACAGAAGACGTTACAGGTCTGTGAGAGCCAGGGATTTTCCTTGTTTGAGGTGACCAAATACTTATTTTCCACCCTGATTTACGAATAAATTCTTTACAAATCCTACCATGTGAATTCATGGATTTTTTTTTCACATTCTGTCTCTCACAGTTGAAGTGTACCTCTGGTGCAAATTACTGACCTCTGTCATCATTTTAAGTGGGGGAACTTGCACAATCGGTGGCTGACTAAATACTTTTTTGCCCCACTGTAGGTAGTAAAACCATACCTGGCTAGAAAACCCCCCAGTGTAGCACCAAATAGTTACTTAAAAGCTTGTTAGCATTGAAAAGTTCTGATTTGAAATCTGTTTTTTACAGCATACATGTCTTTAAAAAAAAATCAAAATATAGAGAAATGAGAATTCTGCACAGTGCTGTATATTTGTGTTAAATATTGTAGGTCCATTCACACATGAGTGGTCGGAAAAGGATTTATAGGAGCACAGCGCAGGAAAGGAGACTGCCAAATGTTCATGTCTTTTTCCACAAAATGCAAAAAAAACCCAGATTCTAACAAACCAGTATATGTATTATTATTATTATTATTATTATTATTATTATTATTATTATTATTATTATATTTGACCGTACTCTAACCCTAGAATTTTATAGTACCCCTCTATATGGCTGGAACAGCGTGGTTAGTGAATGAGATGGCCATCGTAGTGGGATGTGAACGATGGTTTGGCTGCAGGAGAGGGGTGGAGAAGCAGGTTCAGGAGGCAGTGCTTGGGGAAGGCTAAAGGCCACGGCTGTTCCTCATTGTTTCCATCATGTCTTCTCTAGTTCAGTAGAACAAAGAGGTGGGAATGGGCGAGACAGAGACAGCATCTGAGGAAGGCTTACACACCCTCAAGTGGCTGAAAAGCTATCGTTGTTAGTATTTGTGCACATGAAGCACTGTTAGTAAAACATCACATGTTGCTGAGTGCATGGGTCATATGTTCACAGGCATATACACATCATAATAATGGATTGGATTTATAAAGCGCTTTTCAAGGCACCCAAAGCGCTTTACAATGCCACTATTCATTCACTCTCACATTCACACACTGGTGGAGGCAGCTACAGTTGTAGCCACAGCTGCCCTGGGGCAGACTGACAGAAGCGAGGCTGCCATATCGCGCCATCAGCCCCTCTGGCCAACACCAGTAGGCGGTAGGTGAAGTGTCTTGCCCAAGGACACAACGACCAGGACAGAGAGCCCAGGGATCGAACCGGCGACCTTCCGGTTACAGATACGCTTCCCAACTCCCTGAGCCACGGTCACTCGAAATTAATACATCAGTATTAATTTCATTGACCAATAATTTTTTATCATACTTTTCATTAATATTCTGATGAAAATGAGATAAAAATGATTTATTTACGTCTCATAAATTCACACTGATGCGTATATGCTGAGTTCACTCACTCACTATAGAGAGATAGTATAAAAACCCAGGCAACAAGGGTTTGGGTTGAAATTATAATTAATGCATGAGGACAAAAACTAAGATGAGTGTATTGATACTTTTGTCAATGAATACAAATGGGATGAAAATATTCAGGATAGGCAAGATTAGAATGAATCTCTGGAACATGCTGGAGATTAGAGATCCAGCAGTTTCCAGTTCATGGCAGGATTGGTAAACTCTGGGCTTTGTGAAATGACACACTATCCCACAGGAAGCAGTTATCTGAGTTACTATCTTCTTCTGAGTTACCTTTCTACTCTTACGTCGGACATGAAAAAGGCATTTTAGCCCAGACAGCTGTGGACCACTGGGTGTGTCTTTTTCAGACTATTCTCTGTAAATCCCCGAGATAATTATGGGGGAAAAGGACAGCAGTTGGCCAGTGATTGTGTATATATAATATTAGCTTTTCCAAATTTGTATATACAACAGTAGTGCTCTAAATTAACCTCCTAAGACCCGAACTCTTCCACGGCATGCATTTTTTATTTCTCTTTGATAGTTGGGCTGATTGGGGCCCGATGAATGTAAAAACAAAGAATTACCAAATTAATTTTTTTTTACATTATTTTAGTTTTTATGAAAAATAAGAGCCACATACGAGGATATTCGTTTAAAATTCTGATAGAACAGTAGCAGCATAATGTCCTCGTAAGTGGATATCAGGTCCTTGCAGAGCAAACTTGAGCATTTTGGTCTAAATAACCCAAAATGTGACGTCCACATATGTGGACGCAGGTCCTAGGAGGTTAAATAACAAAATCTCCACCACAGTAAGAAGCCATTCTTA
Organism: Neolamprologus brichardi; assembly: GCF_056152115.1. Taxonomy (NCBI): domain Eukaryota; kingdom Metazoa; phylum Chordata; class Actinopteri; order Cichliformes; family Cichlidae; genus Neolamprologus; species Neolamprologus brichardi. The sequence goes on along the minus strand of NC_142116.1, from coordinate 31,179,777 downwards.
AAGTGTAGGTTGACACAGTATGAGCTCAGTCTAACTGCATGTCTCTTTCAGCACTGACAGATTTGACTCAGTTATTGTTTGGTGCACTTTCAGTAATGTCTCTTTAGGCCTTTTCGAGCAGTAAAAGCAAACACCTCAGGGATACAGATGGAATGAATGAGGCAGGCAACGCTTTTGTTCAAGAACTTCCTTTGACTTCTTTCCAAAAAGTTTTGTTTACCAACCTCTGAGAGTAACTGCCGACAGTGCTGAGGATGTTGCTGTATAGCGAACAATCACTGATCATCAGTCATGCCAAACAAGAGTGTCTGTGCACAGAGAGGGAGAAACTCTGTGTGGTGGATAAACGAGATGAGCTGAGGTTTCCCTGGTGATGTGTAAAAAGAGTATTTTAGAATATTTTTCATTTCAAAATGTCACATTGTGTGACAGCTTCCATATCTCTTGAGCAGAAAGGTATGTCTGCTCAATTAAAGATGGCAGAAGTAATTTCAGCCTTGTTCTTATACAGTGCCTTTCTTCTCCACTTGAGCACCAAAGTGCTTTATACAGCATGTCTCATTCACCCATTCACACACAGTCATACTCCTGAACGCATCAAAAGCAACTTAGTCCTGTATCTTAATATTGAATCGGTGTGTAACTTTGCCAAAACAATGTTGGACTGTGGTTTTCTCTGGTCCCCTCCCCAATCGGACCAGGAGGGACATGTTTAGCTTGCTGGCTGTCTGAGTGGTGCCCAAAGAGCGATGTGGGCTTCATAGATAATTGGGAAACTTTCTGGAGGAAACCTGGTCTTTTTAGGAGAGACTGCATCCATCTCACTTTAGATGCAGCAGCTCTCATTTCTAGAATTAATTAATTCTTCGATCTTAAATATGATCAACCTATCTCTAATAATCAGCTATGTACCACAGGCCTTCAAGCTGGCTGCAGTTAAACCTTTACTCAAAAAGCATCTCTAGACCCAGCAGTCTTAGCTAATTGTAGGCCAATCTCCAACCTTCCTTTATATCAAACATCCTTGAAAGAGTAGTTGTCAAACAGCTAACAGATCATCTGCAGAGGAATGGTTTATTTGAAGAGTTTCAGTCAGGTTTCAGAGTTCATCACAGCACAGAAACAGCTTTAGTGAAGGTTACAAATGATCTTCTTATGGCCTCTGACAGTGGACTCATCTCTGTGCTTGTCCTTCTTGACCTCAGTGCAGCGTTCGATACTGTTGACTATAATAATTTATTACAGCATGCTGACCAGCATATTAGAGCATGTAGTAATACTCACAGGGGTTCATATGATTGTTGGGTTTTTCTGCTTTTTTTGTATTATTGCAGGGTTTTTACCTTAAACCGCATTGAGGCGGCCATTGTTGTGATTTAATTTTATAAATAAAACTGAATTGAACTGAACTGAATAGACAATGTCTGGTCAGCTGGTACTATTTTTTTTTTTAAGACTATTAATGGAGTCTTCATTAAAGGACATATCACAGTTTGGGTCATGGCAGCAGCACCTCCTCAGAATATAGGAATACAAATAAATAAATACAAATTTTCCTCCTTTACATGTGATTTCCTCTTTTAGCATCATCTGTAAAGAGAAGGAAAGTTTGGGTATCTGTAGCAAGAAATTACCAGCCTTCCATCAACCTTGGTGTCATCCATTTAACTGCCTGTCCTCATTTATTTATTTCTTTATTTTTTTTGGCCATTAGACATTGGACTGAATGACAAATTTGGAAGAGACTCTCAAACATACATTAGGATTGAGAGGGGAGGAAAATGACTCAGTAGGTGAGGTTATGCATTACAGGTCATTATATGAGCAGCCTGAGAGCCACTCAGCCACCATTAACCACGATGAGGGGCGAATGGGACCACTTCCTGCTGGGACGTAATGGAAGAGATGTGGAGTACATGTTCAGAACTGCTGGCTTCAGATGTTCCATGCTGGAAATTAACACTAAGGCCACACTCTGGACTATAGCACAGAATCCGTTTTTAATGCACTGCTTATAATTCCCTCGAAGCACAGGCAGACGCAAGTGGTTTTCTGTCACTGGTTTATTTGAAGACTTCTCTCCAAAGCCACCGTGAAAACTATACAGCATTAACAAAATAAAACTCAGCGTAAGACACAGCAGTAAAAACACTGTACAACAAACACGATAAATAAATAAATACCTCGTTGGCTGCAAAAGGGGAATTAGCCGCCGTTCTTCTGAGGTTTCCTTTAACCGTTTAACCGTGTGTAGTTAAAGTCCACTTAACATGTCTTTCAATAAAAACCATCCTTTCTGCGCGCTTACAGGTGCTTTTCTTCTTTCTACCCAAAGAGGAAACTAGCGCAACTTGTAAGCAAACTTGACTTTCAAAATAAAAGCACCAAAACATTGACTACAAAAAACAAAGTAATGTACAGCTTAAACAATTTACAATCACGACATGGATCTTGACAAGATAAAGAAATAATACAAATTATATACAATGTCATCATGCCAACAGCTACACTGCCCACAAGTCATTTATAGCAAAAACTGTTTCTCTGCTACCTTAAGTGGAACTGATGTACATAATGTGTGATAATGTCACTCCATATACAGTACAGTTAGCAAACAGAAATGTAAGTGTTTGAAATAAGCACTGTTAAAATAAGACAATATTTCAGTGATTCTTAGGAGCTGTGGCGTGTCCAGCGCCACCCCTCCAACCAGACTGGCCACCCCAGGTGCCATCCCGAAGCTAAAACAATAAAATTCAATCAAATATCAAATGTACGATTATGTTTCCACAGTGAAGCTCAGATATCCAAGTGTAAGTGAATGCAGCATTGGCTTCTGCACTATGAGCATCACGTTAGCAAAGGAAGGAGAGCCAAGCACGAAAGACGGCAGAGCAGAAAACAATTTTTCGGCGAAAGAAAATGAGGAGAGAATAAATGTCCCGGTAATAATATTAAGTTTGTTGAGTTTAGTAAACTTCGGTGAAATTAGAATACCAAGGAAAAAATAACACTTAAAGAATTACTGCAACCGTCGAATACTTCAGACAGTAGACTGCTGGGGGGAGCTAGCATAAGAGTTATGATTTATAAGATATAATCCACGTCGTAACATTGCTGTGTGGAGCTGCAGGTTTGGTTGCAGGTTAATACTGGCAGTGTCACCATGCCAGCTGACTGTATGTCATCATCAGCCAGTGTTGTTCTTTATACATTAATATTACCAAAGTTTACCATAAGGCAGCACTTACACTACACTGTGCGGTCTAGCTAATTTCTCTCATTACTTTCCTATCTGCCAGCTCCATGTTATGAATAGAGTGTAAATCACCCCTGTGCCATGTTCAATGCAGGGATGTGCAGTTCTGGTTCTCAAGGCTCCTGTCCTCCCGGTTTCAGATGTTTCCATACTTCAACACAGCTGGTTTAAAGAATCATTTACAGACTCGCACAAATAGGCGTTTGGGGATTATTTGATTTGAACTGGCTATGTTGGTATAGGTAACATCTAAAACGTGCAGGATAGGGGTCCATGAGAGCCAGAATCTGACATCCCTGACTTCTAGTCAAGGTCATACATCAGGAAAGTTGTTGTTGTCTTTTTTTAACAGGCAGATAAAGTTTTGCATTGGCTAATTTGCCAATTGTATGTTAAAAATGTTTGTATTTTAATATTCAAAAATGTTTTGCCCAAAACATATGTGCACTACATGTCAGTAAAAATACTATGTAAATATTGCTGTCCTTGAATGCTGAATAAACACTGACAAAGCACTGATTGTATCTCTTGTACTTTATCAACGCAGTATCTAAAAACTTTGCACCGTAGTGGTTAAAATCTCATTCTAATGAGAGTTAAAAGCGCATTCGGTTATTATGTTTGTAGGGTTATTGAATTATGGTTAACCGTTGGTAGAATTTTTTTTTTTACATTATCTGCCAATTACATCTGCCACCCTTCTCCAAATCTGTGCCCCTATCTGGTCCCCCCAACAAGTATTTTCTAGACACACCACTGTTTAGGAGGAACCGTGAAAACCAAACAATGAATTCAAAGTTTCAGCCTAATTCATCACAAGGATTAATCAAACATATATATCATAGATGTTTGAGCTATTATCATTATCAAGTAAGTCTTTTAATTTTCAGGGTTAAAGTTATTCAAGTGCCAGGGCTGCACTGTATCAAGCACATCCCGTCTCAAACACGGTGCTCTTGAGTAAAATACAAATAATAATAATAATAATAATAATAATAAATAACTTTATTTATAAAGCACCTTTTAAGACACCCAAGGACACTGTACAATAGGATAAAACACATAACAGAACAATGACACAATGAAGAACAATAAAACAAAAGCACAAGATACAGTGGGTTCACAGTGAACATGCAGATTTGAACAGATGGGTTTTGAGTTGAGATTTAAACTGGGGGAGAGAACCAATGTTTCTTATATTTGGGGGTAGAGAGCTCCACAGCCTGGGAGCAGAGCAGCTGAAAGCTCTGCTTCCCATGGTGGTGAGGCGGAAGGAAGGTACAGCAAGCTGGATAGAAGAAGATCGAAGTGAACGGGCAGAACAGGTGGTGGTTAACAGGTCAGAAAGGTGAGGAGGAGCAAGGTTATGAATGGCCTTGAAGGTGAGCAGAAGTTTGAATATTATCCGGAATTTCACAGGGAGCCAGTGAAGTTCCTGAAGAACAGGGGTGATGTGCTAGCAGAGTTCTGAACCAGTTGAAGCTTATGGAGGGATTTTTGGGGGAGACCATGCAGAAGAGAGTTGCAGTAGTCAATACGGGAGGTAACGAGACTGTGGACAAGAATGGACGTAGACTGGGTGGAAAGAGAAGGAAGTAATCTGTTAATGTTAAGTAGATGGAAGTAGGCAGAACGGGTGAGATTTTTGTTGTGAGATTTATAGGAAAGTGAACTGTCTAGATAACACCGAGGCTCTTAATCTTAACCTGAGGAGAAGTGAAAGCTGTGGAGTTATTGATAGTGAGTGAGAAATGGTTCGCCTTCAAACGTTGGATTTGGTACCAATAAGGAGATTTCAGTTTTATTCTCATTGAGCTTTAGAAAATTAGAGCTAAACCAGGATTTTAATTTGGATAGATATTCTGTAAGGGAAGAAGGTGGGAGGGAGGAATCAGGTCTGCAGGAGAGATATAACTGGGTGTCATCAGCAAAACAGTGAAAGAGTAGATCAAATTTGCAGAAAATGGTACCTAGAGGGAGGATGTATATTCTGAAGAGAAGAGGGCCTAAGACTGAACCTTGGGGTACACCAGAAATGACCGGGAAAAGACGTAAGTGGATTGATTTCAGTTGAATAAACTGGGAGCAGTCAAGGAGATATGATTGAATCCAGGCGAGGAGTGTGTCAGAGATGCCGAGAGAGGAAGGTCTGCTTAGAAGGACAGAGTGAGAGATGGTGTCGAAGGCTGAGCTCAGATCCAAAAGGACGAGAATGCTGAGTAGACCAGAGTCAGCTCCGATTAGAAGATCGTTAGTGACTTTAAGTAAAGCAGTTTCTGTGCTGTGACATGAACGAAAACCAGATTGAAATCTCTCGTAGATGTTATTACTAACCAGGTGTGAATGAAGTTGAGCTGCAACTACTTTTGAGTATTTTAGAGATGAAGGGTGGATTAGAAATCGGACGGAGGTTGTTAAAGTTGTTAGGGTCTAAAGAAGGTTTTTTCAGTATGGGAGAGACTGAAGCAATCTTGAATAAGGAGGGAACGATACCAATGGTGAGTGAAGAGTGGAAGATAGCAAAGATGAGTGGGAGTAAGGAAGAGAGGCAGGATCTCAGTAAGTGCGCTGAATAGTTGAACGATGCACAGTGACACCGTCTGCAGCAAGATGATGTTGTAGGTCTTTGGAGCTGGTCTGTGGGTTGACTATGACTGTTCTCACCATCCTTCGCCTCTGCTTACCTAAGATTTTTCTTGACCTGTCACTTCCGGCCTTAACTAGAACTGTGCCTGTGGTCTTCCATTCCCTCACTATGTTCCTCACAGTGGAAACTGACAGCTGAAATCTATGAGATAGCTTTTTGTATACTTCCCCTAAACCATGATGTTCAAGTCATTTGAGAGTTGTTTTGAGGCTCCCATGTAGCCACTCTCGAGAGAAGATGCAAAGAGGAGAGAAACTTGTAATTGGCCACCCTAAAGACCCTTTCTCATGACTGGATTTACCTGTGCCAAGTGTCAATGAGCTTACCAAACAAATTTTATGTTCCAATAATTAGTGCTGAAGGTATTCAAATCAATAAAACGACAACGGTGCCCAAATTTATGCACCTGCCTAAATTAGTTTAAGTAACTATTGCACACTTTCTATAAATCATATAACTTAAATCTAAGTTAGTAATCCACAGGCCTAAATTACAGCTTTATCAACTAAAATTAAATCATTTGAGCAAATAAATCAAACTAAACCACAACGTTTGTCTGTGCTGCATCTGCTGTCTGGGGGGGAAGAGTTGTAGTTGTTTATCCAACCACAGAAATCCACTGTACAAGTAAATGTGATTTTTTTTGTTACCAGGCAATGTTCTTTATATATATATATTTTAATATTGATCTTAAAGAGTAAGAAGTCAGAATAATGTCTCTTCTGCATATATCTTCCTGTGAAACTGAAGTGGGATATTTTGCACAAAACACCTCACAATCCAACAGCTAACAAATGATTTTGTTATTTAAAAAAGAAATGTGTTTTTTTTGAGGTGTAGAAACACGAGACTGCTTTTGAGCCTTACTGTACTCAGCTGAATGAATGAATAGTTATAAATAATTAATAAAATCATCACTATTGTGCCGTCCCTTTCTCTGGAAACTCCAATATAGATCCTACTGCTGACTGAAGCAACAGGTAAACATTCTCTATGATTACAGACTAATGAAAGTGTCAATGTACTAAACATTTGATGAAAATGTTGCTCTTTATTGGAGCTACATTCACAGATGTGACCTCCAGATAACCAGAATGATATTCCTTCCTTTTTATTGCTTTTCTTAAAAAAAAAACACTGGCTTTGTCAAGGTTAGAGTGATTTTGTATTCTTCCACACCCAACATCTTGACTAACGGCAAAACAATAACCCCTGACCAACTAGGCACATACCAGAAGGTACTGCATGATGTTCCAGAATGCTGTGGTTTTGGTTCAGGGTGCCTCTCACTATGTACAAGTCACCAACCCTGATTCCACCAAAACAGCCCCGGACCATCACACTTCCTCCTCCATGTTTGACAGTTGATGCCACACACTGTGTAACCGTCCTTTCACCTACTCAACAGTGTACAGAGATCCTGCATGATGAACCAAAGATTTCAAATCTTGATTATATCAGTCCATAATACCTTCTTCCAGTCTTCAGTAGCCCAATGGCGGTGTTTCATGGCTTAGCGAGGGCTATCTTGCTGTAGCTCATCCTCTCAAACCTTGACCTACATTTTTAAGTGTTATGACGGTCTTTCTTTCTTCTGTTGTTAATCACTTTTTTCTCCCCATTTTTGTAGCAACACACTACTTTCTGCAGCACAATACTGTTTCAACTCTTGCTCACGAGGGTATGGTACCACAGTGTGCTCCAACACTGGTTTCATGCAGACAGAGGGGGCTGTAAGTAATCCAGTAAAGTTGGAACACCTGTAGTAATTAGTAGCACCAGCTTTTAAGGCTTGATCAACCTCCATTAGTGCAGAACAGCTTTAAATTATTAACCCATGTTGTGTTCGCTGAAAACTCTATTTCTTTTAAATAATTTGGAAATTTACATGATTTTTTAGTTTGGGGTAACGTTACCTTTTCTTTCTTTTTTTTTAACCTCTGGCAGTTCTTCACTTCCCTTTGTACCATTCAAGCTATTCATTGGACTTAAACTGCAATAAATAACTGGTCAAATTGGGATGTTCTAAAATGTTTAACCGGTTCTGTATATGATCCACGAGGCATCAAATCTAGCTGGGATTAAGGACACAGAAAGCTGCAGTTTTTAAACATTTAAATGACAAGTCTAGGAAGTCAAAAAAGACATTTTATGAGTGCAAATTCAGAAGGCACATATAGCTGCTCAGGATGTAGAGCTGTTACATTTCATGTACATCTGGAGATAATCCTCTATTTTTGGCCAGTTAATAGAAGAACAAGACGGACACGGTTTATACGATGCAGATTCTCAGCTGGAAACAGATGGGTGTGGTTCTTAGATCACAAAAGATCCCCAGTAGTCTGTCATCAGACATGTTCAGTTTGAGCCGTTTTAAGATCCTGATGTAGAACTAAACACAAGATAAACCTGCTGCAAGCTGTTGTAGCTGAAGCAGGCTGGCTATCCATGTTTGTCTTGCTTGTTACTATTGCATGATTGTGTGTGTGTGTGTGTGTGTGTGTGTGTGTGTGTGTGTGTGTGTGTGTGTGTGTGTTAGTCTTAATGTGACTCAATTCCCAGAGGGCCAGTAGCAGGTTCCAGCTCCGTTTAAAGCAAGGAAGGCTAGGGTGAATGCGTGTGTGTGCATGTGTGTGTGTGTATGCATATGTGTGTGTGTGTGTGTGTGTGTGTGTGTGTGTGTGTGTGTGTGTGTGTGCGTGTGTGTGTGCGTGTGTGTGTGTGTGTGCACGTGTGTGTGCTGGGGGGATTATGAGCAGATGGCATGGGAACACACACACATGCACCCTGCCATCCATCTGGACAGTTCTGCAGGTGAAGTGAAAAGTGTTAAAAAAAAGTGTGTGACATCACAGTGGTGAACAGCACAGGCAGACATAACAGAAAACAGCAGCAGGACTTACGGCCTGGTCAGGGAGGCTGCATTCCTCTGTTGATTAGCCAACATACCAGACAGACAGCCAGACAGGAAAGGGGGAGGGAAACACTGTGAAGGACATTTGGATAGAAACGTGTTTTGTGTGGCTTTTCACATCCGAGGCCGTGTTAGATGAACAACAACTGAAACACAGCCCACAGTTGATCAACACACTCTTTATAATTATTATACGTCCATAACAGATGATTCTGTAACTGACACTATAACACGTGTGCTGCATTAGTGCCAACCGGTTTTTAATGATGACGCTGCAGCTGAATTACAAACCATCAATTCTGCCTAACTGAGCATTTTTTTGTTGTGTTGAATCTAAAACCGTTAGTCCATCTGTAGCTAACGTGCAAAAATCACCAAGCACATGATCGAATTTAACTGAAATCAAACCTCCACTAAGGTCCAGGGCAGACGTCAGCAACCACAGACGTAATTTACAGTTAACCGTAACTAATTCACATGTGTATTAATGAATCCTCTCCCAATTACATCTGGCATCTGCCCATATCCCCCTTGTCACATGGGTTTTTTCTCTTTTTGTCTCATTGTTTGGTAGAAGGAGCTGAAATGGCTCTTTTGATGTTGAAGGTTGTTACAGCCGGATCTAGGACATGAGCAGTAAGGAAATGGAGCACAAGTACAATGTGCAGTAAAAGAATACAGACAGATAAATGGCAAAAACTTCCCCAACAAAGAGAGACACACCAATATGACTACATCATATATTATATCATCAGTATGTACAGTTAGAGCCATCATTTATTGGACAAATCTCTGTACAGAATCTCAGTAAAGTTTTGAAATCAAACAATCAATATGTGATTGAAGCACAGACTCCAACTTTACTTCAAGAAATTTTACAAAACTGCACCAACTCTTTAGAAATAAAAGCCATTCATACAGATAGCCCTGCAGACATGAATGAGAGAATTGACTGCCGAGCAGTTTCATGTCCAGCTAACTGCAATTCGCAACAAATGAAGCAGATGTAATATTGAAGCTGACTCCAAGTGTTCAATTTTTATTTTTTTAACTTTCACTACAGTTTTGAATATGAAGAGATAAGCACTGGGAGCAGGAGCCTATTCCAGCTACCACAGGGTCAGTAGCAGTTGAAGTGAGGGAGGTTTAAATAAAACACTAAATAAAGTAAACCTCACTAACTACAGTGCAAATGTATAGGTGCTATGATGTTACTGATAGTGAACTTTATTTTAGGGCATTAACAGGGAAAAGGGGGCACAAAGACATACTTTTCTTTCTTATTCTCATTTAAAATGCCTCACTTTTATGAAATAATTATCTGAATCTTACAACCAAAGTTTTTATCTGATGTCAAATGTATAGAAATCATAACAACAAGACTGTACATCACCGTCACAACAGCGACAGTCCAGCCCTGGGCACGACACGCAGTGAATTAATCTGAGAAGGTGTTTTAAAAAATAAATGACCGGGCCAGCAGTGTGTAGCCCAGCTAGAAAAAAACAGCAGTGGAAAGTAGGTTTTTTTTCCATGTGCCAGAGAAACTAATGTTCCCGAATCGCTAGGAGTTAAAAGCAAGTCTGCTGCAGTTGTTTTGGGTCGTTCAGAGTTTCACCCTGTCAACGGTGAGTACGAAAAGTGGGGAAAACCTAATTTGTTAAGGATAAAAGGGCAGACTTGATGGGACGGAAAGTCCGCTAGCCGCTAAGCTAACAGCTAGCGCTCATGCTAGCAGAATTGAATGTGTTTCTGTGTGTGAATGGCTAGCGACTGCAACCGTATTACGTTTAAGAAAAAAAAAACAGAAACAAAAACAAAAGAAATGGTCCTAATCAGTTTTATGTGTAACAATTTAATTAAATTGTAAGACGATTCTTGTATTTTCAGTTGTGTTCTTTGAGTTGTTTATAATGTACAAGTCTGGTGAGCTACTCTGAGTTGCTGACTGCAGCTACAGTGGTAGCTCTAGAAGCGGTGTTTTTGTGAACATTGTCAACCCTTCAGGTTGATAAAATTATAGCTCACCTAAGAGGATGTGATGCTGCAGTGATATAATTTTGTTGTGCAACAGAGCTAGCTGAGTTACACTGATACTTATTGTTCATTCTGAATGTTCTAAGTAAGTGTGGCTGTTTCACAACGGTGTATGTGACTATATGGACCTGTGACCTGTTTATAGGTCAGGTTTTTTTTGTTATCTGGTAAAAGGAAGACTCGACAGACGGACCCAGTCTGAAGCAAGCCCATCGAGGAGCAGTGATTCCACAGTTCCAGTTAACTGGATGGCGAGCCAATAGGATTTCCCGAGGTTTTATTGAAGTCAAAGTTTCGTTCCCATTGAAGCTTCAGATACCTGCAGGACTACGAACTTTCTTCCTCCATCGGAGTGTGGTAGGATAAACGTTAAACAAACTGAACGGGCCCCAACGATCCATCAGTTACCAGACATTATTCACTCATACATTTGACTCAGAGAAAGCTGTATGCGCGCACTTTTATTTAGTTTGTTATTTTGGGGGAAATATTTTTATATTTTATTTTATTGCTTTCATTACATTTGTTGCAGCTGCTGTGTGTCAAATATAACAAATTTGTGAACAGTCTATTGTGGTGTGGTCTCTCCTTATTGGTGTTTATACCTTGGGCTCCTGCCGATCCTAGATCTTCTGATACTGGCTAGTGAGAGTTCGGTCATTCTTAATAATAATTCGTAAGTTGCGTAACAAGTGCACTTCGCAAATTAGCTCGCATAGACACATTAGTTGTGCCGCTTCTTAATGATGGTATCTTAGCTAACAAACCCAACTACCAGATTCAACTTGTAATTGGCTAAAAATAACTTCGCCTACCGGTGAGAGGGACGTTGCTAGCTGGCAGTTTTTTCAAGCGATGTTGAAATTTCCACATTCCGACACTTCAAATGCTTCAGGAGCTGTCCGCTCAGCACAGCATCAGCACCACGGATACATCCGTAGACTCGAGACAGAATTCACAATGTGTTTTTGGGACTTTCAGGTGTTTGGACCAATGTTTTCTTTTCTGATCAAACCAGAAAGCTTTAATGAGCAGCTGGATTTGTCTCGCATTAACGGGCTGGACACAGAGGACATCGAAATGCAGCTGATTGAACTGAAAAGCTCGACTCTGTGGGGTCAAAGTTTGCAGAACTACAGATGCAGCTGGAATCCTTAGCTGTGCGTGTTCATGGAGCTGCATGTTCACCTGCTGGACGTCACTACCTGACAAGTGTAACTGTCTTCAGAACATTGCAGAGGCCTTATTGACAGTATTTGGCTCTACATGTCTGTGTGAGCAGATTTTCTCTCACATGAGTCCTCAGGTCTGAATGCTGGACACTGGGAGACCTGTGTCTCTGAGTGGGAGACCAGAGATCACATTAACATGTGTGTCTCTGTATTAACAAACATGCCATATTGGCCCAGTTTATTTTATCATTGTTGTGAGGAGACCATAAATAGCATTTGTATTTTCTGTTGTTCAGTTCATTTGCTGTTATGGATAAAAAGTCTTTTTTGTTTAAGAATAACTGATAACTATTCGCTGACAGCTGCAAACATCTGTGAACAAATATAATCTATAAAGTTGTTCTATATAGTGTGTAACTGTTCATATAGAGCGTTATTAAATTTATTGCTAATGCATCATATGGCACACTGACTTCTGAGGAAATTTTAGATGCACTCATCATCAGAAAGGTTACCGACCCCTGGTCTAAATGATCTACAGTTGTGAACGGCTGTTTGTCTCTGTGTGTTGGTCCTACAACAGACTGGCGACCTGTCCAGGGTGCACCCCACACCCCGCCCTATGGTAGCTGGGATTTATAAAAAGCAGAGGACAGACTTGAATGATAGAATCAATATATAATAGACCCAAAATAAATCGATGAAAAGTTTTTGTTTTTTATGATCCCATTTTCATGGCTGCTATTCTAGACCTGTTGTGATGTTAGATCAGCCAAAGACTGAACAGACGGCTACAGTTCTGGTATCTCGCTCATTATCCCAGCCTTCATGTTTATGTCAGCTATACACAAAATGTCATAACTGGAGGAGTTTAAGTAGCTAAAAAATATTCTCCATCCTTATCTATATGAGTCATGTTAAAACGTCACCTGTTGTACTGCTCTGACAGAATTCTGACTTTGGTGGAGTTGTTCTATAACTAAACTGATGGGAATGGAAATCTAGTGTGTCTAAACAAAACACTCTGGGTTTGTACTGAATATGGGGCCAAGCACCTATTTAACTGTGCTGAATTGTCCATATTTAACTGCTAAAGAGAGATAACTCCATTTATCATGACATCAGCATCCTATCAGGCACTGAGAAGAGCTGCCTGTGCTTCTGATAGACTAGCAAAGGTCACATATTACTCCAGCCCACAGTCACTGACAAACTCATCAAAATACCATTGGTCACTGGATGCATTCACCAGTTTGCTAATCCAGACTGAATAAATTATTTCTTAGAGATCAGAAGCTGCTGTCATATGCTGCCAGACTCGTTTAACTGTTGCACAACGAATTTCAGGATATTAAAAATAGTTTGTAATCAGATTCTCTAACCTAAGAGAATTAACAAGTTTCAGGACTTGATGATGACTGTCACTGAATAAGTTGCAGCCGCAACTACAGAAAACAAAAGGATGAAACAAACAATATTATATTTACATTCACGCTTAAGGTACAATAAGCTACTTATCACTAGTCCAGAAACATTATTATTGAGTTATAATCCATATTGAAGGACTTCATGATGGCTCAGCTTAAGATCCCCACAGTCAACCAAATAACCTTTATCACATCCACCGTCTCGGTGCTGTTAAAAAAGACGCCAACAAACCAAGATAAGTAACTGCTAAATTTAACCATTAAAAGCACAAAGAACTAGTGAAAAAAACAAGGAAAAGAACTGAAAGGAACTCACAATTATAAATGATCAACCCACTAGAAATTCAGGAAACATGCAAACGCCTCTTATATTGCTTTGCCACTCCCTACACAATAGCACCACTGCACATTAAAACTACACTTTTAATCATCACTCACACATGTCCAGACATGCACAGTCAACCATATATTTAATCAAAAACCACATATCCATATTCATCATATCTCTACAAACGTGGATCAAATGTTTCTGTTGGAAAATCTGTGGAGTTGGAAGTCAGGCAAAAATCATTCAAGTTTGGTAATCCACTGTAATCCCAAAGCATGGAAGAGTATGGCCTGTGTGATGGTTGGAGGTTAAACCGTCACCAGATGATTGAGAATACACTTAAGTCTGATCAAACATAGAACAAACATAGGAGCTAAACAACAACACTAAGAGAAAAATTCTTATACAGCAGCTGAGACATGACAACATTGAATACAATAATAATTCTGGTAAATATCTGACAAACAAAAAAACAACAACAACCCAACAACAAGCACAGTTATCGAGGACTCAGCAAGTCTTCCCATTGTTCTATGGGGGTGGGGGTGGGGGGGTGGGGGATTTTTATATAAACACGTCTGACCACGAACCAAATATGGAAGATATTCACAAATTCAGCAATACTAGAGTTCAATAATTTCTATTTGCAGCACTTGAAAGATTTGGGTTTGGAGAATCATTTACTGGTTGGATAAAAGCATTTTACACATCCCCAAAGGCAGTCACCACGGACAGGTCAGCTTCACTCTCCTGAATGCTATCAGGCAAAGATGTCCTGTGGCTCCATCTCTATTTGCATTATTCATTGAACCACTAGTTCACGCTATAAGATAAAATAGCAACACTAAGGGGATTTCAAACGTTAACACAGAACACAAAATTCTCCTTTATGCAGATGATGTGCTATTACTCCTTCAGGATCCTCATTCTTCCCTGTCCCAAACATTCACGTTTATAGATATCTTTTCAGAATGGATAATCTCTTCACCCGAGTTTACATGTCCAGCAGTCGAACTCTCATCTGGATTATTTTCTAGACAGCAGCTAAATGTGTCCTGGGTCTCCTGACCCAGCGTTTTTAGTTCTGTCTGATTTTTGTGTTTTGTACTCATGTTATTCTATGGTTTCTAGTTTTGATCCCTTGCCCCTCATGTTTCTCTGTGCCCCCTCTGTCCGTGTGTCTTCGCATGTTTTGAGTTTCTTGTGATTTCTGTCACTCTGTATTGTGACTTATGTTCTTATGGTTGGTCTTTTGTTTCTCCCTCGAGTCTAGTTTCTTGTTTTCCATGCTCAGTATTTCCCTCCTTGGATCCTTGGTTCTTATGGTTTATGTTTCTGTGTTTCTTAGTTGCTGTCTCCACCGTGTCAAGTTCGCGTCTGTGTTATACTTCCTGTTTTACTTTGAAGGTCCGTGTCTAATGTGAATGTGTCCTGCTTTGCTTCCTTGTCTCGTCAGTTCTGATTTCTCCCAGCTGTGCCCTCCTTCTGTGTCTCATCCCCTCCTTACTTCCCAGTGTATTTAAACCCTGTTTCTCTGAGTCAGTGTCATGTCGTCCCTCATGCTGTGTGGAGCTCCCTGTGATTTTAGTTTGTTATTTCCCAGTTTAGTTTAGTTTAGTTTGCTCGTTTCCCCGTGCCAGCAAATAAAGCTGTGGTTTTGAGTTCATCCCTTGTGTCTGAGTCCTGCCTGAGTCCTCATCTCCTGCCTGCCACGCAGCGCTGCCTGACAAAATGTGACATTTCACACACTGAGAAACATCCTATAGCTGTCAGTGATCATGCTCCTGTGTCTTTAATTCTACTAAATAAGAAGGTTATTTCACCAAGTAAAAACTGGAGATTTAAAACATCATTGCTTAAAGATCCTTTTTTTTTTTTAAACTGTAGGATTTATATGTAGACTATAATGATCTGCCTGGAACATCAGCAATTGTTTTCTGGGAAAAAGTTAAAGCTGCGAGAGGTAAAATTTCATTTTCATCACATTAAAAAATCTAAGGAGCTGGAGAAGAAAGGCAGCTGGACTGCGGTGAGTCAACCATATACTTAATCAAAAACCACATGATGAACATGGATAGCTCTACAAATGTGGATCAAATGTTTCTGCCGCCTATGAAATTTCTGAGTTGGAAAATCAAATGTTTCATCTTTCATCTGAGGCTACGTCCACACCTACACGGGTATTTTTGAAAACGGAGATTTTCCGTTTTTGTTTTAAAAAATAATCCCGTCCACACGTAAAGGCAGAAATGAAGGGAAACGCTGCTAGGAACATGCCAAAGCAGCAGGTGGCGCTATATTCCTAACTGTGCAGAAATGTTGGCCAATCAGAAGTCTAGAAGCCTCGGTGGGAAATAGTAAACAAAGCTGGGGCATAGAAGCAGAACCGAGTCGTATGTGTGGAGGGACAGTAACTGTGTGTGTATATGTAAGCATTTAAACACTGCAGAGAACAATTAACAGTAACAGTATTGTAGAAATTCATTTCACCGAAACAATAACGTGGCGCACAGTGTGACGTCAAAAAAGGCGCACACCTTTGACGCTGCGTTTTCTCCGTTTTCCTCGTCCACACGTAAATGCAAAAACGGAGTTTTCAAAAATATCCACCCTGGCCGGAGTTTTTAAAAATCTCCGTTTTCAGTGACCGAAAACACCGTTTACGTGTGGACGAAAGGTGCAAACACATAGAAAAATCTGCGTTTTCAAAAATACCCGGGTACGTGTGGACGTAGCCTGAGAAGCTTCCTCAGTTCTAAGACACATTGGTGGAGTTTCCCCAATGACATACAGCTGAGCCCGGTCCTGGGTGTTGACCCACTATTGACCATGTACCTAATCACATGAGCCAAGTTGTGAAAATGGGTGTGGGTCATTATCAGAAGAGGTTTTGGGTTCAGGAGGTCTTAAAGCATGTGGTTATCCCAATTGGGCTTTCATCAAATCGGCAAAGGTGTACAGTAAAGGAGGTCAGACACAAAGTAGGGAGAAAAAAATGACAAAGGAAGAAACATTGTCATGCCTTGTCTGTGAAGGTTCTCAGTCATCCAGGTCATCGTAGTCAAAGGAGCTTGCAAAGAAAAGCGTCTGGACTTCTTTAAGTTACTTGAAGACGTTTCACCTCTCATCTGAGAAGCTTCTTCAGTCATCCCTTATCTACCAGGTTTATCAAAGAAACTCAGAGTCTTCTCCAAGTACAACAGTGTAGTGCACTTCAGAGCCACAAACTCAGACGAAAACTGGTTCATCCAACATATCGTATGTTGTGCAACACAACGAGCAGTTTTCTGTGAATGTTATTTGATAAATACTGTGAAATCAATGCAGGGTCACCTGATTATATTGATTTATGGATATCCATACATCTCATACAGTAAACAATGACATGATAGCTACATTTCAGCAACTTGCCCTTCAAAGTGTCCTGGTGCTATTAGATTACAAAATACACCACAATAACCACCAGTTCTCTCATATCTCCATCTGAAAGCTCCATAAAAAGCCACACATTATAAAATCATGTTTAGATCTTAGCAGCAAACTCACAAGAGTGTGTTCAGAGTGACGTGCAGTGTTAGTTTTCCACACATAGTGTTTTGCATTTTGGTCTCATCTGACCAGAGCAGCTTCATCCACATGTTTGCTGTGTCCCCCACATGTTTGCTGTGTCCCCCACATGTTTGCTGTGTCCCCCACATGTTTGCTGTGTCCCCCACATGTCTGCTGTGTCCCCCACATGTCTGCTGTGTCCCCCACATGGCTTGTGGCAAACTGCAAACGGGACTTCTTATGGTTTCCTGTTAACAATGGCTTTCTTCTTGCCGCTCTTCCATAAAGGCCAACTTTGTGCAGTGCACGACTAATAGTTGTCCTGTGGACAGATTCCCCCACCTGAGCTGTAGATCTCTGCAGCTCGTCCAGAGTCACCATGGGCCTCTTGGCTGCATTTCTGATCAGCGCTCTCCTTGTTCTGCTGTGAGTTTAGGTGGACGGCCTTGTCTTGGTAGGTTTACAGTTGTGCCATACTCCTTCCATTTCTGAATGATGGCTTGAACAGTGCTCCGTGGATGTTCAAGGCTTGGGAAATCTTTGTGTAGCCTAAGCCTGCTTTAAATGTCTCAGTAACTTTATCCCTGACCTGTCTGCTGTGTTCTTTGGACTTCATGTTGTTGTTGCTCCCAATATTCTCTTATGCTGTGTCCCAATTCAGGGTCTCCACGCTTGAAGTACGCATTTCAAGTGCGATTATGTCACCGCCACGTGACGACGGCTGTCCCAATTCGAAGTGTACTTCAAATGCATACTCCAAATGTGCCGTCGATTTCCCCAAATATCAAGCGTGGTCCGGTGCACGCTTCGTGGTCCCATATATCCCACAATTCATAGCGCGGCGGTGGGTGTGGATAATTTTGCCGCAAAATACGGCAGAAGGGAGCGGCCGAAGAGTGAACTGTCAAAAGTAAGTACTGAATATGACGTCACTTAATTATGTGCGAATGTTTAATAACGAAGAACATTAAAACATTGCTGTTGGCCACATGTGGCAAAGTTGTGTGACATTAGTGATGTTTGTACTTACAACGTTAACTTGGTTTTAAAGCCTATATATATATATATATATATATATATATATATATATATATATATATATATATATATATATATATATATATCATAATAATCTGACAATACTATAATATTGGCCATATTATATTTACATTACCACGGTGAGATGATTTTAGTCTCATGAACAACATTAGCTAATTGTTATTTACTAGCTAATCTTAAATGACTGTTCAGTACAGAAATGAAGCCCTTGAATCATGTTTTACAGTCCTGTGGTCTCAGCCTCAGATACTCAAAGTGATGTCATGAAAAAAATGAATGACCAACAAAACATTTTTCTCATTTCTGTCACACAAAGCTGTATGTAACGTTTCTCGCGGTTAGTATCATGGTTGCTAGGCAACCTGAACAGCGCAACGAAGGCTAGACCGTCCCATTTCACACGCCTCTCACTTCCGCACTTCTCGTACTTATAGTACGTAGTACGCGTAATGCGCGTACTTCAAGCGTGCAGACCCTAAATTGGGACACAGCTTTAGACAACCTCTGAGGCCGTCACAGAGCAGCTGTATTTGTACTGACATTAGATCACACACAGGTGCACTCTGTTTAGTCATTAGCACTCATCAGGCAACGTCTATGTGCAACTGACTGCACTCAGACCAAAGGGGGCTGAATAATTACGCACACCCCACTTTGCAGTTATTTATTTGTAAAAAAATGTTTGAATCATGTCTGATTTTGGTTCCACTTCTCACGTGTTCACCACTTTGTGTTGGTCTTTCACCTGGAATTACAATAAAATTGATTCATGTTTGTGGCTGTAATGTGACAAAATGTGGGAAAGTTCAAGGGGCCGAATACTTTTGCAAACCACTGTATTGATTTATTCAAGCCCTGTCCACTCTGCTGCTGTAAAAATGTAACTTTCTCAATTCTGGGACTAACAAAGGCTCTGCTGTGTCATCTTATTTCTTCTACTAAAAATCTCAGGGAGAGGGAGACCCATCCATGGGGACGAGGATGGTTGTGCCCTGAGTTCCTTAAAGCTCTGGATATCGTCCCACTGTCTTGGTTGACATGCCTCTGTAACGTTGCCTAGAGATCTGGAGCAGTGCCTCTTGGTTGGCAGACTGGGGTGTTGATTCCCATCTTTAAGAAGGGGGACTGGGAGGTGTGCTCTAATTACAGGGGGACCACACTCCTCATCCTCATCCTGGGAATGTCTGTGTGCTTGAAAGGTAAGTTGTTTTGTTGTTTAGTCTGCATGCAGTTTTTTGACTTCCAGGAGTTCAACCACGTTCCTTTCTGGTATCCTTCGGGGTGTGAGTCAGGACTGTGGGTGTCTGGCCCATTCGGTCCTGTACAAGCAATGCAAGATCTTAGTTTGCATTGTCCCAGGTCAGGGATGAGTGGCTGCCCAATGTGGAGGAGTTTAAGCATCTCAGGGTTGTGTTCACAAGTGAGAAGGGAGCAGGAGATTAACAGATGGACAGACTACAGCTGCAGTGACACTGAAGCTGTAGTGAAGAGAGCCCAGTGTAACAGCAAATCTATCAATTTTCCAGTCGATCTACATCCCTGTTCTCATGAGTTTTGAGTGACTGAAAGACTGAGAATATACTAACAGCAGAAATCTGCTTTCTCTGAAGGGTGGTTGGCCTCTCCCTTAGAGTGAAGAGTGCAGTCATTCAAGTGGGGCTCAAATAGTGTAGAGTGCCAAACCTCTACATTAACAGAACTCCGGCATTTTACAAGCATGCTGTTGTGGTGAGCTGCTTGTGATAGATCGTCTTGGCCGGCCTGGAAATGCCCGTGTTTCTTTGGATAACCTGGATGAGGTAACTAGAGAGGAGGTCTGGGCGTTGTTGCTTAGATGAAAGGAAATGAAGGGATTGTGGTAATAGTAACAGTAATAATAACAAGAAGAAAAATAAGATTATTATTATTACTCAGTGCTCCACCAAAACACTAGAGTGTAATGCTTGCATACTGCACCGATTAGATGCTGTTTATAGACGTAATAATAGTGATCATCCTTATTATCTGGCTGATTGTCTACGAGTTCTGAGCCTCCCGCCCTTCCTGTCGGTCTTTCAAATGACTCTTCAGAATGAAAGGAAGCAGAGCAGTCGCTGAGTGGATTACTGAGGCTTCAGCCTGAAGCACTGTCAGTCCACAAACTGATGAATGAGACATTTGCTTTAACACGGCTCCTCACAGGAGTGTGTTTGCAGCACAGCTGATTTGCATTTATTTATCACTGATGATGAAGACTCCACCTTGAAGGATTCCACTGGTGAGTTTGCATGTATTAATAACTAATTGTGTACACTTCAAATTGATGCCAAGTGTTTTCAAAACAACTGTCAAAGATTGTTTTTCTCCCTAGAGTACAGCGAACAGACAGTCCTCACATTTAACAATATGTTTGTTTTAGAAAATGTATTCCAAAGATATACTTTTAGATGTTTTCTTGTCTTTGTGCAGGCTATGAAGACTGTTTTGTATCAAGTAGACACAGTTTCCACCACAGAATTGCAAACCAGCAGTGAGCTATGCTGTGATCTTTACCTTGAAGGACGACTTCTCCGTGGTTCAGATGACTCGTTGCGTTTGTGGCTGAGGCAGGATGAACACGCTGGGAAGGAGAAAGCAGAGTGGATGTTATTTTGATGTGAATGTAAGAACCAACAAGAGGAGAGGTGGAGCTCCTCCACATTAACCCTCTTGGTGGAAATCAGACGGCAGCTCCACTGACCTTGTACGGTGTGCATAGACACACTGATGGCTTACGACTGAGGAATTATTACAGCAAGCAGCCTCTCTTTCTAACTTTCTATTACTTTGATTTTTAAACAGTACTGATGGGCACAGAAATAGAAGAAGCCTGATTATGTCAATAAATTTGAAGTCATTCTCATTAACTACCTAAACTGTGGTACCCACATCTCCTGACAAAGTTACACAATACTTACAAATACTTGCCAAAATGGCAACACTGACATTTTATTTTTGGAACCATCTGAAATCCTTCGTCCCGTTAGAGCTCAGTAAGTCAGCACTCCCCCCCCTCCCCTCAGCAGCAATAAACCCTCTGCTGCCACAGTCATGGGATGATATCAAAAATAGAGGCTGATAACAACTTGCATGCATGATTTCCTGTCTGATGTCTTCTTGTGGCAGCAGAGCTTAGTCAGCCTGTCAGAGAAGGAGCTCCACTGATGGAGAACACTTTGTTCATTCCAGTTTGCAGCCAATCACAGAGCTACCTTTACTCAGTCACCAGCTCTGAAGCTGCTCTTCAAGCAGACCACGGCAACGTTCATCACAGTTGCCAAAACCGAGTTACAGAAAACCGTCCTGTTGCTGCACAGACTGAAGGGTCTCAGCTTCCATAAGAAGAGCCTGCTCTGGTTTAGCATCTGCATTAGCAGCATCATAAAACAGCTCTGGTACCAGTGCCACAACTGACATACTGGTGAAAAGCTGGTAATATATATCGAGTGTTTAGAGCTACTGTAGTGATAAACAAGTACTCTAGACCACCTGTGCTCCACTGTGAGTATGAAGTCTTTCTGGTTAATGCCAGCGCCCTTAAGTCTATCATCGTCACTCTAAACAAACAATCAGAGATGGTAAAAACACTTCATGAGTGATTTTCAGCCCTAAGTCTTTATTCTACACAAAAACAGGCAGTTTTTTTGTTTGGTTCTCTTTTTTGTGTACAACAGTATTTTCTTCTTACTCATCTTTGAAAAAGAACGCATTATGAAATGACTAAATGCAAGGTTAACAGTTCAGATGGTAGAGTCACTGTGGGCAGAGCAGGTCAGGGTCCAGCCTGCTTGTAAAGCAGGTTAACTCATATATTGCTAGGGTCTCCGTGGCAAACTGGTCCTGGTTGAAGGGCCAGAGAAGCGGTTTAGATGCCTACGATGAGTAATAGAGCACGGGAACGTTTACCCTGCCTGGGGTAGGGTTAGCAGCTCTGTCGGGCCCCTGCTGGGGGGTCTTTGCTTATGTTGATTGTTGCTGTGTTGTTTTTGTGTTGCTTGTGTTTCTCTGGCTCTCTTCACCTTTCCTTCTGTTAACTTTCTTCTCTTTTCTTATTCTCTCTCTTCCCCATCCCCGGTCCTGTACATTCTGACTATAATAACTTAAAATAAATAATAAAGATCGAATAAACTATGAAAATCAAGTAGACCAGTATAGTAAAAGCCGTAATGGATAACAAACTGATCATGTGATTCAGGTGTGTTGACCCAGGGTGATATCTAAAACCTGCAGGACACCAGCGCTCGAGGCCTGGAGTTGCCCCCCCTGGTCTACAGGAATCAAGACCTGCAAGATGCAGGAGGAACAATGGAGTATCCACTGAGTGGGCCACAAGAGCCTAGGTTGTTGGAAACAATGCATAGATGGCTACTGCTGAGACTTGCCTACCACCAACTACCTTTGATGGACAGGTAGGTGGAGACAGATAACACCAAGAGATATTCTGATAAGTCTCTAGAAAGATAACAAAGGCAAAGCTAAAAAAGAAGTTTCATACACGAAGCAGAGGCAAGGAAAACAAACTATATGACGTGTTGTTGTGGCATGAAGAAAAGATGCATCATTGACACATTATCCATCCTTGTGTGCAAATCTCCATGTGAAGTTATGACGTTAAGCAGGTCAATCAACCTGAGGGACACGGTGACAATTATCTAATGGTAAATGGACTGATTCTTATAGAGCGCTTTTCTACTCTCACGGAGTACTCAAAGCGCTCTATACAACATGCCTCAGTCACCCAATCACACCCATTCTCACAAGCACTTTATCTACACGTAGTGCTTTCTAACGACAGTCATACTCCGATGGATGCATCGGAGAGCAAGTTGGGGTTAGTATCTTGCCCAAGGATACTTGACATGCAGACTGGAGGAGCCAGTCGAACCACCGACCTTCCGATCAGTAGGTGACCTGCTCTACCTCCTGAGCTACAGCCACCCTTAATGACGAAAGATAAAATGCAGCCGTTCTCAAATTAAATTTGAACCGCTGGCTCCACCAGCCTTTGTAAAAATGCACTGGTGTAAATTAACTTTGTCTTTGAGCATCAATGGCAAACTGCAAACCTGAAATGTTTTTCATTTACATGCTAAGTTTTGTCTCTTATGACCAGATGGTTCCTAGTAGGGGTGGAGGACTCATGCAAGCTTCCTTAATAGCAATGAAGAGATCAGCTAATTAAATATGATTTTACAATAAATGATTCTAAATTAAATTAAAGTTGAGAGAATTTTAGTGCCAGCTCAGGTGTTGGCAATTCAAATTTGAATTCAAGTGTTTCAGTGTGGCAGTTATCATAGCATATATAGCCTCATGATGACTCTTTATTGTGCCCTACCAAACGCTAATGTCATGCAGTGCCCCATCCTCACTGCATTTGAAAGGTGCAAAGGATGAGCTTGATCAGAGGAGCCCAAAGGATGAGCCCTGGCTTCTTCCTTGGTAATTTCAAAGCTAGGGTGCCATCACTTGCATTATCGAAGACAATAGTCCACAGGCTACTTGAGCTGTGTACTTATCACAGCGTGCGCATCACGAACAGCTGTGGAAACAGCAGCGCAGTGTTATGGCAGCACCGCATTACCACAACACGGTGTTAAGAAGTGTTCAGCACATCAGACCACGCCTCGCAAGACAGACGGCACGATGCAGCGTTGAGCATGAACAGCATGAACAATGGGATAAAGAAGACATGATGTAAAAGGTTTCACCCCCTCAGATCACTGGATCCGAGAAACAATATGTGGAGCTGCGTGCAGCTATAGTCTGCACCATATACTCTTCATTCACCTCTGATGTCAGCAAACCTGAGATTCTGGCGTTTTGGGCAAAATAAATTGATATTTAAAAATCGATTCAGGATTTTTAAAGACTCGATATCACATTATCCAAATTAGAATCGATTTTAATCGATAATCAAAAACCAGCTATGATTCGTGTCCTTTCTTGATTATTATTACAATTCTGTTTCAGTTTATTCTGTTTAAGGGTTTAGTTCGTAGGTTTTGTTTTGGTGTCCTCGTTTTTCCTGCCGGTGTAGTTCAGAGTCTAGTCTGCGTCTTTGTGTTGTTATTTCCTGTTTTATTGTGAAGGTCCATGTATATGTCAGTGTGTCTAGCTTCGCTCCCTGTCTCGTTAGCCCTAATCTCTCCCAGCTGAGTCTCCTACTGTTTTCCATTCTCTGATTGCGCCCGGTGTATTTAAGTCCCGTGTTTCTCTGTGTCACATCGTACCCTCAGATTGTGCCTGTGTGGTTCTGTTCTCAGGGTTCCTTGTTCAGGTCATGTTTTGTTCATCAGCAGCAATAAAGCTGCGGTTTTTAGTTGAGTCCTGCATTTGGATCCTCCCCTCTGCCTGCCCGCACACAGAGCCATGACATGTCCAGTATGCTGACATGTTGCTATGTTCATAATCATAACACTATCAGCTGATAAATGATCTTATGTTGAAATTTTGAACTTGGGGGGGACCAGCGCCCTATCACCTGACAAACTCCAGGTCAGTGTTACATGTGGATCCATCATACAAGGTTTCAAGAAATTCAACTCTTTGACATTCCCAAAATTTGCGTATTGATGACTATAAAATGTGGCCTAATGTTAACATCTGCTGACAATAATGCTGACATCGTGCCAGCA
Organism: Neolamprologus brichardi; assembly: GCF_056152115.1. Classification (NCBI taxonomy): domain Eukaryota; kingdom Metazoa; phylum Chordata; class Actinopteri; order Cichliformes; family Cichlidae; genus Neolamprologus; species Neolamprologus brichardi. The sequence continues at coordinate 31,154,729 of NC_142116.1, read as the reverse complement.
GCTTTACAGAACCAACAATTGTTGGTAAATTATTGTCACAGAAATAAAGTTAAAGTACCATAAGGAAAAGGGAACTACTTTTCTGCTCTATGCGCTCCTTCTTTCTTGCACTCCCTCTGGACTGGCAGTAGGTACAATTCAGGAAAAGCTGTCTGTGCATGTCAATGTCAGTTTTATGTCTACAGAACATTAAAAAGGAAATGGGGGGGGACATAGATCAACTAATAAAAAAGAGAACGTAAAACCCGATGAGGCTCAAACTCGACTTGAATTAAAAGTCGAGGTAAATAAGGGAATTTTAAGATAGGATTTAAAAGACTGCATACACTCTGCAGTGTGAATATCAAGTGGGAGGTTAATCCAGACAATGCAACTAAGAAATGCATCCATGCTTTAAGACCTTGGCTGCATGCAAGAGCATTTAGATCGATGGTGTAAGTTTTGGAGTTATATAAATTCATGCAGCTGCCATAATATTTTAAACTATGGAAGTAAAAGAAAACTCTTGAAATCAATATGAAAATAGAGAAAATAGAGCCAGTGTAAACCTGCTAAAACTGGAGTGATATGATCACGCCATCTAATACGTGTTACAGCACATGCAGCAGTGCTTTGGACTAACTACAAACAGGAATGTTCAGAGAACAGCAGTAGTCCAGAGGTGATGAAGGCATGGACAGGTTCTCCTTTTGGAGGAATAGTATTTTGCTTTGACATATCAAATTTTTTAATATCAGTAAACTATAGTACCTAAACCGTGTTTAGATGTTAAAGAGAGGAGAATATTAAAAGTCCTTCCATACAATCAGAAAACAAAAGTAATCCAGGCACATGCAGTGGCCACATCATCCTCACGGCTGGCACAGTGACACTTCATATCCATCTCTGTGCCTCGTTCAAAGAAGCGACTTTAAAACGCTCTTATCTTGAGATGCAAACACATCATTACCACTTTTTGAAAACGTGTATTTACAGCCAATGTTGGGTTTAACTCATATTTATTGCATTACAAAGTTACCATAATAAACTTTTTGTAACATGTAATACACGACTGTATGAAATTCAGTAAACACTAAAGGCACGTGTGTCCTCCTTTGGGAGGCGATGTGGTTTCTGTGTGTAATTATTTGATCATGTATGTTAGCTCATGTTACACAGTAGCTCAACAGTAATGTAAGGAATGGTATCACAAATCAGTTCAGCTCATTTTGTTTTCAAACATGTGCCGTCAGTCATTACAAATATCATTCTGTTCTTTTGTTTGAAAAGGAGTCGGCGGAAGTATACACTTATTAGTCCCTACCCCCTCAAGTTTGACCTCATTGATTTAATTTTCTTTTAGCCTTAAATTAAACAAACAACATATGAAGCAAAAGTAAAGCAAAGACAAAACAAACAAATAAACAAAACAAATAAAGAAGCCCCACCACAGTATAGTTACTTTCATATAAATAAGGACTGAGTGGTAACCAGAGATGGGCAGTAACGCGTTACTTGTAACTAGATACTAGTTACTTGTAAATAGATCTATCGCTTTATCACCTATTCAGGGTGTAAAGCGTGTTTTAAAAAAGTAACTAAGTAACTAAGTAATTAATTACTTTTGAAAATAAGTAATCAGTAAAGTAACGGGATTACTTTTTTGGGGAAGTAATCGGTAATTAGTTACTGATTACTTTTTTCAAGTAACTTGACCAACACTGGTGGTAACGTTTGCAGATTCACAAATGATGAGACAAACAAACTAAAACACTATTACGAACAACATTACTGCCTTGAGTTAACTCTGTTTTCTTCATTCTTATATTTGCTAAAAGTGTTTTTTATCTTTCATTTTAAACCGGTTTGTGTTACTTTCTTTCATTTCTTCTGTTTAACTGTTCCATAATTTAACTCCTGCTACAGAGACATACTTTTTAAAGTTGTTCTAATAACTTTGTATTTTTAAATTCTATTTCTTAAGTTATACCCACCGTCTCTTTCTATAAACAATTTACAGATTTCTTTTGGAAGCATTTTATTTGTTTTACTTTATATATTATTTGCGCTGTTTTAAACTCCACCAAGTCCTGGAATTTAATAGCTTGCATTTTGAAAAACAGTCCATTTGTATGATCTCTGTACCCTCCATTATTTATTCATCTAATGGCCCTTTTCTGTATTCTAGGTATTGTTTGAGTGTTACTTTTGTATGTGTTTTCCCAGACCTCTACACAGTAGCTCGTATACAGCAGTAGTAAAGCACAGTATAACATATGCAGGGCTTTCCCCGTGCCAGTCTCCCTCAAACATAAGTACTGTGTGGTTTCCAACAGAGCTCGTGGTCAATGATCACATCAAGAAATTTTATTTCATTGACTCTTTCTAAACATACATTGTCAACACATATTTCTACTTTGATATTCTTCTTTTGGTTTCCAAACAACATAAATTTGGTTTTATCGAGATTCAATGATAATTTATTTATATCAAACCACTTCTTTAATATCGTTAATTCCTGTGTGATCATCTCCAAAACTTGTGGCAATTCCACACCTGAACACAGCAGAATTGTGTCATCTGCAAATATTACAAACTTTCAATTCTGCGAGATTCTGCACAGACTATGCACATAATAAACGAGGTACTCCACAAGCAACATGCATCAAATCAGATTTATATTCATCTATTTGTACATATTGTTGCCTTTTCCCTAATAGCTTTTTAACCAGTCCAAAACCACTCCCCTAAACCCTTTCCAGTTTTTTTAATAGAATTTCATGATTAACAGTATCAAACGTACCTGTGCGTACCTCTTATAATCTATACATTCTGTTATCTCTTCCATTTTTCAGACTCGTGTGTGTGTAATTGTGGATTACAATTACAACATCACTTAAAAAACGAATCTAAAAATACAAACTCAAAACATTATTTTTGTGTGAGGTCCCACTGTTACCTCCATCATTGCAGACTTAAATACAGAAACTGCTACCAGCACAGCAGAGGTCCGAGTTTCCAGGTTTCCATATCTAGAAATTAAAGCTGCAGAAAGCAATGATAGGGCCCCAACCTGGGGTACCTCGAGATATGCTGCAGCTGGATTATGCTGATAAAGATGCAGTTTCAGGTTTTCTTGCAATAACTTGGATTAAACTTTAATTGGCTTTTGCATAAGCAAGTTATTTAAAGATAGTAGGTTAGGTTAACTGGTAATTCTATATTACTCAGACATGTAGTGCTGGAGCAGCTTCACTGAATGCTGGTAGGTGGCACACTACCACACTCAGGAGTAAAGCCCATAAAACAGCCTTCATCACGTTGCAGCTAACGTTTATTTTAAGCACATGAGGTGAATAAGAAGAAGTCCATCAAATAACTAATAAAACATTAAATTATTTAGTTCCCACTAGGTCGAGCTCAGACTATCCCTGACTGCTGGCAGAAAGATGCGCTCAGGTTGGGACTTTAGTGAAACATGAAGTTTGGGGCAGACTGAACAATGTGTAACAAGCCACCGGTGCTTCATGGACTAACATCGAGTCATGCCATTTAATGACAACACACAGTTGTATAGGTGAAGTTAGAGCAGGTTGTTCATTCACCTTGAAGCTGTGTCTTAAAGCCTGAAATAAGAAATATTTGCTAGAAAATGAAAGTTTATTGAACCATCTGATAAATTTGTTTAAAAAAAGATTTTATTTCTTTTCATTTCTGTATATGATTTATAATTTGTATCATATTTGCTACATCTGACTTTATTTTTTTTTTAGATTTGCTTAAACATGTATTGTGCAATTTATTTATTTGGTTTTTCAGAGGAAAAAAATCACACTGATGATGTCACAGCCTTGAAAACTCAAAAAAAAAGTTATCGTCAAATACGAGACAGCAGTAAGCATTACGGTGTGAAATATGACATTTCCTGCTGCCACTATGACCATCATCAAACATTACGATTATTATTGTTTCTATTACACTATTATTGTTCAGGAGTGGACCCTTATCAGAGCAGATAAAAAAGGGGCCTTTACAGTTCTCATGCACTAAATATTTAAGCTGCAATAACTAAAAAGCCCAAAAAGTACGATACAATGGCTTCAACAAGGGACAAGCATGCTCTAAATCAGGGGTGTCAAACTCAAATACACAGTGGGCCAAAATTCAAAACTGGAACAAAGTCGCGGGCTAACATTAATATTTATTGAAATATATTTATTCCTCCAGATATAAGAATTAATCTTTTCTTATGGACTCAAACACGTTTTGCTGAAAAACTGAATATGGAACAAGCAAAGCTTAATACTAAACAACATATATATTAGCTGTATAATACCAGTAAGCCAGTAGGCCAGTAGGCCAGCTCTGATAGTAATTTGGTATGGCTTCAAGGGCCAGAGTTTGACACCTATGCTCTAAATGAATGCAATAAATTAAATGAAAGGTGAAATGTAAATAATATCAAGCATGGCAGTTGTTGGGCCATCCCAGTTTCTTTTTTCCTTAGCACTGAATCCCCCAGTCACTGTAGGGGTGGCACACGATTTTCATCCTTCCCTTGTGTCCTATGAATGTGGCAGGTGCAATCCCACGTCCAATGGTTTATCACACGTAAACGTGAACAGCCCTTTATCTTCAGTGACAGGTAAACTTTAACCATGACAGGTAACAGCTCCCACAGCACAACCAACCCTTACACACTGCGGAGTGTGGGGGGGCATATTTCTGTGAAACGTTGTGAGCAGCACATGGGAAGGACGGGTCAGCGACTTTGAGCCAAGCTGGCCACACGCATCGTGCTCGCTGACTCATTATTTTACTTTCAAACGCGGCTAGCTACCTTCAGCTAGCCGGGCTGGCTAATTTAAAGGGACTGTTAAGCTCGCGGGTGTTTGCGGTATACATTGTCACGTGGAGCACAGGAAATCCCGTACCGGGTCTCGCCCCGTTATTATTCAGTAAAGACTTTTTTAAAATCACGGGCACGTTTACAGTTAAGAAAAAAAAAAACAAGATAACAGAGACATACCGACAGGAGCTAGCGAGCTAATGCTAAACTTTCAAAACAAGTAAATGTTCGACACACTCACCGTCTGTCGGACAGCTTCACCCACGTGCATTATGGGAAGTGTAGTTGTATGAACGCGCTGTAGACCGAAAAACATGTTTGAAAAACTACAAGTACCAGAGTGCACGAGGGACGGTCTTTACGTGGCGTTCACAGCCAGGAGGAATATTTTCCGCAGATTCGACGGTTTATTTTCTGTAATCATTTAACTGAAATGTTGTTTGCTTTAGGTTAAAATATTGATTGGATGTGAGAAACAAAATATGACACAAAAATGATGCAACTTACATCCAGAATAACAGAAAATTCCCACATACACGTTTAGTTTGTGTAGGCGTAATCCTGTTAAATACTTTAGACTCAATAAGAAATTCAGTTCAATTCAGTTTTATTTATATAACGCGCCAACAACAGCAGTTGCCTCAAGGCGCATTAAACAACGACATAAAATGAAACTACTTTCCCAAGTGAACTATTACCTAATATCTGTGGAGGACCACAAGAGCCACGTACGTCGAAATAAAGAATTCTGTGCTGAAATAATGAATTGTAAAATAAATTCTCCATTTGTAAATTCATTTTTGAATTCCAATTTAATGAAATGACATTTTTAAAATGCTTTTTAAAAATGTCATTTCAAAAAACATTTTTGAATTCCACTTTAATAAACTGCATTTCAAAATACATTTCCCTTTCTCTGTCCTTGGCCCCCTGCTCTTCTCACTGTATATGCTCCCCTTAGTATAACATTACACATCATTGTTATGCCGACAACATACAGATGTATTTCGAACTAACTGATGATCCTCTATGTCTTTGTACGGCTTTCGCGAGTGCATGCGTGAGGTCAAAAATTGGCCCGCAGGCAATTCTCTTATTCTAAATGACAGGAAAACTGAAATTATTGTGTTTGACAGTAGAGTCCCCCATGACCAACTCTGTGACGCCTCGGTTCCTTCAACAGTTTCCTCACGACACTAGTGATGGGTCGTTCGCGAACAAAACGGCTCTTAGAGCCAGCTCTTTGAAGTGAACGACGCGAGCCGGCTCCTTATTGGGAGCCGTGGGGTTTTTGTTTTTTTTTTTCTTTCTCTCACCCTCTCTCTCGCCCTTTTTTCCGCTAAACTCCGCATGCGCGCCTGTACTTTGCGCTGGGCAGAGGGGGGAGGGGCGTTAGTTACACTCCCAGTAGCACAGGAACAGAGCGGGAGAGAAAGAGAGCGAGGGACAACAAGGTCACATTAGAAAGGTATAGTAATCATCCACTATTTTCAGTTGCAGATGATAAAGGATTCAGAAATCATGCAGGCCCATATGACAGAGAATGTGCATCTTCTTTTTGTTTTAATATTTTAATTTATATTTAATTGTGTTGTGGTTTGCAGTGTTTTGTGTTGTTTCATGTTAAATTTGTTTAAAAGGAAAAAGCTGAAAATTTAAATAGTTAAAAGTTTAAAATGTAAATAGTTGTTTTTTGTATTATATGATTTATTTATTACATTTTATGTGGAGTGAATAAATAAAGTATATTTATGGTGGACCTTAGAGACAAAGCACGTACAAACTCCAAAACACGTAAAAACTCAGAAGCACGTACAAAAGACAACAGAAGTGCTCCAGGATGCTAGGGCGCAGTGTTGAGCTTTTGTTTCCTAGTGGCTACACAAGCCAGGAAATATCAACAACCGGATTTGGTGTGTGGCAGTAACAGGTAAATGAACATTTTTTTAAAATTATTTGAATAAATATGAGTGCTTGTCTATAAATACACAAACAATACACACATGCTTTCAATTGTGTAATTTAAGTGATCTGGGTAGCTCTGCTTTGGAAGTTCAGTAAACGCTAGAAATGTGTTTTGGAGTTTGTATATGCTTTAGAGTTTGTACGTGCTTTGTCTCTAGGGCCCATATATAAACATATATAAATAAAACCACTTTTTTTACATTAGTAATTCCTTTTCTGCATAAATTTATATTATTGTTAATGATTAAATAATTAAAGCAACAAAACAACCTGAAGAGCCGGTTCGGAGCCGAAAGAGCCGGCTCTTTTTAGTGAGCCGAGCCGAAAGAGCCGGAAATCCCATCACTACACGACACTGTTAGTGACCTGGGTGTATTCTTGGATAGCTCTTTTAAGTTCGACAAACAAGTGTCTTCTGTTGTTAAATCTTGCTTCCGTCAGACATTATGTTCCACATAGGGACCTTGGAAAGCTTATCCACGCCTTTGAGACATCTAGGTTGGATTATTGCAACTCACTTTACTTTGGTCTTAACTCTACTCTCCTCCATAGACTCCAAATTGTTCAGAATGCGGCTGCTCGTCTCCTTACTGGCAGTCGGTGCCATGTCTCTATTACCCCTGTTCTTGCTGACCTGCCTTGGCTTCCCATTAAGTATCGCATTCAATTCAAAATCCTGCTGCTTACCTTCCGAATTATTAACAATATAGCGCCAAGCTACCTCATTGAGCTACTTAGATCATAAACCCCTACTAGAGCACTAAGATCATCTTCCCAGCCACTCTTGGTACTCATTCCCGGCTGAAGACTAGAGGTGACCGCGCATTTGCCTTGGCTGCACCTGATTTATGAAATAACCTCCCCATCGCTATACGTGAGTCTGATTCCATCCATCCCTTCAAATTGCGGTTAAAAACCCACTTATTTAGCCTCGCCTTTTCTACCAGTTAACGCCTGCTTGTCAGTTAGCTTAATGCTTATTCTTAATTACTTTTAATCATTTTAAATTTTTATCCTTTACACTCAGTTTCCTTTTATGCTTTTATATGCAATTATTATGCTTTTGTGTTTTAATTCCATTCACCCTGCTAGCATGTTTTGGTACCTTGCCATAGCCCTCATCCTTCCCTGTTACTTCATGCTACTCTCTTGCATGTTAAGCACTTTGGTACACCACTGGATTTTAAATGTGCTATATAAATAAAGTTTGTTGTTTGTTGTTGTAGCTTGTACAAAGGCCGTTCAGCCTCGGGATTTACACTCAGCTCGACACGGATATTGAAGAATGAAGGGACCCTGCAGCGAAACGGAGAGCTAACCTCTTACTGAGTGCCTGTTTACTCAGTCTGACCACCTGTGAAGGTAACGTGCTAACGTGGCTAACACTAGCATCACCGCACGTAGCCCCGTTATTTTAAGGTCATTTTAGCTTATGAAAGTTTTACCAGCACTGAGGCCTGTTACATTTATACAGTGTTAGAGCAACGGCTGCAGCCTACAGCCTTTAAACTAGCGATTAAAATGCTGACAGTAAACTCGTCAGTCCAGATGTTACCACATTACTTTGTGATACTTAGAGTTAAAACAACTGAGACAGGCTGATTAAAATAACAGCTGTCAGTTGTCTCATTCAGCATATAAAGACTGGAGATCACACTACTGATTTCAGCTCATTTAATATGTGAGTGCACAGATTCATTCACTGAACCTACAGTATCTACACCTGTGTGGCAAATGTGTGGTAAAGCTACAGATAATGTAATTTAATTAATACAGTATACATCATGAGAAACGAAAGCTGAAATTGATTCAGTTTAGTACTTTTCTCTGTATGCTCTGTGATCATAAAGGCCTTAAATTCTGTGATATATACTGTAATTGATTTTCACAGAGGTCTTAAAGTACTTAAATCACTGCTGATAGTCTGGTTGTTTATATTTTCACATGTTTTTGTGTCTGTAGGGCTGTTTGATGACGGTTTGGACTCCTCTGGGAGATGAGGACACACCCACACCTGTTCCATACTGCAGCCACTGATGGTGTTACAGCTCTGAGTCAGCTTTGGGCCATCAGACGCACACACTGGAAAACCAGCACCTGGACTTCATGCAGGAGAGACAGCCTCAGTGATGTAGGTTCATAAGCAAGTTCAAACTGGCCTCTTATCACTTAGATTTCTTAATCTTAAAATTTAAAGCAGGACCTGCACACCTAGCCATCAGAAGTGTGGCAGCATGAGTACTGTAAAGTTTTGTAGGGTCTTTGTTAAAAATCCCACAACACCACATTTGTCATATAAAGTTCCATTTCTTACAGTACAATGTTGAAATTATAAACTATATATTCTAGTTATCCAGTTGTCAGTAATTTTTGAGTAAATGGATGTCATTGATAAATCAGTGGTGATTCACCTGCAAATGTTTTTAACAAACTTTGTTTTTTGTAGAATTCCTCAGCAGCTGTGGAGAGATGCATTTGAATATCTTCTGGTTCCACTTCTCCTTACCTGGAAGCTGAGCATTGCTCATTTCTGACAAAGACACACACCTCAGCGCTTATCATGGGTGTTTCATCCTCCGTGCAGCAATTCCAGAGAAAACGAGAGAGCAACGACCACTCATTAAGACCAGCCAGAAATCTGTCCCTTTCTGGCAGCTGTGGAAACTTCCAATAAGAAAGTTTGCATTCTTAGAACAATGCTGGATCATGTGTGATGTGTCATATCAGGATATTACATTTTGACTTAATTCTGCTCAATTAAGTGTTTTGATCGTTGATCCAGTATTTCAGCTTTGTGTTGTGCTGCAAGTTAAAACCCATTGTCCTCATGAGCACAGCATCTAACAACTCTCCTTAAAAAAGTCGATTGACTTTCACTGGACACAATGGTTTCCAGTAGCAGATACATTCATCACTCATCCGTGACACTGGAGAGGTCTGTGAGTGAAGTTGGCCCCCCCACCTTCTTCAAATCCAACAAAAGTGGTATCAAACGTTTGTGCTGCAAAAAATTTCGTTTGTGCTGCTATCATTTTAAAGATTTTAATAAAAATTTCTAGAGGTCATCAAAGGTCAACCAGCCCCCCCATATTAATGGAATCAAACAAAATTGGTGTCAATCAGTTGTGCTATGTTTGTGCTGGTTTGTGCTGCTAAAATGGTCGTTTGTGCTGCCTCTGTTTTAAAGATATTAATGAAAAGGTAAAGGTCAAAAGGTCAACCAGCCCCCCCATATTACCCAAATTAAAGAAAATTGATGTCCAACGTTTGTGCTACGTTTGTGCTGCAAAAAAATTTGTTTGTGCTGCTATCATTTTAAAGATATTAATAAAAATTTCTAGAGGTCATCAGAGGTCAACCAGCCCCCCCATATTAATGGAATAAAACAATATTGGTGTCAATCAACTGTGCTATGTTTGTGCTGTTTTGTGCTGCAAAAATTTTTGTTTGTTTTATATTAATAAAATAACGTCTTGATGGACTGATTCTTATATAGAGCTTTTCTACTCTCCCGGAGTCTCAAAGCGCTCTATACAACATGCCTCATTCACCCATTCTCACAAGCACTTTATCTACACGTAGTGCTTTCTAAGTTGATGCGTGCTCAATCATCCAGGTAAGTAAATCCCAAAAGGTTGATTCTGTTCATCTGGACATTTTCAGTGGGAGAAACGTTTCGTCACTCATGACGTGACTTCTTCAGTCTCAGCTGAGTGGAGCTTCTGGCTTCTAGTACATCTGTGGCTGTGCAGGCTTTTGGTTGCTCTTTTCACTGGTTGTGATTGTGTAAATACCCAAACTAGCTATCTTGGGCTGCAGTTAACTTGGGAGGAAGGGGTGGTTCTCCCATGACAAGATGAAAAACAATTATCTGGGATACATAAATTTAATAATGCATCTGTATGCATATGTATCTGTTAATTAAATCCGTCCTGAGGTCTGCTGTTTTTGTTAATTCACTTCTTTCTCTCAGAAATGTTGGAGATAAATTATAAATGTTTTACAGTGAAACTGACACTGGTCAGTGTAAATGGCTCATTGGGACATGGGAACCTTTAAATTAAATCCCATCACCTGATCTCGAGTGTCAGATAATATCAAAGCTGTAAAAGCTGTTTACAGTCAGAATTTTGAAAAACTGTGATTGTAAATAAATTCAAACAGTGAGCTTTTCTCTTTATGCTGAATATCGACACTGTGACTTCTTAGAGCTTTGCTTCAGCACAACCAAAAACTGAGCTGTAGAAGCTCCAAATGTTGTTTGATAACAAGAAAAAAATACCTTTTCAGTGCACGGCCTGAAGTTCTTCTCTGACTTCTTCTGACATCAGCTTTGTCTGCTGGTTTGATGACAATAGACAACAAAAAAGATGATTCAGTCACTTTGTCTGCATCATGCAGCTCGAATGTGTCGTGTAACCATGTTGAATAGCCGTCGTTATCTCTCTGCTGTGTCAGTAGGAGTGTACAGCATCTCATTGATATGTGACATGTATGTAATATGATAACAGACGTCTGGTCTTACATCACTAAACTATCAACAGCAGGAAACATTTATATATTTTTGTATTATTTTAGATGTTATAGCTCATAGATATTGAATTTATTAAATAGCTGGATGAACATAAAAAATATGTCCTTCATTGCAAATGACAATAAGTGTCACTAGACACTCAAAAGACGTCCTTAAATGTCCTTTAAGTGGCAGAACAACAAACAGATAATCACGTATTTGAGATTAAATCTGCTCGGCTGTTTTGGAAACAGCTTCTAACTGGTTCCTCCTTTTACAGGATGGCTTCTCGGGGATAAGGCCATCACGCAGTCCAACAACAACAATTTTTAATCACCAATTTATCATCATCTGATGTGTCTCTGACTAGAGTAGGTGGCACTCATAGGGATCATTTTTAGATGATCAGATGCTGCCAACACCACGGCTTCATGTGGAAGCACCTGATTTATCTGTTCAACCGGACAACCAGCTTTGCTTAGTCAGGTCAGGGTGGCTTTGCCCTTTGACCATTGTTCTCTTGCAGCTGGAGTACACCCTGAATCAGCTTTTGGAGAACAGGCCATGTATGATCTTTGCCTCTGCTTCTCTTTTCTTGTAGGGCTTATTGTCCATCCTGGTTGTGTCAACTGGGACACCAGTTTGGATCTCTGTTAGCCCACTAACTAACATTCTTCCAGGTTTCCTTTTGGCTTCCAAGCTTCTTCTGTTGTTGTGGCAGTTGTGCAGCTGCCTATAGTCTTGCCACAATCTTCACCCTAAACTCTGTCAGTGCATCTGTCATTGGGCAGAGTCTAGTTCAGTGAAACTATTTTCTTCTACCAGAGTTACGTCATTGTGGCCATCCTGATTAGTAATGTTCCCATTGTGCTGGAGTCTCTCTAGCAGCTTTCTTCTGTTAATACTACAGCACTGAGCTGCCATGTGTTACTTGGTCAGCGTGAATGTTGGTCTTGCGTGCCCATCATCTGATGCAAATCTTGTTCAATTTTCAATTTCAATTTTATTTATATAGCGCCAAATCACAACAAATGTCGCCTCAAGGCGCTTCATAGATACAGAGAAAAGCCCAACAATCATATGACCCCCTATGAGCAGCACTTTGGCGACAGTGGGAAGGAAAAACTCCCTTTTAACAGGAAGAAACCTCCGGCAGAACCAGGCTCAGGGAGGGGCGGCCATCTGCTGCAACCGGTTGGAGTGAGAGAAGGAAGACAGGATAAAGACATGCTGTGGAAGAGAGACAGAGATTAATAACAGATATGATTCAAAACAGAGACGTCTGTTAATACATAGTGAGTGAGAAAGGTGACTGGAAAGGAAAAACTCAATGCATTGTTGGTCTGGCTAATCTCTAAGTCACAGGTGTCAAACTCCAGGCCTCGAGGGCCGGTGTCCTGCAGGTTTTAGATGTGTCCTTGATCCAACACAGCTGATTCAGATGGCTAAATGACCTCCTCAACATGTCTTTAAGTTCTTCAGAGGCCTGGTAATGAACTGATCACTTGATTCAGGTGTGTTGGCCCAGGGTGAGATCTAAAACCTGCAGGACACCGGCCCTCGAGGCCTGGAGTTCGACACCCCTGCTCCAAGTTGATGTGTCTCTTGTGCATAAGCTGAATTAGGAATGAGGCTAGTTGCAAAAAACACTTTGAGCGCTTGGTTATGAGTAGAAACTGTCCATGTCAATGTTCTAATCAGCCAACCACATTGCAACACCTCAGTGCCTTTAGACATGTAGGCATGGTCAAGATTTTCTACTGACTTTTAAACTCAGAGTCGGTTTGGGAAAGGGGTCGATTAAGTGACCTTGAACATGGCACAATTCTTGGTGCCAGGATGTGACCAAGTTTCAGGCAGAAAATCAGCTATTGGCTAACCAGTCAGTCAATGACAATGTGTGGTTGACAATGAGTAGAACACCACAGCTGTGACAGATGAGGTGATTCCAGGAGAAAACAACGTCAGGAAAAAGAAGAAGAAAACAAAAGTACCAGAAATTTGAATTTAGCAGATTCTGATACAACATCAGAGGTCTTTGTCCAGAAGAGTGTGTAACACTAATGTGTCTGTAATACTCTAAGACAGAGCTTCCCAAAGTGTGGGGCCCGCTCCCCTAGGGGAGGGGCGCAGAACCATTGCAGGGGGGGTGTGGTATGAACAGGAAAAAAGAATGCTTGACACTGCTAGCATAATGGACGGGTTTTTGATGGGGCGCCCAAACAAACGCAAAGCAGGAGATGAAGCATTGCTGAATATGTTTCCAAACCAACTTCCTTCCAAGCCAAAGACTAGAAAATATGGTGAAGCAAATCTTCCCTTTGGTTTCACCTGCACAAGTGCTGAGGTAGGTCTCCCTGCAGGATTGGTTTTCCCTGCGTCAGGAGCAGCGCTGGGCTGTTTAAATCACGGACAAACAGGATCCCACAGCTGTTTATGTTTTTGAACCCATTTTGCACAGAGAGGCATTTTTTGAAAAATGCATTGATAGCAATGTTGAATATTATAAGATAAGATAACCTTTATTAGTCCCACACGAGGGAAATTTGTTTGGTACCACACAGAAAAAAAACAACTACGCGTATAATAATCACAGCGTGACGCCTCTGCCTTTCTAAACAGAGGGACAGTAACTGCGTGTAAAACCTGCAGACAGTCAGATTAACAGTATTTTGTCTCTATCATTCTGCAATTCATCTCATGTAAACAATAACGTGGCCACAGCGTGGCACATACCTTTGACGTTGCGTGACGAACTCTGTATTCCTCGTCCACACGTAAACGTAAAAAAGGAGTTTTAAAAAATCTCAGTTTTCGGTGATTCGAAACGCCGTTTACGTGGACGAAACAGCTGCGTGTTCAAAAATACCTGTGTAGGTGTGGACGCAGCGTAAAAGAGTTAGTAGTTTATTTTCTTACTACCTGTAATTTATTGCAGATTACTTGTATTTGCTTAGTTGTTTACTAAATGTTTGAGGTGTGAAATAAACTGCAATGGAGCAAAATATGGGTGTGTGTGGTTGGAGGATGTGTTTGTGCTGGGAGGGGGGCAACATTTGTCTTGTAAAACAAAGGGGGGCGTAGCAAAAAAGTTTGGGAACCACTGCTCTAAGATCAAAACATGCTTCACCCAATTTTGATGCAGAAGAGCTCACTGCTTTGGACCAGTAGGTTCGGCTACTGAATGAGACTCAGGCAACTGTGAGTTTTGAAAACGCAGGCTTTTGTATTTTACTCACCCAGAAAACAAAAGAAAGAAAATGACAAACATACAAAAACATTACAAATAAAAGTCTCTCTTTTTTGGTACCAGTATTTTCCTCAGTAACAGCCGTGAGGTACAATCACAGTAATCACTTAAAAAGAACAACCTTACCTGCGTGCACCGTCTAAATGTACAAAGTTCACGTTCAAACTGAACCACAATCTCAATTACCAAAATCCAAATGGCAACATTCATTTGCAACTTCATAGACTTTGTTAACACATTGTAACAACCATTGAGCAGGAAAAATAGATCCAACCGCCCACACCCACTTCTCTTCCTGTTCGTGGGATGTATAGAGTCCGTAAAAAGTCCTTAAAATAAACCGTCTGTAAGTCCAGGAGGTTTGTGTGAAGAAGGGGAACAGTGAGTTCAAAGTGGTGTGGTGTGGGGTTTTTTGTTGCAGCTGGCCTATCACACTCTGCTGTGCAGCACAGAACAAAGTCAATTGGTCCGTCGACGGGGTTGGCTCGCCATCGATTACAGGATCCGTTGCAATGCATCAAAAGGAAGACACAAAGGGAAACAAAAAAACCTGACCTGTCAACGACAGTGTCATAGGACATATTAAGTTCTCACATAATCACAGTTCACTATCACCTAAGATGTATTATTTGCAGCGTTACCCGTGTTACAAATTGAAAATAAACAATAAAACACAATCTGTGCATCGGTTTCAAATACTTTTTTTTTCAATAGATTGAATAAAGTTTTCCACAAAGTATTTGTAAACAATTTCCCAATGAACACTAGACAAACATTTTGCTCGCAAAGAACTCATGAAAATGCAGATAAACAATGAACTATTAAAACACTTTGCTCTCCGATCTCAGAAAAGAAAGGCGGAGCAGTGCGAGATGGCGCAGGAATGATGAAATGGCGTCGTCTCTAACTCCCGACCTTCCTCGACCAAACAATGTAAAAGGAACCAGCTAGTTACTTGTCTTAGCAGTACATATACCATAAAACGATCTTTCATGCGTTTTTGCGTTTTTTCCATACCTCGTTTCAGTGAATCTCCATGTCTTTTTCCTCGCTAGCGTGCTCATGGAGGATTTGCGAGAGAGGAGAAAAGCCTGCGCTCTCTCAGATGGAGATGGCGCAAACTTTCCTTTTTGCTAAAGCCTGTTATCCTGTCTTCCTTCTCTCACTCCAATTGGCTGCAGCAGATGGCCCCGCCCCTCCCTGAGCCTGGTTCAGTTGGAGGTTTCTTCCTCCGAGAGTTTTTCCTTCCCACTGTTGCCAAAGTGCTTGCTCACAGAGGGTCATATGATTCTTGAGTTTTTCTCTGTATGTATTATTGTAGGGTCTACCTTAAAATATAAACCGGTACCGGTCCGAGGCCCGGGGGTTGGGGACCGCTGCCCTAGACAAAGTGAATCTGTGAACTAAGGTGTAGGTGTGTTAGATCATGTTGTGGTGATCCTTGGGTTGATATTTGTGTTCATACTGGAGTGCAAAATTAAAACCAATGGAAGATGGACAAGAAAGGTTCAAAGCCATCAGGTCCTCAGTTTAGAAAAAAGAGAAAAGAAGAGGAGGAGAAACGAGCAAAAGATGCAGGTAAGCAGATGTGTGATTGGATAATGGCAGGTCATCCTGAACCAATCAGAATCAGAATACTTTATTAATCCCTAAGGAAATTATTATTCCTCCTTGCAATAAGGGGCAGATACCAGTCGTGCTGTTTGGTTAAAGACCTTCCCCTCTCAGAGCAGGCTACAGATCACAACTTCATTCACTTCCTCTTACAAAGCTATTCACAATAAAACATGATACTTGTAAAAATGAACCATATGAAATGCAAAAGCTCTTTTAAATTTATTACAAACATTGTACTCCTTTTTTTAAAAAAAACACTGATTTCAACGTTTTTAAGATTTCAACTAATTTTAATAAATTACAGTTTTAACCTGGTTATAAAGAAGTTAATTAACATCAATAAATAAACAGTTTTAAAAAGGATAATGCAAACAACAACAACAACAACAACCCACATGTACTGAATAAATCAACAGGCTAACACATATTAAAATGACCTGTATTCATATGTATCATATTGATGATATTCATAAACAAAACCTATTTATTCATTTCATACATTTCCTGTACCTGTCACATAAATCCACATGACTTCCAGTCCCAATTTCAAATGTTGAACATCATATTGATGTCCAAGTTGGGTCATGGCAATCTGCACGTCTATCTGACGTCCAATGTTGAGTGGGTCTGATCGCTAACGTCAGGAGTTTTATTGACCTATTTAATGAAGGAAATGTAGAAATATTTCTTATGGAACGCCAGGACTGACATAATGAATTAATTAAATACACCATTAAATAATTAATTAAATGTGTCGTTAATTAATTAAAATTGGAAATAATTAATTAAATACTTATTTACGACACATTTAATTAATTAATTCTTGACAGTTTTAATTAATTATTTAATGATGTATGTATTTAATTCATTTTGGCACTATTGTCCTCTTCATGTCTCACCTTGAAATCATTTTATCTGTCAGCCGCACCCATCAAACTAAGAGGGTGGGGCTAATGCTGCCACTGCAGCTTCTCTAACATTTGACTGGTTGCCGTGCAAAGTAAGTCAAGACAGGTCAATCCTAGATAATCGATTGCTTGTGTAGACTTGGGGCAGCCAGGTATCCCAGAATGCATTTCAAATCACAGGCAGCAGTGGTGGTGGTGTAAAGTTTTAAAATACCCCGTTTTTCTGTCACCAACTACACTTTTAACAGTGTTTTAGCCGCAAATGTCGCGCCATAATCTTCACATGTCTGGTCAGGTTGTCAACATAGAACATGTTTACAAAAGTGCTCAGATGTTTTCAGAGATGTCACTAGCTCTGCTAACAGTCGGCATGCAGAGTGCAGAGTGCAGAGTGTTCCAGCTGTTTTTTTTTGTTTGACTTTTGGGGGGAAGGGGGGTTAACCGGTTTGTTTACATATTCCACTCTCCGTGTTCCACATGTTGCATTCGCAGATTCTCATTTTCACCGAACGATCGTCTCTTTCCACCTGCTCTTGTGTCTCTGTGCTTCTGTAACATAAAGAACGAGCTGACGTGTTTCTCACGACACCAGCGATCAGCTCAACAGGCCCTCAGTTTACCTGCATGCATCCTCCTCCTCACCTGTCAGCTGTTTAACACCTGCTGCTAATTCAACAAACGCGCCCACGTTACCTGGTGATAGTCACAGTTTAACTGGGCAGCCGGTGCTCGATATAACGCAATGTTGGCGCATTTTTCTGCACAAGATAAGTAAATATAGTTTTTTTCCCCCCGAGCGCAGAGCTGCTGGAGCTCGTTTCCCAACAGAGCACTTTATAGGCAAACCCACTTTATCAGCGGCTGATGTCCAATCAGCACACAGTGTTATGTGACGGTTGTGTGCAGGCAGGAAAAGGACCCAAAGTGCAGACTCTGGAGACAGACATGAACTCAAAAAACAGCTTTAATGCTGAACTCAAAAGGGTAACAAAACTGAGAATACAAAATAAGCTTACGCAGACAGAACACGCAGCAAGATGAGGGTAGATGAGGGTAGATCGCGACACAGACCAAAGAGAACAGGGCTAATATGCACAGAGGAGCAATCAAGGAATGGGTAACAGGAGGGAAACACAGCTGGGGCAAATCAGGGCTGACGAGACAAAGGAAGCAAAACCAGACCCATTTACATGAGACACAGACTTTCAAAGTACAACAGGAAACATAACACAGAGACGTGGACTTGACAAGGAGATACAGCTGACAGGGGAGACAGAGCAACTAGAGAACACAGAGACATAAACCATAAGACAGAACTCAAAAAAACCAAAGACTAGTGAGGGTAGGGACGTAGATCGACTGGTAAATTTAGAGCTTTGCTTTTACACTCAGCTCTCTCTTCACCACAACAGACAGCATCCGCATTACTGCAGCTGCTGCACCAATCCGTCTGCCGATCTCCCGCTCCCTTCTCCCATCACTCGTGAACAAGACCCCGAGATACTTAAACTCCTCCACTTGGGGCAGGGTCTCATCCCCGACCCGGAGTGGGCACTCCACCCTTTTCCGGCTGAGGACCATGGCCTCAGATTTGGAGGTGTTGATTCTCACTCCCACCGCTTCACACTCGGCTGCGAACTGTTCCAAGGCGAGCTGGAGGCTATCACCTGATGAAGCCAGCAGGACCACATCATCTGCAAAAAGCAGACATGAGATCCTGAGACGACCGAAGTGAAAGCCCTCCGCCAGTTGGCTACGCCTAGAAATTCTGTCCATAAAAATTATGAACAGAATCGGTGACAAAGGGCAGCCCTGGCAGAACCCATCACCCACCAGGAACAAGTCTGACTTCTTGCCGGCTTTGCAGACCAAGCTCTTGCAACGGTCCCTGAGGGACATGGTCGAATGCCTTCTCCAAGTCCACAAAGCACATGTAGACTGGTTGGGCAAACTCCCATGCACCCTCAAGTATCCTTGAGAGCATAAAGAGCTGGTCCAGTGTTCCACGACCAGGACGAAAACCGCATTGTTCCTCCTGTATCTGAGGTTCGACTAACGGATGGACTCTCCTCTCCAGCACCCTGGTGTAACGCGGTAAAGGACCTCTGCTGGCATATGCTACAACTCTGTTTTTTCCATCCTGCTCTTGATACAGCACCGCACCAAGACCTGTGGCACTGGCATCAGTGTGGAGTGTGTATGGTTTTCTGGAATCAGCAAATGCCAGAACAGGGGCAGAAGTAAGTTTGTCAATTATGGACTCAAAAGCTTGCTGACACATTTGCGTCCATCGTCCTCCAAGTGGCTCTTTGGAGTTGGTAATTTTCTGGCTTTATAGTTGGTCTCAGTTTCTTCTGGGAAGGTGGATAACCAGCAGTGAGATCGTGCAGCGACTTGACAATGGCTGAATATCCCTGGACAAAACGTCTGTAGTACCCAGCAAAACCAAGGAAAGATCTTAATTCCTTCCAAGTTTTTCGGCACTGGCCAAGACGTGAGTGTAGAAATCTTGTCCGGATCAGTTTCAACACCAGCCTGGGACACTACATGTCCCAGATATTTCACAGATGTCTGGAATAACATGCATTTCTCAAGTGAAAAGCCAAAATCTTTAAGTCTGGTGAGAACTTTCATCAGGCGAGTTTCATGTTCCTCAAGAGTTGGCACAAAAACAATGAGATCGTCAATGAAAACCAGGACTTCTTTTAGATTTAATTCACCCATGCATTTTTCCATCAGCCGTTGGAATGTGCTTGGTGCATTGGTAATCCCCTGTGGCATCCGATTAAACTCCCAAAATCCTAATGGGCAGACAAAGGCAGTCTTTGCTTTATCCTTCTCCTCCATTTCAATTTGGTAGTAACCCGACTTGAGGTCTAGCACCGTGAACCACTTGGATCCTGCAAGGTGTCTTCCAGTTTAGGCAGAGCATAAGCATCTTTGATTGTTTGCAGATTGAGTTTGCGGTAGTCAACACAAAGACGTATACTGCCGTTCTTTTTACGCGCAACCACAATTGGAGAGGCAAATGGTGAGTCGGATTCTCTGATAACTCCGGAGTCAAGAAGTTTTTGCAGGTGTTTCCTTACAGCATCAAGATCTTGAGGATGAATTGGTCGTGGTCTTTGCTTGATCTTTGGAGGTAAGCGGATGATCGTTCACCTGGATTTTGAAGAATATTTAAGTATTGAGCATACAATTCTTCACCATCTGGAACTGTTCCAAAAGCTGAGTCAAGTACACGTAGTATGACTGAAGGCAATGTGTTGGGGCTTAGACCTTTAACCAAATCAGCAGCAGGTGACAATAGGCTCTCTATAATACGTCTGGTGACGTGTAGAGCTGACAAACTGGGGTCGGCAAGCAGTAGATCAATTTGGGAACGCCATGATTCAAAATCTGCTTCACTGCTTGGCTTAGGAATCCTTCCTGAAAAAGCACAGAGACGTAGTGAAGTTGTGGCGCTCATGTCTGGGTTTTGGACCACATGCTCAACAACAACCCTTTGTATTTGTGGTGGATTGAGATTATGTGCTGTGAGTGACACTCTTGGAGTTGGTCCAATCTGGCTTTGACGGGGTCGTGCCCCGTGCTGGTCAGTGGAAACCTGTCTGGCAGGAGGTGAAGACAATTGCTGCTGCTCCAGTTCCCTTTCTTCTTCCTCTACTCCATTGTCCTCATTTACTCCATTTTCCCCATCATATCCATGTTTACTTTTTCCATCATCATCTGCTCCTGCTTCATGCAAATGTTGACCAATCTGCCTCATTACTGTCTTCAAGTCTGTGAAGGTTCTCAGTCATCCAGGTCATCGTAGTCAAAGGAACTTGCAAAGAAAAGCGTCTGGACTTCTTTAAATTACTTGAAGACGTTTCACCTCTCATCCGAGAAGCTTCTTCAGTTCTAAGGTCAAATGGTGGAGAGTCCCAGATATAAACCTAGTGGGAGTGTCCCCCCACAGAGGGACAAATGATGATCCTCTAATCGCCTGAGCCAAGGTGTGAAACTTTCACAATGAACTCACCCGAAACTCTGGCTGATTGGGACCCACACCCAGTTTCACACCTTGGCTCAGGCGATTAGAGGATCATCAGGGGGTCCTTTTGTCCCTCTGTGGGGGGAAACTCCCACTAGGTTTAAATCTGGGACTCTCCACCATTTGACCTTAGAACTGAAGAAGCTTCTCGGATGAGAGGTGAAACGTCTTCAAGTAACTTAAAGAAGTCCAGACGCTTTTCTTTGCAAGCTCCTTTGACTACTGTCTTCAAGACATCCTCAAACCGGTGCGCGCTGCAATCAGCAATTTATTTGAGCTCCTTGAGGTAGTTGGGAGGGGGACTGCTGCTGTCCTCTGTGGCGGCGTACTTACAGGCCAAAGCTGTGACGCGGATCACAAGGTCGGCAACAGTTTTAGAACAGTATGGCAGAAATGGCTCTAGAGTAGTAAAAGCAGTGGCATCTACAAACTCAACAATCAGGTTTTTAAAGAAAGTACTCGCAGCATCATTTACGTAAAAATGACGGTTAAGATTACCATAAGTACGCAAGTAATCAAGAATTTCGTTATCAGCTTTTGTGTTAGACACACCGGAGATCATCACAGACTGTGATATATTTATACCAGAAGGTGCAACTGAATCCATTTTTGATTTTCAGCAAAAACAAAGCAATTAAGAAAAGAAAAATTCACACACAAAGGCTCCTGGCTGGCTCACCACTTGTAACGCGGTAAAGGACCGGGGCGCCTGACTGCAGCTTCATAGAAAATGAGCAATCAGAAGTAGTTTCGACTATGGAGCCTGAGTGTGTGAATAAAACACAGGAAACCAAAATAGAGCTCAAAAATATATATATTATGTTTGTTATGAGAAATATATAGACAGATGTACAAAAAAATTAAAAAAATATATGCATATATATCACAAACAAAAATAATGTTGACAATACAGAACAGCTTATTAGGTTCCAAAAGGAGGTGGGATGAGGTTTAGTCCAGTATGTGATCACTTTAGTTTCATTGACCTGTGAGAGGTCATGTGTCAACAGTTCAGTTTAGTCCAAAGGTTCGCAAGTCCTACCGCAATACAGCGGTGGTCGGGTGGCTCGCCATCCCGCGCTGATCAGGGCTGATTGCGGGGAAAAAACCCCTGACCGTTGAGTCGATTGAAAGAGGGTGTAAAGAATGAATCGGCCGGGTTATTGCACGCTGTCAACTGGTATGTAGTCTGTAATTTGTCAATATCTGACAAGAACGCCAACCACAGGCACAACAGCAGCCAGGAGAGCAGGGAACATGCAGCTGATTGACCCGGAACTTATACAGGGTTCATTCCCGCCACAATAAAGGGATTGGCGGAAGTGGGGTCAGACGTTACCGTGGTTACACTGGTGACCAGTGTTGGGCAATTAATTATATAGTTTGTGACAAAGTGGGTGAGATTTGTCTATATTCTTAGTTAACATTCTTGTTTTGATTTATCCATATTTCACATGTCGTCTGCAATAGGCAAACATCTACTATCCCGGGTTTGTTTATGTTTTGCACTTTTACAGATTATATAATATAACATCTTGGTTTAAATCAATCCCTACAAGTTTGTTAAGTTAACATGTTATTTATTTCAACTGTTAATTTGTATTGTTTAGAACTTACCTTACCTACCTTTCTTCCAGAAACAAAAGGAGGAAATGTAGTTTTACTTCCTGCTTTATAGCTTCTGGGTTCATCTGAGGTCACAGGAAGAGACCAAGTGCAGAAGGGGAAGAACTCTTATAATTTAATAAAGTTGATTTTAGAGGGTTTATGAAGAAATAGATTTATTGTTGTAATATGTATTGATTACACCACAGAGTTTATGTTGCCAGTAAAGAGGAGTAGTAGAGGTTTGATTATAATCATGTGAAATTGTGGGGATAGGTTAATTGGATAATCCAAATTGCCATTAGGTGTGAATGTGCGAATGAATGTGAGTGTGAATGGTTGTCTGTCCCTGTGTGTTGTCCCTGCGACAGACTGGCGACCTGTCCAGGGTGTACCCCGCCTCTCGCCCTATGACAGCTGGGATAGGCTCCAGCGCCCCCCGCGACCCTGAAAAGGATAAGCGGAAGCAAATGGATGGATGGATGGATGGAGTTTATGTTACCAGTAAAGAGGAGTAGTAGAGGTTTGATTATAATCATGTGAAATTGTTTGGTTAAGTGGACTATTTAAGCAGAAGAACTCAGGTGTTTCATGAGAAAGGTTCAGGTCAGTGTAGCTGTGAGCAGTTTGACCTTAATTTCCGTTGATTTAAGTTCAGTTATGTTTATTTGAACTGAGTTAATTATAGAGTTGAGTTTCGTTTTTATTTCTTTGTAAATATTGTTTGGGTCACAAAATGGTGAATAAATCACTTGCTACACTGGACAGCATCAGTCTCCTGCACTTCTTTGACCGCTTAAGTCAAGTCCTACCACATTTGGTGGCAGCAGCAGTGGGATTCCAGGCCAATTAAGGAGTGGAGAAGATGTCTACCCGAGCAAAGAGGGAGCTTGTTCCAGAATGTGAAGCAGATGATTTACAAGATGGCAGCGACCAACAAGGGGCAATAAGTGGCCATATTGCTGGACAAGAGAATGTGGCTGAATTGTCCTAACTTTTGCAAACTCTGATGCAACAGCAGGCTGAACGCGATTCTAAACTGGAGCAAGAGCACAAGCGCCAGGAGGATAGATGGAGGCAAATCCGGCATCAGTTTGCCCAGCTTCAACAGCAAGTACAGCATGGCAATCAAGAGCCTCAGTTACTTGAAGTACAAGCACCTACATCGGCTTCTTCGAAAGCACTTACTCCAGAACCATCTCCCAGCACACATGAATCAAATAGGCTCTGTGAATGTGAATCGCGTGATTGGCTGGACTATGGGATAAGGTGGCATTGTTCTAATCGCATACTGGAGCAGCCAGTCACTGACTAACACTGCCAAACAGAATTATTAACGTATTTACTTTCATTTCAATTCAGGTTAGATTTTTTTTTGTGCGCAACGCAGATTTTTTTCTGACCGTGCCAGCAGTGCGCAATTGCGCACGTGCGCAGCTTAGAGGGAACATTGCACCCCAGTCTGCCAGTCCAGGGGTACTGCCCCCGATCTCCATGCAACATTGAAGAGACGTGTCAACCAAGACAGCCCTACAGCATCCAGAGCCGAGGAACTCGGGCGGACCTCGTCCACCCCAGGGGCTCTGCCACCAAGGAGTTGTTTAACTGCCTCAGTGACCTCGCCCCCAGAGATTGGCGTGTCATCTCCTTCGTCCCCAGACTCTGCTTCCGCCACGGAAGACGTGCCAGTGCGATTGAGGAGATCCTTGAAGTATTCCTTCCACCGCCCGATAATTTTCTCAGTCGAAGTCAGCAGCACTCCACCCGCACACAGTGCAGGTAGAACACCGCTTTCCCCTCCTGAGTCGCCTGTCGGTACCTATCAGCTGCCTCCGGAGTCCCACAGGCTAACCAAGCGGTAGGACTCCTTCTTCAGCTTGGGGGCTCCCCTCACCTCTGGTGTCCACCATTTGGTTTGGGGATTACCACCACGACAGGCACCAACTACCTTGCGGTCGCATCTCAGTGCAGCGGCTTCGGAAATGGAGGTGCTGAACATGGTCCATTTGGACCTCATGATTAATATTCACAATAAAAATATTATCCGAACATTATGAAGTCCGTATATGTGTCATAGTGTCAAACAACCTTTGTACAGTTAAACCTAGCAGTTACTACATGACGGAAACACCAACGTTATCTCTTTTAATAAAGTTTATGCGTTTATACACAGGTCACACTGATTATTGAACAAAAACCCAAAGATCGGGTGTGAATCGGAGTTATTTGCTCTCCCTCCTCCTTAAACATGTTTTTAATGTTAGTTATAATTCAGAATTATACTGAAACACTTATGGCACATACGAACATCAGGAAATAAAAACCCGATAAATATAGCTTCAGTAAATGTGTACAGCGAGGGTTATTACAGCTGCGTACTGGGGCCTGCGCTTTGTCGGTGCTAATAACAGCTCGATTGCTTGGGAGGCGAGCGGGTCTATCCCACGCTTTTCCGTGAGACTGGGCTGGGCAGACATCTCCGAAATTATCGAAGCACTTTTGCAAAGAGGCTGCATCTTGACAAACCGACCAGATATCTGAAGATTAAACCGCTACATTCTCAGCTAAAAAATATTAAAACGGTATTTGGTGACACAAACAGGGTTTTTCAAAGTTCAGTTCTGTTAGTTTCCACATGCCGGTTGTTGTGTGCTAAAAACAATCTCCACCAGGCCAAAGCATTATTTTGACTTGATCATTGTTAACCCCGCCCCCTGAGTTTAATGGGTGAGGTTGACAGATAAAATAAATTCATGGTGAGACCTGAAGGAGTCAAGTGTGCCAAAATGAATGAATTAAATACACCATTAAATAATTGTCAATAATTAATTAATTAAATGTGTCAAAAATATTTATTTATTTAATTAATTATTTCCCGTTTTAATTAATTATTTTCCATTTCTATTAATTATGCATTATGCAATTATCCATTATGGTGTACTTAATTCATTCATTACGGCAGTCCTGGCCTTCCATAATTTCAAGGCTTTGTTAATTTTGTTTGAATAACCACGGTCGCTGCACTCGTTCCGAGACAAATCTGAGTCCTTTAATTGTGAACATACACTAAGCTGTGGAGATGGAACATCTCTTCTTATGTGTGCGTGTGCTCAGAGTGCGCGCTTCCTCCCCGGCGCTAGGATCCAGAGGACTGACCGCTCTCTCTCTCTCTGGCCGTTTGAAGCGTGTAGCAGAGTAGGGCTCGCTTGCTACTTGGTGGATGGGTGGAGGGATGAAAGCGACCCTCCCCGCTGCTCCAGCGCCGACTGTCCTCTATCCCTGTGCCTAAACAGCGCTACCTCCACCGCCGCAGCCACACGAGCCAGAGAACGCTTTGAGGAGCTGCGTGCACACGCACACGCGCGCTTTTCCGGAGACACCAGCGTCCGCGCGAGTGGTATGATAAGAAGGGAATAGTGTGGACCTCTGAGTGGGTCCGTCCGCCTGCATCTTGCCTGCTGCGCGGTCACTGAGTGGACGGTGAGGACGGAGAGTCAACAGTTGTTCGTGGGTGCTGTATGCATGTGGACGCGCACATCCCTGCCATGTGGACACTACTGCGGTCGTGCTGTTGCTGGATTTTACCTCTCGCGTTTGCAGCCTTCGTGCTCCGTGGGGCCCACAGTCATCCCGGTAAGTTTCATCCGCACACGTCCAACACGGGCTTTCTGTTCCACACACGACCACAATTGTTCACTGAATAATTGTCTGTCTCTGGTCCGTGACCTGTTCGTGTCCCTTCACGCACACCCGCGCTCCGCCTGCTGGAGGAACTCGGTTCACCTGTCCACGCCAGCAGAGTGGGCTCGGTTTGGCTTGGATGTGATGATGTGATGGCTTGTTTGCTGCCGGCTCACCCTGGAGCGAGATAGTGGGGCTGTGACGCGTTCACACAGCCCCACTGCAGTGAGGCTCTAATCTGTGTGGGGGAGGCAGACCTGATGTCTGTGTTTGGGCTGACACCAGACCCACAGCACCTGATTGTAACACTGCACGGCTGCTTTACAGTGAACGGTGGGAAATGTCCTGCTCTGTCTTTTCATTAGGCCTCTCCAGCTGTTCTATGAGGCAGGTTTCCCCTCACCTCCCTCACTGGACCTGAACCTTCACTTGTTAGGAAGCAATACTTGTACCACAGATTGTTCTTTGTCTTCTCAAAGGTAGACGAGGACGAGTGTGTGATCACATTCAGAAACAAAGCCCACAAATCAAATTTGACCTTGACCACTCTGCACTCTTTCAACTGTGGAAGATGCTGCAAATAGACATCCAACACTTCCCGGGCTGTCGGCCCAACAGAAGCTATTGATGTGTAATTACCACCCACTCAGCCACAAAAGGCTCACACGTACTCCACTCACATGCAGTAATATCTAACAAAGGAACGAGCCTTTGTTGTTTGCAGGCGTCCAGCACCAGAAGGTGTACCTACGTGTGAAAGATGTTGGATTATGGTATATGCCGATACGTACCTGCATCATGGGATGTCAACAAAGGCCTTTCCTGTGGCACGCGTGGATGCTGTAGTGTCGTGGAAGAGCCCACAGTGTGCAGGTAACATGACAAAGAAGAAGCCAGCGGCCACATTCAAAGTGGAGCATTTATGCTGTGTTGAGTCACATCCCCACATCCCCCTAATGCTTTGGGTGAACACACATTTTTCACATAACCTGCCATGAGAAGAAAACCACTGACCCCATTGGGCCCTTCACCTTACCAGACCCCCACCCTGAGGAGCCAGGCTGATGTAGAAGTCCCGTGGCCGTCTGTGGATGTGACACGTTTTCAGAGCTGCTAGTTAAAAAAGAATAGACTGAAATAGCCTTTTATTATCATTGTACGTGTACAGGGAAACTGTGGGTGTTCACCATATTAGACAGCAGCAATAAATGACGAGCAGGAGAAATATATGAAATCCAAAATAGTAGAAAAGCACACAGTTGAGAACAAAATAGTTGCAGAGTGCTCAGACGCAGTGCAAAGAGTCCATGTGTGATGAGGTTTACTGAGACTATGGCTCAGATTGGTAAGGTGTGTGTGTCGGTGTTAGACAGTATTAGCCTGCTTTCAAGCTGAGCTACATTAGCTCTGATGTGTCAGACGTCACAAAACACTCACGGGAGAGTTTCTGGGACTGCTGCACTGAGCAGTAGCCTTTGCTTGAACAAACCAGTACTAGTGACATTTTAGGAGCGACTGACGGATTTTCAGATGTAGAAAGTTAAAGTTTATCTCAGACGCTGATGTCAATCACAGTCTGATCACAGAGTGCAGGGAGAGTGAGAGGGACCGACTGGTGGAGGACGTATACTCGGACTCCTTGAAAACACAAAGATTCAGTTTGTGCTCAGAGGAAATACTGAAGCTAAAAGAGAAAGTCTCAGGGTGTGTGACATCTGGCTCATTTCCAGGAAACGTATTTATCAGACAAAAGTCAGAATTAGCTGCTGATGCTTCGTCTTCTCAAACACAATAACTCAGCCGCGTCCTGCAATCACAAACCGCCTCCTTTGTGTGGATCTGAGGATGGAGCGTGTGCACAGTGCTAATATGTGTCTGTCCTCTGTCTCTGCTTGACCTGCTCTCGACTCACACCCATGCAGCTGTCATGATAGCGAGCCCAAGGTGGCAGCTCGATGTTGAATGGCTGACAGACGCAGTGGAAACAGAGACGAGCTGCTGCCCTGCTGGGTGTGGGCATTGACAGCCTCTGGGCTGCTTACTTTTCCATTAGCTGTACGGAGAAACATGCAAACGTGGATCACACCAGTGTCTGTGAAATCAGCCGAAACCCCACAGAGCAGCAAACGATCGAAACATGAGAAACACGGTGAGCTTCTGTGCAAACACATCCAGGAGCTCAAATAAGAAAATGCAAACAAATTCAAATAATTCAACGTCCTGGTTGTAACACAGTCCTGTCACGTCTTATAGTGGGCGTGGCTGTGGCTCGAGAGCTTTGAAGGTTGCTGGTTCGATCCCTGGCTGCTTCAGTCTGGATGGCGTGATGCTCACTGCAGGTTGTCACAGTGTGGATGTGTCCCGAGTCCGTTCACTAGTTCTCACAATACTCGTCCAGTGCTGCGGGTCTGAGTCGCTGTGTAGCGGCGCCGTCAGAAGCTCGCGTACGTTGTGCGGTGCTGTTATGTCTGCAAAACTAACCTGAGTGCTGTCAGCGCCCCCTCGCCCTCATACTGGGCCGTTTGTAGCCACAAACATCTTCTCGCTGTGCTTCTCCGTTGGTTGTTGAGAGCAGTGGCTGTCACTGCAGGGTGTCTGCTCGCTGACACGGGGCATCGCGTTTGCTTTCCCATTTGTGGTGTGCGCTGTCACACCCCCGTCACGGCGCCACCCGTCAGCCCCGGGTTAACCAAACACACAGAGGTCGGTTGGTCCTTTAGCCTGATGCATTCTCTGCGAGCTGACAGGGAGAAACACAGCAGTCGCTGTCATCTGTAAAGCTAGCACACCTTTCCCACAAACACCACCCCCTGCTCCTCCATCCATCTCTTTCCTCTCCAACTCTTCATCTGTCACAGTGGATGTGCTCACACAGGGCCGGGTTCATAACTGTAGGCAGGCCTGCGTGTCACAAGCCTCGTAGTCACGGTAATGCAGGAGGATGGCTGACATTTAGGATGGGGCTGGATATGCTTCGTGGCCTTGGGTTTCTAACATGATCATCATCATCATCTTGGTGCTCACTGAGCTGTTATCTGTCCTCTGCTGTGGCCGGAGTGGGGACGCACACCGGCTCACGGGTCACTTTATCATCAGCACGGCACCCCTGCTCTCCTTAATAGACTGATTAAAAGATACTGCTCTGTGTGTGTGTGTGTGTGCGCAGGGTGGTGTCAGGCGGTTGGTACATGTGGTTTTGTCATGAGGAGGTAGCAGCAGGAGAGGCATCGGGAGCCAGATTAATGAGGACAGAAGAAGAAGCATCCTCTTTAAATCACTATTGATTTTTAGCAGGAAAGTGCGCCGCTCGCTGCGCACGGGGACGACAGATAAATAGTTCTGATAATGATAACAATAATAATGATATTAAGCGCAGAGGCACTAATGATATCTGTAGAATGCGGTGAGGGAGGCCAAGTGTGCAGCATCATTTGTTCTGCTGCGAGTCTGCTCGGCTGAGCGTGCAGAGTCCACTCGTTCAGGCTTTTCTTCTCATTGCTACGGGAGTAAGGAGCGGAGAAGGACAGAGCGGTCCTGCTGGCTCCAAAACATCTTCATTCTTTTCCTCCTGTACAGGTTTAGCTCTACGTCAGGTTATTTGGAGGGGCTGTTTCAGGGGAAGCTCCGTCCAGCCCGTAGCAGCTATTTCCACCTGCAGTGTAGCCCTCATCTCTGCTGCTTTCGTTCTGCTTTGCTAGGTCTCATTAGCAGGATTTGGTGTTAGCTGTCATATGTTCTCCTTGCCCATGCTGTTATCACCATAACAACGTCTTGTAACCGGAAGGTCGCTGGTTCGAGCCCCGGCTCGGACAGTCTCGGTCGTTGTGTCCTTGGGCAAGACACTTCACCTACCGCCTACTGGTGTTGGCCAGAGGGGCCGATGGTGCGATATGGCAGCCTCGCTTCTATCAGCCTGCCCCAGGGCAGCTGTGGCTACAACTGTAGCTGCCTCCACCAGTGTGTGGATGTGAGAGTGAATGAATAGTGGAATTGTAAAGCGCATTGAGGGGTCCCGAAAAGCGCTATATAAATGCAATTTATTATTATTATTGTTATAATGTTTCTGAAGCGGATATTTTTCAGACTATATCGTTAGTGTGACTTTTTTTCTCAGATAAATCACACGATAAATTTTTTTCTGGAACATTTTGCAAAAAACGTCTGATGTGGAAAATATGAGACAGTTAAAACACAGATGTTAAATTCATTTTTGAAATTTCATCACAAAGTTCACTCGTGAAGCCTGATCCAAGTCAGCTTTGTGAAGCGATGATGGATGAAACATCAACCAAGGTAACCAGTAGTGTTATGAGCCAACTGTGACATCACAACGTGCTCAGCTTGTACCGGCGCTGAGCGTGCACCGTACATGCTACAGTACAGCTGTCGTCACACAGAGAAAACTCAGCTTTTGTCCCTGTTTGGAATCTAGTCTCATTTGTTATTGAACTGCTGATTAAAAAGCAGCATGGCCGCACACCTGTGCTTTCAAAAATCAGTCAAAAATTGAGAACCAGCCCTCAGTGTGGCAGAAAGCAGCACATTCCTCCTCTACCCTTTCTTTGCCACTGTGGTACCGTTGCCTCTACCTCTGTCCAAAGTTTGATGTTATACCCCGTGTGCTGATACCATACCAATGTCATGTCACGGGCACATCATGCATCACTGTGAGATCAGGGTGCAAAGAACCTGGGAAACTAAAAAGATTTCCCTCGAACACAAGAATGAAACATCATTATTTCAGCTCTGTGCTCCTGAAAACTGGAAAAGCTGCCAAAGAACAGCCTCAGTTTGTTTGACTGAGAGAAGTTAGAGTGAATCTCCATCCAATACAGCGGTCCCGCCTTTATCGCGGGAGTTACGTTCTAAAAATAA
This sequence comes from Neolamprologus brichardi, assembly GCF_056152115.1. Taxonomy (NCBI): domain Eukaryota; kingdom Metazoa; phylum Chordata; class Actinopteri; order Cichliformes; family Cichlidae; genus Neolamprologus; species Neolamprologus brichardi. The sequence continues at coordinate 31,123,451 of NC_142116.1, read as the reverse complement.
CCCGCAATAGGTGAAATCTGCAAAGTAGCCAACTTTATTTTTTACAATTATTATAGATGTTTTAAGGCTGTAAAACCCCTCACTACACACTGTTCTCAGACAGGCATGAACATTTTCACACTTTTCTCTCTTGTTCAAACCTTCATAAATAAGTTCAGTATTATAGAAAAGAAGATCAGACACCAGCGAGGGAGGATAAGAAGGACAGACGCAACAACATTGTCATCCCCTATGTAGCCGGTGTATCAGAGAAACTCAGGAGGGTTTTCTCCAAGCACGACATCCCGGTGTACTTCAGACCCAGCAACACGCTCAGACACAAACTGGTTCACCCGAAAGACAAAACGCCAAAACACAGACTTAACAATGTGGTGTTTGCTGTACAGCAGCGAGGAATGCCCAGACCTCTACATCGGAGAGACCAAACAGCCACTTCACAAGCACATGGCACAACACAGAAGAGCCACCTCCACAGGACAAGACTCAGCTGTCCATCTGCATCTAAAGGTCAAAGGTCACTCTTTGAGGATGCCAATGTTCACATTTTGGACAGAGAGGACAGATGGTTTGAAAGAGGAGTGAAAGAAGCATCTATGTCCACTGTGAGCGACCATCTTTGAACAGAGGCCGTGGTTTGCGACACCAGCTGTCTGCCATCTATAATCCAGTTTTGAGTTCCCTTCCCAGACGCCTTAATGCCCACTCACATCCTGGACCATCTGACCTCAGGAAATCACATGATAAGGTGGGGCCAGGTTTCACAATGAACTCACCCGAAACTCTGGCTGATTGTGACCCATACCCAGTTTCACACCTTGGCTCAGGCGATTAGAGGATCATCAGGGGGTCCTTATGTCCCTCTGTGGGGGGAAACTCCCACTGGGTTTAAATCTGGGACTCTCCACCATTTGACCTTAGAACTGAAGAAGCCTCTCGGATGAGAGGTGAAACGTCTTCAAGCAACTTAAAGAAGTCCAGACGCTTTTCTTTGCAAGCTCCTTTGACTATGATGACCTGGATGACTGAGAACCTTCACAGACATATTATAGAAACCAAAGATCAAACCCTGTTTTCAGGTCCAGAACATGGGAATAGAGCAGCTGTGAGAGAATTCAGCATTAATGAATCAATGGTATGGAAGTAGATGACACAAGAAGAATGAGTTGTGTAACGTTTGACTTACAGTGGCTTGCAAAAGTATTCGGCCCCCTTGAACTTTTCCACATTTTGTCACATTACAGCCACAAACATGAATCAATTTCATTGACTGACCAACACAAAGTGGTGAACACGTGAGAAGTGGAACGAAAATCATACATGATTCCAAACATTTGTTACAAATAAATAACTACAAAGTGGGGTGTGTGTAATTATTCAGCCCCTGAGTCAATACTTTGTAGAACCACCTTTTGCTGCAGTTCCAGCTGCCAGTCTTTTAGGGTCTGTCTCTACCAGCTTTGCACATCTACAGACTGAAATCTTTGCCCATTCTTCTTTGAAACAGCTCCAGCTCAGTCAGATTAGATGGACAGCGTTTGTGAACAGCAGTTTTCAGATCTTGCCACAGATTCTCGATTGGATTTAGATCTGGACTTTGACTGGGCCGTTCTAACACATGGATATGTTTTGTTTTAAACCATCCCATCGTTGCCCTGGCTTTATGTTTAGGGTCGTTGTCCTGCTGGAAGCTGAACCTCCGCCCCAGTCTCAAGTCTTTTGCAGACTCCAAGAGGTTTTCTTCCAAGATTGTCCTGTATTTGGCTCCATCCATCTTCAATCAACTCTGACCAGCTTCCTGTCCCTGCTGAAGAGAAGCCCCCCCAGAGCATGATTCTGCCACCACCATATTTGACAGTGGGGATGGTGTGTTCAGAGTGATGTGCAGTGTTAGTTTTCCACACATAGCGTTTTGCATTTTGGTCTCATCTGACCAGAGCAGCTTCTTCCACATGTTTGCTGTGTCCCCCACATGTTTGCCGTGTCCCCCACATGTTTGCTGTGTCCCCACATGTTTGCTGTGTCCCCCACATGTTTGCTGTGTCCCCCACATGTTTGCTGTGTCCCCCACATGTTTGCTGTGTCCCCACATGTTTGCTGTGTCCCCCACATGGCTTGTGGCAAACTGCAAACGGGACTTCTTATGGTTTTCTGTTAACAATGGCTTTCTTCTTGCCGCTCTTCCATAAAGGCCAACTTTGTGCAGTGCACGACTAATAGTTGTCCTATGGACAGATTCCCCCACCTGAGCTGGAGATCTCTGCAGCTCGTCCAGAGTCACCATGGGCCTCTTGGCTGCATTTCTGATCAGCGCTCTCCTTGTTCGGCCTGTGAGTTTAGGTGGACGGCCTTGTCTTGGTAGGTTTACAGTTGTGCCATACTCCTTCCATTTCTGAATGATGGCTTGAACAGTGCTCCGTGGGATGTTCAAAATCTTTGTGTAGCCTAAGCCTGCTTTAAATGTCTCAATAACTTTATTCCTGACCTGTCTGCTGTGTTCTTTGGACTTCATGGTGTTGTTGCTCCCAATGTTCTCTTAGACAACCTCTGCCACAGGGCAGTTGTGACGGCCTTAGAGGCCTCTTTTTTTATTTTTGGTCATATCGCCCTGCTCTAGCGTCAACATAATATTACCGTATTGTGTGTATAAGGACCCCAAAATGGCACCTGTTAAGAGACATGCGTATGAAGCCCATTTTAAACTCAAGGTTATCAGTCACACAGTAGAACATGGGAATAGAGCAGCTGCAGAGAATTCAGCATTAATGAATCAATGGTACAGAAGTGGAGGAAGCAAGAAGAATGAGCTGAGTTAAGTTTGACTTATCCCACTGTTTTGTTTTGCTTAATGCTCCTTATAATCCGGTGCACAAAATGGTCTGAAAAATATGTATTTGACCTGTTTATTTGGCACACTGCAGTTTCATGTTGCAAAGCTCCTCTTTTTAACGTTTGTGGATATTATACATAGTTATGCTCAGGATATTTCAGCCCATTTCTACTGAAAATGTTAAACTGTCAGCAAGGAATTTGCATTTGCACTGTTAAATTTTTATATAGCGTTAATACACATAAAAATCAGCTGCTTGTTTAAGTAAAAAATGAATTGATGGGGGATTTTTGCACTAATAAAGTTGTGGAGTTGTCTCGCGTCAGTTATATCGTTATCGCAAATTTTCAAATATATATCGTGATAAACATTTTTGGCCATATTGCCTTGCCCTATGTGTGTACACATGTGTACAAACACAGTGTTTCATTGATTCCTGCATGCAGAATCCTTTACATTTATATTAGCAGACCACAAAACCATGAATAATGGGGAAAAATGTAACGCATAGAAGATGCTGTGGGTATAAGGCGTCAGTAGCTCAGCTGTATCTGCAGGGGTGATGTAGAGTTTTATGTTATTAATAAAATCTTAAAAATTCATTTTTAGTCAAAAATAGAGATGGCACGATTCCACTTTTTTATGTCCGATACCGATATGAATCGGACACAGTCTTTTATAATCAATAAAACAGTTTTTTTTAATATCTTGCTGCATTAAGTGTTTAAAGTAATATTCAAAAAGTAATTTAAAATGCAATTTTATGCAGATCTGCAGTTCTGAAAAAAAAAAGTGCAATATCAGCACAAAATAATGTTTATATTCAACAACTTAAAAAAACCAAACAAGTTGTATAATGGACCCTTTCATACATAAAGATGAACATAAATAGACTTCCAGAGTGGAAAGCAGTGCAAATAAATGCAAACACAGCTTCACAACACTCATGTTTTTCTTTTTTTTGAACCACAGAACTGTTTAGCCTGGAACACAGTTGTTCTTTTCAAAGTAAAACTTTTCATTGTACGGTCAGGCTTAGCAATGACAACGCACAGACGTCTGAGCTCCATATATCGGTCGTTAAGCTTAACGTGCTTCACCAACATACAGAGATGAACTTACACACTTGCTTTACTTCTCTGGGATAGCCGACTCCAGTGGTTCCCAAACTTCTTTTGCTGGCCCCCCCTTTGTTTTACAAGAAAAATGTTCAGGCCCATCACCCCCTAACCCCCCCCCCCCCACCCGCACAAACACATACTCCAACCACACACGCCCATATTTTGTTTTCAAACTCCATTGCGGTTTATTTCACACCTCAAACATTTAGTAAACAATTGAGCAAATACAAGTAAGCTGCAATAAATTACAGGTAGTAAGAAAATAAACTACTAACTCGTTTACGCTACGGTCACACCTACACGGGTATTTTTGAAAACGCAGCTGTTTCTATGGATTTGGACCTTTCATCCACACGTAAACTGTGTTTCGAATCACCGAACACGAGATTTTTTAAAACTCAGTTTTTGCATTCACGTGTCGACGAGGAATAGAGAGTTCGTCACACAACGTCAAAGGTATGTGCCTTTTTTCACGTCATGCCAGATCTAAATGGCCTGTATTTGTATAGCGCTTTACACATCCAGTCATCCACACATTCACACACTGGTGATGGCAGCTACATTGTAGCCACAGCCACCCTGGGGCGCACTGACAGAGGCGAGGCTGCCGGACACTGGCGCCACCGGGCCCTCTGACCACCACCAGTAGGCAACGGGTGAAGCGTCTTGCCCAAGGACACAACGACCGAGACTGTCCAAGCCGGGGCTCGAACCGGCAACCTTCCAATTACAAGGTGAACTCCCAACTATTGAGCCACGATCAATGACAGATAGAGACAAAATACTGTTAATCTGACTATCTGCAGGTTTTATACACACACGCAGTTACTGTCCCTGTCTTTACAGATGTGGAGACTGAAAACATGCTGTTGTTTGCACATATTTAATATTCAGCTCTTTACAGGAGCTGAAGCAGGGTGCAGCCTGTTGCTTTTACAGTATAATACTTGTAATAAAAGTACAGTAACAGTAATTAGTGACTGAGCTAGCGTGATTAGCTAAACGAACCCTGGCAGCCGAGTGCTCATCTTAGCTAGCTAGGTCTCAGGAGCTAGCTAAGGACGGTAGTTAAGGATTAGCTTACAAACACATTTAACTTACCGAAAAGTGCAGCGGGGCCTCGGGTACTTCTGTCGGGTAGTCCAGTTTACTGAAGAACACCTCAGGCTGTCAGGTTAAAACACTCGGTTGTGTTTTCGTAGCGTAAACGCTGGGCGTCCTCTCAGAGCCTACGCTCTATCTGCTATTTCCGAACAGAGATACGCAAGTTTCTCCATGACTGCAGCTGTCAGTCAAAGCTCTTATGATGACGTCTCACCCCAATTTAACATCACCGCGGTAGGAATTAGAATCAAACTTATGGGAAAGGAGATTGAACATCAATCAGCGTGATGAGAACTATTGATAACAAAAGAAAGAATCTTTGGAAAGAAATTATCTAAGGAGAATAAATTTATTTTAGTCTGACCCCAGTCCCATCCGCTAACATGGAGGAGGCGGGGTTTATGACCTATACTGCAGCCAGACACCAGGGGGCAATAGAGACATTTGGCTTCATTTTTGGGGAGCTGTCGCGTCTGCCATGTTTTCTACAGTCAATGGTCCAAACGTTTTGTTTTTTTTTCATACCGATGAAATGCCGGTTTGGCAGCACGTAGCGAGGCTCCAAACGCTTTCAGTGTGAACTCCAGATCACCGACAGGTCTCGCACGCAACAGCCGCTCTATCACGTGACACATACTGCGCCGACCTGGGTTACGCCATGTCGCAAGTTTTGTGAGGTGCTTTTGTGAAATTTAATGGATCGGATTGCATTTTTTATTTCTCCCTGATATCCAATCCAGTCATTTAGGTCAGGATACCGATGCTGTATGTCGGATCAGTCAATCTCTAGTCAAAAATAAGCTCAAAGTTCTCAGCAGACGATTTGATATTGTTGGTGCCAATGACCTCATTGACCTCATTAGTAAAACTCTCTGGACCAAGCACTAGAACCTGAACAGTGCATGAGGTACTAAGCCGGTTCTGTAATCGGTCAGTGACAATGGTGCACTGATCTTTATCTAAGCATAGAAGAATTGTCAGTAATGCTGTTTTGCTGCTGTGATTCTGTTGAAGAGCACACTGAAACTGATCAGACGTTACTCTCCCCCAGACTACGGGCTACAGCTTTCATTAAGATTTAGGAGATAAATGGACGTTTGGAAATAGGCCTGTGATTGTGTAAGAGAGCGGGATCTGCAAAGGGGTCTTTGAGCAGAGCAATGATGGTGGTGGTTTGAACTGGCATGGCCTGATAATGCAGAGGAGCCACAGGGAGGGGACAGGTGCCAGTGGGTAGCTGTGTTACTAAAAATGACAACAAGATGAATTAATCAAGCAAAACATTTAGCTTCGTTTTCACTGATGTTATGAAAGCACTCCGGGTATTAGCCAGTCTCACACTTCCTGTTCGGTAAATGCAGCGACACCCTGCAAGGCTGCGGTTGCACACAGGCCCAAAATAAGATAAAGGGAAAAAAACAAACAAGAGAGCGAAGACAACAACATGGAGACAGCACAAGATGCACAAGGAGATGCTGCACCAGTGCAAGCCTGTGCTCGGGCAACAGCAGCTCACGCTGACAGGCTGGCGGCTGGCGTGGAGGACAAGCCTGACCGCTGACGACGCCAGAAAACGGGAGAAGACGACGACACGTGAAAAGTCACAGAGAGTTCAGCCCTCATAGTCAAAGTTGTCATTTTGGATGCAGCACAATGTGATTTGACTCTGACATTTTGGATGGCTGCCTGGTGGTGTTTCCTTTGGCCACTGGCCCTTGTTCCACCCCCACTGTGCCACACGTCACCACTTTCACATACTGTGTTCTTTTGTCAGGCTCGATAGGTGACAGCTCTCTGATACAGCAGTGAAAGGTGCACATGGGTGTTTCTGCCATTTCCCAGAACACTTCCTCATTTTTAGTGGTAAAGTGCACTTCACTCCACTTCCATCAGTCATCCCTGCTGACAGTGGAATGGAAGCAGCTGCCACCATGTTACTAATATATCTGCGGTAACAGTGACACCAATCCTCACGTTTTACATAACCGTTTCACAGGTTTTACTTTGACTACCTTGCCTCCTCGCTTTCCTCCTTTCTTTTCTTTTTCCTCTTTGGGTTGAGCCGTTTTCATTTTCTTTCTTCACTGCTTCCTGCCTTTCTTACTTCTGCGTGTTTGCACACATAAAATAATTTCGAGTGATTTCCATTCACAAAGTTTACAAGAACGAAAGTGAATTATTAGTGATTAGGATTCAGTTTGAGTCTCAGTGTCAGCGTCATGATGAGAAGCTGTGATGAAAACGGCACTTTGCTCATGAACAACAGAAATAGGATCGAATCATGAAACCTCCACCAAACTGCCACCGCTGGCTCAGATACAGAGACCGAGGCTGTAACCAAGCCCTGGCTGCTGGCAGCGTGCAGTGCTGGCCATCATTCCCATCTGTAATGCAAGAAATTGCACACATTTTAAACAACACGCAAACCGCAAACCGAAACTGTTTTCCCACAATTTCATTGTACATGTACAGTGAGAATAAAGGGCTATTTTATTCTATTCTAAAGACAGTTTTGCTCAGCAATGTCAAATGAGCAGCTCCCATCCAAAAGTTATTGCCTGTGCTCCAGTCTCACAGCTACCCATGGTCTTTACTTTAATCAAAATGAACAAATGTTACACAGACCTTATTGTTTTCTTGTGGATAGCTCCACTGAGACATGCGGCTGTGATCTGTTTAAAGTTATTGTGGGCTTAGAGAAACTGCAACTTCCATTATCTGCATTTATATAAAAAAAGTCCATTTGTCACCATCCCAGTGAGAACGGCACCCCAACAACAAACCAACACTAATGCCACTGTTACTGCCACTACTATTAATAATAATAGTACTGATGATGAGGGAGCAGTTTATTTTTCATTATGTACAGTTCAAGCATGCTTGGGTGCAAGGCAGGTGATTTTTGCATTAGCATGCTAACATTGAGCCTGAGTGGGCCACTCCATCTCTTCTTGTGTAGGCAGTGGGGATGAAAGCATGAATAAAGAAGAAAGAACATCGCTACATGCCGTTCGCTGTTGTGTCACAAACTGAGCAGAGAATAGTGCAGAGCCCTCCTCATTAAATTCTTGCAGCAGCAGCGTTGGGTTTTTCACTTCTATGCTCGGGAGACACCGGCTTCCTCCTCAGAGAGGTAGAGACTCGGAGGCCTCTGAGATGAGCTCGTAGCCCAATTTGTCTTTGATCCAGGGGGCGGTGGTTTAAACAGCGGCGCCCTCCTCTGTCTCCTAATCCCTAGTGACCTCATCCTCTATCTTATATGTCTGTCGTGCTTTGAGCTCCCTTTGTCTTCGGTGCTTTGTCCTATTTCAGCTGTCTTACTTGACTTCATGTTTTGTTTTTGTTTCTCAATCTCCGAGCCAATTCTCCTGCCAGGGGTTTGGGCTCCTGTGGGGAAAAAAAATGTCATTTTGGGCCCTCCCACTTGAATACTGCAAACCATGCCAGCCCTAAAAATACACCACTCTGCAGACGTGGATCAATATTTTGCTCAGATAATGGAATCTTGTGATTTTGTGCAAACTTAATGAGCTATGTGCACATTTTAATAATTTTAATGATGATACCTTACATCAAATATTGATAAAATACAGATTAACTTTTTGGATTGAAGTAAATTTAAATTCTCATCTGTATTAACTATTGACAAATAAAACATAATAATCATTTGCATATGAACTACCAACCTTCCGATCAGTAGATGACCAGCTCTACCTCCTGAACTGCAGCCACCCCAGTGGAAATGTGATGAGTCACATGATTAATAGCAGGTCAACAACCCTCTGAGGGGACAAGCCCCACTAGGGTTTTAATACTTTGGACTCTTCACCAGTTTGTTTTAGAACTGAAGAAGCTTTTTGAATGAAAAGTCTTCAAGAAACTGAAAGAAGTCCCGTCGCTTTCTTTCCAAAAGTCTTACAATCCTCAAAGGTTGTTAGAGCACAACAGTGTTCATCAGAGCAACCTTTCCTCTGAAACATCACGATCATAGCAACCGTTGAATACCGGAGCAAAGTTTGCATTCACGCTTGCAGTTTTGTCTTGTTACGCAATATTCCAAATAAAAAACAAACAAAGAAAATGCAGAAATATCTGTGAGTGTTTTCTTGTTTGTTTGTTTTTTGTGCTACTCACATGTGATTACAGATCCACAGCTCATTTAAGTTTGAGACCCCTGCTGTATTAAGGAACTGGACCACCTGTTCACCTACGTGAACTGCTTGTTTGTTTGTAAAAGTTTCAATTTTGCAATACTAACTAAAAGTTGACCATTAAATCTTTCAGGGAATAAACTGACTTGTTGCAACAGTGACATTCTATCACAGTATCACACTTAATCTAATAAGCCCCTTCTTTTATATAAGTTTTTAGAATAGAATAGAATAGAATAGAATAGAATGCCTTTATTGTCACTATACAGATGTACAATGAGATACAGAGCATCTCCTGCACAGTTCTGCAGCGCTATATACATATGGACAGTATTACCAGAGGAAAAGATATATATAGGGATGGGTATTGATAAGATTTTCACGATTCCGATTCCATTTTCGATTCTGTTTAACGATTCGATTCTTTATCGATTCTCTTATCGATTATTTTTTTTAAAAAAAAGGAGAACACTAAGGTCAATTAGCTTAGATCTTTGTTTTATATCTTCTCTTTGAACAAGATAGAAATTTAGGAGTAACATGGCCTTACAAACCCAACAGTGAGATCTTAACAGATCCAACCTACGGCTCTTCAATGGGGTGTCACAGGGTCCCCAGGAAAAAAAATTGTGAATGTAAAATAATAAAATAAATATTCTTCTGTAGCAATTACACAAGAATATCCAGTAATGTCCCTGCCTACAATTAAACACATTCACTTACCGAAAATCGGGGGCATCTGCTGTGGCAAACGGCTGCAAGCCTTTTACCACAAACTGAGTCACTGCTCGGTGACATTCGTCTGTCCTGCCTGAAAGGAGACGCTACGGTAGACTGCAGCGAGAACTGCCAGCATCTGAGCCAGACTCTGTCTCATCATGGTCACCTAAATGCACAGTAATGGCAGGTTTGTAATAAGGCAGATCGCGCTAACATAATCTGCACTGTTAGTTGATTATTTACCTGCCGCATTAACGGGAGAGGACGTGCAAATGTTACCGCTGCTGCTGGGTTGAGATTCACGGGTCCGGAGCGACATTCATTTAAGGTCATCATGTGTTTTGTGAGCAAATGCTTTTGCATATTCGTAGTGTTTCCTCCCTTAAATGAAATATCTACTTTGCAAGTATTGCAAGTTGTCCTGTTGTCGTCCGTTCTCGTAAAGTATAACCAAACTTTTTAGCGTTTGAGCCGCCGTGTTTCCTGCCAGGTAAATGACGCTCCGCAACGTGGTGACGTCATTCGGGGCGACTGGAATCGATAAGGGAATCGTTTGCAAAAATGGCAAACGATTCCAAGGAATTGAAACAGTGGGAACCGGTTCTCAACAAGAACCGGGTTTCGATACCCATCCCTAGATATATATATATAAAATGTACAAATATACAAGCCGGTTTTAAAAAAAAAAGTAATAAATAGTGTTGTGTATATACAGTTGGGTTATTGCACAGTGGTGGAAAAAAAAGAGGGGGGGGGGGGGCTGTGTTATCGGTGCATGTGTGAGTTCAGGGTGGTTATGCCTGTGGGGAAGAAACAGTTTTTGAGTCTGTGGGTTTTTGTGTTGATGCACCTGCAGAAGCAGGCTGAACATGTTGAAACCAGGGTGGAGCTGTCCTTGATGATGTTTGCTGCTCTGCTGAGGCAGCGGGAGGAATAAATGTCCATCAGGGAGGGGGGAGGGCAGCCGATCATCTTCTGTGCTGTCTTGACCACACTCTGAAGCCTCACTCTATCCGCCTTGGTGCAGCTGCCGTACCAGACCGTGATGCAGTAGGTTAGCAGGCTCTCAATGGACGAGCGGTAGAAGGTCAGCAGCAGGTTGGAGTTCAGCTTATACTTCCTGAGGACTCTCAGGAAGTGCAGCTGCTGTTGGGCCTTCTTGATGACCGCTGAGATGTTGCCTGTCCAGGAGATGTCAGCAGAGATGAGGACACCAAGGAACCGGAAGGTGTGGACCCTCTGCACACACTCCCTGTTGATGTAAAGGGGGCCAAGTCAGTGCTGTGTCTCCTGAAGTCAACAATGAGCTCTTTGGTTTTCTTAGTGTTCAGTGCAGGTTGTTCTCTAAACACCATGCTGCCAGCTTCAGGACTTCCTCTCTGTAGTCTGCCTCGTCTCGTTTAAAGGCTGACTGCACGGCTGGGTGCTTAACTTTATATACCAGTGCTAATGGACCTGAAGCGCATGAAGTCCAGGCGTAGTGTGGCTCAATTCCTTTTGTTCATGTGATGTTGTAAATGATGTGAGTGCTGTGAGTTAGTCGAAAACATAAACCTATCCAAGTACTTTTGTTGTCTAAAGTGAACTAAAGCATCGTGGTGACCTGGGTGTTAAAATGTGAGGATGTATTGCTTTCATGTGTAGAATCATCAGATGGCTTTTATGCCATATTTGTGATTTTGGCAAAGTTGACAAAATGTCATATAATGACAAACAACAACTGGCTTTTAAATGTCAAACTTCCTGAGTGGGATGCTCAAGGTGTTGCCAGATGTTCAGCAGATGGATTTCACTAATATTAGCCCAGCCAGGGCAGGTAGCTGTTTCAGCCTCTGTTACTTTTTCTTCTGCTGTTTGTGTGAATGTAGCTTTTTGTCATTCTTTGTGGTTTATTTAAAATATCCTTTAGAATGTTTTGGGTTGCAACATTTCTCTGTGAAGTGGGAGTAAACGCACAGAGGGGGAGGTATTCAGTGCTGGATTGGGTGAAGCCTCACCCATTCCTCAGAGCTTGACAGGCACCAATGTTCCACATGAAACGCTTTTGGATTTATGCTGCAAGCTGCAGCCATTTCTCTTCCGTTAATCACCTCGGGGCTGTGCGCTCCTGCTCGCCACGTCCCCAGGCCAATAGATGACCCGCAGGGGAAATCGAATGGAAGCCAGCCAAGCCTGACACTCTTAAAGCACTTTCTAGGATCCACGCTGAGATGGGGAGAGTAGAACAGCAAAGTAATTTAGAGTGTGTGTACCCGAGGCCAGAGAACAGCTGTGCTGCTAATTCAGTATTTGCTATAATTTGTTCCTTATCTAAAAAAAAGTCTTTGATCCACGCTTGATCCAGAAAGTCATTAACACTTGGCTTCATTCCAAGCAAGTTATTGTAGCGCTGTTTTAAAAAATAATGACAAATACCAATCTGAAGGTTGCTAGAGGCTGCCTGTAGGCTGGTTTCACTTGTATGCCTGCAGAACGACATCTGGCCCTGCTGCATTCATTTCGTCTTGTTTTAACTCTCCATCACGACCTTAACTCTTTTAACCCTTTAAGACCTACCATAGAACCAAGTCCACCAGAGCTTATATTATATGTTTACATGCTGTAGTGCCATTTTTGGGAGCATTTCAAGTTGCTATACATCAATACAACCATTACAGCCCAGACTTTAATAATATGTATGCATTAAGTGCATAGTAATTACATAAATTGCAAAAAAGTGCAATAAACTACAAAAAAATTAAAATTGTTTTTGTTTTTTTAACATATATTTCTAGTTAGAGAAATTTAAGAGGCTTATCCCTCAAAACTGTAAATACAAAAAAGTTGCACAAAATAGTTTCCCACCACAGGAAATTTATTTTGAGTGTCTTCATAGTTTTATTTTTGAAATACACCAATTTTTATACACTGCAGGAAAAACAAAAATAAATATTATAATGCAAATTTGCAAAAAAGCAGCATATGCATCAAAATAAACTATTTCCAGCAGTGCAATATGAGTCCTAAGCATCCCAGAAACCACACAGAAAGTCATAAAGTCAAACATAACTTTTAAAAACACCAGTATAGGCTTATGAGGCCTTGATGGTAAAAAACTACATTTCCGCAAAATGACGTCACTTCCAGTTTCGGGCAGGTCATGGCGGACATGGTAGAGTTCGCGCTGACGTCTATTCCAGCATAGGAAGTGTTATGAACAGCTGATTGTATCGGCAAAGCGTGTTTCTGGAATATTATGTTTTTGTTGCTGCAAGTGCTTTTTATGCCGTTTTTGCAAAACTATATGTGGACGGAAACTGTGACCGAGGACAAGCTGATGGCATAAGATGTAAGTACAACTCCTCCGGTTTCATATGCAAAAACAATTATTGCGCTAGCTCACGTGGTTGCAGTGCTACCGGGATTTAAAAATAGTTACGCAAAACAGAGCGTGCCCACTCCGACCGGCTTTAAAGGGTTAAACCTAGATCTTGGTGAAGGGTCCAGTTTTGTGATTTTTGTGATAAATATGTAATAATATGTAATCAGTTGACTGATACATTGAAAGCTAACTGATGGATACTGAAAAAAGAGGGACGGTCCCTCATTAGTATTCCACCTATTGTGTTTGCCCTAAGACAGAAAGTTGGTGCAGAGTTTAAGTATCTGCACATCTGCATCAAAACAGACTGAAGTGGAAAAGCAACACAGTAGCTGCAAACAACAAGAGGATGATCTGACTCCATTTCTCCAGAACCTTTGACGTGTGCAATAAAATCATGAAGATTTTCTACCATCTTGTTGTGGCAAGCACCTTTGTACTTTCTGGTCTTCTTGGAGTTGATGACAATAAACAGATGAGGAGGCTGGTTCTGTGCCTGCCAGCAAACTGGACACATTTGCAGCTGTGGTGGAGGGTGACACTGGGATAACATCTGTCCCAACCCCCATCTGGTCACATGGAGATGTCGTTTGGAGGTTTCCTCTTGTTAAAAGGGATTTTTCCTTCCTACTGTCACGCAGTGCTTGCTCACAGGGGTCACATGATTGTTTTCTCTGTATTATTGTAGTATCTCTACCTCACAATATACATCGCTGCTGTTGTGATTTGGTGCAGAAGGTGGTAATTCAATTGAATTCATATTCAATTGAATTACCACCTTCTGCACTCTCTAACAGACTGATTCAGCACAGTTGCAGAAACAGCAAATATTTCATATCACACAGAATATGCAACCTTTTTTGGATTATAGTGCTCTGCCTTTTATGAATGCACCTCCCCAGTACTTAAACAGGTTGAATGCTGTCTATCATTGTGCTTTACATTTTGTTACTGGCTGTGGAAATCGTGTACGTCGTCGTTCTCTGTATGCTGCAGCTAAATGACCATCTCTGTATATCTGCAGGCTTTCTGTTTTCTTACCCCATCCTAATTCAAGTGTGTAATCCTAGCTATGGTGGATGCTCTGGGACATGTTTCAGTCAGCTAAGCGAAATCATCAGCAGATTAAATTTAGACTGTATCCCATAACAGCTTCAGCTGCCCAGCATTTAGCATTTTTTTCCGCCTGTCCCGTTTGGTTCTTTTGCATCAGAATTATTGTCTAAAGGCGAAGAAAGATGCCCAACGGATTTACTTTACCAAATGGACCGTCCCAGCCTTGATGTAATGGTCCATTTGATTCACCTTTTATTGTTTATTTTATTTTATTTTCACTTGCTAAACACAGGACAGACTTGACTGGGGAAAAGAAAAGGGAGAAAAACAGCGGGGAAGAGGGTGTGGGGGGGCCACAGCCCCGTCCTCCAGGGCATGAAGCAGGTATGGAGGAGATCCAGGCTCCAGACATCCAGAGGCCAGCAGAGCACAAGAGACCAAGGAAGACCAACAGAGGAGCAGCCGCGCCACCATTCCCGAAAGAGCTGAGGAGAGTCCCAGATGAGGGGTCACTCAGCAGCCGTGGAGCAGAAGCCAGGGGGGGTTGCAGTGACGTGCCTGTGAGCTCCGCCGGCAGCCAGCTGCGCCAGAGTGACCGAGCCCCAGGCCGAGAGGCCGAGGGCACCCCACCCCCGAAGTGGCCTGAGTGAGCCCCAGGCCCCGACAAGCAGCCACCAGGAGTGAGCCGGTGTGTACCTGGACGCCCATCCCCGGACACAAAGAACCACCAACGCACCGAAATCTGAGGGCGTCTTCCACTGGCAGGGGGAGTGGTGGGGGGGAGATAGGCCTCCATACCTTGGAGGGCCTGAGATGTCCCCAGAGAGGTGGCGTCTGATACCCGACCTGACATATAGACAAAAACAAACAGGCACACACATCTGTGTGCCTGTTTGTTTTTGTCTATGAGGGTGGGAAACATCCATTCCCACCCTCATGCTCTCATATGCAATTATGGTGGAGACAGACATAAATAGACGCTGTACACACAATCACACTCCCCAAGCGTATACCCCGGGTCTAGGTACCCTTGCCCCTGGAGGGGGAAACTGCACCCAGACCCAGGTAGTGTTACCCTCTTCCCTGGGGTGGAGAGAAGCAGACCGCCCCGACTCGGCTGCAGCAGGGAGGCCCCACATTCCAGACCCCAGTCGGACGGCCAACTCCTCCTGCCAGCCCCCCCGCCCCAACAGGCAACAGAGAATGGGGGTGTGTGAAGACTCCAAACCTTCCTCCACCCGCTCATATGTAGTGTTGATGCATGTGTGTTCTAAGGTGTGTCTAAAACCCAGGAGGGCATGGAGCTGCATGTGTGGGTGATTGTGGTGGAGCGGGAAGAGGGAGGCAGCTGGAGATGGGGAGGGAAGGAAGGGAGGGGCCACAGCTCCCCCGCTGACCCCAGTAGGCATCCCCATACTCTGCAACCCATCAGGGCAAGGGGGCCCAAGCCCACCCGGACCGGGGCCCAGTACAGCAGCGCCGCCTTGCCCCACAGAGCCCGGGACAGCCCACTCGACCCCACCACAGAGAAAACTGCACCCACCCCGTCATCCACTCATCTTCCAGACTACACAAGACAATAGACACCCAGGCTGAGTTCTTCCTCCACCTCTCCTGTATCTCCCCCAGCATTTAGCATCTTTGCATTTTCCCTCAGCACTAAAGCTGTACTTTCTCAGTCATCTGGAAACTTTTCCTTGGTACGCAGAGACTGTCTAAACTCTTTCTGGAATTCTGTGCACTATTTTCTTTGACGTGCACCATTTAGTCCTTAGCTCTGCATTCACTTAATTGATGTATGAAGTCATCCTACAGGCTACCCTTCAGTGCTGACATGGTGCCCTGACACCACCATACGGTCTCCTCTCTTTCAGACTGCACCTTTTGTATAAGCTGTAGTCCACCTGTGTGCACCCCTTTCCACTCTTTCATGTTCCTCCATCTTCCTGAAATACGTTTACGGCAGCCATTTCCATCCTTTTCCTAAAATCCACCTGTCCTTCCACATTACTCTCGTTAACATCATATCTACCCAGCGCCTCTTCATCCACCCTGTTCTCTTCACCTTCCTTCTCCTCTGACATCCAACCTGTGAGGCATATGCAGTGACAACAGGCAACATGCTCTATCGCAGTATGGAGATTTTGACTATACCTCCATAAGGTGATAGAGCATATTGATGATGTCATCAAGCTGTGCCTGTTTTGGTCGAAAGCATGGCAGCGGCTGCAAGCATGGAGCTTACACCTGGGGAGGAGGAGGTGCTCATAAAGAAGACCGGTGCGACCTCGGTCATATGGACCTGGTTTGGGTTTAAGCAGTCGGATGCTGAGCAGAAAAATATCATCTGCAGATTATGCCGGGCAACAGTAATAGCGAAGAGAGGGAAGTAATTTGTTTTATCACCTCAAAACAAAGGACATTTTGGAAAATGAGGAAAGCCAATTACTGCGCCTTCCACAAATGCCCAGTTAGTCAAGTGGAAAGAAAAAAGGTGGCCCCACACACCAGAAGACTGATATTTTCCAAGGCTTTTCCAAAGGCCTCCGTATGAGAAAACCAGTCAGCGGTGGACTGATATCACAAATGCCATTACCAAGTACTTACCATGGTGCCATTTCTTACAGTGGAGAAAAAACGGCTTTAAGAATATGATTAAGACATTTGATCCACATTACGAGGTACGCAAACATTTTAGCCGAATTGGAATGCCCAAAGTGTATGAACCAGTCTGCGAGCAAGTGAAGAAAGAAATCCTGACAATTTACAATTTTGTGGTTTACTGATATTTTACTTATATTTTTTTATTCAAAAAAAATTTGTGCATTTGTCTCCATTTTTATTTTTTTATTTAAGAATTTTCTGTTACATTGTTTGGAAAAAGCTCTGTTACAGCTTAAAAATGATTTAAAAAGTTTTGTCATTTAAATGTTTTAAAAGAAAAGTTTTGCATAATAAATGTTTTTAAAATGGCATTCTATTATTTTTTAGTGTTTATTCTTCTGCAATGTGTCTTGTATGTGAGTATGTTCAGTCATTTTGACACATATGAATATGCATATTTTGAATATATCACAATATATATCGTTACCGCACATGCTTGAAATTATACCGCAATATGGATTTTAGGCCATATCGCCCAGCCCTACGTCAACCTCCAATGCTGATGGTTTGCTGCCTTTTCACTCCTGCACACACATTATACAGTGGAACCCTGACTTACCAATACCCCATTTAACGAAAAATTCAAGTTACGAACTTAACGGCAATATTTCTGCCCGTGTTACAGCCCACGTAACGAAATCCGCTGGCTCTGATTGGCTGAGCCCAGAATGCCTACACTGCTCACAAAGCCTTCCGAATCATGTGACAACCCCCTTGGCTTTCGTACTTGCGCTTCGCTGTTCCACTTGAACGACATATTGTTGTTGCAGTTAGCAATTAGCCTAGAGCCTATCGTTCACTCAAAAGGTGCGATGGGTGCTTCGACATACGAAAAATTTCAACTTACGAAAGATCCTCAGGAACAAATTAATTTCGTAAGTTGGGGTTCCACTGTGTATACTTTCCTTATCACCATCAAATCAGCCTGCTCTCCACACAGTCATAGTCCCTACAATTAACCCTTTGAAGCCGGTCAGAGCGGGCACGCTCTGTTTTGCGTAACTATTTTTAAATCCCTGTAGAACCGGAACCACGTGAGCTAGCGCAATCATTTTTTTTGCATATGAAAGCGGAGGAGTTGTACTTACATCTTATGCCATCAGCTTGTCCTCGGTCACAGTTTCCTTCCACATATAACTTTGCAAAAACTGCATAAAAGCACTTGCAGCAACAAAAACATAATATTCCAGAAACACACTTTGCCGATCTGGTCAGCTGTTCATAACACTTCCCACATTGAAACAGACGTCAGCGCGAACTATCGCATGTCCACCATTTCCTGCCCGAAACCGGAAGTGATGTCATTTTCGCGGAAAATGTAGTTTTTTACTTGTAGGCCTTAAGAGCCTAGACTGGTGTTTTTATAAGTCATACTTGACTTTATCCTTTTCTGAATAGTTGCTGGGATGCTTAGAATTCGAATTGCACTGCTGGAAATAGTTTATTTTGATGCATGTGCTGCTTTCTTTGCAAATTTGCATCATAGGATTGTTTTTCGTTTTTCCTGCAGTATATAAAAATTGGTGTATCTTAAAAATAAAACTATGAAGACACTCAAAATAAATTTCCTGTTGTTGTAAACTATTTTGTGCAACTTTTTTGTATTTAACATTTTGAGGGATAAGCCTCTTAAATTTCTCTATGTAGAAATATATGTAAAAAATGCATACATTTTATTAAAATTTGGGCTATAACAGTTGTATTGATGTATAGCAACTTGAAATGCTCCCAAAAATGGCACTACAGCATGTAAAAATATAGCAAGCTCTGGCGGACTTGGTTCTATGGTAGGTCTTAAAGGGTTAAAGTCTCTATTCTCAACTCCACACATCTGCCTCTCCTTCTCTTTCACTGCCTCTTAACATGCCTCCCCCCCCACTCCCTCTTTCTTTGTCTTTTGTCAACAGTAGCACAGGTCTCACTGACACCCTGTTGCAACAGCACTGGAAACAGTCATTGGAAACCTGGGCCCCAACCTTATTCTTCAGTTAAGTTAAATTTGATTACATTTATATAGTGCCAAATCAGGGTAAAGACCCTAAAATAATACAGGTAAACCCCAGCAAATAGAGCCTTTGAGCAGTCACTTGGTGACAGCGGGAAGGAATAACTCCATTTTAACAGGAGGAAACCTCTGCAGCTGTCCTGCCATGACCAGCTGGGGGTGAGGGGAGGACGAGAGGACAAAGACACAGTTTTAGAAGAAAATCAGAGATGAATAATAACTAATAGAAATAGAAAAATTGGTAATGAGCCATGAAGTGAGATTGTTAGTCATCACTAATAATCATAAAAGCAAGAAAAGAAAAGTTGAAAAAAACGACAAGTTGCTTTGTTGTGATTGGACAGTACATTTTGGTGCATCTCCTAACTGTGCTTATATAAATATACAATAAATAATTCTATACAAAAATGAATGTACATAAAATTAGGGCTGCAGCTATAGAATATTTTAATAATTGAGTAATCTATCGATTATTTTATTGATTAATCGAGTAATTGGATAAAAAATACTTTTGTGTTATTAATAAGCAATAATAAATATTCAGAAGAGAAAAAACAATTTAGAAATCGCAATGCAACTAACTGCATACAACATCTGTCAAAACAATCCTTTGATTGTATTAATACTATTAATCACTATTATTAATCATGAAAATTAATAATATTAAATTTAATTTTTGAAAGAAAAGATTTTCTTAAATGCATAAATACATAAAAAATCTCAAGTACAGTCAAAGAAAATAATATATATATAAAACATGTGGCTTTACTCTGACTTCTTGGAAGGCTTTCTGACATTAATAGGAGGCAAACGGAGTTCTGACAGTGTTTTATCCTTCAGGTAGATTTGGTGTGTGTTCATGTTTATGAGCTTTGTGCATGTGTGTCTGTGTGTCTGTGCAAATGAATGAGTTTGTGTCTGTAAGCCTTCGAAGGAGTATGTTGAGGCTGCAATGAAGAAGAGTGAGCATATTAGCATTGTGAAGTTTGCCCTGTGCTTTCTGTGCTGCTGAAAAAAGAAAGTGTGGACGTTCATTAATATTCATAAGAATTTAGTGTCCAACCTACCAACCCTCGGGTTAGTGGCTCAGTTTTATTGGCCCATGTACACATTTTATTATCTTATGAAAAGTTTTTATTTTCATAGTCTTAAATATGAATGCAACTTAATTTTACAAAATTCTTCATTTATTACAAGGAAGTAAAATCCTGGTAATAAATAGGGCCTTGTACACCCCGTGCCCCCTTTAGACTCACCCCTGTCTGCTGCAGGTATTCCTTCCTTGTAAAATAGGATGGCAGCTGTCCGCCTTCAGAGAGCTGTATCATTTAAATGTGATATCAGACTAAGTTGACAGTTCATCAGTATACTTTAATACAACTTTTGGAGGTTATTGCAGATTTTTGCTGAGTAAAAGAAACAGTGGTTTATGGAGCAGCTACAAAGTTTGTTTTTCTTCACGTCAGAGTTTGTTGATCAGGTGCTCTGATGATGGACTCGCGCCAGCTTTTTCACAGTAAAGGCTTTCATGGCTATTACATGTTTTCTTTCACTTCGTGGCATGCGGACATACACACATTAAACTGTGCAGCATTATATTCTCTGCTGCTTTTGTGTTCTCAGTGTTTTTGTTTTAACTGCGCCAAAACTCTTCCTCAGGTCCCAAACCTCAAACGAACACTGCGGCATCACTGAGACTAAAAAACTGTCAAAATGCTTTCATCTTAAATAAAATGATCATTGTGGCTGCTCTACCAGGTGTAACAATAAAGTTTAACATACATGAAAAACGGGATTTATTTAGTTTAACGGAGTTTAAAGGTAGCAGGGGGTAAACTCGCTAGTTTCCATCTAAAGGTGATATACCACGTTCTGACTGAGGGATTTCTGAACTCGCTATGAAAAATTCCAGATCAGCTTCACATACCTATTCAAATCTTCCTAAGCATCAGAGACAACAGCCTTAATAATCACAGTGTAGTTTGGACCTGGGAGGCAGGTCTGTGGGTTTCCATGGTGACAGAGGCAGCTAATGTGGTGTTTTTCTTTGGGGTTTTTTTTTGAGACAAGATGAAGAAACTATAAGTTTTCAAAATGTATTAAACGGTTGAGGGTTCAAGTTAAACATGGCGCCATGGACCTCCCTCCGGCCAGGAGTCCAGATAAGGAAAGGGTGCCACTTTCTAGTGAACAAAGTTTTCATAATGTCATACTAAGATGATATGATTGGTTAAAAGGTTCGGGAGGAGCCACGGTTTAAACTTAGCTTGCACTCGGTGTGGTTCCTGGCTCGTGACATGATTAAATTCACAGTGAGAAAAGAAACACTGAGCTTTTTCTTTGAATTAAATGAGATTAGGTTGTAAACGTTTAGGTAACATAGCATAATTTATCACTGTGTTATAGAATCTGTCACAAATCAATTTATTAGGAATGAGGTTGCGTTGATTTTTTTCTAATTTCTGTGTGAAAGTTTAAGTCCCTGGAACCTTTTTAAACCTACTGTGTCACTAATACAATAATTATAATGGCACAGCACTACACGCCAACCCTGTTTGTCTGTGTGTCCATCTGTACCTAAAGTCAGATCATTCAAATAATGCCAGGGCCTTATATCGCCATCCTAAATCCCCACCCTTCTCCTGCTCTGCATCTTTGTTCCTGTGTGTTATGCACTGTCTCTGCCTTTGTGCCCACAGCTCTGTTTTTGGCCAGTGGGTAATAAACGTCTACCAGACAGTAAAAAACGTCTACCAGACAGTGTCATTCCAAAGGCCGCTGCTGTGACAGCTTCTGGGTGAGCCTTGCAAACTAAAATCTAATTACCATTAAACCAGTGAGCCATGCTTTAGCCAACAACATTGCTCCCAGGGCTATTAGAGAAACTCACATTAAAAGCACAGACTTTTTTTCCTCGTTCTCGGGCTCTTCGCAGTCACACCGTCCTTGCAGGAAGCCCTCTTTTCAGTGGGTGAGTGCATGTTGTCTCATGTAGAGACTTGTCTTACAGCCCCCCGGTAACTCTGCCTGAGTCACATATTGAATCTGTTATTTGAAGTTTACCTGTTATGATATGTGTGTTGGTGTTTCAAAATTTATCAGTCAGTCAACCTAAACTTGAGATGAGCAAAATGAGCAAAATGCAGCGAAATATCTCAAACACCAACAACTGTAACAGAGTCCTGTCATAGCTGTCAGCCAATCAAAGAGGGGTTTGCACTGTTGACAGGGTATAGTAGTGTATATGATATTTGCATATTGTAGTGATGAAATTCCTCCTATTGCTTCATTGTCATGTCTCAATAAATCTTTTAAATTGATACCAATTGTGATAAAAGTATCAAGAAGAAGAATCCTTTACATACAAACAGCAATAACAGTAGTGTGCCAGCTGGCTGTCTCTGTTGCTGGTTGAATATTCATATTAATGCAAGGACACCACGTGTAAAGTCCCTTTAGGTGGATCCAGTCTTATTCCCAGAGTCAAACATGTATGGTTATAGCATTTATCTGTACTGCACCGTGTGACACGTTTCTGAGGATGGTGGTCAGAAAGCTCGAAGTGGCCTGAAGAAGGCAGAGATGCATCCTCACATGCTGTCAGTTGACAAAATCTGGTTCACACTTCCTCCCTCTCTCCCTGTAGCGTGAGAGGAACTCGCTGGCTTCCAGAACATATTGATCCCAAAATAACATCAAAGAGGTCGGCTTAAGATGTGCTAGGAGGAGAAGGCAAGGGCTGGAACAGCAGAGAGATGAGGGGGACACATGATCCAGTTACAGGGAGAATAGCACCAGCAGTGGGGAGCCAGATTTATATTTGATCTTATTAGTATTTAAATTTTGATTTAGTTCTTTGATCAGTGCTAAAGGATTAGAAAGGTTTTCTACTGCGACGTGTAGGGATGGGCATTGATAAGATTTTCACAATTCCGATTCCATTTTCGATTCTGTTTAACGATTCGATTCTTTATCGATTCTCTTATCGATTCTTTTTAAAAAGGAGAACACTAAGGTCGAATAGCTTAGAACTTTGTTTTTTATCTTCTCTTTGAACAAGATAGAAATTTAGGAGTAACATGCCCTTACAAACCCAACAGTGAGATCTTAAGAGATCCACAGCATACGGCTCTTCAATGGGGTGTCACAGGGTCCCCAGGAAAAAAAATTGTAAATGTAAAATAATAAAATAAATATTCTTCTGTAGCAATAACAAAGTATAACATATGGAGCCCCGCAGGGGACATGGGAGAAAAAAAAATTAAGACGGACTTTTGCGAGATCTCGCAAAACAAACTTCTTCGGAGGCCATCAGCTCGAAGCCGACCGGGAGGTCGAGGCACGAAGTGCCGGGAAAGCGGTGTTCCTCCCAGCTGTAGTAGGTCTCGACCTCCCGTTAGCTTCGAGATGGTGGGTGTCAGATCTCCGAAAACGTCGGAGCACTTTTGCAAATATGTGATGTCTTGTAAACCGAGCAGATATCTGACGTTTACACAACTACATTCACGCCTCAAAATATCTTAAAAGTTTATTTTGTGACCCAGAAAGAGGAATATTACAACTAAGTAGCTGGCACCATTGTTGGGATTCAACTTTTGTGAGATCTCGCAAAAGTCCGTCTTATTTTTTTTCTCCCATGTCCCCTGCAGGGCTCCGTAATAACATAAATTATTCTGTAGCAATTACACAAGAATATCCAGTAATGTCCCTGCCTACAATTAAACACATTCCTGTTAAAAGGGAGTTTTTCTTCCCACTGTCGCCAAAGTGCTGCTCATAGGGGGTCATATGATTGTTGGGTTTTTCTCTGTATCTATGAAGCGCCTTGAGGCGACTTTTGTTGTGATTTGGCGCTATATAAATAAAATTGAATTGAATTGAATTGAATTCACTTACCGAAAATTGGGGCATCTGCTGTGGCAAACGGCTGCAAGCCTTTGACCACAAACTGAGTCACTGCTCGGTGACATTCGTCTATCCTGCCTGAAAGGAGACGCTACGGTAGACTGCAGCGAGAACTGCCAGCATCTGAGCCAGACTCTGTCTCTCATCATGGTCACCTAAACGCACAGTAATGGCAGGTTTGTAATAAGGCAGATCGCGCTAACATAATCTGCACTGTTAGTTGATTATTTACCTGCTGTATTAACGGGAGAGGACGTGCAAACGTTACCGCTGCTGCTGGGTTGAGATTCACGAGTCCGGAATTAAAAATACGCCATTCATTTAAGGTCATCGTGTTTTGTGAGTAAATGCTTTTGCATATTTGTCGTGTTTCCTCCCTTAAATGAAATATCTACTTTGCAACTATTGCAAGTTGTCCTGTTGTCATCCGTTCTCGTAATGTATGACCAAACTTTTGAGCGTTTGAGCCGCCATGTTTTCTGCCAGGTAAATGACGCTCCGCAACGTGGTGACGTCATTCGGGGCGACTGGAATCGATAAGGGAATCGTTTGCAAAAATGGCAAACAATTCCAAGGAATTGAAACAGTGGGAATCGGTTCTCAACAAGAACCGGGTTTCGATACCCATCCCTAGTGACATGTGAGCCAAAGTATTAGAGTTCCCTTTTAAAACTTGAGTATTCAGCATGTTTATTATCACGCCCCTTTAAATGATTGATTTAATTTTAGGCTGTCTGGAGACTGTGATGGAACTGGAGAACTTCCAGTCAGACTGTGGAGAAGATCAACAGAGTCCATGATCAGCAAAGATTTCTGGAATAAAGAGCCAAAAAACAGGATGATGGTGAAAATCCAGCTTCACGCTGGCTGATCGTGGACTTCACTACAAAGCAGGCGAGGAATTACAAGCCCCTCATCATCAGTGGCACGCCAGTGGAGAGAGTGGACAGTTTCCGATACCTGGGTGTCCACATGACCACTGTCATGTTTGACCATGACAGTGGCAGGACCACTGTCATGGTCCTGTCACATCAACACCCTGGTTAAGAAAGCCCGTCAGCGTCTCTTCTTCCTCAGAAGACTTAGAGACTTCCATCTGCCACTGAAGGTGCTCAAGAACTTCTACTGCTGCACCATCGAGAGCGTCCTGACGGCAAACATCTGCACCTGGTTTGGAAACAGCACCAAGCAGGACAGACGAGATCTGCAAAGAGTGGTGCGCTCAGCCGAACGCATCATTCAATCAGAGCTCCCTGACCTGCTGTCCATCTACACCAAGCGGTGCAAGACCAAAGCTAGGAAGATTATGATGGACCTCTCCCATCCCAACAATGGACTCTTCTCACTGTTGAGGTCTGGGAAGCGCTTCTGCTCCCTTAAGGCCAAAACAGAGAGAATGAGGAGGAGCTTCTTCCCCCAGGCTATTCGGGCCCTGAACCAGGTGTAGGACTGGACTCTCACACACATCACATCACCACACGCACTCTGGTTTTTCGTTATGCACATTTCCTATAATTTATAATCTTTATAATCTCTTTCTGCTATTTGCACATTTTTTACTGTAAATTTCTAAATTAATTTGTAAAATTTTGTAGTAACCTGTAAATTATAAATACTGTAAAACTTTTTTCTGTCATTTAATGGTCGGGCATTGTACAGCTACAAGCATTTCACCCCCATGTCATACTGTGTATGGTTGTGTGTGTGACAAACAAAAATTTTAATTTGAATTATTGGCTCCCTCTGAAAACTTCCCACCTTCTATTTGTGTTTGTTTTTTGTGAAGGAAAGTTGTCCGAGTTTGGCTTTCCCAACAAAGAAAGCATGAGACAAGTTTTTTTATTCCGCTGCGCAGTCTTTAGGGTCGCGTCCTTTCTCTCTCTCAGGATCTCCTTTGGCCAGTTTGGGTCTGGAGTTAAACATGGTGAAACGTTTGTGTATTGTCGACCAATAGAAACCAGAGTGTCTCTACTGTAGTGAATTTGTGTGTTTTGCATGATGCCCATGCAAGATTATGGCAGATATAGCAAAAAGTGACGAGAAAGAAAGAAAGAAAGAAAGAAAAAAAAGAAATTCTTCATCTGAAACGACTATAGATTTCGAATTCCTGACAAAAGCAACAAATAAAAGAATGGTAGAAGTAAATGTAGCTGTGGACATTCACAAACTGCATGTTCTGAGGTCACATTTCTTTTCTACTTTTCATCTTAAGTGGCAGACAAATTTCAAATGCTTACATTCTCCGGTCAGTATTTAACGGCTGAGAAGCAAATGTGGTCGTTTAGCACATGGGTTGTTCAGAAAGCAGAGTTGAAAGCATGTGATGCTGAACATTGAAATGGATGCTGAGGATGTTGAATCTGTTGGTTTGGAAGAATATGACGGTCAGGGTATGTGTGGGACAGACAGAGGAATTAGCCCAGATCAGGCAGAGCTGTGAGAATTGGCACATAGCTTCAGCATGGAGCAGTGTATTGTGGAGATTCAGTTGCAACCACCAGAACTTAAATGTGGAATCTGCCTTCAGTCAGAAAGCACTTAAGGGCCGTATTGATCTGGCAGTGCAGAGATGCAGCAGGAGGAAGAGGGGAGAAACAAGAGGAGGAAGGACAGAAGGAGTGCATGTGATGTCAGTTTGTTCATGCAGAATACAGCCAGGACCAGTTATGGTTTTCTCCTACTTTACTTGGTGGTGACATTCAGTCCATCTGTGTACAGGTTTGCTTTACACACCAAGAAAGGTTCTGTGTGTGGAGATGGCAGTAGTGTGCAGGGAATTTGACAGAAGGGCAAGTAGAGACTACTCTCCCCAGAACCTCTATTCAAATCATATCAAATCCAATCAAGAATAAAGCTTTATGCAGTAACAGGACCAGTCTGGTCTAAAACGTACTGCTCTGCACTCTCCATGCACGCCGTCACCTCTCTGCACTCCTATCTGGCTCAAAGTGATATTACTACTATAGTTACCTAACTATTTACTGCACGCTGCTCCACCCACTCTTAGAAGGACATGAGAATGTCAGACATCACCTAGACTCAGAGCTGGATGAGGCCAGCACAAACAGCAGCCTATTTGACGAAGATGATGGATCCATGGGGTCAGGAAAGCCAGAAGCAGGGGAGCTGGAGAGGTACCTTTCATGTCCATTCACTGGAGGTGTGGATCTATTGCATGGCTTTCCTCACATCAAGAAGCTGTCGATCAAAGTCGATACAGCTCTTCCTGCATCTGGAGCTTGTGAAGGACTTCTTAGTCATGCAGGACTCCTGTTCACTGCTAAACAGTCACAGCTTCACAGAAAGAACCATGAGCTGAAGCTTAACCATCACCTCACTGAGTGAAGAAATGGCACATTTTTGCTAAATATGCAGAAATAGATGCACACTTATACAACTTATGGTAAACTGAGCTGCCTTGTATGAACATATGTTGAAGATGCCTCGTTCTGTTTTCTCTGAGGCTGCTGCGCCATTTGGAGCAAAAATGAACATAAGGTTTACAGCATATCTTGTCACTGGAAATTGTTTGCACTGTTTATATATTTATATTATTGACTGTAGGTGTTGGTGAAAAAAGCTTGATGTTGTGAAAATCTGAAATCTGGAAATTAGAATTGTTGTGCCTTATTTTGTTGATGTTTTTACTTATATTTCTTTTGAAAATAGTAAAATTTGTATATTTATTTATTTTTGTTTGTCTGATAGCATTTATTTATAAGATAAATCAGACATTTTAAACAGTTACTCGCTACTTGAGTAGTTTTTTCGCCAAGTACTTTTTTACTCTTACTTGAGTAATTTTTTTGACGACTACTTTTCACTTTTACTTGAGTAATAATATTTTAAAGTAATGCTACTCTTACTTAAATACAATTTTTGGATACTCGACCCACCTCTGCATATAATACGTGGCACTAAAAAGTAATCATAGAGGGCAACTTATTTCCATAGTTGGCCTCTAACTTCTTGGGTGTCTGAAAATTTTGACTGAATTCACAATTTCAAGTTAGCTTTGCCAGTCAGGAAACGTCTGCTTCGTTACCTGGAAGCAGATGGCATCAGCTGTGCAACAACTCAGTTTGAACACTGATTAGTTTTTCACTGTTAGAAGGCATTCACAGCTGAAGAACTCAGCACCAGTTTTTCCACGTTTGCTGTCCACTGGTAGCTCACTGATGCTATCCCTACCAACGTGCAGTGTTCATCAGTTGAACTGAAATCACAGCCCAGCTGGCGTCTTTATCTCCATGTTACAGATTCAGAGGGAAAGATTGGACCTCTGTGAACTTTTCTGCTGTATAGTTTTACATTTTTGGTTAAATCAAGCAAGTTAATTCATATAGTGCATTTATTTAAAAAATACATTTGACATCTGTCCACATCATCATGTTGGTCGACCTACATGCATGTACAACACGTTCTCACTCCCAAAGTGTAACATTTTACGCTAGGTGACAAATCGTCAACATATTACGTTTTCGGCTACCCACCACGTTCCTAAATGACGACCTCGGAAAAATGAGGAAATATGAGAACCATATGGATTCAATCTACACATGTTCGCTCTTTTTCTCCAAATCGCTTAGAAACACGCTATTTAACATCATTAAAGTCCTGGTTAAGGTCAGGAAAAAGGTTATGGTTAGGCCTAGGGATAAGGTTAGGTTTAGGGCTGGAATACAGGGCTGGAACGTCTATTACCGCGGGAGCGTCTGGATTTCGGCCATAACCCGCCGCGTACCATAAGAACGCCGAAGGTCTCCTTTTGCGTTCTTCAGGAACGCCCCGGGACGTGACAAAACGTCGGCATGTTAGCCTCGGGAGTGAGAACGGTCTCGCATGTAATACATGCATCTTCTCAAATTTTGCAAAGATGACTGACTTGAGTCATTGTAAAAACATCTTCCAAGGTTTAAAATGAACTCCTTGAATTCTGATGAGGTCGTAAATAAATGATCAGCATCTCTTATGTCCTGACACGACATAAAAGATGACATGCAGCAACTGATCTGACCAGATAAATAACTTCTAAGCCTCAGTTTAGCTGTGATTTCACCCTCTTTGTGATGTTCTTATCTTGTTGACAGCTTATATTAATCACTGCCATAACCCCACCATCACCTCAGATCTATGAAATATATACTGGACCAAAAAATGATCCAGGATCGATAACTGAGGCTGAAATAGAGTTGTGTACCTGCCATAACTCCTTTTAACCTCCTAGGACCTGCGTCCACATATGTGGACATCACATTTTGGGTTATTTAGACCAAAATACTAAATTTTGCTCTACAAGGGCCTGATATCCACTTACAAGGACATTATACTGCTACTGTTCTATCGAAATTTTAAACGAATATGTGGCTCTCGCTTTTCTTAGAAACAAAAATTATGTAAAAAAAAAATCTGGTAATTCTTTGTTTTACATTGATCAGGTCCCGATCAGCCCAAATATCAAAGAGAAATTAAAAATGCATGCCGTGGAAGAGTTCGGGTCTTAGGAGGTTAATAGTCTTTATCAAACTCACCATTTAGACTGCCACCCCCATTTTTTTCCTGCACTTTCTTCTTGATAGCTCCAATAGGATCTGATCCAAGCTTTCTGGAATTTCACCGTATCCCTCGCTCTTTGACAAATGGCCTGAAATGCCATGCAGGCACTCTACACATGATGGAAGTCTTACAATTGCAGAAAGGCAATGACAAGGGCTAATCAATGATGGCATGCTGAAGGCACACTACACACTTCTGAGTGTCAGAGTCTGTGAGGAAGTGTAGATGTCATTAGAGAGAAAGTGCATGGATAGAATTTTAGCTGATAATGGTGTGGTACTGTCCCAGCATTCCTTTCTTTCACTTCATATTCATAATGCTCTAGTCAGCCTGCCAGCCGAGTGGTCAGCCAGCACTGGTCAGAGGCTGCTACAGCTGTAATGGCTGCTTCCCTCCTTCAAAGCTAATGCTAAAACTAATAGGCCAGTTAGTCTATGAGCATTGTTCTGATGGCTGCATGAGACAGATGCTATGGTGAGCTCTGTGTGTGCTAGATTTGCTACACTGGTGCATTATATCTCTGAATCTAGAACCTACAAAATGTAGTTTGATTGTTATAAGGAGATTATAACAATCTCCTTATAACAATCAAAGCAGGTCATCTACTGATCGGAAGGTTGGTGGTTCAATTCCTGGCTTCCCCTGGTCTGCATGCCAAATATCCTTGGGCAAGATACTAATCCCAAATTGCTCTCCGATGCATCCATTGGAGTATGAATGTGTGTGAATGTTATCTAGAAAGCACCTAGAACAATGTGCTGGTGTGAATGGGTGAATGCACAAGTTGTGTAAAGCACTTTGAGTGCTCAGAGTAGAAAAGCGCTATATACGAACCAGTCCATTTACCATTTAAGGATTAGACTATACAGGCCCTTTTATCCCTTTTACACAGGTGATGAATACACACTCCTGCTGGTGGCACAATTAGAAGGGATAAAACATGGACATAGCCAATGCAGGAGAGCATTAACCTTAAGTCTGTCTAAGGTAGTAGGATGATGATGGCTTTGGCTGCAAAAACACATCAGGTCCCCAGTGTTGGGAAGGTTACTGTTCAAATGTGAGTAACGTATTCTGAATACTTTGGATTACTTAATGTATTATCATGCTTTTCACAACTACATGAATGTACTATTGCTGTGATTTATTACTGTTACTGAAGGTTACTCTCCATACCAACACCAACTAGATGTTTAAATCTTAATATAAATGAGTAACAGTAGGTGGACATTAGGTAAGGCTGCACTTTTTGCAGCGATCTCGTACAGAAAACTATTCCTCGCGTATATAAAACAGGTCCGCGGCTCCAAACCGTAGTAAAGGGACCTCTGGCTAATACGGTGAGTTCGTGTCGGGCTCGTGTCGGGCTCGTAGCCGAAAACTAGCTTTACTTTGTTGTCTGGGTCAACTTTGCTAGCAGAGACAGAGAGAGGCGTTGAAAGGCTGCTCCAACAGAACTTATTGTTTTTGGAGGAAAACACGAACACGGTGTACAGTCGAGTCTTAATAGCTTACTTACAACTGGGC
Organism: Neolamprologus brichardi; assembly: GCF_056152115.1. Taxonomy (NCBI): domain Eukaryota; kingdom Metazoa; phylum Chordata; class Actinopteri; order Cichliformes; family Cichlidae; genus Neolamprologus; species Neolamprologus brichardi. The sequence continues at coordinate 31,092,454 of NC_142116.1, read as the reverse complement.
TCCTCAGGCTCTCTTTTTGGCTGCAGCACGGACTACACTGCCCATCAGGCTTCATGCTTTTTTGTAACTGAAGTCTTTATTTGTTTTTAACATTTAACCAAACGAAAAAAAAACCCCAAAGCAAAACAACAACAACAAAAAAAAGGACAGCTTCCAATTCAATTCAATTCAATTCAATTCAATTTTATTTATATAGCGCCAAATCACAACAAAAGTCGCCTCAAGGCGCTTCATAGATACAGAGAAAAACCCAACAATCATATGACCCCCTATGAGCAAGCACTTTGGCGACAGTGGGAAAGAAAAACTCCCTTTTAACAGGAAGAAACCTCCGGCAGAACCAGGCTCAGGGAGGGGCGGGGCCATCTGCTGCGACCGGTTGGGGTGAGAGAAGGAAGACAGGATAAAGACATGCTGTGGAAGAGAGACAGAGATTAATAACAGATATGATTCAACACAGAGAGGTCTGTTAATACATAGTGAGCGAGAAAGGTGACTGGAAAGGAAAAACTCAATGCATCATGGGAATCCCCGGCAGCCTACATCTATTGCAGCATAACTAAGGGAGGATTCAGGGTCACCTGGTCCAGCCCTAACTATATGCTTTAGCAAAAAGGAAAGTTTTAAGCCTAATCTTAAAAGTAGAGATAGTGTCTGTCTCCCGAATCCAAACTGGAAGCTGGTTCCACAGAAGAGGGGCCTGAAAACTGAAGGCTCTCCCTCCCATTCTACTTTTAAATACTCTAGGAACAACAAGTAGGCCTGCAGAGCGGGAGCGAAGTGCTCTAATAGGGTGATATGGTACCACAAGGTCATTAAGATAAGATGGGGCCTGATTATTTAAGACCTTGTATGTGAGGAGCAGGATTTTGAATTCAATTCTGGATTTAACAGGAAGCCAATGAAGGGAAGCCAAAACAGGAGAAATATGCTCTCTCTTTCTAGTCCCTGTCAGGACTCTTGCTGCAGCATTTTGGATTAGCTGAAGGCTTTTCAGTGAGTTTTTTGGACATCCTGATAATAATGAATTGCAGTAGTCCAGCCTGGAAGTAATAAATGCATGAACTAGTTTTTCAGCGTCACTCTGAGACAGGATATTTCTAATTTTAGAGATGTTGCGCAAATGGAAGAACGCAGTCTTACATATTTGTTTAATATGTGCGTTGAAGGACATGTCCTGGTCAGAAATGACTCCAAGGTTCCTCACAGTGTTACTGGAGGCCAAGGTAATGCCATCCAGAGTAAGAATCTGGTTAGATACCATATTTCTAAGCTTTTCAGCGCCGAGTACAATAACCTCAGTTTGATCTGAATTAAGAAGCAGAAAGTTAGTGGCCATCCAGGTCTTTATGTCTTTAAGACATTCCTGCAGTTTAACTAATTGGTGTGTGTTATCTGGCTTCATGGACAGATAGAGCTGGGTGTCATCTGCATAGCAGTGAAAATGTATGCTATGTCTTCTAATGATGCTGCCTAGGGGAAGCATGTATAATGTAAACAGAATTGGTCCTAGCACTGAACCCTGTGGAACTCCATAATTAACCTCAGTGTGTGAAGAGGACTCTCCATTTACATGCACAAATTGGAGTCTATTAGATAGATATGATACAAACCACTACAGTGCAGTACCTGTAATACCTACAGCATGTTCTAATCGCTCTAACAGGATATTATGGTCAACAGTATCGAACGCTGCACTGAGGTCTAGCAGGACAAGCACAGAGATGAGACCACTGTCAGAGGCCATAAGAAGATCATTTGTAACCTTCACTAAAGCTGTTTCTGTGCTGTGATGAGCTCTGAAACCTGACTGAAACTCTTCAAATAAACCATTCCTCTGCAGATGATCTGTTAGCTGTTTGACAACTACTCTTTCAAGGATTTTTGATATGAAAGGAAGGTTGGAGATTGGCCTATAATTAGCTAAGACTGCTGGGTCTAGAGATGCTTTTTGAGTAAAGGTTTAACTGCAGCCACCTTGAAGGCCTGTGGTACATAGCTGATTATTAGAGATAGGTTGATCATATATAAGATCGAAGAATTAATCAATGGCAGGACTTCTTTGAGCAGTTTTGTAGGAATGGGGTCTAAAAGACACGTTGATGGTTTGGAGGAAGTAATTATTGAAGATAACTCAGAAAGATCGATTGGAGAAAAAGAGTCTAACTTAACATCAATGGAACTAAGAGTAGCTGTAGATAATATTACATCTGTGGGATGATTATTGGTAATTTTTTCTCTAATGATAAAAATTTTATTTGTGAAGAAGTTCATGAAGTCATCACTAGTTAACGTTAAAGGGATGGTTGGCTCAAAAGAGCTCTGACTTTTTGTCAGCCTGGCTACAGTGCTGAAGAGAAACCTGGGGTTGTTCTTATTTTCTTCAATCAGTGATGAGTAGTAAGCTGTTCTGGCTTTGCGGAGGGCTTTCTTATAAAGCAACAAACTATTTCTCCAGGCTAAATGATGATCCTCTAAATTTGTGACACGCCATTTCCTCTCCAGATTACGAGTCATCTGCTTTAGGGTACGTGTTTGAGAATTATACCACGGGGTCAGGTACTTCTGATTAGTGACCTTAGTTTTCACTGGAGCTACAGTATCCAGAGTCGTACGTAGTGAGGAGGTGAAATTATTAACAAGATAATCGACCTCTGTTGGGGTAGCGTTCAGATAGCTGCTCTGCTCTGTGTTGGTACAGGGCATTGACGATGATAACAGTGGCTGGATTATATTCTTAAACTTAGTTACAGCGCTTTCAGAAAGACATCTACTGTGATAAACTCTACTCTCCACTGCTGCGTAATCAATTATTGTAAATGTAAATGTTATCAAGAAATGATCAGACAGGAGAGGGTTTTCAGGAAACACTGTTAAATGTTCAGTTTCTATGCCATATGTTAAAACAAGATCTAGAGTGTGATTAAAGTGGTGGGTGGGTTCTTTTACATTTTGAGAGAAACCAATTGAGTCTAACAATTCCATGGTTAATTCACCTTTGCATTTTGGGTCTATTTTCAATAGTTACTAACTATCGGTACACACACAAAAAAAGGGACAATAAAATCTAATTCTTAAGTTATTACGTTACTGAGTGCCTAAACAAACATACAACACAGCAAGCATAAAGTTTAACAAAAGATAATTGTCCTGACAAAATAAAATTCAACGATCTCAGCCAAAAACACGTCCCCATGATTTGTCAAAACCCTATGTTCTTAATGGCTACGCCTGTAACACTCTGCCTATTGCCTTCATATTAAATCATTTTTTTAATAATAATTAAAAAAAATATTTCTTCACGTCATTATGCGGCCGCAAGTAGGGGAGAGATTGAGACACAGGCATTAGAGCCTCTTAATGCGTGTTTTGTTTGGGTTTCCACCGGCGTGGAATCACCAAAAACAGAGAGGGGACAACCTAATAGAGGTGGGAATCACCATACATCCCACGATACGATATCATCACAATACTTAACGCACGATACGATATTATTGCAATTTTTAAAAATATTTTGCGATATTCAGATTCTGTACATAAAGGTAAACTTTATCAATATTCATTTTCTCTAATATCAAAGTCTCACACTCAGTCTTTCTCTCATTTCAGTTTGATTGTTGACAAACTGAACGGTTTGTATTACAGTCTAGTCCAACTTAACTGAATCAACCATCTGGTACAATTATAGCTATTCTGAACTATGCAGTTTATGAAAACTATGCAGCCCCTTCAGCAACTGAAGAATTTGAAAGTAAATTAAAACAAAATATAATTTTACATTAAATAAAAAAGTTTTAAACTTAATTAAAATAAAACATGTCTTAAATTAAAATAAGTAAACTGTCATGTTTATTAAACACATTTGGACAGTGAAGGAATGTCAGGATTCTTGCTCAGAAAAAGGATCAACATGCTCTGAAGTCAGAGCACAAAAACCTTTTTTGTAACAAAATATCGATTTCTGCTGTCCCTGTATCGATACATTATTAGCAAACAAAATATCACCATGCTACACAGTATCCATTTTTTCCCCACCCCTACAGCCTAACATATGAAACAGGAAAAGACCGAAGTGTAATCCATTTATTTCAACAAAGTGACTGTATTCTGAATACCACCTTTTTAAATGGTAACTGTAACGGAATACAGTTACTCATATTTTGTATTTTAAATATGTAATGCCGGTACATGTAGTCCGTTACTCCCCAACACATCAGGTCCCATAGAAGTCTATGCACTATACACACTATAAAGTGTGAAACTACTCAAATATATTTTAAATTCTTCAAAATAGTCACACTTTGCTTTGATTACTGCTGAGGTATGGTTTTCCAACAATTTTCCAGATTGACTGACCTTCAGTTCTGAAAGTAATGAAGGCCTGTTGTTTCTCTTTACTTAGCTGATTGGTTCTTGCCATAACATGAATTCTAACAGATAGGGCTGGTGTACCAACCTGACTTCTGCACAACGCAACTGATGGTCCCAACCCCATTAAGAAGGCAAGAAATTCCACAAATGAACCCTGACAGGACATACCTGTGAAGGGAACCCGTTTCAGGTGACTGCATCATGAAGCTCATTGAGAGAAGGCCAAGGGTGTGCAGCAAAGGGTGCTGCTTTTAGGGATCTCAAGTATAAGAAATATTTAGAGTTATTATACATTTTTTCTTTGCTACATATTTCCATATATCTTGCTCATATATTTGATGCCTTCAGTTTGTATCTGCGATGCAGGAAGTACTAAAAGGAAACCATTAAATGAAAAGGTGTGTCCACACTTTTGACTGGTAGTGTATAGAGCTATATATACCGTCTGTATCCAGTAAGGATGAGAAGTGGGCTACGAGAACAAGAAGACACAAGTGGGCAAGAGATGAGAACAGGGATGCTACTACTGTTGGGATGCTACTATGCAAGTAACCCCAGCAGAAGAGGTTACATGAATATGATGGTGGACCTGTGGAAGCTTTGATACCCAGCATGACAGGGAAACAGCTAGTATCTCAGTGGGAAGAGGGAACTGCTCTTATAGCTAGACAGTGATGAGGTACAACACAAATGCTGCGGTAAGGAGGAGCCAGGACGACAGGTCGGAGGGGAGATCATCATCACCCCCCACCAAAAAAAACCCAACTCCCCCCCCTTTTTTATGCTAGATTCATTTTAATGGAAAGAGAGTGTTTGTTTGATATTCAAACAAAAATCTAGAAAAACAATTGCATGTCATTGAGTGAAATACGTATTTGGTCCCCAAGGAAAAACACAACTTAACACTTGGTGGAGAAACCACTGGTGGAAGGGAAGCAGTAAGACTTTTCTTCAACAGGTTTTCACACGTCTCAGAAAGGATTTTGGCCCACTCCTCTTCACAGAAACTCTAAATCCTTTCTTGGTTTCTTGGTTGCCACTTAGCAACTCGAAGCTAACTTACACTGTTGTCTACTAGTAAATATGAATGAATAATGAATGAATAGCCTTTATTGTCATTGTACAAGGTACAACGAAATTGGAGTGCCACTCCCTTGGTGCAAAATGCAATAATAAATATAAAGATAAAATATAAAAAGTACAATAAAACAACCGAAGTACTCAGACAATAATAAGTACGATATATACAGAATAGCAACATTCATATAATGATAGTATGAATAGCAGCATAATATAGTGACAGTGGCAAGTATGGTAAAGTTAAGCAGGCTCAGTTGTTTTGTGCTTATTTACTACGGTGATAGCTCTGGGAAAGAAGCTATCCCTGAATCTGTTTGTCCTGGTTTTATGTGACCTGTACCGTCGGCCTGACGGTAATAGTCCAAACAGTTGATTACTGGGGTGAGAGTAGTCCTTAATGATATTGCCAGCTCTGCTGAGGTACCGAGAGTTTGCAATGGCCTCCAGACAAATATGAGACAAAATGACGTTGTTTGAGTGTGTGGTATTATTAAAATGGAGCAGATTGGTCACAGTTCTTCAACTTGTGGTCAAGCTTACAACGATTTCCATTAGAGTAGAAAATGCAAAAAATTGCAGTCTCTACTTGGACTGTCAGTAGAAGCTAAAATGGTAAAAAACTTTGTATTGATTCAAACTTTGTCACAATTTTTAGTTTGAATTTAAAAACTTAGCCTGCCACCCCTTGAGGTGCATTTAGCCTATACGATATACATTTAAAAGTACAAAGGAAAGGTATGTTCATGATATACAGTATGTTAATGTATTCTCAGCTAGCGGTGGGAATTTCTGGCACCATTTTTATTAGAGTCTCTTGGGGACCTGCTGTGGAGTCCCTCCTACATCCTGCTGTCTGGTACCAAAAAACAGAGAAGTAAAATACCCCAGAGGAAATGCTGTGTGCATGTCATCTGAGCAGAACTGTAGCAGCACTCAAACCACTTCCCTCGTGGGATTACCCTGGCATGCCCTCTGCCGAGTGTATTTAACCCTCAAAGGCTTAAACACATGAAAATAGATTATTAGTGGATTCTGTGGAGAATAGGTGAGGGGTGTGTGCCGGCAAGATAGGACAAAGTTCCTGGAAAAGCTGGAAACCTTAATTAAAACATGATCGCCCACTATGCTGTTCATTCTCCACTCATTGTGACCTCATGTTCACTTGGTCTACACTTTCTGTACATCCCAACCTGATGGAAAGTATACTGGCTTGTAGTGTGTACAGTGAGTGGGTAGGCTGGACCTGAAACAGTAATAATAAGGATGCACTGCAGTAGCTGAGTACTAGAACATCAATATATCATTTTAACATGAACCACTCACGAGAAGCAAAAATGAAGCAAAAATAAACAGAAAGGGGCAAGCATGACATCATGATGTCTTGGCTCATTTAATGCCTTATACTGAGTACTGACAAATTAACATGTGATAGACAGAATGAATGAAGAAGATAATCAAGAATACACAGTGTAAAGTGGCTGCCTGGGACCCTCACTGGTAGGTGGAGGTCTGGGTATGACTTGGCGTCATTCTGTCAGCGATTGCTTCTCGTGGGGCTTTGCTTGCTGGGAACATGTAAAATTGCTCCCGACACACATATACTTCAACCTACAAGACGCCCGTACTAGTGAACACGTATGAAATCACACTGAGTTCATCTCCAAAGGTTGATTCTGTTCATCTGGACGTAGCGTTTTCAGTGGGAGAAACGTTTCATCATCATCCAGCGACTTCTTCAGTCACAGCTGACTGCAGGTTTCAATCTTATAAACAGTGCAATTGCATAATGATTGAAACCAGCCCACTTCAGTGGGCTGAAAACGTCCAGATGAACAGAATCAACCTTTAGAGATTTTCTTACCTGGATGACTGAGCATGCATCAAGACACACTGAGTTCAATTCAGTTTTATTTGTATCGTGCCAAATAAGGTAAAGACCCTACAATAACACACAAAAAAACAGAAAACTGCAATAGATGCAATCAGATGAGCCCCATGAGCAGGTGCTTGGTGACAGTGGGAAGGAAAAACTCCCTTTTAACAGGAAGAAACCTCCAGCAGCCCTCTGCTATGACTGGTTTTGGGAGAACGGATGAAGACAGGACAAAGACATGCTGTGTAAGACAGCCAGAGTTTAATAATGACTAATGATTCAATGCAGAGTGCTAGGGCTGCTCAATTAATCGAATTTTAATCACGATTACGATCTGGGCTTTCAACGATCATTAACAATGACTGAGCCGATTATTAGCCCCTCCCTCGTGCTTTACTCTCGCGCTGCTCCGTGTGGCAAATCGAGCGCACCTCTCTGCATTTCGAACACGTGTCACAACAATTAAGAGCAGCGGTCTCCAACCTTTTTTGCGCCACGGACCGGTTTATGCCCGACAATATTTTCATGGACCGGCCTTTAAGGTGTCGCAGATAAATACAACAAAATAAAACTAGTACTGGTACCGAAAAAAAGAAGATTTATTCATAACACACGTGAAAAGACCCAGGAAAACCGAGTACACGATAAAAACGATAACAAAATAACGCTGAAAACCGATAAAAACCCTGAAAACTATACATTTCACACCTGAGCCTCTCGCGGCCCGGTACCAAACGACTCACGGACCGGTACCGGTCCGAGGCCCGGGGGTTGGGGACCGCTGAAAGCTAAACAGAAGTTATTTGGAGAGGAGAGTGACTGCTGTTGGCTGAAAAGAGGTAAAAAAACTTCAGTGGTGTGGAAACATTATAGGTTCGGAGTCAGACGTGGATCAAGTAGACACAGTGTGTAAACTTTGCTACGGTGTCGTAGCTGCACCACAGAGCAACACTGCAAACTTCACTAAACATGTTTACATTTTTCATTTATTTCTTATATTGCAAACATTTGCACTGTTATCAGTATTTGCACTATTTTATATTATTTTTTGACAATCTTTAAAGTCATTATTCAACACATTGTTATTGGTAAATAAATATCGTCAAATAATCGAGATCTCAGTGAAAATAATCGTGATGATCATTTTTGCCATAATCGAGCAGCCCTACAGAGTGCTGTATAAACACCTAGTGAGTGAGGGGTGAGAGGGGGAGAAACACAGCCAGGAACCATCTCAGTGTAAATAATTCAGGATCACCTGCCTGAACTATATGCTCATCTCAAACGTCGAGCTGAATTGAGACATGTTAACACACCTGATCACAATGGTTACATTTTGTTTGTTTTTTTCTCCTTTCAGTTTCTTTTCCTCCACACTCTGTGCCTATGTCACCACTCCATATTGCCAATATGTGTTTATTGTAACTGTTCTATGTAAATATTTTTTTCTCAGAATTGAAAAAGCTAAAGTTGTTGGGTGAGTTTGTGTTGGACGAGTAACACCTCTGTGTTCAGTTTCAGCAGCATTATTTGTATGCTGGTGAGGACAGAGGCCAGGTCCTGGGGATTTTCCTGCTGGAATTCACTTCATACCCTCAGCTAAACTTGCTAGACCTCGTTTGTCAAGAGCTGGAAACATTTGATATGCAAAGATCTGACAGTTCCTGGAGCAGAATTTCAAATGTTGTTTATGTACTAGCCCTTTTGCCATCCTGAGTGCTAATTGCTTTAGTGTTTTTGTCCCACACCTCCCAGAGATCATTAGTCAATCAAAAAAGTCAGACTAGTATTAATGTTCGTTCATTTGTTTTTAATTAGTTGGATAATTAAGGTTTGACTCCTGCAGAGCTCTTCTGTGCACCAGGGAAACCGAGTTAAAGATTAAAACCTTGAAAACCATAAATTTCACACCCGAGCTTCAACTCTCGTGGGCCGGTACTGGTCCGTGGCCCGGGTGTTGGAGACCACTGATCTATATTCACATATAATCAGTTATTTGACTGTTAGACCCTCACCTAACCTCTAATGTGTGTAGATACTGACTTAAAATTTAAATGAACCAAATCAGTAGGTTCAGGTAAAAATAAGATCAACCCAATCAACAAACTGTGACCCTGTAAGTAAGAGGCAGGAGACAGCACTGGGTCTATGGGCTCTTTACTGCAGATCTACAACACAGAATTAAAGTCCGTGATCTGTGAGTGTCTGCTAGGACACCTCTCCTGCGACCATGCTGAAAGGAGCTGTGCCTTGCAACCACAATAACATAATAAATCAAATACAACAAATTATTTTAAAATATTAACTTAAGTTCTGAAAAAACAAACAAAAAGCACAAAATAAATAATATATCACTGAAAAATCATCAAAAATAACTTATAAGAACAATAAACAAAACAATTTAAAACCAAATAAACAATCAGACAAATACAATTTAATAACCAGGACCCAATATTTTGGTGCTTATAGTTCAAACGTTATACTCAAGTACAATCATATTAATAAACGCCATCCAACAGGCGATATAACACTGTACCATAAAAACAATGAACAAAAATCCACATCCCAAAAAAAACATCTCCATACCTGCAACACAGAATTACACGTCTGTGCTCTGTGTGTGTAGCGCGCCTGCTGACAAAGGAAAACAGTGCACGCTGTTAAAAAATAATACTGCAGCGATTCCTTTCACCTCCCGTTAGCGACCAGGCTAACTCAGCATGCTAACATTACAGCTGTGTTCTCGGCTAAAGCTCATTAAAAGACTTAAATTAGTGAACTCTGCTCTCCACGAAACCTACACCGAACGAGTCTCTTAAAAACAGACAAAAACACGGCGGTTCAGCTATATTCGCATTGCAGCTTGTGGTCTTAACAAACTTTAATTAGCCGAGAGCAACATGGCAGTCTGGTCTTTAAGTGATGACGTGAGGAATACTGCTTCCAGGTCAGTCAGTGATCACTGCTGGCCTCTCTCGGTTTTTATTACCGCTTTTAATTTTAAAGCTCAGTTTTTAAAACCTTACGCTGTAACTGCAGCCCAGCCCATGCAGCAGTATATTAATGGCTAACCTTGTATTGTGGATATCAGTTGATCTCCTGACTCAAGTTTGGTCTGTTTACAGCGATTGCATTTTTCCCTGACCATCGAGAATCCTCATGTTAGCTTTTATCGAGTGGAAAAATGTCCTCCGTTCGTTAGCGTTCATCCTCCAGCTTCACTGTTTATATTAAGCTAACATAGCTGTGTCACTAGCGATCACGTAGCACATCGTTATATACCAGCTAGTCAAAATTTAGTAACCCTAAGTCACTGCTGTTTAATTTTCTGTCTTCATTTTTGTCGTAAGTGATAACAGAGCTGTACGTTTTAATTTGTTTCCGAAATTCCTCAGTCAGGACATGCTATATTGTATTTAGATGGAAGCTAGCGAGCTAGCTCTCTGCTAACTTCTAACTCCATTAAATGTCATAAATTCCATTTTCATGGATGCCTGGATGTTAAACTTAATTGTTACACCTGGTAGATCAGAACGCTGATCATTTTATTAAAGATGAAAGAATTTAGACAGTTTTTCAACTCTCAGTGATGCCATAGTGATCGTTTGACTTATGGACCTGCAGCGGAGTTTGGGCCCAGACAAGGTTAATGACGTCAGACTTAAAGACTGGGTGACTTACCTCAATTCAATTCAATTTTATTTATATAGCGCCAAATCACAACAAATGTCGCCTCAAGGCGCTTCATAGATACAGAGAACAGCCCAACAATCATATGACCCCCTATGAGCAAGCACTTTGGCGACAGTGGGAAGGAAAAACTCCCTTTTAACAGGAAGAAACCTCCGGCAGAACCAGGCTCAGGGAGGGGCGGCCATCTGCTGCGACCGGTTGGGGTGAGAGAAGGAAGACAGGATAAAGACATGCTGTGGAAGAGAGACAGAGATTAATAACAGATACGATTCAATACAGAGAGGTCTGTTAATACATAGTGAGTGAGAAAGGTGACTGGAAAGGAAAAACTCAATGCATCATGGGAATCCCCCGGCAGCCTACATCTATTGCAGCATAACTAAGGGAGGATTCAGGGTCACCTGGTCCAGCCCTAACTATATGCTTTAGCAAAAAGGAAAGTTTTAAGCCTAATCTTAAAAGTAGAGATAGTGTCTGTCTCCCGAATCCAAACTGGAAGCTGGTTCCACAGAAGAGGGGCCTGAAAACTGAAGGCTCTCCCTCCCATTCTACTTTTAAATACTCTAGGAACAACAAGTAGGCCTGCAGAGCGAGAGCGAAGTGCTCTAATAGGGTGATATGGTACTACAAGGTCATTAAGATAAGATGGGGCCTGATTATTTAAGACCTTGTATGTGAGGAGCAGGATTTTGAATTCAATTCTGGATTTAACAGGAAGCCAATGAAGGGAAGCCAAAACAGGAGAAATATGCTCTCTCTTTCTAGTCCCTGTCAGTACTCTTGCTGCAGCATTTTGGATTAACTGAAGGCTTTTCAGTGAGTTTTTTGGACATCCTGATAATAATGAATTGCAGTAGTCCAGCCTGGAAGTAATAAATGCATGAACTAGTTTTTCAGCGTCACTCTGAGACAGGATATTTCTAATTTTAGAGATGTTGCGCAAATGGAAGAACGCAGTCTTACATATTTGTTTAATATGTGCGTTGAAGGACATATCCTGGTCAAAAATGACTCCAAGGTTCCTCACAGTGTTACTGGAGGCCAAGGTAATGCCATCCAGAGTAAGAATCTGGTTAGATACCAAATTTCTAAGCTTTTCAGCGCCGAGTACAATGACCTCAGTTTTATCTGAGTTGAGAAGCAGAAAGTTAGTGGCCATCCAAGTCTTTATGTCTTTAAGACATTCCTGCAGTTTAACTAATTGGTGTGTGTTATCTGGCTTCATGGACAGATAGAGCTGGGTGTCATCTGCATAGCAGTGAAAATGTATGCTATGTCTTCTAATGATGCTGCCTAGGGGAAGCATGTATAATGTAAACAGAATTGGTCCTAGCACTGAACCCTGTGGAACTCCATAATTAACCTCAGTGTGTGAAGAGGACTCTCCATTTACATGCACAAATTGGAGTCTATTAGATAGATATGATACAAACCACTGCAGTGCAATACCTGTAATACCTACAGCATGTTCTAATCGCTCTAATAGAATATTATGGTCAACAGTATCGAATGCTGAACTAAGGTCAAGAAGGACAAGCACAGAGATGAGTCCACTGTCAGAGGCCATAAGAAGATCATTTGTAACCTTCACTAAAGCTGTTTCTGTGCTGTGATGAGCTCTGAAACCCGACTGAAACTCTTCAAATAAACCATTCCTCTGCAGATGATCTGTTAGCTGTTTGACAACTACTCTTTCAAGGATTTTTGATATGAAAGGAAGGTTGGAGATTGGCCTATAATTAGCTAAGACTGCTGGGTCTAGAGATGGCTTTTTGAGTAAAGGTTTAACTGCAGCCACCTTGAAGGCCTGTGGTACATAGCCGATTATTAGAGATAGGTTGATCATATATAAGATCGAAGAATTAATCAATGGCAGAACTTCTTTGAGCAGTTTTGTAGGAATGGGGTCTAAAAGACACGTTGATGGTTCGGAGGAAGTAATTATTGACGTTAACTCAGAAAGATCGATTGGAAAAAAAGAGTCTAACTTAACATCAATGGAACTACAAGTAGCTGTAGATAATATTACATCTGTGGGATGATTATTGGTAATTTTTTCTCTAATGATAAAAATTTTATTTGTGAAGAAGTTCATGAAGTCATCACTAGTTAACGTTAAAGGGATGGTTGGCTCAAAAGAGCTCTGGCTTTTTGTCAGCCTGGCTACAGTGCTGAAGAGAAACCTGGGGTTGTTCTTATTTTCTTCAATCAGTGACGAATAGTAAGCTGTTCTGGCTTTGCGGAGGGCTTTCTTATAAAGCAACAAACTATTTCTCCAGGCTAAATGATGATCCTCTAAATTTGTGACACGCCATTTCCTCTCCAGATTACGAGTCATCTGCTTTAGGGTACGTGTTTGAGAATTATACCACGGGGTCATGTACTTCTGATTAGAGACCTTAGTTTTCACTGGAGCTACAGTATCCAGAGTCGTACGTAGTGAGGAGGTGAAATTATTAACAAGATAATCGACCTCTGTTGGGGTAGCATTCAGATAGCTGCTCTGCTCTGTGTTGGTACAGGGCATTGACGATGATAACAGTGGCTGGATTATATTCTTAAACTTAGTTACAGCGCTTTCAGAAAGACATCTACTTTGATAAAGTCCACTCTCCACTGCTGCGTAATCAATTATTGTAAATGTAAATTTTATCAAGAAATGATCAGACAGGAGAGGGTTTTCAGGAAACACTGTTAAATGTTCAGTTTCTATGCCATATGTTAAAACCAGATCTAGAGTGTGATTAAAGTGGTGGGTGGGTTCTTTTACATTTTGAGAGAAACCAATTGAGTCTAACAACAGATTAAATGCCATGTTGAGGCTGTCATTTTTAGCATCTACATGGATGTTAAAATCACCCACAATAATTATTTTATCTGAGCTCAGAACTAAATCAGATATAAAGTCTGAGAAATCAGACAGAAACTCTGTGTAAGGCCCAGGTGGACGATAGATGATAACAAGTAAGACTGGTTTCTGAGTTTCACAGCTGGGGTGGATAATGTTAAGCATCAGGCTTTCAAATGAATTAAAAGTCTGTCTTGGTCTTTCATTAATTAATAGACTGGTGTGAAAAATTGCTGCCACATCGCCCCCTCGACCTGTGCTTCGAGATTTCTGGTAGTTAGAATGACTCGGGGGTGTTGATTCATTTAAGCTAACATAATCATCCTGCTGCAACCAGGTTTCTGTAAGGCAGAGTAAATCAATTTGTTGATCATTTATTAAGTCATGTACTAACAGAGACTTGGAAGAGAGAGACCTAATATTTAATAATCCACATTTCACTGTTTTACTCTTTGGTTCAGATGTGGATACTGTATTGTTCTTTCTTTGTAAATGTTTAAGTTGTTTGTTGCTGGTTTTTAGTTTGTTTTTTGTCTTTTTGGAAGCAGACACAGTCTCTATGGAGATGGGTTTTTGGGGGGGTAGCAGGAGGAGAGAAGCTGCAGAGAGGCGTGTAAGACTGCAACTCTGCTTCCTGGTCCCAACTCTGGATAGTCATGTTTTGAGGGGTTTAATAAATTTGTCCATATTTCTAGAAATGAGAGCTGCTCCATCCAAAGTGGGATGGATGCCATCTCTCCTAACAAGACCAGGTTTCCTCCAGAAGGTTTGCCAATTATCTATGAAGCCCACATCGTTTCTGGGACACCACTCAGACAGCCAGCAATTTAAGGAGAACATGCGGCTAAACATGTCACTCCTGGTCTGATTGGGGAGGGGACCAGAGAAAACTACAGAGTCCGACATTGTTTTGGCAAAGTTGCACACCGATTCAATATTGATTTTAGTGACCTCCGATTGGCGTAACCGGGTGTCATTACTGCCGACGTGAATTATGATTTTATTGAATTTACGTTTACCCTTAGCCAGCAGTTTTAAATTTCCTTCAATGTCGCCTGCTCTGGCCCCTGGAAGACAATTGACTATGGTTGCCGGTGTCTCTAGCTTCACATGTCTGAGAACAGAATCACCAATTACCAGAGTTTGACCCCCAGCGGGTGTGTCACCGAGTGGGGAAAAACGGTTAGACACATGAACGGGTTGGTGGTGTACCTGGGGCTTCTGTTTAGGACTACGCTTCCTCCTCACCGTTACCCAGCCTTTCCCCAGCTGCTTGGGGTCTGCCGGGGAACAGCTAGCGGGGCCTACGCTATCTTCGGCTGCACCAGCTACAGGGGCCTGGCTAGCTAAGGGTGAGTGCAAGGTGCGAAGCCGAGTCTCCAGATCAGTAATCCTGGCCTCCAGAGCTGCAAATATGCTACATTTGTTACAGATATCATTACTGCTAAAGGAGGCCGAGGAGTAACTAAACATCTGACACAATGAGCAAGAAAGTGCAGAAGGGACAGGTGAAGTAGCCATGGTGCTAACGGGTCGGCTACGAGCTAAGCTAGCGAAACAGTACAGAGACAGTGAGTGACAGTGAGTGAATACTTTGGCTATAAATTAGGTAGTGAGTACACAGAAAGTGTGCTTCGGATGAAGCACGTGAAGATTATACTGTGAAAAAAAAGAATGTAAAAAAAAAGAATGTATTTAGAAGTTGTTAATTAAACTGCTAAGCAAATAAGCTACTCAGAAACACCACTGTGTTTGAGCAGGAACAGGAAGTGATACTATACCACAGAGCGAGCGAACACCAAGTGACAGCGCCACCGACAGGAGCAGCTATGCTGAAAGGAGCTGTGACCAGGGGCACGCATTCACGCGCCTACGTCACACGCAGCGCACACACACGAACACACACAGACCTATATTACATAGGCAGGAGATGAAGATGCAAAATGAAATATTGAATTAAAAAAAAGGGGTGTTTTGGTGAAATTCACAAGTATTTAACACATATGTTACAAATACATAAAATGTAATCTTGTGTTCCATGCGACATGTCCTTTCTAGAGATGGACCGATCCGATATTACGTATCTGTATCGGACCGATACTGGTATCGGTACCAGTATCTATATTGTATCTATACTGACCCAAATTACTGGATCGGATATCGGAGAGAAATAAAAAATGTAATCCGATCCATTAAATATTAAAAAAGCACCTCACAAAACTTGCGACACGGCGTAACTCGGCCCATAACCTTAGCACCTTGGAGCAGTATGCATCACGTGATAGAGCGGCTGTGGCGAGACCTGTCTGCGCGGTCTGGTTGAGTATTTGCAGCGTCGCTACCAAACCAGCATTTCATCTCCGAGGAAGTTTTCCCAGAAAGAAGTAAAGCAAGTTTGTAAGTTCATCTCTGATTGTTTGTAAAACATTCCCACGTTAAGCTTAACAACCGATATATGGAGCGACTGCCTCTCTCCCCCTCCCTCTCCTGTTGCTACTTCAATAGTGAAACTGATCAATGATCAGCTTTTCTGTGTGAGTAAATGGTAAATGGACTGGTTCTTATATAGCGCTTTTCTACTCTGTCCGAGCACTCAAAGCGCTTCATACAGCTAATTCATTCACCCAATCACACCCAATCACACAAGCACTTCTAAGTATCTAACATTCGTACACATTCATACTCCGATGGATGCATCGGAGAGCAACATGGGGTTAGTATCTTGCCCAAGGATATTTGGCATGCAGACTGGAGCAGCCGGGGATCGAACCACCGACCTTCTGGTTAGTGGCTGATCCGCTCTGCCACCTGAGCTACAGCCACCCACAGTCTGCAGTCTGTCTCTCTTTTGGTTTTTGGCCCACTTTACACCAGAAAGAGGAAACCAGCGGCTGAACAACAGCAGCGCGTTTAAACTTGATAAGCTGTTGTTAGAATTTATTTAATATTACTTTCTACACCAGGATCTTTTTCTACAGCTGACGTAACTGTGCAGGGGCGGATCTAGCAAAGTTTAGCCAGGGGGGCCGATAGGGCATGAACAGGGAAAAGGGGGGCACAAAGACATACTTTTCTTTCTTATTCTCATTTAAAATGTGTAGCCTTTAATAAATAATTATCTGAATCTTACACCCAAAGTTTTAATCTGATGTAAATGTATAGAAGTCCATTACTGTATATAGTAACTGTTAAGTCTAATATACTCTAGTAAGCTATACTACTTTTTCCTTTGGGAACCATCTGTGCAGTCTGCAGTTCTGTTGAAGAAAGATGTTGAATCTATTTAATATTTCTTGAAAAATAATTTATTTCTGTGTATTTTTTTCACACTGCATCAAATTAAAGTTGATTACATCGATTAAGCATCGTGAGGTGGGGGATGGTTCCCTATTTTTTTTTTGCTGGAAGTTGTCAACCCTATTAGTCAGGTTGCTTAATATTTCTGCTAAGTACTCTTTAAAATACCAGAATAGGGAGGATGGAGCAGGTTTAAGTTTATTAGATTGATCAGTGTTGCTGAACTATGAAATATTTTGGGTGCAGTGTATTTTTTGCATACAGGTATAACAGAATAGCTTTAGTGTTTTATTTTTTTTAAACTTGAGTATGAACTTATACAAAATGCAGCAAGATATAAAAAAACAGTTTTATTTATTAAAAAAAACACTATATCGGATTCATATCGGTATCGGCCGATATCCAAAATTATGATATCGGTATCGGACATAAAAAAGTGGTATCGTGCATCTCTAGTCCTTTCTTACAAAAGACAAACTACTGAGAAGCATAGATCTGAAGAATTTGCAACACAAATTTGTTTTCTTTTCTTTTGGTTGAAGTGCTTTGAGTGTTTGGATGGAGCAGAAAAGCCTATTTACCATGACTGGTTTTGCACCTACTTACACACATTTTTTAAAGGTGCAGGTATGGCCTTTTGATTGTTGATTTCTTTTTCTTTTGCTACCTCCTTACATCCTCCGGATACTTCCTCTGGTTTTAAAAGAACTGAATGATTTCCAGCTGATTCCTTTCGGCGAGGCTAAGATATACAATACTATACAAAAGTCTTGAGCCAACCTCTTGTAATCACGCCGCTCTACTCTATATTTTGCTTCCAAGGAGCCATTGGTTAATTGGAAGCAAAACAAGTAGTCTTGAGCAGTAGTTCTTAAGGCCTTCTGAAAATTGTTTGCTTTTTCTCACTGTCACTATCAGAGGAATATTATTCTCTTTGTTAAGCCACTTATCACTGACCAATTAATTATTCAAGCATGAAAATCACCATACTCAAGAGATTCACCGCCGTTGTGTCTATACCTAACAAAGAACCAATTTTAAACTGTAAAAAACAACCTGTCACAAAACATAATCTGTTTCTTTAGTTTCTTTTGGTTTTTTTTTAAATGATAGTGAACCCAAATGTACTACCAATAAAATCACCTGGATAGAAAACCATACGAGAGAACAGAACGTCCATCATAGTCTATATGAATGAATGAACAGACTGTTGTCCAGAGCGTTAGAAGCACTGGGACAGTTGCCTGCTTCTTCCGGCTATCAATAGAGGCCGAGCCTGAAATTAAACCTTCAGTTTATCAATTAGCAGATCATCACTAGTTTATATTAGGGCTGGGTATCGTCACTGATTTCTAAAATCGATTCAATTCTGATTCACAAGATCCCGCATTGATTCAATTCGATTCGATTTTGCCTCCGACAGTCAGAAATATTATAATTCTCATAATTTATCAGTACTGACACTTGTGAGACTTCATCAGAGGTGTGAGCCTCACAGCAGATGCCTTTGTGTCAAAGTAACTGAGTAACAGAAAAACATGAAGGAGATTTTCCTGTCCTGGCCTTTTATAGCAGGTAACCTTAAAAATATTCTGCAGTAGAACAAAAACTGAAGAAAACCATGAATCAACATCTGAACATTACCTGATGCTGCTGAAATGAAGCAGAGGAAAGTTACAGAGGTTTGATTACAGACACAGCTAAGAGTTTAGCAATTTGGCATAATTTGTTTCAATTTCTTCGCTATTGAACAGCAGAAATAAGGGTTGTGTTGGAAGTCATTTTTGGGGAAAAAAAATAGTGGCCGACAGCACTGTAATAAACGGTAGACTGGTGTTCAATAAGCGAGCAAATAATGCCAAAAACTGAGATTTGAGATGGGGAACTGTTCTCTGAGTACACTGAGAGAGAGAGCTGTGCAGGAATTGTGATTTTATCGTGGTGGAAACAAAACAGCCAAAGTCAGTGGGAATTCATGAAGATGTTTGAGTAACATCAAGCGTAGTTTTGATCTTCTTTTGCTGCTGGTTCAGTCAATTTTGGTTGGAGAGTGACGAAACGTGCAGCTTCAGAATCTGTGAGCTGCCGGCTTTCAGCCCCGACGGTGGGTGAGAAAGCCGACAGCTCACAGATTCTGATGCGTCGGGTCCATGCTCTGTGTTTACGTCTTTGTGTGGAATCCGTTTACCTGCTCTCGTTTACTGTTTTAGCTGTTTGGTGGTTGTTGAAATAGTTTTGTGAGGTTTAAGCTGAGATTCTGGCAAAATACATTTATATTTAAACATCGATTCAGGATTTAATGAATTAATATTACGTTATTAAAACTAAAATTGATTTTAAAATCGATAATGGAAACCCACCCCAAGTTTATATTATTGACTTCCATGGCTCAGATCAGAAAAATCAGGGCTTCAGGTAGTGGGATTCTACTACAATGACACCGAGAGGACTTAATCGCTGGTCTTGATCACATATAATAATAATAATAATACATTTTATTTGAAAGCGCCTTTCAAAACACTCAAGGTCACTGTACAGAGTAGAATAAAAGCAACATAAAAGCAGTTTACAGAATCATAAAAGCATAAGACATAAACAAATAAAATAGCAGAGTGGAGAGGTTATGTGGGATAAGCTATTTTGTACAAGTGGGTTTTGAGTTTGGACTTAAAGAGTGAGAAGGAAGAGATGTTTCTTAAATCAGGAGGTCGGGAATTCCAGAGTCGTGGAGCAGCTGAAAGCCCGGCTCCCCATGGTGGCAAGACGGGGGGAAGGGACGGAGAGTGAAAGGGAAGAAGAAGATCTGAGACAACGAGATGGGGCGGTGATCTTAACCAGATCAGAGAGATATGGAGGAGAGAGATGATGAATAGCCTTAAATGTGTACAAGAGTATTTTGAAATTGATGCGACCGGGAGCCAATGAAGCTGCTGCAGGACAGGAGTGATGTGGTGGACAGAAGGGTCCTGGAGATGATACGGGCAGCAGAGTTCTGGACACGTTGGAGCTTGTGGACGGATTTTTGAGCAAGACCAAAAAGAAGTGAGTTACAATAATCAATCCAGGAAGTAACAAGGCTGTGGACAAGAATGGCAGCATGTGGGGTGAGAAAAGGACGGAGACGATTAATGTTGCGCAACTGAAAATATGCAGACCGAGTAACATTATTAATGTGTGAATTGAAAGATAGAGTACTGTCGAGGATGAGACCCAAACTTTTCACAGAGGAAGAAACGAAGACCGGTGATTTATTACTGTTGAGTTTGAGAAAACTAGAAGAGAACCATGAATTTAGTTCAGCTAAGCAGAGGGTGAGGGAGGATGGGGAAGAGCAGAATCAGGTTTAGTGGACAGATACAGCTGGGTGTCATCGGCATAACAATGAAAATGGATATTGTATTTATGGAAAATGTGTCCAAGCGGTAGAAGGTAGATAATGAAAAGAAGGGGCCCAGGACAGATCCCTGTGGCACGCCAGTGGTCAGAGGAAAGGGCTGAGAAGTGAAGGATTTGAGTTGAATGAACTGAGTGCGATCAGACAGGTATGATTTAAACCAGGCTAGTGGAGTATGGGAGAGACCGATGGAGGCTAGCCTACTGAGGAGAACAGAGTGAGAAATAGTGTCGAAAGCAGCGCTCAGATCGAGGAGAATAAGAATGGAAAGTAAACCGGAGTCAGCTGCCATAAGAAGATCATTGGTTATTTTTATAAGTGCTGTTTCTGTGCTGTGGGACTGGAACTGTTCATACAGATTATTATTAGTTAAATGTGAGTGGAGTTGTGTGGGAACTATTTTCTCAAGAAGTTTTGAAAGCACTGGTAGATTGGAAATAGGCCGAAAATTCTCAAAATTATTGGGATCTAGACCAGTTTTTTTCAATATTGGGGTGATGGCGGCAATTTTGAGGGAAGCAGGAACAGTTCCAGTGGTAAGTGAAGAGCAGATGATGGCAGATATGAGGGGAGGCAGAGAGGGTAGACATGCCTTAACCAAAACTGTAGGAATGGGGTCTCGCTGACAAGTAGAAGGTTTTGACTTACAGATGAAATCTGAAATATCAGTAACCAAGGGGAGCTGGAAAGCAGAAAAACAGTGTGATGGGAGATGAATTACACGGGAAGAGCTAGATGGAACCTCGGAAACCAGATCTTGGTGTATTTTGTGAATTTCTCAATGAAAAATAACATTAAAGAATCACAAAAGGAGGACGAGTAAAGATGAGCAGGTAAAGAATCTGGTGACCTGAAAGAAGAGTTGAACAGTGGAAACAGTATCTTGGTTGAGTCATCTTTTGAACAGATAATGGTGGAGTAGTAAGCAGATTTAGTTTGATTAATACACTCCTTATAATGCATGTTATGATTATTAAACATTTCCTTGTGGATATTCAGACCAGTTTTCTTATAAAGGCGTTCAAGTCGTCGTCCTTTTGCTTTCAGGAGCCTGAGTTCAGCTGTGAACTAGGGTGCTGATACAGATTTTTTTTGAGTGGGGCAACAGAGTTTAAAATACTATTGAGACTAGAGTTATAATAGGAAACGAAGTCCTCTTGGGTAAGCGGGTTATGAAAATGCAAATGACCAGAGAAAGCAAAAGAAAGAGTATCAGGATTGATTTTCTTAATATTCTGAAAAGAAATGGTACCAAGGTTCTTTGTTATAGAAAAGGTCATTTTGATATTGAAAGAAAGAAGCAAGTGGTCAGAAATTAGCAGTTCATCAGCTTTGCAGTTGAAAGGATTAAGTCCAGAGCAACAAACTTGGTCCAAAGTATGGCCCTTAGTACGAGTAGGAAAGTTTATGTGTTGTTTAAAGCCAAAACTATCGAGGCAGGATGAGAAGTCTTTGGTGAGTGGATGATCACTGTTATCCATATGAATATTAAAGTCTCCCAGGAGAATTATATTAGGGGAAACAGTAGTTATGTGAGTCAGGAGATCAACAAAGTCACTTATGAAGACAGAATTAGGTAGATAACAGCTATGACAGTTGGAACAGGTCCTGAGAGTTGACAGACAGGATTCAAAGGAACTGCAGACAGGTACAGACAACGGCGTGACTTTCCAGTTCTTGTGATAGATTACCGCGAGACCTCCACCACGGCCGGACTTACGAGGTTGGCAGGTGTAAACAAACCCCGGGGGGGTGGAGTCGTTGAGTGGCGAAAAGTCATTGGGCTGTTGCCACGTCTCGGTCAAACAGAAAAAGTCAAACTTACGATCTGTGAGTAGATCCCGGATTAGATGACCCTTGCTTGTAAGCGAGCGGATGTTAAGGAGGCCGAAGTTGACATCGGTGTTGTCAGACTGGACAGAGGTGTTAGCCGACCTGGGCAGGGTGGCTAAAACACTGTGGTCAGCAGCCCTGTCGTCCGTGGAGGACGACATGAAGTGGACCAGAGGGACTGTATTGGCTTAGAGTCGTCATGGTGAAAATTCCGACGGGAGCCCCGATGGATGTACTTTCGGCGAGGGAAGAAGGCGATATCTGAGTGGAGATGAAGCACAGCCAGCGGTGGAGAAGCCAGGTGGAAGCGGAGACGGAGAAGCTCGTCAGCTGAGTATTGGTGAAATCCAGTACTGGGTTGGTAGACTAATGACATAAAAGTCCAGATCCACACGAGCAGGACGCAGATCCTGCCGGGCCACATCACGCACAGTCAGGTAAGCCAAACAGCCAGGTGTACGGATCCAAGTCGACAGCAAGTCGCGCCAGCGTTCACTCAACCAGAAATATAATGCACTCTCCCCCTCACTGCAGTCACTCTCAACGTACTCCCCGTCATTACGCTCAGTCAGCCAGCTGCTTCTCTTCCTCCCTTTTAATTGTCTCGTTTGTCTCCCACTGTCTGTCTTTTTCGCTCTTAGGTCTTTCTTATGTTTCATAAGCATAATCTGTGGGAGCGTGCTCAATCTAGTGAAATTGAGTTTTGGTGCTGCTGATGGTGGAAGATTTGCTTAAAGCTATAATCAATACTGGGAAACCATGGGGCCATTATGGAAATCAAGTGACATTAAAAGGTGCAGTGCTGGATAAATGCTGCTGATTGCTCAGCAGAAGCACATAAACTCAGATCATGTTTTCACTTCTGTTATTTTGAGTTTTGGTGTTCATTAGAGTTTTGTGTTTTTCAGATATTCCCAGGGTTTAATAGCTGGAAATCTAGAATATGCTTGAACTAATATATAATATTGGTGTCGAGTTTGTCCACTTAGCTCCTGTAGAGGAAGAGCCCCACATAAGGTTTCTGCTCTGAGCATCTTGAAAGGGAAATGGGCCGTGATTCCAAGCTGCATGTTTAACTTCCTTTTTCCTCTCCTCCTCAAAGTTTACAGCCCCTCAAGAATCTGGGTTAGGGTACAATAATGTATTTACACTCCTGTCAATAAGCAAATATTGCTTCATATATTGATATTGATATTGGGCTGTAAACTGTGACAAATCGGTTCTTCAAAGTTGCACAAACATCAGTGAAAGCAAGATGTCACCAGATGTGAACATTATGATATTTTTATTTTCAGAGGAGACCAATTTAACACTAAAGCAAACAGAAATACGTCCCACCTCTTTCTTTACCCTTTTACAATCATGCTCATGCTGCGCTGCAGAGGAGAGTGAACACTAGAGATATAAAATGTGTAAAAAGGAATAGTTTGACTGTTCATATGGAATTATGTAATAACAGACTGAACCTTTTTAAGGAAAATGTTTGACGTTAAGCAATCCTGTGTTTTTATATTCAATAAACAGAGGAAGATCTTGCAGTGGCATTAGACAAGTTAAAGCACAGCTATAACTTCTTTCCTTTTCTAATTTTTTTCATAATAAACCAAGGTATCATCGCCTGATCATTTTACATTTCTTTAAACTTTCTGTTCCTTGAAAGGTCACCTCACTGTCCTCACTGTCAGCATCAACATGTGATGTGTGCATGGAAAGGTCCCTGCCAGTATTTGAACCAGGAACCTTCTTGCTTTGTGGTGCATTGCATCAGCTACGTCATCATCTCTGAGGAATGGCTTATTTGAAGATTGGTCATCATAGGACAGAAACAGCACTAGTCTGTGCCCCATTAACAATGGCTGGAGCTTGTAAAGCTGAGAGGTCAGCAGCATAAAGTTGAGTTTTTTGCACATGTTCATAGTGGATAAACGTCTGGTCTTTAACAGCAGACTGATGAGAGATAAACATGTGAGACAAGCTGCTACTGGCTCTGCTGATGTAACAGTAGCTAGCAACTAGACAAGACATCTCTGAGAAAACAGTTGTTTGACGTTTAACCATCTTTTTTTTTTTTTACATCAAGAGTAAGCCTCTGTTTCTAAAAGCTCTGGTCCTCAGTGTCCTCACCCAACATCCAGACTGACAGCAGAACAACTACTAGCTCAGTGTTCCAACATTTGGAAGAAGCATCTGCTATCATAAGATAGATGAGGTACAACAACCTTTCCGAGATTGTGTACTGTTACGTCCCCTGGCTAGCCTAGGGGATACAGGGGGCTACCATAAATTTAAAATAGTGAAGGAGGAGTCAAGATGGCAGTTTTTAAAGGTTTATTTTCTGCTAGTCTTAAAGTTCTGGTTCAGATTGACATGTAACTTAAGGGAGAGCCAAGGCCAACGTGACAAAGAAAACATCCCTGACAGAAAATAAAAGGAACTTACCTAACTCCAAAAAATCACGAAATATACCACCTACAACGATAACCTAGCTAACCAACACATAAACAGGAGAAAACAAGTGATCACAAAACAAAAGGCAGTTCTCCCTACAGGCAGTCTGAACACTCAAAGGCATGTAAGCCTGCACAAGTATGGCAGTTTGTGCCACATCCTCATTGCCACATCCTCTTAGGGTCCTGTTGGTCTTGTATAGTTCCAGGCATTCTGAAATCCACATGTGAGGGATTGAGTCATACGCTGAAATGAACCTGATGTTCTGACTCCCTTTTGCTCTAGAATTTGTGTTGCACCTCATCAATCTTCAGTTGTGATAACAGTTGCTTCTTCTGAATGTTGGAACACTGAGTTATCAGTCTAGGTGTTGGATTCCAACATTCCTTTGGTCCCACATCCTCTTCATATAACCCCGTCTGCTTGGGTTACTTGTGTAGTAGCACTCCAACAGCGCCCTATTCTCATCCCTTGTCCACTTGGGCCTTCGTGTTCCTCAACAACGGATGCAGTCCTTGCTAAATATTCTGTCCAGATAACTTAAAAACTGAAGAAAAAATGTGATTGTTCGATTAGCAATGTGATTACTGAATTTAGAAGATGTAGCACACAATAACAATAACAATGTGACACAGTAAGGCTTTTGTTTTTAACATCAAACAGATAGATGTAGAGTATTTTTTGTGTATGAATCTATTTGGATTCACAGCTGTATTAACATTTCTCTGATTATGTAGTTTATGGGTTACATCAATATCATCACTACTGAGCCTGGTGCCACAGTGGAGCAAATATTAAAGAAGAAAGTTTAGATCCAGGGTTTTAATAGTTTTGCAATTTTCATTAGTTTTTATTTTTATTTAGTTTTGACTTCAGATTTTCAATTTTATATCAGTTTTAATTAGTTTTTACCAATTGTTTGCTAGTTTAGTTTAGTTTTTATTTTTTTGAAAATCCTTAGTTTCAGTTTAGTTTTGATTAGTTTCAGTTATAGTTTTAGTTGTGTTTGCAATAATTAAGTGTAACAAAATCCCAGTTTCATCATATCAGTCATTCTGCTCATCCTTGGGTATGTTGCTATTCCAGCTACCATACTGCACCCTGGACAGGTCGCCTGTCTGTCGCAGGGCTAACACGCAGAGACAGACAACTCACATTCCCACCTATGGGTTCTTTAAATAAATAAATAAAGGCAGATGAACAACCATTGATACCAGGCAACTATAAAATGTATATCTTGGCCCCAATGAGACTATTAACTCTCGCAGCACCGGGTGTTCGTAATTTTGGTTCAAGTGAATTGATAAACTTTTTGAAGGTAATTGACTCACACAGTTGTGTAGATATCCCCGTCCTGTTGTCTCGGGATGCATCACGCTGCCTTGCCTGGGGTTAGCTTCTGTTTCTGGGGATGAGGGTTGAGTGTGCTCCCTTACCTTCTCAAGCTAAGCTAGGTTAGCCTTCTTGTGTGAGCTTTTCAAGTGCACTTCAAGGTTTGTGGGATTTTTTCCCTTTAGAAATGTCCCTCATAATTTGTCTGTTTCCACTACAAGACACTTGCTTTATCCAAAACACAGTCATATTCAAAGTAATCCCAAATTGGACTCTGGCTCCCGACTTTTCCTGACATGATTCTGCGCGTGGACGGAGCAGCGACACAGACGACTCGACTAACGTGCTGCCACCTGCTGGCATAATGAGACACAGCAAGAAAAAAATCTGGAAACTAAACTTCATTTTCACCCTTGACTCTTGTATGACACGCACACATCAATGAAAACTAAACACATTTTTGCTATAAATTCAGTTAATTTTAGTTAGTTTTGTGAACACTCATTATAGTTTTAGTCAGTTTTCCTTTTTTTTTTTTTTTTTTTATTTCCGTTAACGAAAATGTTTTTTCACTTCTAGTTTTCATTATTTCGTTAGTTTTCGTTAACGATAATAACCTTGTTTAGATCGGTCCAAAAATTTCCATTTTATCCACATGAAATTCAGGAACCTCGGCATTGTAATTTCCAACCCTAAGAGCTACTGAGTGAAGTTCCAAAGAAGAGAAACAATGAAGCGCTTGTGTTCTGACCTTTGTGTACACATTATTCATTTGAGTTTATGTATATCAGTGTCCCATTGGTCCTTACGTTGTAAGAGCCTGAACAATTTCTTCTTTTCTTTGAATTCGGCTCCAAGTTTTTTTTTATTGGCATCACTGTGATTTGTAATGTGCTGATACTTGTGTACATGGTGGAGGTCTTAGTTTTGTTTTATTTTCAGTTTATATATTTAATGAGTTTTTAACCTCAGCAATGTGCCATAAATGTACCAGTATAACCACAAATATAATGAAAACCTTGATTTGGAGGAAAAAAGAAAAACTATATCTTCTTACTATGAATTTAAGGGAACAACGACTTAAGATTATTGCTCTGTCTAAAGCCATTAGTTGACATATTTTAACCACACTGACCAAATGTGGTGTCAGTAGAACTACACGGCATTGTACATTCAGGCTGTAGTGATGAAACTGTTAAAAGTTATTTGAATAATGTTGAATTTCTACTGCAGCACCTTCTCTATCCTGACTGATGCTGAGGCTATTTGTATTTGCTTAAGCAGCAATCTGACAGGAAAAAATATATTTGTGTCGGAGAAGAATTAACCTTTAGATTAAATTATCATCATGACATGTCATTATGAGGTAAGCTCTAATAATGACAGTGTCCACTGTGAAAAGACAGCCAGTCTACTGCTAAGGCCTCTCACTGGAGTCATATTTGCTTTATCTCAAATCTCCGCTTTTGTTCCTCGTCTTTTCTTTTTGTGTCAAAGGCATGAGCGGATGAGGTTACCCGTATAATTTACTCCCCAAGTCATTGATCCTGTGCAGATTGATTCCATCTCAAATTTAGCTTTCAGATTGGCACTGACTCCATTACAAAGTGACTACGGGATGGGTCAATAAGTGGAAGCTGTACCAGTAATGTGGAGAATGAATGGAGATTCATTGGAATGCACCATTAAGCACTGGCGGATCGTGTGGTTGGTACGTGGGGTGATGGAGGGGCTGGACATGGATCATTTTGTCCCGTGTTCAGTCAACAGTGATGGGAACAGAATAGAGGACAAAGTACTACTCTGGTAAATTCATCATCTTCTCATTTTTATCTCTCCTATAATGGCAAGTTGGTGTGTGTGTGTGTGTGTGTGTGTTAAAATATGCCCAGCTGTCAGTCTGACCTAATCAGGAATGAGACGTCATTCTCCTGTTTCCATGCTCCACGCACCACAGACAGAAAGATGAGGCTTTAGAGGCTGATAGGGGCTTTGGCAGAAGACAGTTATGTATGTATATAGCCGAGGAGGGGAACAACGCAAGAAACAAAATGAAGATGGAAAACAGAGGCGAACCTCTGGCCTCACTGAACCTTATGCCAATGCCAACGGGGTCTTTGTGCAGTCATTGTTTTGATGTGTATGCAAAGAGTGTTGATGGTAAAGGCATATTTGAGCAGAGTTCATCACGGGCTTTTCTGAATCAAAAAGTTTGTTGCGGTGAGCCAATATCCACTGGATGCATGAATGTGCTAAGATTGATATATTGGACTGCTGTGCTTGTAATGGAGGATGGAGTTGATGTTGGTCTCCCACTTCAGGTCCTGGGAGATGGTGGTACCCAGGAACTTGATCTCCACAGTCGACACAGGGCTGTCTGATATGGTGAGGGGGAGCAGAGTTGAGGGATGTCTCCTGAAGTCCACTGTCATCTCTACAGTGTTAAACGTGTTCAGCTCCAGATTGTGCTGACTGCACCAGAGTACCAGCCGCTCAACTTCCTGCCGGTACGCAGACTCATCACCATCCTTGATGAGTCCACTGATGGTGGGTCATCTGCAAACTTAAGGAGTTTAACAGCCATTTTTAAGCCTCCACGTTGTGAGTACGTTGATCATATGACTAAGATACTGCCAGAGGTTGCACATAACATTGACTTCTACTCAGCACCTGCCCCAAAATTTGCTCTAGATGAATGATTCACGATTGATGCCAGCTGTGCCAGCTGTGCGTTGCCAAGTACTTGCTAAGTACTTGTGAACAGATCTTGAATTTAAAAAAATTTATAAACACACTTTTTCCTGTTTTATTGAAACCACTTTACAGAAAGTACAATTATTTACAATGCAACACAGCAGTCTTATGAATATTCAGCAAGAGCAAGTTTCATTTGGCCCTGGTTTGACAACCACACTGGGGCACATATTCACCAAAACACAGCACACCTTAACAATCTCATCAAGCAGTGTTGTGTCTTCACCCTCACATGATATGAGTAATCGGATTGGCATTGTAGTGTGTAGCATTTTGAACTTGTTACGCAAACTACCTATTACTCGCTCAACATGAATTCTCAGGTGGGCAATTGCTCTCATTTGGGGATGGCAGAGAACTCGATATCCGCTCGTCTGACCGCTGCAGTCCAAGCCTGACGTCTTCGTTTAGTATTATCGGATACATGAGGTCCCTCCCGTTGCCTCCAGGAGGGGAAACGATGAAAAGAGCCCATTTTCCAGCTTCTTGCCTTCCCTATCGTGTGATCTACCATAGCTGACGCTTCTGTGTGCTTTGTCTGGGCTACTGTCATGGCGGGAGGGGGCGTGGTCGTTGAGTCTGGATTAGGGAGGGGGAGGTGGGAGGGGGGAGGTGTGAGAGGTGTGTTGGGGGTCAATGTCTGAAACAATGGCTCTGGGGAGGGGAGGGTGAGGCATGGGAGTCTGTCCGTCTCAAACCTGCAGTAGAATGTATTTAGCTCGTTGGCTTGCTTCAACAGTGGGTGGGGGGCGTCTGTAGCTGGTGATATCCCGCAGGCCCCTCCACACTGATGCAGGGTCGTTGGCTGAGAGCCGTTCTTTCAGCTTCTGGGAGTAGATGCTTTTAGCTGCTTTGCTGTGGCTTGCTTGTACATGGCCCTGTCACCACTTCTGTAGGCGTCCTCCTTGGCCTTACGAAGATGTTGGAGTTTAGGAGTGAACCATGGATTGTTGTTGTTGTATGTGCAAAAGGTTCCACAGCATGTCTTTTTTCCACAGCATGTCTTTTTTCCACAGCATGTCTTTATCCTGTCTTCCTTCTCTCACTCCAACCAATCACAGCAGATGGCCCCGCCCCTCCCTGAGCCTGGTTCTGCCGGAGGTTTCTTCCTGTTAAAAGGGAGTTTTTCCTTCCCACTGTCGCCAAAGTGCTGCTCATAGGGGTCATATGATTGTTGGGTTTTTCTCTGTATCATGAAGCACCTTGAGGCGACTTTTGTTGTGATTTGGCGCTATATAAATAAAATTGAATTGAATTGAATTTTTGGCATACACACATCTTCATAAAAACTGATGTATGATGTCACAGTGTCCGTCAGCTCATCCAGGTTCTCAGATGTAGCTTCAAAAACAGTCCAATCAGTGCAGTCAAAACTGTCCTGCAGTTCCTGCTTTGCTGCGTTAGTCCACTTCTTCACAGTTTTGACTACAGGCTTTGCACGTTTGAGTTGCTGCCTATAAACTGGAATAAGATGGACCAGGCAGTGATCAGAATGTCCAAAAGCTGCCCGGGGCACAGAGCGATAGGCATCTTTTAAAGTGGTGTAACAGTACTGTTCTCACAGTACTGAAGGTAAATCTCCATCAGTTCTTTCATGCATACATGTTCTGCATGGGATTTGCCTCTAATCAGTCCCTTCACTGCTCTGGCACTGAGCGTGAGGTGTGGGGTGTTTTATTCCACCACACAAGATTACATGAAGGTGTACACAGCAGAGGAGCGGCTCATTTGGTGGGCAGACAGACAGGTGACATTTGATCACTGACAAAACAGTTCTATCATCAGAACCTCCAGCCGCTCACATCACAACAGGCTACGCAGCTTTGATCTGAGCTCCTTTTTTAAAAAAGCCACTTATCCATTACCAGAATTCAGTAAAGCCACTCTTTGTCATTCAGTTGAGCTGCCTGTCTAGACTTTACTGAATAATAATGCCTCTGAGGCAAGATTGTTTCAGAAGTCCTACATTCAAAATGAAGTTAAATCCAACTACAGAGCTGCATTTGCTCTCTTTTACCCATAAAAAATGTACTTTACACAGCTGCACTGTTTGATGTCGAGCCTCGCTTTTGTTTGTACTGATGGGATTAATTAAACATTCTATTTCACATTAATGCATCGTGTTTATCTGAGAATTTGCACTGAGGCAAACACCCAAGCTATGGCTACACACACACACACACACACACACACACACACACACACACACACACACACACATATATATATATATATATATATATATATATATATATATATATATATATATATAGATAGATATAGATATAGATATAGATATATAGATATATCTATATATCTATATATATATATATCTATATATCTATATATCTATATCTATATATCTATAGATATAGATATATAGATATATAGATATATGCATTTTAGACATGCTTTGATGTTTTCTTGCCACAATTTGAAGTGGGCAGATATTGATTAACCCAACAGACACATCACAATAAGAACTGCTCAGTATGTTTATGTTTTGGAGTTTGAATAATCTTACTCTGTTTATAAAGTTTATTTCTTTATTTGTAGTGTTTTAACTTTTAACCAATGTCACTCTCAATGTCACATAGTAAGACTCAAAAAGAAGGCTTACTATTGGCCCAGCCAATAGCAGGATTTACGAAAGTAACTGTCACACAATCATGTAATGTCAGGTAAAGACACTAGCACCCGCCTTCTCTTCTGCTCCATGGAGTGGCTTGAGCAGGTCTAGTCATTTATTACCTAAATTCACATGTTCACATGCTCATTATGTTTTTCCAC
The DNA here is from genome assembly GCF_056152115.1 of Neolamprologus brichardi. Lineage (NCBI taxonomy): Eukaryota > Metazoa > Chordata > Actinopteri > Cichliformes > Cichlidae > Neolamprologus > Neolamprologus brichardi. The sequence goes on along the minus strand of NC_142116.1, from coordinate 31,060,741 downwards.
CACTCACTCTGTGCTGTGATGGGCTGTTGTTTTGGATAAATGCTTAAAACTGTGTATTAAAGAATCAGTGCACAGGACTAGTGAAAAGGCTCTCTTAATGTTCTGATAGCTGGACAAGTCTGTGCAGCTGCCCTCATGCAGACATGGATATTGTGTCTTAGTATCTGATATTATTTATTTACATCTGTTATGAGTTATTTATATAATCTGCTATTAGTTCTTTGTATATCTGTTATTAGTTACACACATCGATTATTAATTATTTACATATGTTATCAGTTATTTAGATCCATGTGAGATTCTCTCGGGACAAGTATCCTCATTGTCATTACATGTTAGTGATGTGTGTGATGGGGTCCGTACTCAAAGCAACATCAAGCTGTGTAGAACAGGGTGTGGTTGGGCTTGGGTGTGAGACTGCAAGACACCAGAGGTGTTACTTGTGTTTGTTGGTGTGCATCACAAACTTCCACTGCATACTGACGTTTATCAACTAAGGCAATTCCATATGCACTTTAAAACCAAAACAGTTGCAGCCTCAGGAGCACACAAGGCTACAAGTTTTCCATTCACATATCATAAACTCGTCATGAGCCTTCAGGCCATCAGATCACTGTTCTTCCTGCCTCCAAAGTCACATTTGTTAGAGTAATGCTGCTTCAACACAGAGAGATATGGGTGAGGTGAGAAACAAAGACTCAAAGGTAAATAAAAGTGAATGGAGTAGAGTGAGACTTTTCCAGTGTTATTACTGATGGTAACCAAAAAATAAATGCTTATAAATAAAACAACAAAAAATCTATTTACCCATCTGAGGCTCATGAGATGCATTACTCACTGAAGCACTGCACTGTCATTTAGGATGTTTCTATAAACTCTTAATGCTGCATGCCATTTAGTAAGAGAACGTTTGGTTAACCTACGTTTCAGCAGATGTTGTGGTTGGGGTTAAAATATGTCGTTGATTAGTTTAAAAGACCATTGTCATCGCAGTTGCAAAGATAACAAAAGGGTAATATGTGGACTGTCTGTATTATATCTGGATAAAGGCTCTAGACCAGGAGTCGGTAACCTGCGGCTCTTTTGTCCTTATACTGCGGCTCCGGGTGGTTTGGGAAAATAAATTAAAGTATTTAGCTGAAGTGTATTTTATTTGTGTTTAGTTCTTTTTTAACTTGTAGCTCTAAATTGGAATATTATTGTGATTTTGAAATATAAAAATAAAATTATATTATATTATTTTTTCACCACTCAATTTAAGCGTCACACTCGCGGAAGCCGGTGTACCCGCCGAAACGCCGTGCATTTATCAAGACTTTCGACCCCAAGTAGGTCAATTATGGATCTTGGATCCACATTATGTCAGCAGCTCCACCGTGAACTATGTTAAAAACAAACACGCTCACACCTCACAGAGGACAGCTTACAGTCCTGCGTAAAGATGAAAGTGACTTTGTACAGTCCCGATCTGCAGACGCTGTGCGCAGAGGTTCAGGACCATAAGTCTTATTGTAAACATATCACGGCAGACCCGACGATGTTTCCATGAACACGCTTTTCAGCATCTCTTTATTGACCACTTTTCACACACGGTTGCTGTACGCACACAGCCGGCTGTAGCTTTGCAGCTCACAGCCCGACACACACCAACGCAACAGCAGAGAGAGCACAGACTTTAAGGCGGCGAGGCGTGATTGCGGGTGCCGCTCAGGTGCGTCCACCTCCCATACAGCGGCGCTGCAGACCATGCCCCACCACACACATTAACCTGGTAAAATACAAATTTAGGCAGAATTTTGCAAATTTTTTAGCAGCATAGAGCTTTTTTTCCAGTTATTTTTTAAAAGTCAGGTCAAGGCTCCAAAAGCCCAAAGGTGATAATAGTTTGGTGGCTCACAGCAGTTTTTGTTTGCTGGATCATTTTAGTTCAGCTGGGTGTCTTTGCTTTTGTTATATTTCTTTAAGAGTTCAAAATGTGTTAATTACATAAATAAAATGTGATTTACTCTGCAGCACTTCATGGATTTCATAAGCAACACACCTTAGTTGCTCTGTGGATTCTTTTAAAAAGCAGTTAAAAACTTTTCTGTTCAAACAAGCCTTTTGTTGATCTACGTATTTTAGATTCTTTACATTATTTACATTTGATCTTTTACATTGTGTATAATGTCTATTGATTGTATTGTTTATTTTAATATTTGTGTACAGCGCTTTGTGGCTGCCTGTCTGTGAAAAGCGCTTAATAAATAAACTTTACTTACTTACTTTAGTTGTTCACACAAAGCATAAAGGTAAAAAAACAATATATACAGTGTTATCTTCATTTTAGATGTCAGAAAGTATTTGCGGCTCCCAGAGTTTTCTTTTGCGTGGAAACTGGGTCCAAATGGCTCTTTGGGTGTTAAAGGTTGCAGACCCCTGCACTAGAAGAATTGGTAATAGAAGAATAAATAACATGAATGCTGAGGAGAAGTAGAAGGCCAGAAACAGCTTCTGGTCCAGGTTATTATTCCTCAGGATTCCTCAGAGGAAGTGCAGCTGTTGCTGAGCCTTGATGATGATGTTGGTTGGGTGGGTTGGTGTACAGTCATAAGTGTACATGGCAAACAGTAGGGCACTGAGAACACAGGCCTGCTGGGATCCAGTGCTGAGTGACAGTGAGGGGGAGAGGTGGGGGCCAAGTCGGACTGATTGAGGCTGGTTGGTGAGGAAATCTGTTATTCAGGAGCAGGTGGCAGTGGGGATCTGAAAGTGGCCCAGTTTGGTGGTGAAGATGTCTGGGGTTATGATATTGAACAAAACTCTTCCTGTTCTCCAGATGGCTCAGTGCTGTGATTTGTCTCTGATTTGCTGAAACACTATCTGTTCAAAACAATTAATGACTAGAGATGATCGCGCAATAGGTCTTTAGTCATTGAGGTTGTCTATTCCAGTCTTTTGGGGGATGGGAATGATGGCGGTGGCCCTCAGACAGGTGGAAATGGTGGCATGAATCAGGGAGAGGTTGAACAGTTGATGAGGATCCATGCCAGTTGGTCTCATAAGTCTCCCTCATGTTCCTAGAGTTCTGGGGAGGTGAGGGGGCAAGGGAAGTTGGGGATGAGTGGTCTCAAACTGAGCATAGAAGGTGTTGAGCTCCACTGCAAATTTGAGGCTGGTGTTGAGGATTAGGGGATTCCTTTGTAAGGGCTTGGGCGGGGGGTGTTGCCTGTCAGAAAGCCCTCTATATCCTCCTGTAGGCCTACCTGGCCTGTTTGATGTCCCTCCTCAGGTTGGCTCTAGGAGTGCTGTACATAGACTTCAGGCTAAGGGACAGTTCTAAGTTACGAGTTCTGATTAGATCCTGTACTTCACTTGTCATCCAAGGTTTTCGGTTAGAAAAAAATTGGATGGTTTTGGTCACTGTCATATTCTCTACACAGCACTTAATGTAGTCTCCAGGTCCTGCTGTTCAGTCTTTCAGATCCAAACGGTCCTTTAGCTGGAGGAGAACGTCATTTAGGCATGTTTTAATGACCCGGGTACTTTGATGGTTTTGTTGCCTGAGGAGGGTGTAGCCAGGGATGAAGAGCAGAGAGAGGTAGTCAGATTGTCCTAGGTGGGCAAGGGGTGTCACAGGCCTGCCAGTTTTCTGTCCCCCCTAGTAAGGAACTTAATATGGGGTGGCTGTAGCTCAGGTGGTAGAGCAGGTCATCTACTGATCGGAAGGTTGGTGGTTCGATTCCTGGCTTCCCCTAGTCTGCATGCCAAATGTCCTTGGGCAAGATACTAACCCCAAATTGCTCTCCGATGCGTCCATCGGAGTATGAATGTGTGTGAATGTCAGTTAGAAAGCACCTAGGAAAAATGTGCTTGTGCGAATGGGTGTGAATGGGTGAATGCACAAGTTGTATAAAGCGCTTTGAGTGCTCAGAAGAGTAGAAAAGCGCTATATAAGAACCAGTCCATTTGCCATAACATGTTGGTGGAATCTGAGGAGTACAGAACATGCCTTACGAAAGTCCCCAGCAACAATTTAGATGCCCTCCGGGCCCTCTCTCTGCTGTTTACTGATAATAAGTTGGAAGTGGTTGAGTGCTGAGCTAACGTTAGCATTGGGAGAAGATGGAACGGCCTACAGAAAGAAAGAGAAAAGAAAGAAAAAAACAAATAGAAATAAGATGCAATATGCAAAATAAATACACACACACAGTCTGGTTTGAGATAGCAAACTCTATGCGTTTAAATGAGAGAATGGAAGCCTTACGAGCTTGAAAAAAGATGAAGATGCTTCACCTGTCATCCAATGGCTTCTCCGGTGGGTCATTTGCATCACTGGTAGCTAAAAGTGAAACCATTGTGAGCCCTTGCCTTACCCTATCATGTGACGTATTGAGGTTACCTGACGCAAGACGTGAATGGGGGTTGAGGCGCCTGGGAAGGGATCTCAAAACTGCATTGTAGGTGGCAGATAGTTGGTGTCTCCCCCCTCTGTTCAAAGATGGCCATTAACAGTGGACTTAAATGGCTTCTTTCACTCCTCTTTCAAATCACCTCTCTTCTCTGTCCAAAATGTGAACATTGGCATCCTCGAAAGAGTGACCTTTGACCTTTAGATGCAGATGTACAGCTGAGTCTCGTCTCGGCTCTTCTATGTTATGCCATGTGTTTATGGCGTGGCGGTTTGCTTTCTTCAGTATAGAGGTCTGAGCACTCTTTGCTGCACTATGTTGTTTAGCTTGTGTTTGGGAGTTCTGTCCTTGGGATTAACCAGTTTTGTGTGAGGGTGTGGCTGGGTCTGAAGTGCACTGGGCTGTTATGCTTCTCTGAAACACCTCCTTTTACTCCTTAGATGGTATGTTCAGTCAAAGGAATTCAGCCACACATGATTATCAGAGTTAATTAGGAATTTAGATGTGGTCAGGCCAAATTACCTTTGCATTCTTTTTCTAATATAATAATAATAATAGCAGATTGATCAAGAAAGAAAAACTTGAAACTTCAAAGGTTTTTTAAAATGCCATGTCAGCTTTAAAAGTAGACATTTTCATTAATGTGTGTGTGTAAAGCTTACAACACTTTAATTCAATTCAATTCAATGTTATTTATATAGCGCCAAATCACAACAAAAGTCGCCTCAAGGCGCTTCATAGATACAGAGAAAAACCCAACAATCATATGACCCCCTATGAGCAGCACTTTGGCGACAGTGGGAAGGAAAAACTCCCTTTTAACAGGAAGAAACCTCCAGCAGAACCAGGCTCAGGGAGGGGCGGGGCCATCTGCTGTGATTGGTTGGGGTGAGAGAAGGAAGACAGGATAAAGACATGCTGTGGAAGAGAGACAGAGATTAATAACAGATATGATTCAATACAGAGAGGTCTATTAACACATAGTGAGTAAGAAAGGTGACTGAAAAGGAAAAACTCAATGCATCATGGGAATCCCCAGCAGCCTACGTCTATTGCAGCATAACTAAGGGAGGATTCAGGGTCACCTGGTCCAGCCCTAACTATATGCTTTAGCAAAAAGGAAAGTTTGAAGCCTAATCTTAAAAGTAGAGATAGTGTCTGTCTCCCGAATCCAAACTGGAAGCTGGTTCCACAGAAGAGGGGCCTGAAAACTGAAGGCTCTCCCTCCCATTCTACTTTTAAATACTCTAGGAACAACAAGTAGGCCTGCAGAGCGGGAGCGAAGTGCTCTAATAGGGTAATATGGTACTACAAGGTCATTAAGATAAGATGGGGCCTGATTATTTAAGACCTTGTATGTGAGGAGCAGGATTCTGAATTCAATTCTGAATTTAACAGGAAGCCAAAACAGGAGAAATCTGCTCTCTCTTTCTAGTCCCTGTCAGGACTCTTGCTGCAGCATTTTGGATTAGCTGAAGGCTTTTCAGGGAGTTTTTAGGACTTCCTGATAATAATGAATTACAGTCGTCCAGCCTGGAAGTAATAAATGCATGAACTAGTTTTTCAGCGTCACTCTGAGACAGAATATTTCTAATTTTAGAGATGTTTAATGTGTATTTTCCCGGCCCGGGATCTCTGTTACTGCAGGATCATTAGACTTTAATTTTTTTGGTTTTTTGTCTTTAAGTCATTTACAAACTTAAAGACAAAAAACCAAAAAAATTAAATGTTAATCTTCAATGTCTTGTCTGAACCTTGGAAAGCACGGAGCTCATGAAATCCAGGTGTGTATAGTGTGTTTTGTAAAGAAAAATGCAGCTGGCAACAAAAAAAGTAGAGAATAGAAGCAACGTGCCAAAGATGGGCTTTTAATGAGGGTTTTGTGTGCCCTGGAGTTCAGAGACATGATATCAGATGCGTACTGAATCAAGGCTGACCCCCAAGATGAACTCTGAGCAAACTGCTCTCCCCTCACTTGCCAGAGGCTATCAATTCACAATCACTCATCTGCTCGGCTTCTTTATCATTACTCTGACACCAGCTCAAGTAAAGATTTCATTTTTCTTTCCCACTGATTTTCTCTTTCTCCTGTTCCTTTTCCAGCTTCGTGTACAGTTTGATGCAGCATTGTATTCTGTCAGACATTTCAGAAGAACAGTTTCTATGCTCAGATAAACGCTGTCTTCCTTTTTTAAAAGGCTAGATGGGAGTGCTGAGTGGAAGGTACCGATGCTTTATGCAATAGGTGTGAATGTGTTCACCATCTCAGATGATGCAAAGACAAACTAATGTGCATTCAGTTTAACCCTTTAAAACCGGTCAGAGCAGCATGCTCTGTTTTGCGTAACTATTTTTAAATCCCGGTAGCTCTGCAACCACGTAAGCTAGCGCAATTATTTTTTTTGCATATGAAACCGGAGGAGTTGTACTTACATCTTATGCCATCAGCTTGTCCTCGGTCACAGTTTCCTTCCACATATAGCTTTGCAAAAACTGCATAAAAAGCACTTGTAGCAACAAAAACATAATATTCCAGAAACACACTTTGCTGATCCGATCAGCTGTTCATAACACTTCCTACGTTGGAATAGACGTCAGCGCGAACTATCGCATGTCCGCCATGACCTGTCCGAAACCGGAAGTGACGTCATTTCCCCGGAAATGTAGTTTTTTACCATCAAGGCCTCATGAGCCTATACTGGTGTTTTTAAAAGTTATGTTTGACTTTATGACTTTCTGTGTCGTTTCTGGGATGCTTAGGACTCATATTGCACTGCTGGAAATAGTTTATTTTGATGCATATGCTGCTTTTTTGCAAATTTGCATTATAATATTTCTTTTTGTTTTTCCTGCAGTGTATAAAAATTGGTATATTTCAAAAATAAAACTATGAAGACACTCAAAATAAATTTCCTGTGGTGGGAAACTATTTTGTGCAACTTTTTTGTATTTACAGTTTTGAGGGATAAGCCTCTTAAATTTCTCTAACTAGAAATATATGTTAAAAAAAGAAAAACGATTTTCAATTTTTTTGTAGTTTATTGCACTTTTTTGCAATTTATGTAATTACTATGCACTTAATGCAGACATATTATTAAAATCTGGGCTATAATGGTTGTATTGATGTATAGCAACTTGAAATGCTCCCATAAATGGCTACACATGATGTAAACATATAATATACACTCTGGCGGACTTGGTTCTATGGTAGGTCTTAAAGGGTTAAGGACTCATAGAAGTGACTTCTCTTAGTCTCAGCTGACTGCAGGTTTCCCTAACCTTAAAGAGAGTATTTCTGCATAATGACTGAAACTAGAACCACTGACACACAGTGGGTTTCTTCTTGGGTTTCTGCTGCCTGAGGTATTCACTAAGCACACTGTTGGTTGTGGCCATCTTGATGATGCACTCATGGATTTTGGTTGTTTCATCCTGGACAGTGGTTCTGACACTCACCCGTCCTTGGCCTCCTTCCTTCCACTTAGCATGCATCCTAGGGTTTGGGATACCTGATCACTGGCAGGGCGTAGGTGTTGATAGCACAGATCTTGTTCTTACCTTTCAGCTGACTTCTCAGGACTTACCTGACCATGCAAGGATGCATCTAAAAGCTAAGTAGCTCTCCAGGACTGGAATTGGAGACCTCTGTGCTAGGCTATGTACAGATAGGGAGTCGCGCTCGGTGATCGGGGGCCGTTATAGTATTCGACTGACTCACTCGGCGCTTGTACTGCAGGGTTCATTGTCTACGTTTTTGGGGAGCAGGTCCTGACGGTCATCTGTTATTGGACACAGCTCAGAGAATCTGGCCCTCCAAAAAAAACATAGCAGAGGATGGTTTCGATCTATCGACCTCTGGGTTATGCGCCCAGCATGCTTCCGCTGCGCCACTCTGCTGGACAGCACCCCAAATGGGACTCGAATCCACAATCCCTGGCTTAGGAGGCCAGTGCCTTATCCATTAGGCCACCGGGGCTGATGAGCGCTTGTCTTCCTTTCTTTGGAGGTTGTTTCGGGTGTTCGAGTGAAAGCCATGGTTTCAAGCTGAGTTTTAGTTCAAAGATGAAGCTGTATTTAAAAACATTTGAGAAATGCTGAGAAAATAAATTACACTCTGTACACACTCTGTGCAACTGAGTGACCAGAACTCTGGACAGCCAACACGCGTGCTTATTGCTCCACTTTATATAGTGGCATTTATGTTGTCTGTTGAGACTTGTGAAACCACATGAAGACCAGAGAATACCAACGATTCGGATCACTGAATCTAGTTTCATTAAGCCATCTGTTCTCTTTCTTCCCTTGTCACAGGGAGGTCAAGGACTTGTGGATATAATGGCTATCATGACCACTGCCTTCAGGTTACAAATCGCTCTTAAGATGCTTTATGGACGTAGCTACTGATGGCTTCTCTTGGCTCGGCTGCTTCTCCAGAAAGCTGGATATCCTGGACTGGATACGCATCTGTTTTTGCTTAAACCAGCAGAGCTTGATATGACGGGTTTATCACTCAGTGTTGGATGCTTGGAAAACGCTGATGATTTTCTGTGATCCTGACCTTGACCTGGCCTGTGGCTTTTTGAGGAACCATTGTTTCACAATGACTTTTTTGTATGGGATTGTTTGCTGTCATTACCTACAATAAGCACCAAGTTCATTCAAGCTGGGATTGTGAAACTGGGTCACCTCGCAAGACTATCGATAGGAAGGATATTCGATCTCACTAACATTAAGTCCACCAGAATCTGAAAGAGGATCCTGGAAGAGGTCTGGGAATCCTTACCCGCGATCTAGCGGACCAGTGGCATAATGGATATGAGCACGTATTTCCAGTACTTTGATGGCTGGTTATGAGGAGAATGGACTGCTGAACTGAGAACACCCATGTTGGGTATTCTCAGTTCATGTGGGAAGAAGCACTTGTATCAAAGTTGTGTCCAGGTGCTGAACTTGTGCTCTCTAGCAGGGGTCAGGGAGTCGAGGTGGACACAGATTTTTGATTCAGACCTTGCCCTGAAGGGCAGATGGAGGGTCCTGTATAAGCCACCTGTTGAGAAACAGGTTGGTGACCTCCAGTGTAGGATTATACATGGATTGATAGCTATGAACAGACACAGAGCTCACTTTGACCCGACTACAAGGGGTGTTTTTTTTTGTGAACAACAGGAGTCGCTGGGACACTTGTTTTTGTCCTGTGTGAGGTTAAAAAGCCTGTTTAGTTTATTGCAGGAATGGGTGGAAGCCCTGGGTGAGCGTTTTTCTATGGCTGTTTTTGTTTTTAGTCTTGAGTACAGAGCTTTGAAAAAGAAGACTCATGTCTTAATTAATTTCCTTCTTGGAATGGCAAAGTTAGCAATTTGGAAAACAAGGAAGAATAAAATGCTTCGACAGGGTTGGACTGATGCAGCACTTAGTTTTAAGGGGTTAGTCGCATCGAGAGTGAAAGTGGATGCTTTTTATAGAGTTACTTTTAATCTACAGATGTTTACAGATTTGTGGTGTATTCGAAATTTCTATGTTCATTGAGGAACGATGTTGCACTTGTTTTGCATTTTTAGAGTAATAATATTATTCAGTGTATTTGTTTTGATAACTACACGTTCATCGAAGTGTGTGTGGTTTTTGGGTGGTGTTTTTGTGATGTTTCCTTTGACTTTGTGAGTGTTTGTATTATTGAATTGTGATTTGAATAAATGCGTTTGTTAAAGGTCTTTCCTTCTTTCTTTGTCTTTCTAACGATGACCTTTGAAAACATAAATCTAACCATGAATCGTCGGAGAGCCCAGTCGTTTTTAATGAATTGCATATTTGAATGTAATCAGTATTTTGAGTTGTGTTGCAATCATGTTATTGCTTTGTGTCATTGTGTTATGAATTTTGCTTGTGCACCAGATAACTCTCTGCTTACGTCTCACACATAAACACCCAGAGTGTCACCAGCAGGCTGCAGGATGCCAGCTTCTACAACAGATCAGCTTCATGCACAGACACACACACATGTGCGTGTATGTTTGTGTGCTGGTGAATGTTCTTAAGCACTGAGCGTATTAGAGGCAGATGTACGGGATGCTAATGAACTCATGGCCACTGTAAGGACTGGCTTGGATGGTCCTAGCATACATACACTGTCTGCGTCTGTGTGTACTTCCCTGCACGTTTGAGCACCCTGATATTCTTTTTATCAAGCCAAGTGAGAAGTGAGCGAGTCAAGGTTAAATACAGGAGCACAGGAAGGGGCTGTGCATTTTAATTAAGGCTTGAGGAAACACTTTGCAATTCCCCTAAATGCCCCTTGTGATGTATGACAGGAACCAGTGTTGTCTATTTTTCTTCTGAAGAGGAACGTTTGTGTACTTGGACACAGAGGCTGGGCCAAAGCGCCTGTTCTTTTGAGCTTTATTGACTTCTGGCACTGCGAGCTGAGGCAGTGTGATGGAGGAAAAAATAAGGTCCCGGGTTTCCATCTCAAATACATCTACTATGCACTTTCTGTGTGTGGGTGTGCATCTGTACTGGTGTATATTTGCACAGGATTTCACCATCAGAGAGGGGCAATAACGCGTAATCTGATTAGTTTTTTCAAGTAATGAGTAAAGGGATTACTATTGCAAAAAAAAAGTAATTAGATACTGTTACTTTCCAGTAAGCACACTGAGTTGCTGTGTTACTAAACTGTGATTTTGTTTGTGGGAGTGTCACATGACATTCAATTCAATTCAATTCTTTATTGTCCCAAAAGGGAAATTAGTTTAGCAACAGGATAAAAGTAAGAAAAACAATAATATAAAATGACAATAATAGTAATAGAAAATCCCAGAACGGTTATATGCCATTTAGGAGACAGGATGCAGTGGGGATAAAAGAAACCTGGAGTCTTTTGGTCTTCCTCAGAGGTACTCTAAAAAGGCAACAACTCAAAGTAAACTAGGGGCGATCGTGGCTGTTGGGAGTTCGCCTTGTAATCGGAAGGTTGCCGGTTCGAGCCCCGGCTTGGACAGTCTCGGTCGTTGTGTCCTTGGGCAAGACACTTCACCCGTTGCCTACTGGTGGTGGTCAGAGGGCCCGGTGGCGCCAGTGTCCGGCAGCCTCGCCTCTGTCAGTGCGCCCCAGGGTGGCTGTGGCTACAATGTAGCTGCCATCACCAGTGTGTGAATGTGTGGATATGTAAAGCGCTTTGGGGTCCTTTGGGACTAGTAAAGCGCTATATAAATACAGGCTATTTACCAGTCCTCAGAGGTACTCTAAAACGGCGGCCGGAAGGCAACAACTCTAACTCACTGTGAAGTGGATGGTTCGAACAATTAACAATAGAATAAGTCTTTCTAAGCACATTTCTATTGTAAATGGCCAAAAGTCCATCTTGCCAGCTCCCTGAAATTTTGCTAGCAGTTTTTTCAAAAGACCCAACCGATTCTTATTCTTCACTGTCAGGTTACCAAACCAGGCAGCGATACAAAAAGACTTCACAGATTCGATAAAACTTCTATAAAACAAAGACAACATTTCAGATGAGACATTAAAAGATCTCATTTTCCTTAAAAAGAACCGTCTTTGTTGAACTTTTTTAGTAGTGGCATCAGCATGAGATTCAAAACACAGTTTATGGTCAAGTACCACACCTAGATATTTATAACTCTCAACGATCCGGCAGTTTGAATGATAGTAGGTGATGAGCTATAAGAGGACTTCCTAAAATCAATAATCATGTTTTTAGTTTTTGAAACATTTAGGGAAAGGAAGGACTGATCACACTAATCCACAAAATCATCTGGGGGACGAGTCAGTCAGTGACTGACGATCACTGTGTCGTCAGCAAACTTCAGGATGTGTCTGTTCGTGAAACTGCTGCGACACTCATTCGTGTACAGAATGAACAGAAGGGGAGAGAGGCAGCAACCCTGGGGCGATCCAGTAGAGGAGGAGAGCACATCAGAAAATACATGATTCACCCTCACACATTGTGACCTATTAGTCAGAAAGTCTGTCACCCAGCCGACCAGACTGGTGTCAAGCTTAAAATGATTGTAAAGCAAGTAAGAAGGGTTGAATTGTGTTGAATGCTGATGAAAAGTCAGCAAATAATAATATTGATGGGTGTGGGGGGCCTCAAGATGCTTATACAAGAGATGCAGGAGACAACAGCATCCTCCACACCTCTTCCTGCTCTATAGGCGAACTGGACGGGGTCAAGATGGTGTTCAACATGCATTAAAATCTCCTTCTAAATTATCTTCTCAAATGTCTTCATCACTAAATAAGTCAGAGCCACAGGCCTAACATCATTCAGTGCCTTAGGAGACCTGCCCTCAGCAACAGGAACAATGACAGCGTATTTCCAAATCTTAGGTACTGTCTGCAGCTCTAAAGAAAGTGAGAAGATGTGATGAAAAATCCCACTCAGCTGATCAGCACAAGTTCTCAGTACCTGTCCACAGACGTTGTCAGGTCCAGGACTCTTGCTTTTAGTGTGTCTAAAGAGATTAGCTACCCCCCTCTCATTAATATAAAATAAATGGGGAGTGATAGTCTTTTCCCTCAGTGTGCCTAGAACAGTCGAGATTCTCAAAACGCAGGTAAAAACTGTTAAGACTGTCTGCCAGATGTTTGTCAGAGGTAAACCCCTCTAGGGTGATATTACTTTTACCTTTCGTCTGTAGCCCTGTCATTGTTTTCACACCAGCCGAGCTCTTTTGAAGTTGTTACTGCTGAGTTCAGCCTTAATCTTATTTCTGTACCTCATCTTGGCGATCTTTATTGCAGCCCTCACCTCCTTCCTCAATATTCTCACAGTGGGAACGTCTCCCTCGTTAAAAGCAATTTTCCCTTTAAGAATCAGATCCTTAATATCTATAGACAGCCACGGTTTGTTATTGGGGAAAGTCTTAAATTCTCTGACTGGAACCACAGAGTCTTTGCAAAAAGAGATGTAGCTACACACCACATCAGTGATGTGCTCTCTTGAAACAAGGACCAGTCAGTGCAATCAAAACACCCCTGAAAGGCAACACAACTGTCTTCCGTCCAGACATTAGTCCGCTTCACACAGGCCTTCTCCCTCCTAACCACAGATCTGTAAGCAGGGAGGAGGTGAACAACACTGTGATCTGAAGAACCTAGCGCAGGTCTGCCCACAGACTTATGTGCCCCCTTAATTGATCCATAACACAAATCCAGCGTTTTGTTATGCCTTGAAGGACAAGTGACATATTGTAAGAAATTGTTCAGTGATTTTTTAGATTACAATTGTTAAAATCAACCAAGAATAAAATTAGGAGCATCTGGAGAGAGTTTGCAGATTGTGGCGTCAGCAGCAACTTTAACGTCAGCTTTAGCATGAATGTAAACAACAGTGACAAAACTTTGAGGGAATTTCCTTGGTAGGTAAAACGGCCTGACAGATACTGAAAGGAGCTCGATGTCGGGAAGACACAACCGCTCCCGCACAGTAAAGTTATTACACCAGCCCTGGTTGATATACAAACAAACCCCTCCGTGAGATTTGCGTGTTACTCCAGTTCTAATCCAATCTGACAGGAGTCCCAAAGCCGCTGATTCGCAGTGAAGTGTCACATGTCCATATCGGTCAGCCATGTCTCAGTAAGCGCCATCAGGCAAGCCTCCCTGCATTCCCGTAGATCAGGGGTCCCCAATCCCAGTCCACAAGGGCCGGTGTCCCTGCAGGTTTTAGATCTCACCCTGGGTCAACACACCTGAATCACATGATTAGTTCATTACCAGCCTCTGGAGAACTTCAGGACATGTTGAGGAGGTGATTTATCCATTTGAATCAGCTGTGATGGATCAAGGACACTAAAACCTGCAGGGACACCGGCCCTCGTGGACTGGGATTGGGGACCCCTGCTGTAGATGAAGCACGTTCCCTTGTAATTCATCCGTTTTGTTCCTAAGAGATTGGATGTTGAAGGCAGAGGAACACGATTCTTCCTCCGAAGTTTCCTTACACGCACAGGTGCCCCCGAGGGATGTGTGCTCAGCCCCCTGCTGTACGCCCTGTTCACCCACGACTGTACACCAACACACAGCTACAACACCATCATCAAATTTGCAGACGACACCACCATCATCGGCTGCATTTCTGATGGAGATGAGACGGCATGCAGGGCAGAGGTGACGGTCCTGACATCACTGTGCCGCGACAACAACCTGCTGCTTAACGTCAGCAAAACCAAGGAGCTCATCGTGGATTACAGGAGACTGCAGAGAGGAGGCCACACCCCCATCCACATCGAAGGAGCAGAGGTGGAGAGAGTCAGCTGCTTCAGGATCTGAGCTGCTCACACCATGTTGGTGTCATGACAAAAGCAGCAAGACAGTGGCTCTTCTTCCTGCAGTGCCTGAGAAGATTCGGCATGAACCCCAGAATACTTACAAACTTCTATCAATGCACCATTGAAAGTATTCTGACTGCATCACCACTCAGTACGGCAGCTGTAACGCTCTGGACCGCAAAGCTCTGCAGAGGGCGGTGAGATCAGCAGGACTGAACTGGCAGCCATGCAGGATCTCTACAGACAGCTGCATGAGGAAGACGCTGCAGATCCTCTCTGATCCCAGACACACACTTTTCACACTCCTGCCGTCTGGCAGGCGGTTCAGGAGCATCCAGACCTGCACTACCAGACACAGGGACCGTTTTTACCCACAAGCCATCAGACTTTTGAACTGCTGACACTGTCTACACACCACTACAGTTACAGGACTCTGCACACTGTCACTTCAACAAACGCTACTTAATGCTCGTTGCACAACTTTGTACAACCTGCAGATACTCTTGCACAAACTTGTAAATACCAACTTGTCTTAAATGTAAATACCAACTAAATTCTCTAATATTTTTTTTTGTTATTATTATTATTTTATTACTACCACTGCTATTTTCTGTTATTTTCTTCTCAATATAACTGCACACTCTCTATATGCTCATGTAAAGCTGAGGAGCACAAGCCAAAGAAGTTCATCATGGATAAATGTGGCTGCACTGTTTATCTGTACAGGACAATAAAACTTGAAACTGAAACACGCTGATGCACGCCGCCTTTCCTTCCGTGTTTTCTCAAGCCGCAGGGCTTTCCAAAATGAGTCATTGACTGGGCAAAGAAATCCTCACCAAGAATTACATCTGTGCGAGCATTAGAAGAGTCGTACATAGACAAACAGCCACTGTAATCCAAGTAGTTCCTCGCATTTGTAACTGAGTGTCAGTGAGAGTGAATGACTCTGTGAATATCGGCAACAACTATAAAAATAAGGTGTAAAAATCTCCATCTCAGCAAAAACCTCATAAGAAACGAATCAGGGAAACAATTCATTCAGCAAAAAGTTAAGAGTACGGTTAAGAACAGAGTTAAAACAAAGTTAAAAACAAAAAGGAAACGCCAGTAAACACCCAGGTTGCCACAAGAGCAGCGCCCATCAGTATGTGACATACGAGCGTGCGACGTCCGTGGCAGCAACAGACGTTTGCAGATCAACGATGTGGTATTCCAGGAGAGAGTACGACCATGCAGCATTTAAAGCTTGGAAGTAATCACATTACTCTGAGTTTGATTCTTTAAAAAGTGACAAATACATCAGCGTCCGCTGTACACTCTGTGTGGGAAGAAAACTTCTTTCTACAGCGAAAAATTAAACTTCATATCTGAGCGAGCAATGTGACATTCACAGAGAAACCCCCGGATCCTCCCACTGACATGACCGCTGTGGGCAAACCTCCACCCGCCCCACTCCTGCTAAACAAATGACAATAGATCTAAGAGCGGCTTTGATTTAATTTATTTTTTGCTGTGTTTTACGTGCATCTATTTGAAAGAGTGTAAATAAAAAACATTATTTTATTTTATTAAAATAGGTTTAAATGTCAAAGACTGTTGCATATAATAACATTTTTGTGTAACGTGCATAAAGTTTTAAAAGGAGACTTTTCCAATTTGATTCAATTTTATTTGATGGATTTTACAGAAAAAATAGAATTGGGCTGAAAGGTCTATTACTTTATTACATATTCAGGTTGTGTATCATGTAACTAAGTAATAAAGTAACAGGATTACTTTTTTGGAGAAGTAATCAGCAATTAGTAACTAATTACTATTTTTAAGTAACGTGACCAACACTGGTCACCACATTACTGTAAATCAATGACTCACAGGCTGCCTGAGCTTTTTGAGAAAGCTGACGTCTGTAACAATGAAACAGACGTTTCACAGACGCCAAAGCTTTCGCACTGAGTTTAGCCAAAACGTGTACAAATTCATGCAAGAGACATTTAGAAGATTTCATTGAATCTGATCTGACGGGCCAACAAAAGAGGACTTCCTGGGATTGCCTCACTCACACACGTACAGTCGTTGAAGTTGAAGCTGCAGCCCAACACTGCCCACTTCCTGTGACGGCAGGTCTGTCACTGTCCGTATACTTCTCAAGGTTCACCTTATTGTTAGCAGCATCTCTTATGTCCACACAGACACTGTGCACGAGTTTTCTGCTCAAAATCTTTGAGTATTTTCGTTTACAAATAAACAACATTGCAGTCTCCTTTATAAATGTGTCTTCATGCAGTCTTTTCGATCAGTGGAATTCTAATAAAGCCTTATCATGAACAAACGTTGCACTTTTGACAACACAGACCTTATAGTTATAATGTTTAAAGGTCTCTGTTTAAAAGTCATTCTTCTCACATTGATAGGTCTGAGGTCTATAAGTTAGAACGCACTGTGAAAAGCCTGCAGATGAAACTGCCTTCAGTGCCTGTTCACTTTGTTTCACCAGAGCGTATTCTGTCTCCTTGGGGAAGAGAATCAGTAAAGGTGTGTAATGGTAATATTAGTATAAGCTCTGTCTGCAGAACACTGCAGTCTTTGTGATACTCTTAACAACCCACAGCTCTCCTCCCTCCATCTTTCATCCACTGCCACTGACTGGTTGTTATGCAGTGGATTGTCAGTGACCAAGGAACTATTGCTAAGAGAAAAATGTAATTTTATTGTTGGTGCTGAAGTCCAGTCTTATTTATATACACTCAGTATTTCTCTTGTTCCCAGCTGTTGCTATCTTTAAACTAGTCTCTTTAAATTTAGCCTCAGTTAGCTTTAGCCTTCTTCCTCCCCTATTGTTAACTGGACTGGTTTTATATAGTGCTTTTCTACTCTACACAAGCACTCAAAGCATCTAAGTGCTTTCTATGTAACAATGAAGAGCCACCTCGACAGGACAAGAGTCGGCTGTACGTCTGCATCTAAAGGATAAAGTTGAGTCTTTTGAGGATGCCAGTGTTTACAGTTTGGACTGAGAAGATTGTTTAAAAGAAGATTGAAAGAGGTCATCTCTGTCCACTGTGAACGACAGTCTTTGAACATAACATGGCTTACGACTGTGTGCCAGCTATAATGCAGTTTTAGATCCCTTCCCAGGCTCCATTTAAGACTTTTAATGCCCACACACATCTTGTATCAGGTGAGCTCAATGAGCCACATGATAGGCTGAGGCAAGATCTCACAATCGTTCCACATGAAAACCAGTCCTTCTTCACCCCTTGGCAAATGTAGAGAGGAACATGATTAATAGTGGGTCAAAGATCCTCTTAAGGGACAGCTCCCACTAGGAATTAAATACCTGAGACTCTCCACCATTTGGTTTTAATCTGTTAAGTGCTCAAGGGGGGAGGGGGGGGGGGGAGTACTCTTCACAGTGTCACACATTTCTTTCTATTTTTCAACAATTAACGCTACACCCTGCTTCTTTACTTAACTAGTCTACAGCAGTACTGCTTTGCATCGACTATGGTAAAGACTGGACGACAGGCCTAAAAATGACAAATTCAAATTCAAATTTTATTTGTCACATACACAGTCATACACCGTACGATATGCAGTGAAATGCTTAGACAACTGCTCGTGACCTAAAGAAAAAAAAGAAAAGGCTATGAATAAGATAGGAAATAAGATAGGAAAGAAATATGAAAATTAAAAAGGGTAAATTAAACCAGGAAGGAATAAAATAAAATAAAATATAAAAATTAAAGTTAAAAATGAAATAACTGTACAACACAAATTAGAATGAAGGGTAAATGAAGGGTAAATTTAACTGAGAAAGAATAAAATAAAATATATAAATTAAAGTTGAAAATAAAATAACTGTACATAGCACATTGCACGAAAGCCGCCTTAGCCAAAAACGCATTGACGCCATATTAGCTGCTATCGCTAGCCTTAAAACATCAATGGAGAGCAATGGAGTCTGAGCTCCAGACAGATATTCGGTCATCCGAACAGCATCTAGATGTTATCGATTAAGGCGCTTACTACAATGGACTGCTGTGTTTGTCTGCTCGAACCTAAATGCAAGGAGCGAATGGCGGCCACCGACATGACAAGCTTGGCCACATCAGGCTCGTCGGAGTGAAAGAAGGTGCTGAGGTCAACGAGCCAGCGGACTCGTCTCTGCAAGAAAACTTTATTAAGTTGATAAAAGCGGGGAGAGCATACCGCACCCTTGAACCAAAACCAGTGCTGGCCAGCGACCGAGGGCAATCATAGCCAAGGTGCACCATGAGAAAAATGTATGGCATTTATCTGGCACACCAACTTGCACTGTTACACTGTGATGGAGAGAGACTGTCTATCTTCCCAGACTACACCACAGAGAGCCTTGCTCAGCGGATGGCTTTCAGTGTGGTCAGGAAAAAGCTTTGCACTTCCAGAGCAGTCGGCTCTCCTTTGGGTAGTTCACAACAACATCACTGAGCTTCAGTCTGCAGCTGAAGTTGAACGCTTTGCAGACTCTCTGTAAACATGACCTGGCAAAATAATTTGTTCATGCTGGTGACGCGGCTGTATTGTTTCTTTTAGCTGTTGCTACGAGGTCTTGAAACGTTTTCTATGGTGAAGTATTGATAACATTTACATATTATCATAATTTCGGACAGATACTAACAAGCTATTTTATATATTGGTATTTTTCTACCCAGTCATTCAACTCCTGGTTCTAACTACTGTTTGGATCAATGGAGGCAGGTGCAGCGCTGCCGGATCTCAGCATGCTTTTTTCTCTCTTTCTTTTTGCTTTTTTTCTACTCTTTTTCCTGGCAGTCCCGTAAATGCATGCTGGGATGGGCCACAGTTGTTCTTGTTCTTTTTTCTGGGTTCAATGGGTTAAGTGTTGTTAATTTAGCTTTTTTCTGCAGTTATGCCAGTCCTTTCTATTATTTTTTGTCAGTATATATGTCATATCACTCCTTATTTAGATGCAGGGTAACAGTGCTACTGGATTAGTAACATGTCCTTTGTGAGGGCATAGGCAGAGCTTAGAAACGTGGGATGGCTGTGTCACATTTGAAGCATCTATCTTCTGATATAATTTTCTTACAGGAAACTCATATTCACTCTAATGAACAGAGATGTTTAACCTTCTGGGGTCCAGGGTAAGATTGGCCGTTTTTGACTACTTTTGTTTTTACCTCTATATTTCACCTTTAAAATATGTTTTTCTTGCCTTGTTTGGTATCATTATTTTCAGCACAACCTCAAATATCTGAAATTTGAGTTATTTTTTCATTTATACTATATTAGCACAGTTAATCTAAATTCAGACAAAAAATCCAAAATCCGAGTAGAAGAAAGTTATATTTTTTACTGTAAAACCCACAAACATGTTTAACGAATCATTTTCATAACTTGAAATGCAAATACAACAAAGTTATATGGTACTATTGACCTAAAAATGCAGCCAAGGCCTCAGGCGTTTTTCATATAACCATTTAAATCTATTTACAGAACAATCAGGTGTGCTGCATCAAATAAGAAGGCACACAAATTATTTGTGCCAGTCCAAAAAATGTAGTTTGTGTTCAGTATAAGACAGAGGAGAACAGCACAGGGATAAACCTGCAGGTCTGACAGCAGGAGGTGCATCCGTCCAGTTTTCCATATGGGAACAGCGTTTACACTGGAATCTGCCTTTGACGGCTTTTGTTCGGAGAAAATGTGAAATTCAGCAGTCTAACTGACACACAATACAAGACAATAACTACACAACACACTAACTACAGCCTCCAAACACGCTAAACGTCACTAATGTCTCACATATGAAAACTCGCTCTCTCTCTTTCTTTCACTCGTCCGCTTTCCGTTGCGGGTGTCACTCCTAAAAACTTCCCCTTCTCCCTTAACAACCAAGTGCCACATGTTGCCATATCATTTTTTTGATTGGCTGACATGGTAAACTCTAACACCAATAGGGAAGGGGTGTTTTTTCTTTCTTTTTTTGCTCGCAAAGGGAGAGTGTTTGCTAGCGCTGTCTGTAGAAAACAGCGTAGCTGTGTCGTCTTAAATCGGTCATGTGATTTTGACGCGACCCCAGAGGGTTAAGAGCAATGTGGGTGTCACAGGTCTGCCAGTCCACTTTCACATCCAAGGCCCGAGGTGTTGCTATATTTATACGTAAGACCACTCCGTTTGTTTTTAGGTCTGACTGATCTGGGTGGGAGATTTGTTCTTGTTTCTGGGTCCATTAACTCTTTTCCACTGGTTTTGCTAAACATTTATGCACCTAATTATGACTGCCCTGACTAGTTTTCCAATGTATTTGACCTAATTTATGAGTGCAATAACTCTAATATAATTTCAACAGCTATGATCTTGTTCTGGACAGATCATCTACAAAAATAACCCCTATTACTAGATCGGTGGCAGTTCTGAACAACCTGGTAAAACTACACAAGATAGTAGATGTTTGGAGGCTTCACCATCCAAATGACAGGTAATATTCCTTTTTTTTCATCTCTACATGGGAGCTTTACCAGAATTGATTACTTTGTCTGAGATTGTAGATTATTACCCAGTATTATCAGCTCTACTCCGACCATGCCCAACTTAATATGAAAATAGATTTTAATTTACAGCCTCAAACTTCCAATTGGAAATTCAGTTCCACCCTTCTGTCAGACAAAACTTTCACCACTCATGTTTCTACTGAGATTTCAGGATTTCTTAAAACACAATGAGAACGGTGGGGTCTGTGACGTGACGGCAAAATGATCTCCTTTCAAACATTCTTGAAAAGACGAGATTAAATTGTCTGTCCCAAATCGAGTATGAATTATCAACATTAGAAGAGGGACTTCATCAAAATCTAATAGTGAGGACATCTGTAATGTTATTCTAAAACTAAAACTTGAACACATATTTTGAGATCCCAAGTCAGAAATGATATTCTGAAACTGAAACAAAGACACTTTGAACTACTAGCCTGATTAAAGATAGATTTGTTGAATTTTTCAGCCAGCTGTTCTCTTCTAAATCGAACGCCACAGACTCTGAGCTTTCTAGCTTTCTTAACTAATCTTTTATAGAAATCCCTGAAAATATTGTTTATTTGTTTCGGGTCATATATTGTGTTCCCAGATGAATCTTGAACAGCACATATAGTTGTTTTTTCTTTATTTATTTTTAGCTGGTTTGCTAGAAATTGACCGGATTTATTACCATGTTCATAATTTTGTAAGTGTAGTCTTTGTACTAAGAATTTTGTTTTTTTTAATCAATTATCTCATTTAATTCTAGTTTTGTTTTGCGTATTTTGTTCAATGTTTCCTGATCTTGGTGGGACACGTAGGCTTCTTCTAGGGATTTGATGTTTTTTCTAATTCCTGAATATTTTTGTTTTCTTCTTTCTTTTTATGTGATGAGAAAGAGATTATTTTACCTCTCATCACAGCTTTCCCTGCTTCCCATAGAACAGATGCTGAAATTCTGGGAGTGTCATTATAGTCTAAATATGAAGTCCACTCTTTTTTAAAATATTTAATAAAGTCTTCATCTTTAAGCAGTGATGTATTAAATCTCCAGTTTTTACTTGGCGCAGTATTATTCTTGTGCATTAGTGTTAAAGATACAGGAGCATGATCGCTGACAGCTATAGGATGAATCTCAGTGTCTGAAATGTCTCTCAGCAGTGAGCTGCTGACCAAGAAATAATCCAGACGAGAGTAGGAGTGATGAACATGTGAGAAAAAAGTATATTCCTTACTGGTGGGGTGAAGGGAGCGCCATGCATCACAAAGACCAAAGTCGCTCATATACTGTTTGATTATATTTGTGGATTGCCAATTGCGCTGAGTTCCTGCTGTATTGAGCCTATCCATTTCTTCATTTAGTCCAAGGTTGAGGTCGCCTCCAAGAACAAGTGTGCCATCTAAGTGTTCAGAGAGTGCACTGAAAAAAACGTGAAAGAATGAGGGATCATCAACATTTGGACCATATACACTTACAATACATAGCTTTTTATCACATATAGATAGTTTAATGTAGGGCTGGGCGATATGGCCTAAAATTCATATCGCGATATAATTTGAAGCATGTGCGGTAACGATATATATCACGATATATTCTTTTCTTCTGTATAACGTATTTTCCACACTATAAGGACTTAAAATCCTTTAATTTTCTCAAAAATCGAGAGTGTGCCTTATGTATGAATTCTGGTTGTGCTTACTGTCATCGAACTGATTTTGGCAGAAATCTGTTAAAAAATGTTTTAGTACAACTTTGGTAAGCCGCACTGCTTGATGGATTGTCAGAGCATTACGGCTGCCGTAGTGAGGAGCTTCACGGAGTAATCTGGGTCCTAAACTCCGTCCTCTTCAGGTCCCAAAGTCAAACGAACACAGAGTAAAAAACAGTCGAAATTCTTTAATCTTTAATAAAATCATCAGCGTTGCTGCTTTACCGATAATGCTATGGCATTAATGGAATTAATTGAAAATATCACCAACAATATAGATCAAAGACAATGCACAGTTAGTGTTTTCATTGACCTAAAAAAAAGCTTTTGACACAATTAACCATGAAATATTACTTGATAAACTGGAGTACTATGGTATTAGACGAGTGGTGCTAGAGTGGGTCAGAAGTTATTTGAGAGACAGGCAACAATTTGTGAAGATTGGTGAATATCAATCAGAGTGCCTGGACATTGTTTGCGGAGTTCCACAGGGGTCAGTATTGGGACCAAAGCTGTTTATCCTCTATATCAATGATATATGTAAAACATCTGATATATTACAGTTTATTTTATTTGCAGATGATATAAATATTTTTTGTGCTGGAGAGAATTCACAGCAGCTTTTGGAAATTGTCACACAAGAAATGATTAAACTGAAAACATGGTTTGACAGAAACAAGTTATCACTAAATTTGGAAAAAACTACATTTATGTTATTTGGAAATTGTAAAAAAGATGCCGGAGCAAAATTGTTAATAAACAATGTTGAAGTAGAGCAAGTTTCTGAAACAAACTTTCTGGGTGTGATAATAGATAACAAAATCTGCTGGAAACCTCACATAAAGCATATACAAGCTAAACTGTCAAGAAGCATCTCTGTACTGAGTAAAGTTAAACATTTTTTGCCTTCCAAATCACTCCGGGTACTTTACTGTTCACTTATATTGCCATATTTGGAATACTGTGTGGAAATCTGGGGAAATACATACAAAACTTCACTTCAACCACTATGTAAAACTCAGAAAAAAGCAATCAGGATTATTACTAAAGCAGGATTTAGAGACCATACTAACATCATGTTCTTGAAATTAAAAATTCTGAAGTTTATGGATCTTATAAAATATAAAACTGCAAAAATTATGTACAAAGCCAGATACAATATGTTACCAGGAAATGTACAGAGGATGTTTTTTGACAGAGAAGGGGACTATGAATTGAGGGGAAAATTAAATCTGAAGACTCTTAAAGCACGGACACAGCTTAAAACCTTTTGTGTTACTATTTATGGGGTAAAACTGTGGAACAGTTTTACTGTGGACCTACAGCAATGTTCAAGCATTAGTCAGTTTATAAAGATGTTTCGAAAACTTATTTTGGAAGAATATGAAACTGATAAAGTTGATCACCCATTGTATATATAACTATGCTAAATTGTATTTAAATTATATCTATCACTGTAGCTATGTTTATACATGTTCTCCTTGTTTATTGTGTGGGGTAAGTGATGATGGGAATTAGGTGAATAGTGGGATTCAATAGAATGTTGAGCATGGGGTAGGGATTAATAAGTATGTTATACTTCTTCCTACTCCATTTCAGACCTAATAATTGTCATTTCATGTAATTTAGACTCTGTTTTATTTAATTTTATTTATTTTCTTTTTTTTGTTTTATCTGAGCACATACGTGTGTGTATTTACATATATATTCATATTTGTAAATGCAAGTATGTGTACTTGTGTATATATTGTTTTTTTTTCTGTATATGTCTGAAATAAATAAAGATACAATACAATACAATACAATACCGGGTGTAACAATTAAGTTTAACATCCAGGCATCCATGAAAACAGAATTTATTAAATTTAACGGAGTTAGAAGTTAGCAGGAAGTTAGCACGCTAGCTTCCACCTAAACATGACATACCATGTTCTGACAGAGATTTTTGAAACTAATTCAAACGTACAGCTCTGCTACCACTTCCAACATAAATGAAGACAGAAAACTAAACAGCAGTGGCGTTTGCAGGGTTACTGAAGTTGGACTACCTGGTATATAATGTTGTGCTACGTGATTGCTAGCGACACAGCTATGTTAGCATAACATTAGCACAGTGAGGCTGGAGGATGAACGCCAACTTTTTTTCCACTCGTTAAGTCATTAATGAATCAATGTTACAGAAGTGGAGGAAGCGCAGTTTTTGGCTTTCCCCATATTTCAAAAGTGCTTCATCTCTTTGCTATGACTGTCGGCATATTTTGCAGATGATAATGGTTGTAGCCGCTGCGACGCTTTCGACCAAAACAGGCGCAGCTTGATGACATCATCAACATGCGCTATCGCGATAGAGCGATATAGTCAAAATCTCTATCGTTGGCCAAATTTATATCTTTTCTATCGTATATCGTTTATATCGCCCACCCCTAGTTTAATGATTAAGAATCTGCCCTCTGGATCTATAACTGTATCGAGTACTGTGAAATTAATATTTTTATGGATTAAAATTGCTACTCCCCTTTGTCTAGAATTATAACAAGCTGAGAACACATTAGGAAACTCAGGTGTTTTAAGTTCATTCGAACCTCTAAGAGGTCTGTGGGTCTCTTGTAAAAGGACAACATCTGCCTGTAGTTTTTTGAGTTGGTTAAATATTTTTAACCTCTTTTCTCCATTTACATTCCATGTGACAAACCTTAGTGCACCCATAGATGTCTGTGTATAACTAGGGGTGTACGCTGTATGTGTCGCTTAGACAGGTGGAGAGAATACATCACTTGTTTATAAATAAAGAGAAGAGAGAGAGAAAAAATGTGTGGTGAGATGCTCCCTGAGTTGACTATGTGTGTGCATATTTACTAATATGAGTACGCTTGGCTTAAGTGTGTGTATCCTGTAGGTCTGTGTGCGCTGTCTGACTGATGTAAATGTGCTGCCGTTCAGCGCATGATTGTGCGTGATCGTGCTGTGCATATGTGTCGAAATAAAGGATGTTGTTTGTGGATGAGTGTGGAAGCAGGTGATCGAAGCAGTGAAAGAAAAAAAGAAAGAAACCAAGGACGAGGGTGAGCAGCATAAAAACAAGAAGAGGAAAAAGAGAAGAAAAAACGAGAAGGAAAAAAACCCGGAAACATTCCAATTAAACCATTGACGGTGTTCATTCTGCTTTGAAATCACACTTAAGATGCGATTTGATACCGGTAAGTTAAACAGATGTTAATGCAAGTTAGTGTGAGTGGATAGGGAAAGGGTGTAGCTGATTCTTATCTGGTGTGAAGTTAATACAGCCACGGAGTGATGCTGGGGTCACGGTAAAGCTGTCCATCCACGTACAGCTGGTTCACAGTGATGACAGCGCGGGAGCCCTTCTGGATGAAGCCGCGTCGGATTGGGAAGAGGACCCTGCGTCGTTCCAGCATCTCTTTTGGGAACTGGTCGTTCACGCTGAAGTCCGTTCCTTTTAATTCCCTGCCGCGGCTTTTCACCTGTTCCTTTTGTTTGAAGTGGCTAAATTTGGCCACAATAGGATGTGGTCTCCCGGTCGCAGCCCGCATGTCTATCAAAGGCTTCTGGAATACCAGAAAATACAATATTATCACGCATGCCACGAGCTTGTAGATCAATAACTGTTTCTTTTATTTTTTATTTTCTCTATTGAGCTGGGTAACATTGTCTGTGAGACATTTCACTGACTCCCTTAGCGTGGCATTTTCAGCAGCGAGCGTTTCCACTTGCTGCTGGCTGAACTTTAGGGGTGGCTGTAGCTCAGGTGGCAGAGCGGATCAGCCACTAACCAGAAGGTCGGTGGTTCAATCCCAGGCTGCTCCAGTCTGCATGCCAAATATCCTTGGGCAAGATACTAACCCCATGTTGCTCTCCGATGCATCGGAGTGTGAATGTGTATGAATGTTAGATACTTAGCACTTAAATTTAGAAGTGCTTGTGTGAATGGGTGTGATTGGGTGAATGAATTAGCTGTATAAAGCGCTTTGAGTGCTCGAACAGAGTAGAAAAGCGCTATATAAGAACCAGTCCATTTACCATGAACTCCAGGGATTCTCGCAAGGATTTAAATTCCCGGTGAAGAATCTCCACCAAGGACAGCCTTGCATCGAAACTGGACAATCATTCGTCGATTGACTCCAGTATGTTGGCAATATCTTTGCCGGCTGGCAATGTTGTGCCGGGGGAATCTGCCGGGCGACATCTTTTCGACGACGGCGTGTCAGGTTTGGGGGAAGATGCACTCTGGGCCTTCTTCATTACGAGATCCTGGAAGCGCTGATCAATATAATCTTGGAGAGCCTCTAAACTCTCCCCGTTGTTCTCCAGGGTGTTGGAGAGGATTTAGACAAATGTTGTTAGTTATAAGACAATTGATAAGTGTATTTGGTAATACTGAAGCTTAAATGAATTTGTTCAATTCCAAACTACCATTCGCTTTAATTTTCCGCCAAATCTCCGGCGTCTGACATCAGTTACAACACGAGTCGCTTACCTTGTCCGTCACTTCCGTCACTTGTAAAAAATTATTTTGTGGTTTGGCACACAGTTAAAAAAATACTGGATGATCCCATGGGGTTATCCTGTTTTTCCTCAATCTGGGATAATGAGCTCTTTACTCCGGCACATAAGGACATGGGTTTTAAAATATGGTTGCATCAGGGCATAGTGAAAATACAAGATGTATATAAGGATCATAATCTTATGTCATTCAGCGAGTTGAGGGCAAAGTTTGATGTGCCTCAGAAACACTTCTTCAAATATCTACAACTTAGAAGCTTTATTCTGGCTCGATTGAATAATTCAATGCAACAGCCTTCATTTTCCATCCTAGAAACGCTTGTTACAAAAAATTGTTTTGGAAAAGACTGCTCACTCAGTTTTATAACATGTTCGTTGAGAAGCATAGAGACACCTCAGACAATAAGAGACAGGAGTGGATACAAGACTTACAAGAAGATACTTCCATCCATCGAGTGGAGTAAAATATGTTTAAAGACACACACCCAAACCATCAACACCCAAACTGAGAATGACTCAATTTAACTGGATAATGGAAACATATGTCTCCCCTGCAAAACTAAATAAATTTGATCCTAATGTATCGACATATGTTATAAATGTACCGATCACAAGGGTCCATTGTACCACTGTTTGTGGGAGTGTGAAAAGATTCAAAACTTTTGGTGCTCAGTGTTAAAATATATTTCTCAGATCACATCTTCCCATTAAGTCCTGAGGTCTGTATTTTAGGCATTTATTCAGATGAATGTAATTTAGCTCAGACGGAGAGAAAGATGGTTGACCTTTGCTTACTCCAGGCCAAACGTTGTATTGCAATATGCTGGAAGAATGTTGGTGGCCCCTCTTTTGACCAATGGTTAAACAATGTATTATCAAGTTTAGTTCTTGAGAAACTGACCTATGCGGTTAGAAAAAGATCATCAGAAGTTTTTGACATTTGGAAGATGCTTCTGGACCTATTAAAGACTGAGGACGTTGAGGAACTGGAGAGAGCAACACGTTCTCACTCCCAAAGCGTAACATTTTAGGCTAGGTGACAAATCGTCAACATATTACGTTTTCGGCTACCCACCACGTTCCTAAATGACGACCTCGGAAATATGAGGAAATATGAGAACCGTATGGACTCAATCTACACATGTTCGCTCTTTTTCTTCAAATCGCTTAGAAACACGCTATTTAACATTTAACAAGGTTATGGTTAGGGCTAGGGATAAGGTTAGGTTTAGGGCTGGAACGTCTATTACCGCGGGAGCGTCATTGCACTGGATTTCGGCCATAACCCGCCGCGTACCATAAGAACGCCGAAGGTCTCCTTTCGCGTTCCTCAGGAACGCCGCGGGACGTGACAAAACATCGCCATGTTACGCCTCGGGAGTGAGAACGGGCTGGAGAGAGAGTGAAGTAATGAAAATATGCAACTAAATTTGGGAATGTATACAGTACAGACTATTATGGAATCAGAACGATGCCACCTTGAAACAAAACCGAAAAAAAAAATTGATAGTGAAAAACAATTAATTGAAACTGTAATTCTTTTGTTTTCGCTTACAATTTTTTTTTTTCGGTTTCAATCCATTTTTCGGTTTCAATCCATTTTTTTTCGGTTTCAAACCATTTTTCAGTTTCAAACCATTTTTCGGTTTCAATCCATTTTTCGGTTTCAATCCATTTTTCAGTTTCAATCTGCTGGCACTGTTTTGGCATCCGGGTGCGCGCTGGGAGGGGGGCGGGGATTCCGGCCCGCATATATTTGCATATATTATAGAGGCCACTAGTGCTGACCAAGCTGCCATCTTTCTCTCTTCCCGTCTTTCAATGGCTGCTTCAATTTCAGCTTGACCCTCCAAACCGCAAGTAAGTAATCATTTTTTGTCATCTTTCCTTGCTGTCCCACTGGACTGGACATTAGTTTAGTTTTTTTTAGCTACATCTGGTGAAGTTGTGGTAAAGTGCTGGTATTAGCCTATTTGTCATAGCAAGCTAGCCTGAAGCTAATATTTGCTAAATTTAGGTACACCCGTGTCTCTTTAGGAGTTGGAGGCTGGTGTTTTAGGAACGGCACAAGATCTCATCAACAGGCA
The DNA here is from genome assembly GCF_056152115.1 of Neolamprologus brichardi. NCBI lineage: Eukaryota > Metazoa > Chordata > Actinopteri > Cichliformes > Cichlidae > Neolamprologus > Neolamprologus brichardi. The sequence continues at coordinate 31,031,226 of NC_142116.1, read as the reverse complement.
GTGTTGGGCAGTAACGTAATACATGCACCGGCGTTACGTATTTAAAATACAAAATATGAGTAAATGTATCCGTTACTGTTCAATAGGTGATATTGAGAACACAGTTAGTTTGTTGAAATAAATGGATTACATGGCGGTATTTTCCTTTTTCATATGTTAGGCTATGGTCTCTCTATTTTTGGTAATTCCACGCCGGTGGAAACCCAAACAAAACATGCAATAAGAGCCTCTAAAAATTATTATACAAAAATGATTTAATATGAAGGCAATAGCAGAGTGTTACAGGCATCGCCCTAAACAATGTAGCCTCATGGGCAGTGTAGTCCGTGCTGCAGGGAGAACGGACTGCCATACCCGTTATGTGTCTGTGAGCGAGGGAGGGAGAAAAAGGAAAAGTATGAGCTGTCACTGAGCAGAAACGGGAGCTGGAAGCATGTGTATATATAATAATAACCACTGCAGCCAAAAAGAGAGCCTGATGAGCCCAGCTGTAAGAAAGCTGTTAAGACTGGACTGTACACTGTGTTCCTGTTTTCCTCCGAAACAATAAGCAGCCTTTCAACGCCTCTCTCTGTCTCTCGCTAGCAAAGTTGACCCAGACAACAAAGTAAAGCTAGTTTTCAGCTACGAGCCGACATGATGTATTAGCCAGAGGTCCCTTTACTACGGTTCGGAGCCGCTGACCTGTTTTATATATGCGCTGAATAGTTTTCTACACGAGATCGCTGCAAAAAGTGCAGCCTTACCTAATGTCCACCTACTGTTACTCATTTATATTAAGATTTTAACATCTAGTTGGTATTGGTATGGCGAGTAGACTTCAGTAAGAGTAATAAATCACACAGCAATAGTACATTCATGTAGTTGTAAAGTATTCAGAATACATTACTTCTATAATCTTTGGTGGAATACATTTTAAAATTAACCTTCCCAACACTGTCAACAGGTTAGCACCTCATACCACAGTGCACCAAAAGCAGTCTCATGAGCGCTGGGAAGGACAAGCCCAGAGCCCAAAACAGACAGTGCAGGAGATGACAAGGTTAGTAATTGTACGGTGAAAATTATACTTCTAGTTATCTTGATTGGCAAAAGAAAAGTAAATACAAAATCTGCTTCTCACATATAGGGCATTTCCAAGATTTTTTTTTTCAAAACTAATTCAATTTCTTTCATTACAGCTGTCCTGTGCCAGATGTTCTGTTGCCCCACAGTGAGAGGCATCATTTCAGAAACACCAGGAAGACTGAAACTCATCGCCGGGATCAAGCAGGGCTCGTGATCTTCACCAGCAGCTCCCTCACAAGAAGGATAAACCCAGCATTTCATGAACACTGATGGAGACCTTTGCTTTGTGTAATGTTAGAAGTACTCAGATAATCCTCAGAGGGTCTGGACTTTTACATAATATCATAGCTTTAAGTCCTGTAGAAAGTTAAATATATGTTGTGCTCTCTGGTTACTCTGGTATAATTGACTCTGAATTACTTTATGATAAATAACACACTATTGTCAAAAAACAGTGAAAGAATTCCAGATCACAAAAAGTTTTAGTTTAAATACAAGTAACAACCTTTGACTTTAATCAGGTTTTATTTAATTGTGTCAGAGAAAACATCATGTGCTCTTCATGTAGCTGAGTACATTCAGTGTTTAAAACAGAAGTTGTGCAGGTCTGAGATCAGCAGTTTTCTGAAACACCAAACTGAGGTCCTGTTAATGCTGATGTATAGTGACACAGTTACATGAGTGATTAATCCTTTTGACTTTTTGTCTTTAAATTTATCAATAAAACAGCTGCAGCTTTCACTGACAGCACATGTGGTACTTAAACCTTTGTACTGTTTTCTTCAGTTAATTTTGGAGTTACTACAAAGATTGAAGATATAAGATGATCTGTCTGCTGTCACTGGGTGGTGCTGAGGTCTGAATCTGAGGACGGCTTCTGTAATCACAAACAGAACAGAATCATCACAAACTGAAATATAAAGATTATCTCTCAAATCTGAAATAGAGCTGATCCACTCGGGATCTGAAGTTGTCCAGTCCTACAGTTCTGCCGACAGCTGTTTATTTTTTATTTGTTTTAAAGGCCTTATATACTAACACATTTTCTAATATCATGTTTACCTTTGAGTTGTTGATGCTTTATAAATGGACATCTGCAAAGATGAGATGATGGAGCAGGTTTCAGTCAAGGTTCAGTCTGCTGCTGCATCCTGGTCACAACATACAGAGGTGTTATCAGCTCAGTATTGAACAAGAAATATTAATGTTTCAAATTATTTGTCCTAAAGGATGCAAGCTGTACAGAGTACTGCACATGTGACTTTGTGAACATAATTCATTAAAAATAATTAGGACAGTTTTTTAACCTGAATATTTGTAACAAGCTGAGTAAAAAAAATGCTAAAAAAAATAATCAGAGGAAAAATGTAACATTTTAACTTAAGCTGACAAGCGGAAGTAGTTGGTTTCAGTACATAAGTATAGGGCTTTGCTATTTAATTTGTAGCTATTGACTAATGAGGGGTTACTGAAGTTCCAGGTTTTTAAAAGTTGGCGTTAATGTCGTTCCACATGTGGAAAGCGACAGAAAACATGCTGCTGTTTGCACATATTTAATAATCAGCTCTGCACAGGAGCAGAAGCAGAGTCCAGCCTGTTGCTCTTACAGTATAATACTCATATAAAAGTACAGTAACCGTGGTTAGTCACTGAGCAGCCTGGTGCGTTTCTCTTGATTTCTTTAGTCAGGGTAAATTCATTCACCTGCACGGGTTAGCTAAACGAACTTTACAAAACAAGTTTCCCCAACAGCCAAGTGCTCATCTTAGCTAGCTAGGTCCTTAGCTAAGGACCTAAATTACGGACTAGTTTACAAACACATTTAACTTACCAAAAATAGTGCGGTGGGGTCTCAGGTCCTCCTGTCTGGTAGTCCAATTTACTGAAGAAGAATTTACCTCAGGCTGTCACTTTGAAATAGTCGGTAATGTAAACGCTGGACCTCTCAGCATCTGCCATTCCCGAACAGACACGTGCAAGTTTGTCCGTGACCGCAGCCGCGTCGTCAGTGTTTTCTCCAGTCATTGGTCAGCATTATAATATATGCAAATACATGCGGGTCGGAATCCCCGCCCCCCCAGCGCGCCCCCGGACGCCAAAACAGTGCCAGCAGAGTGAAACTGAAAAATGGATTGAAACCGAAAAGTGGATTGAACCCGAAAAATGGATTGAAACCGAAAAAAAATGGATTGAAACCGAAAAATGGTTTGAAACCGAAAAAAAATGGATTGAAACTGAAAAAAAAAATTGTAAGCGAAAACAAAAAAATTACAGTTTCAATTAATTGTTTTTCACTATCAATTTTTTTTTTCGGTTTCAATACAAGATTTTTCAGTACATTTATTTCAGTTACAATATTTTTTTTCGGTTTCAATATTTTTTTCGGTTTCGTTTCAAGGTGGCATCGTTCTGATCCCATAGACTATCCTGTACACTTTTTTCCTTTGTATTTTATTATTTATTTATTTTTTATTTCCCTAAGTATTATCTCTCTTTATATATATGTATAGATATATATAGATATATATTATTTTTTTTCCTTTAATTTGTTTTTTGAATGTCTTGTGTTCTTAGAGCTTTCTTACTGCCATATGTTCAAGGTGTTTAAAGTGTTGGATGTGAATACAAAATTCAATAAATATATGTTTACAAAGAGACTTTTTCACCTGTACGAATGCCACCTGGCACTGCTCTGTCCACTGGACCAGATCTGGGCTGTTTTGTAGACCTTTTACACTTTCCTCGAACGTGAACCAGTAATCCATCATTAATCATTCAAGATCTCCCCAAATATCTTTATTTTATTATATATATCAAAAGAAGGGGCACACATTTAGATTTTTCAACACTATCACATGATGTGAAAACACCGATATATTTCACTGCTGGCAGGGACAGTTTTAAGTTCCACAGCATAGTTTTCCTTCATTGTTCAATTTTGTTCCTTGTGTGGCTACTCGACAGTTTGTGTGGAGGGTAGCTAAGGACACAGCTGTCTTGTCATCCTACCCCGCTGGAATCCAGATGGTGCTCCTGGAGCTGTTTGTGCTAACCTGCCTGTTCCTGTGTTCTTCTCTTCCACAGCGTTGACAGGAAGCCAAGCTGAGTCAGAAGGCCCTATCCAAGGTTTGCAAAGAACTGGTGAGATACGACTTCGAAGAGCCGCCCCTGAAGAGACTTACTGGGCATACTCAGGTGTGTTTCTCCGTGATCTACTTTTGCTTTGAGTTTTTGGTTTGTGTGAGGCATTGTTGTCTCACCTGCAGTGGAAAATCTGGATATTTAAAAAAACAACATCAAAAAGCTGCAAAATGAAGGTAACTTTCTGTATCTTTTTTCCAACAACATCTCAAATAGTGGTTTGGGTGTTTAGGGTGCCATTTTATAAATGCAGGCAGTAGATGGGAATTTCTTGCTTTATGATGTAAAAATTGATGTCATAGGCAATTAGTTTCAAAACAAGAGGGACCTGATGGACCCAGGTATTTATTGTTTATTATTAAATTGTTAGCATTATTAGTGTGGACTGCATAGAGAAAGTGTGGTTGTTCAACGAGCACATTTAGGTGACCTGTGATATATTTTGCTAAGATTTATAAAACAATGAGTACAGCAAGAGAAACCTGTGTTTCAATGTGAAAGCACTTCTGTGTCACTGGCATTGCAATATGTTTGACTTCCTCTTTGTGATTCCTTCCTCTTTGGCCATTCTCTGCTTCTTTGTGCTGTCGCCTGGAGCTGTCTCAGAACCCCCCCTTTTCTTTACTAGTGCTTCAGAGGAGAAAAAAAGTCCCTTTCTCGGTCCCTTTAGAGCCTTTAGTTCTTCAGAAGGGCAGCATTAATCTTTCACCATCCATGCAATGGCAGCCTCGGGCCACAAATGATCTTTTACTTTATTTCTTTCAGTGTTTTTCTGCATGTTCATTCAGGCCTAATTGGCTGCCTGTCATTCCTGTGAGAGTGCAGGAGCTCGTAGGTAAAAACAGAGCTAGTGACTGTTTCCGTTTGTGCTGCTGTTCTGCTGTCCCTCTGGACATGTTTGATTGTGGCTCTTATGTAAGATCCTGATGTAATGGCAGGATTGAAGCCACAGAGGAAAACGATTAAGAGGCAGCTGGTGAATATTTTGTTTTTATGTCACAGCAAAGTTTTTTTTCTTTATTCCCACTTTGGGCTTTCCATTGGACAATATCAAATAACATTAGCAATACGGTACTTATCACTGTATATAACGTTAATATTCCCCATTTTAAATCTCTAATTTTAAACTAAAGGATCAAGTTAGTGAGTGTAGAAATGCCCCATCTCACTGCCAGTATCGTTGGCAGTTGGATGTGCAATGTTTGATTTTTAGCTTATTTTCTGACAACCAGTTTTATACATAGCCCCCCATTTAAGGGGTCAGCAAAAATAATAATCAAAAAAAGGTAACATACTGTTAAAAATAAGGCTTCTATTTAATATGAAGTGAGTTGGCTGATGTGGCAGCCATTCATTCTCCTTTGTGGTCAATGTCTGCCTGAAGTCCAGGGTAGAGATGGACCGATCCGATATTACGTATCGGTATCGGTCCGATACTGACCCAAATTCCTGGATCGGATATCGGCGAGAAATAAAAAATGTAATCCGATCCATTAAATATCAAAAAAGCACCTCACAAAACCTGCTACATGGCGTAACTCGGCCCATAACCATAGCACGTTGCAGCAGTGTGGTCACGTGATAGAGCCGCTGTGTGGAGCTTCGCTACCAAACCAGCATTTCATCTCCGAGGAAGTTTTCCCAGAGAGAAGTAAAGCAAGTGTGTAAGTTCATCTCTGAATGTTTGTAAAGCATTCCAGCGTTAAGCTTAACTACCCATATATGGAGCGACTGCCTCTCTCCCCCTCCCTCTCTTGCTCCTACTTCAAATGTGAAACTGATCAATGATCAGCTGATCGTCTCTCTTCTTTGTTTTTGGCCCACTTCTCACCAGAAAGAGGAAACCAGCAGCTGAACAACAGCAGCACGTTTAAGCTTGATAAGCTGTTGTTAGAATTTATTTAATATTATTTCTACACCAGGATCTTTTTCTACGCAGCTGACGTAACTGTGCAGGGGCGGATCTAGCAAAGTTTGGCCAGGGGGGCCGATAGGGCATGAACAGGGAAAAGGGGGCACAAAGACATACTTTTCTTTCTTATTCTCATTTAAAATGTCGAGCTTTTAATAAATAATTATCTGACTCTTACACCCAAAGTTTTAATCTGATGTAAAATATATAGAAGTCCATTACTGTATATAGTAACTATGAAGTCTAACATACCCTAGTAAGCTACAGTACTTTTTCCTTTGGGAACCATCTGTGCAGTCTGCAATTCTGTTGAAGAAAGATGTTGAATCTATTTAATTATTCTTGAAAAATAATTTATTTCTGTGCATTTTCCTCCCTGCATCAAATTAAATTTGATTACATCGATTAAGCATCATGAGGTGGGGGTGGGGGGTGGTTCCCTATTTTTTTTTTGCTGGGAGTTTGCAACCCTATTAGTTAGGTTGCTTAATATTTCTGCTAAGTACTCTTTAAAACCCCAGAATAGGGAGGATGGAGCAGGTTTACATTTATTAGATTGATCAGTTTTGCTGAACTATGAAATATTTTGTTGTATTTTTTACATACAGGTATAACAGAATAGCTTTAGTGTTGTTGTTTATTTAAACTTGAGTATGAACTTATACAAAATGCAGCAAGATATTAAAAAAACAGTTTTATTGATTAAAAAACACTATATCTGATTCATATTGGTATCGGCAGATATCCAAATTTATGATATCGGTATCGGACATAAAAAAGTGGTATCGTGCCATCTCTAGTCTAGAGCCATGGACAACAAAACCCCAGCTGAAGAATATCACATTTATTTTCCTTAAGAAACTCCTGGGCTGCTTTTGGAGTTTGTGTGGATCATTATCCGTGTGCACTTTAAAGGCCATCTGATCGGTTTTACAGCATCCGGCTAAACCAGTGTAAATCTGTACACTTCAGATTCACGTCTATGACTAGTCACATAATCAATCAACACAAGTGACCCAGTTCCATCGGCAGCCATTCATTCTCCTGCTAGAACATTTATACTGTTGATAAAAAGCTTCTTATGCTACAGGCCTGTGTACTCCTAAGCTCAGATAAATCAGGAGTGTTATTCAATTCAATTCAGTTTTATTTATATAGCGCCAAATCACAACAAAAGTTGCCTCAAGGCGCTTCATAGATACAGAGAAAAACCCAACAATCATATGACCCCTATGAGCAGCACTTTGGCGACAGTGGGAAGGAAAAACTCCCTTTTAACAGGAAGAAACCTCCAGCAGAACCAGGCTCAGGGAGGGGCGGGGCCATCTGCTGTGATTGGTTGGGGTGAGAAAGAGGAATGTGAGGAAGAGCATACATCTTGGCCAAATTATACATTTGAGTCATCAAGAATGAGATTCCCATATCGGACTGGTCAGGCTCTGGGTTAACAACAACCTCCTATGGCGGGGTGCCGACAGAAACTGTGCTACACCTGGCTAACACACAGGAGAAGGTGGAGAGGGGTATTTGGAGGCAGCAAGAAAGAAAGAATGAGTGTCAGAGTAGAGACTTTAAATACAGAGACTACGACTGGCAAAGGAAGTGAGTTGATGTGATGGAGTGAAGGAATGTGGATCAATTGTCTGTCCAGGTGGAAGGACAGAAAGATCAGGCAATCAAGCTGTTCTACTATGATGCAGACAGGAAGGGAAATGTAGTAAGGGAAATCTTGAAGTATGTATATACTGTTGGAGATGAAGAGATCATCTGACAGGATCAGGAGTTTAAAGCTGGGTGGTAAAAACCTTTTTCAGTCAGATCAAGGGTTGGAAGTCAGTTATGTGAAATTGTGGATGAAGTTGTAAAGCTTGGTAGAGAGTGGTGATAAGACCAGACTTTAATGGACATCTTGGATGTCATCTGCTGGAGCCGGTCAGTTTTGAGGTCACTGCCCGAGTGCTCAAAGTAGTATGGAGACCACTGTTGCCTTCACCCTCCTCTCCAGCCCATCCTCAGCCCTTGGTATTTCTCAAGCTTTTCTTGTTTCTTTTCCCTGATGCTGGTATCACTTGGTATAGCTACATGTATCACTTATGTGCCTTATGTGATTTGTCTTAGGGGTATCTATGCACAGTCTGCACCTGGGGTCTTGTCTGAATTGGGAGACCCCGGCCTCTATCAATCTTGTACTTAGAGCTTGTTCCTGTGCTGCTATGATTAGTGGCTCTGCACTGTTTTGCCAGCCATTGGTCAGATTTCTTGATATCAGCCACTTCTTCTGCCTGGTGGTGGTACATGTCTTTCAGGCGCCTGTCCTCCCATGATGGTTCCTGTTCTTGCTCCCCTCCTTTTCCAGTTTTTACGAAGCACCTAAAAGTTGTGGCTGTCTTCCTGATATACTCACTGATCTCTGTTCTTTGATCGTCCTTGGGCCTTAAGTTAGCCATTCCCAATTCCTCTCATCCATTAGCACAAACACATCCTCCAACCACACACACCCATATTTTGCTCCATTGCGGTTTATTTCACACCTCAAACATTTAGTAAACAATTAAGCAAATACAAGTAATCTGCAATAAATTACAGGTAGAAATAAAATAAACTACTAACTCTTTTACGCTACGTCCACACCTACACGGGTATTTTTGAACACGCAGCTGTTTCGTCCACGTAAACGGCGTTTTGAATCACCGAGAACGGAGATTTTTAAAACTCCTTTTTTGCGTTTACGTGTGGACGAGGAATACAGAGTTCGTCACACAACATCAAAGGTTTTTTCACGTCACGCTGTGTGCACGTTATTGTTTACATGAGATGAATTGCAGAATGATAGAGACGAAATACTGTTAATCTGACTGTCTGCAGGTTTTACACACAGTTACTGTCCCTCCATTTACAAAGGCAGAGGCGTCACGCTGTGATTATTCTACGTGTAGTTGTTTTTTTTTTCCTGTGTAATAATGTTCAACATTGCTATCAAATAAAAAAAATGCCTCTCTGTGCAAAATGGGTTTAAAAACATAAACAGCTGTTGGATCCTGTTTGTCCGTGATTTGAACTGGGGGAACAAACAGTGGCAGGATCAGCCTGATGTTATTTGTATCCCGCTGTAGCTTTACTGTATAAAGAGCAAACATCTCCAACATGTCAGGAGTAGTTAGTCATTACAACAAGTGTTTGTGAACTACAAATCAAGAATGTGGGATCCTGTTTGTCCGTGATTTAAACAGCCCAGCGCTGCTCCCAACGCAGGGAAAACCAATCCTGCAGGGAGACCTACCTCGGCACTTGTGCAGGTGAAGCTAAAGGGAAGATTTGCTTCACCATATTTTCTAGTCTTTGTCTTAGAATGAAGTTGGTTTGGAAACATATTCAGCGATGCTTCATCTCCTGCTTTGCGTTTGTGTGGGCGCCCTGTGCTAGCAGTGTCCAAGTGTTTGTTTGTTTGTTCCCTTTTCACACCCCGCCCCCCTTGCAATGGCTCTGCGCCCCCCCTAGGGGGCGGGCCCCACACTTTGGGAAGCTCTGAACTAGCAGTTGGTTTATTTGTCCTGTCAGACACTAATGCAGTGCTGTTAGCTTCTTTAGCCAGTAGCTGTGAATCATGTCAGGGCCTGGTGCTGTCCAACGTTTCATACTGGAGACTCTGTCCTGGATGTCTGCCTGTGGTAACCTTGTTGAACAGAATCAACTAGCAACTGATAGACCGCTTGCTGTACTTAGGCATCCTTTTCTTCGTCACACCTTTCAGTGGCTCCAATAGTGGGCTAACTTCCCTCCATGCTGCCTTTATCTTGGCCTCTAGTCTCCTGGTATAGATCAGCTGGTTGGTTTCAGTGAGGATCACAATAGGGACAGTCCATAATGCTGCAATCACATCTTCTAGTAGCCTCTCAGAAGTTACCTGTAGTCTGTAGTAGGCCACGGAGGGTCCAGGTTTCCAGTTTTCCAGTTTGTCTTCAATTTTAGGTTGGCTCAACGCCTTCATTGTACCAGTCGTTCTTGGGACTTGATACCAAATCTCAGGGGGCGAAGATAATGATATCTCACCCTTGTCCTAAGGGCGATCGTGGCTCAAGAGTTGGGAGTTCGCCTTGTAATCGGAAGGTTGCCGGTTTGAGCTCTGGCTCGGACAGTCTCGGTTGTTGTGTCCTTGGGCAAGACACTTCACCTACCGCCTACTGGTGATGGCCAGAAGGGCCGATGGCGCAATATGGCAGCCTCGCTTCTGTCAGTCTGCCCCAGGGCAGCTGTGGCTACAATGTAGCTGCCTCCACCAGTGTGTGAATGGGTGGATGACTGGGTGTGTAAAGCGCTTTGGGGTCCCTAGGCGGGACTAGTAAAAGTGCTATACAAATACAGGCCATTTACCATTTACCTGACATCTTGGCTACCCCTTGCCATAGCATTTGTGTTGTACATCATTAATTTCTAGTTGTAATAGCAGTTGCATCTTCTGGATGATGAAACACTCTAGATGTTGGATGTAGAAGAATTCATAGGTCCCATATCCTGTTCCCACATCAATCCCTGTGTAATAGCATTCCAACAGTTCCTTATTTTTATCCCTTGTCTACTTAAACCTTTTTGTTCCAGTGACCCAGTTCTAATCGGCAGCTCCTGGTTCCTCAAAACCTGACATGAACCATGTTAAACTGGGGGACTCTGAGCCAGTATGGCTTCAGTTAAATGCCTTTCACTCGTGCTCTGAGGTTGAGAGGTTGAGCTTGGGGAGCGTGTTGTCTTTGTTTTATTGATATTTTTTAGCAACTCTTTACTCATCCTCCAGTTTGTGTTTCAGTGAGATGATCAAGACTTCAGGGCTTGCTGGTACATTATATTTTGTCCAGTGGTTTCTAGCCATGTTTTGCTGCCACTGATATTTTCCAATAAAAATCTGGACTCTTTCAGACACAGATGCTTCTCTATTAATGGTCAAAGGAGCTTGCAAAGAAAAGCGTCTGGACTTCTTTAAGTTGCTTGAAGACGTTTCACCTCTCATCCGAGAAGCTTCTTCAGTTCTAAGGACAAGACTCAGCTGTCCATCTGCATCTAAAGGTCAAAGGTCACTCTTTCGAGGATGTCAATGTTCACATTTTGGACAGAGAGGACAGATGGTTTGAAAGAGGAGTGAAAGAAGCATCTATGTCCACTGTGAGCGACCATCTTTGAACAGAGGCGGTGGTTTACGACACCAACTCTCTGCCATCTATAATCCAGTTTTGAGTTCCCTCCCCAGACGCCTTAACACCCACTCACATCCTGGGCCATCTGACCTCAGGAAATCATGATAGAGTGGGGCCAGGTTTCACAATGAGCTCACCTGAAACTCTGGCTGATTGGGACCCACACCCAGTTTCACACCTCGGCTCAGGCGATTAGAGGATCATCAGGGGGTCCTTTTGTCCCTCTGTGTGGGGAAACTCCCACTAGGTTTATATCTGGGACTCTCCACCATTTGACCTTAGAACTGAAGAAGCCTCTCGGATGAGAGGTGAAACGTCTTCAAGCAACTTAAAGAAGTCCAGACGCTTTTCTTTGCAAGCTCCTTTGACTACGATGACCTGGATGACTGAGAACCTTCACAGACATATTCTCTCTTAATTCCTGCGCCATTGTAGATCTCTGGGGTAGGTTGTGTATGAAAACAATCAATCAATTTATTTATGAGCACATTTGAAAACAACACAGGTTGACCAAAGTGCTGTACAAAGTAAAAAGTAAAACAAACACACACAAAGAGAACAGCACCAAACTCACAATTAAAAGCTAAAGAGTAAAGATGTGTTTACAGATGGGATTTAAAAATGTTGAGTGTTGGAAAGATCCTAATTTGAAGAGGCAGACTGCGATTGCTGCGCCTAAACTGTGGAACAAAGGCCCGGTCTCCTCTGTGTTTCAGTCTGTTTCAAGGAACAATTAGATGCAACTTATCAGCTGACCTAACAGTGTAAATCAGTCTTAAATCAATTCTAGAATGTAAAGAAGCCAAAACTGGGGAAAAACTGGGTCACATTTACGTGTCCTGTGAAGAGTCGGGCATCATCATCATGATGATATGATAATAATTTATACTTTATCTAGTATATATATAATATTAGAAACGGATGTATATGCATGAGTAGGGAGAATAAAACAGGGCCCAGAATAGAGCCTTGAGGTATTCCAAGAGTATTGTTTACCCAGCGTAACAGAGAAAGATCTCTAACTCAGAGGCATTTCAGAGCAGAACCCTGAATGCTGACATGTCTTCAGGCTGTTTGATAGGGTTACGTTATCAACACTGCTGCACTCAGGTCTAAAAGAATGAATAATAATAAAAGAAAGCACTTCTTCCCACTCTTTTTCGATATTTAACTGAAACAGCGATATTGAAGTGTGTTCTGCTTTTCTTTTATTTTCTAAATAAACTCTGTATATTGATCACCTGATCTAAATAAATTGAACACTAAAAACTAAAAATTATCATTTTTTTAAACTCCATCGCCCATCCTTCCAGCCTCACTGCATTGCACTGGAAGACTGGAAGTTTCCAAAACTGATTATGGTTTATTTAGAGAAAGCTGTGTGTAATCTGGGACCATTTGTCATTACTATGCCTTGATAATATCCAGCCACCGCACACAGTGATACACTCAAGGGACTGCATGTGAGTGTGTGCACTGTATTTTATCTCATGGCTTACACTGCAATGCTGCATGTGTGCAGGTTTGTCTGAGAAAATCTAGCACTGTTGTGACCATTCATGTTAAGCACAGTGGTGTGCAGATTAACACTGTTCCCTCACAGCAAGAAGGTCCTGAGTTCGGTTCCACCACTTGGCCGTGGTCTTTCTGCGTGGTGTTTGCGTGGGTTCTCTCTAGATACTCTGGCTTCCTCTCACAGTCCAAAGACATGTGGTTAAGTTAATTAGTGACTCTATATGGTCTGTAGGTGTGAGTTTGGATGGCTGCCTGTCTCTATGTGTTAGCCTTGCAGCAGACTGGTGACCTGTCCAGGGTGTACCCTGTTTTTCCAGCCCCACCATGACCCTGACAAGGATAAGTTGGGGGGATGGATGGATGCTTATGGTCATTTCTCACTCTTTGACAAACACTAAGCAGGGCTACAGTCCCATCCATCCATGTGTGTGTTTTTTTGTAGAAGTGTACATATGAGTGTGTGAGATGACAGGATTCCCGGTCTCATTTATCTGCTGTTGACATGATTTCCTCAACTAAGAACAACCAATGCCCCTACTTATTAATTATGCCGTAAATATTAAAGATGCTCCATCACACATAAATTATTAATGAATTTGGCTCAGTTCATCTTGGCTAAAGATTTCATTTGTCATACATCATCTGATGAGGCCATGAGGCATAGTGTTGTATCAAGGAGTGTGAGTATGTGTGTGTGTGTAACACAGACTGTGCCGTGTTTGAATCACTACCTTTTTCTTTGTTACCATGGTAATACATTTTTAATACTGTCACCTTGGATGTACACATTCAGTTGACATAAAACACATTATCTGATTTCAAGGTCTTAATAACACAGGGTGACTCTTTCTCTCTTACCTTAAGTCAGATGTGATCACGTGTCTTATTGGATGTTTAAGCTTTTATAGGATGTCTTTGAACTGTCAGATTTTAAATTGTAATGTCTTAGCAAGGCCAAAGATGTGTTTTATGTGGCCCAGCAAGTGGATAAAGAATACCTGCCTTGCATGTGAAGAATGAGGACACTGGAAGAGGAACTGTACATGTGGATGGGACCACCTAAAGTGGGACCACGGCAGGAAGAAGCAAATCCGTGCAGGGAAGAAGATCCCTTAATGAACCCCAAGTCTAGTTGCAGCTCTTGCCCCTCCTGATTATGCTGAAATATTTTAGTTGGATGTTTCTGAATGCCACCTTTTTCAGAAAAAGGAGGGAGGATGATAGGGCAGCTCAATTAATCGAATTTTAATCTCGATTACAATCTGGGCTTTCAAGTCATTAAAAATGACTGAGCCGATTATTAGCCCCTCCCTCGTGCTTTACTCTCGCGCTGCTCCGTGTGGCAAATCGAGCGCACCTCTCTGCATTTCCAACACGCGTCACAACAATTAAGAGCAGCGGTCTTCAACCTTTTTTGCGCCACGGACCGGTTTATGCCCGACAATATTTTCACGGACCGGCCTTTAAGGTGTCGCGGATAAATACAACAAAATAAAACTAGTACCGGTACCGAAAAAAAGAAGATTTATTCATAACACACGTGAAAAGACCCAGGAAAACCGAGTAAATGATAAAAACGATAACAAAATAACGCTGAAAACCGATAAAAACCCTGAAAACTATACATTTCACACCTGAGCCTCAACTCTCGCGGCCCGGTACCAAACGACCCACGGACCGGTACCGGTCCGAGGCCCGGGGGTTGGGGACCGCTGATTAAGAGGACCCGAGGGAAGCTCGGAAAGCTAAGCAGAAGTTATTTGGAGAGGAGAGTGACTGCTGTTGGTTGAAAAGAGGTAAAAAACTTGAGTGGTGTGGAAACATTATGGGTTCAGAGTCAGACGTGGATCAAGTAGACACAGTGTGTAAACTTTGCTACAGTGTCGTAGCTGCACCACAGAGCAACACTGCAAAGTTCACTAAACTAAGGGAAGTGACACACCGAGCTGTCAGCAACAGGTTCTCTGAGCAGAAACATTGACAAACTTAACATATCTCCTGAAAACGGCAGCTCTCCGCGGATACTAAACTTTGAGAGCGTGTGTGGGAAACCGTCCAGAAGTGGTGGCTCGTCATTTGCGACCTCTCGAAAACTCACAAGTTGACGTTTTTGAACCGTAGCGGTGAGAGAGAGGAAGGACGCTAGCATCAACTAGCTAGCCGGTCGTCACGGCAACGCTACAAGCATGGGCCCGAAAAAAGTTCTGTCAGCCGAGGAAGGTGACGATATTAAGAAGTCGCTGGAGTTTATGACAGAGGAGATTTCTACTGTCAAACTGCAGCAGAAAGCCATCCTGGACCTGGTCGAGGAAGTTAAGGCTCTCCGCATCCAGAACGCCGAGAAGGATCGGCGGCTGGCGTACCTGGAGAACAGAGTGGCGGATTTGGAGCAGTACACCCGGATGAACGATGTCATCATCACGGGGCTTCGCATCAAACCCCGGTCATACGCCCGAGCGGTCACCGCTGACAATGTAGGAGGGCCAGGAGAGGAAGATGTCAACTCCACGGAGCATCAAGTGGTTACCTTTCTACGGTCCAAAGGTGTGGAAGTGGATTATAACAACATTGAGGCTTGCCACCCTCTACCCCGAAAAAATGACAGTGACAAACCAGCCATCATTGTGAGATTTGCAAACAGAAAACACAAAACAGCACTGTTAAAACAAGGAAAGAAACTAAAAGGATCCGATGTCTTCATGAATGAACATCTGATAAAAAGAAATGCGGACATTGCCAGGAAGGCACGTTACTTGAAGAAACAGGGAAAAATTCAAAATACATGGACCACCAACTGCAAAGTATTCATTAAACTCAATGGAACACCGGAACAAGCCAAAGTGTTGGTCATCAGAAATATGGAGGAGCTGGACAAATACTGAGGTTCAACTTACTCTGGAGGTATGAATACACATGTGACGTGACACACAACACAACACATGGCACAGTCCAAAAGAACTTCATCTGCATCCGACAACAATATCAATATAACTCATTGGAATTCTCTTTATGATAATCTTGAACTGAAAACATTTCGATACACAGACCATAATGTTCTAGACTTAGAAAAGGATATAGACCCGGAAAATAACTTCTTCTACAACATCAGCAGTAACTGCTGCTACTTCACTGATGAACAGTTTAAGCACACCATCAACACGGAAAATAAATTATCAATAATCCATTTTAATAGCAGAAGTCTGTATGCCAACTTCAACAATATAAAGGAATATCTAAATGAGTTGAGAAATCCATTTGGAATTATTGCCATTTCTGAAACATGGATCAATGCGGAGAAAGGACTGGACTTTGGACTGGAGGGATATGAAGTGAATTTTGTAAATAGAAGGAACAAGAGTGGAGGGGGAGTAGCTGTGTATGTGGATAAAAACCTAAATTACAAGGTGGTAGAAAGCATGACAACTGTAATTGAAAATTTATTAGAATGTATAACAATTGAAATTTATAAGGAAAAAGAGAAAAATGTAATAATTAGCTGTATATATAGAACACCTGGCTCTAGTATTCAAGTATTAATGACTTCACAGAGGAAATGTTCTCTAAAACAAATCAAAAAGTTATGTTTATCTGTGGGGATTTTAATATTGACCTGTTGAATCCGAAAAAGCATAAAATGACCAACGAATTCCTAAACACTATGTACAGTGTGAGTTTACATCCTAAAATAACCAGGCCTAGTAGAATTACACCACATTGTGCCACCTTACTTGACAATAATTTCACTAACAATATGGAAAACAACATTGTGAGCGGAATATTAATTAATGACATCAGTGATCACCTACCAGTTTTTGCAGTTTATGACACTAATTATAAGAAAAATCAGCATGAAGAACAACTGAGATACAGACGTGTAAGGACAGAAGAAACTATGAATGCACTTAAGAATGATCTATTAAATCAGGACTGGGACAATGTGTACAAAGAAACTGATATTGATATTGCATATGGCATATTTTTAAGAATATTCATGGAATTGTACGATAAAAACTGTCCAACAATAAAATACAACAGAAAGCACAAATATTCAGATAGACCATGGATCACTAAGGACAGAAAATGCATGTAAAAAGAAAAATACACTCTATAGGGAATTCCTAAAACAACGAACAAAAGATGCTGAAAATAAATATAAAAAATACAAAAATAAGTTGACCAATATTATACGTGTATGTAGAAAGGAGTATTATAGTAAAATATTGAACAACAATAAATATAATATGAAGGGAATATGGGATGTTTTAAATGGTATCATTAAAAATAATTCTGGACAGCAAAGTTATCCTCAATACTTTATCGACAATGGCAATATTATGGAAAACACTGCTGATAAGGTCAACAGCTTTAATCATTATTTTGTAAATATTGGACCAAAACTGGCAGAACAAATTCCTGAGTCACTGCCATCAGTAGACTGTAGTGAATACCTGATTGATAGGAACCCTAACTCAATGTTCCTCACATCAGTGGAGGAAAAAGAAATAATTGACATTGTACACATGTGTAAATATAAAACATCAACTGATTGTAATGATATTGACATGAAAATCGTCAAGAAGGTCATTGAAGGAATTGTAGGACCTCTAACATATATTTGCAACTTATCATTTCAGACGGGAAAAGTGCCAAACAAAATGAAAATAGCTAAAGTTGTGCCGCTGTATAAAACTGGGGATAGACGCCACTTCACAAACTACAGGCCTGTTTCTTTACTACCACAATTCTCCAAAATCCTAGAAAACCTGTTTAATAAACGATTAGACAAATTCTTAGATAAATATAAATTACTCTCTGACAGTCAATATGGATTCAGATCAAAAAGATCAACATCTCTGGCATTAATCGAATCAATTGAGGAGATTACGAATGCTATAGATCAGAAACAGTATGCAGCTGGAGTATTTCTGGATCTCAAGAAAGCATTCGACACAATCAATCATGACATATTAATTAACAAACTGGAACAGTACGGGATCAGGGGGGTTGTACTGCAATGGGTGAAAAATTATTTAAGTGACAGGAAACAATTTGTGAAGCTGGGTGTCCATTCCTCATCATGCTTGGACATTGCTTGTGGTGTTCCACAAGGCTCTGTACTGGGTCCAAAATTATTTATTATTTATATAAATGATATTTGTAAGGCATCTGATATATTAAAATTAGTATTATTTGCAGATTACACAAATATTTTTTGTTCTGGGGGGAATCTAAAAGAGCTGCTGGATACAATTACATCAGAAATGTGCAAAATTAAAAAATGGTTTAACAGGAACAAACTATCGCTAAATCTAAGTAAAACTAAAATAATCTTATTTGGGAATTCCCTTAGAAATGCACAAGTGCAGATTCATATAGATGGTGTGGAAATTGAAAGAGTACTTGAACATAAGTTTCTTGGTGTGATTATAGATGATAAATTAAACTGGAAGTCTCATATAAATCATATACATAACAAAATTTCAAGAAGTGTCTCAATCCTGAGTAAAGTAAAACACATTCTGGACCACAAATCACTCCACATTCTCTATTGTTCCCTGATTGCACCGTATTTGAATTACTGTGCAGAGGTGTGGGGCAATACTTACAAATGTTCGCTATCATCAATCTTTATATTACAAAAAAGGGCCATAAGGATAATCCATAAAACCGGTTACAGAGATCATATAAATCCACTATTCTTAAAATCAAAAATTCTCAAATTCACAGATCTGGTTCATTTTCTCACTGCACAAATTATATATAAAGCAATAACTAACCTGCTTCCTGACAATATTCTAAAAATGTTTTCTAAAAGGGAACGGGGATACAATTTGAGGGGGGAATTAAATTTAAAACATCCTCGTATCCGTACAACATTAAAAAGTTTTTGCATCTCTGTGTGTGGAGTGAAGCTGTGGAACAGACTAAGTAAAGATATAAAGCAATGTCCGAGCATGGCACAGTTTAAAAAGCGGTTTAAGGAGATGGTTTTTACAGGGTACAGGGAGGAGGTAGAGATTTGATAGGGTGTTCTTGTCTAATATTTTCATGTGTGTGCGGGTGCACGGGTATGTTGGTATGGGTATATATATATTTGTAGGTTGTGTATCCTTTGAGGTGTTGATGGGGTTATTGAAAATGTGTATATGTGCGTATGTGTAAATACGTATGTATGGATAGATAGAAACATATATGTATATATATTAAAAAATAAATAAATAAATAAATAAATAAATAAATAAATAAATAAATAAATAAATAAATAAATAAATAAAATAAATAAATAATAAAAAAAAAAAATACACATGACATATAATGTGATTGCAAGGAGGTATTTCGGTAGTCTATAAATTACTAGATAGTTCAATTCAATTCAATTCAATTTTATTTATATAGCGCCAAATCACAACAAATGTCGCCTCAAGGCGCTTCATAGATACAGAGAAAAGCCCAACAATCATATGACCCCCTATGAGCAAGCACTTTGGCGACAGTGGGAAGGAAAAACTCCCTTTTAACAGGAAGAAACCTCCGGCAGAACCAGGCTCAGGGAGGGGCGGGGCCATCTGCTGCGACCGGTTGGGGTGAGAGAAGGAAGACAGGATAAAAGACATGCTGTGGAAGAGAGACAGAAATAATAACAGATATGATTCAATACAGAGAGGTCTGTTAACACATAGTGAGTGAGAAAGGTGACTGGAAAGGAAAAACTCAATGCATCATGGGAATCCCCGGCAGCCTACATCTATTGCAGCATAACTAAGGGAGGATTCAGGGTCACCTGGTCCAGCCCTAACTATATGCTTTAGCAAAAAGGAAAGTTTTAAGCCTAATCTTAAAAGTAGAGATAGTGTCTGTCTCCCGAATCCAAACTGGAAGCTGGTTCCACAGAAGAGGGGCCTGAAAACTGAAGGCTCTCCCTCCCATTCTACTTTTAAATACTCTAGGAACAACAAGTAGGCCTGCAGAGCGGGAGCGAAGTGTTCTAATAGGGTAATATGGTACTACAAGGTCAATAAGATAAGACGGGGCCTGATTATTTAAGACCTTGTATGTGAGGAGCAGGATTTTGAATTCAATTCTGGATTTAACAGGAAGCCAATGAAGGGAAGCCAAAACAGGAGAAATCTGCTCTCTCTTTCTAGTCCCTGTCAGTACTCTTGCTGCAGCATTTTGGATTAGCTGAAGGCTTTTCAGGGAGTTTTTTGGACATCCTGATAATAATGAATTGCAGTAGTCCAGCCTGGAAGTAATAAATGCATGAACTAGTTTTTCAGCGTCACTCTGAGACAGGATATTTGTAATTTTAGAGATGTTGCACAAATGGAAGAACGCAGTCTTACATATTTGTTTAATATGTGCGTTGAAGGACATGTCCTGGTCAAAAATGACTCCAAGGTTCCTCACAGTGTTACTGGAGGCCAAGGTAATGCCATCCAGAGTAAGAATCTGGTTAGATACCATATTTCTAAGCTTTTCAGCGCCGAGTACAATAACCTCAGTTTTATCTGAGTTAAGAAGCAGAAAGTTAGTGGCCATCCAAGTCTTTATGTCTTTAAGACATTCCTGCAGTTTAACTAATTGGTGTGTGTTATCTGGCTTCATGGACAGATAGAGCTGGGTGTCATCTGCATAGCAGTGAAAATGTATGCTATGTCTTCTAATGATGCTGCCTAGGGGAAGCATGTATAATGTAAACAGAATTGGTCCTAGCACTGAACCCTGTGGAACTCCATAATTAACCTCAGTGTGTGAAGAGGACTCTCCATTTACATGCACAAATTGGAGTCTATTAGATAGATATGATACAAACCACTGCAGTGCAATACCTGTAATACCTACAGCATGTTCTAATCGCTCTAATAGGATATTATGGTCAACAGTATCGAATGCTGCACTAAGGTCAAGAAGGACAAGCACAGAGATGAGACCACTGTCAGAGGCCATAAGAAGATCATTTGTAACCTTCACTAAAGCTGTTTCTGTGCTGTGATGAACTCTGAAACCTGACTGAAACTCTTCAAATAAACCATTCCTCTGCAGATGATCTGTTAGCTGTTTGACAACTACTCTTTCAAGGATGTTTGATATGAAAGGAAGGTTGGAGATTGGCCTATAATTAGCTAAGACTGCTGGGTCTAGAGATGGCTTTTTGAGTAAAGGTTTAACTGCAGCCAGCTTGAAGGCCTGTGGTACATAGCCGATTATTAGAGATAGGTTGATCATATATAAGATCGAAGAATTAATCAATGGCAGGACTTCTTTGAGCAGTTTTGTAGGAATGGGGTCTAAAAGACACGTTGATGGTTTGGAGGAAGTAATTATTGAAGTTAACTCAGAAAGATCGATTGGAGAAAAAGAGTCTAACTTAACATCAATGGAACTAAGAGTAGCTGTAGATAATATTACATCTGTGGGATGATTATTGGTAATTTTTTCTCTAATGATAAAAATTTTATTTGTGAAGAAGTTCATGAAGTCATCACTAGTTAACGTTAAAGGGATGGTTGGCTCAAAAGAGCTCTGACTTTTCCTCTTTTTTTCCTCTCCAGATTACGAGTCATCTGCTTTAGGGTACGTGTTTGAGAATTATACCACGGGGTCAGGTACTTCTGATTAGAGACCTTAGTTTTCACTGGAGCTACAGTATCCAGAGTCGTACGTAGTGAGGAGGTGAAATTATTAACAAGATAATCGACCTCTGTTGGGGTAGCGTTCAGATAGCTGCTCTGCTCTGTGTTGGTACAGGGCATTGACGATGATAACAGTGGCTGGATTATATTCTTAAACTTAGTTACAGCGCTTTCAGAAAGACATCTACTTTGATAAAGTCCACTCTCCACTGCTGCGTAATCAATTATTGTAAATGTAAATGTTATCAGGAAATGATCAGACAGGAGAGGGTTTTCAGGAAACACTGTTAAATGTTCAGTTTCTATGCCATATGTTAAAACAAGATCTAGAGTGTGATTAAAGTGGTGGGTGGGTTCTTTTACATTTTGAGAGAAACCAATTGAGTCTAACAACAGATTAAATGCCATGTTGAGGCTGTCATTTTTAGCATCAACATGGATGTTAAAATCACCCACAATAATTATTTTATCTGAGCTCAGAACTAAATTAGATATAAAGTCTGAGAAATCAGACAGAAACTCTGTGTAAGGCCCAGGTGGACGATAGATGATAACAAGTAAGACTGGTTTCTGAGTTTCACAGCTGGGGTGGACAATGTTAAGCATCAGGCTTTCAAATGAATTAAAAGTCTGTCTTGGTCTTTCATTAATTAATAGACTGGTGTGAAAAATTGCTGCCACACCGCCCCCTCGACCTGTGCTTCGAGATTTCTGGTAGTTAGAATGACTCGGGGGTGTTGATTCATTTAAACTAACATAATCATCCTGCTGCAACCAGGTTTCTGTAAGGCAGAGTAAATCAATTTGTTGATCAATTATTAAGTCATGTACTAACAGAGACTTGGAGGAGAGAGACCTAATATTTAATAATCCACATTTCACTGTTTTACTCTTTGGTTCAGATGTGGATACTGTATTGTTCTTTCTTTGTAAATGTTTAAGTTGTTTGTTGCTGGTTTTTAGTTTGTTTTTTGTCTTTTTGGAAGCTGACACAGTCTCTATGGAGATGGGTTTTTGGGGGGGTAGCAGGAGGAGAGAAGCTGCAGAGAGGCGTGTAAGACTGCAACTCTGCTTCCTGGTCCCAACTCTGGATAGTCATATTTTGAGGGGTTTAATAAATTTGTCGATATTTCTAGAAATGAGAGCTGCTCCATCCAAAGTGGGATGGATGCCGTCTCTCCTAACAAGACCAGGTTTCCTCCAGAAGGTTTTCCAATTATCTATGAAGCCCGCATCATTTCTGGGACACCACTCAGACAGCCAGCAATTTAAGGAGAACATGCGGCTAAACATGCCACTCCTGGTCTGATTGGGGAGGGGACCAGAGAAAACTACAGAGTCCGACATTGTTTTGGCAAAGTTGCACACCGATTCAATATTGATTTTAGTGACCTCCGATTGGCGTAACCGGGTGTCATTACTGCCGACGTGAATTATGATTTTACTGAATTTACGTTTACCCTTAGCCAGCAGTTTTAAATTTCCTTCAATGTCGCCTGCTCTGGCCCCTGGAAGACAATTGACTATGGTTGCCGGTGTCTCTAGCTTCACATGTCTGAGAACAGAATCACCAATTACCAGAGTTTGACCCCCAGCGGGTGTGTCACCGAGTGGGGAAAAACGGTTAGACACATGAACGGGTTGGTGGTGTACCTGGGGCTTCTGTTTAGGACTATGCTTCCTCCTCACCGTTACCCAGCCGCCCTCTTTCCGCAGCTGCTTGGGATCTGCCGGGGAACAGCTAGCGGGGCCTACGCTATCTTCGGCTGCACCAGCTACAGGGGCCTGGCTAGCTAAGGGTGAGTGCAAGGTGCAAAGCCGAGTCTCCAGATCAGTAATCCTGGCCTCCAGAGCTGCAAATATGCTACATTTGTTACAGATATCATTACTGCTAAAGGAGGCCAAGGAGTAACTAAACATCTGACACAATGAGGAAGAAAGTGCAGAAGGGACAGGTGAAGTAGCCATGGTGCTAACGGGTCGGCTACGAGCTAAGCTAAGCTAGCGAAACAGTACAGAGACAGTGAGTGAATACTTTGGCTATAAATTAGGTAGTGAGTACACAGAAAGTGTGCTTCGGATGAAGCACGTGAAGATTATACTGTGAAAAAAGAATGTATTTAAAAGTTGTTAATTAAACTGCTAAGCAAATAAGCTACTCAGAAACACCACTGTGTTTGAGCAGGAACAGGAAGCGATACTATACCACAGAGCGAGCGAACACCAAGTGACCTATACCTATAGTGGAAAAGGGGTGGGATTAAATAAGCTCATGCTTCTTCCTGCTCCTTTTTGAACATAAAAGATATTTGTAGTTGTGGTTGCTCGTTTTCTTTTTGTTTTGCTTTGTTTATTTGTCTCTTTTAATTCTATGTTGTTGTACTTTTTTAACATGTTCAAAATAAAGATTCAATCAATCAAACATAGATGTTTACATTTTTCATTTATTTCTTATATTGCAAACATTTGCACTGTTATCAGTATTTGCACTATTTTATATTATTTTTTAAAGTCATTATTCAACACATTGTTATTGTTAAATAAATATCGTCAAATAATCGAGATTTCAGTGAAAATAATCGTGATGATCATTTTTGCCATAATCGAGCAGCCCTAGAGGATGACAACTGCTGCTGAAATACACTTAACAACACTGGACAACATGGAAAAAAAAACCCAGCCATATTCCAGAAAAAAACAAGCATTTTGATGCAGCCACACATCTTATATGGGACAGAAAGGATCAAATTGGCATCCGTAAAAACTTTCAAAAATACATGTTTGTGTTGTTTCGCTGCATTTGCCATTGAACAGAATCCAAATTCTAAAATTCAAATTCTAGGACAGTGATTCAAGTAATGTCCCTCTCACTGAACACTAACTTAGCTTATGTTGTGCTGTATCCTATTTTTATTTGTTTCATTTGTTTTTTTTCTTTCTTTTTCTTTTAGAAACCAAAGATCGGTGATTTCATTTTAAAGACATGAATTTCAGTTCTGAAATAAATGACTTGGATTTGTGTATTTTGATACAGATGACTGTCTCATTGATGCTGCAAGACTGAACGTCACCAGAAGCTGCTATTTCCATCTTACTCAGAGAAAACTCGATGTTTAAAGAATCAAAAAGTTTACATTGCTTTGCATATGAACCATACCTACGCTAACTGTTATGTTTTGAGATCTCAGTATTTAGTAGGGGTGGGGAAAAAATGGATACTGTGTAGTATGGTGATATTTTGTTTGCTAATAATGTATGGATACAGGGACAGCAGAAATCGATATTTTGTTACAAAAAGGTTTTTGTGCTCTGACTTCAGAGCATGTTGATCCTTTTTCTGAGCAAGAATCCTGACATTCCTTCACTGTCCAAATGTGTTTCACTTGTTTTGGCAGCAACAAACATGACAGTTTACTTATTTTAATTTAAGACATGTTTTATTTTAATTAAGTTTAAAACCTTTTTATTTAATGTAAAATTATATTTTGTTTTAATTTACTTTCAAATTCTTCAGTTGCTGAAGGGGCTGCATAGTTTTCATAAACTGCATAGTTCAGAATAGCTATAATTGTACCAGATGGTTGATTCAGTTAAGTTGGACTAGACTGTAATACAAACCGTTCAGTTTGTCAACAATAAAACTGAAATGAGAGAAAGACTGAGTGTGAGACTTTGATATTAGAGAAAATGAATATTGATAAAGTTTACCTTTATGTACAGAATCTGAATATCGCAAAATATTTTAAAAAATTGCAATAATATCGTATCGTGCGTTAAGTATTGTGATAATATCGTATCGTGGGATGTATGGTGATTCCCACCTCTAGTATTTAGTGGTGTCCAACATGACCACACCACCGGTCTAAGAGGGTAATTGCACATGTCGAATTCATATAATGCCACAGAGGTAGGTGACGTGCAGCCTGCATGGTAATAAAATAATAAACATTCTGAATTAGTTCAACGCCTCTCAGATACTTCTTTCAGGGTGGACCTATTTTGGTTCTGTGGAGGAAAAGACTCAGATGTGGTCACGTCACTGATATAGGACAGGAATGTCTTGCTCCTGGCACAGAAGGGAGGTGTGTGTACGTTTGGTTGTGCTTTCATTCTTAAATACACAGCTTCAGATGTCCTTTGTTGGAGTATGTTGGAGGACCTGGAAAGTCAGGATGAGATCGAGGAAACCAGAAAGAAGATACTGAAACAGGAGATTTTCTCCCATGTTTTAAAGGTTTTTTGTTGCCCTTCACTATGTAACAATTGTGTGATCAGACATTTCCAATTGACCTCATGTTGCACTCTTGATAAGCTAGGCTGATGTCCTATAGGCCCAGTAACTATTATTAGAGGAGTGGCAGAGTAGTCTCACTTTCTTGGGACCCCTGAAACAGGTTTAACAGAGGAAGACTGTTCTGATCAATCTCATTTTGAGTTTGGATCATCTTCTCTTATAAACGAACCCAACAAATGTAGAGAGAATACAGATTGTTACGCCTTTAGTCTAGGCGTGTAGAGACGCACATAAGATTCTGAGGAGAGAGAAGCAAGTACCCGCCCTTTTTCCCAAGCCAAACAACGAACCCGGCTATGAGTAGAAAAAGGTGATTTTATTAAGTGACAAGAAGCGCAACTCCAGGGTGAACCCGGGCAAATAATAAATAACGCAACGCAATGCAACGCAACGCAACGCAACGCGTTTCAAAGTAGCGCGTCGGGCGCGTTTGACGCTCGAATAAAAATACGCGCGTCAGTTTTTGTGTTGCATTTTGTGCATTCGTGCGTATCACGTCTACCGCTCGAGTTGGAAATATCTGAACTCCCCCGACAACCAATCATAAATTGAATTAAATCGGGACTTGATGAGACCTTCTGAGTATCACTAGAAATATTATAAACAGTCGTCTCCGTACCACCGTTTGCTGTCAGTAAACATCGACGGCATTTACTGATAGCATAGCACATCCATGTTAGCAGTGTGTCAACGATAGTTTATACACTGGTATCAATAAAGGACTACCGTATTAAACACTTTTACTAACCGCAGGCAGACGGACAGGCGCTCTGCAGGTGGGATTGTGCGCCTGTAGTTGGTGTCTAGGCGGGCGACGGTGGGACCGACGCGGGACAGCAGGTCCTCAAACTGGGCGAGGGACAGAATTAAAGGCGCAGCTCCACGAGCAAATGGTGAAACTCACCAAACTGCTCACGCCTCTGGAGGACCTGATGGACCCAGGTACGGCGAGGACGTCCTTAACGCCGCTGCTCTGCTCTCCACAGTAAATAGAGGAGGGAGACTCTCTCGTCAAACGCTAGAGCGACAGCTGCCATCTAGCAAACATACCGTCTGGCACAACTTCCTCCCACATTTCCGGTTCACGCGCGTTTAATTCGCGTTCGACACGCATCGAGGTGCGAATTTGCACGTGTCAAGTTAGGGGCGTCTGGCGCGTTTTTGGTCGCATCTATCGCATTTGGTGTGAACACACCGTAAGAAAGAAACAAAACAAACAAATGACAATACTATCCCTCGCTTCCTCACCCAGAAACAGGAGAAAACAGTTCAAAGCGAAACGGCGCTTTCTCCCTGCAGCTGTCAGAGCGGCTGATTGAAACCAGTCACACGATCCATGGTCCAATCAGCAGCCCACTGCTCTTTATTAGAGGAAGGACCTGCAGAGATTCTTAAAACACAGTAAAGAAACACAACACAGCAGCTAACACAGATTTCCTATGGCCACGGGCCGTAACACAGACACACAGGACTAAAAAAAAGGGAAATGAGAGGACAAGGGGAAAAGAAAGGAGCCACTAAGGCTGTTGCAGAAAGGTCTAAAGCCTTGATTACTCTGCAACCATCAGAGTGTGACTGTGTGGGTAAAGACTGAAGTGCTTTGAGTAAGTAGTTATAAGCCCTGTGTACATTACAGTCTGTCATCTGTGAGGCGGCTCACTGAAATAAAATAAAGAAACACTGAGAGATTTTAGAAGGTTCACTAAAGATGCTGATCCATGAGAGGACTAAATTCAAGCACACGTCATTAGGAGAGGCAAGGAGATTGCATGTGTGTTCTTTATGTGAGCGTGAGGACTGCTCAGCTGCTGCTGTGTTATCAGCCCTTTCACTGTGGTGGCTTCTGGTGGATGCTATGCTACTTGTGTAACAGAGTTAGAAAATAGCTTAATGAATTTCCTCAAAATTGATGTGCTTTGTGAATAGTTGGAGCCACCTGGTGGACAAACACAGCAACTGCAACTGTTAAAGTTCCAAATTGCTGCACAGCGCATGCCTCAGCAAAGGAAAAAAAACTCCTGGTGGTAGGTGCTTGTGAGCGATGCTGTTGTCAGTTTTGTAATACTCGTTAGCTAGTCTGGTGCTTTTTGACTTGCACTCTAATGTTTCTCTATGAGATTGTAATTGTTCTAATTCTTTTTAACGGAACTGAAGGTTGCAGTTGCTTTGCACACTGTTAATGAAGACTGTGTGCTGTTTTCTTTGGACCAGTTGCCAGAATAAAGAGGGAGCCCAGAGTAAGGGCTGTCCTTTCTACATGGGAATATCACACCACTTGCACAATAGACTCACAGAACAGCAACAGCTACACTTGCTTGTTGCTGCTTTGTAGTCACTTTGACATTGTGTAATTGAAAATCCATGTGTGGGTTTCAGAGATTTGGTGTCAGATTAATGATCAGTGAAATATGGAGAATTAATCACCATGTAGGTAAAAATGTTTGTTCTAGCAGCAGAGGCATTGATGGTCATAGAAGAGGTGTTAAACTGCACAGAAACATGGAAGAAGACAGTTAAAAAAATGCTTCTTTCTGTTGCTCTCTGACGATGTGGGTCAAATAGCTTCCTCTGAAGAACCAACAGCATTGCTGAGGATATACAGCAGTATATCCTCGAGGCTGCTTCAAGTAAAAGGATATTCTCTGCTTTTGGAATACAGAATGAGACGTTTAGCTTAACTGAAGTTCTGGTATAAATTAGGGCAGAGTGGACACACCCGAGGAACAGAGCTGAATAGAATCTAGCTGACGGGACAGGGGAAGCAAAAGTGAGAATCAAACACATGGGATTGAGGGACTGTCAAAAAACAGGAAGTAACGCACACACTAAGACAGACTAAGAAATGTGAACTTAAAAAAAGAGAGCAGAGATGATCAAACATCAGGCTAGACTGACTAGGGAGACAAAAGGGCAAAAGCCAGATATATGGGAAATCAGACAGTCATGGAGACAAAACACAGTGAGACCAGATAGACACAAACACATGAGACAAAGACGAGACTAGGACAGACAGGACACAAAAAGGAAGCAAACATGAGTAAGAAAGAACCAAGAACTAAAGATAATAAACTCAGAAACGCTATCGAACTGATGACAGTCAAGAGAGAATGTGTCCTCAGCCAAAGCTTATCTTTGTCCATTAAAGTTTAACGGCACGGCCATGTGTCTCATCTTCTGAATATTTGTAGTGACTACTAACACAGTCTAGTAAGCGAAAGGAAGAGCAAAGGATAGTAATTACTGCTTTGTATTAGAAGCCTAAAATATATGTAAAAATGTTTTAACTCAAACTGTACTGTGTATGTACAATTTGACAAATCACCATTTTTTTGAAAACGCATACCTCTATAAGGGCTTTCAAATGTGTGTCCTCCTTCCCCTTCAGTGCTTATCCTTATGGGTTATAGAAGGAGTGGATGCAATAATTTAATTTTACTGTAACAACAGGTGGCCTTAGTACATACGTCTGGATAACTTTACTACCACTGGGGGAGACTGAAAGATTGTAATCATGACATGAGCGACTGCATGAATTTGAACCCACTGCGGTTCCTCAACCGGCAGTCTCAATTAGTTAATGAGCTTTAGAGAAGTGTAAGTGCCTGTGATTAGTTTATATGTATTTGTAGCCCCATCTATGTAACGCATAGCAGGGTGTACTGATTGTTGCTAGTTTAAAAGAAATCCTTCAACTGCCCATTCTGTTGCTTGAAATAGAATTTGAATTTTAAGTCATGTAAGTGAAATATAATCACAAGTTGTAGAAAAGTTGATCCCACTTTAACATGCTAACATGTTCAAGCTGTTCCGATATGCCGATTTCAACCTGAATAATTTTAAAGAACCAGTTTGCTAAGATGTTTTGGCAGAAATATTTGGCAAATTGTTCTCTGATGTTGTCGTCTTCTCCACGTGATTGCTCAGTGAGAATAACCAGGTCAGGATTAAACATGCACGTAATTCATGTGACGAGCTTCATGACTTGATGAAGTTAATTTTAGAATGAAGAGTGAAGCTGTGACTCAGGATGTTAGATAGAAAGTACAGTCTGTTTACTTTGTATGCTTCCTCCATATATTTTGTACCTTAAGAACGGAACAAAATAGGAATAGATCCTGTCACTGTGCCCTCTTTGTAAACACCCAGTTTGTACTGGCAGAACATGCAAGTAAATCTGGCCCATGTAAATGAAATTTCACTTTCTTAACAGTCTGAACTTTGAATATAATCTTCCGTCTTCCTCTCCTGCCATGTCTTTTTTTAAACATCTGTCTCCATTTCTTTCTTCAACTTAGCACGTTTTTTTTTCTCTTCCTGGCAATCTGCAACTTTACTTTAGCTAAAAGCAGTTTCGAACAAACTGAATAGAAATAATTTGTGTAGATCTAGCTAGATGTGAAAATGCCAAGATCACAACTTTATACATCTGTACTATGTATGATGTATGATTGTCGTTCCACTTCTCACGTGTTCACCACTTTGTGTTGGTCTTTCACGTGGAATTCCAATGAAATTGATTCATATTTGTGGCTGTAATGTGACAATATGTGGAAAAGTTCAAGGGGGACGAATACTTTTGCAAGCCACTGTACATGCATGCAAGGTTGCAAACTATGGTGAAAAAATGAAGCTAAAAAGATTAAGGAAATACTAACTTATAAAAATGGCTTAAAACAAATAACAGAGTCAGCCGACCTGATTGACTGAGGAAGGCTTCCCGGAGTTTGGGGTAATAACCTCAAAAGCACGATGACCTCTGGTGTTAAACTCAGAGCAAGAGACAGTTAGAAGACAATATTTAATCATCCAACAACAGTATTTCAAAGTGCCTGTAAAAGCCTTATAAATGATGTGAAATGAGTAAATAGCTTTAATCCAGTGGTTCATTATGTTCCTAATTAGCTAAGAGCATGCCAACTAAACTAATGAAGTCAATCAAGTCCTACATATGTGAAAGGAAGAAGTTATTTTCATTGTATTTGTTTGGGTTAATATTCGGCTTTGAACTGGAATGATTGAAAGATTTTGTTCAGATATTCTTTCTAACTTTTTTTTAATGTTTTCAACTACTATCTGCAGATGAGAGATGCTGATGACGACCTCACCCACTTATTTCCTTCATACATCAGTTGTGTTACAGAGAAATCTGCTACTGAGATTGTAATAGGTATGCTAGGGTGCAGAGTCAAGGGCTCGTTAATAGTCTCTTGCTAACAAGGATCCTTGAAGTGCATTAATGACCTGGTGAGCGGCAGGCTCTCAGAAACAAGATGATGAGCATCGAGGAGGGAAGCAGAGGGAAAATATCCAGTTTTCATTATTTTAATTTCAAATACTGAGGCATATTTATTGTAATGTGCATAAAATTAAACCTCTGAAATGACAACACCTTTTTAGAATAGAATTCAACTTTATTGTCATCGCACATGTCACAAGTACAAGGCCATGAAATGCAGTTTGCATCCATCCAGAAGTGCTTTAGCAATAATATAGATATATTACATATAGATATATGTTATAGGGTAGGTATAGGTATGAGGATACAAAATATTGGTCTATTATGTTACAATGTACACAGTATGAAGGTGTGTTATAAACAGTGTTGGGCAAGTTACTTTGAAAATGTAATTAATTATAGTTCCTAGTTACTTCTTCAAAAAAGTAACTGAGTTAGTAACTGAGTTACCAAATTCTAAAAGTAATTAATTACTTGAAAAGTAACTATTGCGTTACTTTAAAAAAAAGAAAAAAGAAATGTTTAGGGTCCAGGGTATAATTGGCCATTTTAACTACTTTTGATGTTTCCTCCACATTTAACCTTTAAAAACTGTTTACTTTGTCTTGTTTGGTCTCATTCTTTTCAGCACAACCTCACGTGTCTTTTACATTTACGGTTATGTTTTCATTTTTACATACTGTTTTCTACCTGGAGACAGCAGTCGCCTCATTGTTCTGACACACAAGGGGCGATCGTGGCTCAAGAGTTCGCCTTGTAATCGGAAGGTTGCCGGTTGGAGCCCCGGCTCGGACAGTCTCGGTCATTGTGTCCTTGGGCAAGACACTTCACCCGTTGCCTACTGGTGGTGGTCAGAGGGCCCGGTGGCGCCAGTGTCCGGCAGCCTCGCCTCTGTCAGTGCGCCCCAGGGTGGCTGTGGCTACAATGTAGCTGCCATCACCAGTGTGTGAATGTGTGTGTGACTGTAGTGTAAAGCGCTTTGGGGTCCTTAGGGACTGGAAAAGCGCTATACAAACACAGACCATTTACCATTTACAACACAAAACTGTCCACAACACTACACACTAACTACACAGTCCAAACACACTAAATGTCACAAATCTCTCACATCTCAAAACTCTCTCTCTCTCTCGCTGTCACTCCTAAAACTTCCCCCACTTCCTAACCAACCAAACGTCATGTTGCCATATCATTTTTTTGATTGGTCGACATGGTGCATTTTTCCACCAACACAAACAGGCGTTCTTTTGTTCTGCTTTTTAATTTTTTGGTCATAAGCAGAGCGTGCTCGCTGCGCTGTCCTCAGACAGCAAATGTGATGAAAATATTGAGGAAAAAACGCAGCGTATATATTGTTTATCTGGTTTTACGTGGCCTATCAACACAATTTAAGAGCTGGTATATGTCACCTTGTTGCTTTGTTATCTTAAAGTGGTCATGTGATTGACTTACCACAACTACTATATTCTTCCTCAGTCAAACAGCAGCACTCATGTGATTGTTTTGCCCCCTAGCTCAAGGGGGTTGTGCCAAAAAGTGATCATCTACCAGAAAGTGATCGCCGTCCGCGGGCGCACAGCTGCTTAAAGCTGTAGCGCCCAGATTACTTACAGCTCCGTGCAGCTGATATAAGATGCAGTAAGCTGAACACAGCTTCAACCGCACCGCATTTTCCTGTTAGTAACGATGACGGCGTTGTAACGATAGGAATAGTAATTAGTTAGATTACTCGTTACTGAAAAAAGTACTTGTAACGCCGTTATTCCCATCACTGGCTATAAATATGCTACAAGTATAAGTATGTATAGGCTGTAGTGAGTATACAAGGTATACAGAAATATGAACTATGCAAGTTGTGGAATTATAATGATTGTATTGTACAGAATGATTGTCTATACAGCATCTACAGAACGGGAACTGAATGTAGTGTGAAGCGCTTTGGGGTCCTTAGGGACGAAGTACAGTGTTATACAAATACAGACCATTTACCATTTAAGTCAGTGAGATATGTGCCTAATTTCTACAGAGGTTATATAAAGTGCTAGTGGTTGTGAGTGGTGGTTCAGTCCATGTTATTATTGTGTGTTTGAGGGTACAGTTGTCCATTTGTTTGTTTTGTCCATTGTGTATGTTCAGTCCATGAGTTTAACGTGGGTCAGATGTCAGGAGGCAGAGTTCAGGAGTCTGACAGCTGAAGGAAAGAAGCTGTCAGCTACCTGGTGGTCTTAGTCCGGAGGCTCCTGTAGCGCCTCCCAGAGGGCAGGAGGGTGAAGAGTCCATGTGCTGGGGTCTTTGATGATTTTTGCAGATTCTTGCAGTCATGGGTGAAGAGGGAGTAGAGTAAAGAGCTAATCACACACCGGTACACCGGTGTTGGTAGATGAGCAGTGGTTATCCAGCTGGACATGTTGGGGCTGGTTGGTCAGGACTTGATTTCTTTGGGTGTTAGGCACATAAATGATGTCATAGATAAATCTCCTCTACTGAGACAAAAAATCCTGGTCCTTGTCTCCAAGCTCTTAACCATGCTGCATTCAGTGAGCCCGTTCTGAGAAGTCGCGCCTCGTCCCATCGTTTCAATCCCAGCGGGCAGCCTTGGGGGGGTTTGAACAGCCAATACAATTACAAAACAGTAATCTGTGAGTAGTGCAATCTGTGCAAAATTTTAAACTGAATTAACCTATGTCGGGCGTTGATAGAGCAGGAATTAACATAACGGAGCCCTTTAGTCCAGATTTCATTATGAATTTCTGACCCCAATTTCTTTTCCCAAGCTGATTTTATTTTACTCGTATCCTTCTGTCGGAGTGACTGTAATATCTCATATATAAAAGCAACCGCATGCTTTCCTGTTATACAATCCACCAGGCAAGCTTACCTGGAGTTGCAAACTCAAATTGTTGTAGTTGGGACCTTACATAGCTCCTTATTTGAAGGTATCTAAAAAAAATCACAGGCTAATAAATTGTCCTTCTCCTTAAGCTGTTGAAATGAAGCAAAAGAGCCCTGAAAATACAGGTGTCCCACATTTCACAACCCCATTTCCTTCCAGCGATCAAATGTCCCGTCTAAAACTGAAGGTTTGAATGCAGGATTAGCTGTAATAGGTGTCAAAAGCGAGAAGGCTCTGAGTCTATACTCTTTCACGATCTGTCTCCAGATTTGAATTGTATTGTGAATAACTGGGTTGCAGTTGTAGTACGTCCTTTTAAAACGAACAGGAGACAATGCAATTGCACCAAGAGAATAAGGCATACAGTCCTCTCGCTCCATGTCCAACCAACTTCCCATTATAACTGTGTCATCTAGCCAATAAGCTATGTATTGCATATTAGCTGCGAAGTAGTAATTTTTAAAGTCGGTTCCGCTTTCTTAATTTTCTGATAAGCCAGGGCCAAGCCAGCTCCGATCAGCAAGAACCCTGTTATCATGGTTCAGAATAGGTAGATATCTTCAGCGTCCTCGATCGACAGTCCCGCCAGGCACACGATCCTCTGCCACCCGTCCATCGTGTATCCGGCAGGAAAGTCCCTCCAGGGCACTCGGGCTCTCCTGAGCCCAGACTTCTCGTTAAAGTGTGTCAATAGCATTCAGAGACCAGTTGATCAAATCCATGATTCTCTTTAGGTTTTAGAAACAGACTATGAGAGACTGTTCCAGGAAAAGTAATACAAAAAACCACGAGACTAGACAAGGACACAAGCAGGGAAGATAAGGGAGAGGAGGAAAAGTGCGTCTGCCTCCTCTGAGAGCCAAAAGCAAAGAGCCATAATGAACCAGAGTACCAGAGAGAAGTGAGTGTCCAGCTACTGCCAATTTTATTTATCTAGTGCCAAACCCAAACAACAGTTGCCTTAAAGCAACTGGTAAAGAGCTTTTCATAAGATGCACTTCAACTGGTAGCTGAAAAGTCTGGGACTCTGATCTTTACTCCAACTTTCTTTTTCTTTTTTTTTGTATTTTAATTGATTTTTTTTTCTTTTTTCCCACGCACTGCTGGATACTTCAATGGGGAGAAGAGCTTACTCTAGAGAAGCGCTCCCTTTTCATTGAAACAGAGCAAATCTGGGAGATACCGCTCTATTCCAAATGAGATAAAGAGTGTTTCTGTGGTTGTCGTGTTGGTGCAAATGCAGTATTATATTCAATTCAATTCAATTTTATTTATTTAGCGCCAAATCACAACAAAAGTCGCCTCAAGGCGCTTCATAGATACAGAGAAAAACCCAACAATCATATGACCCCCTATGAGCAGCACTTTGGCGACAGTGGGAAGGAAAAACTCCCTTTTAACAGGAAGAAACCTCCAGCAGAACCAGGCTCAGGGAGGGGCGGGGCCATCTGCTGTGATTGGTTGGGGTGAGAGAAGGAAGACAGGATAAAGACATGCTGTGGAAGAGAGACAGAGATTAATAACAGATATGATTCAATACAGAGAGGTCTGTTAACACATAGTGAGTGAGAAAGGTGACTGGAAAGGAAAAACTCAATGCATCATGGGAATCCCCCGGCAGCCTACATCTATTGCAGCATAACTAAGGGAGGATTCAGGGTCACCTGGTCCAGCCCTAACTATATGCTTTAGCAAAAAGGAAAGTTTGAAGCCTAATCTTAAAAGTAGAGATAGTGTCTGTCTCCTGAATCCAAACTGGAAGCTGGTTCCACAGAAGAGGGGCCTGAAAACTGAAGGCTCTGCCTCCCATTCTACTTTTAAATACTCTAGGAACAACAAGTAGGCCTGCAGAGCGAGAGCGAAGTGCTCTAATAGGGTGATATGGTACTACAAGGTTATTCCCAGTCCAACATGACTTTCTGCCATCGGATGGGGATTGTTGGTCTGATAGTTACGTTTGTGGTTGGGGGAGGGGGGGGGGGAGGGTGTATGTGGAACATACAGTTCAGAGCTTGAAACAGGAGGTGGGAGCTAATGCTGTGGTGTGGTAGGACTCATCAGAGAGGGCTGTAACTGCTCTAATATTCAAGTGTTGATCATTTATATTTCCCTCCTTTCACTGCTGTGTTCCTTTGCTATAGATTTTCTTAGACTTTTTTTTCTTTACCTCAGGCTTTACATGCATTTCCAAGTGTTAATTAAAAAAAGTCCTTAATACTGTGTTTGAATTGATACAAACAGTATTATAACTAAAGGAAAAGCAGAAAAGGAACTGAGAGGGAGAAAACTGAAATTGAGAAAGGCTGAAAAATGTAAAGAAGAGTAGAGAATCATAAAAGCATAAAGTCAAGAAAGACAGAGAAAAGGAAGATGGGAAAAGATATGACTAAAGGTCAGGTGAAGATGGGAAACTTCATTTCAGCTCATAGCGTGTGGCTCAGCAAATAGCCTTATAAATTCATACAAATAATTATCCATAAAAACGTGCTGCAAAGTCAGCCTGCATGTGTGTGAGTGCACAAGAAGGACAAGAGAGACAGAAATGCTTTTATGAGTTGGGCAGAGGAATGCATTGATTTCATAAAGGGCATAAAAGGATCTGTTGACCATTTGAACAGACGACCATGAGATCAATGCAGGGGGACATGAAAAACATGACATTTAACCTGATCTGTGCTCCTGGGCAGGAAGGACCTCTGCAGACACAGTGCCTGCTTCCTGTCTCTGTGAGTCCACACTGCTGTCTCCATGTGGGAGAAATTAGACACATCATAAATCTGCTTCCTCCCAAACTCCAGATTTGGTTTGAAACAGAAGTCAGGTAAATCATTTTTGACCATTTATATCACGATAAACTGGAAACATCTTACAAGTCATTCAACGTAAGAATGACAACAAGCATCACGTAGCGGGGTCAGTCTGTGGCTCAGCTCCAGAGCAGACGGCTCGCTAACCCAGCTGGAGGTCATCATCAAATCACGCCCCCCCTGTTTGAGACGCACGCTGGGAACAAGAAGGGGGAGGAGCTATATAGCTACATGTTTATCAGCATTTATAGTTTATCCAAACATACGTATCTAAAAAAATTGGGGAAAATGGAAAAAGTTTAATCCATACAAAACGGTAAACGTTCATGTTTCTCTATTGATTACACAAAGTGAAATATTTTAAGCCTGTTTTAAAAATATTGATTATTATGGTTTATAGCTCATGAAAGTCAGAAGTCTAGGATGTCAGTTATTTAATTCAGTGACATTTAATTTATGTAGCGCAAAATCACAACACAAAGCAGAATTAAAGAATTTGAATTAAAGCTATCTGAAGCATGTACAAGCTGATATTAATCTTTAATCAAAATTGAGAGCAAACAAAACAACTGCTGTATAACGCCCTCTGCTGTCTTTGGTCACATGACTGCATCACATGACTAACATGCGTCATTGTTTTAGAAAGTCTCAGTTTTCGCGACACGAAAGCACCGTTTTGAAATGTGTGCGTTTTCGAGAGCGTTCTCAAAACGCCGCGCTTTCCCTCGGCACAAACAGTACGGGAGGACGAAGCGGAGAGAAAGCGATGCGTTTTCAAACTAAAACACATTAGTGTAGACGCAGCCTCAAACTCACAGAGGAGCTCAGCACCGTCTTTGCTTGGTGTGAGGCCACCTTCATCACTCTCCCTCCAGGAAGTTGACGTCAGGAGGAGTTTGAGAGCAGTGAACCCCAGGAGAGCTGCTGACAGGCATCACCAGGCTGTTCAGCCACTGTTCCCCTCTGAAGGCATCCACCATCCACAAAGAGACTGGTATAGACAGCCTGGAAGACTACAGACCTGCAGCACTCACGTCTGTAGTCATGAAGTGTTGATACTGTCTCAGCATGTCAGACACTGTCTACCCACCTGCCTTGACCCCCACCAGTCCACAGAGTCCACGGAGGATGCCATCACCCGTCACAGAGCACAGAGCCATCTGGAGGACAGGAAGGACTACGTGAGGATGCTCTTTGTGGACTATGGCAGACATCCTCACCACCACATCAGACCACCTTCAGATCCCCCTGCCACCCGCTCAAAGATTTCCTCACCATCCGACCTCAGTCAGTCCTCTCAGCACACTCACTCAGCACTGGATCCCCACAGGGCTGCGCTCTGTACCTCGTCAGGTTTGCTGATGACATCACTGTGACTGAGGTCCTCTCTGATGGAGATGAGACAGCGTACAGGGCAGCAGCAGAGAATTTGTCCTGCTAGAGTGCTTCTGCACATGTTTCTTTGTAAAACAAATGGCGGGGGATGGAAGTTTGCTTTTCTTCATGCTGGAGTTGATCAGTTGCTTTGATAAAGGACTGTGTGGTAACGTCAGGCTACAGAGACGTGTATTAAACGAAACATCCAAGATTTTTAATAACTGAATTACTTGATGAAGCGTTGAGGCCCTAATAAAGTTAAATTCAAATTTAAATTGCTCAGATTGAATGTGAACTGTAACTTGAATAAATGCTTTTTAAAACTGAATTTGAACTAGCTTAATTTGAAATTCAATTTATTAGTTTGAAAATGATCATCACTACATTGAAATTGAATTTTATATTTTAAAAATGAATTCATTTGCTTTGAAACTGTATTTTATCCTTTAAAAATTTAGCTCTCGAATATTTTCAGATTCACTTCTCACCTTTCAGTTTCAGTTCTACAATTCAGTTTTTTGGGACTAACATCTGGTTCCGGTTCAAGAGTAATCAAGCTCAGATTAATAGAACTACGTTTTACTAGAGGACCGAAAGTGTTACGGGAATCTACAGCATCTTGAGCTGAATTAAGACTTCAGAAGTCGTTCGTCATGTCAAATGACCAGCGGATAAACTCTCAGCTTGGTAATAAATGTATTACATGTGAACAAGCGTCATGTTAACAAATGAGAGCTGGACAGTAACTTTTATGCTTATTGTAGCTGCTAGCTAAAAATGCTAATTTAGCGTAGTTTGCCCTGGATTCAGCTTTGACAAACAAATCGACTGTTTCTAGCAGAATCCCAAAGTTGTCATCTTGGACCCTCTCAGAGCCCTGTATGCTTGCAGAGACCCCTACAGTAGGGAAACATGCAAAACGGTGTGTTTTAGCTTTATTTATGTCTTACACAGCATCCCAACTCTTTAGCTAACTTAATAACTTCAGCTAAAGTGAATAGTTTAATTCATTAGTGCAGCATTACTGGATCACCTCTGTTTGAAGTGATATGATATACAACTATCACTGAGACAGCAAACTCAAAATCAACACTTCTCATTCTTTTAATCAGGGGTCAGCAACCTTTCTGATGATGAGTGCCATCTAAAATTTCAGCTTATCCAAATTCTGTTTCTGATGGCACAGGGTTCGGGGGTGAGTGTAGGTCTTTTAAGTGCGCCTTATAGTGTGGAAAATATGGTGAACTTCTTGAAAAAGCAAAAAACGTACATATAATTTTCTGTTAGAGGAGTCTCCAGAGCGTTTCACATTGTGCAGCAATGTGTGGCAGAATAGGACAAATTGTAAAAATTATATTAAATATAATGAAGTTATTGAGGTTACAATTAGATGAAAAGCATGAAAAGATATGAATAAATTAAATTTGTCTCTGATATGGATTTACTGTCTTTGAAGTCAAACTTCTCTCTGCTGGCAGGAAGGTGTGTCAGTGTGGTCACTGAGGCAAACTGCTGTTGTTTTCCTTCCTGAGACCCAGCTGGTGTCAGCTGGTGATGGTTCTGGTGTTGAAGGGTTCCAGAACAGCAGAGGTCCACATTGGGTCCATTTCTGCTATGTTTGTGCTGGTAGAGTGGCTCACATGTTTACCCACTTCCCTTTTTTTATGTCTTCTAAAGGCAGATAAAAAAAACAGAGTGACTGCTTTGCACGGATCACTTACGTATTGAAGAAAGGGGCTTTTTTTTTTTATTTTTTAGCATTATTAAATCAAAATCTGAATCATAAGCAGATTACAAGAACTGGATGAGAGTTTTGTGACTCACCTGGCTTAAGAATGTGTTTGCTGATCAAAGTGATTTTGATACATATATTTCTAATTCATTTATTTAATATTTAAACAAAAAATCAAGATAATGCTTCAGTAACACTGACACACTACAAAAATAAAGGAAGGAAAATGATTCTATAAGTAAACAAAGATCTAAACAGACAACCCTCCCTGAAAACAACTGTTCTGATGAATTATTGTTGTGTTACATTTGCACATGTGTAATTATTGGATCTAAAATGTGTGCTGGTGTTTAAGCGTTTAAACTCTGTAAGACACGGGATTAAGATTTAACTGACATACAATAACAGGACATACCCTTGAGACACTATGGTCAACATGATCACTTATGTTAACTACAATATCTCAAAGTTTCTAGCTTCGTCCACTCAGGAGGTAGATCAGGCCGTCTCCTAATTGGAAG
This sequence comes from Neolamprologus brichardi, assembly GCF_056152115.1. Taxonomy (NCBI): domain Eukaryota; kingdom Metazoa; phylum Chordata; class Actinopteri; order Cichliformes; family Cichlidae; genus Neolamprologus; species Neolamprologus brichardi. Next base: position 30,990,911 of record NC_142116.1, on the reverse strand, counting down.
GTTGGTGGTGAAACTTGGTTTATCCAGTCAGCATGCCAAAGAGCTTCGGGCAGCATACTATCCCCAAATTGACCCCATGAGAGTATGAATATTAGATAGAAAACGTGTGTGAATCGCTGAATGAGGCATGTTGTGTAAAGTGCTTTGGGTACTGCAGTAGAGCAGTGCAGATGCAGATGTCCTGTCGTGGTGCCTCGTCTGTGTTGTGCCATGCATTTATGGATGGTCTGTATGGTTTCTTCAGTGTAGAGGTCTGAAGAAACCATTCGCTGCACAGCATACTCTATGTTGCTTATGTCTTAATGCATGCTCAATCATCCAGTTTGGATTTTCAGATTTTAGAACCGCACACAGCAACACCACATATGAGTGGGCGGAGAGAGGTATGGGGTATTCACACTTCCATTCTCTGATTGGCGTTAGGGGCGGGAGACCAGGGGGAGGAGGTGGTCATCTGGTCTGGGTCTGAGATGCTGGCCTCCCTGCTGCTGCAGGACCGGAGGCAGTCTACCCTGCAACCCAGGGCAAAGGGTAACATCTCCTGGGTCTGGGGGCGGATTGCCCCTCTGCGGGTGATGGTACCTGGACCTGGGAGTGTATGTTCGGGGAGTGTGAGTGTGTGTACAGTGTTCATTTCTGTTAGTCTCTACATTGGGCGAGTGCTGAGTATTAGTTTATGTGTGCGTGAGGGTGGGAATGCATGTTTGTGTCTGTGTGTATGTGTCAGGTCGGGTTTTAGACTCCACCTCTCTGGGAACATCTGAGGCCCCCCCCAGGTGTGGGGGCCTATCTCCTTTGATGATCTCTTATGTCTCAGGAGTATGGGAACAACTGAAGACACATTAAAACAGCAACAAAAAACAAACAAAAGTCTATTTGTGGCTTCAAACCCCAAAACATACTATATGAAAAGATCTTTAGGGGTCAGCCTAAGGTCCCCTGGTGGAAACAGAGTCATATAACAACAATATAATAACAACACAACCTCGTCAGAACTCTGCAGTCTATTTACACCTACAGGCCAGTTTCACACCTTGGCTCAGGCGATTAGAGGATCATCAGGGGGTCCTTTTGTCCCTCTGTGGGGGGAAACTCCCACTAGGTTTAAATCTGGGACTCTCCACCATTTGACCTTAGAACTGAAGAAGATTCTCGGATGAGAGGTGAAACGTCTTCAAGCAACTTAAAGAAGTCCAGACGCTTTTCTTTGCAAGCTCCTTTGACTACGATGACCTGGATGACTGAGAACCTTCACAGACACGGGAGATGAATGTTGGTTTGAGCGAGGACTCAAGGAGGCCATCTCTAAACCAACAGAGGGGTCTCAGACTGTATCTTGAACCATCTTACAGTGCAGTAAGATGTTTAAGTTTCTCTAAATCAGATAAAACTATTGGTAGAAAAGCAGAGAACAGACTGGAGCAAGAACCATGCATGGCTGGGTCAGAAATAGGTAGAGTCGGAGGTCTCAAACTAGCAACCTTGTCCACAAAATAATTAAGAAACTTATTGCACATAACCGCAGAAGAGTGCAAAAGAATATAGCCTTCCGGATTAAGTACAGAATTTATAGAGTTATATAGAACACGAGGGTTATGCGAGCTGGCAGAGTTGAGAAAAATAGGAGTGCTTGGCAGCCTTTACTGCTCTCTGATAGACTTTCCAGCTAGTCTTAAGAGCTTCCATAGAGACACACAGTCTATCTTTTTTCCACCGTCTTTCACATCTTCTACATCCTTTTCTAGCGGCTCTGGTAAAATCAGTTAGCCAAGGACTAGCCTTTGGCTTGCATTGTCTGAATCTAAAAGGAGCGACATTGTCGAGGACAGATTTACAAGCAGAATCCAAACAAGAAATGAATCCATCTGAGATGGACAACTCAGGAGGATAAGAAATAAATTGGTCAAACAATATGGAAAACCGCTCGGCGGTATCTGAGCCAAAAGCACGATGACATCGAGCAGCACGCTTAACAACAGGATTAAAAAGAACAATGTCACATAAAATAGGCATATGGTCAGAGAACACCGCATCCTCGACGAGTACGTTACGGACAGATAAACCATGAGTTAAAAACAAAACCAGTGTGTGACCACGTTCTTGAGTGGCACCTTTAACAGACTGAACAAAGTTAAAAGAGTTCACGAAGTCCAGAAAGTCCTTAGCCAGGGGCTTCCCCGGGCAGCAGACGTGTATATTAAAATCACCAAGCAGAAGGCTCTGGTCATACCGTGATTCACAGTCAGCAAGAAACTCTGAGAACTCGGATAAAAACTCATTATTATATTTTGGGGGCCGATAAACAATCGCACCTAGCAGCGGAGACGAGTGGCCAAATTTGCATAAACAGAGTTCAAAACTGGTCGATGGGGATAGCTGCTTAAAGTCAAGATGTGCCTTAAAAACAACAGCTAGCCCTCCTCCGCGACCAGAAACTCTCGGAACACTAAAGAAGGCACAGCCAGCCGGCAGTAATTCAGAAAAGGCACTTAACTCACCAGGTGGAGTCCAAGTTTCAGTCAAGCAGAGAAAATCCAGCGCATGGGAAGAGAAAAATTTCTTCAAAATGAATGTCTTATTTGCCACCGATCTGGCGTTATTTTAAACCCAACCTGAGAGGAATTGGCTCGGGAGCTTCCAAGGCGGTAACAACCAGATCCACAGGTCGGAGGTTTGTTCGGTCTACTCGGTTTTGCAGAACCCTTCTCGAGAGATCCCACAACAGGAACCAAGCAGGAGTCCACCGGGTCCATAGCACGCAACGGCACCAAGAGACACGGGCAGGATCGACAAATGGAGCAAAGCTCATGAGGAAGACAAGAAATCCTGAGTCTCAGTTTGACGAGGCGACCTCCACGGTTACCCCGTCTCCTGCGTCGCTTCCACACATCCAGTGGCAATGGTAAGGACGGCAGTGTGGTGGTGTTACTTCCAAATCGGGAGGCAGAAAGCCTTCGTTGTCATTTCCAAACCGAGCTAAAGCTTGGGTAGATAAGCCTATTTCCAATAATGTCTGGTGATCATAAAACAATGTAGGGCTGACATGTTCCACAGCCAGTGTTGGGAAGGTTACTTTTAAAATGTATTCCACTACAGAATACAGAATACATGCCCCAAAATGTATTCTGTAACGTATTCCGTTACGTTACTCAATGAGAGTAACGTATTCGGAATACTTTGGATTACTTAATATATTATCATGCTGTTTACAACTACATGAATGTACTATTGCTGTGATTTATTACTGTTACTGAAGGTCCGCGGCTCCGAACCGTAGTAAAGGGACCTCTGGCTAATACGGTGGGTTCTGTGTCGGCTCGTAGCCGAAAACTAGCTTTACTTTGTTGTCTGGGTCAACTTTGCTAGCGAGAGACAGAGAGAGGCGTTGAAAGGCTGCTCCAACAGAACTTATTGTTTCAGAGGAAAACACGAACACAGTGTACAGTCGAGTCTTAATAGCTTACTTACAACTGGGCTCGTCAGGCTCTCTTCTTGGCTGCAGTGGTTATTATTATATTTACATGCTTCCAGCTCCCGTTTCTGCTCGATGACAGCTCGTACTTTTCCTTTTTCTCCCTCCCTCGCTCACAGACACATAACGGGTATGGCAGTCCATTCTCCCTGCAGCACGGACTACACTGCCCATGATGCTACATTCTTTAGAGTTATACCTGTAGCATTCTGCCTATTAGCTTAGCACGACAACAACAAAAAGGCCTCTCTCACCCAGGAAACAGACAGAGAGAGAGCGTCACCCTGTAACCATGGCAACCGTAACGCTGCCGCCTGGAACAACAGAACGTAGCTGTCAAACAAAACCCAAACAGTCCTGACCCGCTACAATATGAAACAGGGAAGTACCGCTGTGTAATCCATTTATTTCAACAAAGTAACTGTATTCTAAATACCACCTTTTTAAACGGTAACTGTAACGGAATACAGTTACTCATATTTTATATTTTAAATACGTAACAGTGGTACATGTATTCTGTTACTCCCCAACACTGTCCACAGCACGGTGGAAAGTGAGATGAGGGAACTTTTTAGACCAGCTAACACCCGGGTAGCTTCAACGAGCCAAGTAGCTACACGGAGTTCGACAGGAGTGGGGCAGTCTTTGCGATATCAGACCCAGAAACATTTTGGCAACTGGAACTGCAGATCAAGGAAAAGGTGAGAACAAAACAGATTGCCACTTAACTGTACAACTGCGAAATACAACATACGAAATGTGCTTTGCTGATTTAGCAACACACTTTGTTACCCTTATAAAATTTTAGCCCTAGCTAATTTATTCAGCAGCATCCACATTGAAAACAGTAAAGACCGTGGCATTTATTTCAATATTAGTGGCTGTTTGTACTTGTGATGTTGATGCTTACTTTAAGATTACTTTATATTAAATCTTCTTTATTAATGTGTGAGGTGGTAGCTACATTAGCCTGCTAAATAAAAGGTTGGGTTAATTGAACTGGAGCATTTAGATTTTCTTTCATTGTACTATATATATATATTAATTCAAGCTTCGGTGAATTAAAATGATCAAACCCCCAAAACATTTTCTATTTTACGTACATTTTCCATTTTTTCAAAGGCAATTTATAAGCATGCTATTACTTTATGCATTTTTTTCTTTCAAATTATGTTTCTGTTATTTGCGTTTGCTATTATACTCAACTCTTACATACACGAGCAACTTTAAACATATTCAAGTGGGCTAAATGGCTAGCTGTGATACTGCTTTTTTAATATGAACTGTGTAACATTTTATTTTATTTATAAAAGCTTAGCAACAGTTTAACGTGTAAGCTGGTCACTACCAAGTGACATTAGCAACTTTCTTAAGGCTCTGATAGTGTCTAAATATAGGTAAATAAAACAAACATAAATCTGAATATAGTTTCTGTTTTGTTTTATAGGGCCAAGACACATTATCATGATACTTTCAACAAAGATGTCATCCTTCTTCCACGGCCATCAAGCAGTGTTGTTGTCAAGCATCGCACAAAACAACATTTACAGGAACAAGGGTATATGTTGAATGGATTTGAGGTCCAAAAATCCCGGGACCGGAAAACTGTCTCTGAACAAATAAGGGACGCCTTTGGAGATAAACGTTCTGTTGATGTAAGGTAGGTTGTGCTGGCAGTCGAAACCTAATGCGACACAGCTTTTGTCAGTAGTCTTTTCGATATCTAGGCATTTCAAAGCTTTACATAACGATTTAAGTCAGAGAACAGGTAGACATGAATCAGTAAACTAAACTAAAAGAACCAAAGCAGTTATCCTTTCTTGAACACTCCATCTTTGGCATACTTTTTTGACATTTGTATAACGCTTACTTCTGTTACTACTGGTTTAAGTCTGATTCAAAGAGGAAAACAAGATTAGCTCTAAAAAAGTTATTAGAACATTTTTGCTGTTTTGGATTTTAACATTTTACAACTTAACTATTTTCCAGCCTGGATTTCTGATGGCTTGTGGCAACAGACTGATTGCGCCCAAACTGCGAGCAGGACAGGAGCTGGATGCAAATCTCATACATAAAATTCATAAATCGAAAGCCTTATACATCAGACCATCAAAACCAATTTTGGTACGTTATTTGACTTTTGAATGAATCTACATAGCACCGTACAGTAATAATATTAAGACCAAAAATTGGTGCATAAACAGCCTTTGAACATTCTCATCTCTGTTCTTTTTAAACTTGCCTTTCACCTTTTGTAGTTGGATAGAATAGTACCAAGTTAATGTTCCTTTTTTAAAATGTTAATCCTAAGCTCTGGTATGGACTAAATTTACAGCTGCTCTGTTGGACTGTTTGTGAATTATAGAACGTAAGACTACTGCTGTTCAGGAGATGTGTTACAATTTGGTCTGCCTAGTATGTAAAAGTAATTGTGAGAAAGATCTATTAACTCTTGAAATTTCTCACCCTATGGTAGCTGGGATAGGCTCCAACCACCCCACCTCTGATAAGAATAAGCAGAAGAGGTTGGATAGATGGTATTTAATGTTCAAATTCAATATATGTGAATTATTATAATTATTATTTTATTTCTAAGGATGATATTACAAGCTACAGCAGTGAGGAAAACTGTGGAGAAAACCCTGTCCCTGCCTCATCAGTTGGTAATGGAACATTATTAATGCAAACTCCTGCCGTGACCCCCATGAAAGCAGTATCTCACACAAGTACAGCAGCGCTTCAACAAACATTTTCTTCAGCCAGTTACCAGTGTCTTCATTGTCAGCCTTCTACCTCATCATCTGCATCTTTAAGTGATCCAGTTCTGGTCCTGACGTGCCAAAATACCTAGCTCACCCTACCAGACCAGGACTCCAGAGAATCATTGTTCAGCATTACCTTCTACATCAACACACAGTCAATCTGTAAACTACGATAACTACCTTTCAATCATGGCTCCACTATCTGACATGATGATGAGGAACTTAACCAGGCTATACTAGCAAGCCTGCAGAGTGAAAGGTTAGTTTCAAATACAAATGTTTTACAGTAGCCAATTAAACACACCATATTTGTTGCAATCCAATTCTGTAACCAGTGTTGTGAAGGAGTGTAATCCATCCTCAGATATTTATATTAGGGATGCACCGATACCGATACTGATATCAGGTATCGGGGCCGATACTGTAAAATGTGTGTGTACACATACTCGTAAACGTTAACCGATACCATGAACCAATACTAACTTATTTCATTAGTCAGAGGGTGGCTTGTCATTTGTGTTGTAGTTTTTTAGATTGGCCACTAGGGGGACATCCCGCGGTAAACAGCCACAGGGTTAGACGAGTGAGACTGGCAGCTCCAGATAAAAAAGAGAAACCAGAGGCTGCTGTAGCTAGGCTAAACAAAATGTCAGCAGTGTGGACCGGAACAGCCAACTTTAACTCAGGTTTTGGAAAAGCGATGAAAAATGTCAAGAGAAAATCCACGGGCAGTGTGTGTGTGTGGTAGAAGTATCGGCAAGTACTCAGATCCAAGTATCGGTATCGTATCGGTTTGAAAAAATTGGTATTGTTGCATCCCTAATTTATATGCATATATGATATTTTTTATATTTGCTGTTAACAAAACAGTTTTTTGAATAATGTCTACAGAGTCAAATGATAATGCTGTAATGCAAATTTTATTTTATTTGAAATAGGCAGCGAACTTTTAACAGAGCCAATCTGACAATGAAATGAAATTTACTTATTGTTATGTACTTATTGTGCATTGAAACTATTTTTCTTTGCTCTAGTGCTTTCTAGTTCTCCAAAACATATAAGCAATATAAAAAGCCACTGAGCATTATACTCCTTTGTACATTTTGCTTATGATTATGATAATTTCCTTTAGGGATTAATAAAGTATGCTGATTCTGATTTTGTCCTTGTAGCCGTTGTATGTGAATGTTTTACTGATGTTCTTTTCAATATTTTTCTTTTTTTTAATCCTACAGGACTTCAAGTTGTTTGGTATCAGCAAAAGATATTTTGGAGGAACTTTCTGCAAAAGTAAACCAACAGAAGAAATGCAAGTTTAACATTAATAGATCAACAGTCCTGGCTGGAGCAATTAGGTTTTAAACGAGCGACATATGATCCATGCCACACAATTTCTGTCAGGTTTTCTGACGATATGGGAGTACCTGAAGAGGCTGTTGACTTGGGTGGACCAAGAAGAGAATTTCTAAGACTTCTGATCAAAACTTTGCTCCTGTCTCCAATGTTTGAGGGTGAAGAAGGCAAAATGAACTTGATAGTGCTGGTATGTACTGATTTTAGGCTGATATCCCTGGAGTAATGCAATAAAAAAATAATTTTTATGAAGTTCCTGTCAAGCGCTTTCATGCATCTATTGACATGTAATGTTTTTCATTATTTCTAGCCATGAGGGAGGACAGGTACTTCATTGCAGGCAGAGCCATTGCAGTAAGCCTTGTACATGGTGGTCCACCAGCAGCCTTTCTGTCCCCAACATTCTTCTCTTGCCTTGTTGATGGCCCAGATTTGGCTAAACCAAGATGTTGCCGATAGTGACCTGCGTCTCGTGTTCCAAGTAATACACAGAGTCCATGGTCCATTTGAAAGGTATGTATGTATTTATGTATTATTGTCCAATAAGTAACTCAAACCCATGCTGATTGCCTTGTATTCTGGGAGTTTTGTGTGACATTTCTTTATGTGTAGGCACACCATGCCTCCAAAGGTGACAGCATCACATGAAAAATGCAGATTTGGGAAATACACTTTTGATGATGTGAATAATCTGAAGTAAAAATTGTTGTATATATAATTCATATGTTTTAGATTATACTTCTTGGATCCATTCATTTTTGATGTGATTTGTGATTTTAAAGGTAATTCTGATTATCATTTAGATTTCAGGATGGACTACGGACACTTGCTGGACAAAATCCAAGCTCACCCAGAGAGCACCTTTCTATGCTGGTCACCTTCAGTGCTTACAGCTGACCTTCTTGACAGCCTCTTTACCATCCGCCTTTCTCCAGCTGGGAGCAATAAAAGGCATGCTGAAGCAGTTGTCATTAGTTTCTGAAGAGACGCAGAAGGTAAATTTAGCGTTTTAAGCATTGTGTTTTCAATTTATAATGCAGTGCATCTTTTCATTGAATCAGTTAAAAGTAGAAATGCTTGCTGTGTTTTTTGTCTTTAATGCCATTTTTGACAGTATTTCTTTTCCTTTAGATCAAGACAGAACACAGAAGCTGGGGACAATTCTTGCCTTCGCCACTGGAGCCAACACTGTCCCACCAATTGGCTTCTCTCCACAACCGTCCATTGAATTTCTTCACCAAGAGCCTGATGCACAAACCATGTCTAAACTACCCATTGCAAACACGTGCATCAATTGTTTAAAGTTACCACTTCATACCTCTTACAAAGACTTTCAGGAGAATATGGACTTTGCATTAGGTAATACACATGGTTTTGGAATAGTTAATTCCTGGTCAGGTTAGTATTGTTACGTGCCTGTGTTGGTGGGTTATCTGTTTCTTAATGTGTGTATGCAAATTCACCTGTGCAGGGGCTCGGCTGTGATTGGTGGACCTAAGGAACGGCCTGATGTAACTGGTTCCTGCTGTGGACGTGAACTATAAAAGGGCGACCGAAGAGCTGCGGTGTGGGGGGGTGTGGCAGACTTCCCGTGCACTTGCCTCAGGTCCAGACGGTGCAGCCGTAGCAATAGCTGTTTGGTTAAAAGGTCGGGCATGTGTGTGAAGTTCGGAGCAAGTAGGGGTGAGCTGCCGATTATTTTGGGAAGCCTTCTTTTCTCCTGTGTTTTTAGACCAGGGAGGTCAGACTGTTATTTCTTTCTTTTCTTTTCCTTAAACAAGTCAGAGGGGAACCAAAGCCTAGGTTCAGTTTTGTTTGTTGTGTTGGCCTTAGCTCACCCCGAAATTATACATTCCCACTACCGTGAGTGCCATTGTTGACAATAAACTATTGTTAAAAGTCTGATGCTGTGGCTGTGTCTGTTTGGGCGCGGGAAGTCACGGGACACCCCACTCTTGTTACGGTCATTTCAAGCCGGGTGGTAACAGTATGGTAATCTGAGCTTTGCACTAAGTTAAATTAATGAGTGTCAATCATTAAGTAATTCTAAGGGAGGGGGGGGGGGGGGGGGGGGGGGTTGAATATCATTGCATTTTCTTTCCCAGAAATCAAACAAAAAATGTTCAAAATGTTCCACCTAAAACACCAGTTAACACACTTGAGACCAAGCTGAATTTACTTTATGTTGCCATATTTCATATTTCACCCAGCTATTCTGTGATTGGAGGCTCTGTTTTTGCATTGACATTTTAACAAATGTTCCTTTGCTTCAAGTCTTTTTGCTTGTCAGGGTACCTTTCTACAAGTATATAATAGTTATGAGGACTAACATAATTCAATTCAGTTTTTTTTTTCATTGCATTAATTTATGTGCATTGTGATTATTTTTGTTTTCTAGCTTTGTACTTGTTTGTTGCTTTTATTCTCTGGTGTTCTTCAACATTGTTTATCTGACACTTCTGTTCTATTTGATCAGTGATCCATGTTTGATGTATTTACTGACTGTATTAATGTTTATGTTATCAGTTTGAGTCATCTTGTTCCAAGACAATACACCTGGTGATTGTGATTACCAAAAACCTCAATAAAATGTGGTTGCACAAATTTATTTTTTCTTTTAACAAGGTGTTTTAAAACAAAACATGGTTGTAAAATCTCAACACACTCACATAATACAACTCATAAATTCTTTAAAATTGTATACAAACCGTCAACATGCATGTAAAGGATAGTAGCATTCTTGAAATTTAAAGCTGTGACTAAACTTCTAATAATACTGAACTAACAACAGTCTTGGCACTGTATTCTTTTTGAGCTGCACAACCACAATTACAGTAAATGAAATTTCTCCAGAGGCCTTATTGATATTTTAGGATTGTCCCTCAACAAAACCATCATCTTCAAATGGATCAAAGGTCTGCTGAAGTGTAACCATCATGGTGTCACTGATGGAAATGTTAATTGATGGAACAACTACATTATTGTTTGTCTCCAGCTCTGGCAGTGGTCTACATTCATCAATACCAAAGTCATTTTCACAAATACCATTCATATCTGGGTTATGTATTCCTGCATTGTTGATAATGCCCCTTTGCCACAGCTGAAGAGGGGTTTGCCCTCCTTGTGTTGAAAGTCCATGGTTATTCCACTGGTTCTGAAATTCTGTGGCAGCTCTTTGAATACGGGGCAAATAAATATAATGAAGCCAAAATAAATGGACCTCATTAAGTGAATCTAATACACCATGCTCCTCCATAAAATTGAAAAGATTAACAAAATGATATGAGACCACTCGATTTAATTCTGCCCATAATCGCTCAATTCTTTGATTATGCACAGACCTGCCAGTGATAACACTCTGCCTGTTCAGTCCTTGCCTGTAAAGCATGAAACGGGCAACACCAGTGTTTTCTAGCCCGTGATCACATCTCACTCCAAAGTTCTGAACACCAACCATGAACAGTGACAAAACACTTGATGCCCTGCTGTTATCTAAACACGCGAGGTAGATGATGGTTCTACTGAAACCATCCACACAGCCATGGATCTCCATCCTCCACCTCACAAGTTTGTGGTTTCCATCTATATGCCTATAGAAAAACGAAACAAGTATAAGTTATGTATGGGGAAACTATGACATGGTCAAGGATATGCACACGTTTGAGTAAATAAAACAATGAGTTATTTTGCTTTAGATTATCCATTTCACTAGACTTAGAATCAGGACTGTTTTTCTGTTAGAATTTTCTCACCATAACTGATTGGGGAAAGAAACACTGTACAGTCGTCGACGTATTGCATTGCGTCTTCTGAGGGAACGTCCAAAGGGTCAATTTGTTGTAGACTTTGTCTTACACGCCACCTTTGGATGTGTAACCCACGTGACCTCCAGCTACCATGCACATATCGTTCACCTGCATTTGTGGTATACTGAAGAATTTCCCTAACAACCCTGTTCAGGTTTTCATCTGATAATGTTGCATAAGTCAGTGGCTCAAAGCCAAGCTCCTCTCTGTGCCTGTACGGGAGCTAACCCCTAAGCATGTTGCAATGCTTTGCCAGTTCATTCCAAGAGATACTAAATGAGATATTTGCTCTCTTGAAATGCTGTATCGCGGTCGACCTTGAGAGCAAGTCATGAGAGGTGGAGGTAGCAAGTCTGTTCTCAGATGTAGTTCCTTGTCTGGTTTCATAAGCAGTCAGTAAAAAATTTACCCATCCATTTAAGGACTGTAATGTATTTACTGCTTCTCTATTTCTTGCATCGTCAACAAATCTTGAGATGGACAAAATTCCAGATAAGGTTTGAATGTGATCACCAAGTTCTCTATGGAGCCTCTGACGAACAAAAGAATCTGTGGCTTCTCTTTGAATTTGTTCCAAACATTATAATACATTATTTAAAAATTACTACTTACTCGACAAATTAACTGCAATACTAGCAAAGAAAGCAGGATGACTTTGAACAGCTTCATTGCTTGGTTCTTCTGGTTTAGGTCTGGGTATGTCAAGTAAGTTCTCCAAGTGTATTACATTTCCTGGTTTAAGAATGACTTCCTGCTTAAAGGATGAACTTCCTGTGTTAGGAAATGCAGATGTGAATGTCAGAGTGTATGTATGCAAGTGTAAAGGATAAACACTGGGATTGTATGTATATATGAGTATAGGAGTACAAATATATATGTGTTGAAAGGTAAAGGGTATGTGTTAGATTTGTATTGTTTATTGTCATTTATGCTTACAAATATTTAACCATATATGCTTAGAGGTGTATAATCGATTGTGTAGTGATAGGATGTGTGATCCTTAATAGTCTGCAAAGGCTTTGTGTGCATTCCAGAGTGTTCTGGCATTAACACCCACATCCTGGGAGTATGGGAGAGGTCGTACCTTGTCTTATTGTTTTATGGTAGGATTAACGTGTCTATATCTGTTTTAGGCTAAGTGCCTTTTGTTTAGATGAACAGCTAGACTCCTGGCACCAGCTTTGGGGAGTCTTCACAGGGTCACATCTTGACCCCACACACATACTTACACAACGCACAGGCAAGGTACTCTTTGTGTGTATGTAGACGTCATATGTTAAGGAACCTATGTATATTCATGTGAGCTCAATAAAAGGAGTGCTATGGGGAACCTGGCTGAGAGTCTGACGGAGGTCAAGTGGGTGGAACGACACTTGGCTGCAGGCAGGTCTCCCTCATGCTCGAGTAACACGAAGAACTTTGCCTACTTGGTGTTCAATGCTTTTGCTGTGTAGTTAAATTGTCTCGTTCCAGCGTGCCTGTGCTAGACAGACCCAACAGTATGTATATATATATATATATGTGACTAGAAAGGGCTGCACCTGCAAGGAGAATAAATATATGTCAGCATAAAAATATGTAGCATTAAGAAAAATAGAATACATGTGTGTGAAAGGAAGATTCATGGATGTATGTGAGAGTGAATATACATGGATATGACATAAGAATAAAGGTGTGCGAGATGACAATATATGTATGTGAGAGTGAAAGAATGAATTTTGGCTTGTACGACGCCTCACAGATAGACGTGCCAAACACGCCATCTTGTTTAGCGCGACATCCGCTGGTTCCCTGTTTCTGGGAAGAAGTACTTTCGTCTTAGTTCCTTCTGCCTTCTTTTGTATTCTTTTCCAGCTTTAATAAACTGCTCACTTTTTGTTAAGACCAAGATTTGTTTCCACGCGTCTGCTTTTCAGTCCCCACTTCAACCTCCACACAGACTGACTGATATTATGCACTTGAGGGTAACTTGTGCGATTGCCTTTGGGTTGGCCTCCAGAGTTGTTTTCAATAGTCTCATCAAGTTTCCCATCAATGTTATTAGAGCAGTATTAGGCCTTTATAGTGCAAAGCATTCTAGTTGAGGACACTGAGTCTTGCAGTCAGTACAGGTGGTGCTCATGTTGGCTTGCCTGGTTTACCACTCTGTCTACCAGGAGCCGGTGCTTTGACTCTGGTGTTTTTTCCAATGCCTTTCTGAGGCTGGGGCAGCAGTCGTGGGGCGTGTGGGAAAAGGACTCGAATGCAGGCACTTACTGAGATGCGAGGGAGGTTTATTGTAAATAACAGAACACAAAGTGGGGATGGCAAAAACAGAACTAAGGACAATCTAAACCAGGAGAAACTAAACTATACAATGGCAAACCTGAACACGGAGGGGAAGGAGAACGAAGGGGACATGGAGGAGGTGATATCCCAAAACCAGAAAATCCCAAAACTAGAACACGAGTCCACAAACAATAATAATGATGATGATAAACCAAACCCAAAATCACTGAGTCCACGGACTCAGGACCATGACACATGTATTAATTCATGTGCCTACCCAGCTTGGTTACTATGATGCCTGAGATGAGCTCCCATGTTGTTTTCATGTAGTGGCAGTGTCCAAAGCCTCAGGTATACACATCTTATTGTACTTCTTATTCATCTATGAACATGCTTTTCTGTCCCTCAGTTAATATCTTTATGGGCTTCCCAGATTTTGCAGCTAGATTAAAGGCAGCCACCCAGCTGAAACATGGCTACCTCAGCTTCTTGAGCTCTTATTCAGTTATATAAACACAATATATCAGTATTGTACTCTAAGTGTAAATGCCAACATTCTGGAAAAGCCCACCTGTCTCCTGGTGGGCTTCACACAACCCATGAAAACCTTCATATTTCACACCGTTTTGATAGCTTTTGTAAGTCGACATTAGAAAGCATGATTAATTCAGTCAGTTAGTAGCTGCACTGCACAAAACTCAATTTAGTTACATGGAACCAAAGGGAATATTAAACTGTTAAGGTTGTAATGCTGCTGGCAGAAAAAAAGTAAAGTTACATGTAAGACAGCGAGCATATTTCCTAAAGCAGCATGTACAAGTTACCAATTTGCATCAAACTATTATTATTAAACTCTTGAAAAACATTTTTTTGTTTACTTTTTGTTTTGGTTTTCTATATCACTGTAAACAAAATGCTTACTGTTAACTTTAAACTAAAGTCCGTCATATTATTGTTTCACTTTGATTTAAACCAGACTTTCATTAGAGTTCTTCATTCTCTTCCTGTTCACCTCAGTTTCTACCCATGTTTCATTTACTTACTTACTCTTTCTCCCAGCTGTCTTTCTCAGCTTATGTCCTTTAGCACAGTAGAAAATGTAGACATTTCTCAAGTAGGCATTTCTGAGGCCTCCCATGGTTCTCTCCATTCAAATGCAAATGATGTGGGCCAGTTATGGCTCAGTATGCGGTGATGTCTGTGTTTGCAAGAGCACATTCAAAAGCACATTGTGTCAGGGGAGATTTGAGTTAGGGTTAGTTTTCCCTCTGGAGCTGCTAGTGGCTGATAAAATAGGCCCCCAGTCTCACAAAACAAAGTAAATCATAATATTGGCTTACTATTGACCTTTATTTGTTAATGTACAGGGTGGGCCATTTATATGGATACAGCGTAATAACATGGGAATGGTTGGTGATATTAAAGTCCTGTTTGTGGCACATTAGTATATGTGAGGGGGCAAACTCCTCAAGATGGATGGTGACCATGGTGGCCATTTAGAAGTCGGCCATCTTGGATACAACTTTTGTTTGTTCAATAGGAAGAGGGCCATGTGACACATCAAACATATTGGTAATGTCACAAGAAAAACAATGGTGTGCTTGGTTTCAACGTAACTTTATTCTTTCATGAGTTATTTACAAGTTTCTCTTTGTCCACAGCCACTGACATGTCAAAGAGGTTAACACGTGAGGAGCGGATCGAAATTGTGTTGATATCTGGTGAACGCAGTAACCGGGTCATTGCAGCAGATTTTAATGCAAGACACCCTACAAGACCACCCATCTCCCATGCTACAGTCAGCAACCTGCTTGCTAAGTTTCGTGATATTAGCTACTCACAAATGGCACCCTTACAAACTCCAGCTACTGCAGCATCTCAACGAGGATGACCCAGATCGGCACAGAATTTGCAGAATGGGCAAAACAAAAACTGGAACAGGACCCTCAGTTCACGCAGAAGATTTTGTTCAGTGATGAGGCAAACTTTTATGTGAATGGTGAAGTTAACAAACAAAACCACCGCTATTGGTCTGACACTAACCCACATTGGATGGATCCCTCCAAGACTGTTGGACCAACAAAAGTGATGGTGTGGTGTGGTATATGGGGTACAACGATAGTGGGTCCATTCTTCATCAATGGAAACCTCAAGGCCACTGGATATTTGAAATTGCTACATGATGATGTAAAAAATAAGAAGGCCTAGTTAGGACAGACATAGGGCAGACGTGTTCACCTCCTCCAGGCCATGGAAGAAGCCTGCCTAGACATATCGGTAGATGCATGCCAGGGGTGGAACAGGCATGTAGGAGGATTTTACCCACGCTGCCTGGCTAGGGCCAGGATTCTCTGGCCTGACCCAGAACACAGACAGGATACTGAGGTGGAATAATGTTTTTGGTGTGTGTGTACTGTATGATCCATGAAGAAAAATGTGCCACTGTATGTAGATTGGTTGCGTCTTTTGCGTTCATCATGTGAAAAGGTTTTTGAGGGGAAGAACCACAAGCAACATAACTTGCCAGTTTTGGAAATATTGTTTTAAATTTATTGACTGTTGTCTTACACACATGTGTTTTTGAGGCCTTGTGTGTGATGTCTGTGGGCAAGCTTTCTTTGCAAGCTCCTTTGACTCTGTGGGCAAAGTTTGGTTTTTCAGCAAGAGTGAATGGTTTTGAGTTCAGAGCTTCATTTTGACTTGAAAATATGATGTTTGGGAAATTGGGTGAGACGTTATGGATGTGTGTTTACTGTTTTGAGAATACGAGGCATAGTTTCAAGAAATGTGTTTAAGCAATCGTGAAGAGCTGTAAAACTACCAAGCAGAGTCCACAGCAGTTTTACCTAACCATGGCTTCTTGCTGGGCTGAGACAGTTTTAGAGACAGTGCATTTGGTGATGTAGCTCCTCTAAGTCTGTGCCACTGCCGCAGCTAGCAGCCTGCCTGAACATGTGCCAAAATGCTTGAAACACTCTTGAAAAGTGGTGAAGGATCCTGCTGGCCATGTTTTCACCTATTTATAAACTAGTTTACAGCGTCTTGCTATGGGTATGTATGCTGGGAGTAGCACAACACAATCTGAGTGTGTGAGGTGAGGGCAGAGCTCTGCTGCAGCACTTGCATACTTATCTTTGAACCGTGACTGGATGTAAACTTGATAATTATAACCCAGGACGTTGGTTGTAGCTCTTACTCACACTGAGCTTGGAGAAACTGGATTTAATTATTTTTCTGGTACTATTAAATTTAAAATATATTTTAAAGTGTAACTACTCTTGCACATGTTTTTCTTAATTTATGATCATGTATGATATGTTATGTTATTATCTTCCTGTCCATGTTTTTTGTACACAGGTTCTTAAAAAAAGAGCTTTTGACTTCCATGAGATTACTTTTACTTACTTTTTTATTGTTACTATTAATAATAGTAATAACAATCTCTATACTGTTATATACTAATAGTGTTAAGTATAAAGATATGATGTGTTTTTCTTCTCTCCGTCTTTGTGCAGCAGGACAACTCGTGCTGGCTATGCACATTTTTCCTTTGCAGTGGAAGTTAAAGTTCTTTTATAAAACCTTCAGACTCTTTGTGTATGCGCGTGTATGTTGGGTGGGGAAAGATACATGTATGATAAGTGATCAAGGACTGCAAAATGTCATGCTACAGCTGACAGTGCCACTTGGACATATAAAGTTCATGTCATAAAGTCAACCTCTGCTTGTTTACTCTCAGTATTTTTATAGGAGAGAGTTTTCAATACTATTTGCTTTGTGTTAATAATGGTTGTGGACTGGTATAACAATGCTTAGACTGCCTGCTGTGATTTTTTAATTTCACATCCAAACTTGGATATATGTGTAGGATTAAAACTACACTAGCACCTTGCTAATCTGGGTTCATAACAAGGTGCAAACCGAGTACAGTCATGAACATTCACCCGAGACTGAATCTCTATCTAGATAACAGACTGCTGCAAAGGCTTCAGACGAGTAGAAGAGTATTTAAATTGTATTCTTTTTTCCTACTGACTTACTAGTCTTATTCAAGCTTTATGAGATAAAAGAAGACAAAGCCATAACAATTCTCCTCATCTGGATGTTGGATTTTCAGAGGGAGAAACGTTTGGTCACTCATCCAAATGATGCAGGTTTTAACAGTAAGTTGTGTAATGACCACTAGTACTAACAGCGAGCTGTGAGCTCAGTTTAGGATTGTTAATTTGCAAAATGTCACAACAATGGGAACCATTCTCAGAGAGTTGGAGAACAGCTCCAATCACAGCATTGTAACGTGATGATATGCTCTAAAGAGTCCATCTTGGCCATTTCTGTTTGACTTCTCCCTCGAACATGTGTAGTGTCCTGACTAGGGATGGGTATCGTTTAGGTTTTATCCGATACCGGTGCCAAACCGGTACTTTTGAAACGGTGCTGGTGCTAAAACGGTGCTCGAACCGGTGCTTAAAGAATGGAGAACACAAACTTTGTCCAAAAACCTCTCATGTTCAGCTGTTTTTTTGTAAAAAGATAACAATGTTAGCCTTTTCTGCAGCTATGGGGCATATATGGTATCACTCTTGGCTGGAAGCAGCTTAAACAATGGAAAAAACACAAACTTTGTCCAAAAACCTCTCATGTTTAACTGTTTTCCACTTTTTCTTTGGTCATTTTAGCCTTTTTGTCCAGGGTGAAGGGAGTATCTGCCATCAAACAAGAAGACAGCTGCATGTAGCTATGATGGTGTTTGCTAGTTCACCTTACATGCATTAATGTAATAACGTGGTTAGCCTACTCAACGTAAATTACACACGAACAACATTAAGCTACTCACGCAGAGAAGAACGGCTGCTGCTGCATCATCATCCTCATCATTTCTGCTACACTGGCAGGGCTAGGGGCCAGGACTCTCCTCTTCGGGTTTTTGGGGGATGTGGCTAACTCCGGGTCGATAACAGGCACCACACCCGCAGTAGATGTGCTCGGTGTGAGGTCTCGCAGCAAGCTATCAAATACGGCGCATTTCTCGGCTTTTAAAAAAACGCTATGCGTCGCCAGGTGTTTCATCAGATTCGAGGTGTTACCTCCTTTGACAGCATCACAGTATCAGCTTAAAGCACTTGTTGCAGCTGCTGAGTTTGCATCTTTTGCTGTGAAGTACAGCCAGACTTTGACCGCTTCGCCTTGGGCATTTTTAATCTGTAGCTCTGCCATAATGGCACCGGATACCGGTACCCATCCCTAGTCCTGACCACACTCAGTTTTTGGTCTTGTGTATGATGAAAGACAAACGTTAAATACTGATCTATATGCATTGTACACCATGATTTTTATGGCAATTTCACAGTCCAGGAGTGCTGGCCTGTGTTTCTCGTATCCTGGTTAACTTGATGTGCTTGTGATACATCCTGAGAATTGCACCTCCCTCATTAGTCAGTTGTGCTCGTTATAATGTTAGAGAAACCTGTAGTTAGTGAAGACTGAGGAAGCCAGTGAGTGATGAAACCTTTCTGAACACATTACAGGCAGCACAATGTTTTCTGCATCTTCAGACCCTTTCACATGTGGTGGACCTGCCAGTCCTGATATTCAGTGGCAAGGAATCTGATTAGCATTAGGCCTTATATGATAAGAATATCGTATATGGATAATGAGTCTCAAATAAAGTGGACCCCCTTTTTTTTAACTCAGTTTCTCTTCAGCAGGTTGAGCTGCTGCAGGCCCCCTCCCTGCCATCCTGGTTATAAGCCAACTGGCTGGATGACGATTGCCTTGAACAAGTATTGTGTTGTTTACCACAGATGATGGGTTGTTATTACTGAGTGTGACAGATAGTGCTGCTTCACAACATTGCTTCCAGAGAATAACTTGAGTTGATATTGCTGTCCTGGAATGCGCATATGGTTCATTATTATTATTATTATTATTATTATTATTATTATTATTATTATTATTATTATTATCATTATGTCTTTTGATTAAATGCAGATGACATTTCTGTCACATTTTTATTATATATTTGAATGTATCTATTAAAAAGAAATACTTTTAGTTGAATGCTATCAATGTGTTTTACATCTGCATGGCAAGTTTCACATTGCCACCAAAGTTTTCATAGCTCATCTCTAACCTCTCCTCTAGGAAATACAGCTGCACACTTTTGAAGACAATGAATTAAAAACATCAGATCTCCCTGAAGTTGGATAATCAGAGAGGCCGCTGAGGAGGAGGGCCTGACAGGGAAGTGAATTTATGGGGACAGGGCGCTCAGCAGACAGAGAGGAGGCCCGAATCTCTGATCAACCAAGTCTCTTCAGGCGTTTTGACTTTTAGTAGAGCACTTTGTCATCAGAATCCACGAAACATAACATGGCAAGGAGAGACAGCCACTGCAGAACTGATGCTGTAAATGCAAAGTGGGCCATTTGGGTGTTGGATGATTTATGAGATGCTGCTGTGAGGACAGCAGATTAAATTGTTTGTATGTGTTAGGAGTAATGCCTGGACTAACTCCAGCTATCTGTACACGAGGCTCCTAAAACTATATTGCATAAGCAGGCAGAAGTGGAAGCCCCTAACCGTGCCTGGAAACGTCTTATGTAACACTACACGTGGGTCTAGACATTAGGAGACTCACGGACCACAGAGATGGAAAATAGAGTCTTATGTCATATTAAAGGAAAACAAAAAAGAAATCCTCATTTCTTTGTTTCATAGGCACCTCCAGTTTATCAGTTTCTCTCTGTCTATTCACACACTCCTCAAACCTGTGAGTGTACACGGATATAAAC
Organism: Neolamprologus brichardi; assembly: GCF_056152115.1. Lineage (NCBI taxonomy): Eukaryota > Metazoa > Chordata > Actinopteri > Cichliformes > Cichlidae > Neolamprologus > Neolamprologus brichardi. The sequence goes on along the minus strand of NC_142116.1, from coordinate 30,970,456 downwards.
CGCTGCAGCCGAACGAACACCGTGTGCAAAGACTGCCCATACAGTCATTTAAGAAAGCAGTTTGAAATAAATAAAACACCAGTGTGTGAATGACTGCATTAAAAATTAGTTCATCCTTTCAAGGACACCTACAACATATTGTAATGATTGTCTTGGGTTTAAAGCTATAAACTCGCTACATTATAAAAGTTAGTGACAAAGTTGAAATGATCGCACCTGAAATAACTAAAAGTCTCCTCGTCACTTGTCATGCGTTTGTGCAACAATCAGCCCACCTTCCTTCTTTCCTTCTAACACAAACATTGTCTTTTAAAGCAGATTAACTTCTTCATGTCATCTCAGAAATGCTTACATAGGTTGTTTCAGACACTCTTTCTTCTCCCATCAGTAACTTAGTTCCAGCTTTAATGCGATAAATCTGTCACTCTCAGGGTATAATTTTGTTATTGTTAGTTATTTTTCTTTGTTATTGTCAGTTGTTACTTAATGGTAAATTGTTTGTTTGTGGAATGCTGGAATAAAATAATACTTTATTCAGTTTTCAGACTGAAACTACCAAATCAATGTGCTCAGGCTGTACAAGACAGGGACTGTGCTTTCATTTGTACACAAGTGAATGAGTGGATCTAGGGAAACAGTCCAAGTGTTGCTATGCTTGAGTTCCATGGGCAGAGAGGACGTGGTGATAATTGAGATGATAGCCGAGCCCATCCTCGAAATGGGCTGAAAACCAGCCTAGTAGAATCCTAGTATACTGAAAACAGCTCTATGTATTATTATTAGGATGCCACGAGCTTGCTCTCTGCACCTGAGTTGGTAACTGTTTTGAATGGATAAAATGAATCACACCAAACAGCCAAAATGCAGAAATTGCATTCTTGTATCTAGCTGCATCAATGTGAATTTAATTTATTTGTTCAACCCCTACTGAGTCTCTTACATGCTCATTTTGGCTATATTTGTGGGGACCTTGGGTTGACTATAATTGCTCAGCTTGTTATCTTTCGAAATCGGTTTTTGGTAAAGTTTAGTCATTTAAGTTTTTCTGTATTTTACTTTAAGTTGTTTATTAATATCAGGAATACCAGGAAAACACTAAGAATGAGCCAAGAACTAACAGGCCGACTTCAGAGAATGATACGACAAAGACAAATCAGAGACGAGGCAAGAAAAGTCAAATAAAATACAAAAGGCTACAAAAATAAAACGGGAACACAAGAACGTCGAACACTTAATGACTGACTGAAAGAATAAAATATTCCATAAGTTTAAACTTCAGGTTGGCAGTTTCCACTAGTGATGTGTCGGTCACAAACGAAACGGCTCTTAGAGACGGATCTTTTTGTTTCGCATTTTAATTTAGATTTTATTGTGTTGTGGTTTGCAGTGTTTTCTGTTGTTTCAATTTAAATTTGTTTAAAAGGAAAAAGCTGAAAATTTAAATAGTTAAAAGTAAAAATGCAAATAGTTGTTTTTGTATTTTATAATTTCTTTTTTAAATTTTATGTGGAGTGAATAAAAGCATATTTATATATAAACATATATATAAAAAACATTTTTTACATTAGTAATTCATTTTGTGCATAATTTTATATTTTTGTTGATAATAAATTAATTAAAGCAACAAGACAACCTGAAGAGCTGGGAGCCGAAAGAGCCGGTTCTCTAAAAAGAGCCGGAATTCCCATCACTAGTTTCCACCTCATTCCTTTTGTTGTGATAAGCTAGGCTAGGCTAAACATACACTGGACACATACATTCCTGGACTTAAAAAGCTTGTAGTTGGATGTGTTTTCTGTTGTAAATAGTACAGAGCCAAGAGTATCTGCAGCTGAATTGGTCTTTGTAGGAGGACTCTTTTTCTCTTTGTCAGCTCTGTCACTTCTTGGGAATTGTACCTCCCTTTGTCGTCTCAGAACCCAATCTGTTACATTAAAGAGAAATGAGCTCAACTATGCTCCTTAATAATTCCAGCAAGCGAAGCAGAAGTAGCTGGACGCTCTCTCTTTTTCTATGTTCTGTTGACTTTCTCTCACTGTTCATAAATGATGGTTTCATTTATCAAATCTATAGAATCTAATTTAAAAATATTTTCTTTACATACTTACGTCTTGAATAATATTGAAGACCTCATAGTACTCTACCACCCCAATAGAGCACTTTTCTCTCAGACCACTGGTTTACTTGTGGTTCCCAGACTATTTAAAAGTACAGGGTGGGCCATTTATATGGATACACCGTAATAACATGGGAATGGTTGGTGATATTAAAGTCCTGTTTGTGGCACATTAGTATATGTGAGGGGGCAAACTCCCCAAGATGGGTGGTGACCATGGTGGCCATTTAGAAGTCGGCCATCTTGGATACAACTTTTGTTTTTTCAATAGGAAGAGGGTCATGTGACACATCGAACACAAGAAAAACAATGGTGTGCTTGGTTTCAATGTAACTTTATTCTTTCATGAGTTATTTACAAGTTTCTGACCACTTATAAAATGTGTTCAATGTGCTGCCCATTGTGTTGGATTGTCAATGCAACCCTCTTCTCCCACTCTTCACACACTGATAGCAACACCGCAGGAGAAATGCCAGCACAGGCATCCAGTATCCGTAGTTTCAGGTGCTGCACATCTCGTATCTTCACACCATAGACAATTGCCTTCAGATGACCCCAAAGATAAAAGTCTAAGGGGGTCAGATCGGGAGACCTTGGGGGCCATTCAACTGGCCCACGACGACCAATCCACTTTCCAGGAAACTGTTCATCTAGGAATGCTCGGACCTGGCACCCATAATGTGGTGGTGCACCATCTTGCTGGAAAAACTCAGGGAACGTGCCAGCTTCAGTGCATAAAGAGGGAAACACATCATCATGTAGCAATTTAAATATCCAGTGGCCTTGAGGTTTCCATTGATGAAGAATGGACCCACTATCGTTGTACCCCATATACCACACCAAACCATCACTTTTGTTGGTCCAACAGTCTTGGAGGGATCCATCCAATGTGGGTTAGTGTCAGACCAATAGCGGTGGTTTTGTTTGTTAACTTCACCATTCACATAAAAGTTTGCCTCATCACTGAACAAAATCTTCTGCGTGAACTGAGGGTCCTGTTCCAATTTTAGTTTTGCCCATTCTGCAAATTCTGTGCGCCGATCTGGGTCATCCTCGTTGAGATGCTGCAGTAGCTGGAGTTTGTAAGGGTGCCATTTGTGAGTAGCTAATATCCGCGGGAGGGATGTTTGACTAATGCCACTCTCCAGTGACATGCGGCGAGTGCTACGCTGTGGGCTCTTGCTGAATGAAGCTAGGACAGCCACTGATGTTTCTTCATTAGTGACAGTTTTCTTGCGTCCACATTTTGGCAAATCCAACACTGAACCAGTTTCACCAAACTTAGCAAGCAGTTTGCTGACTGTAGCATGGGAGATGGGTGGTCTCGTAGGGTGTCTTGCATTGAAATCTGCTGCAATGACCCGGTTACTGCGTTCACCAGATATCAACACAATTTCGATCCGCTCCTCACGTGTTAACCTCTTCGACATGTCAATGGCTGTGAACAAAGAGAAACTTGTAAATAACTCATGAAAGAATAAAGTTACGTTGAAACCAAGCACACCATTGTTTTTCTTGTGACATTACCAATAAGTTTGATGTGTCACATGGGCCTCTTCCTATGGGAAAAACAAAAGTTGTATCCAAGATGGCCGACTTCTAAATGGCCACCATGGTCACCACCCATCTTGAGGAGTTTCCCCCTCACATATACTAATGTGCCACAAACAGGACTTTAATATCACCAACCATTCCCATTTTATTACGGTGTATCCATATAAATGGCCCACCCTGTAGAATGGGAGATAAAGTCTTCAGCTTTCAGGCCCTTCTTCTGTGGAACCAGTTTCCCAGTTAGGATTTGGGAGACAGACACCATCTCTATTTTTATGATTACATTTAAAATTTTCCTTTTTGATAAAGCATAGGATCCTGAGTCTTCCCTTAGTGTATCGCAGGAAGCCCACAGCAGCTTCGATCTGTTGTAGCATAACTGAGTGTTTCTATTTCACTCACCCTTTTCCCTCACTGTGTGTTTATACATCACTCTGTATTTAATAATTTGTTATTATTATCTTTGGCTCTTTTCCATAGTGTGTCTTTGAGGGGAGGGGCACTCCCAACTCTCAATGGGGGCAAAAGCGGTGCTCCGTGCCGCCAGTGCCGTGCGAACATCTCTGTTAATCCAGGGTTTTTGATTTGGGAAGGATTTAACTGTTCTGGATGGGACGGCATCTTCCACGCATTTCCTGATAAATCCGCAGACTGAGTCTGTGTACTCATCAATGTCCCTAGCAGCCATGTGAAACATTTCCCAGTCCACGTGATCAAAACAGTCCCGCAGCGTAGACTCCGATTGGTCCGTCCAATGGTGCACCGCCCTCATGGTTGGAGCTTTCTGTTTCAGCTTCTGCCTATAGGCGGGCAGGAGCAGGATGGAGCGGTGATCTGATTGGCCACACATTGGTCACACATCCTAAATAACCTCAAGACCCAGCACCTGACAGTATGCCCCTATATGAGAATTTAACTTAACATGTATTAACAAACACAGCATCAAAAAAAAGCTGGAATGTTGTTTGTTTTCAGTGAGTAATTGTAGTCATCAGAAAAACTGAGGTGACTGAGGTGGGATACCAGATAATAACAGGTTGAGTGTTTTGTGAAACTGTCCCTGTAACTTATAAAGTCTGACTATCTGGACAGTCTTTCTCTGGAAGGATGAAATATTCTCTTCAAAGATTCTGCAACGGCAATGACGGACCTGACCACATAGTTTGCTCTTTTAACACTTTATTCCGGTTGCTGTTTCCTCGAGAGAGTGAATGAATAGTGGAATTGTAAAGCGCTATATAAACCCAATCCATTATTAAGCAGTAATAACACCCAGTTTATGTCAATTGGAGGTCACTAAAATCAATATTGAGTGTGTGTGTAACTTTGCCAACTCTGTAGTTTTCTCTGGTCCCCTCCCCAATCGGACCAGGAGTGACATGTTTGGCCGCATGTTCTCCTTAGTGGTGTCCAAAAACAATGTGGGCTTTATAGATAATTGAAAAACTTATTTGGGGAAAGCTGGTCTTCTTTTGGATGGAGCAGCTCTCATTTCTAGAAATCTGGCCAAATTTATTGAACCCCCAAAATATGACTATCCAGAGTTGGGACCAGGAAGCAGAGTTGCAGTCTTACACGCCTCTCTGCAGCTTCTCTCCTCCTGTTATCCCCCCCACCCAAAACCTCATCCCCTCAGAGACTGTGTCAGCTCGCAAACAGACAGAAAATAAGCAAAGAATGACTTAAACATAGGACAAATCTGATGAAAGCCTCATTTTTTAGCTTTGTCCAGCCTAACTGGGAAACTAAAAATTTATATTTGTTATTATCACCCACCTTGGCCAGTTTTAACATCCATGTTGATGCTAAAAATGACAGCCTCAACATGGCATTTAATCTGTTATTAGACTCAATTGGTTTCTCTCAAAATGTAAAAGAACCCACCCACCACTTTAATCACACTCTAGATCTTATTTTAACATATGGCATAGAAACTGAACATTTTACAGTGTTTCCTGAAAACCCTCTCCTGTCTGATCATTTCCTGATAACATTTACATTTACAATAATTGATTACACAGCAGTGGAGAGTGGACTTTATCACAGTAGGTGTCTTTCTGAAAGCGCTGTAACTAAGTTTAAGAATATAATCATCTTCAATGCCCTGTACCAACATAGAGCAGAGCAGCTACCTGAACGCTGCTCCAACAGGGGTTGATCGTCTTGTTAATAATTTCACCTCCTCACTACGTACGACTCTGGAGCTCCTGTAGAAAAGAAAGCCTCAAATCACAAGTACTTGAGTCCCTGGTATAATTCTCGAATGCACACCTTAAATCAGATAACTCATAAGCTGGAAAGGAAATGGCATCTCACAAATTTAAACAAGTCATTGCTGGAATTGGAAACACTCTCAAATCACTGAGAGCTGCAGAGATTTAAAGAGAACAGCATTCAGTGACAGTATCCAACTTTGGGGATGTAGAGTTTTCTTCATCCACTCTGTCAATGAAGTAGTATGGTCTCGCTATCTTAATCACTTAAATGGACAGAATTTGGGGGTTTTGTGTGCAAGACATTTTTAAATAATTCAAGAACTTCATACTGAAAAGTGATGCAGTTGTCTCACTGAAAGGAACAGCGGCTTCATGTCAAACAATACGAGACTTAAACACAGGGGACATGATAGACTCACACACTGAAGACAATATGAACAACGTAGTGAGGAGAAACTTAAACATACCACTAAACGGGGAAACAGAACTCAACAACATAGAACCAGCTGAAGCCTAAACTCAACAACTATATAAACAAGAACATTATAACACAAAAGTCACCAAACTCAGAATGCTGGGTAAAAAAACCCCAGAACCATGACACATGGTATAAATCTCAAACACTATAACAATGTAAACACTGTTCACTCTCATATACAGACTGAGGTGAAACCTGCACAACTGCATGCTTCAGTGTAAAGAACTACAGTAACTGTATGGACTGTGTATTGTGTCTACAGATGGTGTGTGTTAATTTACCCCAGTGCTGGTCAAAGCCTTCTGCTGATGTGTGAAAATGTTGTTCACATCCTCTGTCAGTGTTATTTGGTTCTTTGTGTGCGGACTCAGCAGCCAGGGAAGACCAGAAAGCAATAACTGTGTATGAGGAAAGCAATAACTTGGTTGGCCCCCTTATCAATTCAGACCCGAGTGGAATAATCAGCAGCTTGAATCAGAATGAAGAAAAAAGCTGAACTGATAATCTGTGAAATGTCATCAAGAGAAGAGCAACAATAAAGGAATCAGTGAGGTGCAGTTGTGTTTTTTCATTCAGAGATCAGAGTGTAGTTTCCTGTGCACTGGCCACAGGACCTCATCGACATCGCAAGCAATGTCTTCTCCTGCTCCCGGAGAAAATATCCTCTTGCATGTCGAAACCATCCATGGATTGCTGTCACCTGAATGTCGCCGCAGGCCTCTTCCATGGCCTGCAGAAGAGGCATGCGGGCATGTGGTTGGCGGTGATATACACGCCATCTCCAAGCCGAAAAAAAAGCATCTATAGGGTTTAAAAATGGTGAGTAAGGGGGCAAGTATACCACTTCAAGTTGGTTGTGGTTGGAGAACCAGGCCTGGACCAGAGCAGCCCGATGGAAACTGACATTACCCCATATCACCACAAACCTGGGCTGATCTGGTCTGTACAACTATATCATGGAGAGCATCTAGAAATGTGAGTATATGTTGGCTATTGTATGGCCCTAGTTTTGCATGATGATGCAGAAGCCCTCGAAGGCTTATGGCGCCACACAATGTGATATTTCCCCCGCGCTGCCCTGGGACGTGCACAATTGCCCTTTGGCCAATTACATTACGACCCCGTTGTCTTGTTTTGCACAGGTCGAATCCAGCTTCATCAATGAAAATGAATTCATGAGGCTGTGCAGCTCCATCCATGGCCAAGATTCTCTGTAAAACAAAGAGAACATATTACTGCACTACAGTGCTGCACATACAGAACCCTCACCCCATCACACAGGTACCTGTGTAGCTCTCAGGATGGATCCATGTGGTACTGATATGGTACATATTCAGCTGCTACTGGATTTCACCAATACTGTATTGTCCATGTAAAGGACAGTTACACTTACCCGTACATATTCAGCTCGAAGTCCTTTGACCCCGTGACTGTTCCTCTCAATGGGACTCTGTAGAGCTGCTTCATGGTGATGCTGTGTTTTCCCAAGATGCGTCTGATGGTGGTGATGCTCACATGGTTTATGTTGTTGAACACTTGCCTGTCTGCAAGTATTTGCTTTCGTAGCTGGTGGAGACGGATGGCATTGTCTGCCCTCACTAGGTCCACAACGGCAAATTCCTGCTGTTGTGTGAACAGGCGTTGGCGTCCTACCCCAGAAGGTTTTCGAGTCATTCTAGAGAAATACAACCACATATTGTCATCGCTTTGCTTATTTTTCTTACAGTACTTTACTGTATATACTGTATCATCCACTGTACAACACTGTACTTCAATATAAGTAATCATGGTATGTTTCACAGAAACTACCACTTTGGCTGCAAAAGGAGCATTAGCACCCTGCAATACCCTGTACACTTGATATGGTGATATACTGTAGAACAGTGCTATAAAAACCATCTGAGTAGAGTAGAAGGTAGAGAGGTGAAGACAGACCTGCTTTCTAGTCTGAATGTTCTTATTACAGATGCCACTGTGAAGCGGCTTAGATGTGGGTGGACTCTCTGCCCAGCTTCCCTCATAGTCAGGCCGTGGTTGATGACATGGTCCACCAAAGTTGCTCTTATATCATCAGAAATATGGGTCCCTGCATGGCCTCTGCGACCTCGACCTCCTCCTCCTCTTGCTCTCCTTCCATCCATGCTTGCAAAGTTCTTGAATTGGCTAAACTGAGGGCTTTTTGTAGTTGGCTAATTGGTGTTCAGTTTTGCAAGTAAGTGCCTTCAGGTGTGTATTTGAGTGGTTGCAATTACCCGATGTGTTTTGTATTTTGGATACATGTGTTTTCCAAATGGCACCCTGAAATTTCATTTTGTGAGCGAAGTGTCTTATGTATGAAATAGAGTGTAGTATGCAGGACCATGTGTGTTGCATAAAGGAGTACGTGTGTTGCATAATTGCAACTAGGGTGCAAAGCAGAGCTTTTGTTTAAGGTATGGGTACATGTGTTTGAGGTATGGTAGCAAAAGCTTCAAGTTGTGTTACTTTAGTCTAAGCATGGGTTTATAGTGTTCAAGCATTCTTTAGGGCCAAAAAGACACGGCTCCAAAGTGGTCTTTAACTTGTGATCTTTATTTTACATATCCAGGATATGGAGACCTGAGCACAGAGCACACAACCCCAGGTCTGAAGCACAAACGGAAGCCTAGGTATTTATATACTTGCTCTCTAGTGTGCATCAAACAGCCTAGTTGGTTTCACTTGATTCTAGCTGCAAAAGCACGCTCTGCAAAAGCATGCAGTTTCCTGTTTGGCACAGAGTGTACTCAGAGTTAGGCCTTTCTTATATAAAGCAAAGTAATCAGCATACATTTGAGATGATAAATTTAAACCTCAACAACACACAAAATCTAGAGATTAGAACAGACATTTTAACTACTCAGACTAGATTAGTCTGCTAACCCTAACTCTGCTATCTCTGACTATTTTCAACACATTTTAACATATAAGGCTGAGTGTCAAGTCCTTTTATCCCTTCAGCTGTGATGGCAAGGGGCGGCCATGGGGACTTTAATTTCTCTTCACTCCACGTTACACGATAACAAAAATAGAGCTGCAACCTTGTTATTCAAATTTTACTCATATTTATTTTTTCTTTTACTACTTACAACCACAACTCTGTGATTACAACCCGTCAAATCAGTGAATACAAGTGCTCACGTCTCAGTTCACAAAAACATATATTTTGCACTTTGACTTTTGCAAAAGAGTCACAAAATTTCAATTTGTAATTGAAAGGGATAGGGGGTGGTGGCGGGTATGGGGGTGTCGGGACAGACTGAATGGATGGTTTTCTCTGTCCTCTGTCCGCCATTTTGGTGGAGCTGACAGCAACTTATAATGATAATATGTCTCAAATTCATCTAACACAGCTTACTTGTAGTTTTGGATATCAGTTTGAATAAATAAAACTTATTTTGGTGATCTGCAGTGGAATTTTCTTGTATAGAGGTTTTACATGTAACATCATGTGCAGATCACTTACAGTTTTTTCTGAATGCTTAAACACTAACTATGATTCTTACAGCACAATTTCTAAAACTATTAATACTTATAGCAAAACCCCTCACCGAGTTTGCAAAACTAAAAGCACAAACACTGCTTTGCACTCAGTTTGCCATTTTGTAACACACACTTTGCAAACCTGTAGCTACAATCCACTGCACAGCACTCTTTTTGCAGAACTGTAAACACAACTCACTGCTTTACACTCAATTTCCAAATGATCAACACACTCCTAGCAAAACTTTACACATTTACGGCCATTATTTACACTATTTTACCAACTGTCTGGCACACTGTCACATGTGAAAACTTTTTTAGATAATTAGTTCACTTTGCAATCAGCCCGAGCACTATAATACAGGTAAGCTCTGTGTGTGGAGTACAATGGAGGGAGCAGGAAGAGTGAGAAGTAGAGGAGGCCGAGCAAGAGAACGTGGAGGTGAAGAAGTAGGATGAAGAGGACGACAAGGACAAGGAGGAACAAGAGGGGGACGAGGAGGGGGGGGGGGGGGGAGGAAGGGTAAGAAGAGTAAGAAATAGACTTGCTGATGACATCAGAGCTACAATAGTGGACCATGTCATCAACCGTGGAATGACCCTGAGGGAAGCTGGCCGATGGGTCCAGCCTAACTTGAGCCGCTACACTGTAGCAAGCATCATGAGGACATTTTGAAATGAGAATCATTAGTACAGTCACTTTGCACTAAGATTTGTAGCACTGCCGTATGCCAATGAGAAACACAAGAACACCATAGATGTAAAAATACTGAAATTGTAACTTTACAGAGTTGCTAGCTGACCAGATGCTGGGGCAGAGGAAGCATGTTCACTGCAGACCAAGAAACCCATATAGTCAATATGGTGATCGCAAATAATCCTATAGTTGGAAATAAACACTTGTGTTTGTTTTGATGTGTGTGAATAAACACCAGGACTTGAAGTTTGGATCCCTCTATGCTTACAGACCTATGACAAAAGTATGAGCTCAAACTGACATGGCCTACCTTGTGCACAGAGAGAGCAAAAGCCAGATGTGTTTTTTATTCATACCATCAGTGTGTAGTTGGTGCATTGTGTGCTTATTAATGTGATGGCTTGTGTTAACTGTTGGATACAAAAATACCATTTTTACACAGGTGTGGAGAGTTAAGCAGGGTTATTCGCTTTTACAAGAAAACTACAATGTTTTGCTGATTGGGTGAAGAGTTTTCTTATTTGTGTGTAAAGTTTTGCAAAAATAGCCAATAGTTACAAAAAATGTGCTTAAGCAATCAGAAAAAACTGTAAGAACTGTCCACCATACTCGATGCAATAAATGGTAATGATCATATCCAATCACTCATGTAGTTTACAAGAAGTTTTTCCTCCTTTACAATTCCTATATGCCTCCACGATTGGGTGCAGCAATCATCAAGGACAGAAGAGAATCTTTTTTTAATCACTTTCCTGTTATTTCAGATAGAAGAATATAAAAAAGCACCAAATTAATGAATAAATGTATCTGATAAATAGTATGACAGTAAAACAATTATAAGTTATCTGAATTTTTAAAATCCCCATGTGGCAGGGTCTGGTTTGTGGCTCAGGGTTCAGGGGAGGAGTAGTGGGTTCAGGGTGTGGTGTCAGGAGAGGTGGCCAAGCTGTCATCCCTGTTGGACAACATCACACTATACACCCTTGATAATGAGGAGGCATGGAGGAGGCATGGAGGAGCCTCGGGTCTTGGTTTAGGGGCAAGAGAGCCTGGGCCCGCTGGACTTTTAGATTGACCTCCTTGGTCATTGGTATTTCCTGCTGTGAAAGCTCCCACACAGAGCACACAGCAGAGCCTTCAGCTGTCATGGTCCTGGGTCGTGTGACCCAGTGTTGAGTTTTATGTATCTTTTGTATTCATTTATGCTTTAGCTTAGTTCGTCTAGTTAATTTCTGGTTGCTGTTTAGCCCTTTGTTTCTTAGTTGTTTATGTCATCTCCCTGTACTCAGTCTCCCTGGTTCGTGCGTCTACCTGTCGTCATGTCTGCGTGTTTAGTTCATGTCTAATCTCCATGTTCCCTGTTTTACTTTGAAAGTCTGTATTCACTGTCATGTATTTAGTTTCACTTCTCCTGTCTTTAGGTTCATGTGTGTCAGCTGTGCTCCCATGTGTGGCCACCTCCCCTGATCATCATGTGTATTTAGTCTCTGTGTTTCATGCAGTCTGTGTCACGTCGTCTGTGTTCCCACCTCCATGTTTTCATGCCCAGTCTTTTGTATTCTTAGCCATAGCTTTCTGAGTCTTCATGATTTACTATAGTATTAGTTCCCCAGTTTAGTTCTCTTCACTGTGATTCTGCCTTGTTTGAACCCCGTGTCTTCAGCCAACATAAAGGCTCGCTTTTCGTTCAAAACTCAGTTTCATGTCTTCGCCAGTGTCTGCGCCCGAGTCCTCCACACACTCTCCATACGGTCAGCCACTGCGACCGTGACATCAGCCACTCCAAAAATGCGGATGTTGTGTTATTTGTCCTAGACCTGGACTCCAAGTCTGTGAGTGTCTGCTGCATCTTCTTCTCCAGGATTGTTGTCCGAGCTTCAGAAGCCTTAACTGGCCATTCCTGCTGTGCCAAGTGAACCTCCACCTTTCCTGCTTGCTCCTTCAGCTCCTGTGCTTACTCAGTGAGCATATCCAACTTGCTGCTTATCTCTTGAGTCCGTAGTGTTTCTGAGTTGGTCATTATCCTGTTTAGACTTGAGCTCTTCTATGAATTCCAGAAGGTCGCTCTATGTTATGCCAGTCCTGGATAGACTGGAGTTAGCTTGTGGTGCTACTTCGCTGGTTTTCGAAGCCATGCTGCTTTTCTCTTGATATTTTGGCATGGTTTGTTTATAATATTTGCCTCTTGCACATCTGTTTCCCTTTTTTACTGTTTCATTTTTTCCCTTTACATCAGTAACCAGTTTTTTATTATATAAAACAATCAAATTTAAGCTGGAGCAAGTCGCCCACACGTCTGTCTGCTCCATCTGATAACCAGAAGTCCCCATTTATTGAATTTATTTTACTATATGTTTATAATGCACTGGGCTCTTCATATACAATTTACAGTTAAGTGATACACAATGAGTTGCTCACTCCTGCTTATTTTCTATAGTGTGTATCTTTTGATTTGAAAAGGAGTATGTTTGTACCTGGGTGCCTCATTATCCCTGCAATCACTACTGGTTTGCCCCTCTGAAATCATCGCTGTATAAAATAAAGGTTTTATTACCATATTACTGAATTTCTTTTCAATATAATGTCTGTAGCACTAAGCTTATCTTCACATTACAAGTAGCAGAACTATGCAATCCCTTTTTTGAGATTAGTGTACGTTCCACACCTTGCCCAACCTTTGTCCTGACTAAATACACATTGCTTTGGTCTTTGTTGGGTGGCTGTAGCTCAGGTGGCAGAGCAGGTCAGCCACTAATCAGAAGGTCGGTGGATCCCAGGCTGGCTGCATGCCAAATATCCTTGGGCAAGATACTAACCTTGTTTGCCTACTGGTGGTGGTCAGAGGGCCCAGTGGCGCCAGTGTCCGGCAGCCTCGCCTCTGTCAGTGCGCCCCAGGGCAGCTGTGGCTACAATGTAGCTGCCATCACCAGTGTGTGAATGTGTGGATGACTGAATGTAGTGTAAAGCGCTTTGGGGTCCTTAGGGACTAGTAAAGCGTTATACAAATACAGGCCATTTGTCTTTATTCCTTCATCAGGGAAATAATTTTGCCTTGAACTTTGAGATCAAAATCACAGGAGCATTAGTCTCTTACAGCTTTGACGCTTCGTTACAGGACCACAAACTGTAGTCGAGGGTAGACACCTGCATGTTTTGCCATTGCACTGCTGGCAGTCTAAATTCATGCAGTCATCAGTAACCCTTGCAGCCAGTCTCGTTAGAGACTGCACATCCCGAGTCATGGGCCTTTAATGGTCTTTAAAGTCAAACTGAATTTTGTGACTGAATGTAATAGTGTTTAGATTTAAATAGTATTTTGTTAGTCTTAGTTCCCATAATCCAGTAGATCATCTAGTAACTGCAACGGGACATGGATTCATCAACTTCACTTTGTTAACAAAGGATTCTTCTTTTATATATGTGATGAATCTCAGAGCAAGTAGTTTATAGTTTTACTTCATTAATCATGTCTCTAGTTCTAATAGTAAGAAAACCTGAGTATAGGTTGTACTCAAATGTACAGCTTGGACGTTTCTGATTCACCATAATTACTGTTCTATTATTGTTCGAGGCAGGCCGATCAAGCATGGTGCTAACACAGATGTTGACCAAACTCATTAAGTAAATAGGTCTGTAATTTATTTCAGTCAATACCTTATTGTCAGTGAAGGTGCACATATACTGGAAACAGGCTCCAGGGGACCAGAGCTAACAGGCTGAATAAATTTACTGTGTCAGGTTACAGGCAACACCAGTCTTTGCTTATTGGGGTTAGTTTGGTTTCAGCTATTTAAGAGGTTGATGTCTCCGTGGGTTACCTTTGAGATCAAATCGAATGACTCCTGGTTGCTCTGTTCCTGCCTTATTTTCTTACACGTTGATACATGAACTCTGAGAAATCTTTGTTGGACATGGATATTAATGGTAGTCCAACATACAGTTGGTATGTATTTATACTTCATATATTGCATATTTCATCTGTCTTCTTCCAGTCTCCTCACCATAACCAGAGTGCAGCAGGGCTCTGTAGAATTCATGGTTAACCCAGTCCCATGATCTGCTGGTTTCATTGGTCCCATCAAGACTGAGGCATACATCCTCTGGTTAAATGTTCGTCTTACTCTTGATTTTCTCTGAGGAGTAAATCATTGGGGAGGCAGTTGGTAGTTGCACAAGACTGCATCAGGTTTGTTCTTTATTTTGTTCCATTCCCAAGAATTCCTGAATACACTGAAACATTTACTAGACTATTACTACGAATAAAGAGACAAAGAAAATACGTAAAGACAAATAAATTGCAACTAGTAAACAAATCCTGTGCTTTCCGTGCCGTACTTAAGTTTCAAAATGATCTTCAGTGAGTCTTATGTACAGCTAGGATCCTGAGAATTCAGTCTCCCCTTTGTTACGGAATAAATATATATTCTTATTTTCTGATTATTTTGTTTTATGTATGTTAATAATAAAGGCCTGTAAAGCAAGGCCAACTTTGACTCACAAACCAAGTGCTCAGCCAGACTGAAAAACAGGAAGTTTAGTGTAGAGCTGCAGGGGCAATATTAAGAACAGGAAACCAGACAGAAAAAGCGGAACTAGTAACACAGAAGGAGTTGTTTTTATCGAAACTATGTGTGACGTGTGAAGGACCAAAACAACGCCTATATGAGACACATTTTGGCTTCGAATGTCAGAGATTCTGCAACTGGCTTTGTGCTGCAGGGCTCTCTCTTCTCTCTATTCTGATTGGATAAAGAATTTTTTTTTTTTAGGTTTTTAGGTTTTCTCTGTTCTATCATGGGGATCAAAGAATCGGGTTTAATACCTTTAATCTGGAAACGTTGTCATATGTAAGCAGTAGTCATGTGCGGTACCACTGATTTCCTTTCCGATCCGATACCAAGTAAAATTCAGGGTCGACGATACTGATCCAATACTGACACTCTGTACAAAAACATAATGTTTCATTGTATTTCATAATACAATATAGAATTGTGTTACGGCCCAAGCAGGGCCTCCTCTTGGAGGTGCCTGTGTGGGAGTGTCCTTCAATCGCTTCTGCCTGAGGTGCCACCTTTCCCTTTTGTACAGCTGACTCTCGTCAGTGATTAAAAGTATTTAAAGGTGAGCTCTGGGCCAGAGTGCCATTAGTGTGTTTGCAGTTAGTGAGCTGCTCTCTCTTTTTTACTTACTTTTTACTTTATTGACCAACGCTTGAGTTTTGTTTGTTTTCCTTAAATGGTGATAGCGGCTTGTCCGTCTCTTTTAGTTGAGCTACTTTAATAAAACTCTTTAATTTAACCCTTTTGCCTCCTTGTCTCCTTTTTCTGACCCGGACACTTTTTGTTACTTCCCCCTCACCGCCTAGACCCCTCAGGGGAACGTAACAATTATATTATGTAATTGTAATAATAGAACTTCATAATGATTACAGGACATCAGACTACTTGTTCTTATTGCTTAATAATGCAGAAAAATCATATAGAAATAAAAAACTTGAAGTTGTGCCAATTTGAACACCACCTGCAGCACTAAAGGACTCAGTGAGAGACGTCTGTCTCGCCCTAGCAGCACCTGTCCCTGTCCTCTTCTCATTGTTTGTTTTTCCTTTTCCATTTTTTAACAAACGGTTTGAGACAGAACGACTTTGACCTATAACTTTTTAAGTTAGTAAATGTAGAGAGTGACGCACTGCTTAAAAACTGGAGGTAGGCTAGGCCAGATGGCTCCCCGGACTAGGTCGACTGAAGTTGTATGTGGCGTGGTTAGCGGTCAGCAGGTACTCTTGCTTCCACTGACAGTCCAAAGACATGCTCTTAGCGGGGTTAGGTTACTTGGTGATTCCCCACAGGTGTAAATGTGAGTGTGAATGGTCATTTGGCTCTAAGTGTTAGCCTTGGGTCAGGGTGTACCCTGCTTCTCACCCTGTGGTAGCTGGCACAGACTCCAGCCGTGAATAAGACATCTATGTGAGCTTTTGAAGCACCTGTTGTCCCGAGATGTGACAAAACATCCATTTGTGTCTTTCCAACTGAGCTCCATCTTAGTGGTCTGATTGTTCTGTCTCTGAGAGGGAAGCTGGACATAAATACTAGACTCTTGGAATAAAAGTTTAACATTATTTAGAACAAATAATAAGAATCCAGTGATATGTTGAGGCAAAAATCAGCATTCTGCTCTCACAAACCTCTGTCTCCGAACATGATTTTCCTACACAAAAGAGAATAATGGTAAGTTCCAGTAAAGAATGTCAACTGCCCACTGTTCGTGTAACAACATCTGTCAGAAGAATCAGAAGATGAGACACGAGTGCGCTCATCAACACCAGGTGCCTGGGATTGAAGGCTGGAAACCCCAGAGGGACTCCTCGTCTGCAAACAAAGGCGTGATTAACTCGTGCACACAAACACACACAGAAACAGATACAGAGTTGAATCAAACCAGGACGGTCATGACAGTGCTGTATTTAGGCAAAATGTGACATTTTCACAAATTAAAAAATGAACTGAATGTAGTAGCTATACCACTACTGTAAAGCTGAGAGATAAAGAACTGTGTGTATTTCTGAATTTATTCAGACTTTATTTAGACTTTTTACTGCCTGCAGTGAGTCTCTCGACATGGTACCTTCTTCTTCCTGAGAGTGAAAACATTATTTATGTTCAAAGCTTTGCTGAGCCAGCATTCGATTAACCTTAACTAGTAATAACTTCATGAATTTCTTCACAAACAAAATGTTAACTTTTACAGGGGACAGTATTCATAAACATCTAATGGATCAATCATTACATACAGCTACTTTCAATACTCTTAATATTTATTTAGTGTCTCTAATTGATTGTTCTGAGTAAATTTCAATAATCACTTCCCCTAAATCATCAATGTGTCTCATAAGACTGCTCAAAGAAGTCCTACTATTGACCAAAGTGTGAATCTTAAATATAATGCAGATTTGCTCAGCTTTATCTATGCATGAAGCCAGATGAGACACAGTTAGTTGGGGGGATGTCTTTAGACATAAAGACCTGGATGATCAGTTATTTCCTGCCTTCTAAATTCAGATTAAACTGAGCTTATTGTACTCAGCTCTAAAAATCGTAGAAACCTGGAGTCTAACGACTCTACAGCACAGGTGTGGAACTCCAGGCCTTGAGGGCCGGTGTCCTGCAGGTTTTAGATGTGTCCTTGATCCAACACAGCTGATTTAAATGGCTTAATGACCTCCTCAACATGTCTTGAAGTTCTCCAGAAGCCTGGTAATGAACTAATCATGTGATTCAGGTGTGTTGACCCTGGGTGTTATCGAAGGACACCGGCCCTCGAGGCCTGGAGTTCGACACCTCTGCTCTACAGTGTTAGGTCATCACCTTGGCCTCAACTAACACTGGTTGGTAATTCTAAGTTGTGACATTACAATAACCATTCTGTTGCTCTTCAAAATCAGCAGTCTACCTCAGACGAAGGCTGAGACTTGGTTTCACAGAACTGGTATCAGCAGCTGGTGTGTCAGGGGAATACAAATCAATTAGAAATTTCTGCTAGCACACAAACTTGTTTTCGGAGTCTCTGGTGCACTAACCAGCTGGTGGATCCTATTGTGTTTACTTCTTTATCCAGCTCAGGTTAGCCATCACATAAGTCATTTTCTCTCCAAGGAGGATCTGCCATCTGCTAGATATTCATTCAGTCTGCAGAGAGAAGGCATCCTGAGACAAAGGCAGGCAGATTGTCTACACAGTAATAAGTTTGACATGCTCAATTGCTGCTGCTCAGGAAAGTTTAGTCTCCAAGGCACAAGTTTAACTTTTTTGTTTATGTTTGGGCCTCCGTACGGACTCCCAAACCAAAACTTTATTGCATTGATAAAACTGTTATTTTGAGCTTAAATCGAGGATATTTCACATTTGTATCTATGGCTGTCTGTCTCAATGGACCCCTCCATGTAATCAAACAAACAGGTGTTTTTTTCAAAGCCACACTTTTAGGCTTCACAGAAACTGTTGACATCATGTTCACATTCGTCTGAGGCACAAAATTTACAACAAATAAACAGTAAAGGATGGATGGATGTTAAACCTTTCCACCAAACCACACAATGTGTGATTACTTAGCTACGACAGGACAGAGCCATCTCTGCCTTGCCAAATGCTCAGTGTAAGTGACAGCCCAAACCCCCTATCAACTGTAAGTATCTCTCTAGTACATCCCACCACAGCTGAACATGCTGAATTAGAAACTCCATCTGGAAAAATTGGCAATTTCTATAAGGCAGCATGTCAGACAACATCCCAGCTATTCATGCAAGACTGTCACCAAATATTTACTAAATGCTTTGTGAGATGTTCTGAATCTGACGCTCACGATCTCACTGTCAGGAAATCAGCTCACTGTGATTGAACCCTGCACTCGTGACAACTAGTGCTTGATTGTGCAGGGATTATGCTTAATCCATTTAACTGGTTAGAGTAATTCATCACCATGGGTGTTATGCAGATTTCTCCTGCACATTATTAAGGATCAATGGTAAAAAACAAACAAACATTCTTCTTGTTTCATATTCTGGTCTTTCTCAGCTTTTTAATGCAGAGACAGTGCTCTTCTCACCAGCAGGAGCTGTTGTCTTGTTACTTTACTCAAGGTGTTACAGCCAATACAAATCAGCTTAGTCTTGTATTTCTCCATGTGCAGCAGGGTGACTGAGGAATGTGCATTTTGGAATAATGTACTCCAGACTTTGTTAATGATTGCTGCCTTTACCCTGGAGACCTGTTCATGGGAAATCACAAATTAGTACATGCAGCTCACTCGCATTTGAAGGGCTTGACTCCCTGCTCTCATTCAATTCAATTCAATTCAATTTTATTTATATAGCGCCAAATCACAACAAAAGTCGCCTCAAGGCGCTTCATAGATACAGAGAAAAACCCAACAATCATATGACCGCCTATGAGCAAGCACTTTGGCGACAGTGGGAAGGAAAAACTCCCTTTTAACAGGAAGAAACCTCCAGCAGAACCAGGCTCAGGGAGGGGCGGGGTCATCTGCTGTGATTGGTTGGGGTGAGAGAAGGAAGACAGGATAAAGACATGCTGTGGAAGAGAGACAGAGGTTAATAACAGATATGATTCAATACAGAGAGGTCTATTAACACATAGTGAGTGAGAAAGGTGACTGGAAAGGAAAAACTCAATGCATCATGGGAATCCCCGGCAGCCTACGTCTATTGCAGCACGACTAAGGGAGGATTCAGGGTCACCTGGTCCAGCCCTAACTATATGCTTTAGCAAAAAGGAAAGTTTGAAGCCTAATCTTGAAAGTAGAGATAGTGTCTGTCTCCTGAATCCAAACTGGAAGCTGGTTCCACAGAAGAGGGGCCTGAAAACTGAAGGCTCTGCCTCCCATTCTACTTTTAAATACTCTAGGAACAACAAGTAGGCCTGCAGAGCGAGAGCGAAGTGCTCTAATAGGGTGATATGGTACTACAAGGTCATTAAGATAAGATGGGGCCTGATTATTTAAGACCTTGTATGTGAGGAGCAGGATTTTGAATTCTGGATTTAACAGGAAGCCAAAACAGGAGAAATATGCTCTCTCTTTCTAGTCCCTGTCAGGACTCTTGCTGCAGCATTTTGGATTAGCTGAAGGCTTTTCAGTGAGTTTTTTGGACATCCTGATAATAATGAATTGCAGTAGTCCAGCCTGGAAGTAATAAATGCATGAACTAGTTTTTCAGCTCTCACTCTGAGACAGGATATTTCTAATTTTAGAGATGTTGCGCAAATGGAAGAACGCAGTCTTACATATTTGTTTAATATGTGCGTTGAAGGACATATCCTGGTCAAAAATGACTCCAAGGTTCCTCACAGTGTTACTGGAGGCCAAGGTAATGCCATCCAGAGTAAGGATCTGGTTAGATACCATATTTCTAAGATTTTCAGGGCCGAGTACAATAACCTCAGTTTGATCTGAATTAAGAAGCAGAAAGTTAGCGGCCATCCAGGTCTTTATGTCTTTAAGACCTTCCACTGATGGCTTCTGTATGGATGAAGAAATAGTATGCCTGAGAAAGAGCACTACAGATGTTTGATTTGAGAGCACTGATGGTGAAGCAAATACAAGGTCCAAAGGAACTTTAGTGTGTCTTTGTGGATCTATAGAAAGCATGCCAAGACAGGAACTGTGGTACTGCATGAGCAAGTCAAGAGTAGCAGAGAAGTGTGTGAGGTTGGGGTAGAACATGTATGAGCACAGTGGGACAGTAATGAGGTGTGTGGTAGGAGTGAAAGCTGTGTTTAAGGTGGGTGTGGGACTACATGAGGGATCAGCTCTGAGTCCCTTTTTATTGCAGTGGTGATGGACCACTGCAATAAAAGACAGATGAGGTTAGGAAGGCATCTCTGTGGACCATCATAGTAAGAGGAGGGAGCCGATGGATGAGAGTCTGGAGAGGTTTGAATGTCGGGACTATGACTGGCGATGGCTGAAGGTTGTCAGTGCGTATGCCCCACAGGGTGGATATCAGTGACAGGACAAAGATTTCTGAGTGACTTGGATGAAGTGGTAGAGAGTGTTTCTGAGGGGACACAAAGAAAGAAGAAAATGACCTGCACTAAGTCGCTATACAGGGAGATCGAACTGGAAAGAATTTGCAGCAAATTAGTGTTCTTAAGAATAGATGTGAAAAAAGTGAAGGTGGTGTGTTGAGGGTTAGACAGTTTATAAATGATTATATCACAGGGACAGCTTACATTGAGCAGCTTGGAGGGAAAGTTAGCGAGACAATGCTAAGATGGTTTGGACAAGTGCAGAGGAAGGATAGTGGATCTTATATTGGACAAGACGATGCTGAATATGCAGCTGGCTGACAGCAGGACAAGAGGAAAACCATGGAGAAGATTTGTTCATGTCTGGCTCTGTGGTTGTCCTTTTCACAACTCATGTGGAAAGATGGTAATGGTGGGAGGTGAAGGGGTGGAAACAACGTCTTAGTGGAAGTGCGCCTTTTTTTACCTGTCCTGTCTGACACTGCAGCAATCAGAATTATTGTCTGAAGGCCAAGAAGAATGCCCAACAGATTTACTTTCACAAGTGGATCATCACGGCTTTTGCCAACTAGTCCACTTGTCATAGTTTGTTCGATCTTCACTATGTATTTATGTATTTTTACTTTTAAGTTATTACAATTGAAACAGACAGGACGGGGAGAAAGGAAAGGGGAAAAGGAGGGCCAACAGGAGGAGAGGGAAAGAAAAATGGAGAGAAAAGACACTAAGTGTGACTTTTTCTGTTACTTGTCTTTCTCTTCTGTGTGTGTGTGTGTGTGTGTGTGTGTGTGTGTGTGTGTGTGTGTGTGTGTGTGTGTGTCAGTGGTGGAGGTCGAAGGCTGCCATCATCCTCTGAAGGAGAATTTTGTTTTCCAAATTCCTTCACGCTCAGTTGGACATTAAAGTGGGATTAATGGTTAGCGGCATGCTGACTGACGGGGTCAGTCGGACATGGGACGCGTGTGAAATCACTTCTCTGTGGGCCTGTGACAAATAGCTGACAGGGTGGCCACTCCTTCTAAGAAAAAACCTAGCCTGAAAAGTGTCTCCTTATATAGCTTGTCTGACCATGCAATCCAAAAAGAACTGCATAGCATGCCAGAGGAAGACTGGAGTATGCACACTTGAGCAAATGGCCAGAGACCGACCACACACGGAGGACAGCAAAGACTCATAGGTGTTTAAATTTGGGCTTCAGAATCAAGACAGGATCATAATCATGTTTTATCATTTCAAAGGTGATCCCCTTCGCCAAAAATGACCAGTGTTGGGCAAGTAACTTTGAAAAAGTAATTAATTATAGTTACTAGTTACTTCTTCAAAAAGTAACTGAATTAGTAATTGAGTTACAAGATTCTAAAAGTAATTAATTACTTGAAAAGTCACTATTGTGTTACTTTAAAAAAATGTTTAACCCTCTGGGGTCCAGGGTATAATTGGCCATTTAACTACTTTTGATGTTTCCTCCACATTTCACCTTTAAAACTGTTTATTTGCCTTGTTTGGTTTATTGTTTCAGCACAGCCTCACGTGTCTGAATTTACAGTCATGTTTTCATTTTGACTGTATTAACACAATTGATCTGACATCAGACAGAAAACATAAAATCAGAGTAGAAAAAGTTATATTTTTACTGTAACAACCACAAACATGTTCATTGAATCATGTTTCATAACTTTAAATGTAAATATAAATGGTCAATTTTAAAATCATATGCACAAGTTTTTCAAACAAAGTTATTTGCAGCCATTTACCTTTTACCTTTTTTTTTAAAATAACCATTTCAAACTATTTACAGAACAATCAGCTGTTCTTCAATAAGACGCCACAAATTATTTGTGCCACTGCAAATATTTCTGTCCACTAAAAAGGAAACATCACAGCTGATACCTGCAGGTCTGACAGCAGCAGGTGTGTCACTCCTGTTTCTACCTGGAGACAGCAGTCGCTCATTGTTCTGACACACAACACAAAACTATCCACAACACTACACACTAACGACACAAGACAACACATTAACTACACACTGCAAACACACTAAACGTCACAAATCTCTCACCTCTCAAAACGCTCTCTCTCTCTCTCTCTCTCTCTCGCCATCACTCCTAAATCTTCCCCTTCTTCCTAAACAACTAAATGTCATGTTGCCATATCATTTATTAATTGGTCGTCATGGTGCATTTTTCCACCAACATGAACGGGCTGTTTGTTGTTTTGTTTTCTTGCTCATAAGCAGAGCGTGCTCGCTGCGCTGTGCTTAGACAGTAAACGTGACGAAACTATTGAGGAAAAACACGCAGCATATATGTTGTTTATCATGACTCTGGTTTTACGTGGCCTATCAACACAATTTAAAAACTTGTTGCTTTGTCATCTTAAAGTGGTCATGTGATTGGCTTACCACGACTACTTTATTCTTCCTCAGTCAAACAACAGCACTCATGCCATTGTTTTTCTCCCTGAGCTCCAGGTGTTTTGCCAAAAAGTGATCGTGATCACCGTCCGCGGGAGCGCGCAGCTGCTTAAAGCTGTAGCGTCCAGATTACTTACAGCTACTTCCCTGCAGCTGATATAAGCTGTGTTAAGCTGAACACAGCTTCAACCGTCTGTTTGTTGAAAAATAGTAACGCAATCACATTTTCTTGTTAGTAACGGTAACGGCGTTGTAACGATAGAAATAGTAATTAGTTAGATTACTTGTTACTAATAAAAGTAACGCAGTTAGTAACGCTGTTACTTGTAACGCCGTTATTCCCATCACTGAAAATGACAGACAGCATGATCAGGATAAACAAGGGTAAATATTGGTAGTAGTTTCCCACGATGAAAGTTGCAGAAAGGATTTTAAAAGTGACACAGAGGTCACCAGATTTCGGTGCGACAGGTAATCCAACCGTAGTCTAAACCGTAGTCTAGTTCTGTCTTGGCTGACCAAAGCACAGTCAAAGGCGTAATGGTACAGCTGGATTTACCAGTAGCATTACAACAGCCTTCCAGTACCATGGGACAGGTTTGTGACAAAAACAGATTTCACTAATTCCACAAGTTAATCTTAACACATGGAGTTTATCTCCTATAGCAGCCTGTATGTTTTTCCATGTGCACACTCACTCAGCTCCTTATGACACACAGCAGCCACACTGACAGCTGACAATGTCTGAGGAATCAAGTCTATTGATGTCATCATGTTAATCATTTTAGCTTTTTAAAATTTGCAGTAGTTCTTAATCCCCCTGCCGCTGCGTGCACGCACACACACACACACACACACACACACACACACCCTCAAAAACAGCCAAAAGAAGAAAAGCTCCGGTGCCTCAGGGAAGAGTAACACATGCTCGTCATTAAAGCTCATAAATAATTCCTGAACACATGTGGGAGGTGCTGTTTCCCAAAGCGCTGATCGTTAGCCCTGCAGGGGGTGTGTTGCTGTTTTTTCTGACACTTCTGTCACAAATATATATTGAAATATACGTTTTTAAGGATGTTTTTTTTAATTAAGACATCAAAAGAAATGCAAAGGAAAACATTTTTTAGTGTTTAGATCTTTATGACTCATAGAGTGCTTCAAACACCTGTCCTGTAATAATATAAGATAAAGAAATTGATGATGAGGATGAACCCAATACATACACATACACATGTGGTCAGACAAGATAAACAAAGTCTCTATAACATAAAATAAACACTCAGTCATTAAGTCCAAAATGCAATAAGAAGTAATATATACATATTTATTGGTCCCTACCAGATGCTCAACACTGTTGATTTACTATGTTATTATTGTATAAACTTATACAAAAACTAAAAAAGAGAGGAGAAAGTATAGATACCATGACAGATATAATTCAGATATTAATTAACTTCATAATATTCTTCCAAAACCAAGTTTCAAAAAGTTCTTTTAAAACTGAATAACAGCTGAACATTGCTGTAGGTCCACATGTAAACTATTCCACAGTTCTACTCCAAAAGTTAATCCTGGCATCCTCGTCAAGCTTCATGCTGCTGTACATTAACACAGTACAGCACATGCATTGGTCTTATTATGGGACTCTCTGCAAAACGAAATAAAACACCAGTCTGTTTTCAGCTGGCGTCAAATTCCACATCCTCCAGTTACACATAAGGATAAACTTGCAACTATTATCACATTTACTTTGGATCTTTTTCTCAGGCTAAGTAAATCATAAATTACTGTTTGTGATGAAGTGTAAACGTGCTGGATCTAACTCAGAAAGTAGAGCAGGTCATCTGTGCTGGCTGATCCAGTCTGCATGCCAAAATATCCTTGGGCACAGTGCCAAATCCTGATGTGTTCATCCGAGTGTGAATGTTGATAGAGAGCAAAGATGTTTGTGACAATGAGGATAAAGTAGTATAAATGATTTTATAGAGCAGAAATTCACTATATAAGAATCAGTCAGTTTAAATGATTATTATTGAATAAAAATGATTTAACTTTTTAGCATTATTCATTATTCATTAAGTGTTTTATTTGCTCATTATCTGGAAGAAAGATCGGCATTTGAGGTACATTAAATACACAAGTGTTCGAGGGGTTTTACAGCCTTAAAACATCTATAATAATTGTAAGATTTCACCTATGGCGGGTTATTTTTAGAACGTAACTCCCGCGATAAACGAGGGACCACTGCACATGACATAAACAATTTCAAATGGCTTCTTTCTGCCCTCGGACAGTATTTACAGCAGCAATACTTTGATTTTTCTTTGGACTTTGGCTTTCTTTTCATTTCTTCTTCACTTTTAGCCTCTTAAAAGTGTCAAAGATACCATAAGAAATGTGGCATGTAAATGCCTAATGTTTATGCATTTTTTTCAGTTTGGCTAAGATTTTAGGCCAAATTAGAATTAGTGCTTAAAATTAGTGGTTCAAATTTGCAGGATGTACAGAGGAGGTCAGGACAGAGCTCTACAGCCATCTGTGAAACATCCTGGAGGCTCTATCGTGGTTTGGGCCAGTGGTGTTGGAGAGCTTGTTAAATTGTATTTAATTATAAATGTACAAAGCTGCCATCAGATTTCCCATCATGTAGCAAGAAAGCATCTGACTGGCAGTGGCTTTGTTCTTCAGTTTGACAGATCTCACACAAACAATAACATCAATTTAATAGCATTTGCTATCAGAAGCAAACCGACAAACCTGTGAATTATGGTGACATCAGCTTATAGTTTGAGGAATTGCGGAGTACGCCGCAAATCAGGAGCTTTGTCAGAATTGTTCAGAAACTAATTTTAAATATATTCCTACACCACGTAGCCTTCCCCGTTGACATGGGCAAGCCAAATAAGAAAGCAACTCAAGCTCCAGTGGATGATGGTCTCTCTGAAGATTTGGGACATTTGATATAAGGCTATTATGTGTTTCACTCCATAAGCAACTTTTGTGTTTTTAGTTCATTCACTCATGTTCACAATATAGTTCAAGGAGAAGCGAAGTGTTTAGGAGGTACACCCCCCCCCCCCCCCCCCTTTTGTTTTGGGTGAATGGTGGTGAATGTTGAATATAGACAGATAAAGCAAAAATCACAGCATCACTTTGTTACTCAAACAAAAGCAGGTTGGTGAGGCCAGGGGTGCTGCTACATAAAGATGTGACTTTTCAGTCAGAGGAAAGAATTTCAGATCCAGCAAGGCGTTATGTAATCGTTTGGGGTCACTTGTTCTCAACTCCTTTTATTTTACAATCAGTATACGCTCAATGTTTCAATTTATTTACACAGCGCCAAATACAACAACAGTCGCCTCAACAGTATTGTTCTAAGTGCTCCATGTTGGGATAATGAGGAGTTTTTTCACTAAGCTGTTCACTACTTTGCCTAATCATAACAATTACAACATCACAGTAGGAGATGACTTTAATAGCGTTCTTTACCCTACACCGTAAAATCGAATTAGTTATTGTTACTTAAAAAAAACATGCAAACCGTTTGCAATAAAAAAAAAATAAGGTGTTACATACCTGAAATAGTTCATATGGGGAAAAACAAAACTATGCTGACGAGTGCAAAGTGGCTTCATTCAGTAAATGGTAAATGGACTGGTTCTTATATAGCGCTTTTCTACTCTTTCTGAGCACTCAAAGCGCTGTACACAACTTGTACATTAACCCATTCACACCCATTCACACAAGCACATTTTTCTAAGTGCTTTCTAAGTAACATTCACACTCCGATGGATGCATCGGAGAGCAATTTGGGGCTAGTATCTTGCCCAAGGATATTTGGCATGCAGACTGGGGAAGCCAGGGATCGAACCACCAACCTTCCGATCAGTAGATTACCTGCTCTACCACCTGAGCTACAGCCACCCCCACAGTGTACTTCCTCTGGTTTAATAAAGGCAGAACATACAAGGAACAGTACAGAGGGACAGAGACACAGGTTTACTGCTTTCACAGTGATATAAAGTTTTTTTTTCTTTGTTCTTCACCAGTGAAATGAAAGAAAGCACAACTCCACAATGAGATGATTATTATATGACCTGGCTTTTTTTTTTTTTTTTTTTTTTTTTAAATCCACATATATGGAGATGTGCAGTATTTCCCCACCACTTCCTCGAGGTGTGGGGTGGCAGTTCCTGCTTCAAAGAGTGCAGCAGAGCAAACAGGTGAAGACGTCACTGGACCCAGCAACAACGCTATGCTCATTACTGTAAGTGCAAAGAAACCTGCTAATAGCAGTGAAGCTAGTCCTGACCAGAGCACTAGCAGCTGCTGATTACGTTACAGTTGCACCCACAGCAAGCACAGGACGGGCTTTGTCCTGCTGTTCCTGGCTCTGCAACACTAAGAAAACTCAAAGTTTTATCTGCACTGGACGTTGAAAGGAAAGAAACAAAAAGATAAAAAGCAGAAATGAAAAATGACCGTCAGTCAAAAGAAGAGAAACAGTGACACTGGAGCAGAGTTTCTTCTGACATGCCCCAAACCAAAAGCAGGTCTTCATGCAAGATAGATATTGTCCACACCTCAAAATTCGCTACAATTTTTCCCTAAAATAATAATAATAATAATAATCATCATCTTCACATCATATGTGTTACGTGGTTGTCCATGCCATACCAGTGGGGCCCGCCCCACAGTTTGAGAACCACTGCACTATAGTCTCCAGAGATGTGAGTGTAATCTCAACCTCTGCTGTGGCCATGGGACAGTAAAACAATGAGGTGTGTTAAAAATAAAAATTCTAGCAGAAGAAGTCTTTGCATCAAGTTAAAGAGGACCAAGAGCGCTGCGAGACAACCATCATCTGCGATGTAGAACTTCATCTGACCCCAGCCTTGATGTCTAATGGTCTCATATTCCTCTTCCAAATTGGAGGGATCCGTGGGGGTACTGAAGTCTCCAGATGCCGCCCCAAAAATGATAAAAGTCGCCTCCATATCAGCCCACTGCCCAAGAACATGAAACCTGTTACCAGCCAGAAAGCACGGGGGTCATCTTCTTCATCATTCAGTGAGCGCAGAAACCTGAGAAGGTTAATGACTGTCAGTGAATCGCACATATGTGTGGATGAATTTACATTTTGATCTACAGCCTCTAGTATGAACCCACAGGTAACAGTTTGACTGAAGAGTCTTAATGTAAACAATAGTTAAGAACTGAACAACTAAATCCACTTATTGACAAGTGAGATTTGCCAAATGTCATCGGTGGAGGCGATGTTGTACACCTTTGATATGTTGGCCAAACTAGCTCATCACAGGATTATGGTGGGAAACCGCCCAAATTGGCCTTAACCCTTTAAAAGCGGTCGGAGCAGGCACTATTTTTAAATCCTGGTAGCACTGCAACCACGTGAGCTAGCACAATAAATTTTTTTGCATATGAAACCAGAGGAGTTGTACTTACATCTTATACCATCAGCTTGTCCTCGATCACAGTTTCCTTCCACATAAAGCTTTGCAAAAACTGCATAAAAAGCACTTGCAGCAACAAAAACATAATATTGCAGAAACACGCTTTGCCGATCCGATCAGCTGTTTGTAACACTTCCTACGTTGGAATAGACGTCCGCCATTACCTGCCCGAAACATGTGAGTGAGGTTGGCCCCCCCACCTTCTTCAAATCCAACAAAAGTGGTATCAAACATTTGTGCTACATTTGTGCTGCAAAAATTTTCATTTGTGCTGCTATCATTTTAAAGATATTAATAAAAATTTTTAGAGGTCATCAGAGGTCAACCAGCCCCCCCACATTAATTAAATCAAAATTGGTGTCAATCAACTGTGCTACGTTTGTGCTGGTTTGTGCTGCTAAAATTGTCGTTTGTGCTGCTTCTGTTTTAAAGATATATATTCCTGTTTCTACAGGCTAAACGAACTCTTTTTGTTTTGTATTTACAGTCTATAAACCCTCTGTAATTCTGCTAAGTCTTGATCTAAAAACAATGCACCCTTATTACACACACACACACACACACTTTTAAATATACTAAGTTCTTTGGGTTTGCAAGCATTCACATCACACTCTTCAGCATGCTCAGCAAAGCTTTTTCAGACATCAGGACAATTAACAATATCACAATTCTTTCAGCTCAGTTTTGTAGCATCATCCACGCAATACTTTCATCAACATTTACACTCCTCCCTAAACTTCCTTAAAAAAATAAAATAAATCTTCTCACACACACACACACACACACACACACAATGCCCTTTTTCTCTCAACACAATGTGCACCTTTAATCATTCATCCAAATAACAATTTTACACGTCACTTATACATTCACACATTTATATATCACAAAAGACTGCCAGTAACTGCCAAGATAAATTATTTCCATTACCATATCACAACTTCACTTGATTAAGCTTTACTTAAGGTTTATCACCTTAAGTAAAGCTTATCACCCAGATAACCCTGTCGTCGCAGGAAATTGCAGCGTGTCCGCCGCAAGATGGAGCACACTCATTTTGCACCCCTAGAAGTCCAACTTCTGTCCTAAAATTTATTTAAATTTAAAAGCACCACTGTGGGGATTCTACAGCTGAATTATCTGGTGCCCGAGTCCAACTCTACCACTTATCAATACAGGAATATATCCCTTAACCAAATATCTATATATCTAATATCTCTTTTCTTCCACCATTAATCACAATATATTTTCTCAACTATCCCCAAACTTTACTTTTCTGTATTTCTAGTTTCCCAAAATTATCATGGACATGTCACCTGAAATCTACTTAACAGATTTTATAATTTAGTTTAATTTCTACTACTGAGCCACTTTAATGGTAACAATCATCAATTCAGTGGACAACTAATTTAGAATTCATCCAATGTGCACAATTTTCAACAGGCTTGCGCTTACCTATACTCTTTTAGACCGGTCTGTTGTCCACCTCATATCAGATCGTACCTTAAGGTCCAAATTAGTCCCCTCAGCCGCACAAGAATCCCAGGTCACTGGCACCAAGTATTAAAAACGGTTCTTTTGGATTCTTCAGGGCCAAGAAAACACGGCTCAAAAGTGGTCTTTTACTTTAAAAAATGATCTTTATTTACATATCCTGGATATGGAGACCTGAGCACACAGCACACAACCCAAGGTCTGAAGCACAAATGGAAACCTAGTTATTTATATACTTGCTCTCACGTCACACCACACTTTAAGCTTCGATCAAACAGCCTAGTTGGTTTCACTTTCACTTCATTCTAGCTGCAAAAGCATGCAGTTTCCTGTCAGGCCTTTGTGGCACAGAGTGTACTCAGAGTTAGGCCTTTCTCATATGAAGCAATATAATCAGCATATAAACATTTAAGATGATAAATTTAAACCTCAACACCGGTTACTGCGTTCAACAGATATCAACACAATTTCGATCCGATCCTCACGTGTTAACCTCTTCGACATGTCAATGGCTGTGAACAAAGAGAAACTTGTAAATAACTCATGAAAGAATAAAGTTACGTTGAAACCAAGCACACCATTGTTTTTCTTGTGACATTACCAATAAGTTTGATGTGTCACATGACCCTCTTCCTATTGAACAAACAAAAGTTGTATCCAAGATGGCCGACTTCTAAATGGCCACCATGGTCACCACCCATCTTGAGGAGTTCGCCCCCTCACATATACTAATGTGCCACAAACAGGACTTTAATATCACCAACCATTCCCATTTTATTATGGTGTATCCATATTAATGGCCCACCCTGTACTTATGACTCATGGACTTTAAAGTCTTTTTCAGCCGCTCCATCAGCCAGAGGGTGGTAGGTGCTGGTCCGAACAGATTTAATGCCTGGTAGTTTGTAGAGAAAGACATTTATTTATGTCAGAAGTGATAGCAGAGCTGTACGGTTTAATTTTTTCAGAAATCTCTCAGTCAGAACATGCTATATCATGTTTAGGTGGAAACTAGCGAGCTAACTCTCTGCTAACTTCTAACTCTGTTAGACTGAATAAATTCTGTTTTCATGGATGCCTGGATGTTAAACTTAATTGTTACACCTGGTAAAGCACTAACACTCATCATTTTATTGAAGATGATAATTTAGAGAGTTGTTAACTCTCAGTGATGCCGCAGTGTTTGTCTGACTTTGGGAGCTGAAGTGGAGTTTGGACCCAGATCACTCCACGAGGTTCCTGACTACGGTAGCCGTAATCCTCCAACAATCCATCAAGCGGTGCGGCTTCGTAGCTTACCAAAGTCGTACTTAAACATTTATTGACAGATTTTCGAGCACCGTGTACCACATAAAATCTGTTCGAGGTCAGTAAGCACAACCAGAATGCATACATATTCATACACTGTCGATTTTTGAGAAAGTTTAAGGATTTTAGGTGCACCTTATAGTGCGTAAAATACGGTACAATGTCATATTATCTATATTACAGATAATCGTAGCATGTTATGTAAAAGATGTTTCTATACCTGCGATTACCACAACTAGATGATTGGAACTGAAACTGTGAACAGGGAAAGAAGAGACTGTAGTCCTTTGTGGACACTACAAAGTCTCACATAATTTGATCTTTATGTCAGGTAGTCAGTAACCCATGAGATGGCAGATAATTACATATATTTCCAGTAGCAGCTACTAGATTATGTCAAATGCTCTTAAGAAATCAAAGGAAGTGATCTTCACTGTACAGCTTTTATCTAAATGGGAGTCTGTGGCGCAGACTTCACTTGAAGGTAGTGATGGTGTGTGGAAGCCAAAAACTGTGGTGGATATAAATTTGTGGAACCAGCACCCCAACGCAGGATGTGTGGATCCTATGAGTCTAACCCAGCAGGCAGAGCAGAGCTCGGATAGATGGGTGAGGGGACTGGTTTTAACAGCCTCTGCTGTCTGGAGGTCTACCCTGCGTATCTCAGTTTTTCCCCTTTACTGTTTCACAAAGGGTTAAAAGGGAATGGGCACAATTTAGAATTTATTTGCAGGATATTTTATTAAAGCAACTTAGTAGGCAAAAGTGGAAAAGTGGAATCAAATAATAATAATCACAAAGTAATAATCTAATCAGCTGAATTATACTTATATAATTAACATACTCAGAGCTAATGCTGACCTTGTTCTGGTCTTTGGTAGAAAGGAAGTTGGAGGTAAGAATGAGCACAACCAGATCTGATGATGCACGTATCCTCCTGATTCTTTAATCTAACACGTCAGAAATGAGCAGAGAAAAAAACAAAAAATGCAAACAGAATTTGCAGGTTCACAGTTGCCTCTGAACCTGCAGTGGGAACTCATTGTTGCTGACATACAATCATTCAAGCCACACCTTATTATCTCCTCTCTAACTGACTTTTTTATATCCATGACTTAAAACAGGGTTTAAACTTTAAAATTACTTAATGACATTTTCTTCTTTTCTATGTTATACTTAATTTGTCAATAATTCCATCACATATGAATGTTCAGTCAAATATGAATATACTATACTTGTATGTTAATAATGTTTTATTCAGCTCATGCAATTCACTGAAGTCAAGGAAAACTGGGTATGGGAATTGTGCAGACAAGCTATGCACTGAAAATTGGAACAGCTTTACACTCTCTCCTTAGTGGGAAAACTACTGTCTTCAAAACTACAATGTGCAGAGACTACACAGTGTGCATTTTACTTTGCCACACTGAGCAGGCAGTGAAAAATATTATTTCATTGCAAAAGTTGGAATTTTAAAGTAGAAGGAAGATCTAGGGCAACATTAACTAACACCAGCAGACAGCATTCATTTGATGTTAAAAAACTGAATGTACTAAGTAAAGGAGTGTCATTTGGTGGCTTGCCTTGTGCATATGTATTTTTAAAACTTTTACTTTCAGGAGAAGAATTAAAGATTAATTAATTATATATTATATTATATATTATTATTATTATATATTAATTAATAATTAATTAAAGAATTAAATGAGTCACGCAAATGTGAATTACGCCATCTGCACTAAACTGCCACAGTACCACAGACTGTCCAAAATCTAATGCTGAGAAAAAATATGTCTTATGCCTTGTGGTGGTAGTGATAGTTGCTACTAAGAGTTTATTTTTAGTTGAGGGAGAAGTTATCAGAACGATCACATAATTGGCACTTTGCGTTGATGGCTCAAAGCCTCAGTGCCTCTTCATTCAGTTTTCACGCTGAGTGTTTAGAGGTGAGCCCCACCTTTTGTTCCTCAATAACATTGAGGCCTGCAGATTTTCACTTTGACAGGAATTAATTGAAATGAGCTTCTTTTTCTCAAGCCACTTTTTTTTTTCTCAGCACTGCGCACACAGCGAGCAACCTCTAACAAATATTTATCTCCATTGCACCATTTTTGCCTGAGCTTACACTGGATTGTTTATTTAGTTTGTAGGTCTGCACCATTCTCTCTCTTCTGGATTATTGAGCCACTAATTCACAGTTCAGAGTTCAGGTGTACATTTAACACATTTTTGTGAAAAACTCTAAATATGTCAGCGGTTGCAATGCAGTTATAATTAACATTTATATGATCTGTGCAACTTTGCTTATCATGTCAATGGTTTTCATGACTGGTGGGCTGTTACATCGCAATGAATAATGGGACGGCATTGTCTCCTATCCTTTCATAAAGGATGGTTCAGTGTATCCTATGCTAAAGGAAGCAACGATGCTCCTTTCCTTAATCTTTGGAGAATTTTCACAGCTCATATTACTGCCCCCACACAGATACTTCTGGCTGATGTCTCTCAGTTGGGAACTCTCCTAAACAAAGTGAACTATTGGAATGCACCCCAAGTCTTTAAGTAAACATTGAGATGTTAAAGCTGGGCCCTGTGAGATTTCAGTCCTGGCCTTTGTAGCTATGTTGTGGTTGAAAAAAGGAGTCAGCAGTGCAAAACCAGATATAGAGGTCACTATCATATGTATTATTTCACGAAACAGAATTCGTGAATATAACCTGCCCTCAAATAATGACATTTTGAAATCTTCCGAAATCCTCATGAACAAAAAGGGTTTGTATTTCAGCAGCTTCCTCTGATTGGTGCTCAGGGTAGCTGACAGTGAGCATTGCCCAGTTGTGGAATGTTTAATAGGGATTTACATAATTTAGCAGTGCTTCCTGTCAGCTGGTTTCAGAGAGGTCTGAAATGTCCTTTTGCTCTGATATACACTACCAGTCATAAGTTTGCATACACCTTTTTATTTAATGGTTTTTCTTTATTTTTACAACTTTCTACATTGTAGATACAAACTGAAGACATCAAATGTATGAAGCCAGATATGTGGAATTATGTGGCAAACAATAAATTGATAAATAACTCTAATTATATTTTAGATTTTAGATTCCTAAAAAGTAGCCACCCTATGTTTTGTTGACACTGCTGCAAACCCTTGGCCTTCCCTCAATGAGCTTCATGATGTAGTCACGTGAAATGGTTTAACTTCACCGGTGTGCCTGTCAGGGTTTATTTCTGGAATTTCTCTTCTTAATGGGGTTGGGACCATCATTTGTGTTGTGCGGAAGTCAGGTTGGTACACAGCTGACAGCCCTACTTGACAACTGTTAGAATTCATATTATGGCAAGAACCAATCAGCTAAGTAAAGAGAAACAACAGTCCATCATTACTTTAAGAACTGAAGGTCAGTCAGTCCAGAAAATTGCTAAAACTTGTCCCCAAAGTGCAAAAACCATCAAGCACTACGTCAAAACTGTCTCACATGAGGACCGCCCCAGGAAAGGAAGACCAAGAGTCACCTCTGCTGCTCAGGATAAATTCATCTGAGACACCAGCTTTAGAAATCTCACATTAGCAGCACCTCAGATCAGAACACAGATAAATGCCACGTAGAGTTCAAGTAGCAGACACATCTCTACATCAACTGTTCAGAGGAGACTGTGAATCAGGGCTTTATGGTCAAACAGCTGCTAAGAAACCACAACTAAGAAAAGCAACAAGCAGAAGAGATTTGTTTTGGCCAAGAAACACAAGGAATGGACATTAGACCAGTGGACATCTCGGCTTTGGTCTGATAAGTCCAAATCTGAGATCTTTGGCTCCACCCACCGTGTCTTTGTGCAGAAATGGTGAACAATGATCTCCACATGCATGGTTCCCACTGTGAAGCATGGAGGAGAAGGTGTGATGGTGTGGGGGGGCTTTGCCGGGGAGACTGTTGGGGATTATTCAAAACTGAAGGCACACTGAACCAACCTGGTTATTACAGCATCATGCAGCGACATGCCATCCCATCCGGTTTGGGTTTAGTTGGACCATCATTTAATTTTCAATAGGACAATGACCACCAAACACACCTCCAGGCTGTGCCAGATGGCCTGGCCTCCAAAGTCACCTGACCTAAACTCAGTCAAGATGGTTTGGGATGAGATGGACCGCAGAGGGAAGGCAAAAGGGTCAACAAGTGTTCAGCATCTCTGGGAACTCCTCCAAGACTGTTGGAAAACCAGGAGCTCATGAGCTCATTGAGAGAATGCCAAGAGCAGTAATCAAAGCAAAGGATGGATATTTTGAAGAATCTAAAATATAAAAAATGTTTTGAGTTATTGACAATTTTTTGTTTACTACATAATTCCATATGTGTTCATTCACGGTTTTGACACCTTTAGTAAGAACCTACAATGTTAATCGTCATGAAAATAAAGAAAAAACATTAAATCAGGGGATGTGTTGAAACTTTTGACTGGTAGTATATCTCAGTTTTGCATTCACTTTTTTTTTTTCAAGTGATGAGATGCTGTTGTATTTCTTATCTTCCCCAGGTATGTATGGGCCAGATGAGGGCTGGGCATCTGCCTACCCACAATGTGGAGAGAGAAACCAGTCACCAATCAATATTGTGGATAAGGATACCAAAATATCCAGAGAATATCAGGAGCTGACACTGGAGGGTTTTAACATAGAATCTTCAAATAAGACATCTATGAAGAACACTGGCAAAACAGGTAAACATAAAACATGTTCTGTTTGTCCTTTTGTTAAAGTTTCTTTTTTTGTTCTTGATTTATGTTTCCCTTTGCAACAACAATCTTTGTCTTTCACCACCACTTTTAGGAGGGGACATCATTTCTATACCTTGGCGTATCTTTTCTGACATTGTACGGGCATGAATTCTCACATTAACATTGACTTTAGCTGGGCAAGCTGAGAGGCCTGCAGCTTTTTCAGGTGGTTTGTTTGGCACTGTAGCAATCAGAGGCCAAGAAAAATGCCCAGTGGATTTATTTTTTCAAGTGGATCATTACAGCTTTGCCATGGTCCACTTAAATGATCTTTATGATTATTACTTATTTTATTTATTTTTAACTTTTAAGATATTACAAATGGAACAGACATGACTGGGTGATAGGAAAGGTAAAGATGTAGAATAGAAAAGTTCAAAAAAAGGAGAGGGGAAGAAAAATAGAGGGGAAGAGGGACAGAGAGAAAAGACAAAAAAATCTGCTGGATCACCTGCTGGAAGAAAAAAAAAGCAAAAGGAGAACAACCACAAGAGAAACCACAGCAAGAACCTAGATAAGTGTAAGTAACAGTGACCAATAGATATTGAATGTTAATGAGCAGCGCGCAAGACTGACAATGCATGACGTGCTTTGACGCAGCAACCAAGGAAGATACAGTATGTGTCTGTGCACACCTGTGTGCATGAGCGCGCTTGTATTGAAAAGGTTTCTCCACTATCTGATAGTGGGTGTGGGGAGCCATAGCCCTGCCCCCCAGGACATGAAGCAGGCATGGAGGAGATCCAGGCCCCAAACATCTTGAGGCCCCCCAATGCACGAGAGCTCAAGGAGGACCATCATGCAACCCACCTAGAAAGAGCTTAGGATAGTCCCAGACAGGGGGGTCATGCAGCAGCCACATTGCAGAAGCTACAGGGGGCTGTGACGATGTGCCTGCAGAATCTGCCGGCAGCCAGCTGTGTCAGAGTGGACCTCGACCTGGGCCTGAAGGGCAGTTCAGAGTTCAGGTGTACATTTAACACATTTTTGTGAAAAACTCTAATTATGTCAGCAGGTTGATAAATGCAGTTATAATTAACATTTATATGATCTGTGCAACTTTGCTTATCATGTCGATGGTTTTCATGACTGGTGGGCTGTTATGAGGGCCCAGGCCCTGCCAAGCAGCCACCGGGAGTGAGCTCACATCTGAGCCCCCAGCCCTGGATACCGAGAACCACCAATGCACTGACAGCTGAGGGCATCAGCCACTGGCAGGGAGTGTGGTGGTGTGTGGTAGATAGATCCCTACATCAGGAGCTGGCCCCATTTGGGTTTAGCCTCGTCCTGCCTGTCACACAGCACTAACCCTGACACCACTTGTGAATGTGAAAATAAATGGTAAATGGTCTGTATTTGTATAGCGCTTTACTTGGTCCTAAGGACCCCAAAGCACTTTACACTATACACAATCATCCACCCATTCACACACACATCCACACACTGGTGATGGCAAGCTACAGTGTAGCCACAGCCACTCTGGGGTGCACTGACAGAGGCGAGCATAGTGTTTCAATTCTCTCTATATCTCAGCAAATTGCAATAGAATGACAAAGGACCCTGTAAGGGAAATTCTAATCAATTGAAAAACAATTCTGCCTGGCAAATTAGCCCCTCATATGAGTGTATGCTTTATAAGCTGATGGAAACTGATGGAAATGATCTTTAGTGAGGATGTATTCCGCAGAGAAAATCTGAAGGAGAAACAGACCTATCTTTAGCATGTCTTAGAATATGTTTCTTTTATTTATGCATTTAAAGCTGTTTCATGCTGTGCACGTGCCCACATTCTGATGGTGTTTCAAGGAACCTTTGAAATTGTCTTCATGTCATCGATAGATGTCACATTTTTGTTTCTGTATCTGTTTTTAAAGAGAAATTATTTCCATGTCTGCTGAAAAATCTGATACGAATCAGAGCTCACTTTTTTCATCTACCCATATAGCAAAATTGGTATGGCCCGGATCTAGCTTACACGTGGCCCACACATGGGCCAGCACAAGGCCATTTGCAGACACACTGCTGGTCCTGTGCTGGCCCAGAACAGTTTCAACGCTGGCCCCAGATGTCAGCCTAATGTGTACCTTAATCAAGCCATGTAATAACAACATGTGCCGGAACATAGGAGTGCAAAAGTAACATAATGAAACTCTGTTCAGACAGTGAATGGACTAATTCTTATGTTGCACTTTTCTACTCTCCTGGATTACTCAAAGTGCTCTATACAACATGCCACATTCACACACTTTCTCTAAACTGAGTGCTTTCTAACTACATTTACACACATTCACATTCTTGACATGCAGACTAGAGGAGCCAGGGATCAAACCACTAATCTTCCGACCAGTAGGTGTCCTGCTCTACCTCCTGAGCTACAGCCACCCAGTGGGAAGCATGAGTAAACCCTTACAAGGTTTTGGATAAAGTGTACACTCCCAAACCTGTCAAACCTGCATTTGAAACGTTGGCTACCATAGCAGTATAGTATTGCAACATGGCATTTGGGTCTTCTAACTAAAATAGGAAAATAGGAAAATAAATAGTGCCATCATTGCCAGGCCTGGCCCATATCTGGATGACATACCACTTACATGCCAGAAGTCAGCCAGCATTGCCGGCTTGACACCAGATGCGGGCCAGACCTGCCTGCTATGTGGGTAATCACTGTTTTTTCTCTCCTCTTCTGTATTTCTTCCAGTCGCCATCATGTTGAAAGATCATTACTTTGTTCGGGGAGCAGGTCTACCAGGGAGGTTTAAGGCAGAAAAAGTAGAGTTTCATTGGGGCACAAGCAATGGATCGGAGGGCTCAGAACACAGTATCAATGGCCAACGTTATCCTGTGGAGGTAAGCTCAATTTTCTAAGGAAAAGAATACAATATAATTTAAAATGTTTGAATATCATTTTTGACTACATTTATATTTCGCCTTTAGGTGTTTACCTTACCTTGTTTGGTAGACTTCTTTTCAGCACAACCTTACATGTCTTACATGACTTTACTTTTTTTTTTCAATTTCGACATATTGTTTTGACAAAATGTACTTTCTATTGCATGAAAAAACATAAAATCCAAGTAGGCAAAATTATTATTTTTTTTACTGTGAAAACAAACACATTTAAGGAATCATTTTTATAACTTGAAATGCAAATATAAATTATAAAAAAATACATATGAATTTTGCAAACTTAAAAAATACATGCAATGGCTGGGGTGTCTTTTGTGCAACGATTTAAAACTTTTTCCTTTAGAACTATCAGGTGTCACAATAAGGTGCTACACAAATTATTTGTGCCATTCCACCACGAGACTGAGGGACAGGCCTCAGACCCAAAGACTTGACAACAGGAGCTGTATCACTTTGTCTGGTTTCCACGCAGAGACAGCATTTACATTTCAGTGTCCCTGTCATGGCTATGTGGCCAGCATCTGTGTCATTCAACAGCCACCTTATTGTTTTGACACATAATACAAAAAACAAGCAAAAAATACTACACTACAAACCAACTACACACTCCAAACAAGCTAATGTCACAAATCTCACATCTCAAATCTCGCTCTCTTGTCGCTGTCACTATCCCCACTTCCTAAGCAAGCAAATGTCAAATGTTGTCATATAATGTTTGTTTTGACCCACAGGTTTCTGTAAGAACGTACGTAGGCTGCCATGACAGACCAGTACTTCCGCAGTCCGGTTACTCAAAGTGAGAGCCAGCGTTCACTCGTTGCTAACAAAAAAATCGGTTACTTTGTGTTGTAATTAGCGGCTTTACCTGTTCGAGGATGAGCTCAATTGCTAACTTTACTGTTGAGTGATGGCAAGGTTTCATTGGTGCTTTGCTAACACTAGACTTTATTGAACTATCAATAAAGTCTTGGTGTGCAAGGTGATATGGTGCACACTGGGAGTTCACATTGCACTGTTGCTCTGCCCTGTGACGTCTGTCTTAGTTTATCTTAGATGTTTGGATTCAAGCTTCTTTTCTGTCCCTGCATTCCACCTGCGCTGCTCGTCTGTACATGCAAGCCCCGTCTTTCCACTCATCACAGCGTTCTGCACCTGCAACAAACATTAATCGTATTTTCTCACTGTCAATACTCAAGATTTAACATCATGAGGAAATTTACACTAACAAAAGTACTACTGTGTCTGTTAATATCAGTGGTGGACAAAGGGCTGGTGTCCTGCATGTTTTAATTCAATTCAATTCAATTCAATTTTATTTATATAGCGCCAAATCACAACAAATGTCGCCTCAAGGCGCTTCATAGATACAGAGAAAAGCCCAACAATCATATGACCCCCTATGAGCAAGCACTTTGGCGACAGTGGGAAGGAAAAACTCCCTTTTAACAGGAAGAAACCTCCGGCAGAACCAGGCTCAGGGAGGGGCGGGGCCATCTGCTGCGACCGGTTGGGGTGAGAGAAGGAAGACAGGATAAAAGACATGCTGTGGAAGAGAGACAGAGATTAATAACAGATATGATTCAATACAGAGAGGTCTATTAACACATAGTGAGTGAGAAAGGTGACTGGAAAGTAAAAACTCAATGCATCATGGGAATCTCCCGGCAGCCTACATCTATTGCAGCATAACTAAGGGAGGATTCAGGGTCACCTGGTCCAGCCCTAACTATATGCTTTAGCAAAAAGGAAAGTTTTAAGCCTAATCTTAAAAGTAGAGATAGTGTCTGTCTCCCGAATCCAAACTGGAAGCTGGTTCCACAGAAGAGGGGCCTGAAAACTGAAGGCTCTCCCTCCCATTCTACTTTTAAATACTCTAGGAACAACAAGTAGGCCTGCAGAGCGAGAGCGAAGTGCTCTAATAGGGTAATATGGTACTACAAGGTCATTAAGATAAGATGGGGCCTGATTATTTAAGACCTTGTATGTGAGGAGCAGGATTTTGAATTCAATTCTGGATTTAACAGGAAGCCAATGAAGGGAAGCCAAAACAGGAGAAATATGCTCTCTCTTTCTAGTCCCTGTCAGTACTCTTGCTGCAGCATTTTGGATTAGCTGAAGGCTTTTCAGTGAGTTTTTTGGACATCCTGATAATAATGAATTGCAGTAGTCCAGCCTGGAAGTAATAAATGCATGAACTAGTTTTTCAGCATCACTCTGAGACAGGATATTTCTAATTTTAGAGATGTTGCGCAAATGGAAGAACGCAGTCTTACATATTTGTTTAATATGTGCGTTGAAGGACATATCCTGGTCAAAAATGAGTCCAAGGTTCCTCACAGTGTTACTGGAGGCCAAGGTAATGCCATCCAGAGTAAGAATCTGGTTAGATACCATATTTCTAAGCTTTTCAGCGCCGAGTACAATGACCTCAGTTTTATCTGAGTTAAGAAGCAGAAAGTTAGTGGCCATCCAAGTCTTTATGTCTTTAAGACATTCCTGCAGTTTAACTAATTGGTGTGTGTTATCTGGCTTTATGGACAGATAGAGCTGGGTGTCATCTGCATAGCAGTGAAAATGTATGCTATGTCTTCTAATGATGCTGCCTAGGGGAAGCATGTATAATGTAAACAGAATTGGTCCTAGCACTGAACCCTGTGGAACTCCATAATTAACCTCAGTGTGTGAAGAGGACTCTCCATTTACATGCACAAATTGGAGTCTATTAGATAGATATGATACAAACCACTGCAGTGCAATACCTGTAATACCTACAGCATGTTCTAATCGCTCTAACAGGATATCATGGTCAACAGTATCGAATGCTGCACTAAGGTCAAGAAGGACAAGCACAGAGATGAGTCCACTGTCAGAGGCCATAAGAAGATCATTTGTAACCTTCACTAAAGCTGTTTCTGTGCTGTGATGAACTCTGAAACCTGACTGAAACTCTTCAAATAAACCATTCCTCTGCAGATGATCTGTTAGCTGTTTGACAACTACTCTTTCAAGGATTTTTGATATGAAAGGAAGGTTGGAGATTGGCCTATAATTAGCTAAGACTGCTGGGTCTAGAGATGGCTTTTTGAGTAAAGGTTTAACTGCAGCCACCTTGAAGGCCTGTGGTACATAGCCGATTATTAGAGATAGGTTGATCATATATAAGATCGAAGAATTAATCAATGGCAGGACTTCTTTGAGCAGTTTTGTAGGAATGGGGTCTAAAAGACACGTTGATGGTTTGGAGGAAGTAATTATTGAAGTTAACTCAGAAAGATCGATTGGAGAAAAAGAGTCTAACTTAACATCAATGAAACTAAGAGTAGCTGTAGATAATATTACATCTGTGGGATGATTATTGGTAATTTTTTCTCTAATGATAAAAATTTTATTTGTGAAGAAGTTCATGAAGTCATCACTAGTTAACGTTAAAGGGATGGTTGGCTCAAAAGAGCTCTGACTTTTTGTCAGCCTGGCTACAGTGCTGAAGAGAAACCTGGGGTTGTTCTTATTTTCTTCAATCAGTGATGAGTAGTAAGCTGTTCTGGCTTTGCGGAGGGCTTTCTTATAAAGCAACAAACTATTTCTCCAGGCTAAATGATGATCCTCTAAATTTGTGACACGCTATTTCCTCTCCAGATTACGAGTCATCTGCTTTAGGGTACGTGTTTGAGAATTATACCACGGGGTCAGGTACTTCTGATTAGAGACCTTAGTTTTCACCGGAGCTACAGTATCCAGAGTCGTACGTAGTGAGGAGGTGAAATTATTAACAAGATAATCGACCTCTGTTGGGGTAGCGTTCAGATAGCTGCTCTGCTCTGTGTTGGTACAGGGCATTGACGATGATAACAGTGGCTGGATTATATTCTTAAACTGAGTTACAGCGCTTTCAGAAAGACATCTACTTTGATAAAGTCCACTCTCCACTGCTGCGTAATCAATTATTGTAAATGTAAATGTTATCAAGAAATGATCAGACAGAAGAGGGTTTTCAGGAAACACTGTTAAATGTTCAGTTTCTATGCCATATGTTAAAACAAGATCTAGAGTGTGATTAAAGTGGTGGGTGGGTTCTTTTACATTTTGAGAGAAACCAATTGAGTCTAACAACAGATTAAATGCCATGTTGAGGCTGTCATTTTTAGCATCAACATGGATGTTAAAATCACCCACAATAATTATTTTATCTGAGCTCAGAACTAAATTAGATATAAAGTCTGAGAAATCAGACAGAAACTCTGTGTAAGGCCCAGGTGGACGATAGATGATAACAAGTAAGACTGGTTTCTGAGTTTCACAGCTGGGGTGGACAATGTTAAGCATCAGGCTTTCAAATGAATTAAAAGTCTGTCTTGGTCTTTCATTAATTAATAGACTGGTGTGAAAAATTGCTGCCAAACCGCCCCCTCGACCTGTGCTTCGAGATTTCTGGTAGTTAGAATGACTCGGGGGTGTTGATTCATTTAAACTAACATAATCATCCTGCTGCAACCAGGTTTCTGTAAGGCAGAGTAAATCAATTTGTTGATCAATTATTAAGTCATGTACTAACAGAGACTTGGAGGAGAGAGACCTAATATTTAATAATCCACATTTCACTGTTTTACTCTTTGGTTCAGATGTGGATACTGTATTGTTCTTTCTTTGTAAATGTTTAAGTTGTTTGTTGCTGGTTTTTAGTTT
The DNA here is from genome assembly GCF_056152115.1 of Neolamprologus brichardi. NCBI lineage: Eukaryota > Metazoa > Chordata > Actinopteri > Cichliformes > Cichlidae > Neolamprologus > Neolamprologus brichardi. Next base: position 30,926,295 of record NC_142116.1, on the reverse strand, counting down.
GTTTTTTGTCTTTTTGGAAGCAGACACAGTCTCTATGGAGATGGGTTTTTGGGGGGGTAGCAGGAGGAGAGAAGCTGCAGAGAGGCATGTAAGACTGCAACTCTGCTTCCTGGTCCCAACTCTGGATAGTCATGTTTTGAGGGGTTTAATAAATTTGTCGATATTTCTAGAAATGAGAGCTGCTCCATCCAAAGTGGGATGGATGCCATCTCTCCTAACAAGACCAGGTTTCCTCCAGAAGGTTTGCCAATTATCTATGAAGCCCACATCATTTCTGGGACACCACTCAGACAGCCAGCAATTTAAGGAGAACATGCGGCTAAACATGTCACTCCTGGTCTGATTGGGGAGGGGACCAGAGAAAACTACAGAGTCCGACATTGTTTTGGCAAAGTTACACACCGATTCAATATTGATTTTAGTGACTTCCGATTGGCGTAACCGGTTGTCATTACTGCCGACGTGAATTATGATTTTACTGAATTTACGTTTACCCTTAGCCAGCAGTTTTAAATTTCCTTCAATGTCGCCTGCTCTGGCCCCTGGAAGACAATTGACTATGGTTGCCGGTGTCTCTAGCTTCACATGTCTGAGAACAGAATCACCAATTACCAGAGTTTGACCCCCAGCGGGTGTGTCACCGAGTGGGGAAAAACGGTTAGACACATGAACGGGTTGGTGGTGTACCTGGGGCTTCTGTTTAGGACTATGCTTCCTCCTCACCGTTACCCAGCCGCCTTCTTTCCGCAGCTGCTTGGGATTTGCCGGGGAACAGCTAGCGGGGCCTACGCTATCTTCGGCTGCACCAGCTACAGGGGCCTGGCTAGCTAAGGGTGAGAGAAGGGTGCAAAGCCGAGTCTCCAGATCAGTAATCCTGGCCTCCAGAGCTGCAAATATGCTACATTTGTTACAGATATCATTACTGCTAAAGGAGGCCGAGGAGTAACTAAACATCTGACACAATCAGCAAGAAAGTGCAGAAGGGACAGGTGAAGTAGCCATGGTGCTAACGGGTCGGCTACGAGCTAAGCTAGCGAAACAGTACAGAGACAGTGAGTGAATACTTTGGCTATAAATTAGGTAGTGAGTACACAGAAAGTGTGCTTCGGATGAAGTACGTGAAGATTATACTGTGGAAAAAAAAGAATGTATTTAAAAGTTGTTAATTAAACTGCTAAGCAAATAAGCTACTCAGAAACACCACTGTGTTTGAGCAGGAACAGGAAGCGATACTATACCACAGAGCGAGCGAACACCAAGTGACAGCGCCACCGACAGGCTTCTTGCAGTAAATTATTCTGAAGGTTCAATAAAAGGGTTTAGATATGACCCTGGGTCTACACACCTGAAACATATCTAAACCACTGAAATAAAAGTACTGGCAAGGTCACCCATATTTTCCATTTCATATTAATAGTCAGTTGCTTTTTGATGCAGAAATATATGTCCACATTCCTTAATTTTTTTCAAATTATTATATTCTGTATATACTACCCAGTGTCACATTTTCTTATATTTTATTAAAATATTATAAGAATATTATTTTTATCTTTGTGTGATTGTACAGCATACAGCCCACACAAAGTTTAAACAATGAGTGGCTTCCACATGTCAACAGTCAACAGCTCCACGCAGCACTTACCCACATAGCAAAACTGGTATGGCCCGGACCTGGCCCACACAGTGTGCTTACACATGGCCCACATACCGCAAAGAATGACGGCCCTTTGGTGCCCCAGATCTGGTTTGCCAGATGTGGCCCACACATGGGTCAGCACAAGGCCAGTTGCAGACACACTGCTGGTCCTGTGCTGGCCCCGAACAGTTTCAGCTCTGGACCCAGATGTCAGCCTAATGTGTACATTAATAAAGCCATGTACTAACAACATGTGCCAGAACATGCAAAATAGTGTGAAAGTAACATGACAAAACTCTGTTCAGATAGTGAATGGACTGACTCTTATATAGCACTTTTCTGGTCTCCCGGAGTACTCAAAGTGCTCTATACAACATGCCACATTCAGTCAATCACACATCTTCTTTAAACTGAGTGCTTCCTAACTACATTCTTACACATTCAGACTCTTGACATGCAGACGCACGACGCACACCAGCGGCGCACGTCGGCCCAAATGCCCGGCCAATAGAATCGGGCCATTATGCGCTCCAGAGTTTTCTCACCACCCAAATGCCCTGCCATGGGGTTTGAATGAGCCGCCGGGAAACAATTTTCCAGGCAGCACCAACAACTGTGTGCGGATCTCATTAGTGTGAGTGTCGCGGCTCAATCAATAAAGCCGATCGTTCCACAATTGGAAATGAGGGTACGTTCACGCAGCATCAGGGCGCACCAAGCGACCATCAATATCCATCACTTGGTCATAGGCTGAGCGTAGGGTGTCGTCCCGAGACTGCTCTAGTGGAAAATCTTCCGTGGGGTGCACAACGGGAGTCAGCGGGGCTTCCGTGGAAGTCCCCGCCACCTCCTCCCCCCCAGAGTCAGTGTCGGTCGACCCCGCGTCACCGCTGAGCGCCGCGCAAACGTTACATAAATTTACAGACCACGATCGCATCCCCGCGTACTGCCCCAGTAAGCTGTGGAACCGCGGCCAATTCGTACCCAAAATAAGGGGATGCGACAGGCGCGGGCTAACCGCCGCCTTCACTCTATGCGTTTTGCCCCTGAATTTCAGCAACAGTGACACTGCCGGATACTTGTGAATATCCCCATGCACACATTTAACCTCCACCCAGTCAGCCTCCAACAATGCCCCGGGGTGAACCAAACTTTGGTGGACCAGGGTCTGCGTGCAGCCGTGTCCATCAAAGCATGGCGAATACCCCCTTGACACCTTACCGGCACGCGGTACGTCCCTCCTGGACCGGGGGCGGACGCTGGAGCGCTGGCAACACGGAACACCTGCCCCACCTCCATGAGCGGACATTCTCGGCGCAGGTGCCCCAGCCGCCCACACTTCCAGCAGTCCGGCCCCGGTGTCTGTGGGGTTCCGGCGGGAAGCAGCGGCCGGAACGGGTTCCTGGGGCTCCACCCCGCTGCCTGCTCCGTTCCCACAGGGCCGCCGTCCCTCCGCTGTGACGGAGGCGACAGAATACGGGGAGAGACCCAAACGATCCAGCACCACCCGGCACACATCCTCAAACACCCCCGCAAGCCGGCCCGACAGAAGCGGCAGCAGCCGGGCGGCCCATTCCTCCTCCGGCCAGCGACAGGCCACCGTCGTGGCCTGGAAAGCCTCGATCAAAACCAGCGGGTCCTCCCCATCCCTCATCCGGTGCAACGTCACCGGCAGTGGAGGGGCGGGCGCCGGCGAGGCCGGATTCCCCAGCAGCTGCCCCAGAGCCGCGGTCTGCTGCTCCGATTGCAGGTGAAGCAACGCCAACTGTTGGTCCTGCGTGGCCGCCTGATGAGCCACCAACGCCGCCATCGCCGCCATCGCCACCATCGCCACCATCGCCGCCATCGCCGCCATTGCCGCAATGTCCATCATCATTTGGCCCAAGATCTGCAGCGGCACCAGTGTAACGTTGGACCCGATAAACATACGCTGGAGCGAATATGATGACAGCAGAACTTTTTTTTTGACACAGTGGTTTTTGTTCACTGGGACACAGACACTCCCGCTCTCTCTCTGCTGTCACGTCCGCTCCCCCTCCGACAGTCACTGCCAACATATAAAGAGACACAATCACTGTCAGATCCCAGCACACTTGTTCACCCCGCCCCTGCGCCGCCCCAGGAGCTCACTGCGTCATCCCTCCTCTGCAGCTGGCCAGAGACCACATCCACGCCACAAAAGTGTGGCGAGATTTTCCATAAGCGTGCACTATGTAGACAAGAGTGTTGCTTGGTGTTGTCTGATTATGTGTGTGCACAATAATTTATATGAGTGAGCGTGTTAGTGCTTGTATGCGTGTCCTGTATGTCTGTGTGTGCTAGTAGGCTCTTGTGGATGTGCCGATGTTGAGTGTGTATGTGCGTTATCATGCCGTGCAGATGTGTAAAAATTGAGTATGTTGTTTGTGACTGCATAGGAAAACAGATGATCGATCCAAGAAAGAAGAAAGAAAGAAGAAACCCATGGCAAAGGATGAAAGAGAAAAAAAGAGAACAGTGTAATTAACGCTTTAATGCTGTGGAGACTGACGGCGTTTTATCTGTTACCACATTATAATGCATTAACAAGTTGATATTAATAGGTTGGATAGATGGAACAGGAGGAGAGAAAAATATAGCCGATATAGAGTGGCAATGACAGAATGCAGAACCTTCTGAATGAAGGTGTGTGGGACTGGAAACAGGACCTTGCGCCACTCCAGGATCGCTTTAAGGAGTGGTCATTTACGCTGAAGTCAATTCAATTCAATTCAATTTTATTTATATAGCGCCAAATCACAACAAATGTCGCCTCAAGGCGCTTCATAGATACAGAGAAAAGCCCAACAATCATATGACCCCCTATGAGCAAGCACTTTGGCGACAGTGGGAAGGAAAAACTCCCTTTTAACAGGAAGAAACCTCCGGCAGAACCAGGCTCAGGGAGGGGCGGCCATCTGCTGCGACCGGTTGGGGTGAGAGAAGGAAGACAGGATAAAGACATGCTGTGGAAGAGAGACAGAGATTAATAACAGATACGATTCAATACAGAGAGGTCTGTTAATACATAGTGAGTGAGAAAGGTGACTGGAAAGGAAAAACTCAATGCATCATGGGAATCCCCCGGCAGCCTACATCTATTGCAGCATAACTAAGGGAGGATTCAGGGTCACCTGGTCCAGCCCTAACTATATGCTTTAGCAAAAAGGAAAGTTTTAAGCCTAATCTTAAAAGTAGAGATAGTGTCTGTCTCCCGAATCCAAACTGGAAGCTGGTTCCACAGAAGAGGGGCCTGAAAACTGAAGGCTCTCCCTCCCATTCTACTTTTAAATACTCTAGGAACAACAAGTAGGCCTGCAGAGCGAGAGCGAAGTGCTCTAATAGGGTGATATGGTACTACAAGGTCATTAAGATAAGATGGGGCCTGATTATTTAAGACCTTGTATGTGAGGAGCAGGATTTTGAATTCAATTCTGGATTTAACAGGAAGCCAATGAAGGGAAGCCAAAACAGGAGAAATATGCTCTCTCTTTCTAGTCCCTGTCAGTACTCTTGCTGCAGCATTTTGGATTAACTGAAGGCTTTTCAGTGAGTTTTTTGGACATCCTGATAATAATGAATTGCAGTAGTCCAGCCTGGAAGTAATAAATGCATGAACTAGTTTTTCAGCGTCACTCTGAGACAGGATATTTCTAATTTTAGAGATGTTGCGCAAATGGAAGAACGCAGTCTTACATATTTGTTTAATATGTGCGTTGAAGGACATATCCTGGTCAAAAATGACTCCAAGGTTCCTCACAGTGTTACTGGAGGCCAAGGTAATGCCATCCAGAGTAAGAATCTGGTTAGATACCAAATTTCTAAGCTTTTCAGCGCCGAGTACAATGACCTCAGTTTTATCTGAGTTAAGAAGCAGAAAGTTAGTGGCCATCCAAGTCTTTATGTCTTTAAGACATTCCTGCAGTTTAACTAATTGGTGTGTGTTATCTGGCTTCATGGACAGATAGAGCTGGGTGTCATCTGCATAGCAGTGAAAATGTATGCTATGTCTTCTAATGATGCTGCCTAGGGGAAGCATGTATAATGTAAACAGAATTGGTCCTAGCACTGAACCCTGTGGAACTCCATAATTAACCTCAGTGTGTGAAGAGGACTCTCCATTTACATGCACAAATTGGAGTCTATTAGATAGATATGATACAAACCACTGCAGTGCAATACCTGTAATACCTACAGCATGTTCTAATCGCTCTAATAGAATATTATGGTCAACAGTATCGAATGCTGCACTAAGGTCAAGAAGGACAAGCACAGAGATGAGTCCACTGTCAGAGGCCATAAGAAGATCATTTGTAACCTTCACTAAAGCTGTTTCTGTGCTGTGATGAGCTCTGAAACCTGACTGAAACTCTTCAAATAAACCATTCCTCTGCAGATGATCTGTTAGCTGTTTGACAACTACTCTTTCAAGGATTTTTGATATGAAAGGAAGGTTGGAGATTGGCCTATAATTAGCTAAGACTGCTGGGTCTAGAGATGGCTTTTTGAGTAAAGGTTTAACTGCAGCCACCTTGAAGGCCTGTGGTACATAGCCGATTATTAGAGATAGGTTGATCATATATAAGATCGAAGAATTAATCAATGGCAGAACTTCTTTGAGCAGTTTTGTAGGAATGGGGTCTAAAAGACACGTTGATGGTTTGGAGGAAGTAATTATTGAAGTTAACTCAGAAAGATCGATTGGAGAAAAAGAGTCTAACTTAACATCAATGAAACTAAGAGTAGCTGTAGATAATATTACATCTGTGGGATGATTATTGGTAATTTTTTCTCTAATGATAAAAATTTTATTTGTGAAGAAGTTCATGAAGTCATCACTAGTTAACGTTAAAGGGATGGTTGGCTCAAAAGAGCTCTGGCTTTTTGTCAGCCTGGCTACAGTGCTGAAGAGAAACCTGGGGTTGTTCTTATTTTCTTCAATCAGTGATGAGTAGTAAGCTGTTCTGGCTTTGCGGAGGGCTTTCTTATAAAGCAACAAACTATTTCTCCAGGCTAAATGATGATCCTCTAAATTTGTGACACGCCATTTCCTCTCCAGATTACGAGTCGTCTGCTTGAGGGTACGTGTTTGAGAATTATACCACGGGGTCATGTACTTCTGATTAGAGACCTTAGTTTTCACTGGAGCTACAGTATCCAGAGTCGTACGTAGTGAGGAGGTGAAATTATTAACAAGATAATCGACCTCTGTTGGGGTAGCGTTCAGATAGCTGCTCTGCTCTGTGTTGGTACAGGGCATTGACGATGATAACAGTGGCTGGATTATATTCTTAAACTTAGTTACAGCGCTTTCAGAAAGACATCTACTTTGATAAAGTCCACTCTCCACTGCTGCGTAATCAATTATTGTAAATGTAAATTTTATCAAGAAATGATCAGACAGGAGAGGGTTTTCAGGAAACACTGTTAAATGTTCAGTTTCTATGCCATATGTTAAAACCAGATCTAGAGTGTGATTAAAGTGGTGGGTGGGTTCTTTTACATTTTGAGAGAAACCAATTGAGTCTAACAACAGATTAAATGCCATGTTGAGGCTGTCATTTTTAGCATCTACATGGATGTTAAAATCACCCACAATAATTATTTTATCTGAGCTCAGAACTAAATCAGATATAAAGTCTGAGAAATCAGACAGAAACTCTGTGTAAGGCCCAGGTGGACGATAGATGATAACAAGTAAGACTGGTTTCTGAGTTTCACAGCTGGGGTGGATAATGTTAAGCATCAGGCTTTCAAATGAATTAAAAGTCTGTCTTGGTCTTTCATTAATTAATAGACTGGTGTGAAAAATTGCTGCCACACCGCCCCCTCGACCTGTGCTTCGAGATTTCTGGTAGTTAGAATGACTCGGGGGTGTTGATTCATTTAAGCTAACATAATCATCCTGCTGCAACCAGGTTTCTGTAAGGCAGAGTAAATCAATTTGTTGATCATTTATTAAGTCATGTACTAACAGAGACTTGGAAGAGAGAGACCTAATATTTAATAATCCACATTTCACTGTTTTACTCTTTGGTTCAGATGTGGATACTGTATTGTTCTTTCTTTGTAAATGTTTAAGTTGTTTGTTGCTGGTTTTTAGTTTGTTTTTTGTCTTTTTGGAAGCAGACACAGTCTCTATGGAGATGGGTTTTTGGGGGGGTAGCAGGAGGAGAGAAGCTGCAGAGAGGCGTGTAAGACTGCAACTCTGCTTCCTGGTCCCAACTCTGGATAGTCATGTTTTGAGGGGTTTAATAAATTTGTCGATATTTCTAGAAATGAGAGCTGCTCCATCCAAAGTGGGATGGATGCCATCTCTCCTAACAAGACCAGGTTTCCTCCAGAAGGTTTGCCAATTATCTATGAAGCCCACATCGTTTCTGGGACACCACTCAGACAGCCAGCAATTTAAGGAGAACATGCGGCTAAACATGTCACTCCTGGTCTGATTGGGGAGGGGACCAGAGAAAACTACAGAGTCCGACATTGTTTTGGCAAAGTTGCACACCGATTCAATATTGATTTTAGTGACCTCCGATTGGCGTAACCGGGTGTCATTACTGCCGACGTGAATTATGATTTTATTGAATTTACGTTTACCCTTAGCCAGCAGTTTTAAATTTCCTTCAATGTCGCCTGCTCTGGCCCCTGGAAGACAATTGACTATGGTTGCCGGTGTCTCTAGCTTCACATGTCTGAGAACAGAATCACCAATTACCAGAGTTTGACCCCCAGCGGGTGTGTCACCGAGTGGGGAAAAACGGTTAGACACATGAACGGGTTGGTGGTGTACCTGGGGCTTCTGTTTAGGACTACGCTTCCTCCTCACCGTTACCCAGCCTTTCCCCAGCTGCTTGGGGTCTGCCGGGGAACAGCTAGCGGGGCCTACGCTATCTTCGGCTGCACCAGCTACAGGGGCCTGGCTAGCTAAGGGTGAGTGCAAGGTGCGAAGCCGAGTCTCCAGATCAGTAATCCTGGCCTCCAGAGCTGCAAATATGCTACATTTGTTACAGATATCATTACCGCTAAAGGAGGCCGAGGAGTAACTAAACATCTGACACAATGAGCAAGAAAGTGCAGAAGGGACAGGTGAAGTAGCCATGGTGCTAACGGGTCGGCTACGAGCTAAGCTAGCGAAACAGTACAGAGACAGTAAGTGAATACTTTGGCTATAAATTAGGTAGTGAGTACACAGAAAGTGTGCTTCGGATGAAGCACGTGAAGATTATACTGTGAAAAAAAGAATGTATTTAGAAGTTGTTAATTAAACTGCTAAGCAAATAAGCTACTCAGAAACACCACTGTGTTTGAGCAGGAACAGGAAGTGATACTATACCACAGAGCGAGCGAACACCAAGTGACAGCGCCACCGACAGGAACAGCCCAGAAAATCCCACACGAAAGTCCGGAGAGTGAAGTCCATTCCTTTATGCTTCCTGCTGTGACACCAGGCCTCTTGGCTCCCAGCTGATAAACTCTTTCAAAGCAGATGCTTTTCATAATGTCCTCCGGAAGCTTCAGGTGGGTCTTCATGAAGGTTTTAACTTCTGCATCTCGCTTTTGGCTGGGGAAGATGCACTCTGGGTGCAGGGGTGGGGCCTCAAGGGCCGGCGGCTGAGTTCACTACCAGGCCTCATGTGAACTTCAAGACATGTTGACGAGGTAATTTAGCCATTTAAATCAGCTGTGTTTGATTAAGGATACAGCTAAAACATGCAGGACACCGGCCCCTGAGGCCTGGAGTTCCCCACAATGTTTTTCACTTTGTGGCAGAGTCGTCAAAATGGATGGTTTTACCATTTTCATAATAGGGGGTTATGGAGAAAAAGTGGAGTGTTTGGACCCTTGTGTGACAAAATTAACCTTGTGTTTTAATCTCAGTACTGGAATCATGTAGCCAAATTATTAAAGAGGACTACTGGTCCTAACCAGTCCAATGAGGATCAAGTGGATAACTAAATGCATTTTTAAATGTTGCAAAGCCACAATCTACTCATAAAACACTCACCATGAACTCCTGCACCAAGATGTTGCAATTGTCTTTCACACAGATGCGGAGCACTTTGATGAGGGACTCCCTTCGAGCATTAATGTCATCCTTAAGTATTATAACAAAGAAAACAGAGATTTGTGAACTTTTCAGTAGCACAGAAGAAAATGATCCCATACAAAAACTTGACTTTTTAAACCAGTTGACATGCAACACCAGCATCTACAAAGCAATATCAAAAGTTCCTGTTTGACATCAACTTTATGGATATATAGTTTCCAGAACATATATTTTTTAAAAAAGATAAATTTTTCTCAGTGGGCCAGTAAATGCATGACGAAAAATTATGGCATCCTTTTAGTGGAATCAGCACTCACAGGTAATAGTTGACTGTTTCAATGGATCCAGCATAAAAATCATTTACTGACCTAATGCAATACATATACACTTTGTAGTTAAAGAATTTTAAAGTTCTTACTGTCATCATGGCAGCTATGTCCTTTAGCTTTTTGCCCTGTTCCCCCGATCACTTTGCAAACACTTTCAGCAGACTGTCAGAGAGAAACTCAGCTCCGTCAGAAACCTTGACTGTAAAGGCATGGTTGGGATGCACTGGAATGCTGCATTTTATCTGAAATGACATAAACTTATTTTGAAATAACAGCAGGCACTGTGCTTGGTTAATCAGTAATGTTTTGTTGAATAAAAACTGTGTTTCCAGATCTTATGGGATTAAAAAAATCCAAAGGTGTTTGTTTCTGATTTGCAACCCAACAACCCAGTGGCGGTCCTAGCCTGTTTGGCGCCCTGGGCGAACACTCCCTTCTGATTGTTTCAGGATACATGACCTGCCATTATCCAATGACACATCTGCTTACCTGTATCCTTTGCTTGTTTCTCTTCCTCTTCTTTTCTCTTTTTTCTAAACTGAAGACATGATGGCTTTGAACTTTTCTTGTCCATCTTCCATTGGTTTTAATTTTGCACTCCAGTATGAACATTCATCCCCCAACCGGAGGTTCACCACAACATAACCTAACAGACCAACACCTTAGTTCACAGATTCACTTTGTCTTTATTTCTGGGATTTCACACAACCCAGGATTCAAATCATGAATCCATAATGGGCTTGGATTTACAACATTATGAATGAAATGTGTTTTATTTGGAAGCAGCAGGGCCCCCTCCCCTTTTGACGGGTTGTGTGTGAGACTTTAAATCATCAAACTGTAAATTTAAAATTGTTATTGATCCCTTTACCCCGAGTCCTAAAGTGTATATTTATTTTCTTACTCTTCTTATATATATTGTTTGTTTTCTTGCACTGCTGTAACTGGAGCCTCGTCGTCTCCTCTCTCTATATACTGGACTTTCTGTAGTGGAGATGACAATAAAGTTTACTTTGACTTCGGCAGCGAGCAGGCGCACCGAGGGCTCTCGCTCACTTTTCGTGTATAGAATTTCGAAAAAACATCGGTGCAAATTCTAAGTCTGTATCATAATGTCTGGTGTTTTTGTGTTTATTGGTTTGTTTTTATTTTGTTTTACTTAGCGAGTTGGTTATTAGACGCTGCTCCAGCCGGTCAGAAAATCCCCGCCGCCCCGCCCTTTCCTCTCTGCGCCGCAAGCAGCAGGCGCACCTCGCAAACGAAGGGCGCCCTTACTCCCAGCAAATGGGCAATAGAAAACCAATCGGTGCCTGTGACATTCCCAATATGCGCTGGCTGATGTCGGGGCAGCATGAGTATGAGCATTTTTTATTTTTTTTGCCGATGCCCGTGATGCCGCCCCCCACCACGATGCCGCCCTGGGCAACCGCCCGTGTCACCCGTATCTAAAACCGCTACTGCAACAACCCACAAGTTACAACCTCATTTTAGTTCAAGTGTGCATTAATGTGAGTCCAGTAATCACCTTTCTGACAATACATACAGGTATAAGTTAAACCTATGGCAGATTTTGGATTTCTCAGTTGTTTGATGCATGTATGCATGCACCTAATAATAAAAAAAAATCTATTATAATTAATTTACAGAAACCTAAAGCGAAAATAGAATATACTTTCTTACCATAACACCTTGAACCCACAATCCATCAGCTGACTCCTGGTGAAATGCAGAATAGAGGTCGTCTCTCAATGTGTAACAAAAAAAACAAAAACAAAAGGACAGCAGGTGAGGGCAGGAGGGGTAGGGATGTAAGCTAGCATAATGCCGCTAATGATATTAGCTAAAGCTGTTCAATGTCCAAAATCTCACTAACACCACGGTGCAGTAAATACACAATGTAGCTGAAGAGTCAGTTGGCAAATCTATTCACACAGAAAACCAAATTATGTTATGAGCGCCTCGTAATTAGGTTTAATGTGATATTACGGCTCTTGTGCCAAAGACAAATTCAAATGAAAAAGCGCCAATTCTTTGACAACAGATAAAACAGCAAATAAGCTAACGGCTCTTTTTTAGCATGTTACATGGCGACACTCTAGACGTTTAACTACATTTGGCTGAAATATGGTAAATATTAATTCAAAAAATCAAGACATTCCAAAAAACGTAGAGTTGGCTGCTCGACTTGACTGAGATGGATGCCTTTTTTAAACCACGATCCAAAGCCCGCGAGATGAAATCACGCGTGGTTTCACGAGATTTAACGTTGCTATATTATTGACTTACTTCACCTGAACATGATATGAACAATTTAATACACCCTTTCTGCATATCATGTAGTTTTTACACTATATAGTTACATTTAACTTTAAAACATGAAGCAATTGTGTTAAATACATGCAAGATGCTTACATAAACCCAAGAGATGGTCAGTCCCTTTTATTCAGTGTGGGGGGAAATTTGCTGTCCATACGGACAATATTGATTTGTAAATGATTAACTAACAATCTTGTCAACACAAAGTTCTTTATTTGGAGCACAGTTCTACAAGAAAGATAAGTTACTGAAAAACTGTTTGTGTTTAAAGAGCGTTTGCACTCTTTGGCAATATTGTAGACAATGTTAAACCTAATCGTCACATCGGCCTCCTCTGACGACCTGTTTGCTGCTGCCTGCCGCTGAAAGGCAGTGGGGAGAGAGGACACTTGGGCAGTGCATTTATCGCAGCATATAATGTGTTTTCTGGATACACCGTGCTTTTTTCAGCATTCAAAGATTGATGGCTCCGTGTCCAGAGCACTGGCTATGAATTTCAGACGGATCAGGCCTTAACCTAACAAAAAGGTTATCAATCGTTCTTCTCATCTTTTCTCATTACCCACAGCTACATCCACCCTGTCGGGCCTAGGCTGCCCCCTAGGGCTGGGTATCATCACTGATTTCTATAATACATTCGATTCCGATTCACGAAGTCCCAATTTGATAAAATTTTGCCTCAGGCAGTCAGAAATATTAAAATTCTGATGATTTATCAGTACTGATACATGTGAGACTTCATCAGAGGTGTGAACATCACAGCAGATGCCTTTGTGTCAAAGTAACTGAGATAAAACACAGAATAACGTGAAGGAGATTTTCCTGGCCTGGATTTTGATAACAGATAACTTTAATTGAACAGCAGAAATTAGGCTTTCTTGTCCGAGATCAGTAAAAAATCAGTAAAAAAGTAAAAAAAAAAAAGACAGCCGCTGAGAGCGCTGTAAACAATGGTAGACTGGTGGGTAATAAGCGAATGAATAATGCAGAAAACAGAGATTTGAGATGGGAAACTGTTCTTGAAGTACACAGAGAGAGAGAGAGCTGTGCATGAAGTGTGATTTTATTGTGGTGGAAGCAAAACAGCAAAAGTCAGAGGGAATTAATGACGACATTTGTCAAATGTGAAGTGTCGTTTGGATCTTCTTTTGCTGCTGGTTCAGCGAAATTTGGTTGGAGAGAGACGAAACCTGCAGCTCAGAATCTCGCGCAAAAACGTCGCAAACACAAAGCGAAGGACCCACCGATGCATCAGAATCAGTGAGCTGTCAGCCCCAACGGCGTGTCCGTGTTCGGGCCGTTGGGTGAGAAAGCCAAGAAAGAGAAAGCTGATTCTGCTGCGTCGGGTCCGGTCTGTGTTTACCTCTTTGTGTGGGATCTGTTTACCTGCTCTCATTTGCTGTTTTGTGGTTGCTGAGATTCTGGCGTTTCTGGCAAAATACATTTATATATTTAAAAGTCGATTCAGGATTTCATGAATCGATATCACTTTATTCAAGCTACTCACCTCCCTCTTCCACCTGCACTTTCAAATGTACACACAAAGGACTATGGGACAACTACAGGAGCACGGCCAATCATAGAGGTGCCGCCCCTGACTATCTCTGATTGGGACACACGATAGGGGCATGATTTGTGTCACTTGTTGACCACACGGAGACTTTGAGAGTTTTTTTTCTTCTCTTTCCTTTCATCACAGGCCTGTCAATTTGTGCATTTGCATTATTTCCATCATGTGGCTGCAGTTGGCTATTGCTGCTGAAAGTTGTGCTTATTTTAGTCTCATCAAAAAGTGTAGTTGTCTCTGTCAGAGAGTGCCTGTGTCCCTGGAGCTGGGAAAGCTGAGAGGCTAACAGTTTTTTATCTGGTGCTTTGTTTAAGCACATTGTGGATAAGCCGATGGTCTGTGACTAAACTGTAAATGGAGAATTAATGTTTCAATGAGATTCAATCATTTACTTTAGTCAATGCCATGAGCATGAAAAAGAAGGGTTTTATTTAAATAGCCCAATTTTCTGTTGCCTACATTGTAGAGCGTGGCTTTGCTTCCAGACCTCAACAGGAACATTAGCACACTCGGGGATTAAAATGTGATTCAGCCAATGGAGGAACCATACAATCCTAGTGGCTCTAGGGAAACCTGACAATAGTTTCTATTGAGAGCTCCAGTAGATTTTCTTAGTGTACAGGCTGTGATCAGCAGACCTGCGGCTGCAGCTGCTCTGAAGTTTACTGCTCTTTGTGAACTTACACAACTGAATTCAATAAACCCATCATGTTACTGTGAGCCAAACTGTTTATTTAATTCAGTTTAATTTAGTATGATTTATTTAGCACCAAATTACAAAACAGCAATTACCATGAGGTGCTTTATATTGTAAGGCAGAGACCTTAAAACATTCACTGCACTAGACTACGAGGTGTTAATATACATCAGGTTTTTTTGCAGGATGTTTCACAAAATGAAAAATCATAAATTCACATCATGTGCAGATTTAATATCTGATTTAAAAAATGAGAAACTACATGCTTTAAATTACTGCTCTTCTTCTTCTCCTGTCCTGTCTTTCTATCATCTTTCTCCATCTCTGATTGAAGTTAGCTCTCACTCTTTTCTGTCTCTGAACAGAAGCTGGACTTTTAGCTACTGTGGCAAATATGGTGTGAAACAAGCTGCACATAAACACTCTGTTTACTGATATTTGTTGAGCTGATACAAATGTAGCATTTGAAATTATGTGCCCCTTATAAAGTATTACTCACCTTATGCTCGCTCGTCTTCTGTAGGGATAGCTAGATAATTAAGTATCGCGGCCAGAACTTCTGAACATCTGCATTCCCACCAATGTTGTGGCACTCCAGACTATGGTGCCTGAATCCCCTCAGTGAGATCATTAACAAGACTGGCTATGGATACCGACTACAGAATGGAGCAGTTGTCAGCCACCTCCTCTACATGGATGACATCAAGCTGTATGCCAAGAATGAACGAGGATATCCTTCATAAAGATAGCTATAACTTTTGATAGAAGACTCAGATACACGTATATATGGCTTTATCTTATAGAATTCAATATCCCTGTGTTGAGCAAACAGGTTTTAAAGCAGTTTGAGCTAAGATTTTCAAGTTATTCACAAGATGAAAACTTATACTTTGTTTCGTGCGAAAACGTCATTCAAATGCATGTAACAGTTAGAAAAGCACTGTCTTGGCGAAAGAAAGCGTTTTTGTACAACTTCATAAAGATAGCTATAACTTTTGATAGAAGACTCAGATACACGTATTTACGGCTTTATCTTATAGAATATACAGCAATAAGATTGGAATTTCATTCAGACTGGAAAAGTGTAGTCGGATGATAACAAAGAGAGGGAAGGTAGTCAGAACTGAGAGGATAAAACTACCAGGAGGCAACATTGCAGACATTAAGGAACGCTACAAGTACCTGGGGATCCCACAGGCAAATGGGAACCTTGAAGAGGCCGCTAGAAAAGCTGCAGCCACCAAGTACCTGCAGAGGGTCAGGCAAGTCCTGAGGAGTCAGTTGAACGGTAAGAACAAGATCCGGGCCATCAACACCTACGCCCTGCCCGTGATCAGGTACCCTGCTGGGGTAATAGGCTGGCAAAAGGAGGAGATAGAAGCCACTGACATCAAGACAAGGAAGCTCCTGACCATGCATGGAGGGTTTCACCCCAAGTCCAGCACCTTGAGGCTGTACGCTAAGTAGAAGGAAGGAGGCCGGGGACTGGTGAGTGTCAGCACCACAGTCCAGGATGAGACAACAAACATCCACGAATACATCAGTAAGATGGTCCCAACCGACCGCGTGCTCAGTGAAGTCTATCACACCAGGCAAGACCCCCGGTGCAGGCTATGTAAAGATGCCCCTGAGACAATCCAACACATAACAACAGGGTGTAAGATGCTAGCAGGCAGGGCATACATGGAACGCCATAACCAAGTGGCCGGCATAGTGTACAGGAACATCTGTGCTGAGTATGGCCTGGAAGTCCCGAGGTCAAAATGGGAGATGCACCCTAGGGTGGTGGAGAATGACCGAGCTAAGATCCTGTGGGACTTCCAGATACAGACGGACAAAATGTTGGTGGCTAACCAACCGGACATAGTGGTGGTAGACAAACAGAAGAAGACGGCCGTAGTGATCGATGTAGCGGTCCCGAATGACAGCAACATCAGAAAGAAGGAACACGAGAAGCTCGAGAAATACCAAGGGCTCAGAGAAGAGCTCAAGAAAATGTGGAGGGTGAAGGAAACAGTTGTCCTAGTGGTAATCGGAACACTAGGTGCTGTGACTCCCAAACTAGGCGAGTGGCTCCAGCAGATCCCAGGAACAACATCGTAGATCTCTGTCCAGAAGAGTGCAGTCCTAGAAACAGCTAAGATACAGCGCAGGACCCTCAAGCTCCCAGGCCTCTGGTAGAGGACCCAAGCTCGAAGGATAGACTGCCGGCAGGGGCATTTTTTCTTTTTCTTTTATATCAATCAGGACCCTAAGAGCCTTCACTAGGAACTCAGCAACATTAGAGGCCAACTAAGGATCTAACAAGGAGATGCTCTGTCCCCACTGCTGTTCTGCATAGGCCTGAACCCTCTCAGTGAGATCATTGACAAGACTGGCTACGGACACTGACTACGGAAGGGAGCAGTTGTCAGCCACCTCCTTAACATGGTTGAAGCTCGATGCTGACAGTGAACAAGACATTGATTTACTGATCCACACCACCAGGATATACAGCAATGTTATTTGGAGTGGAGAAGTGCAGTCAGATGGTAACAAAGAGAGGGAAGGTAGTTAGTGCGATCCTCTCAGTTCTATCTGAAGGCAATATTGCAGACCACCGCAGAAGCACTATCCAGGATGAAACAATGAACATCAATGAGTACATCAGGAAGATCGTCACAACCAACTGTGTGCTTAGTGAACACCTCAGGCAGGGGATATCCCAGAAAGAAGAGGAGCAAGAGGAAGAACCATGCAAGGACAGGTCCCTGCACAGTACGTACCACCAACAGATAGAGTAAGTGGCTGGCATACAGAAATCCTACCAGTGGCTGGATAAAGTTGGACTAAAAGACAGCACAGAGGCAGCACAGGAGCAAGCTCTAAGATCCAGAGAGGCTGTGGTCTACCACACCAGGCAAAGCAGACAGGCTGTGTAAAGATGCCCCTGAGACAATCCTTCACATTGCACCAGGGTGTGAGATGCTAGCACACAGGGCATACATGGAACATCATAACTAAGTGGCCAAAATAGTATATAAATCTATATATATATATTTCATGGCAGCTTTGGGTGTCTGTACACCTACAACATGTGAACTGCTGCTATACCTCCTGAGCCACAGCACCATAAATTAACATGGTTTCACTAGTTTTCTGTCTCACAAACTAATGTCAGTTTTTTCTTCTTCCACAGATGCAGATCTACATGTATAACTCAGATGACTTTGAAAGTCTCACTGCAGCACTCAGAGAGAAGAGAATCATTGCAGCCATGGCTGTTTTTTTCCAGGTAGGAAAAGGTTATGTTACTTACTTGAAAGATGAGGTAGATTTCAGTTGTGCATGTTCTTTCTTCTGGATTGGAAATTTATCATTAATGTTTTACAGGAGAACTCACTGCAAAAAGAAAATTCTGTCAGTACAAGCTTTGTACTGACATATTAGAGGTTGTTGATACAATAACACACTGCAGACATCTAGCAGACTGTCTAACATTATGTTACAAGGGGCATCTAAGCCTTGTGAACTCATATTGCAACTCCAGCAACAAGATGCAGTGACCCAAAGTCTCCATTTCAACTTGTGTTGAAAGTGTGGACTTCAAACAATATACCAGCCACGTAAAACCACAGTTATGATTAAAAATGCACGCAATGTTTCTGAAAACATATAACATATCCACAGTATTTCTGATTTCGCGCCATTACCCCGATTCATAGCGGAAGCCGGTTTTTTACTTCCGCTTGCGCTGTTGTTGACAGTTACACCTTGACTGTTGATAAAGATTTCTCTCACTGCAGTTTCTTTTACCTGGAGTAAATGGCAACACATCGAAGGTGGATACACAGTAGAGATGTTTTAAAAAGCAGCGAGGACAGTTCAGTTGCAGTGCCTCACCCGTCACTTCTCACGGAGTGGGTAGATGACATGAAACTATGGCCCGATGTTAGCTACATCGACATTATTAATTACCTTGTATTTTCCGAAGGCGTTGATGGCGAGGAATTACGTAATTACAAGAGCACCGAGGCGTATAATTACCTGCACAGCAACAAAATTGATAAAGTACTGTTCAACAAACAAGGCGACTTTATTTTTCTTAAAGCAGCTGTAGAGCCGAGCCAGAGTATTAATCAAGCGAAACACTTAGCATGGGTAATGCTAAGAGAAAGTGGAGTAGTGGAGACAGTCGGCTGTTCCTGTATCGCCGGATTAGGGAGATCATGTAGTCATGCGGCTGCTATTCTGTGGAAGGTATATCACTTATCTGGATATCACAATGTTTAAATCACTGAAACAGAAACACTGGACTGGTCAAAGGCTGTGATTAAGGAGTCACGCTACTGCCATCTAGCCAAGTATTACGTGGAGCACTGTTTACATGTGAAAGCCACTCGTTAACTTTGTGTGGGCTGTATGCTGTACAATCACATGAAGATAAAATATAAAAAAATAAATAAAAGACTGCACATTAAGGGCAAATTTACAGGACAAGAAAAACTATAGTTATAAGAAGTGACACAGGGTAGTATAATACACGTTTGTTTATATATATGTGTATTTGTACACACACACTACTTTGAAAAAAATTAGACTGTGGATGTATATTTCTGCATCAAAAAGTAACTGACTATTAATATGAAATGGATAATATGGGTGACTTTGCCAGTGTTTATATCTGTTTTGGATAGGATTCAGGTGTATTGACCCAGGGTCATATCTATAACATGCAGGACACCGACCGTGTACTGCTTTTGTTAGTGTAAACTTCCTCGTTATGTTAAATCTAGAGTATTGACAGAAAAAACTATTAATGTTTGTTACAGGTGCAGAATGCTGCGATCAGTGGAAAGACAGGGCTTGCGTGTACAGACGAGCAGCGCAGGTGGAATGCAGGGACAGCAAAGAACCTTGAACCTAAACGTCTAAGCCAGATAAACTTCAGACATCATAGGGCAGAGCAGCAGTACGATGTGAACTCCCGGACTGCAGTGACACAATCTCTCCCTAACACACCATATCACCTTACACACCAAGACTTTATTGACAGTGTTAGCAAAGCACCAGTGAAGCCACTTTTCCTCCTCAAGAACACATTAATTGGAAAGTGTTACAATGCCTCGCCATCTGCAGGTCCTCACCGCAACAGTAAAGTTGATGAGCAATTTTTTCAGCCACACCAAGCACGCAGTTACAAACTAAGCTGTAATCCATGCAGGGCATTCTACCAGGCATACATTCAAGTTTCTGAAGAGCAAGCAGAACAATTACAAGAAGAAACAAAAGAGCAAAGTGCATCTGATTTGTGGCACAACTGCAGGAAAATCAGACTTACAGCAAGCTCCGCTAAAAAAGTTCCAGTACGTGCCACCACAAAAAATGATAAATTTTTATCTGAGCACATGTACCCTTCCTTTCGTGGGAATTATGCAACAAACCATGGTAAAGAAAATGAAGTTAGAGCTTGTCATCAGCTGAAAGAACAGGGTATGAACATCCTTCACATGGGTAGTGTTATCAGCATCCAGGAGCCATGGCTCTCTGCGAGTCCTGACGGGGTCATTGACTCAGATGTGCTTCTAGAAATAAAATGTCCTGTGCCGACTTATCCTTCACTCACGGAGCAGCTTACCCAGAAATGCAGCGATATCAAACTGGTAGATGGCGAACTGCAGCTGCAGAAAACTGGCAGCAGAGGCTATTACATGCAAGTGCAACTTACAATGTTTTGCACAGGGCTCAAGACTGCCACACTTGTGATCTGGACACCTACTGAGCATGTTTCATTTACAGTGCAATATGATGAAGCATTTGTAAAGGAACAAGTAAAGCGCTTGAGAGGGTTTTACTTCTCATATTTCTTACCTCGTCTTGTAGAGGAGTATGCAGCAGGACGGTTTCAGTTAAATGAGAGATACTTGAAGATAATGGGCAAGGTTTAATGCATGTTACAACTATAAATGGGACAGTCAGACACCAACATGTCTGCAGAGTTTGGTCTCTGTCTTGTGAATGAAAGGACACATTCAATATGAAATCTGTTAAATATTTCAATACAACTAAAATGTACATAGTTGTAACATATGGTGGGAAATGAATGACAAACTGACAACATTAAATGCTGTGAATAGTTCTGTATTTCTGTAATCTTCCAACACAAAAAAATGTCAAGAATGCACAACTAATTATTGTAGATTTGAGAAAAACATCTTTTTTTTTTTCATTTAAGAAATTTATCACATTGTAGTTGAATAAAAAAGTAATAATTGTTCAATTGATTGCAATTGTTATATATATATATATATATATATATATATATATATACACACACATACACACACATACTGTATCACATAACCTTTCTTCTAGAACAGAAGATAAAAAAGGGAGACCTGGAATTATTTACTCTCTACATATATGTACATCAAATTTTAACTTTAAAATAATTGCATTACACTACACAACTTTATGTCCTGAGTAACCATCTTAATATCCCAGAGTCCACAATTGTTCATAACATACACATTTATTGTGTATCACGAATGAGATCCTCTCTTAAGTTCACTAGAGCAGCACATATTCTCAGTATCTTGTCTACTTTAGGAGCCATGCTTATAGGAACAATTTGTGAAAGTATTTTGTAGACTTTCAAGCGTCTGATTGCTCTTTCAACATGGATTCTTACATTTGCAATCCGACGTGTGTATGTTACCTGTTCCTCAGTTAGCTGTCTACGTTTTTTTGTGAAAGCGGGTATTACTAATCTAACTTTTCTCTCAAAGAGTAAGTCTTTAATTGTAAAACCTCTATCTGCCATGACTTCATCACCAGGTTTTAGGTATGTTAATATTCCAGAGTCCATTGTGATAAATTTGTCACTACATCGGCCGCCATATGCCGCAGACACAAACATGATTAGTCCACATGGTGCAACAGCAACCAAATATTTGACTGTGTTGTGTGAATAATAATGGCTGTATGATTCCCCTCTTGAGCCCATATTTCTGGGTTTCTGTAAAAGGGTCTCACTGCAGTCTATAATGCATGTAGTATTTGGAAAGTTCTTCTTGAAGGCTTCAGGCATAGTTGCTTGAATAGTTTCTTTTGGCAGCCATGGAATTAATGGTCGGAGAACTTCCTCCAGCTTGTCTAACCAGTGTGAGATGATCTTGCTGGCCATGCTTTGTGATATATGAAACTGGCGGCTTAGGTCACCTATTACTCGGTTACTCTTTAATTTTATAAGTGTCATGAGGACTTGATCTCGGACAGGCATGGTAAATTCATTGTTGTCATATCCTTCCAGTGTCGACACAAGTGTGTTAAATGTTTCTAAGGCTATCCCAGTGTACAGCAAAGCGTCTGCATCATTTTGAAGAATGAAATATGCAACTTCATCACACTGAGTCATCTTATCCTGCACATCTTTTCTGCGAGACCTGTTGCAGTATTGATGGTCTTGTTGCGAAGGATCCTCCCACTGTGTGTGGACTGAGTGCAGATGTGGCTCAGGGGGTTGTGTGGAGATGCTGGCCTGGTCTAATTCCACTGAACATAACACTGTGGAGTCTGAATAAGACAAAAATATGATCAGATGTACAGTCAAACTGTTAGCATAAGAGAAAGTGTCACTTAGCTTATTATATTTTTTGAGTGAAATTTCTCATTCTACATTTTTCACACAAATGCAAAATCATAAATGTCAACATAAAATGTTCCTAGGTCCCCTAAAAATTTGTCACAATTTTATTCCATTACTGTGATTAGATTTTATTTTTCATTCTAAAAAAAAAGTCACCAATGTTGGTATTTTTGCAAAGGTTGCTTTTAACGTTTTTACTTGAGTTTTCTCGACTTGAAAAAACATGTTCTTTATAAACACAAACCTAAGACTTTTACAGCCCTTGGAGCTAATCTTTTGGCAGCATGCGGCTGGTGTCAATTACCACCACGGGTGTAAACTTTCTTTAAAATTGATACTTTGCTGCTAATAACCAGCTAGTGCTGATACTAACGCCATTCACCATAGGCTATTATTTAGTAAAAGTAATTGCGTGATTAAAATGCGAAACGGTGGCAAACCACATTTACACTTTCACTTACCGGGTACAGATTCTGTGTTTTTGTTCGTATTACTGGAAGCTGTCACACTCAAAGTGGTCCGAGTGAGCTTTCTTCTTTTCTTCGGTGGGGGTCGGTCATAGCCAAGATAAAGCTCCGGGTCGGGGTGTAGCTCTGTGGGCTTTTTATCGATAAAATGAAAGGAGCAAACATAAACTCTCTTTGGAGGGTGTTTGAGTCTTAAAGCTGCCAGCCACGCTAGTTTCCGATCCTCCTTCCGCGGCATAGAGTGCAGTGCGTAGGGCGGTGGGCACGGACAGGCCTTTCTAAGTTGCTCATGTTCAAGGCAAAATGTTTCTAATGCGTTTTTCAGTTTTCTTGAATTATTGTGGCAGCCGACGACAGCACACGTTGAACCCGAGCTCATCTTCGAACAGGTAAAGCCACTTATTACCGCACAAAGTAACTAATTTTGTTGTTAGCAACGACTGAACGCTGGGTCTCGCTTTGAGTAACCGGAAGTATAAAACCGGACAACGGAAGTAGTGGTCTGTCATGGCAGCCTACGTACGCTCTTACAGAAACCTGTGGATATGTTCCGGCCATATGTTCTGCATACTCGGGTAAAGAGAGGGGCTGAGCTGTCAACTGATCACCAAGTGGTGGTGAGTTGGATCAGTTGGCATGGGAGGCCACTGGACAGACCTGGTGCTCCTAAACGTACAGTGAGGGTGTGCTGGGAATGTCTAGCAGAGGCCCCAGTCCGCCCCAGATCTTCAACGCACACCTTAGGCAGAGCTTCAACAGCATTCCAAGGGAGACTGGGGACATCTGAATGAGTCTGAATGGACCATGTTCAGCACCTCCATTGCCGAAGCTGCTGCACTGAGCTGCAGCCGCAAGGTGGTTGTTGCCTGTCATGGTAGTAAACCCAAGAACCAAATGGTGGACACCAGAGGTGAATGGAGCCACCAGTCTGAAGAAGAGATTCTGTCAAACCTTCAGGCGACTCAGGAGGGGAAAGCGGTGCTCTACCTGTACTGTGTATAGTGCAGGTGGAGCACTGCTGACTTCAACTGAGAAAATTGTTGGGCGGTGGAAGGAATACTTCAAGGACCTCCTTAATCCCACTGACATGTCTTCCATGGAAGAAGCAGAGTCGGATGACCCGCCAATTTCCAGGTGTGAGGTCACTGAGGCAGTTAACTAACTCCTTGGTGGCAGAGCCCGTGTGGTGGATGAGGTCCGCCCTGGATTCCTGAGGGCTGTGGATGTTGTAGGGCTGTCCTGGCTGACACGCCTCTACAATGTTGCATGGACATCAGGGGCGGTACCCCTGGACTGGCAGACCGGGGTGGTGGTCCCCATCTTTAAGAAGATGGACCGGAGGGTGTGTTCCAACTACAGGGGTATCACACTCCTCAGCCTCCCTGGGAAGGTCTATGCCAGAGTGCTGGAAAGGAGAGTCCATCCATTAGTGGAATCTCAGATACAGGAGGAACAATGCAGTTTTCGCCCTTGTCGCGGAACACTGGACCAGCTCTTTATCCTCTTGAAGATACATGAGGGTGGATTGGAGTTTGTCCAACCGGTCTACGTGTGTTTTGTGGACTTGGAGGAGGCATTCGACCGTGTCCCTCGGAGTGTCCTGTGGGAGGTGCTGCGGGAGTATGGGGTGTCTGGCCCATTGCTACGCCATTCGATCCCTATACAACCGTTGCAAGAGCTTGGTTCGCATAGCCGGCAATAAATCAAACTCGTTGCTGGTGGGTGATGGGCTCTGCCAGGGTTGCCCTTTTGTCACTGATTCTGTTCATAATTTTTATGAACAGAATCTCTAGGCGCATTTCTAGGCAAAGCCAAGTGATGGAAGGCTTTCACTTGGGTGGTCTCAGAATGTCATCTCTGCTTTTCGAAGATGATGGTTCTGTTGGCTTCATCGGTTGATGGCCTCCAGGTCGCACTGGAATTAGGCGGCGGGAATGAGGATCACCATCTCCAAATCTGAGGCCATGGTTCTCAGTCGGAAAAGGGTGGAGTATCCACTTCGAGTCAGGGACGAGTTCTTGACATTCTTCGCACACACCCTTGCATTATACATGCTTATCTTAGGCAGTAGTATCAGAAGGTACATAATACATTTTCACTGCTGTGCAGTGGATACCCAACTTTATCTATCCATCAAGCAAGACCTTTACACCTGCTGTTTATTTTATTGACACACATGAATTAGATCCAACTGCATTTCAGATAAAACTGAGGTTACGTACGCGACACTAAAAATCCTTTAAATATGGTACGTTTTTTTGGCCTTTTTACAGCTTTATTTCAAAGGGTACATTGAAGAGTGATAGGAAAGCAGGGGGAGAGAGAGAGGGGAAGACATCTCAGCCATGCGGCATATGGTCGCCTGCTCATCCCAGTGTGCTAAACCGGTGTCCTTAAATATGGTGTTTAACTAGATGTGTACTCTAGATGGCATTACCTTGGCCTCAAGTAACATTGAAGGATATTGTGGTCAAAAAATGACTTGAAGATTCTTCAAGTCATTGAAGAAAATAAAAATATATGTTTAATATGCAAACTGGTTACTTGCATTTGAGCAATAGCTCCAAAATTAGAGACATCTTGTCTTGCAAAACTATTTCATGTGTTAATTACTTCTAGCCTGGACAACTGTAATTCATTTTCAGCAGGATGTCCTGAAAACGCAGAAGCAATTGATACAAAATTGTAACCCTACTTACAGTTTTTAAGCAAGAATGACCAAACTCTCACTAGGCCAGTATCAGATAATCTAAGAGGTATAAACATCAATAATGAAGGACCACACCAGGATAAACAGTGCATAAAATTATATATTTGACACACCGCAGCTGCAAATAAATGTACTTAATACAATAAAATAAAATAGAAAATATCTCCCCAAAAATAAATTAAAGTGGGGCCAGACCCAAGACACGCTGGAGAGATTATATCTCTCGGCTGGCCCGGGAACACCTTGGTGTTCCCCCGGATAAGCTGGAGGAGGTGGCTGGGGAGAGGGAGGTCTGGGCCTCTTTGCTTAGGCTGCTGCCCCCACGCCCCCGCCTCCAGATAAGCGGAAGAAAATGGATGGATGAATGTCTGATAACTGATGGATCGTCAGGGCCCGTTCTATGTATGTTTAACTGTTTGTCCTACCACACTCTGGTGAAGAAGGAACGTTTGAAGTCCTGCAGGTATCTGTTCCAACACACAATGGAAATGAAACTCTGGCTTCAATACAACCTCAGCAATCTTAACCACTCTTGGATTGGCTCGCCATCCAGTTAACTGGAACTGTGGAATTGCTACTGTTCAATGGAGTTTTGCTTCAGACTGGGTTTGTCTGTCGAGTTATCCTTTTACCAGATAAAAAAAAACCTGACCAAAGAACAGGGTAACATTCTAAAGAACCAACCATTGCAGCAGAGTCGCTTGCAAGTCCCAGCAATTCAGCTTCGGTAACATCAGTTTGCCAAGCACATGGCATTGTATGAGCATGAATGCAATGGCAACTGTGGAAAGTCATGTGATCAAGGTCAACAGCAAGGGTTGCTGGGAGCTCATTGCTGATTGCCCAAGTTACACAACAACAAATCATCTTATTTGTCCACATCTTCCTTTAACCCCAAAAAGCACATGACGAAATTGTTTACATCATGCACACCAAAAATTGCTTTCCGCTGCTCTTTTTTTCTAGCTGGGCTACAAAATTCTGCAGCAAGAGCACGGATAGGGACTACAAAGAGAGAGCATGTTTGTCACATATTAGCTTCTCTTCATTTGGTCCCTATTAAATTGAGAATTAAATTTAAAATCCTTCTTCTCATACAATATATAATATATATATATCTTGAATAATCAGACACTGTCTTATTTTAAAGACTTCACAAAACCATATATTCAATTCAGTTTTATTCATATAGCACCAAATTGCAATAACAGTTCCCTCAAGGGGTTTAATACAGCAGAGAATACAGAGAACCCCCAACAATCCCCCCCAACAGAGCACTTTGCTCCTGGACTACTGGCCTATTTGTGGTTCCTAGGATATTTAAAATTAGAATGGGAAGCATTGGGGCCCCTCTTCTGTGGAACCAGAAGATGAGTTTTTATTAACTCTCTGAATTTTAGGGTATAGCTGACAATTTTTGACTACTTTTGATTTTACCTTTATATTTCACCTTTAAAAGCTGTTTACCTTTTCTTGGTATCATTCTTTTCGCCACAATCTTATATTTACAGTTATTGTTTCATTTTGACATGCTATTTTGGGTGACAAAGAGACAAAATTCACTCAAAATAATAAAATATAAAACTTGAGTATGACAACCAGTATAAATATAATAAGTACTTTACTGATCACTATGTAAGCGTGCTTAAAAAAGGCTCACATTATCGAAAGAGCAATATGCAATTCTTAAAGGGGAAACTTCAGGTAAGAAGTTATGACCTGCAGTCTCTCTGGGTCAGATATAAACCAAGTGTCGGTGGAGTTTATTTTTGTTGTGCTGATGTTTTACAGTCAGTTACAATAACTCGTACTGCGTACTAGCTAGCATGACTGAGTTTCTATACAGTTGGGCGGGTGCTATGATGTTACTGATAGTCAGTGTTGGGTAAGTTACTTTAAAATAGTAACTTAGTTACATTACTAGTTACTTCTATCAAAAGTAACTCAGTTACTTCAAGTTACTCGTTACTTTAAAAGTAACTAGTTACTAGGGAAAGTAACTTTGGTTTTACTCAGAATTCTCTTGTTAATGTGTTGCTTCCATAACTTTGCCAGTCTTCTAGCTTGCTTACTTGCCACAAGTGCACTGTGCCACCTACCAATAGAAAGGAAAAGATAATGTGCATATTTCCACAAGAGAAATCCCACGCCTGGACCGTCATTGACCGCTGCCATGATTCTAGCCTACGTCACAGCGTCATGTGCGGCTTTTACATCCAACACAAAAACTGCAGTCGTGGTGCTTTGACTGTACTCAGAACTCGGAAATTCTGCCTTCTGAATAGGAAGATGTAGGTAACACCAGACTGCAGATGAGCTGCATACAGGGCTGGACTGGGACAGAAAATTGGCC
The DNA here is from genome assembly GCF_056152115.1 of Neolamprologus brichardi. Classification (NCBI taxonomy): domain Eukaryota; kingdom Metazoa; phylum Chordata; class Actinopteri; order Cichliformes; family Cichlidae; genus Neolamprologus; species Neolamprologus brichardi. The sequence goes on along the minus strand of NC_142116.1, from coordinate 30,898,525 downwards.
TGAGCATTTTGACTAGAGACTGGCCCGCCATTATAGGAAAAATCATAAAGCCTTTGAATGAAAACAAACGCTGTTGTGACAGTGATGTACACTGTTTTGATGGTATATATGCATCAATCGTTTGTTGTAAGATTCAGATAATTATTTTTTAAAAGTGAGACATTTTAAATGAGAATAAGAAAGAAAAGTATTTCCTTGTGCCCCCCTCTCCCTGTTAATGCCCTACCTGGCCCCCCTGGCAAAACTTTGCTAGATCCGCACCTGCACAGTTACCAGCTGTCAGCTACCTAAAAAAGGATCCTGGGGTTATTTGTCTCTCAGAAACAGTTCATAACTTCCCTTCAACTCATTTATGTCACCTAAAAGGTAAACCTGCTTCTCCATCAGCTGTTCAGCTCTGATGATTCAGTAAGGACATCTCCTGGTTTCATCTTCATGTTTCCCTCTCACCAGATAACCAAACCGATATCATGACCAGCAGCTTTTTTGCAGCTGTGGCTCCAGCAAACATCAGCTGATACTAGAAATTAATATTAAATAAATTCTAACAACAGCTGATCAAGCTTAAACGTGCTGCTGTTGTTTAGCGCGACATCCGCTGGTTTCCTGTTTCTGGCGCAAAGTGGGCGATAAACAAACAAGAGAGCCGATCAGCTGATCATTGATCAGTTTTCATGATTGCAGTAGAAACAGAGGGAGGGGGAGTATGAAAGAAGAAGAGGCAGCTGTGCAGCAAAGACACAGAATAACTCCAGCTTTGTGTCTTTTTCCTTGTAGCTGAATTACGGGACAAACTGTTCCTTTTCACCTCAATAAGAAACGCGTCATATTTTCTCTGAATACCAGACGGGACGGTTGGCAACTCTAATATCTTATGAACAAAAAAAGTTCAACATCCCTAACTTCATAGCACCCACACAGCTGTATAGAAACTCCGTCATGCTAGCTAGTACGCAGTACGGAAAAAGTTAGCATAACTAAAATAAACTCCACCTAAACTTGGTTTATATCTGACCCAGATAGACTGCAGGTCATAACTTCTTACCTGAAGTTCAGTTCACACTTGGACCGGCGGCCGCCTCGGTCTCTGCTCCTCCCCCTGCCTCCCCTTTCTCTCATCCACCTGCTGCCTCCACCACTTGCTAATGTTACAGAATCTGTGGAAGCTCCACGATAACCACCACACGAAGTAACGAGTAACGACCCTATCTAAATCCCAGTAACGACTAACGCGTTCCTGATTTTGGCATAATAACTAGTTACCGTGCTCGTTACCACAATAATAACGTAGTTACTGTAACGCGTTACTTAATAATGCGTTAGTCCCAACACTGCTGATAGTGAACTTTATTTTATTCATAAGGTTAGTTAGTAGAGTTGCCAATCGTCCCGTAAAAAACAGTGTCATCTCATATTCAGAGAAAATATTACGCATTTTGTATTGAGCTGAGAAGGAACACAGTTTGTCCCGTACTTTAGCTAGAATGGAAAAAGACACAAAGCTTAAGTTATTCTGTGTCTTTATGCTGTCAGCTGCTTCTTCTCCTCTCATTCTCTCCCCTCTCCCTCCTGTTTCTACTTCAATAATGAAACTGATCAATGATTGGCTTTTCTCTCATGTTTGTTTATCACCCTCTTTGCGCCAGAAACAGGAAACCAGAGGATGTCGCGCTAAACAACAGCAGCACGTTTAAGCTTGATCAGCTGTTGTTAGAATTTATTTAATATTAATTTCTAGTATCAGCTGATGTTTGCTGGAGCCACAGCTGTAAAGCTGCTGGTCATGATGGTTTGGATATGTGGTGAGAGGGAAACATGAAGATGAAACCAGGAGATGTCCTTACTGAATCATCAGAGCTGAACAGGTGATGGAGAAACAGGTTTACCTTTTAGGTGACATGAATGAGTTGAAGTTATGAACTGTTTCTGAGAGACAAATAACACCAGGATCCTTTTCTAAGTAGCTGACAGCTGGTAACTGTGCAGGGGCGGCTCTTTTGCCGGGGGGGCAGGTAGAGCATTAACAGGGAAAGGGGGACACAAAGAAATACTTTTCTTTCTTATTCTCATTTAAAATGTCTCCCTTTTAATAAATAATTATCTATCTTACAACCAAAGTTTTAATCTGATGTAAAATGTATAGAAATTATAAATATACCAACAAGACTGTACATCACTGTCACAACAGTGTTTGTTTTCATTCAAAGGCTTTATGGCTTTAATACCTGGTGGGCTGGTCTCTAGTCAAAATGCCCGGGCCCATTTTTTGTTCCAGTCCAGCCCTGGGCACGACACGCAGTGAATTAATCTGAGAAGGTGCATTAAAAAAAAAATGGCTGGGCCAGTGCTGCACATCGCAAATTAGCTTGACACATTAGTTGTACCGCTTCTTAATGAAGGTATCTTAGCTAACAAACCCAAATACCAGATTCAACTTGTAATTGGCTAAAAATCACTTACCCGTGAGAGGGACGTTGCTAGCTGGCAGTTTTTTCAAGCGATGTTGAAATTTCCACATTCTGACACTTCAAATGCTGTCCACTCTCGACTCTTTGGGGTCAAAGTTTGCAGAACTACAGACGCAGCTGGAATCCACAGCTGTGCGTGTTCATGGAGCTGCATTTTCACCTGCTGGACATCACTACCTGACAAGTTTAGCTGTCTTCAGAACATTGCAGAGGCCTTATTGACAGTATTTGGCTCTACATATCTGTGTGAGCAGATTTTCTCTCACATGAGTCCTCTGAATGTTGGACACTGGGAGACCTGTGTCTCTGAGTGGGAGACCAGAGATCACATTAACATGTGTATCCCTGTATTAACAAACATGCCATATTGGCCCAGTTTATTTTTCTTAGCATTGTTTTAAGGAGACCATAAATAGCATTTGCATTTTCTGTTGTACAGTTCATTTGCTGTTATGGAGTTCTTGTTATGGATAAAAAGTGTATCGGTGCTAGATTTTCTGTAAACATTTTATATAATTCAATGGGAAAGCCATCAGGTCCCAGTGCCTTGTTACTTTGCATTGATTTAATTGCTTCAACAATTTCACCAATGGTTATCTCTCTATCCATTTCTTGTCTATCATTTGCGGATATTTGTGGAATCGGTAATCTATCAAGCATTTCAGCAACGCTTTATATATCAACCGGATTTGAAGGGTAAAGATTGGAATAGAACATTTAGAACTGGTCATTGATAGTTTTCAGATTGGACATTTTTCCTCCAGAATTTTTAGAGATTTCAGAAATCATGTTAACTGATATGGATTGCTTAATTTGATATGCAAAGAGTTTTCCAGCAGTTTCCCCATGTTTGTAGAATTTTTGCCTTGATTTGAGACATAGACGCTCAGTTTGCTGAGTGGATAGGATTTTATATTCTGAGTTTAGTAATATTTTTCTTTTATTGAGGTCTGGTTTTGGATTTTCTGCATATCAGTCAATCTCTTTTATACTTTTGGCTAGGTTGTTCATTTGTTGTAAGTATTTCTTTTTTTGAAATGATGTATATGACATTATCTTCCCTCTGAGATAGGCCTTTAATGCCTCCCATATAAAATTCATTTTCATTCCTTGAGTTTGATTTGTCTCTAAAAAATACTATATTTGGTCAGAGACCATTTTTTTAAATGAATCTTCAGGGAGGCGCTGGTGAGCCACATAAGGCATGGGACTCTATTAAGTCCTCAGCGTGGCTTGAAGCTTTTGCGGCCTGCTCTCTTCCCAATCTAGTTTTGCTCATATTTCGCACAACATAGCTTCGTAGATGTAAAAAGTGTGCCAGGGCAGCACACGGGCATGTTATTGTAACATTATTGAAAGTTTGTTAGTTTTGGAGTGATTGAAATATGAAAAAAATTAGCCCTTTTGAGGAGCCCTGTGCAACACGTTTTCACAAAGGGCTGGTCCGGACTGGCCTCACCTGGGACACATGAAAGACATCGTGAATTCTCATGGAACGGGAAAGAGCTAAACGGACAGTCACAGGGTTCAATATTGCTTGGATGGAAAAGGGACCGATAAAGCGCGGGGCTAGTTTCTTTGACTTGACCCTTAGAGGAACATGTTTTGCAGAAAGCCATACCTGTTGCCCGACCCGGTATGCGAGAGCCGGAACGCGGCGGCGTTCTCTTGTTCTGCTCGGCGGTCCTCAACAGGGTGGTTCGGGTGGCGCGCAATGCCTGTCGGTAGTGCCGTATGTGGTGCTGAACTGAAGGAACTGTCAATTCCCCTTCCGACACAGAGAGAAGCGGGGGCTGGTACCTCAGGGAGGCTGCAAATGGGGAAACTCCAGTGGCTGCCGACGTGCTAGCATTATGGGCATATTCAATCCAAGCCAGTTGATCGCTCCATGACGATTGGTTGGAAGAGACTACACAACGTAGCATCGCTTCGAGTTCTTGATTAGCTCGTTCCGTTTGCCCGTTAATTTGAGGGTGGGAGCCGGAAGATAAGCTGACCCCCAGTTCCTTACAAAACTCCTTCCATACCCGGGACGTGAACTGGGGACCCCGATCGGACACTATATCTTGGGGAACACCGTGGAGACGGAACACCTGCTGTGTCAGAATCTTGGCAGCTTCCAGGGCTGAAGGGAGTTTAGGCAGAGCGATGAAATGAACAGCCTTAGAGAAGCAATCAATGATGGTCAGGATGACCGTGTTACCAGAGGGTGGGAGACCAGTGACGAAGTCCAGTGTGATATGAGACCACGGGCTTCTGGGTACAGGCAATGGACAAAGGAGGCCGGCAGGAGGTGGACTGGGGGCCTTGTTACAGGCACAAACAGGGCAAGCCGCCACATACTCCTAAGCGTCCTTCCCTAAAGTTGGCCACCAAAACAAATGTTGCAGAAAGGCAGTAGTGCGGTTTTTACCTGGGTGGCAGGCGAACTTGGCCGTATGGGCCCAGTGAAGGACCTTACTTCGGACTGCCGTGTGAACAAACATCCTCCCCTCTGGCCCTGTCCCTGGATGAGGTTCTGACAGCTGAGCGTCCTCTCTATCTCCCAGGTCAGAGCCCCCACAAAGCACGAGGAGGGCAGAATGGGTTTCTCCTTCTCTTCAGGGTCAAGATCCGGGGTGAATTGATGTGATAACGCATCTGCTTTGAGATTGCGGGAGCCGGGTCTGTAAGAGATTGTTAAGTTAAACCGTGTGAAAAATAGAGCCCACCTGGCCTGCCGGGCGTTCAGTCTCTTGGCTGCTTGGAGATAGGCTAAGTTCTTGTGGTCTGTCCAAATTACCACTGCCGAGCCAATGCCGCCACTCTTTGAGGGCCAGTTTTATGGCGAGGAGCTCCCGTTCTCCAACGTCATAATTGCTCTCTGCAGGAGATAAACGTTGAGAGAAAAAGGCACATGGGTGTAACTCTCCGTTTACCTGTTGGGATAGGATTGCCCCCACGCCTGCGTCCGAAGCATCCACCTCCACAAAAAAGGGTTGACTGAGGTCTGCCTGCACCATCACCGGAGCTGAGGAAAAAAGGTGTCTGAGTTTCTCAAAAGCTGGTTCAGCACCACTGGACCAACCACTGGAACGGCTGCTTAGGAGAGGTTAGTTTGGTGAGGGGCAAGGCGACTTGACTGAAATTGCGGATAAACCGTCGATAGAAGTTGGCAAATCCCAGAAACTTTTGCAGCTGCTTACGGTTCTTGGGTTCGGGCCATTCTACCACCTCCTTTACTTTCACTGGGAAAACACGAGGATGTCGTCTAGATAAACGAAAACGCAGTTATAAATAAGGTCTGGTAAAACATAATTTATCATGGCCTGAAAAACAGCTGGATCATTTGTGAGCAAATACCAAATACTCAAAGTGTCCAAGGTGTGTGTTAAACGCCGTCTTCCACTCATCCCCCTGGCGGATCCGAATCAGATGATAAGCACTGCGGAGATCAAGTTTTGAGAAGATGGTTGCTCCCTGAAGGAGTTCAAAAGCAGAGGTGAGTAAAGGAAGAGAGACTTGGCCTTTTCCTTACTGAACACTTGGGCTAGGTCGTGATATTCAGCCGGAACTGTAGTCAAATCGGGTAAAGCGTCTAGTGAAGACTGACTTGTGGGCGTCTGGCTAGCTGTAGCAGAACGTAAGCACTGTTCATGACACTGTTAACTCCACCCAGTTATCCTGCCCTTCCTCCAATCGATCTGCGGGTTATGGTGTTTGAGCCAGGGGTAACCTAAAACTAGCGGAGTGTGAGGAGCCTTGAACAGGAACCGGCTGATTTGTTCAATGTGGTTGCTGGAGAGAGAGAGAGTTAGATCTGTAGTGCGATGGGTGATGCTAGCTAAGGGGGCACCATTAAAAGCCGCCACCTGGAGGACCTCTGGTAAGGGTTCAACAGTTATACCCAACTTCTGGGCCAGGGCTTCATCAACAAACCTTTGTTCGGCCCCTGAATTGATTAGAGCACTATATGGGTGAATACAGTACTGAAAAATTAACTTGGTGGGGCAAGATGTTTGCGGTGACACCCGTCAATATCCCCACGGCTACTGACGGGCAGCCTCTTTTCCCGACTCTGGGCATTTATCAGCAGAGGAGAAGAGGTAGCTGTGCTAAGAGACGGTCCGGGTGGCGGAGCATTAGCTGCGGCCCCAGGTGGAGTTAGCAAAATTTCTTTTAATTCAACGACCAGCTGCCGCAACTCAGTTTGTTTATCAACAATATGCTTCATCATTTTTTCATGGCGTTTCAACATCTCACCTTGAATTGAGAGAATCCAGTGTCCGCTGGATCCATGTTGATGGCTGGAGTATTCTGTTAAGGATGGTGAGTTAGCGAACCCAGACGCGGACCTCTCGTTTAAGTTGAACAGTGTCTTTATTTACAGTGAAGCCAAAACCAATCCACAGTTATCCACAGTGCAAGTCCCTTCAGTGCTTCTCTCCCCTTCTCCCCTCGTGTGTCCACAAATCTCCTGGAATTCAGTGAAGTCTCCCCTTCCGTCTCTCCGTCTCGTTCGCTTCCTGGGAAAAAGGCAAAACAGACACGATTAGCCGCCCCCGGCGTGCGAACACTCTCTTTAACACTCTCTGAGCTCGAGTCACTACCAGGCTTGGTGCAATACTCCAGCACTGTCTGTCACTCAGCCACACCATTAAATAGTCCTGCCATGGTGGTGGATAATTGGCAGCAGCTGGCAAGGAATCGGTCGCAGGTGAGGCAGCCCAGGGCGGCAGCGCTTCCGGGTCGGAGGTCTCTCGTTGCTAAGCGACCGCGTAACACTCACAGCGGAGCCGGAGAAAAAATAGAGCGAGAGAGAGAAGAGGACAAACACACACACAGGTCGACCGGTCGGGGCATCGTCCGACTCTGACAAGCCTCTGAGTAACACACTACATGTGTGGTCATATGTTGTGAACCGTAATGACTGGAGTGCAATCAAAAAGCCCAAGCAGAGAATCCCAGACTGCCCTCTCCCCAGCCACCTCCTCCAGCTTGTCCGGGGAACACCAAGGCGTTCCCAGGCCAGCGAGAGATATAATCTCTCCTGTGTGTCCTGGGTCTGCCTGGGGGCCTCCTCCCGGTAGGACATACCGGGAACACCTCACCCAGGAGGCACCCAGGAGGCATCTTTGTCAGATGACCAAACCACCTCAACTGGCTCCTTTCGATGTGAAGGAGCAGCGACTCTACTCTGAGCCCCTCCTGGATGACCGAACTTCTCACCCTGTCTCTAAGGGAGAGGCCACAACCCTTCGGAGGAAACCCATTTCCGCCGTTTGTATCTGCAATCTCGTTGTTCGTTTTTGGTCACTACCCACAGCTTGTGGCCATGGGTGAGGGTAGGAACGTAGATTGACCTGTAAATTCAGGGCTTCGCTTTTACACCCAGCTCTCTTCACCAAAACAGACCGGTACAGTATCCACAGCACTGCTGCTGCACCACCAATCTGTCTGTCAATCTCCCACTCCCTTCTCCCGTCACTCGTGAACAAGACCCCGAGATACTTAAACTCCTCCACTTGGGGCAAGAATTCGTCCCTGAGCACTCAACCCTTTTCCAGCTGAGGACCATGGCCTCAGATTTGGAGGTGCTGGTTCTCATTCCCATCGCTTCACACTAGGCTGCAAACCATTTCAAGGCGAGCTGTAGGCCATCACCCGATGAAGACAACAGAACCATCATCCTCAAAAAGCAGAGATGAGATTCTGAGACCACCCAAGTGAAAGCCTTCCGCGACTTAGCTACGCATAGAAATTATGTCCATAAAAATTATGAACAGCATCGGTGACAAAGAGCAGCCCTGGCAGAGCCCATCACCCAACAGGTTGCATAAGTGCATCGGAGCATAAGTGGAGATGACGGTCAGGACCTGTTCCCCAATGCGGAGGCACAGGGAACAAACCCTTTAATCCACTGGGAGAAACCCCAATATACAGGCAGCAAGCCGAGGGGATACCAGGATACCCACCCCAGCCTGCCGCCTCTCACCAGGAGCAACTCCAGACGAGACAGAGTCCACCCCCTCTCCAGGAGACTGGTTCCAGAGCCCGAGCTGTGCGTTGAGGTGAGCCCGACTATATCTAGCCGGTACCTCTCAACCACACGCACTAATTCAGGCTCCTTCCTCACCAGAGAGGTGACATTACAAGTCCCAATTGCCAGTCTTGGTAGCCGGGGACCTCCGGCCACCGCCCGGCTCACAATGCACCCGAACCCTACAGTGCCTCCTGCTGGCCTGCAGGAAGATGGGCCCATGTCCCTTTTTTGGGCTGTGTCCGGCCGGGACCCGGCCACCAGACACTTGCCCTCGGGCACCCTCCCCAGGCCTGACTCCAGGTAGGGGCCTCGGTAACTCTATCCCGGGCAGGGTGAACTGTTCCCTCTGTGGTCTTCTCATAGGGGGTTTCTGAATTGCTCTTTGTTTGGTCTCTCACCCAGGACCAATTTGCTATGGGAGACCCTACCAGGGGGCAAAAGCCCCTAGACAACATAGCGTCTGGGAACGCTGGGATACACAAACCCCTCCACCACGATAAGGTAGCGATTTGCGGAGGGGTAAAATTTGATTAGAAAAAATGCACTGCAGGTAAAAACCATGAGCCGTAGTATTGAGTCACAAGAATTAGTTTTACTGCTAAATTCTTGAAAGATAATTCACCAAAGTCAACAGTTATCTGAGCAGCCATCCAGATTCAGTGCAAAATATAGTCTAAGCTGCTAAAATTGTTCTTCATTGAAACAATAAACAAGTTTACTTTAAACAATTTTAAAAAGTGCATTTTATTAGCTGATACTGGAACTATAATTCCAATATTTACATGAGCATCATTAAATCCATATCAATTTTTAATTGTTTAAGAGCTTTCGAGCTAGAATAGTACGTAAAACAGAAGCAGTATGTAAAACAGAAGTATATCTGTGCCACTATGTACATGTCACATAAGCCACTAAAATGTTACTTCTGTGAAGGTCACCAACTTTCAAAATAGATCAACTTGGATGGATTACCGTGAGAGGAATCACTGTAGAAAGAGAGGGAAAAAAATATGAGGACATGTCACATTCAACTGTGGTTTCTTTTTTTTCCTCTAATTTGTCACTGCATCAGCCCGCCTCTGGAGAGAAAAAGGGAGCTTTAGGGATGAATGAAGAGAGAGAGAGAGAGAGAGGTACATAATTTGAAAAGGGAGAAGTGGATGGAAAGAGAAATTGGGAGTAGGACATTGTAATGTAAGGCACTGTGGCTGAGGATTTCAGGGGACGAGCCTGTGGGCCTTCAGAGACAAGAATTAATAATAAATCTCTAATTCCCACTGTCCTCCTTTCTTTTTTTCTTGTCCTAAATGAGTCTGTCTTCCATAGTCTCACTGTGTCTTTATGGTAGCTTTGAATTTATCCACTTTCCCATTCATATAGCCTGTTTCTCTCACCAGGTGTTTACTGTAGTTCCAGTTCTTAACTTGTTCAGTTGTTTGAAATAACTACACAATTTATGTTTTTTGGGTAAGTTTGAGGCTGTCTCACGTTGCCTTACAATTAATTTAGTTTCTTTTCATGGGCTGCACACATATTGAAGTTGTACAGGTTAATGAAAAAAAAAACGTATTAGTGGAATTAGGGGGGATGAGTTCTGCTGGTGGTTTGTGAAGCAGGTGATGTACAACATCTTTAACATGTTTTTGTATAAAAGCCACAATCAAGATGATGATACATTTGTTTTAATTTAGCTATCATGGTTTGGTTGTGCTCAGGAATAACTGAACCCCAATAGAATTTGTAAAGAGAAAGTGTAGGTACTGAGCATCAGGGACAGTTTGGATTGAGGGATTGGGGAGAGCAGCCACCTGATGCTGGTGCCTCCATAAGCAGCTCTGTATAGAAACAAAGAAAAGGAACCAGCATGTAAGGACAGAGCCATGTATGGCATATACCAGTAGTAGATAGAAGAAGTGGCTGATATAGATTAATTCTTCTAATGACTGGACATAGATGGACTGCTCTGCCATGATTAGATCATGGTAATAGGAACAGGTTCCAAGCACAGGATCAATAGAGGTTGGGTTCTACCACAACAGACAAGACCTTGGAAAAGATGCCCCAAAGGTGTTCCCTGGCCAGCTGAGAGATCTTTGCAGCGTGTTACCCAGGAGGTAGCTAGGAAGCGTCCTAATCAGATGCCCCAAACACCTTAAATTGCACCTTTTGACGTAGAGGAGTGGCATCTCTACTCTGAGTCCCTCTTAAATGGCTGAACTCCTCACCAACTCATTTCTGCCGCTTGTATTTGCAACCTCATTTCCGCCTCTACTCAGAGGTTGAAAGGCAAGCCAACACAGTACAAAAGTTCTCTTCTGCCGTGCCCAATCCTAGTTTTAGATCAGCCCTTTGAGTATTTAATTATGTCCTATTTTGGTCTACCGGTTACCTGTAAGTCTGGTAGTCAGTACTTTTTGACTTTGATGTGTCAAGCTATTTGTTATTCAGAGTACTCTACCTGCGTTTTTGTGGGATTTTTCCATATTCTGGCTTCCTCCACTTCCTCCGCTCATCATGCCTGTGTGCCATCCTTGCCTGTCTCCCTGATGGTTTAAGAGACAAAACCTGCGCTTTATGTAAATACAAATGTTTCTTATTTGGTGGAAGCAGTTGAGGGGGAGGGCAAAGGACCCAGAAATTAGGGTAGTTTACAGGCATGTTGAATAACTGAGGCTTTAAAATCCAAGCCAGAAGTCTGAAGCTCTTGAACAGCTGCTGTAGCACCCCTCACTGATCTCTTGAAGTCAAAGGTCAGATTTGTTTAGTCACCCAAGGGCCAGTGTTAAGAGGCTTTTTTTCATTCCAGAAAGTTCAATGTACATGAGTTCAGCGTATCTGTTGTTGAGAATCAGACCATCGCATTGATACGTTCTGAGGTGGGTATTTCATCATGTACACTGGCCATAAACCATGATGATGGTCAGAGGGGTGATAATGATCCATCTCTGCCTGCTTAGTCCTTCGTCTTTCTGTTTGGTGTAGGAGACAGGCTGGCTATGAAACGCAGGTGTTGAGAGAGGTTGGATTGAGAGAGAGACTGTACCGCCATAGGATTTAGTAAAGGGAAAAACTAAAAGAAAATAATCCTATATAACTGAATTATGCTATAATAGTTGTTCACATAAGCATGAACAGATGAAAAACTTAACTGAAGTAAAATTTCATAAAATGAATAAAACATGAAGTCAGGTATATTAATACGTGAATGTTCAAATGTAATCAAATTTTCTATGTTAAGAATACCAGAAAAGAAGAAAACGTGATGAAGTGATTTTAATGAAGTAACCTTTGCCCTAGTATAAAGTGGTTGTATGTTATTGGATGTCCAGAGAAGACAGGAGAGCGAGGGAAGCAAAGGGCAAATGAGTATAAAAGAGGTGCCTGGGAACATTTTTGGGTTATTTCCTCTAGTTCTTGCAATGAGCAGAACACATCATCTGCAGATAGGCCTGGGGGGTCCAAAGTTAGAAATTAGAGTGAGTAGTGTGAGTTCAGATAGAAAAGACCTTAAAGAGGTTGTTAAATGCTGATGTTTATTTCTTCTAATCACACTTATGTTTTTTCCTCTCATCTCCTGTTTGCTCAAAGTTTCTGAGGGGGATTTTTTGTCAATGGCTAGAATTGAATCTTTGATTTACTAAAAAAATCTGTTAACCACTACACCATTGGAGGCACCAGTTTCAGATTGAACTCATCCATCCATCCTCTTTCACTTATCCAATTTGGGGACGTGGGGAGAGAGCCTATCCCAGCTGCCATAGGCTGAATTAAATAAATAAACAAAAATCCATATTGCAATGGAGTTCATCATTGTGGTGAAATTAGTGAGAAGTGCACTGCACAGAATACAGCAAAATTTAGCAAAAACAAATGTGTAAAACTGAATAATGTTAAACTGTTGTTGTCCTTCATGGATTTATGAAACAGAAGCAGAATTTAATGTTGTAGACCTTCACACTGTAGACTATTTTTTAAAATTATTTTATAAACATTTAAATGTATAATTTACAAAGCTTATGTTTTCAGTATTTGTTTTTCACAATTAATAAATATCTTTATTTTTTCTTCCTTAGGTGGGAGGAAGGGACAATCCTGCCGTTGACCCCATAATCCATGGCCTAAAGGGTGTGGTCCATCATGGTGAGTGGCAGGTCCAGTTAGTGCTGAGAGAGGAAGGACTTCAATAGTGTAGATTTCCCCTAATATATAAAATCAAGAGAAAACATATTTTTGAAATCCGTATAACATATTTTTTAAACTAAAAACAATTCTGAGGATAAGGATAACATTATGACCACTAACAGGTGAGGCGAATCACACACTTCATCAGGGCACCTGTTAGTGGGTGGGATATATTTGTGAGCAAGTGAATATTGTGTCCTTGAAGTGAATGCATTAGAACAGGAAGAACTGGCAACCATACAGATTTTAGTAAGTCTGACAAAAGGATGAAATGCAGTTGTGGGGTGTTCCTGGTTTGTAGGGGTCACCATATATCGAAAGTGGTCCGAAGAAAGGAACAGTGGTAAAACAGTGACAGAGTCATGGGTGGCTAAGCTGCTAATCTCATAATTCATTGGAAGATAGGCATTGACTTTCCACGGTGTTGAAATATAGACTAAAACATTGGTTGTTTATAGTGCAAAACATAATAAAGGCTTTTAAATTATTTCAAAGCAAAATCATAGCATGTCAGTTATGTAGCATCCAGTGTTAATCAGTTTAGTCCATTTCCATTTTATTCAAATATACTGTAAGGTGAAAATCTTCACCGTTAGAGGATCAGATGATATGCTATGAATAAGCATCCACAAGAGAGAAAGAAATCCCTTTAAACAGGAAGAAATCAGAGGGAACCTCATGCCTTGTTGCATTTTACATGAAAACTCACTGAACAAAGTTGCCTCTGAGTAGGGCTGGGCCATATTATACCGTTCACGGTAATACCAGTACAATGTTAGGCAACGATAAGAAAATGAAATATCGCGATAGAATATGGGTAAAACGCGCATGCGCAGTGCCTTTGTTTTCATACGCACATGGCGGAAAAAATCACAGCGGCAACGGAGAACGAGAAGGGGGAAAGCGGATTGTTGAGTGAAACGGAAGAACCAGAATTAGTTTGTAAAATGGTGCAACTTCAGTGATGTGGAACTGGTTTAGCTTTCGTCCGTCAGATACACAACAAAGCACAGTTTTTGTAGAACGTGCAAGCGGCCGTCGTTATTGCCGTATTTGTCGGACTAAGGTGCTCGTAAATCTGGGAGTAATCTGGGTCCTAAACTCCGCTTCAGGTCCAAAGTCAAACAAACACTGCAGCATCACTGAGAGTTAAAAACTGTCTAAATTCTTTCATCTTTAATAAAATGATCAGCATTGCTGCTTTACCAGGTGTAACTATGAAGTTTAACATCCAGGCATCCATGAAAACAGAATTTATTACATTCAACGGAGTTAGAAGTTAGCAGGAAGTTAGCTCGCTACTTTCGCTAGTTACCTAAGCATGATGTAGCATGTTCTGACTGGGAGATTTCTGAAAAAATTCAAATGCCTGCTCTGCTATCACTTCCAACGTAAATGAAGACAGGAAACTAAACAGGAGTGACGTTATGTAGTGTTACTGAAGTCGGACTAGCTGGTATATAATGATGTCCTACGTGATCGCTAGCAAAACAGCCACGTTAGCATAACATTAGCACAGTGAAGCTGAAGGATGAACACAAACTTTTTTCCACTCGATAAAAGTTAACGTGAGGGTTTCTGGTGGTTAGGGACAAATGCAATTGCATGGCAGGATGCTATAAACCAGGGGTGTCAAACTCAATTGCACAGGGGGCCAAAACTCAAGGCACACTTTAGGTCGCGGGCCAAACAAGATAAACATTTATTGAACACACTAAAACAATGTTTTTTAAACATAAATATGAACTAGAAAAATTTGCATTTCCTGCGAAAATGCAGTGTGGATGCTTTAAAGCTGAAGCTGTCTGCAAAAACTAGCTGAAAAAGCTGAAAAGTTGCAGAAATTGTAAAAACTTTGCAGAAGCAAAGGAACTTTGCCAAAAAGTAATAACTTAGAGGAAACATAATACTTGGCAGAAATACAATAGCATAGCAGAACTTGGCAGAAATATTGTAACTTAGCAGAAACATGATAACTTCTCAAATATACAAGAATTTAGGAGAAATAGTATAAGATAACAGAAAGAATATATTTAGCCAAAAATACTTAAACATTACAGAAACACTATGATTTAGAAAAATAGTACAACATAGCAGAAATACTGTGATTTACCAGAGACACTGTGATGAACTATGAATATTGTAATTTTGAATTAATACTATGTTTTAGCACAAATACTATAATTTGACAGAAATATTATCATTTGGCAGAAATACTATGTTTCAGCACAAATACTCTGGTTTAACACAAATATTATAACATAGCAGAAATACAATTATATAGCAGAAATGCTATATTTAGAAAGAAAAATATAATATAGTAGAAATACTATGTTTTAGCACAAATACTATAATTTGACAGAAATACTGTCATTTGGCAGAAATAACTGCAACTCGGTCGGCATTTGGACCTGCTTCGCTGCCACCGCTGGTTCATGTAGTTCATGGAGTTCATGTATTATTTTGAGTTACTGAGTGACACACTTTATTTCCTTTATTTCCTTTCAGTTAGCAGTCCATGCGTGTCTTTCCTTTTGCTCATTATTCAGTAAAACAAGAAACTTGCAAGTGATTGTTGACTGTTCGTTCTCATCCTGACCGGATGAGCCCATGATGGTAACAAGCTCCAACCTCCTCTGAGCCTTCCTTCAAAACATAAGCCTTTCCAGACTGATAGATTCTCAGTTGTTTCTTTAGATTGTGGCATGGTGTGTTGCTTTTTGACATCTTTTAGCCTCCTTCACATTGTCAAACAGATCCTGAGTGATGCGTTGATTCAACAGGTCTGCCAGTGATCAAGCCTGAGTGAAACTGAACTCAACATTCCAACAAATTAATCACAGTTACTTCATGATTTAACAAGAGGGGCAATTACTTGTCCACACAGGCCCAGGTGGGTTTGGATAATGAATGAAATCATCATTTTGAAAATGCACTCTGTGTTTACCTTCCCTTTGGTTTCACCTTCCCTGCTGTTATCTTTGTCTAATAGTCAAATTAGTTTGATGATCTGAAACATGTAACTTCTACAAACATTAAATATAAATAAATAACCTGACAAAAGAGAACCACATGGTCCTCCCCCCACAACTCACATTTCTCATCATTCCTGGATATCATTGCTATAATGAACCTTTCCATCTGTAAACCTGCAAAGACACTGGGTCCCTGTGTTTGCTATTAGAGCCTTTCATTCAGCCTTTTGATTTCACATTGATGGTGCAGACACATTCACTGGCTACCTTGCAACAAACTGCAAGGCGGTTTGTAAAAGAAGCACAGGTGTCTTTTTTGTTATGGTGTCTTCTGCCAACATTTTTCTTCTTTTTTTTCATCATCTTCAAAGCTTTTTTACCCACCCATGTTCTTGGGCGTTTTGTTAAAGAGTGAAACACTAAGTTATGTCAAAGTTGACAATGTTACTTCAAGGCTGACAATCATATGTTGTTTTCTCTGTCATCTCTTGGGGATGCTAAATTATGAAAGCACAAATCAAAGGAAATCAAGACATTAAACCCAAGTCTGAACCCTTGCCACTTCAATTTGCAGGGAAATAAAGCTTGTTATATAGATTGTATTGCATTGATTGAAACTATTTGTCCTGCTATCTTTCAAACAGAAAAGGAGACCTTTCTGGAGCCATTTGTGCTTAAGGACCTGCTGCCATCCTCGCTGGGAAGTTATTATCGTTACACTGGCTCTTTGACCACTCCACCCTGCAGCAAGGTGGTAGAGTGGATCATTTTCAGCAGTCCTGTCTACTTCTCTTACAAACAGGTAAGAAGCATGCCAGTAATACAGCTGTGTCAACTTGTTTCCTTAGTTATATAAGAATAACACCACTCATTTAAACATATTTAAAACCTTATTTTTATTCTATGTTAATGCTGAAGTTAATTAACCACAACTTATTTTATAAAATGTAAAGAACTCCCCTCTCTCCTCTGCTGGCGGTCTATCCCTTAAGCTCGGGTTCTCTACTACGGGCCTGTGAGCATGAGGGTCCTCGTGTCCCCTTTTCCTGATGTTGCTGTCATTTGCTATGGCTACGTCTAACACTATGGCCGTTCCTCTCCTCCACCCCTACTATGTCCGGTTGGTTAGCCATCATCAGTTTGTCCGTCTGTATCTGGAAGTCCCACAGGATTTTAGCACAGTCATTCTTGACCACCCTAGTGGGTGTCTCCCATTTTGGCTGCTCTTGCTCCTCTTTCTTGGGTTTCTGCTGTCTGAGGTTCACTGAGCATGTGGTCAGTTGTCTGATGTACTCGTGGATGTTCATTGTCTTATCCTGGACATGGTTATAGCGTACAGATTCAGTGTGCTGGATTTGGGGTGAAATCCTCTGTGAATGGTCAGGAGCTTGTTATCCCAGCAGGGTAACAAGCTCCTGTTATATTAATATATAAAACAGGTCTGATATAGGTTCTGTCCTGCACTAGGACTTCTACAGTTCTGATGCGCTCATCTGGGCTCTTTAGGAGTGTTACTTTTCTACAGGCCAGACAGTTCAGGAGGTCGACCCAGAGGTCGACCGTGGAGCCAGCGGTGGCGGCGAAGCAGGTCCAAATGCCGACCGAATGGGATGCAGCTGCAGGCACATAACTACAAATCGTCAGGCAGTTTTGCAGGCACTGGGCACAATGTACGGGGCTTGGTAGAGACAGGACCAGGTGAGTTAGGACCAGGAAGTGCAGTGACCTCTGGTGGAATGGCAGCCACAGGCAGTGAGTCTGTTGATGGCGGCACTGCGGGCGACGACATAGAAATTGCTGATGGTAGAGTAGGAGGTTACTATTATGTTACTATTAACCATAGCAGGCCTCAGTAAAAGGTCAATTAACTTTTATAGAGGAAAAAGCCAAAACTTTAACAATATCTATGAATAACAGGGGAATGGTAGACTTGTCGCATTCAAAATAGAGATATGTAATAACAAACACTGGTCCGCGTCAATAATTTAGAAAAGTAGAATATAACCGACAGGGGCATGTGATAGGACGTGGCACTGCAAGAGAACAAGAGCAAAGTACAGAAAGAAACCTATTGTGTTTAGTTTTGATAAATTCAGATTAAAATGTACCATTACACTCAGAGGATCAATATGAAATCAAAATATATGCAAAGTCTGTATGAAGCACATGACTGATAACTGTCCTGTCCTGAGCTTTTGTTTTTACAGCACCCACTTGACCACACCAACAGTTTTTCGCCACCAAAGGGGTAATTGCAAATATTCGAGGGAGGAATATCACCAAAAGTGGGAAAGGTAAGATGGGGGTGATAACACCATAAATATCACCTATGATCAAATTCTTAAAATTTGACACCAATCATAAAATTCTCCAAAATTTAGAGACAGAATGGAGATCTAGATAAACATAATGTAGCACATGAGGATGAAGCGTTGGAATCTATAATATAACAACAGTCAGTAAAAAGCTGACCATGTTGATTATGGTTATTCCAGTGTGCAGAGATTGGCTATTCTGACCAGGAAATGTTATAAACAGAATTGTCGGAACAATCTGCGTCAAAAGTTACCTTTGACAGTCCAGACTGGGATGGCGTTGGACGTCCTCAGGGTGGAAAAGGGTTGGTGTGACCAAGGTGTGGTTTGGCTTGTTGTATGTATATTTCAAAATGATACAGCTCTGGTAGGACCAGTTACCAGGCCATGGAAGGAGGACAGACTTTATTAAATGAGGAGACGGAATTTTCTGGGATTGATGATCCTCTGGGTAAGTGGTTGACTAAAGCATGCATAAAATAATCATTTTGTTATTGATTGGTAATAGATTGGTAATAGGTCACATTCACAGCTGTATTGACTTGTTGTGGACGTAGTCTACGTCATGTTTAAGCACTCTAACAGATTGAAAATAGTGACATCAAGGGAAGAATATGCAGCGCTGCACTATCAGGTGCCAGTGACGGTGGGGCTCAGTGATGAATCAGGTGAGCTGGATTCATGGCTGAATAAGGACATAGATTCCCCTGCTGTGGTCAGTGAGGGAAAAACGGTGGAAAAAAAAAGAAAAATGGCGTTTCAAATGTTCATATTAATACAGATTTTGTTTCTAGGCAGTTCTGTGGACGCAGGCTCTGGGCGGAGTCTGTACGGTGTGAGCCATACAGACTGGACTCAGAGCAGATTTAACACAGAAGTGGAGCGTACATGACAAGATTTTATTACAATAAGTGAAACTGAAACAGGGTTCATACGCCTTTTTCAGGGTCAAATTCAAGCAATGCCATGTGAAAATTAAGACAAATCATCCTAGGTGAACTTAAACACCTTTGTTCCCCTTTTGTTAAGACATAGAAAAATGCACCACACAAATACTGCAAAAGGAAACGGTCACCTTACATAGTGTTTAAACTCAAAATGCACATTTCACTTAAAAATTAAGATGTGAAAATGTGAACAAATCAACTTGTTAGAGATATTCTTCTCCTGTTGATAAAAAAAAACTAACAAAAAGAAATAAATAAGTCTTCTCATCAGATATTGATGCTTCTTTCCTGTGTGACAAAAAATAGGAGACAGATGTTTGTTTGTTTTATTGGGAATTAACTTAGCTTCTCAGATGAGAGGTAAAAGGTCTTCAAGCAACTTTAAAAAAATCCAGACGCTTTTCTTCCCAAGCTCCTTAGACTACTGTGGCGAGTAAAAGCCACCGAGTAACCGCTAAGGGCCTCTATACTACTTGTGCAAACTTTCAGGCCCAAAGCTCTCACAGGAATGAGCCCAGAATAAACGGGACAAGAGGGTCAATATCAGTCAGATATGTTAAAATTTATTATTTTAAAAGAACACAAAGGGTTTGCAAAAAAAAAGCCTAAAACATCTAAATGGAAAAGGTCACTAACGACCACAAGATAGTGTTATTGGTGCAACCTGCCAGCAATGCAACTATCACCTGAGGGTTGCTCTACCCCGGTGGTCCCAGATGCTCGTTGCTTTAAAAGAAACAAATCCACCCCAAATAAATACGAGCCCAACAGAACACTTATCGCATGCACTAAGTGTTTTAGTTCAGGCAATAATCGGTGGCACTAAAATCACTCTTAAAACTTATTCACTGCAAATCCACACAGAGCACCTCTAAAAGACCTACGTCCCCTAAGGTAAGAGCCCAGCTCAGGGATTGCACATTGCCCGACTAATATTGCACCAGCCCAGTAAAAATAAAAACAAACCCGGCATAAAAAACAGTTTTAAAAGGTGACCCTACTAAAACCAAAGATGCAACAAAACAGGAGAAGGAGGAAAAAAACAGTGACAAATTCACATGTGCAGCCTGCCCTGCAGGAGGCAATACAATATAAATTAGATTATAGTGCATAAATATACTTTTTTTTAATGTCAAATATATTAAGTTAACATACCTCCAGCAGACAACTGTTTGCTGCACACCTGGCTTATCGTCTAAAATCACTACTAAAAACATAAAATACAATAAACATCAAATGCATTTCAACAAATTTTTAAAAAGCACTAAAAGAAAAACAGCCTGTACCTCGAACCTCTGCTGTAGAGGTTTAAAACAACCGTTTGTGTAGCAGACAATTAAAACTTCTCAGGCTCCTCACCTACTCACACAACCAGCCGCTCCTCAGTGGAAATGAAGAGCACCTGCTGCTACTTCCTCTTTTATACCCTCCATTGTGTCCCCTGGGTCCTAAAGCCTTCCCCATTACACTACAATGACCTGGATGACTGAGAACCTTCACAGACTATAGTTAGTATCTGAAGTCAGTTTTGTTAATGATCTGGCTGAGGCTAGCCTCCAGTGTTGTTCTCCACATCCCCTCCATTGATCTTTTATAGTTCTAGACATTTCAGGTCCACGTGTTAGAGTCATAAGTGTTCCTGTAATCAATCCAGGAGGTGCACATGCTGGTCAGTCTGGTCTTACAGTCTCGAGTGACTGTCCTATCTGCCAGCAGCTGGTGTTTCGCCCCTCTAGTGATTCTGCCAAATTCCTGTCTGTGCCCCACCCATGTACTGGGCAATGTGCCTGTTCATGTTAGACACTATGATGGCTGGCAGGTTCCTTTCATGTTGTGCTGAGTCAGGTAGTTGACTTTGGGATTAGGACTGTCCAGGCTTTCATTAGCCATCCTGGCTGTGTCTCATCTATTAGCATTTTGCTCATTTGTGCTGCCAGACAGTGCAGTTAGCTTTAGCCAGTAGATGTGAATCATGCCAGGGCCTGTTCTGTCCAGCTCTTAGACAAAACTTGCTCTTGGATGTCTGCCACTGTGCTTTAATCTGTTCTTAGGTCCACTAGCCACTGGGCATTGTGGTCCTCTGCTGTATCCTTCTCCCATATGCTCAGTAGAACAGGATTGGTTCATCTCCAGTATTGGTGGGGCTGTTCTCATGTTATTCTCTTGCCATTGACAGTATGTTTTGGATGGTTCCATGGAGAACATCTGGTATAGCATCCTGGCTTCAGTAATTGTGCGTCCCTCCATGGCTATACCTCCCCAGACCATTACTGACCCACCACCAAATCTGTCATGTTGAGTGATGTTGTAGGCAGGGTAACATTTTCCACATCTCCTTGAGACCCTATCACATTTGCCAAGGGTGAACTCATACTCAAACAGGTATGGTACTGGAATTGGCAGGTCCACTACCAAGAAAAATGGTGGTATTAGAAAGTCATGTCCGTGTGCATTTTTATCTGATCTGTTTGCTCAGGTTTTGACAGAGACAGGCAGCTGGTGGTTCTTGATGGGTCGTGGGAGTTCTAAACTTTGAAATAGTAAAACAGCTCAGGAGTGATCATATATATATTGCACACAAGGAACAGAAATCCTACAGAGGATGCCTAGAGAGAAGATGGATTGATAAGAGGCATGGTGGTAAAGTGGTTTGCACTGTCGTCTTGTAGTAAAACGTTTCCTAGATACTCGAAAAGGAAGGTTCCTGCATATCCTGCAGTTTAGATGGCCTGTGTATCCCTGTGAATGTTTCCTTCAGGCATTCCTGTTCCAGAGACAAGCATGTTATATTAATTGGTTATTCTAAATTAGCTGTGGATGCAACGTACATAAAGTGCTTTAAGTGTATAGAATAACATGCTCTGCTTTGAGTGGTCAGTAAGATTAGAAAGGCGCTATATAAAGAAAAGTGCATTATGCCTGCAAGCACAATAATCTGCAATGTAACTACATAGTCTGAAAATAAACAACTTACAATTAATTTACTCTAAGCTACCTGATCTCTTAAAAAAGAAATCATGAAAAGGGTTATAAACTTACACAGTGAAACAGTGGCAAGTCCCATACACACAAAGTTTTCTATCACTGTTTTGAATGGGCAAGACAAGTATGCAATAATCAAGTTTTTTGTTCTAAATATTAATAAATGTTGAATTGATATTGAGCTTTATAAAGGGTAATTACGAGTTATTCTGGGGGGTTTTTTTGTTTGTTTTTTTTAGGATAAAGCATTTAAACTAGTGTTTAACGGTTGAAGATTCAAGATTCAAAGTGTTTATTGTCATGTGTCCAAAGGAAAAGAAGGCATTTCTCTGTGCAATGAAATTCGTTCTTTGCTGTCCACACACAGACGCCGGTTAATATATAAAATAGAAATAAAACATATAAAATACAAATGGTACAAATAAACAAAAGAAGACAATATTAAAGTGTGAAACAGATCTATAAAAGAGCTATGAGCTTAATATGCAGGGTGACTTGAAGTGCAAAAAACTATTATTACAATGCAATGGTTACACAAACCTATATGATAAATCCTAGCAGTTCGAGGTTTGTTTTTAATCACTGTGGCTGTTATTACTCCGTGCTTTAGATAAAAAGTGACCTGAGTGATAATTTTCTCCAATTAAGTTGTAAAACCTAAACACTCTGCTGTCTGAAAATGTGTTAAATAACTCCACTCCTAATTGATCTGTCCTTCCGCTTTTGGTGTAGACTTTATTAAAAGGGAAGATTTGGCCTTAATCATACTGTCAAAGCACCAAATATGAACAGTATGGAAGTAAGCGTTAAATAAAGAGCCCTGATGTTAAACTTGCCCTGTGCCTTCAGCAGTTTATACTTTAAAACTGTCAAAGTTTTTCTTTGGGAAATGCAAAGATAACCATTGTTCAGTTCAACTCAGTGTTATGTGTGATGTTATTTACTACGTCCATCATGTTGTAATTGTGAAGGAAATCTTGTGTAACCAGGCCAGCTTGAGCAGAATAACAGATGCAGTGCACTTAATGGTGTGTGTGTGTGTGTGTGTGTGTGTGTGGTTTTATAGAAAGTACTTTGAGCTCCAAAGTGTTGAGAAAAGTGCTCTATAAATATAACATTGAGTATTTGGTACCACAGATACAGATTGCACACACTCAAAAGTGACACTAATCCTCTGCTAATAAGCTCCCAGAGACTCCTCCTTGAAGTGACCCCTTGATCCCTAATGAGAAGGAAAATCCATCCACCCTAATTATTAAGCCCTGTTACTTAACATAAATAAGAAGGTGATCCAGCATCCAGACTACTGACAGAACAACATTATGTCCATGTTTACAGCAATAACAAACTTTTTTTTCTGGTCCACTTGGTAAAGAAGGTCCTGCAGCAGCTCCACTTCCTGTGTCCTGAGGAAAAATAACCTGACCTTCTGCCACTCCTCATTTCAGTGTCCTCTCTTACTGCCTGGGTGTTTGGTACGCAGGGGACTGCGCAGAGGACAATTAACACTGCCCCAAAAATCCCTGGCTGCCCTCTGCCACCCCTGTAGGCCACTGCCAGGTTCTCCTGTCTCAGGAAAACCAGGGCCGTCACCTGTGACCACTTGCAGCCCGCCGACCACCTGTTTGACCGCCACATTACTTCAGTAAAGCACTTCACAAAATTCCCACCCAAACCTACAGGTTACATAACAGTGCTCAGTACATATTATTTATTTAAAATGTTTGTATATGGAAGGAATATGTTTATTCTATTTTCAAAGGACAACATACCAACAATACGTGTAAGCAGTACAATCAATTTAACACTGCCAATAAAGACATACGTGCTGAAACTTTACTGCACGTAAACATTTGACATGACAGGAAACTCCTGAATACAGCTTTTGTAAGCTACCTCCTGGACTTTCAGTGGCACTTTTCATTTTGTGATTGACTTACGGTTGCTTTGGGCTCAGGTTTTCGAAACGAGGTTCAGCCTGAAGTGAATAAAATCAAAGACCTGTTGAGTTTTGCTTTTTGAAACACTTTCGTTTTGGATGATAGTTGAAGTAGGGTTAGCAAAAAGGGGCAGAGTGGATCGATGCTCAGATACTTACATGACAGCTCACCAAAAATCGTTCCTTTCAAACAGACTGTGTGTGTGTGGACACATGTGTATCGACTCATTTCACAATTGCCCTAAAATTGAGATGTCAACAGAGAAATACTAGTGAGATTAACCTGTGAGTACCAATTCTAAGTAGGATGGGTGAGTTAATGCTTCCACCTGAGATGGTTCAGAACATTTTAACATTTGTAACATGACATTGTAAAATACCTCAGAATAAATACTGATATGGTGATTTTGATTTTCATATAAATATACTTAGGCAATGTCCACACGTACACAGGTATTTTTAAAAATGGAGATTGTTGAGTCTAAACTTAGACCTCGCTGACTCATGAGACTTATTTCCGTGAAGGAAGGAAGCAAGGCAACAGCGGTGTCTCAGAGCACTCTGAATCCTACCACAGACGACCTCGACTCAGGCCTCCGCTTGCCGCCTTTTATTGAAAACAGTTACAGTACACACAAGCACCTCCCATTGTAAAACCCCCCTATGGTTACAAAAGATATGGCATTGTGTGTGTGTGT
Source organism: Neolamprologus brichardi (assembly GCF_056152115.1). Lineage (NCBI taxonomy): Eukaryota > Metazoa > Chordata > Actinopteri > Cichliformes > Cichlidae > Neolamprologus > Neolamprologus brichardi. Next base: position 30,873,997 of record NC_142116.1, on the reverse strand, counting down.
CTTTCTGTGTGCGTGACTTCCTGATAACAACTGTTTTTAACAACATCCTTGGTCATAAAAAGAGTAGTCTCCCCCACACCCTATATATGGCTCAATTCCTTTGGTTCACCATGCACAACACAAGTGAGGTCATAAAGGGCAGGAAGTTTACTAAACAACAAAACAGAACCTTCACAGGGGATGTGCCTGTAATAAAATACTACAGCCTCCCCCACCATTCGACAGGCTGGAGAGGGGAGCAAAGGAATGTCTTTGATCACACCGTTTGAAACAATGTAGAGATGGTAAGCATAAAAATGACAACATTTAACAATTCACTCTAACAGAGATTTTCCATTTTCGTTTTAAAAAAAAAATCCCATCCACACGTGCAGTTTAAAAAAACAAAACAAAAACGTCTGTCCACATGTAAAGGCTAAAAACAAAATTTTGATCAATCAGAAGTCTAGAAGCCTGGGAGGGAAATAGTGATGGGATTTCCGGCTCTTTTTAGAGAAATGGCTCTTTCGGCTCGGCTCACTAAAAAGAACCAGTTCTTTCGACTCCCAACCGGCTCTTTAGGTTGTTTTGTTGCTTTATTTAATTTATTATTAACAACAATATGAAATTATGCACATAAGGAATTACTAATGTAAAAAAATGTGGTTTTATTTATATATGTTTATATATAAATATATACGGTGGCCCCTAGAGACAAAACACGTACAAACTCCAAAACACATTTCTAGCGTTAACTGAACTTCAAAACAACTACCCAGATCACTTAAATTACACAATTGAAAGCATGTGTGTATTGTTTATACACAAGCACACATATATATTCAAATAATTTTAAAAAAAAGTTCATTTACCTGTTATTACCACACACCAAATCCGGTCGTTGTTACTTCCTGGCTTGTGTAGCCACTAGGTAACAAAAGCTCAACACTGCCCCCTAGCATCCTGGAGCACTTCTGTTGTGTTTTGTACGTGTTTTCGGGTTTGTACGTGCTTTGTCTCTAGGGGCCACCGTAAATATACTTTTATTTATTCACTCCACATAAAATGTAATAAATAAATCATATAATACAAAAATCAACTATTTACATTTCAACTTTTAACTGTTTAAATTTTCAGCTTTTTCCTTTTACAAATTTAAAGTGAAACAACACAAAACACTGCAAACCACAACACAATTAAATGTAAATTAAAATATGAAAACAAAAAGAAGATATACATTCTCTGTCATATGGACCTGCATGAATAAACTTTCTGAATCCTTTATCATCTGCAACTGAAAATAGTTGTGGATGATTACTATACCTTTCTAATGTGAGGTTGTTGTCCCTGGCTCTCTTTCTCTCTCCCTCCCGCTCTGTTCCTGTGTTACTGCGAGTGTAACTACTGCCCCTCCCCCCTCTGCTGAGAGCAAGCACAAGGCTCGCGTGCGGAGTGAAGCGAAAAAAAAAGTGCGAGAGAGAGGGTGAGAGAAGGAAAAAAAAAAAAAAACAAACCACGGCTCCCAATAAGGATCCGGCTCACGTCGTTCATTTCAAAGATCCAGCTCTAAGAGCCGTTTCGTTCGCGAACGACACATCACTAGTGCATTTGTTTTACACGTGCATTAAATTAAAGTTGATTATGTCGATTAAGCATTGTGAGGTGGAGGGTGGGGGGCGGATCCCTAATATTTTTGCTGGGAGTTGGCAACCCTATTAGTTAGGTTGTTTAATATTTCTGCTAAGTTCTCTTTAACCCTCTACTGCATAGCATTGCCCTGAGGCAACAAACCACATTTTCATGCCTTACACTGGCCCTTCAAAAAAAATAAAACTTTTTTTTTTTTCTTCAAATAATGCTACCAGGCACATCTCTTTCCAATAAGATGAAGAGTTGAAGGTGGTGTGACTTTCATTCCTATTATAGAATAACTCGGCATTTTACTACCCTTGTTGCACAGTGTTGCCTTGAAGCAACAAACCAATATCTGTTTGGGGGGGGGGGGGGGGGGGGGGGCAGGGTGTCAAATTTTATGATTGATATATTATTAGGGACCCTAAAGTTCCCCCAAAATAGGGAGAAATATTTTTTTCCCCATGTCATGCAGTAGAGGGTTTTTACGATACCAGAATAGGGAGGATGGAGCAGGTTTAAGTTTATTAGATTGATCAGTTTTGCTGAACTATAAAATATTTTGGGTGCAGTGTATTTTTTGCATATGAGTATAACAGAATAGCTTTAGTGTTTTGTTTTGTTTTTAAAACTTGAGTATGAACTTATACAAAATGCAGCAAGTTATTTATAAAAAACAGTTTGATTACAAAACACACTATATCTGATTCATGTTGGTATCGGCAGATATCCAAATTCATGATATCAATATCGGACATAAAAAAGTGGTATTGTGCCATCTCTACATAGTATACAAGAACATCTGTGCAGAGTATGGCCTGGAAGTCCTGAGGTCAAAATGGTGGTTCAGAAGAGAACAAAGGTGACACTGAGGCTTGGGGGTTTGGTGAAACGAAGGCAGAGAGTGGTCGAGAAGGACCAAACTAAGATCCTATGGGATTTTCAGATACTGACAAACTGGTGATGGCTAACCAACCAGACAGTGGTGGACAAGAAGAGGATTCAGAGGAAGATGGCTGTTGTGATAAATGCAACAATACTGAATGATAGCAACATCAGGGAGAAGGAACACAAGAACTGGGCTGAGAGAAAAAGTCAAGAAGGTGTGGAGGGAAGGTAACAGTGGTCCTACTGGTAATCAGAGCACTAGGTACAGTGACCCAAGCATCAAAGTTTCTTTATTTTCCTGCTCATATTCTTAAATTTTGTGAAATGCTGTGTTTTATTTTGTCAGTAAAATTGGCTTTTACTTCTGTGTGATAAGTGCAAAAAAAGAAAGAAAGAAAAGACACTCAAAATAACCAAATTGACTTCTGCTTGGTAATAACTACCTGTCTCCACTCGTATCTCTATTTTGCTGCAATGTTCACTTTCCCTGCTACCACCAGTTGGAGGCTTTCTACTCCATCTTCACCACAGAGCAACAAGACCATGTTAAGTCGGTGGAGTATCTGCGCAGCAACTTCAGGCCCATCCAGAGCTTAGATAACCGGCACGTCTTCAAGTCTGCAGTAAAAGACGCCTGGTTGCCTGACCTAAATGACAGCGGCAGCAACCCGTATGGCACGGAGGCTTCCAAAGGTAGGATGTTCACACTTTAACTATACATTTTTTTTTTTTTATATTACCTATTCATATTCATTGACTTAATTTATATAAAAGGAGGTATTGGTATTTACATCTGTAGTTTCAATCTATGCTTGGATCAAAGTAAGGGAAAATGCTACCTTGGGTCAGGTACTTGTACTAGCTTAAACAGCTACATTTCCCTCGCTGCTATGAACTGAGCTGAAATGAGCTGAGAGTCCAAAGTGCGGAGAACTAATCTGAAGAAATAAAGAGTGAAATCTTAGGCAGAGCAGCTCAATCTTATTGTTTTTAGGCCAAGTGGAGCAGACTTTCAGTGTTCTACTTTTGCAATAATTCATTTTTATTTTTTTTTATTTTTTATTTTTTTGCCTGTCCCGTTTGGCTCTTTTTCATCAGAATTATTGTCTAAAGGCGAAGAAAGATGCCCAGCGGATTTGCTTTACCAAATTGACCATCCCAGCTTTGCCGTAATGGTCCATTTGATTCACCTTTTATTGTTTATTTTATTTTCACTTGCTGAATACGGGACAGACTTGACTGGGGGAAAGAAAAGGGAGAAAGAAAGAGGGAAAGAAAAACAGCTGAGAAGAGGGACGGGGGAGAAGGGTAAAAAACAAAAACCAACAGAATAAGCAGAAAAAAAATACATATATCGATCACCTGGATCACCTGTTGAGAAAGAAAAAAGAAAACAAGCAAAAGAAAACGAGAGCAATAGAATAAACAACATCACAATGATATATGGGAATATGACAGTAAATACTAAATATTAAACATTATTGTGCAGCACGTAAGATCGACAGCACAGTGTGCTTTGAGGTAGGAGCCAAAAAGGGTGTAGTTTGTGTGTGTGATCACCCGTGTGTACACCTGTGAGCATGGACGCGCTTGTTTTTTAAAAGGTTCCTTCATGTAATAATTCATACAATAATTAATTGATTAAAGCATTTCTTATGGCATTGTATCCAGCTGTAGGCAAATAAAAAATGTAGACAATATCCTGTTTTGTTTCACAGTGAGTGATCTGTTTTTTTATCCTCTTTGTTTTAGCATAGCTAACTCAACCAGTTCCCCAAAATAAATTGTAATTTTTTTCAATGTTCATCTTAATGTCTTAACTTTGTAACTATTGTTAGTTTTTGCAGGATAGAGTCAAAATGACACATCCTGGTGGTTCTAGGGTTGTTTAAAATGTTGGCATTGACCCTCTGTTAGTGCTCGGTTCTATCACTTGGTCTCCCAGGTGATCTATACAGAATTTCTAATCTGCTAAAATTTATCCTCACATCATTCTCCCATGGTAATGATTCTTAATGTTAATAAACGAAGTATATGTACAGATTGTCTTTTCTTTTTGTGTGCTTTTGGATTATCTGTCTTTTTAGTACTAATTCTGTTAACTCCTCCTTAACTCCTAACATAAGGCAGTGAGAGGCACACTGGCCAACCTCCCACTCTCACCTCATTACCAGTCAAAGAATGCTACAACGTTGTGCAGCGTTTGTGTATGCATGCTGTGTGTTTGTGAATGTGCTTGTTTTTCTCTGGATTTATAAGTCTGCATGTGAGGCCTAGCATCTGTTCACTGTCATCTGTCCCTAAAGAGTTTGTCCCCAGCCTTCCTTCAGGCACAGTTCCATATGGTCCACAAGGAAAGTATATATGCTAGACATGCCCAAACCCACTCTTCCACATACGCGTGTGTGTGTGTTTTCCTGGCACATTATGCTTGCTCGTGTAGGATGTCCTTGAGTGCTACTATGAGACATTTTCTGTATGCAAAGAAGAAATGCAGATCAGGAGGAGGGAAGACGGCTGGGTGGAAGTGTGTAGAATTACAGTTAAAATGAAAATAACAGCTACAGCTGTCTAAACCGCTTATTAATGCAAATATCTAATCACCCAGTTACATGGCAGCAATTCAGTATATTTAGGAAGAAAGAACATGGTTTGAATTTCAGTAGAAAGTATTAACTAAGCATTAGAATGGAGAAAAATCCGATCTAAGTGACTTTGAATGTGTCAGAGTATTGTATGAGTATTTTGGAAGCTGGTGATCTACTGGGATTTCTCACACAACCATCTTGAGGGTCTTTATAGCAGAAAGAGAAAATATTCAGTGACTGGTACTTCAATTTGATCAAAGTGAGCTTCATTTACATTGCACCAATTCAGAAGAACATTTGCCTCAGAGCACTTTAAATTATAAGGTAAAGACCTACTACCTGAGCAGGAAGCCAACAATCACCGACCCCCTACGAGCACTTGGCAACAATGGGAATGACGGGGGAAAGAAACTCCTCTTTAGTAGGAGTTTTTCTCCTATTCTAACTCTGGCAGAACCATGCCCAGTTAGGGGCAGCCATCCACTGTGATAACTGAGGGTAAAGAGAAAGATAAGAGAGCAGAGAAAGACAGGTTAAAAGGCAAACTATAAGAAAGCGAGCCAGAGTTTATTAATTGTTAATAATTAAATGTAGTAGTAGTGTATAAACTAGAGATGAAACCATACCACTTTTTTATGTCTGATACTGATATCATAAATTTGGATATCTGCCGATATGAATCCAATAGCCTTTTATAATCAATTAAACTGGGTTTTTTTTGTTTTTTTCAATGGCTTGCTGCATTTTGTATTTGTACTCAAGTTTAAAAAAACTAAACACTAAAGCTATTCTGTTATACCTGGATGCAAAAAGTACACTGCACCCAAAATATTTTATAGTTCAGCAATACTGATCTTTTTATTTAAGCTTTTAGCAGAACTTTAAATCTAAAATTTAAATTTAAAGTGCAATTTTATGCAGATTTCAAAAACAAAAAAATAGAAGTGCAATATAATAATAATAATAATAATAATAATAATAATAATAATAATAATAATAATAATAATAATAATAATAATAATACATTTTACTTGAGGGCGCCTTTCAAAAACCCAAGGTCACCTTACAAAAGAACAACATTAATAAAAGGAACAGTAGTCATAAAATACATAAAATAAGTTAAAATTGCAAAGCAGAACTTGACAACAGATAAAATCAGCATTAAAGTGAATAAACCAGTTTAAACAGATGTGTTGAGCTGTGTCTTAAATACGGAGAGGGAGTCAATATTTCTTAGTGCAGGAGGAAGAGAGTTGCAGAGCCGAGGAGCAGAGCGACTGAAAGCTCTGTTCCCCACAGTGATGAGACGTGAGGATGAAACAGTAAGATGAATAGCAGATGATGATCTGAGAAGGCGGGAAACAGTGGTGATATGGAGCAGGTCACACAAATATGACGGAGCAGATTTATGGACACACTTGTACGTGAGAAGTAAGATTTTAAAGTTTATCCTGGCTTCTACGGGCAACCAGTGAAGCTGCTGAAGAACTGTTGTAGTATGAGCTCTTAACAGAGTAGAGTTATGATCCGAGCTGCAGAGTTTTGGAGAAGTTGGAGTTTATGAAGGGACCTTTTAGGGAGAGCAAATAAGAGGGAATTGCAGTAATCAATGCGGGACGGAATAAGACTATGGACAAGGATGGCAGCAGCATGGGGAGGAAGGAAGGGGCGGAGTCGGTTAATATTACGTAAGTGGAAGTAAGCAGACCGGGTTATGTAATTAATGTGAGACTGGAATGAAAGAGTATTATCAAGTATGACACCCAAACTCTTAACCTGAGGGGAGGGAAGGGTGGGAGAACGTTCAATGTTAATGGAAAAACTGTGGGATTTGGTTAAGATAGATGGTGTACCAACAAGTAAAACTTCAGTTTTATTACTGTTGAGTTTGAGAAAATTGGAGGAGAACCAGGATCTAATCTCAATAAGACAGTCTGAGAGGGAGGAAGGTGGGAGGGATGAATTGGGTTTAGAAGAAAGGTAGAGCTGGGTGTCATCGGCATAACAGTGAAAGTTTATATTATATTTTTGGAACATATGACCAAGAGGGAGCATGTAAGTAATGAATAAAAGAGGCCTTAATACTGAACCCTGGGGCACACCAGCAGAAACAGGACAGAGACTTGAGGTCTGGGATTTAAATTGGATAAACTGAGTGCGGTCTGAGAGATAGGAGGTAAACCAGGTAAGGGGGGTGTGACTAATGCCAATGGATGCTATCCATGGTATCAAACGCCGCACTAAGATCAAGAAGGATGAGGATGGATAGGAGACCAGAATCAGCTGCCATCAGAAGGTCATTGGTAATCCTTAACAGAGCAGTTTCTGTGCTATGATTGGGGCAGAAACCAGATTGAAATGGTTCATAGAGATTATGGTTACTGAGGTTTAAGTGAAGCTTGGAGGCGACAACTTTTTCAAGAATTTTTGAAATAGATTTGATATAGGAGATTATCAAAGTTATTGGGGTCTGCACCATGATTTTTGAGAGTTGGGATAAAAAAAAGCCATTTTCAGAGATATGCAAAATAATATTTATATTCAACAACTTAAAAAAACAAAAAAACAAGTTGTATAAAGCCTATAAATAGACTTCCAGAGTGGAAAGCAGTGAAAATAAATGCAAACACAGCTTCATGACACTCATCTTTTATCAACATCAGGGCTTGACTGGGACAAAAAATGGGCCCGGGCATTTTGACTAGAGACCAGCCCACCAGGTATTAAAGCCATAAAGCCTTTGAATGAAAACAGATGCTGTTGTGACAGTGATGCACAGTCTTGTTGGTATATGTATGATTTCTATACATGTTACATCAGATGAAAACTTTGGTTGTAAGACTCAGATTATTATTTAATAACAGCGAGACATTTTAAATGAGAATAAGAAAGAAAAGTATTTCTTTGTGCCCCCCTCTCCCTGTTAATGCCCTACCTGCCCCCCTGGCAAAACTTTGCTAGACCCGCCCCTGCACAGTTACCAGCTGTCAGCTACTTAGAAAAGGATACTGGTGTTATTTGTCTCTCAGAAACAGTTCATAACTTCAACTCATTCATGTCACCTAAAAGGTAAACCTGTTTCTCCATCAGCTGTTCAGCTCTGATGATTCAGTAAGGACATCTCCTGGTTTCATCTTCATGTTTCCCTCTCACCACATATCCAAACCCACATCATGACCAGCAGCTTTTACAGCTGTGGCTCCAGCAAACATCAGCTGATACTAGAAATTAATATTAAATAAATTCACGTCGGTATTACCGTGAATGGTATAATATAGCCCAGCCCTACACAAAAGTACAAAGTTGCCAAAGCGAGTAAGAATTAAATAATTTGACAAAAGCTATCTGGAGCATGTACAAACTGATATTAATCTTTAATAGGGCTCTCAAAATTGAGAGCAGAGAAAACAACTCCTGTATAATGTCATCCGCTATCTTTGTTTAATTGGTCACATGACTGCATCATGTAACTAAAATGCATCATCGTTTTTGAAAGTCTGCGTTTTCAAGTGTCCACACTGCGATGGGACAGCTCAGTTCTGAAATGTATGCGCTTTCGAGAGTGTTTTCAAAACACTGCATTTTCCTTGAGCAAAAACGTTGTCTCAGTGTGGACGGGAGGCCAAAACGGAGAGAAAACGATGTGTTTTCAAACAAAAACGCATTAGTGTGGACGTAGCCTGAGAGACACAGTCAAATGCCTTCTCCAAGTCCACAAAATACATGCAGACTGGTTGGGCAAACTCCCAACAGTTCAAACAAGGTGACAGCAGTAGCAACGGCATTATTCTGCAATAGTTGTGACAGTAGCCGAAGTAGTGTTTTCCCTATACATTTTAACTTAAATATAACAGCACTGCTTGAGACTTTAAGCTGGGATATTGTGAGTTGGGTTTTGAACTACTTACTTTAAGCATTTTCCTCTCACAGCGAGCAGCTAGGGAGTGCAGCTAGTGATGCTCGGTTGACTCATTTGTATACTTTTGTGTTGTACATCCCCAACTACTAGTGCCACACTCGAAGTGTGTACATGTGGACATAAATCATTGGAGGTTGACACACAACTCTTGCACGCAGATGTAACTAGGCTTGGCTCGTAGTTGTGGGAACGTAAATGCATGGCATTCCTATAGCGATGATGTCCCAATATGACACTTTTAAAACATTTATACTGGTAGTGTCACGGACAATATAATAGGGCAGTGAGCTGAACTCTCTTATTTTCTAGAGTTACTCTGATGAGCTGTGTTAGGTAGATTCGGGAATATCTACACACTCACAGCATGTGGATTGTTTGTATGGACTCTCGTGCTCACTGTACTCTCTGTAAACTGCCACTGTGGTTCCTGACACCTCAGCCACTTCACACCTCCTCCACTCACCCTGCTCACTACTCCCCACCCCCAACCACATCACCCAGTACACATGCAGACGGCTCCAGCCTGTCTCTCTCAACCATACGGGTTAGGAGGGAACTGAAGAGGATTAAAGCCAAGAAGGCAGCAGGTCCAGATGGCATCAGCTCAAGGGTTGTCGGGTCCTGTGCAGATCAGCTGGGTGGGGCGATGGAGCACATCTTCAACCTGAGCCTGAGGCTGGGGAGAGTTCCAGGGCTCTCGTGTTGTACCAGTGCCAAAGACTCCACATCCCAAGGACATCAACAGCTACAGGGCGATGGCTCTGACATCCCATCTGATGAAGACCTTGGAGTGGCTGGTCCTGGCACAGCTTCGCCCCCTGGTGAGCTCATCATTGGACCCACTTCAGTTTGCCTACCAGCCTGGCATCGGAGCGTATGGTGCCGTCATTCACCTCCTATATCGTTCCCTCTCTCACTTAGAGACCGCTGGCAGCACTGTGAAAATCATGTTCTTTGATTCCTCCAGTGCCTTTAACACCATCCTTCCCACAGTTCTGAAGGATAAACTTGTAGAACTCAGGAGTGGACCACCACCTCACTACCTCCCACTGGAGACATGTTCTGTGGAGTGACGAATCGCGCTTCTCTGTCTTGCAATCTGGTGCATGAGTTTGGGTTTCCAGGAGAACGATACTTGTCTGACTGCATTATGATGTGGGGGTGTTTTTCAGGAGTTGAGCTCAGCTCATTTGTTCCACTAAAACAAATTCTTAATGCTTCAGCATACAGAGATATTCTGCTCCCAAGTTTGTGCAAACGGTTTGGAGATGGCTGGTTTATGGAGTAACGAGAAAGTAATATAACATGTTTCTTTTAAGAAAAATGAGTAAAGTGTTATATAGGGTGGGCCATTTATATGGATACACCGTAATAACATGGGAATGGTTGGTGATATTAAAGTCTTGTTTGTGGCACATTAGTATATGTGAGGGGGCAAACTCCTCAAGATGGGTGGTGACCATGGTGGCCATTTAGAAGTCGGCCATCTTGGATACAACTTTTGTTTTTTCAATAGGAAGACGGCCATGTGACACATCAGACTTATTGGTAATGTCACAAGAAAAACAATGGTTTAAGGTCTGAAGCCCAAACGGAAGCCTAGTTATTAATATACTTGCTCTCTATGTCACACCACACTTTAAGTTTCGATCAAACAGCCTAGTTGGTTTCACTTTCTACTGCAATTACCATGCTTCTGCAAAAGCATGCAGTTTCCTGTCAGCCTACAACCTAGTTTTACACTGAAGTCTGGGCCTCTCATAAAACACACTAATCAGCATTCAGATTTTATATTTTATTTCCTAACACTAGGCTCCAGGGATTCAGGGGGAAAAAGCTCACCTTCAACAGATGGTAAAACCTGTGGTTGGTATCCAAGGGAGGACAAACTGACATGAGAGAACTTTTGACAGGGCAATGAGATGAACAGCTTTGGGAAATTGATCTTTTATGTTAAGTATTACTATATTGCCAGGAGAGGGTGGAAAACCAGTAACAAAATCAAGTGCAATCTGGGACCAAGGGTGACAAAGAGTTGGGGAAGGTCTGAACAAACTTGCATAAGGAGAGCTGGAAGACTCTTCTTGTGCACAGACAGAGACTGCAGAGACATATTTGTGGACATTGTTAATCAAGGCAGGTCACTGGAACAGATGTTGAATGAAGGTTATAACACAGTTGTTTACAGGCTGGCAGGTGAATTTGGTGGTGTGTGCCCAGACAGCAGAAGGGATATAGAGGCAACCCTGTAGATTTTTTATGGGGTCTGGTTTGGTCTGTTAAGCTTGTGGACGGCAGATTCAATCACCCATGTGAGGAAGCCAATGATAAATGAGGAAAAGAGGAAGACTGATTCTGCTGGCAGAGGTGGAGAATTTCCTGGAGAGTGTCTGGTTTGATATTCCTAAACGGTATGAAAAATAGGGCCCATCTGACTTGTTAGGCATTGAACCGGTTAGCTGACTGGAGCTAGGCCAGGTTTTTGTGACCTGTCTGATGAAGGGACCACCCCCTCCAGCCAGTGCCTCCACCCTTCAAGAGCGATCTTGATGGCAGCAACTCTTGGTCTCCTACATCATAGTTGCGCTCTGCAGGGGTAAGATGACGATAAAAGACAAGAATGCATTTTACCTTCTTGCTGCCAAGAGAGTACAACTCCCATGCTGGAGTTGGAGGCATCCACTTCCATGATGAACTGGCAGGAAAGATCAGGTTGAGATAGAATGGGAGCTGCAGCAAAATGTTGTTTTAGATGGTCAAAGGCAGTCGGGCAGAGGGGTTCTGGTAGGAGATTTTAGTGGAGGTGAGTTGGGTTAAAAGCAGGGCGTTCTTACTGAAATCCCTGATGAAGCTACAGTAGAAGTTTGGGAAACCTAGGAAATGTTGGAGTTACTTTTGATTCTGAGAGACTGGCCAATAAGTTTCTGCTGGGTCTGGTTTGAGTTGTCCTTCCAAAATATAACTAAGGAATAAAACGGTGACAACCTGGAGTTCACATTTCTCGCCTTTGACAAAAAGTTTAAGTCACTTCAACAGCTGCCTGGTTGTAGATGGTGAAGAAACACTTGCTGCAAAATATTCCTAAGTGACCTCGCCCAATCAATGAAAAAACCATAATCAAATTTAAACATGCTTTTCCAGACTATCCAAGTTTATCATCATGTTTGGCAAATGTACTACTGAAAAGAAAAAAGAAGGAAACACTTAAATCAGCAATATATCTAAGCTTTCAATTAATAAGAATTTTGGTTCAAAATATAAAATATTATCATTTATTCCTCATCACAGAGGAACCTTTTCGAAACTCTATGATGCTATTCTGTCTTTTAGTAACCACTCTAATGTTAGGCTTAAGTGTACATGGGAAGGAGAACTAGGAATTTGAATACAAGAGGAGACTTGGGAACAGGCGAGGGGACGATCTTCCAGCTCCTGTGCTCGTCTTGGACTTATTCAATTTAAGGTCATACACAGGGTGCATTTCTCTAAGTCTAGACTTTCTGAATTGTATCCAGAAGTGGAAAATAAATGTGATAAATGCCATGGTTCTCCTTGTCACCTTAGCCACATGTTTTTTCTGTGTCCTGAGCTACAAGGTTTCTGGACAGGGTATTTTGCTATTATGTCAACTGTTCTTGGGGTAACTCTTCATCCTTGTCCTCTGATTGCTGTATTTTGGATTCCTGTTCGCTCACTTACACTTGATTCCACACAAAAGGATATTATAGCCTTCACATCCCTATTAGCGAGACGTCTAATATTGTTGCATTGGAAGTCCTATCCTACTGTTTTCCAGTGGCTTAAAGATGTCATGTTTTTTTTAAAACTTGAACGAATTTAATATACGTTGAGAGGTTGCACAGCCAAATGTTTTCACAAGTGGCAACCCTTTTTCTCTTATTTTGCTATTCTAGAGGTATTTCCTGTCTAAATGTACTTCTGTTACTGTTATATTCCTCTAATATGTTTGATGGCTGTGTTGATCTGTGTGGGACTGGGGGGGGGTTGTCTTTGTTTTAGAATGCGTTTTTTTTTAGTTGTTTTTTTTTCATATATATATATATATATATATATATATATATATATATATATATATATATATATATTTACTTAGAAAAATGAAGAAAGGTTAATTGTATTTCAGTAACTGCAAATACTGTTGTTGTTTTTTTTAATGAAAAATATTTTCAAAAACGTTAAATATTAATTTATTAAAACATTAATATATTAAATTATAGTTATTTTCTTCATGACTACGGCAAAGACTTATAGCTACAGTGCTGCCCCCTTCCTGATTTCTTACTCTTTCCAAATTGTTACAGTGTTTCAGATCATCAAACAGATGATAATATTAGACAAAGATAACCTGAGTTGGGAATTATGATTTCATTTATTAAGAAAAAAAGTCAGTCATCTCATCTCTGACTTCTCAGTTGGATTTGAGTCTTTGACTTGTCCTCTTTAAATCCTTGATTTTAGTTTGTTTTTTTAGCCATTCAGAGGACTTGCTGGTGTGTTTCAGATCACTGTCCTGCTGCATAACTTAGCTTTGGGGCACAAAGTGATGTCTGGACATTCTTCTTTCAGGAACAGAATTTGTGATTCCATCGATTACAGCATGTCCTCCAGGTCCTGAAGCAACAAAGCAGCCCCACACCATCATACTACTACACTACTATGGTGTGATAGTTTTATACCAGATATAATGAGAAGCAACTCTTCCAGAAAGTTTTTGTTTCATCAGATCATGGAATATTTTCCCCAAAGTCCTAGGTATCGTCAAGACTTTGAAGTTTTCTTATAAATGTGAGACGAGCCTTTGTGTTCTTCTTAGTGTTTTTTGCCTTGGAACAATATCATGAACTCATTAACACTGACCTTATCTAAGGCAAGTGAGGCCTGCTATTATTTAGATGTTCTTCTCAGTTCTTTTGTTATGTCCTAGATTATTTGTTGATGTTGATTTCAAGATTTACAACAATGGATTGTGTGGAGAGACGAAAAGGACCCAAATGCAGACACTGAGACATAAGGGAGGTGGAACAAAAGGCGAGACATTTATTCCAGGCTGATAATGTTAACATAAATGAAAGGCAAAACGTGAACTTAGACTAGACTGATTGACTAAACTGGGAAAACTAAAACACAAAACACAGGGAAACGAGAGAACTAGAACTAGACCATGACACAAGAGACAACAAGACAATACAGACAACATGACAAAGGACTCGACACTGTCGTAAAACAGGAAGCACAGAGAAACACGGGCTTGACATAACATCAGGGACATAGAAAACGTAGATGGAGCACGGACATAACTAAGAAACAAATACACACAACATGACAGCTAGGGAGAAAACACATGACAGATGACACAAGGGGAACCAAGAGGAGACACTACACAGGACAAAGACACCACTGAGACACACAAAGGGGAAGGGAGACTTACAGAGTTACACACTGAAGACACGACACCAAAACCAACAGACATGAGGCGACATTTGTTGTGATTTGGCGCTATATAAATAAAATTGAATTGAATTGAATTGAAATTAGACAAGAACTAAATAGAGGAACTGAACTCAATATCAACAGAACTAACTGAAACCTAAACAAATTAGAACATAATAATACAAAAGACATGAAGTTCAACATGCTGGGTCAAAAAGACCCAGAACCATGTACTGTTGAAAGAATGATCAGTAGACCTGTCCATATTTGTGATTGGTCAGATGCTGCCATGTGAATCTACAGCTACAATACCTGTAAAGCATTTATTTGTGCATTTGACTTTATAGTCCTGTCATTTATTTATGTTGCTCTGAAAGACAAGCTGAGCCAATGTATTCAGTCATTAAATGATCTCTCTCTCTTTGTCTTTAATCATCATCTGCCTCCTCCATTCTCCCTTTACATTACATATTTTTACATCTTCCCTATCCTCTTTCTTTCTCATGCCCATTCTTCCACGTTCACTTCCTTCTTCACTCTCATTTTTATAATCCGTTCCTGTAACTTGTCTTAATTTCCCATTTCCTCTTTACTTCCTCTTTATTTTCCTCAAACCTTTCTTCATCTCTATTCTTATGTTTATTTCTATAATTTCTCCATTTCCTCCCATTTTGCTTTTAATTTTTCTTAAATGTAATTTTTCTTTTCATTTTCTCATTGTTTTAATCTCCGTTCTTTCTTCTTTCCTATCACTCCTCTTCTTTGTACTAACATATTCTTCATTATTCATCATCCTTTCATAAATGTTGTTGTTTTTTTCCATCTGATTGCATTGCTTTGTTTATTCCTACCTACCCTTCCTCATTCCCCTCTCACCTTTCTTTTTCCGGCTACTATATTTTGCACTTTCACGCCTTCCCTCTTGCTCTTTCTGCACATATCCACAACTTCACTTGTGATTTTCATTGACCCTGCTTCCATCCTCCTCCCAGTCTGCAGTAGTGCTCCCATAAACATGAAGGTGCAGCATGTCAATGGCAGTGCTTTGGTGGTGCGTTGGGCTCATCCGGAGGTCACCTACCACTCACCCATCCAGCATTTCCTGGTATCTTACAGCTGGACGGCCCATGATGACAGCTATGAGGAGACCCACCTAACGGATGCCAAACACAAACTGGTGAGTCTTTGAGGGACTGCAGGGTTGGAGCCACATTATAGGTGGATGCTAAGTTTTAACTATAAAAATTTGCATTTCCTGCAAAAATGTTGTGTGGATGCTGTAACGCTGAAGCTGTTTGCTGAAAATAGCTGAAGAAGATGAAAAGTTTCCGGGGTGAAAAAACTGAAAATTCTTTTGAAAAGAGGTGAAGAAGCTGAAATTTGTGTTGAAAAGAGTTTAAAAAGTTTAACTGTGAACTGAAATATTGTTGCCATAAGCAGGATTTGAACCCGGGCCTCATCTCACTGAGCTAAAACACAGCTTGACCCGGCAAGTAAAATCAGTGACCACACTGACAATGTGCTCCATTCATTTCAATGGGCAAGAAAATTGCATATAAAATTCAATATCTAAGTATAGAAGTTATGAGCACCAAAAGTCAGAGCACACATTAGCAGAAAGAGCAGAATTTTTTAAAGTTTGAACATAGTAATTTTAATAAAACATAGTATTTCTTCCAAATCACAGTATTTCTGGTAAATCACAGTGTTTGTACCAAATCATAGCATTTGTGATAAATCATAGTATTCGTACTAAATCATAGTATTTATACTAAATAATATTTTTCCTGCCAAATCATAGCATGTGAGACATTACTTATGATTTAGCAGAAACACTGTGACTTGGTAGAAATACTATGATTTACATGAAATACTTTGACTTAGCAGAAATACTATAATCTAGCAAAAATACTACAACATAGCAGAAATTCAGTCATTGAGCAGAAATACTAAACTTTGGCAGAAATACTATAATTGAGTAAAAGTATTATAAGATAGTATTTCTACTAAATCATTTTATTCCTGCTATTTATTAGCAGAAATACTGTAATTTCGCTGAAATACTATGATATAGCAGTAATACTATGATTTGGCAGAAATACTACATTTTAGCACAAGTACTTTAACAAAGCAGAAATACTATGACTTAGTAGTAATAGTATAACATAGCAGATATACTATGACTTAGTAGTAATAGTATAACATAGCAGATATACTATGATTTTGCAGACGTACAATGTTTTTGCACAAATACTACAATTTGGGAAAAATACTATGTTTTAGGACAAATACTGTGATTTGGCACAAATGCAACACAAATGGCCATAATTTCCTAACTGTTTGGGCTAGAACGGTCATTCTGACATTGTTTTCTTCAGAAGAAATGGGAGAATCTTCAGGTCTTCATAATTCATAATTAAAGTATAAATTATTAAAGATATATGACTTGTAACACACTGTAACTGAGTAGAGGCGAAGCAAAAACTGCCTCGACTTGCCCTCAAACAACGTTTTGTAACTGTAAATCTATATGGAGCATCAAAATCATTCTTTCATCATAAGAAACAGCAGACAGTGGTGAACAGTCATGGAAATGTTCAGGGCTCTGTTGAAATCCATCAAAAAGATATGACGAGAGAAAAAAGTGCCTCATTTCCAGAGTTTGAAATCTGAAGAAATCTGAGCGACGGACGAATTTCCTATCCTCAAACAAACATAATTCATGGCCATAATAGGTGAGGAAAAAATTCTTGAATTGTGAGCGTCAGGAGTGTCTGAAGATATATTGTCTTAACTTGAGGCTATGACAATTTGTTTTGTCTTAAAAAAATGCACAGAAATAAATTATTTTTCAAGAATAATTAAATAGATTCAACATCTTTCTTCAACAGAACTGCAGACTGCACAGATGGTTCCCAAAGGAAAAAGTACTACAGCTTACTAGGGTATATTAGACTTAACAGTTACTATATACAGTAATGGACTTCTATACATTTTACATCAGATTAAAACTTTGGGTGTAAGAGTCAGATAATTATTTATTAAAAGCTCGACATTTTAAATGAGAACAAGAAAGAAAAGTATGTCTTTGTGCCCCCTTTTCCCTGTTCATGCCCTATCGGCCCCCCTGGCTAAACTTTGCTAGATCCGCCCCTGCACAGTTACGTCAGCTGTAGAAAAAGATCCTGGTGTAGAAAGTAATATTAAATAAATTCTAACAACAGCTTATCAAGCTTAAACGTGCTGCTGTTGTTCAGCCGCTGGTTTCCTCTTTCTGGCGCAAAGTGGGCCAAAAACAAAGAAGAGAGACGATCAGCTGATCATTGATCAGTTTCACGATTGAAGTAGCAGCAAGAAGAGGCAGTCGCTCCATATATCGGTTGTTAATCTTAACGTGGGAATGCTTTACAAACATTCAGAGATGAACTTACACACTTGCTTTACACTGAAAAAAAGAGCATGTTAGATTTACTTAATTCAATGGTGGACATTTGTTGCACACAGATGCTTTGCTTTGGCAGCAAATGAAAAAATTGCGTTAAATTAACACAAGTTATTCGCTTTCAATAAACCTATAAATTTTGTGTTGATAAAATGTGAATGAGACATGTTCTGCTGAAGTAATTTGAGGTCTTGGAATATTTTATTCTTTCATAATTTTCTCACTTTAATCCAACACTATTGAGTAACTTTTACCCAACACTAATTGGTCACTTAAATACTACACGTTATCTTCGTTTAACAATTTGTTATTATATTCTAGTATCAAGTACACATTTTTTAATGTAAGCTTTATAACATATCGCACTGTTCTCTTTCAAGAATGTAACCTGAGTGGAGAGAGAAAAAAAAAAAACTAAACTAAAAGGTCTAATATCTATGCCATGATTGACTTGACAAAACACAGAAAAACACAGGTTACCTTTTTGAAAGAGAACAGTAATACAAAAAATTCTGCTTAAGGTTTTAAGATTAAATGAACAATTACAATTGTAAATAATTTAACATAATGTTAGTTACCATTAACTCTAAAATTACTGGATTGGGAAACACCTACCTATTAACCTTATCATTAACATTATGCATTTTGCCCTAATTACTAAAAAAAGAAAAAAAATACCACTTGCAAGGCAAAACCTTTATTAAAGAGCCACAGAAATAACAGTGATAGAGTGACTTAATAAAAATTAACAAATACGAAAAAAAGTTTCAAAAATTCTAGCAATGATCATACTGCAACATCTTGGTTTAAAACAAAACCATCAAAGCAATCTTACACCAACTGAATTAAACCTAAAATGTTGTTTCACACAGCCATGATGGGACTATTTGGGGGGGAATAACCCTACATTTCTTCACTTTTAAAAACAAATAAACAAAAATCTAAAAATGCTGCCAATTAGAAAACTTGAACAGAGAGCAAAACCAAGCCAGGCCCCATCTATATGGCATTTACAAAGCACACAATAGTGAACACTGATTTGTCGTTGATATCGAACCTCCAAAATGCGAACAAGAACAAGTGAGAGAGCAAACCACCTCACATGCAGAGCAACAGTGAACTTTCTTTACATGAGCAGTTTTGTCTTTAAATTTTGGGCTTTTCTTGAGAGCTGAGTTGCATCCAATTCCATTACCACCTTTGAATGACCTCAAAGGTGTAGCGGAGCTCTGATGGGTAACTCATGTTCAACGAGTAAAACAGTCCAAAAAGCATGGCAACTGCAAGGGCCACACTATCCAAATCCTGAAGAACCACCACACCCTCGATGATGATGCCAACATCAGGACAGTCATTGCCTGGCGTATCTCTCGAGACATAAATGCCCACCGTTGTTTTCTCTATAGCAGTCAGTGCAGTGGCCTCGGTCATGTCCTGGTTAAAGATAAAACATTTCTTTAAGATTCCTTTTTTAGACAAATTCTCTTTTTTATATGCAGTGCCCTGTCATGCTGCCATTCATGATCTGTTTCTAAAAGAAAAAGACAACAACAAATAGAACACACACACACACACACACACAGGTTTGTTTGTTTGTTTTTTTATTTCAAATGAAGGGCATTCAAGGTCTACATTAGTCTTTTGTTAGAAAGACATTGGGCCACCAGCAAGCCAGGTTATGTCACTCAGAAGAATTTAGATTTTCTTTCAGCCTCACAGTTGGGCAATTTTTTTTTCAAACAAAGGGGATGTAGCGAACAAGTTTAACCTTTTGTTTTAATCTCAGTGTTAGAATCTCTTTGCCATATTATTAAAGAGGACTACTAGGCCTGCCTAGTCCAAGGAGAATTAAATAGCTATCTGAATACATTTTGAAATGTTGCAAAGCCACAATCTACTCATAAAACACTCACCATATACTCCTGCACAAAGATGTCAGGATTTTCATTCAAATAGAAGCACAGTCCTTTGATGAGGGACTCCCTTCGAGCATCAATGTCATCCTTAAGAATTATAACAAAGTTAAAACAAAGTTAAAAATTTTCAGTAGCATAGAAGAAAGTGATCAAAGACAAATATTATAGAGTTTTTGAACCAGTCATCAACATGCAACACCAGCAAAACAATTTTCAAAAGTGTGACATGATTTTTAGGAAGTGGACTAAATAGTTTCCAGATCATATAAAAAAGATCAATTTTTCACAGTGGGACACTAAATGCATGACGAAAATGATAGGGTCCTTTCAGTAGAATTGGTACTCACAAGTAAAAGTTGAGCTTTCCAATGGATGCAACGTATAAATCTTTTACTGACCTAATGCAATGCATATACACTTTGTAGTTAAATAATTTAAAAGTTCTTACTGTCATCATGGCAGTTACATCCTTTATCTTCCTGCCCTGCTCCCCTGATCGCGTTGCAAACACTTTCAGGAGACTTTCGGAGAGATAGTCAAGCTGTGACAGAACTCTTGACTGTAAAGTCATGGTTGTGATGCGCTTGAACTCTGCGTTTATCTGAAACAACATGAAATTATTTTAAAATAATGGCTGGTATAGAGCATAGTTCTTCATCTGGACTCTGCTATGCAATATATCGACACACAGCCTAATAAAGTCAAGCACTCCCATATGAAAAAGAAATAGAAAAAACTTATTAAAGACTTGCATCAGATTTGGCTTGCTTGATATAGTAAATCACATAAGGCTTATATGATTTACTCATGAAAGTGGCCACTTTCATATATTATTTTAGTAAGCATCCAAAACATACAAGTTTCATTTATATAATTTTTCAAGGGATCTTATATCTGTTTTCTCTCTTGTATGCTTTTCATACAAGTTTCACACAAGACAGATACAAACTTTAGAATATTTATATATTTCTTTTCCATATGGACTACCTTTACACATCAACACATCTATGACACAACTAGTTAACCCTCTCGAGGCAGGCGTTGCCGATTTGCAACAGTTAAAAACTAACAACCTGATTACCCCACATACATATTTGATGAGTTTTCTTTACTCAGAAGTACCACTGCGGGACTTGGTTGTGCATTAGCAACAAAAACTTAATTTGAGCCTGAGAGGGTTAATGCATTTTTTTTTTTTTTTTTTTTTTGCTGTCTTCTTTTCCGCACTTAAATTACCTCTGCTGGGAAGAAAAGAGCCGGCCATCTCTCTTGTACATTTCTGATCATGGGAGCATCAATAATGACTTCTTGTCTTCTCAATGCATATGTTCTGTTCATTTTATCCATGACTGTCTCTCTGTTGTTGCGCCTCTTCACATCGGAAAGGAGTTCAACCCTCATCTTCTCAAGGGACTGTTCACTTTCTCCAAGTGGAAAAGAGGGGCAGTAATCCACTTCACCCCTCTTTGGTCGCTTAACGGCAGAAGCAGGGGAACATTTCTCAGCTGGCTTATTTTTAAAGGAATTGACACATACTTCAGGACATCCTATTTTGCGGAGATGTGTGCGGTAGTTTGATAACTTGTATTTGAGGCTCAACTTCCATCCCGCATAGCCACTGTGTGAGCCTTTTTCTTTTAAACATGGATGCTTCAGGATGAGTGCCTCTGCAACTTGGTCAAACTTACTGTCTGTGAGGTAGACTGTGTGCTTGACTACCTCCTGTATTAAACCCTCCAAAATGTCGGACTTCAGCTTTGGATTAGGGATCAGCAGCATCCCATTTTCTTTGAAAGCTACATGGGCCTGCGCAAGCTTAATTTCAGCATCATATGTGAAACGGGTAATGCAGAACAAATCTGGCCACAAAGACCGTGATGATGTAGACTCTGGAGATGAAAGAATCATGGTGCTGTCACCAGAAGTAGATGTGTCATCAAGAGCACTGGTTGATGGAAAAGAAAATGTGTCTTCACCTTGGTCTTGAGGTTGGAAGGATGTGTATACAATTTTGATTGTCGCTTTGTCTTGGATTTCTTCCATTGAAGTTAAGTTCACAAACTCGTTGTCAAAAAGTGTGTCCATGAACTGCAATCGGAAGGGTTCCATTATTTTGCACTGAGTCTTTATTTCAGCTTCCAGTTCAGCAACAGTTGAAGGCAGAGCAGCAGAAATCATGACCCTCTGACTACTGTCTGGTCCAAGGATAACTCTGAGAATAGCTGGAGCTGTCATGGTCATTCTTCACTGTCTGTTAGGAAAGAATAGGAAAATGTAATTACAATCAGTTTTATAACAAACATCATATTTTACCATTATAACACGAATACAACTTAACTCTGGAAAAAAAAACATGTCAACATCAACTTGTCAAAATTGTAAAGACATTAAGTTAATAATACACAAAAAAAACACCAGTTACTGTGCCCAAGGAATCCCATACACATTTATATGTGACAGCAGAGACCGTTTTTACACCGTGCACACTTTTTCAACAGTCCTTCCTTTTCTTTAATCACATCCACCAGTGCATGATGTTGCCAATTCCATCACCATTTCCCATGCAAACAAGGTTAAACATGGAGTACAACATACTTATCACCCAGCACAATTATTTTTAAATGATCTTACCCAAAGACACAGATTGATCTCTTCAAGGTCACCATCTGCATACCTCCAACTGCATAGGCAGCCAGTGGGTATTCATCAGCCAGTTCAGAGACTTCCACAAGAGCAAGTTCTCGTGCCGGACATGGAGTCAGCTGAAAGGCTCCATAATGCTCACAATACCATCCACACAGCAGTTTTAACACAAAAAATAGTCCCTGCTGCAAAATGCATATTTGATGGATTTCCCCAAATTAAGGCAAGCCACCACAAGAACCATATGCCACTATCATACCAGGCCTGTATTGTATTCCCTTACTACAAACATTTTTTGCAATGTGTATTTCAGATACAAAAGGATTTCTCTGTTTGAAAGCTTGAGCTAGCTCTTCCTTTAAAACATCTAATGGGACAGTGCTTCTGACACATCCAGCAGTGGTTTATCAATACTTGGAGAGGACAGGTGATAACCAATCATAAACTGATGCTTCACAGCCAAAGACAGAGGGACGTTTTTAAAGCAACTGGTGTGTTTCATAATCTTTTTAAAGAAACTGTGCTTAGCCTCAAATCTGATGGTCCAAAGTCCCACGAGAGGCCCAAAAAGCTGAATTAGTTGTGGGTAATGCTCTATGTAGTGGTGTTTAGGCAGCAATTTGTTGTTAGGAAACACCTCTTGATACCTTTGTCGATGATCTGAAATTTTGCTCTCAAGGAAAGTAATAGACTCTTCACTCTGAACTGGAGAAACCTCTAGCTCAACAATCTGTTTTAGATCCAACAAGACCTGCCATACTGGCTCATGTTCAGGGATTTTGGGGCCTATCAGAAATGGAAGTAGTCTTAACAAGCACCAGTTTTCATGGGCATTGCCCCCTATGGTTTTCCTGCTTGAAAGATTTTGTGGCAAAGTATGAGGCTTATTGGTTTTGTCTGTCCACTTGTATGGGAAATGCAATATGGAATTGTTTATATCATCCAAGGAGATATACTTCTTTGATATCAGTAACTTGAGGCAATGTGCTATTTCAACAGGCACAATGTCTTCAAAGAGATCATGGGCAATGTCAGGAGGGTAGCCACTGACAACATGAAAATGAGAAAGTGCTCCAGTAAAAGGACAGCCTCTTTTAACTCCAAAATAGCTAGTGACACTATCTATGGCTGCTCTGACATGGGTTTCATGTGTTTCTTTTGTTCTGAGAATGAAAGTTCCTGACTTGACCTCATGTGATTGAATGTCTGAAGCAGTTGCTGTACAAAAACGACAAATGAAGGGGCCTGTAAAGTCCTCAACAAAGCCTGCTATTCCATGTGCTCCTAAATTGTCAGCAGCAATAATCTGCACTGTCCCCTTCAGAGATTTGTCCAGTTGAGGGACAAAAATTCCATCAACTTCCAAAGACCTTAGGTCGTGTAATAGGGGCTCTAATACCTTGTCATACCCAAATGATTTTACTTTGTCAGTTTTGCACAAAATGCACAGGAAAATTGAGGATAAATTAGAATGAGAATCTGGGGGTAGATTATTCAGTACCCAGTACACAGCACAAAGTTTGTGAGTTTTGCGGGAGGTGCCCAAAGGGTTACAGACCTCAAAGTCATCAACATACAAAGTTATGGATAAAATTAGCTCTTCCCCTGAAAACAAAGTATTTTCCTTACAATGCAGGCCATCCTTATAAGACCTGTACAAAATTTCTTTTCCTATCAAAGTCTCCCTTCGTGTTTCATGAATTCTAACTATCTTGTCCACAATATCTTTCCTACTCAGCAGCACTCGCAGGGATTCTAGGATGGGAATATACTGCAATGTTTTGTTTTCTTTCACATCTAAAATATATTCAACTGGTTCAACAACATTAAAATTTTCCTTGTAAAATTGATTGCGTTGATATGAAGAACTCAATGGCCCACCCTTTTCTATGGCCTTATTTAGAGGATTTGCTAACCACAGAGAAGAAGTGATTTCCTCTATGACAGCTCTGTCAACTTGAAGGTTGTTCCTCTTAAAAATGTCCACTAGAACACCTTCAGCCTGAGATTTTGAGAGACAGTCAGTTAAGTGATGAAGTTCTACCAAAAAATCATTAATTGCTCTGCTTGGTACATTAGAAAAATGTTCCAATTTTAATAAAGCTGCTGCCAAACTGTGCTCAATTACATTGGGGAGGTCATGTGAAGCATCAGCACTGCTACCAGGCTGAGCATCCTCACCAATGTGTTCATCAAAGGTACTGGAGGCAGATTCTGGATAAGCAACTGTGTCTGATACTACTATTCCTGGTTTAAGATTTTTTACTGAATAACACCTGTGTTTCCTACTCTTGTGGGATCTAAAAGATCCGAAGACGTTTGTTTTGAATTTGCAGTCCAAAAACATACAAGTTACAACCTCATTTTTCTTCAAGTGTGCATTAATGTGAGTCCAGCAATCTCTCTCAGACACAAGATCCTTACAAGAACACAAATGACAGCTAAATGTACATCCCTGTGACTGATGATGACTATTTTTAACAACGTGGCATCTATTCAAATGAATTAATAGTGCATTCCATGTTTTAAAAGTGCATGGACAGCTTGCATGAACACATGGAATACGATTATTATTTCCAAAGTGCCTATGTCTCACTCGATAATGTTTCAGAATATGGGACCTACTTGGAAAAACTGAAGGGCAGGTCTTACATTGCCACATTTACCATGTCACTGCAACACTTCTAGCACCATTCACTGTAAAAGAGAAAATAAAGAAGGGGTGAGGTGTAGTGAGGACAAAATGGTGTTTGATATTTCAAGGATGCATTATTGAATGAAGAGAACAACAATGGGAAGGTATACACAACAGTAAAAGGATGAACCTTTAAATCTAATGATGATTCTCTAAATTACTTATGACAAGCAATTCACAAAGTGTAATATTGATAACCCAATTTTTGGACAGAGTTAAACAAATTACTGATTGCAAAGAGATTGCATAAATGATAGCTGTACTTAGAATTCATATATTTAATAGTGCTTGAGTGTACTGTACTGCATATTTTTGCATATTATTGGTATCATTAATACCGATTAATTAATTACGAAAACTTTGACAAAATACAATGTCACGTTCTTACCACAACAACTCAAACCCCCGATCCAGCAGCTTACTTCAAGTGAAATGCGAATAGACTTTGTCTCTCAATCTGCAGCAAAAAAAAAAAAAAAAAAAAAAAAAAGGCATTGAAGGGCGTAAGCTAACTTAATGCCACCGATTACATTAGCAGAGGTGGTTTGATAGTCAAAATCTCACCACGGTGCAATACACACTGTTGAATAATGTAACTGAACAATCATTTTGCAAACTAATTGAAATTCAAGACCAAACAATGCTAGAGTAAAGTTAATTGCAACTTAACGGCTCCTTGTCAAAAAAAAAATTCAAATGAAAACGCGCCAATTCTTTATTTAACGTTACATGGTGACACACTAGACATTAAACCACATTTGGCTGTAATTTTGAAAATACTCATTCAGAAAATCAACATATATACCAAAAAAAAAAGTAGTGGCAGGCAGCAACTTACCGAAAAAAGTAGTGGCGGGCAGCACAACTTTACTGAGATGGCGGCAGTCCTTACCCACGATCAAAAGAATGCAAGATGAAATCACGTGCGATATCGCGAGATTTGACATTGCTTAATTATTGTCTTACTTCACTTGAACGTGATATGAACAAATTAATGTACCTTCTCTGCATATCATGTAGTTTCTACACTAAATAGTTACACCTAACCTTAAAACATGAGGCACTTGTGTTAAATACACGCAAGATGCTAATATAAATCCAAGAGATGGCCAGTCTCCTTTTTTCAGTGTACTTAGTCCATCAGCTTTAGGGCTGAGAAAGTCAGGGAATGTTTTCCCAGAGAACTCAGATGTGTGCTCTGGATTACCACAAACTTTGTTTAAGAAAACTCGATTTATGACCTTTGCACAGCAAAGTGAGATCATATACTTAAAAACGTAAATAAAAGAGCTACTGAAAATAAAAAGTAGAAAGTAGAGTCCAGAGTTGGTGTGCACTAATATTACCTAAGAAATATTATATCCCTCTCACACACGTATTCATACATATGAAAAACTAACCAAACTCACATACGTTAGTATGACATATTAGACACAGTGTTGGACTTGACATGGCCATACATGTGTACATATACTGTATGTTACATACATATCTAAACAATAGTTCAAAATGCAGTAAACTGCTGGTTGTGAACCACTTGTATTTATTTAACTCTCTTTCTGCACTGTGAAGGGGGGACGTGAAAAATGTGTCCTCACCTTTGGACAAATTTGTTATAAAAATATTGCACATGCCTGCACATCTTTAGTAAATCGTTACAATCATTTTACAGACAGGCAGGAGAGTCCAGACTATCATTAGTATTACAGCAGATCCTTTTGTCACCATGTGAGGATGCTGGGAAGCTTCTCGCTCACTAAGGTGAAGTACAAACTCACAACGTCAGATAGCAATATTGTTACAGTTTTGTTATGCTTTTATTATGAAATTCATGAACTGCTCTCTCTTTTGAGGTGAACTTTCTGAAGGCCAGATTCATGGAGTGCACACATGATGATTTACTAATGCATTCACCTGAAGGGAATTCCCTAATTAGAGCACTTGAAAAATTTACAGTAGGTAAAAGTCTGGCCTCTCCAATCCAAAACACAGCAACGATGGGTGGCTCGAGACTTTTGCACAATATCAAAGTTTAAAGAATAAATCAAAATATTGTAAGTCATGACCAAACAGAAAAACTGATTTCGTGCTCATAATTAACATGAGTCTGAGCTCTACATTGGAGAGACCTCCACAGAACAAGACTCAGCTGTCCATCTGCATCTAAAGGTCAAAGGTCACTGTGAGGATGCCAGCGTTCACATTTTGGGCAGAGAGGACAGATGGTTACTCACATCCTGGGCCATCTGACCTCAGGAATTCACATGATAAGGTGGGGCCAGGTTTCACGATGAGCTCCCCCGAAACTCTGGCTGATTGGGACCCACACCCAGTTTCACACCTTGGCTCAGGCGATTAGAGGATCATCAGGGGGTCCTTTTGTCCCTCTGTGGGGGGAAACTCCCACTAGGTTTATATCTGGGACTCCCCGCCATTTGACCTTAGAACTGAAGAAGCTTCTCGGATGAAGGTGAAACGTCTTCAAGTAACTTAAAGAAGTCCAGATGCTTTTCTTTGCAAGCTCCTTTGACTATAGTATAATATGTATATCTCCAACATGTCAGGAGTAGTTAGTCATTACAACAAGTGTTTGTGAACTAAAAATCAAGAATGTGGGATCCTGTTTGTCTGTCATTTAAACAGCCCAGCGCTGCTCCCGACGCAGGGAAAACCAATCCTGCAGGGAAGACCTACCTCAGCACTTGTGCAGGTGAAACCAAAGAGAAGATTTGCTTCACCATATTTTCTAGTCTTTGGCTTAGAATTAAGTTGGTTTGGAAACATATTCAGCTGTGCTTCATCTCCTGCTTTGCGTTTCTGTAGGCGCCCTGTGCTAGCAGTGTCCAAGCGTTTTTGTTTTTTTTCCCCCTTTTCATCCCGCACCCCCCCTGCCATGGCGGGCCCCACACTTTGGGAAGGTCTGACATAATTGTTCATGTAGGTTACAAATAACAGGGTTCATATGCCTTTTTCAGGGTCAAATTCAAGCAATGCCATGTGAAAATTAAGACAAATCACTGTCTCAGTGACTGATTGTGCCCCACAGGCCTCAGTGTGAGCTTGAAGACATTTATAATGTTTAAGTAGTTTAATGTGTCGGTGCTGACAAACACATTTGGAATGAAAGCCGGGGAACTTTGGTAGCACAGAAACAAGTGGCTATTCTTTGTGACCATATGGATCACTCATATTACCATTATTTCACCCAAAGGCACCAAGTTAATAGCCAAAGAAGCTGCAGCAATACACACAAATATAAACAGTACTTGCTGACAACTTTGCTTTTAGCCTCTAACCCTCTGGTGTCCAGGGTATAATTGGCCCTTTTTTACTATATTTCACTTTTTGCAAGATAAAGAGTTTTTAATCTGTTATTTTTCATTTTGATATACTGTATCAGCACAATTTATCTAAATTCAGACAAAATTTAAAATGCGAGTAGATATTTTTGACTGTAAAAACCACAAGCATGTTTAACGAATCATTTTCATAACTTGAAATGCAAATAGAAATTGTACATTGTTAAAAAATATATGCACAAGTTTTGCAAACAAAGTTACATGGTACTATTTACCTAAAAATGCAGCCAACGTTTTTCATATAACAATTTAAAACTATTTACAGAACAATCAGCTGTTCTGCATTGAAGAAGAAGGCACACAAATTATTTATGCAACTCCAAAAAATAGTTTGTGTCACTCTAACACAGAGGAGAACAGCACAGGGATAAACCTGCAGGTCTGACAGCAGCTGTGTCACTCAGCGTTTACACTGCAGTCTGCCTTTGGTGGCTTTAAGGCAGCAACTGTGACGTTCACTAGTAGAACTGACGCACAAAACAAAACAACGACTACACACTAACTACACAAGACAACACACTAACTTAAGACTCGTTAAGGTAAACGTCACAAATCTCTCACGTATCAAAACTCTCTCTCTTTTTCACTCAGTCCTAAAACGTCCGCCTCTTCCCAAACAACCAAATGCCACATGTTGCCATGTCATTTTTGGATTGGTCGACATGGTACATTTTCCACCAATAGGGAAGGAGTGTTTTTTTCTTTTTCTTTTTTCCACTCACAGGCAAAGTGTGTTTGCTAGCGCTCTCCTTAGAAAACGCTGTTTTTACCATTGCTTTCCAGAGTAAACGCCACTGTTTTATTCAGAAAACAAAACATCGGTTTTACGTGACCTATCAACACAATTTAAAAACTGTTATAGTTTGAAGTCCGCACGTTCGACCCAAGTTGAAATGGAGACTCTGGGTCCGTCGACCCCAGAGGGTTAATCAGAAAGCCTTAAGTTAGCTACTTATGTATCGGGCTAATGTTAAAGCTTTCACTTGGGTAAATTAACTCATATTACTGCTAAGTAATGTTAGCTATGTTCACAGCATATTCTATAATAGCGCTGCCATTAGGGATGGGTACCGGTATCCGGTGCCCTTATGGCACACTTTGGATTCCAGCCAATCATTTTACGTTTCCGAGGATAGTAGGCGGGCCCAGGTACGTACGTTCTTTTAGAGCAGAGCTACAGATTAAAAACGCCCAAGGCGAAGCGGCGAAGCGGTCAAAAGTCTGGCTGTACTTCACAGCAAAAGATGCAAACTCAGCAGCTGCAACAAGTGCTTTAAGCTGATACTGTGATACTGTCAAAGGAGGTAACACCTTGAATCTGATGAAACACCTGGCGACGCATAGAGTCTTTTTAAAAGCCGAGAAATGCGCCGTATTTGATAGCTTGCTGCGAGACCTCACACAGAGCACATCTACTGCGGGTGTGGTTCCTGTTATCGGACCCGAAGAGGAGAGTCCTGGCCCCTAGCCCTGCCAGTGTAGCAGAAATGATGAGGATGATGATGCAGCAGCAGCCGTTCTTCTCTGCGTGAGTAGCTTCATGTTGTTCGTGTGTAATTTACGTTGAGTAGGCTAACCACGTTATTACATTAATGCATGTAAGGTGAACTGGCAAACACCGTCGTAATTACATGCGGCTGTCTTCTTGTTTGATGGCAGATACTCCCTTCACCCTGGACAAAAAGGCTAAAATGACCAAAGAAAAAGTGGAAAACAGTTAAACATGAGAGGTTTTTGGACAAAGTTTGTTTTTTCCACAACAAGAGTGATGCCATAAATCCCCTATAGCTGCAGAAAAGGCTAACATTGTTATCTTTTTACAAAAAAAAGCTAAATATGAGAGGTTTTTGGACAAAGTTTGTTTTTTCCACAACAAGAGTGATACCATAAATCCCCTATAGCTGCAGAAAAGGCTAACATTGTTATCTTTTTACAAAAAAAAGCTAAACATGAGAGGTTTTTGGACCAATTTTGTGTTCTCCATTCTTTAAGCACCGGTTTGAGCACCGTTTAAGCACCGGCACCGTTTCAAAAGTACCGGTTTGGTACTGGTATCGGATAAAACCTAAACGATACCCATCCCTAGCTGCCATACTACTCAATCATTTCTCCAGCGAGTTTGATAGCTAGCAAAATAATAATCATAATTTTAAAAAATAGCATGTGTAATGTACACGTACTGGAAAATTATTTACTAGCACTCACCTATCATGCGACTAGAGAGCGCAAACTCCGCCATTGTCGTTTTCCATCAAACACTCATTAAAACAGCAACCTACAGGTATGTTAGCGCACTCATCCCCGACTGTCCGAGGGAGGGGCGGGGTCACACGTTGAAACAGACGCAAGGCAGCCCAGGCGGAGAAATTTTGCTTTTACATTTTGCGACTCATTTTATTTCTCTATCTGATAAGAAAACTATTCAATCAGGTAGTTATTTGTGGTGAATGAAATACAGTTACACTTTCAAGCTGTTTTAAGCACCACATCTGAAATTCAAGCACTTTTCAAACCTTGAGAAGACAACATTAAAATTCAAGCATTTTCAAGGATTTCAAGCACCTGTACGAACCCTGAAATAAGTCCTATATTGATTTGAATTGAATTTGTTGCTATGCTGCTTTGTTCACAGTGGCTTTGCGGGCTAATGTTTGTTGTGTTTTGTAGGAAAACCAGCCTACAAAATGCTGGAATGTGATCCAGACTGGGTCATACCGAGTTTAAAGCTGCTATCACAGTGAGATTTGATCGGTTAAGAGAGAGAGCGATATCAAAACAGCCACGAAAAGTCCCGCATATATGTGCCCAAGTGTTATATTGAAGCAGTCATGTGATGAATAACTGTTTTCCAGTATGTTGTTTTGCAATGGTTATTTTTTTGCATTGCTGATTTGTTTTTCACCGAAGCAGCTAATAAAGCATAATGGAATAAAATTTTATAATAGAACGAAACAATAACATCAGTTATAAATAAAGACAATAAATTGAATGAATTACGAAACTTGTTGTGTAATACTACAACATGAAAGGACAAATAGATGCGTTGGCCTGTAACAACAGCTGTGAAATGGAATAGTCCAAATCACCAAAGTAAACTGGACCTGGGCTTGTTGCAGGATCTGAAGTTACTAAACATTTTGTGAGTGTATGCACTCACACACGCATATTAACACTTAAATTTATTAATAATACTCTTTACAGAGTAATTTAGCCGGTAGTGTTAATCTCATATAACACTACCCAGTGCTGGTAGTCAATTCTCTGAATTTTAAGAGTAAATTTAACACCAAATACAAGCATCAATGTGAAATTTAACTCTGTAAGTGCTGATTCAGCGCAGCCATATTTACTGTGCAGTTTCAGATACACCATCTGGTTTTGGAGCTTTGAGAAAATCTGTAATAAAGCCACGGCAGACCCCACAATGTTTTTGTGCTTTTCAGCACACTTCTTTTATTTGCGGATGCTGTTACAAACATGGCTGCAGCTTTTCAGCTCGCAGCTGAACACACACACAAACAACAACACAAACTCAGGACCTAATACAGACTTTAAAGCCGGTGAGGCGAGATTGGGGATGCTGTCCAGGTGCGTCCGCCTCCCTCGCAGCTGCGCCGCAGACCACGCCCTGCCACAAAGTCTGTGTGCAATAATATTTTATTTTATTTTAAATTGTATCTATTTATCGATATTGAAATGGATGAATGAAGAACTGATTACTGGGAACACTTTCAGGGATTTGCAGTGCAAAATGTCTGAATGCTCAAACTAAATTTTATCCATTTATTTTACAGTTTCAGAAGATGAATGGATGTGCCGTGACGCATCATCAGTGTTGTATCCTGGGTTCAGTGGGTGTTTCAGGTCTCACACCATCATACACTCTAACCCAGATGACCTAGCCAGGGTTGATCAGGCTCTACTTGTATCCCAGCAGCACTGCACCAGCGACCACCTCTCGTAGTCTGTAGCCACCTGGGAGGTCCCTCTGCTGCAGTTTAGATGGCTATTCTTCTAAACGGCTCACTCATGCCAAGCAGTGGCATCTGTTTCAGTCCTTTAGAAGATTTGGCCAGCTTCCTCTCAAATGCCTCCTCTACGCAGTCTTCTGAGGGAACCGTCTATTCAATCAAGAGTAGCTGTTTTGAGGCTTTGACAGAATCGTTGGGTAGGAGTGTCACACTCCAGCTTGTCGGTCTGCTGATTAAAACAGTGTCTCGTCCACACTGTTCTCATTTATCAGTGCAGTTAGCCAAACAATGAAGAACTACTTGCTGCTTAAGAAACAGAGAGTGAAAATGGACAGTGCAGCCTCAGTTTATTAATATAAAAGTCGTTGTTGCGCAAAAGTGACCCCCCTGCCCAGCCTGAATTTTAATTTAAGTGTCCTTATAAATAAACATAAACTAATGTGAGTGTTTTGACTTCAACCAACTAACCCAGTGGCATAACATTCTGTACTTACAGTAGATGGCGTTAAACTTATTCCTCAAATCTACCTTCACAAACATTGTTAGATCAGTTTTTGTGAGCTGGGTTCGATGGTGTGGCCTTTATGCACGTAGTGTTTTATGTCTACTTTAAGGTAACCTACCTCTTAGTGATGGGATTTCCGGCTCTTTTTAGAGAACCGGCTCTTTCGGCTCCCAACCGGCTCTTCAGGTTGTTTTGTTGCTTTAATTAATTAATTATCAACAACAATATAAAATTATGCACAAAATGAATTACTAATGTAAAAAAAACTTGGTTTTCTCTATGTATGTTTATATCTAAATATATATGGGGGTCCCTAGAGACGAAACGCATACAAACTCCAAAACACATTTGTAGCATGAACTGAACTTCCAAAACAGAGCTACCTAGATCACTTAAATTACACAATCAAATTCATATGTCTATTGTTTTTGTATTTGTACACAAGCACTCATATATATTCAAATAATTAAAAAAAAAACCTTTTGCTACCACACACCCAATCCAGTCGTTGGTACTTCCTGGCTTGTGTAGCCACGAGGTAACAAAAGCTCAACACAGCCCCTAGCATCCTGGAGCACTTCTGTTGTGTTTTGGAGTTTGTACGTGTTTTGTCTCGAGGGAACACTGTAAATATACTTTTATTTAATCACTCCACATAAAATTTAATAAATAAATTATAAAATACAGAAACCAACTATTTATATTTCATACATTTCAACTTTTCACTACTTAAATGTTCAGCTTTTTCCTTTTAAACAAATATAAAGTGAAACAACACAAAACACTGCAAACCAGAGCAGGGTGATATGACCCAAAATATTTATCATGATATACATTTGAAAATTTGCGATAAAGATATAACTGACGATATAATTGACACTAGAAAAAATGCTTTACAACTCCACAACTTTATTAGTGCAAACAAAAAAAACCATCAATGTATTTTCACTTAAACAAGCAGCTTTTTTATGTGCATTACAATTATATAAAAAATTAACAGTGCAAATGCAAATTCCTTGCTGACAGTTTAACCAAAAGGCATTTCCAGTGGAAATTGGCCGACATATCCTCAGCATAACCATGTATAATATCCACAAAACTTAAAAAGAGGTTATACACACACAATACGGTAACATTATGTTGAAGCACAGTACGTATCACTCCGCGAGGCTCCGCCTACGATAGCCGTAATGCTCCGACAATCCATCAAGCGGTGCGGCTTCGTAGCTTAGCAAAGTCGTACTGAAACATTTGACAGATTTTCGAGCGCCGTGAACATAAAATCGTTTCCAGGTCAGTAAACACAACCAGAGTTCATACATAAGGCACACGGGATTATAAGGGGCACTGTCGACTTTCAGAATAATCAAAGGATTGATTTTAAGTGGGCCGTATTTTCCAAACAACACGGTAATAACGACGGCCCGCTAGCATGCGCTACCAAAAATAGTGTTTTGTTGTGTATCTGACAGACGAAAGGCAAACCAGTTCCACACCAGTGAAGTTGCAGTATTTTTACAAACCAATTCTGGTTCATCTGTTTCAGTTAACCATCCACTTTCGCTCTTCTCATTCTGCGTTCAGACTTTGCTTCTTTTCTTGGTGTCACTCATTTTCTTTACTGTACCTTTCCAATGTGACGGTGTTGTCTCTTGTTGCTCCCGGCTCTCTTTCTTTCCCTCTCCGTCCTGCTCTTGTTGTGTGCTACTGCTGTTGCGAGTGTAACTACCGCCCCGCCCCCTCAGCTCAGCGCTGAGCAGAGGGGGGAGGGGCGCAAACGCAAGGCTCTGTTTGCCTTCTCTGCTCAGCGCAAACACAAGGGTGACTTACAGCGTGAAGGGGAAAAAAGTGAAAGAGAGGGCAGGAGAAAGAAAAAAACAAAACAAACCCCCACGGCTCCCAATAAGGAGCCGGCTCACATCGTTCACTTCAAAGATCCGGCTCTAAGAGCCATTTCGTTCGCGACCGACCCATCACTACTACCTCTGACCATGAGCACCACAGCCACCGTGCACCAGTCCAACACAATGCTTTGATTTATCCTGCACTAAACTGCAGACTGTTTTAACTATAACAGTTTACTACTTTAGTTTGTTTTGCAGCATGTTTCACAGTATGAAAAAAAACAATGTTGGATGCACAGACCCAAAATCAGATTTAAGAACATGAGGATTTAAAATTGCCAGTTTATCAAAAACCACTGTGGAGTCCTTACCTTTAAATCTAATCTGTCTTCTTCCTTTCCTGTCCTTTTTTCTTTTCTCTCCCTGTGAAAAAGAGCCATATCTGTAACTAGCAGACACACTGTGCGACAAAATGTAGACACAAACAGTTTGATGATTTCTTTTAGATACTGAAGTGCATCAACTGCAAAGTACAGCTGTACAGATATTTGTTTAAAAACGTAGGCAATAAAAATAAAAAGGTGTCAGAAAAATAACTACTTAAAGCACAGATACCTAAAAATTCTACTAAAGTAAAGTAACAAAGTATTTGTACTTGATTACTTCCCTCCTCTGTGGTGGACATAGTGAAAGCAGCAGTAGTAGTCTGGAAATCAAATATAAAACTAGAACAACTTAAAAAACTTTGTCTTCTTGATGTTTTTGACGGTTTAATTGCGCCTTAAAAATAAACGATTGTGCTTGATAGCCAACAGTTAACTGATCATATTATTTCACAAAATATACTTATATTTTTCTGACTGCTATTTTACCTTTTACTTATGATCCTCTTGGTTCTATTTTGTCTCTTTACTTCAGTGTTTGTACTCCAGTCTTGTGTTTCATGATCCTGCTTTCCCTACTTCCTGTCCTGCTGATAACAACAGCACAGCCTTCACCCAAATACAGTGATGTTACTGCTTTGTTGCACCGGGGATTTTAAAGTATTTTAGCTGTCTAGCATTTTTTCATGTGTACAGATGGCACAGCCCAAATGACATGATGAAATTATGTTTCTAATTACATTGTGAACTTTACTGGCTGTAACTGTAAGTTTTAACAAAAGCATTTTCTGCTATCAAAAATATCATTGCTGGGACATCTAAGAACTGGTTTTGACACATAAAAAACAACCATGATTGTATCATTTAAAATATATATAATTTATTTCTAATTTTATTCATTTATTTATTAATTTAGGCATGCCACAGCTGTCCTCACACATGCAGCTGTTGTCACTTATAAAAAAACTGGTCAGTGAGAGTACTGACGTTTTTATTTATTTGTGTCCACAAAAGTTTTTGAATCAAATTACACTCATTCCATCCCAAAACACACGTGTACCGAGAAAGCGAGAGAGAGAAGATTTAATCTATTAAAAAAAAACAAGCCACATCCTACATCAGTTCAATTACAAATGGTCTTTTCAAAATGAGATAGGAGAGAAGGCTGTGGAATAGGTAGGAGGTTTCATTTCCTTACGTTTGGGCTGCCAGTCCGCCAGCAGAATACCAATGTTAAGCTGGAGGGGATATAGCACTGCCAGCAGAAAGCATGACCTTGGGTGAGTCGCTCTGTGGGAAAACCAGCAGAGAGCAAAGAAGGGATCAGAGTGCCCCCTGGCTGTGGAAGCATCATTGACTTTTAAAAGGAAAATCTGCTATGGCAAGAGATGCAGGGGAAAGGTGGTCACAGTCTTGTCATAGTTAATGGAGAATCCCCATTGAATACTAACAAGCCACGGATGCTGTTGAAGAGGGAAAAGACAGCAAAAAACAGTGTTTCAGAGTTTGTTGTAGTTTCATGTAAATCAGGACATAATCAGATAGATTTAGAAATATATCAATGGTAGCTATATTATTCACGTGTCCGTAAATTCATTTTCAGAATATTAGCTTTAGTAATAGATTATACTCACACTGAAGCTCATACTGAAGGTTTCTAATGGGATGATACAAGGTACCATTTAGACCTGTTTAGGCTACAACAACTGATCCTGTTGTTTCAAAATGAATTCTTTGTTTGTTTGGGTATATATAAGGAAATGATGATTGATGAACACAGTATAACACACTGCACATAGCAGGATGTATGTCAAGTACTGACTTGCACCTCTGAAACCAGAACAATGAGCTACATGTAACAATGTAAAGCGGAGGAGGATTCTTTATGTTCAGCTCAGTTCCAATAGAACCACTGTTATACAAACCACTTTATCTTTCTGTAGTAACTATGGCTCTGCGCTTGATGGTGAAAATTGGTTCAAATTGGTTAAAACGTCCACTGCCCTCTCGCTTAGAAATCTCCAAATCCACAGTTATCAGGAACAACCACCTTTCCACTCTTCATAGCAAATTTCCTGGTTCTCTCTATCCTTCCTCCTCAAAGTCTCATTTTCTTTACTCATTAGCTCCTCAAAGTACTTCTTCCATCTTCCTCTGGGCATTCAGTGGAGTATCATGTAAACCCAAATCTCTTCTGGATTAACATTTTAAAACGGCAAAAATGGGCAGAAAAATAGTCAAAAATGCAAAACCAATTCACAGGTTCACAGTCTGGGCAGAGGTCCACCCTTTTGGCATCTCTGCTGAAATGTAAAGCTGTTGCTTAGATCCAATTTAAAGAAGATTGGATCTAAGATGTTTTTTGAACATCTTAGATGTTCAATGCTGCATTCCCAACCACCCAGACAGTGCCAATAGTTCAGTGATATTTTGTAAAATTACAATGTGGAGACTCTGCAATAATTTAACAGAAGTGCTTATTTTTCACTTGAAATTTTTGTGGTCATTTTTATTAAGATTTTATTTTTTATCGGCAGAGAATAAAATAAAACCTGTCTTCCAATTAATTGTATTTGTGTGTGTGTGTGTGTGTGTGTGGTAGAAGTATCGGTTTTTGTACTCAGTATCAGCAAGTACTCAGATCCAAGTATCGGTATCGTATCAGTTTGAAAAAATTGGTATCGTTGCATCCCTAGAGGTTTTTTTTCTCCTTATCTTTCCTCATGTGGTGCATTTTCCATTGTTATACCTCTCTGACCTGTCTTCCCCATGTGATGTTTGTGTAATGTATGTATGGTCGGAGGGTAAGATGGCGCCGCCATTGCGTGTAATAGGTCGGCAGCCTTATGAAATTTCCCCTTGTGGGACTAATAAAGGTATATCAATTCAATATATGATTTAAAACAAACTTTAAAGTTACTATATTACATTTTCCTCTTTTCTGTGTTATTCCTAACATAGAAAATTCTGTTACATTTGAACATTTAGTCACATTTGAATATACTTCACTTCACGCTTCATTCACTGTAATCAGTCTTCAATGAGATTTCATTTGCACTTTCTCATTCTTTATTGTAGCATAATCCCCTTGAATCCAGTTATATATGAACATGAGAGGAGGATGTTAGTAAAGCTGATATCCATCATGAACAACCCACATCACCCACTGCAGTCTGTAAGTCTTTGAGTGTGCTGAGCAGTTCCTTTAGTCAGAC
This sequence comes from Neolamprologus brichardi, assembly GCF_056152115.1. Lineage (NCBI taxonomy): Eukaryota > Metazoa > Chordata > Actinopteri > Cichliformes > Cichlidae > Neolamprologus > Neolamprologus brichardi. The sequence continues at coordinate 30,835,567 of NC_142116.1, read as the reverse complement.
ACTGAAACACCCTCGCTGCAGGAAGGAGCGCTTTCGCAGGTCATTCATCCCAACAGCAGTTAGACTCGATAAGTCCTCAATCACAATGTCATAAGTCACTGGACATTGTGGACGTCCAAGGTCACCACTTCATGCATAATGGACCTTCTATGTGTATGGACTAGACTTGTAATCAAGACCGCCTAAACCGAGACCAAGACCAAGTCGAGACGAGACCAAGACCAAAAAGTCTTTAAACTGCAGCCAGATGCTGCTTCATTTACGGGTGTCAGGCTTATTTATGTGTTTTTGCAATGCACTTGCACAGCCCTCCTCACCGCTGTCTACTATCTCACTCACTTACTGAGAGGACAGACACACACTCCACTGTTGCATCTCTCACCCTCTCTGTTTTTCACGTAATGATATTATCCTATATCCTCGCACGTGATCAGCCACAATATGTAGGGATTGGAGCATAGCCGAGCCACTGGCTGCTCTCTGCCCAGTCTGGAGGCCATTGCAAACTCTCTGTACCTCAGCAGAGCTGGCAATATCATTAAGGACTACTCTCACCCCAGTAATCAACTGTTTGAACTATTACCGTCAGGCCGACGGTACAGGTCACATAAAACCAGGACAAACAGATTCAGGGATAGCTTCTTTCCCAGAGCTATCACCGTAGTAAATAAGCACAAAACAACTGAGCTTAACTATACCATACTTGCCACTGTCACTATATTATGCTGCTATTCATACTATCATTATGTTATGCTGCTATCCTGTATATATCGTACTTATTATTGTCTGAGTACTTCAGTTGTTTTATTGTACTTTTTATATTTTACATTTATATTTATTATTGCATTTTGCACCAAGGGAGTGGCACTCCAATTTCGTTGTACTTTGTACAATGACAATAAAGGCTATTCTATTCTATTCTATTCTATTCTATTCTATTCACTGTGTGAGAGCTGAGCAGCCGATGCTTTTGCGCATGACACACAATCGAACGTTATGTTGTGTGTCATGGATACTGTTGACTCCAGAGGTGGAGCCAGACTTTTTATACACCCGGGGCTTAGCCCTAAGGGGTAGTATGCATGTGGGATGGGGGGGTTAGAAATGACTGAAAGATTTATTAGGCTGTGTTTTGAGTTTTGTTCAAAAAAGAATGACTTCATATAGGAAAAAAATATATATCACATATGCAGGACACCTTAAACTAGTTTTTTTAATTAAGCAGCAAGGCAGAACAAAGTCGGGGCTGCATCAAGACACAGGGACTAAACCCCAATTCAACCAGACCCAGAACTGATCCAGAAGTAAAACAGGACTACAACAGTTCAAAATCAGGAGTACTTAGGACTTAACCAAGACAGAACCAGTGCTCCTCAAACATGTTGTGTGTCACAGAAGGCAGGTTTTTATGATCCTCAAAGACACCGCTGGCGAGCTGAACCTGTCTTTCAGTTTCAAAATAGAAGGTTTCAACTACATGGTGTTTGCTTCATCTGAGAGCATGAAATGTTTTGGTTGTGGTGGAGAAGGGCATTTAATTCGCTCCTGTCCAGAGAGGCTAAGAAACACGCAGCCCGCGGATGATGCCATTGGGTCATCTCCTGGTAGGGACCCAGCGATCGCTCATGCGAAACCCGCTGAGACCGCGGGCGGCTCCGCCGTAGCTGAGGTGGACCCCACTGCCAAGGCGCCTGTGGAAAACCGGCATTTTCCGAGCAGTAACAGGTCTGATGAAACTGGCATTGTGAAAAGTGTTGATGGTGTGGAACCGGATCTGACTAATGACCAGTCTGCAGGTTTTTCTGACACCAGTCAGACAGCTGACATGACTCTTGAGTCTGTGTGTGATGATCTTTGTGAGGATGACGACATGCTTGATGAGGATTTGCTGAAGTTGTCTCAAAAGAGAAAGAGCTCTGAATCTGCCCACTGTACAAAAACGTCGAAAGCTAAGAGAGGAAACAGAACAGGAGAGAGCAGCATGGAGTCTGAAAGTGATTTGTCCCTAAGCCAGGAACACCAGAATCTGTACTCTCCTGCTGAGTGTATGGCAGTGTATATGAGCAGGAAGAGAAAGGTGACAGAAGGGCTGAATGTTGGGTTAGTTCCTGTGTTTGTCAGCATGGTGAAGTCTAGGCTGTTGCTGGAATTTAATTTCTATGAGGCAGCCTCAGACCTACATACTTTTTCTCAGGTCTGGGGTTACAGGGGGGCAATCTGTAATGTGCTGGAGGGGCAACTAGTTTTTGGGCTGGTGTTGATGTAACTGTCTCTTGATTTTGTGTTACACTTCACTGTGACGGGTGTGGTAATATGTCGATTATTTCATGAGAACTAAACGTATTTTTTAAACATCTAAATCTCTGTTCCTCTCTCTCTCTGTGCTGACAATCAAGCCAAACACCAACATCATCAAATATACAGTGGAAACCAGATATTTACAAACTCTTCAGATCAAAACACTTTTTTAATTGTAACATCAAATCAGACTAAATGTTTATTTTTTAGGTTGATAAATATAAAAACATATTTGTTAAATTAAAGTAAAGTAAAGAGAGAAACTGTCTGTATTTCTTAATTGTAAATGGCACCAAATTGTATTCAAACTGAGCCACACTTATGGAGCTCCACAATTCTGTTCCTGCTGTTTTGTTGACATCTCTTGATGTTCCCATGTCACAGAAACAGCCTCTGTGTTTTGCCTTATATGCATCCACAGCTGTGCCACCAATTTACTCACATGGATTCTACGAACCAATCAGAAGCTCCTTCAGCTCAGAATGAAATCGTCTGCAGTTTTCTTATTAATTAACAATAAACTAAATATGTGCTCCTAAATTTGATGAAAGTGATAAAAAATAGAAGCTCTGTCTCTCTTTATTCTGACATTTAACTAATTCAAAAGATATTTCAACATTTATTTATCCAAAACAAAACACGTTTACTCTAAATTGATGTTTAACAGTAAAAAAATGTTCTTGTGTTTTCCATAAAGTGTAAATATCTGGTTTAAACTGTGAATATACTGCTGTATATTAAAACTCCTCTTGTTTTGCACAGAAATATACTGAACAACATACAAAGCATAATATATAAAATAACATCTACCAGAGTTTGTTCTTTGAAAGAAGCTCCTTATGTCCATGCTTGTATATCAGTGCATTACTGATTTATTTAGCCGTGGAGGGAAACAACTGAAAATATGAAATAAACATGTAAGCTGAGACTCTCTAAAGAAACAGCATTGTTGTTGTTCGGCTTTTCATTTCACCATTTGTTGATTCACTTGAAGAGCAAGTAACGTAATACGGGTCAAGTGATCAGTTTGATATCAATCTTTCGTGATTCACCGTCATATTTACATTATTTGTACAGTACGAATGATTTGTTTTGGTACCTGGTCAAACTTCAGCTCTCCTCTGTCTGCCTGGCTGCGTTTCTCCTACAGCAATCTCGCAGGCGGCAGCTCCTCCCCCCCCTCACTCACAGGCATAAGTGCTGTGCTCAGTCGGCTAGTGAATCATACCAAAATTAGGGTGAATTTACGACTTTGCGCTATGTGCTTCGAATATTGTGTGTAGTTTTTGTTTTATACAGTTGTCAGTCAGGCATCTAACTATGAAACAAATTACACTCCAAAAGACACTGGGCTTCTGAAAACATGACCTGGGCTTAAGCCCAGTAAGCCACGCCCCTCCTCCCCCCCCCGCTCCGCCAATGGTTGACTCAAAATCTCCCGAGACAGGACCACGTAAAAGTGGACATCCAACTCTAGTAGGGACATGTGCAGGTATATATGTATGTATAAGTATACATATGTATATTTAGTGTGTGTGTGTGTGTGTGTGTGTGTGTGTACATGTCTATAGGAATACCTATATATAGGAAAAAGGAATAGTAGTGGTAGAACAGTTATGTTAAGCTATATAGTTTATGTCTTGCATATTTCCACAACCATATCCATAATCACATACTGCACATTTGTATAGAGTGTATTATCTTACTTATTTTTTATTTGTTTGTATTGTATTTGTATTTTTTGTATTTTCCTTCTGAGATCTGTACCTGAGCTGAGGTATCGCGAAAACTTCCCCGTCGTGGGATCAATAAAATCTTATCTTGTCTTTCTTTGACTTTTTCTCTTTAAACAGTGTTTGTCAGTTTATTGAAAATATAATTAATACATTTTCTTTTTATTAAATCAAGTATTTTAGAAGTCAGGCATTAAAGGAAAGTGCTCCTGATCAGAATTAAACATAATCACATATGAATTAAGGTTCTGTGTTCACCAGTGCTGTAAGTATTACCATGCCAAATCATGCATAATGATGAACTGGAGACATAGTTATATTTCCCACATTCCTGCAGACACTAATTGGTCAAAGCTGGATAATGTCTACACACACAAAATTCAGACATTAGACCAGCCATTTTCACATTTGTAATTTAACATATTAATCACACTTATACTTGGATTATTATAGGGTTAAGAATTTGGTTAAGAATAAATATGATTTACTAGTTAAGCCTATTCTCTGAACTCGTCACTTCTACTTCAGGCTTTGTTAGTCAATAAGGTTGCTGCTCTCAGGTCTCACTCCTCCAGCTTATGATCCTTCTGATCCCCCAGATTTCTGCTGTTTTCATTCACTTTGTGAAGGTCCTGGAGAAGAATTGTCTTCCTTCAGCTCCAGGCTTTTCTGGGAAAAATGGAATCTCTGAAACATTTCAGTTAGATGCCAGAGTGCTACACAGCACTGAAACTGTGCTTTTAATGTTTTTTTAAAAAAAAGGTTTTTTAATGATCTTCTACTAATTGCTCACTCAGGTGACCTCTGCCATTTTAGTACTTAAAATGACCTGAGCGCTGCATTTGATACAGTGGATCGAGGTATTCTAGTGTCTCGACTGCAGAGCTGTGTGGGTATCAAAGGAACTGCCCTTAAATGGTTCGGATCCTGTTTGAACTGGCAAAAGTTTTTCTGTCCACCCCCCTTACATTTATGAAATGCATTCAGGCTACATTCCAACGAACAGCCATCAGTAATAATTATATTATATACCATTATTATTATATACCATTCATATTTTAAAATGGTAATTTTAGAAAAAGCAGGCAAATATTAAAAAAAACAACTTTTCCATATGAAAAGTGACCACTTTAATTCACATGGATGGAATTAACTACATATCACAGAAAAAGGCATTTCAGGTTTACAAATGTTTAGTTTTGTTCCCACTCTGCTAACATATGCTACCTACTGTCATTTACTTGGAGGCAGTCATAAAGATTTCTGACATAACTCAGCCAACCTTACCAATTCTCTTGCTGCACTTTGTGTTGTTGTCCAGGAGGCCATCATCTCTCCCGTCTCCCCCGATGTACTCTACCTCTTTCGAGTCCAGGCTGTCTGCACTAATGACATGCGCAGTGACTTCAGTCAGAGTATGCTGTTTAGAGGTAGTACGTGCTCACACACACACACACACACACAAACACACACACACACACACACAAACAAACACACACACACACAAACAAACACGCACACACACAAACAAACACA